>NC_138976.1:63647343-64908837 GCF_964341445.2 Mesoplodon mirus | reverse complement strand
GAAACTGGGCTTGCACATAAAAATTAATAAGGAGAAAATGCCAGTGAACTGAACTAAAATCTACTCTAGGTATATACAACCTCCTTAGAAGTACACTCATACCAGCATGATTATAGATACTGAAATCACCCATATCAATCGTCACTCAGGAATAAGATCAAATGTATGTCCAAAATAAAGAGCTAGGATCAAAGTATTTCAACAAACTAAATTACCTTTTTGATACTTTAGAAAAGTGAAAGAGATCCAAATATCTTGGTTAGCTAGTCTACATTTTTGAAAACTTAAAAATAGGTTGGTTGTTTTTCAAATAAAGGCATACTGCATTTAATAATAACTTCTTGCCCAGCTCTGGTTCATTACAGTGCTACTGACTCTGAAGCGTTTCCTAAAATATGTGTGTATATATATGTGTGTGTGTATCTGTTATATATTTTCCCCAAGTTTTGGGGAGTAGCATATCCTCTCATCTAATGAGAGCCAGAGCTAGTACGGCAGATTGTGTTGTAAATTTTCTGCCAAGGAGCTTTAATGCACCATTCTACAAACATCCTCAGTCAATGAGCAGTTCATCACAAGACTCTGATGTGAGCCTGTTCTGCAATGTGTGTTTTTATGCCACAGAGGCCTTCCTTTCTGCCATTTATTTTGGACTAGCCAACAGTTTTGATTTCTAATAGCTGATAAAAGTTGTACAAATGAGAATCTGTACTTGCCACAAAGAACCATTATTCCAGGTATTATAATTCAAGTTGTACAAAAGTTCATGATGTCTGCAAGAGGATGATTGATGAAATAGAGTGATAAATCAGTGGCAATTAGGTAGCAGGCAGAAACTCTCTGACATAGTATACGGCATCATACACCTCACTGAATCCTGATATAGAATGGACAAACAGATATGGAAAGAAGATGTGGATGTGGCCTGTCATGGTTCCAAGGGATCTGAGGAGAATGGCAGAGAGACTACCAATGGAGAAAAATATATCTTCAATGGGGACTGTGTTAAAAAGACCATCCAAAGTTCTGATTCAGTTAAAACATCCATTTTCAGGTTCCATCTCTCTCCCTCTCTCTCTCTCTCTCTTCCTCCCTCCCCCTCCCTCTATACATACATGCATTTCATTAGCTTTCTAAGAAATGTGTATAATTATTACATAACTATACTCATTAATTTTACTTGGATATCAAACAAAATCTGAGGGAAAAAAGATGAGTGCTATTTTTATTTACCTCTTAATTCAAAGTTTTCTTTACAAACAAAATGACATACAGCCATGACTCCATCTTTATATTCTGAATTGCCCTGGTAATTATCCAGCCACTTCTATTCTTTTGGCTATAGGCACAGAGTCATGATTATTTTTCATTCCTGGTCTGAACAGACAAGTGACCATTTTCTTCTAAATTGTGAAAATTGGTTTTGAGAAAAAAAAGTTACTGAAGATTTTTGACCCAAAATAATTTTCCTATCTTATATGCGGAGCATCATTTGTTCTCAACAGTTTTAGTAGTCTGGAGTTGTTTCATTCCCTTTTGCAAACCAATTGTGTATTTCTCTGCATAGATTCTTCTTGTACCCTGGAAATCATTTTATAAATAAAGCCAATAGTGGTTGTACAAGTTAGGTCACCTTCAGTTGCCAGTGATGAATACACAACAAAACTGGTTTATGATAAAGGAGAATTTATTTACATAACTGAAAAGCCCAGAGAAAAGGGCTTCAGATGTGATTTATGATGGAAGATTAACTGATTCCCTAGGGTCTCGGTTCCTCTGTCTTTAACTCTTGTCCTTGTGACTTTTGGGATGTCTCTCTTCTCAGGGAATTAGCAAGATGGCTTCAGCACCTCTAAATCTTGTATCTTGCTTTGTTCAAATTTTTCCTGGTTTCTTAAGCAAAGTCCTATGTTGAGCTCTGAATGGACTAATTGCAATGGCTTTAGCCAATTACTGTGGCCAGTAAGATTTTTATGTCTAGGTATCATGTCTGACCCTCATAGTTGGGAGTGAAATCAGCTTTACTCAAAGTACAAACACCGAAGCTACAGTGGGGGAGAAATGGTTAACCCAAAACTAAAACTGGGTACACTTACTAAAGGAAGAAAGAAAGGGTATTGAATTGCCCAAACAAAAAGTAAAAAACACTCTGTTCCAAATCCCTTTTTGCAAAAATTATCTTCCCAAATATACAGTTTTAAGGACATTTTAATCTGGGCCATTAACTGTTTATTCTTCCTTTCCATCCCTCCTCTTGGGTATTTTCCCCTTGCTGATGTCCCTACTGATGCTGCATATATGTGTGTGGGGTGGGAGGGAGATGTCCTGCTCCTGGAGGGGCTGTATTATACAAATGAAGATGAATCTGAAAACCAGGAGAATGAGTACCTCCCTTAAGGAATCAGAACCCTCTGATCTCAGACACTGAATGACAGCTGTCTGTGTTAACAAAAAAAATCTGGAAGACTTGCTCTGTGAAGTTTCAGATTAGATGCTAATAGGTTCTGCATGGACAAGGACTTTGCCTCTTCCTTAACAGATGATGCTGTCCTAAAAGATTTATTGAATCTAAGATGCCATTGACTATAAAACAGACTGTTATTTCATGTACCACTGGGACAAGGAAAAAAGCAGCCAATTAAACTATGACACAACATTGACTGTAAGATGTTCGTACATATGAGAGATGTTACAAAGGAAGAAAAATGTGCTTCTCAGGATTGATGCCATATGAAATCGAATATAATTTACATTGGGCTACATAATGTAATTGTTTAGGGTATACCTTTTGGAATCAGACAGACCTGGGTTTGAGACCCAATGCTTCACACACAAGGTGTTTCACTATGTCAAATCACTTATCTTCATTTTTCTCATATAAAAAATAGTATGTCAACATTTAATGATACAGCGTTATGAAGATTTAAAGTAAATAATCCATGGGAAGCCACTCACAACTGTCATTAATAAACATTCAATAATTCTACTTTTATTGTAATATCAAATATATATATGTATATATACATATATATTTTATTGTAATATTGAATATATATACGTGTGTGTGTGTATATATATATATATAGAGAGAGAGAGAGAAACATTTGGAACCACGACAACTTTGGAGTTAACCTTGTACGCATAGCATTTTTTTATAGGAAAGTGCCATAAGCCATTGTCTATAAAATGGTCACTCTTCATTAATCACTATTCATACTGTTTCTTCTTCCTAGGATTACCCTTTCTCCCCATAGTTGTCTTTTCCAAACAAAACTTTTTCTTCCATGCTCTCTTCAGATTTTACTTCTTCTTCCTCCTCTTTCCTAAATTTTATAGTGGTCATCAGGGCTATTTACAAATATCTCACTTCACCCTTTCCTGGTTCATGGGAGGATTGACCCTGCCTGCCTCTATGACATTAGGCATGTCCAGACAGTTTGTTTGGATTAAGGAAATATGAGCAGAAAGTCAACTCTTGGCAGACTTGTAAGTAAGAGCCAGCAAGCAAGTAATTCTCCAATTTCCTTGCCTCAGTTTTGTGGAAACATTTAGAGGCAGCACTGATGCCTGAGTGATACTGTAAGCCAAGAGTTCCAACAATGAACATGGAGAAGGGAGAAAAATAATTTTGCAGTGTTTATTTTTTGATATTTTTTCCCTAACCATAGCAAAACCTGAGCCAAGGCCAAGTTTGCTGCCCAGCAGACCTCTGTCACTGTCTGGAGACATTTTTGGCTGTCACATCTAGGGACAGGGATTTTCCTGGCATGTACCAGGCAGAGGCCATGGGCTGTTGTTGAACATCCTACAACACACAGGATCGCCTCAGAATTAAGAATTATCAGTTGTACCAAGGCTGAGAACACTTTATTTATGCCATCTTGACTGATACATTTTTCCATTTAACATTAGCAGTTCCTTGAAAGAAATTCCTAGATTAATGTGTGTATATATATATATATATATATATATATATATATATATTAGTAATTAATAAATGTTCACTGATTGAAAGTTACTCCAACACCTTTATTTCAGATATTCAGGATAATGTGCTCCAAATAATTTAAAAATTATGCCTATTTGTGTTTTCACGAAACACAAACAGGATATGTTTATTTAGGAAGTTTAAGCTAGAAGAAATTTTAGAGCCCCACAATAAAAGTAAATATAGGTGCTGAGCTGAAGACTCTGTTGCACTTTAGGGAACTACACTGGGAAAGTAATTTACCAAACAGTGGTCCTGTGCAGTTTACAGCTTTATAAAAATCAGAACTAAACTAAACTAAACTAAACTTAACAGTGTTGTCTGGTGGCCTTCCTCCCTTTAATTTCTATGAAATACTTTTCAGCTGTATAGTAGAGTCCTGTCTAGAAGAGAACCAACAAGATTAGTTTAAATCTCTCTAGGCTTTGAGATATTTTCTTCTTTGAAATATCCAGTTTGTCTTCAGAGATTAATGAAAAGGGAATCATTTTTCCTGTTACTATAATTTACCTACAATTTGAGGGATAGCAAAATAGGCTTTCCATTAAAGAATTTTCACTGATCTTCCAAAGGACTTTTCAGGGCTAAGGGTACGTTTTCTAAGTTTCTAGTTTTTAAGCAACTGTGACAGCAGACTAACAGAATCTCACTGCCCCATGCGGAAGGTGGGCAGGAGGGTGAGCACCGACAAAAATAGGCTTCCTTCCCCATCCTAGTTTAAGGTGTGCTTCAGATTAGCTCATGAATGCATATGTTGAAGAATGTATGAGTTTGTGTATGTGCCATGGGGGAAATTATAGCAAATACGTATCAGATAAATAGTATTTGTCTCAAGACTGCAGTCTATTTTTTTTTTTTTTCTTTTTTTTTTTTGCGGTATGCGGGCCTCTCACCGTTGTGGCCTCTCCCGTTGCGGAGCACAGGCTCCGGATGCGCAGGCCCAGCGGCCATGGCTCACGGGCCCAGCCGCTCCGCGGCATATGGGATCCTCCCAGACCGGGGCACGAACCCGTATCCCCTGCATCGGCAGGCGGACTCTCAACCACTGCGCCACCAGGGAGGCCCTGCAGTCTATTTTTAATCTACATAATTTCTTCCTTTCGTTTTCTGGTAAACTCTTCTTTCAACCACTCCAATTCCATAACGCTTTTATCTAGATCAGTGCTGTCCAACAGAAATACATGCAAGCCACAAAAGAGAGACAGATATGTAATTGTAAATTTCCTAGGAGCCACATTTAAAAAAGTAAAATCAAACAGATGAAATTAATTTAAATAATATATTTCATTTAGCCCAACATATCTAAAATATTTTTTCAACATGTATTCAACATGAAAACGTTACTAAGGGGCTTCCCTGGTGGCGTAGTGGTTGAGAGTCCGCCTGCCAATGCAGGAGACACAGGTTCGTGCCTCGGTCCAGGAGGATCCCACATGCCGCGCGGAGCGGCTGGGCCCGTGAGCCATGGCCGCTGAGCCTGCGTGTCCGGAGCCCGTGCTCCGCAACGGGAGAGGCCACAACAGTGAGAGAGGCCCGCGTACCACAAAAAAAAAAAAAAAAAAAAAAAAAAAGTTACTAAGTATTTAACAGTCTGGTTTTTATACTAAGTTTGAAATCCAGTATGTTTGCTATACTACAGGACATCTCAAAAGGAACTAGCTACATTTCAAATGCTCAGTAGCCATGTAGCTAGTGACTACCACATTGGACAGTACAAATTTAGAGAAATGATTAAAGAAATTTGCTCTATTTGGATAAAAGTTGGAAAACTGAGGGGGAAAGATCAGTCTTCAAAAATAAGAAAGAGCAACAAGTGGAGAAAAAACAAAATGTAATGTTGTTCCAAAGAGCAGACCTAGGACCAGTTGATGGGTGTCACCTGAGCTCAAAAAAGATTTTTAGTGGGTAATGTTATTCCAACAATGGAACAGTTTGCATTTAAAGTGCAAGAGGAATTCACATTACTCTAAGTATCTATTTCCCAGGTACAAAGAGTAATATCTAAATAAAATATAGATAGCTCCTGACTTACAATGGTTCAGCTTATGATTTTTTAACTTTAGGATGGTGCAAAAGCGATACACATTCAGTAGAAACCATACTTTGAATTTTCATCTTTTCCAGGCTAGTAATGTGCAGTACAATATTCTCTAAAGATGCTGGGCAGGACAGCAAGTCACAGCTCTTAATCAGCCATGCCATCACTAGGGTAAACGAGCCATACACTTATAACCACCCTGTTCTCATACAACCATTTTTGTCTTTCACTTCCAGTGCAGTATTCAATAAATTACCTGAGATAGTCAACATTCTGTTATAAAATATGTTTCGTGTTAGACGATTTTGCCCAACTGTAGGTTACTGTAAATGTTCTGAGCACGTTTAAGGTAGGCTAGGCTAAGTTATCATGTTCACTGGGTTAAGCGTATTAAGTGCATTTTAACTTAGGATGTTTTCCACTCACTATGAGTTTATCAGGATGTCTCACCCCATCCTAAGAAAGATCTGTAGTTAAACAAAGGCTTAGCCTTGTCTATTGTGACTTATCGCAGCAAACATACTGTTAAAACAATATGTTATAAGCTTTTGCTAGAAACCACGCTAAGTGTATTGAATCCAATATCTCATGAAATTCTTTAACCGACTTTAGTAACAGTGCTCCGTGTTCTCATTTTGACAGATGAGGAAACTGAGGTTTCAAGAGTTTAAGAACATAGTCCAAAGGGCTGTGGTTAAAGTTAGTAAGTGGTGGAACCATAGTATGAGACCAGGTACCCCAAATCTTTAACATAAGCACTCTGTTCTCAGAGTATTGATCCATGTATGACAACTGTTTTACATATCACCCTGCCTCCCAACCCCAGCACATACTGAAGGCAGTTTCAAGAACTAGATGTAATTTTACCTCAGCTCCTTTATCCTGCCCCAAGGTGATTTTCAAAACAATCTATTCAATTGTAATAAACACTTCACTTTCCGTTATTTCTTCCCAGACGTAGCCTCTAGTTCCGCTTAAATTTTCTCCCCAGGAGAAATGTGAAAAATCAATAATTAAAAGGACAGGAAACTATAGTTTTACTGTAACTGTAAAGAAGTTTTGTTTAGGTTGAATTATATTTAGGATATGTATTTTTTTAAAGTTTCTCTACCATCTTATATTTTTTTAACTTTATAATAAAAACAATTGACTTATTTGCCCTGAATGTCATCAGGATAATTTTCTTAAATTTAACATCTACTGTTTTCTAATTCCCCTATTCAGACATTGCCTATCAGGTGAACCCACATTCATGAGAATATTAGTAACCTTTTTCTTGCCTTCATTATCATCCCTGTGGAGTGTTATAATTGTCTTTCTTTAATCTATCAGTTCAATCTGCCAGGGGCTGGCATCACCTCTCGCAGTATGGGAACACATCATTCCTCTTAAAATCTTCCTATAAATAGCCATTCCTTCTTTTTTCCCCTGGAGAAACTTAACTTGTAAATTGTCTCCAAGACCAGCTAGCATCCAATGAGTTTCCCATCTGCCAAACCTCTGCTACCTTCATCCTGTGGAAAATGTGGAACAAATGAAGGCATGGGCTTGAAATGTGATTATCTGTGTCCTCATTTAGAACAGAAAGTAGTACAATGAAAAAGCAGCAACCTCTTTGAGAGGATGGATGAATTGTTTTGAGATGCACTCAAACGATTTGAGACGAATCATTTTACTCTGATTACTCAAGCTACAGAAGTTGCATCCTCTTGATATGATCAGGACTTTGAAAATAACATGGTGTCAGCTCTTTGTTTAACTCAAGCCCTCTTTCTTATCACTGAAGTGCTGAACAGAATTAGTAAAAAAAAAGAATTTTATATTTGTATTTGTTGACAATTCAAATGTTTTAGAAAGGAATGCCTCTGCAAACATCCCTAGATCCATGTTACATGCCCATCATTTGTTCATGACCTTGAGGAGGAGGCAGAAGCCTCTGAAACATCTATTCTGTAGCACACCCATATCTGATGATAACCCTTCAGCATGTGCTTATTATGTAGAAAGAGGTTTTTAATGATGGCTATATTTTATCTCCCTTCAGACTCCTAAAGCGTCATACCTACCCAAACGGTAATGTAGACCTAAGAGAAAATCAGCACTTCAGTCTTGCACTTCTGATAACCTTATCAGCCTCATTCACAACAAAACATTAGTGTGCAATAGATGAAGACACTGTCTGCAACTAAAACGAATTGCTCTATATTACTCTTAAGCTCTTGTCACCTGTAATTCGTGTTAGTTGAATATTTTCTCTAACTCAAAGTCACACTCCACTTTGACAGATGGCCTTACAGGTGATTTCTTCATTCCATGAATAATTATTTCAACTTTGATTTCCTTGTTACCTAAATAGGGCAGAGCTTGCCTTTATTTTTGTTTTGCATCTCAAAGGAATAAAAGAATATAATTTCAGCCAACTTTCTCTTCATTAGCAAAATACAATCTTACATTTTTTTTGGCAGATGAAAGATAAGCTATGCTAAAGGTAGTGTTGGGGATGGGAGGAGTTGGGGAAACTTTAAAGATTTAGTACTTTAATAGGGAGAAAATTAGTCTATGAACCTGAAATAGGAAATGTATTCAGAATATATTTGCATGTGGTCCCTAAAACAGTATTTCTCACTGTGATCTTTTCTCACTCTGATCTCTTTTAGGAAAAAAAGTTGTTCTAATTCCACCACAAAGTACTAGGAAATTAAAGAAGAAAAATATGTTAGTGGTTGTTTGGGCTCAAATGAGACTCTGACATTTAGAACACAATGGAATTGACATTTTCCTATTTGGGACCTAAAAAGACTAAGGTATGACAAAAAGACACCTCTGTTCTGAATCCACACTCAGACAAGATTTCAGAAAATGAGGCTTAATGCATGTATATGTTAGGAGAGTACTCAACAAAGAATACCTCATTAAGGCCTTAAATAAGTAAAAGGTTGATTTGTCTTACCCAGCAAAACATCCAGTAATAGGCCAGGCAGAGTGTGTATGAGGGGTTGGTAATTCCATCAAGGATCTTGGTTTTTATCTGGATCTATCCTTTTTTTTTTCTGCACCAGCATTTGTAATGGGTTGATCTCTATCGATGCTTGTTGCTTTAGTCCTTAGTTGGATCCTGCACCTCAAAGTGTTATATACATGAAGCACATAACATTTCAACTCATGCTACATTGGCCAAAGCAAATTATGAAGCCATGTCTAGCTTCAAAACACTGGAGAAGTGGAATTCTACCACCTTTAAGAAAAGCTGTAAATATTAGTGAAAAGCATTAATATTTACTGGAAACATTCAAGAGCACTACATAGCAAAATTATAATGGAAATGGAGACAGAGGGAAAAATTGTTATCTCAAAATTTAGAGTTTGTCTTAATCTGGGAGTGACTGAGCTACTGATAAAAATTTAAAAGGCGGAAGTTGCTTTTAATGGGAAGAGGATAAATTCAATTTAAGGTATTTTCAGTTTGAAGAAATAGCTATCTAGGGAGCTAAATGGAAAAATCAGCATTCTCTGGGAATGATAGATCTGGAGAGGTTACAGACAGAGATAACTTGAGAGGCACAGGAATTGAAAATATAATTTCACCATTAAAAGTGGATAAAGTGTCTGAGTAAGAGTGCTGAAAGATAAGTGCAGGGAGAGCTAAGGACTGAAATATGGTGCCTTCTTATAATGAGAGAAAGTAGAACCTGTAAGGGAGGACAAAGATGAAAAGCTAAAGAAGTTCCACAAAAGACAAGAATAAAGAATTTCAAGAAGGAAAAATAAAAATATTAACTGCTAATAATAAAAAAAGTCCATGGAGACTGAAAATTGAAGAAAAGTTCTTAAATATATCAAGTAGGAAAAACTAGTAACCATTGACGGAAGTTTCAGTATATTATTAGAATAAAAATACCAATATATAGGAAGTTATTAAGAGGTTAGGGAAAATGTATTCCTCAAGGAAAAACAAATTTTTTATACCAAGCATAGTTAGTTCATGGACATAGTAAGCATTCACCTACATGTGGATGAACTGCAAAAATGAATGAATGAAAAGTTTGAAAGATGTAATTGACATTATTATTCCCAAATTTCTACATGACAGTGGCAACAATAACAGCAATATATTATAATTATAGAACAGCTCATAATACCCCTAAGCAGGAAGAGATTATGGTCTTTACTTTTGGAAAGAGAAACACAAAACACAAAGTAGACCAATAATCCATGCAATTAATTCATTTTATAAAAAGCACACAAGTGGTAATGGATTAGGAAATGAAGTCTTGGGTCTTTTACTGTAATAATTTATTTATTTTTATTTTTATTTTTTTTTGTGGTACGCGGGCCTCTCACTGTTGTGGCCTCTTCCGTAGTGGAGCACAGGTTCCGGACGCACAGGCTCAGCAGCCATGGCTCACGGGCCTGGCCGCTCCACGGCATGTGGGATCTTCCCAGACCAGACCGGGGCACGAACCCGTGTCCCCTGCATCAGCAGGCGGACTCTCAACCACTGTGCCACCAGGGAAGCCCTGTAATACTTTATTAAACTATCTCACTTCACCTTCAATCCAACTGCACAATGTATGGGTCAGTTTATGGTGTGTAAAAAACAACCACAAAATTTCAGTGGGTTAACACAGTAAACACTGATCTCTCATTCTCACATGTGCAGATTGATTGGTTGAGGTTTGGCTGATTTAGGCTGGGTTGGCAGGGCTCGGTTCTAAGTGATGAATTCTGTATCAGCTTGCTCCATGTGCCCCTTTCCTCCTTAGACCAGTGCCCTGTTTTTCTGGTGGTGATGGAAGAAGCATAAAACAGCAACACAAATGCACAAGCACATTTCAAGTATGTTTTTGTCCACTATCACTCGAGTTACTAAAGCAAGTCACATGACCAAACCCAACCTTAGTGTGGTGGAGAAATAATCTCTGCATCCAGTGGGAGGAAATACAAAGACAGATTACAGGAAAGAGCAATAGTGGTATGCTGGCTTGTGAGAACTGATTTCTTCTCAGCATTGCATGCTGTGATATCATACTGTGAACCTGAAATTGACCATGGCAGAAGAATTACACCATGCATGTCATCAAATGCTAAAAATCAGAGGGTTTGCTTATTTGCTTGTTTGTTTCTGAGTCAGTTGTTAAACATTTATCAGCACACCTCTGGGAATGAGTACAGGGGAAGGTGGAAAGTTGGGGGCATTAATGCTGCTTACCACACATTACATACTCCATATTTTCATTAATTTATTTACTCATTCATTCTACTTCATTGAGGACTTACTATAGTCTTACTATAGTCCGAACACTGTGTTATCATTGTCTGAGGATACAAGGATGAATAAGCTATTAGCTCTGTTTGGTGTTTTTCACACACAAAAGGATATATATATATATATATATATATATATATATATATATATATATAAAATCACGTCATTCTAAAAAGTGTCATTCTAAGAAGTGGTAAGCAAAGTTTGCAAGTTGATACATCAACATCCCAGACAAAAGAGAAATCATATTTTGCTATTCACTCCTCAAAGTGTTAAGAATAGAGTAAGATCTGAAGTCACACATAGGTCGGAAACATTTAAAGCTCAGAATGTATTGGAAAAGATAGCTCAGGGTTTCTCTTTGCAGGTTTCCATGTTGCTCTGATCTTCTGCAACAATTTTAATCATCAGTGATTCTTTCTAGTCAACACAATAGCACTCACAGCATGAGTACCAGGAAAATAGCAAGAAGTGATATTTGAGTTAGCTTTTATTAAAATAAGTGATTGAATGTTTCTTTTTGACTGGGTTCTATTCTATTATCAGCGTGATGTTTTATCTTAAAATATTTCTGCTATCCCTGGTTACATAAGCTATAAAGTGAGACTATCTTATATACTGCCTTCTTATGTTATAGTTTGCCTATTCAACCACTATGCAATGATTCTCAAAGCTGTATATGAAGATCAGCAAGGGCCAGGAGTGCATTATCCTCCTTATTTTAAGAGACCAAGTTATGAGCCAGTTATTTAGGAAGTTCAATTTGTCAGGTTTGACAACACTGTAATTGATTGCAATAATAAAAACCTTACCAAAAGCTGAATTACTTTGGGGGAATTTACCTTGTTTTCTTAAGTGTTTTGCAAGTATGATAAGTAGGCTGTGGTACTTTTTCTGACATAAGTGCACAAGAGATATATGATCTCTTTTAGTGCACATAGTGACAAAAAATCAAGCTGTTGGGCTGCAGGCTACAACAAATTGAACATATTGAATTTCAGCTGTGATCTAATGCAGTCTTAGGTTTGTTTCAGTCCATTCAAGTGATTTCTTTCCATGCTTGTGCCATAACTTTAACCATAAAACGGATCAATGGAGTGGCAGCGTGTTCCATTATTTTAAGTAGTATTGACTGTTTGAATGTAATATACCTTTATTTATTTTCATTACAAATTACTGGGTGGGATTTAAATAAATCTCTTGTTTGAGCCACTTTATAAGAGTTCTATGCCAAACCTTCATAATGCAGTTTCCTATGCTAAATAAAACTTCCATTATACTAGTGACCCTATTCAAGTCAGGCAAATAAAGTAATGAAAAAATTACGGTGGCATTTATTTGTATTTTGATTTTCTAACAAGGAGAAGTACAGTGCATTTTTTCTTGAATTTTAGTGGCATATTTAAGATGATAAAATACTACTAATTGACCTTGAGGAAAAGCTTTATAATCTGATGCAAATTAACAATTTTCTTACTTGCCAACATTTTTATTTGTGATGGCAGAGTTAATTTATTGTACTAACTGCTAAGCCTGGGTTGAAAATGATGAAATTTTCATCTAAAATTAGAGTAAATCTAGAGTCTCTCTTAATTAAAGAAGTCTAAGCAGATTTAAAAGTTACAAGATATAAAATCTTAGGTAACATTTTCCGTAACTGTTTGCTAATAAAAGAATGAAAGATTTTACATCAATAATGGCACAAACTTGCCTAACAGCATCCTTACAAAAAGCCACTAGGTCATGTGATAAGTATAGTCTTCCTTTTAAGAACATTTTATTATCCAAATTTCAGCACCCACATCTTTCTTAGGTTTAGATAATAAGACTTCTCTTTCTTTTTTTGTTTTTTTTACCCTGTATGCACTTCAGATCAATGTAACATGTGAAAGTAAGGATAAAACCTCATATTCCAATATTCACCATTTGGATTCACTGAAATGAGTTTCTTTATAAAAAGCTCAATTCTCATTTCTAGAGAAGCACAGGAAGAAACAATGAGATCACTTTTTCTGAAGTTTGAAATTAATATTTAAAACCCTCCTAGAGCAATGGGCCAGATGATATGTTATTTTCTTTACAACTCTGATATCTTATGATTTTACAAAATATACAAAGTTATCCACAATTAGGACACATAAAAGTATTTGAATCCAAGCACTAAGATATATACTAAGACGTATAAAGAATATGCATAGTATTAGAGTACTTTGGTAATTAATTATTCCATTAAATAAATTTAATTTCTTAAGAAGTCTCCTGTGCTATCTACTTGATTATTGCAAAAGATAGCACAGTTGGGTAATAATTAATGAAGCAGGCAAACCGAAGGAAAATGTCTAGTCATATATTCTAGGGCTTCTTGTTTTAATTCATTAACTTTGATTATGTCTATTTCTTTAATCAACAACTTTTGTTGTACACATAAAAAACATAAGTGAATGGCATTGAGCCAGATGATACACATAGTATGAAAATTATAAAATCAAGATTCAAAATGATATAGACTGTATAAAATGTTGGAACATAATAAGCAATTAAAACTTAACTTGGAAAAATTAAAATTTATATGAAAGGGGCATGAGGAAACTGGGATGATGATGATGTTCTAAATCTTGATGGGAGTTTGGACTGATTTGCATTAGATTATAAAATTATCCCTCAGAGTCAATTAGTAGCATTTATCATTTCAAATATGCCACTAAAATTCAAGGAAAAAAATACACTGGAACCTCTCATTTTCAGAAAATCTAAATACAAGTAAATGCTACAATATTTTTTTCATTATTTTATTTACCTGACTTGAATAGGGTCAACAGTATAATTGAAATTAGATATCATTTTGTTTAGCATAGGAAACTACATTATGAAAATTTAGCATAGATATTTTATAAAGTGTTTCAATCAAACAAGCATTGAACTCCAGTCCATGGTACACATGCTGAGGTATTTATGGGTGTTTATGAGGTGCTTATGTCTGCCATCATAAAATAATATAGCTTGATGGGTGAATAGAGGGATGGATAGAAAGACAGATATGTAATAAAGTAAATACAGAATCTAGGTTAATTATAGAATCTAGGTTTTGTGAATGTGATTATTCACTGTATAATCCTTTCAATTTTTCATTACATTTTAAAATTTTCCTAATAAAACTTTACAAAAATTCATATATTTGGGCTTATCTATTGAATAATGTCTGCTACAAAGTAGTATTCTAATAAGTTTACATTAAGTAAATAAATTAATGGTTTAATAAGTGAATCAACAAAAATGGGAACAATTCTTAATGGTAGGTCATGTGAAAAATATCCTGGGGTTTTAGATAATTTTTGCTTTTTTCCCCAGTAATGTGCCATGGATACCAGAGTCAAACACAACTATAGATGATAGTACAATAAATGCAGTGTTCAAGTCAAGGAATTAAGGAACCATTTTGTCCAGGTCAGGGCATGTCTAAATTACTGCATCCTGTTCCCGACACCCATCTTTACCAAAAAGTAACAGAAAAAAAGAGCACATAGAGGAAAATCACTAGGAAATAACGGGTTCTAAATATCATACCATATAAGAAACAGTTAAAACAATATGAAGTCTTCAAACTGGAGAAGAAAAAGTCAGTGAGGAATTGTAAGGGACCCATTCCCATTCCATGCACACTGTTTAACTCTTTCCACATTCCTAACTTCAGCCCAGTTTTCATCTCCTGCAGGGTACTTTATGATACAGCCCCAACTCAAAATTTTTTTCTCTGAATTCTTGCTCACATAGATATTTCATTTATTTTATTATTTTATTTATTTAGCATTTGGCATCTGGGACCTTATACCAGGTGCACTTATTTTTCTTACTCTTGCATGTGCCTGTACACACACACACACAAACACACACACACACACACACACAAAGTTCAATTCACAGCAAGGATCTAAGTTTCTTGAGGGAATGTGCTGTTTATACACTCTTGTACCCCTAGCGCTTAGCATGGTTTTGCTCATTTATTTCATAAACATTTATTGAGAAACCTTCTTGTGCTAAGCACTATGCTGAGATTTGGGCTAAAAAGATGATCTGAACACTGACCTTACTCATAAGCAGCTCAGAGTCTGAAACTGGAAACATACACATAACCCAATAAACACAAAGCAATGTAGTCAGCTCAGTGACTGGGATATACAAGAGATATTACGGAAACCAATATGAAAATTGCATCTAACCCATCCTAGAGAGAAGGAATGGGAGGAACAAGAGGCAGCAGCAAGTCTTAAAGGATGCAGAGAAATTACCATTGTGTAATTATGAATGTGGTGATGAGAGAGGGGGCACTGCAGATAATCATTGTGTGAGAAAAAAGCACGGGGGGAGAGAGGGCCAGGAAACCCAGGGTGCATCGCACTTGGCACACTTCCTGGAAAAAGAGTATTTGACTTAATAGTAGAAGGTTCATATTAAGTGACTATTAATCCTTTTATACAATCAACTGCTCTAGAGTAGTAAGCTGCACTGGCTAGGGGATTTTCAGAACTTACCCAAAACTCTCACCTGTGAAAAATACCAATGCTAGATACTGAAAAGTTACTTGAGAACAAAAACCAAAAAAGGAATTTTCACAACCTAATCTTTGCTCTAATAAATAAACCTACCTATCATCTGCAGTTGCTGTAACACAAAAGTTGTAGCAGTCTCTAACATTACTTACCCAAAGGTAATGTGGTTATCTGTTTTGTAATCCACAAATAGTGTAGAAGTTCTTCACCTGGGGCTCAGGGACTCTAGACTTCAAGAAGTCCAAGAACTCAAATGGGAAAATTGACATCTTACTTATTGCTAAGTGAAGTTTAGCATTTCTTTTATCATAAACAGAGGCAACAATCATGCCAATATTAGCGGCACCTATGATTTATCATCAATATAAATCACATACATTTTCATATCACACTGCAGTTGGTGCAAAGCCATCAAACATCATTTACTTTCATCACGACTTTGAAATTACAGTAAATTGTACTATCACTGCCAGAATCCTCTTAATTATTGTGAGAATAAAGAATTATGTTCTTTTCTATGTTACGAACTTCTTAAAAAGTTTTGATAACTGTAAGGTATATAAATGGTAACCTTTGAAATCCTGTATATGTCATTTTATATATTTAAAATATTATTCTAAGAAGATGAAAGGCTTAATCTATTCTACCAAGGACTCCATGTGCCAACAAGATAAAATTAAAATAAGTTTAAATTTAAAAGTAATAATAAAAGGAGATTTCAAAGGACTCAATTCCTATTGGGATCATCTTTTTGTTTGTTTTTATTTTCTTGTTGTTTGTCCCTCTCCCCAAATTTTAGAGATAGGGACAAGTCAAACTTTGTCAAAGACATCTCTCTTCTGTCAAACCCACACTTGCCCATCTCCACAGAGAATCTGAGACTCCCAAGGCATCCATAGCCCACAGTGATAAGGCTGCTTGTGCACTTTTTTCCCCAAAGTGATTTGTTGGCATTTTCTCCACTGTAAATTGCAGGTTAAACATGAGAGCATTTTAATACTACTTTTCTGATGTTTCCTCTAGGCTGGCTTTGACTTTGGGGTCCACCGGTACTGGTTCTTGAAGGGTAGGTCAACAGATGCCTGATAACTGCAATGCATTGCCATTCACATAGTGATGTAGCTCTTCTAGGCTTTTTACAACACTCTCTGATTCTATTTCATTTGGCCTCAGAGCCTCATTGCCTTAGGCTTAGCAACAAGATGATCCCAGCTCACTGCGGACGCTAAAGGGCTTCCATCCTCCATGGATAAAGAAGTGTGGATAATATTAGTAGTGCCTTTGGTGCCTCTACAGGCACATCCATCCACATTTAAATACAGGTTTTTATGTTTAGCCATTCATTCCTAGCTGTGAAATATTGTAACGGCTTACACATTAGCATACGAATCCAGGCCTTAGGTCTGGGGGAGATTTATGTTGAACATTTTGATGCCATCATTCACACTATGTGTGAAGCTAAGACTTTCTTCTGAATCAAAGTAGTAGCAGATTCATACCCCACTGGCTGCTCTGCTAAAAATCTAACTATTTTAACTTCAGTTATATTGCAATGTTCACCAAAGAAAAAGTGTTTAAGCCAATGATGTCAGCACGGCACTTGCAAATATGAATGGCCAGAGAGTCAAAGAGAACCAAGTTACAATCTTGCCTATGTCATGTACCAGCTGTGTGCCCTTGAGTAAGGACATAACCTCGGTTTCCTTGACTATAAAGTAACTAATGTTGTGAGGATTAAATAAAGAAATGAGAGAATAAACATTAAATAAAGAAATGAATACAAAGCTCACTATGTAGTTAGGGCTCAATGAAAGAAGGCTATGATAATGATTGTCATTAATGAACAGTCACATACAATAAAGTTTAATCTCTCTTGTCTCAGACTGAACAGGAAAAATATAGAGATGTTGTGTAAGACGAAAAGAACACTCAAGTGCATCTATTCCAGCTTCCAAAAGTGAGGCCCAAGAGGTTAAGGACTTTATCCACAATCACTTAGTTATTCATCTAGTGGAAAAGCTCAGACAAGACCTATTTCTTCTGGGCTAAAGTCCGTTCTTCAAATGTGAACACCTGAGCTTAAGCCACAAAGCCAAGAAGCCAGAGGCAGAGCACTTAATCATTAAGTAAAAAATCTCTATTTTCTGTGAACAGAGGGAAAGTTCATTGAGTTATAAGAACAATGAATCCATAAAGAAAGTGGATGCCCCTTCCTTCACATCGTAAAGCTCCCCCTTTAAGGACTGTGCTCCCGTGGGGCATGAAGTTTCTTTAAGATCACAGAGCGGCTGTCTCCTCTGTATAATATAAGGAACACAGACTGGACTGAGATTGTACACATTTCTCATCCTGGACTTTCAAGTTCAATCTTGCTCCAACTGTAAGGCTTTTCCCAACCCCTCTAGTATCTCTGTCTGCCTTTTCTGTCTCCCATCACCAAGCCCTCTTCTCTTTTCCAGCCTTAGTCCACTCTTCCTACGCTGTGTTCCCATATCGCTCATCACACCCTCAGCACAAGCTAAAATGTCCTACAAGCTTTCTTTTTTTTGTATAAGTCCTGATCCCCTGGTCAAACTGTGAGACCTTTAAATGTAAAGATATGGTCCTTCTGATTCTTTGCATCTCCATTGCCAAGCAAAGTCTTTAATAACATATCCTCAATAAAATCATACCCACTCTCAGATGTGCAGCCACAAAACAAATGATCAAACCAGACTGTGTCATTCCACTATTTTAAGCCCATCAATCGATTCACACAGCCTTTAAGAGAAATACCAACATCCTAACATTGACCGAACAATCAGCGGACGCTGACTTGTCTCTCCAGCCTCAAGTCTCCACACTTACTCTCAACTCTATAGCCACCAGCTTCTGCCTTGAATGAGCCATTCTTTCTCTCATATTGGAGACTTGGCAATGCTGGTCCCTCTGCCAGGACACTCACCCCCCCACCTTTCACCCAGGTATCTCAGAGTCATCCTCTGAGTCTAGCTTAAATGTCAGTTCCTCACCCACGCCTACCTTGATTCCCCAGAGAACTTTATACTTCATGACTCTAAATCTCTGATGTCTTATTTCTCTGTTCCACTCCTACCTACACACTGAACTGATTTCATCCTTGCCACTTGCTTATCACTAGGCTGGCTTTTAAGATGTTGGCAGAGTGTTGTGTCTCCTTTCCTCCCATGGTTCTTAACCTAAATGTCTTAGCCTTTCTTGATCTGCCCCAGACAGCTGTTCTTGTTGCTGAGTCATCCTTGCCATCTTTCCTTCCTTGGTTGCTCCTCTGACCCATGGGCCCAGTTGGAAAGAATGTACTTGAATTCCTTCCCAATGTGTGCTTTTGTTTTCTTTTTTTTAACCCATTTTGAGAACAAGTAGTGGTTCTCACGTTTGCACATATCCATGACAACTTGCTAAGAATAGGAACAAAGCAGTTTCCATATAACTTAGCTTATTCAGTTGAAGAAATCATTCCATCATTAGGACATTCATCCTCTCCTCATTCTGCAAGGATTTACTGAGTACTTATGTGATGGTCACTAGGATAAGCATGAGGGAAACCATGAAGAACAAAAGGGAAAGGGCCTCTGCTTCTCTCAGGGGGCTCACAGTTAGCTGAAGAAGACAGACCCTGCCCATCACATCCTACAGTTACACACACACACACACACACACACCATTTAAGAGCTATGAAGGAGATCACAGCATAATTTAATATAGTGGCCCAACCTAGACTGAAAGGTCAGGGAAAGTTTTCCTGAGGGAAGAGCAGTTACCTACAAGAAGCAAGAGAAGTGGAGTTGTCACTCCCACCGAATCCAGACCCAGACTCCCTCTTGCTCATTAGCCATGTTGCCTTGTCAAGTTTTGTAACTTCTTTATGACTCAGTGTCCTCATGGGTAAAAATGAGCAGATATCACTACTTCACTCATTGGACTGTTACAATGATTAAGTAAATTAATATTTGCACAACACTCAAAGCAATGTCTGACCCATAATGAGTGCTATAAACTTGGCTCTTCTCATTACTTTGCAATTCTGTCCTTCCAAATTTCTTGGAGCTAAATTTCCCTTTCTTTTCTGAACTTATCTTGACAGCATATGGCAGCGATCTTTTAAATGGCCTTGTTTGGCAAATGATAAATTGGGGGACCTTGTATGTGTGTGGAGTGAAGTGGGCGAATTTTACTACTAGCAAACATTAAGATGAAGCATCCAACATCCCTAAACTAGCAACCCAGGCCCTCTATCATTTTGCATTTGGATAGCTCTTCAGCTTCATGTTCTACTGATCAGGTTTTCAATTGCTGTTTAACAAATCACCCCAACACTTAAAGGCTTGAAACAACATCCATTATAGTATATCTCGTGATCATATGAAGTCAAGAATTCTGTTAGGAGTCAGCCAAGTGATTCTGGCATTGACTAGGGTCACTTGGTGGTATTCAATCAGTGGCTAGTCTGATCTGGAGGGTCCAGGATGGGTTTACTCTTGTTCCTGGGGCCTTGTTGGAGGCAGCTGGAAGACTGGGCTCAGCTGAGCCCCTCAGCCTCTCCATTTAATTGCAGAGCCTCTTCATACGATTGTTTTAGGCAGGTAATCAGACTTTGTACATGGTGGCTATCTTCCTTCACCATGAGTATTACAAGATTCAGGAAGTGGAGCTGCCAGTCTTTTAAGACCTGGTCCAGAACCTGGTACTATGTCACTTCCACCATAGTCTATCCAAGTATTCAGAGAGACAGAGACTGCTGAACTGAAGGGAAGGGGACACCGACTCTACCTCTCAAAAGGAAGAGAACTGAAGACTGTGGCCATCTTTAATCCACCACACCTACCAAACTCAGCCTGGGGTAGTTTACTTAAACAATGCTGAATTCTTGTAATCTCTCATACCCCTTACTGTCCAATGCCTCAGTGCTTTTGTACATCCTGGTCTCCTGTCTGTGATGCCTCTACTACCTTTCTTCTTCTGGTTAACTTTACTCCTCTTTCAAATTCCAGTTCAGACATCTGCTCCTGCCCCATACACCCCTAAACAGCCTTTGATAGGATAGCATGTTGATTTTATGAAATGATCTTTTAGTCTGTTTCTCTCACTAGTATATCAGCTCCGTGGTGGGGAAAAGTACCATGTTTTATTTCATATTTGTGCTTCTAGAATCTAACTCAATGCATGTTATACAGGTGTATTTCATCTGATCTCAATGTCCAACATCACTTTTATTTTAGTAAATATATACCAAGATTATTGTATGAAATAAACTTATTTTAATGCAAATGATTAAGGTACATCACCAGGAATATTCAGCTTCCAAACGATTTATTGCAAGTTAATCTAACTTGTGAAATTTCAGTTTTTATAATGACATAGAAAAAACTATTTTAAAATATTCAGTGATAGGCCTTATATTATATATCTTTATTCAATGGCAATATGCATTTTATTTTCCTTTTGAGGCTTGAATTGGCATGGATAGACTGAGAAATAATTTTTAAAACGTAGACATCACCTGGAAGTCAATAAAAATGATAGAGAAGCTGCTGTGATCCTGACAGAGAAACAGAATTATATATGATCTTTCAAGTGTAGAAAATTAACCTGTATCTGGCCATAGATGTATGTGATCACAATCCCAAAATTAAAGTACAAGTAAGCCCCAAGGAATTTTCCATTATTTCTAGATGTAACAAAAAGAGTTTGCCAGCTTGCTCTACAGGCAAAATTGTTCAGCCAATCTCCTCTTATACTTTGCATCTTTCTGTTTATTCTTGGTTCTCTCTCACTGAGAGTAAGAAATGTCTTCATGAATATATCTGGCAAAACAATGTGCTTACATTTACTGAGCATTACTATATTCTAGGCACCACATTAAGTGTTTTACGTGAAATATCTCATTTATTTTTACAATGACCTTGCAAATTTCCTGCTGTTTATATTGAGAAAATTCAAGCTCAAAGAGAGTAAGTGACTTGTCCATGGTCCCATAGTTTGTAAGTGGCAAACGCAATATCTCTCTGATTCCAAAGACCCTGCTCTGAATCTCTAAGCCTTACCTCCTAAAGGAATTGAATCATGACACTTAATCAAATCTACATGATTGCACTATGGATATCGATATTTCCTCCCATTGCTGAGTTAAAGTCAGTGACTTGGATGCAATATTTTATTCTCCATTTTGCTTTTTCCACTTTCCTTGACCATATCTCACTCTGTCTCTAATTGTAAACATTTATGAATCTTTCACTTGTCATTTATTTGTTCATAAATATCCACTGATGTAGATATAAATTTCTATACCCAACTTTGGGTCTAAGTTTAATCAGGTACTCTTATCCCAAGTAAATAATTGTACAGGGATATTAAAAACAAACAAAACAAAACAAAAGGCTTGGTCTTTAATACTCCTTAAGATGCCATGGCAGGAATCACTAATCATTTACCATAATCTTCCCACAAAATTTGCGTTAATTGTATCATTCATTACTTCAGTCAGAAAATGTTTACTGAGCTCTTACAATGTAAAAAAAACTGTTCTAGGTTTTGTGTATTCAGCAGTGAGTGAAATAAAATCTAAGGCTTTGCATACCTTATATTTTTTGGTGGTAAGATAGAAAGTAAATTAATACATAATATATCAAATGGTGATAAGTGTTATAGAAAAACCTAAAGCATTTTAAGATAATAAGGAGTGCTTGGAAGTGCAGTTGCATTTTCTGTCACTGAGAGATGGTATTTGAGCAGGGACCTGAAGGAAGCAGGTGGCAGGTAGCTGAAAAAAAGAGTGTTCTGGAAAGAGGGAACAAAAATGCAAAGGGCCTGAGGTGGGTTCATGCTTCATGGGTCTGAAGAATAAGGAGGGGGGAAATGTGTCAATAGCTGGGGTGGACTGAGTGAAGGAAAGAAGAGAAGAAATAACACCTAGAAGGTAGAGGTGTAAGGAACCCCATCTTCTAAGGCCTTGTGGACCTTGGCAGGACTTTGAGTTTTACTTTGAGTGAGTCAGAAGAGCCATCAGAAGTTTCTAAAGAGGAGTCATGTGATCTGACTATACCTTTTTTTTTTTTTCAGTACGTGGGCCTCTCACTGTTGTGGCCTCTCCCGTTGCGGAGCACAGGCTCTGGACATGCAGGCTCAGCGGCCATGGCTCATGGGCCCAGCTGCTCCGCTGCATGTGGGATCCTCCCAGACTGGGGCACGAACCCGCGTCCCCTGCATCGTCAGGCGGACCCTCAACCACTGCGCCACCAGGGAAGCCCCGACTATACCATTTAAAGATCACTCTGGCTACTGTTTGAGAATAGACTGTAGCAGGCAGGAGCAGACACAAGGAGATTGGTTAGGAAATTATTCAATAATCCAGATGAGAGCTGAAGTCTTTGATTAAGGTGGTAACAGAGGAGGTAGTAAAAAGAGACTGGAATCTGGACATATTTGGAAGCAGAGCAAATAGGATTTGCTGACAGAATGTGGGATTTGAGACAAGGTAAGGATTTTATGATGATTCTGAGGTTTTACCTGAGCAACTTAAAGGCTGGCATTGCCATTTACTAAAACGAGGAAGACGACGGGAGAGATTAATTTGGAGGATTGGGTTGGGATCAGTGTTTGATATTGGACATATGTTTTTAGACAGATGTGGCCTCAACAGATTTCTTAACAGAGACTCCAGGACATCTTTGACAATGAACTGGATTTAGTCACAAAGTAGGAAACTATTTACTACTTCTGCAGTTGGACATCCTTATAAGGGACAGGATTTTGTTTTCCACATGGGTAAAGTAACCCTGAACGTGTCTTTATTTCAAGGTTTTACATCAAGCAGATGATGTGGTGCCCTGCCCACATCCCCCACGATCTCTTTTACTGGTTTGGTGTGCCCGCATGTTCAACCTTCTCCAGCAAGTTTTTCTTGGAAGGCTAGAGCTGCCTTCTCACTCCAAGGGGTTGGGAATTACACTGTACCTCACCTCCCCACCTCCATGCTGGCCAGTAACCAATGAGTAGTAGTGTGGGGGCAACTTTGCCTCCAGGTGAAATAAACTTTGAGGTATCATCTACATCCGAGAACTCTCATTAGGTTCAACTTTCTCTCCCTTTTTTGCATGCTCCCTTTACTCCACTGTAGGCTTCCCCTGAGAACACTCACTGTAGGCTTCCCCTGAGAACACTCACTGAATAAGTCACTTACACTTCCCAGCAAACAAAAGTCCAGGACCAGATGTGAGTTCTACCAAACATTTAAAGAAGAATTAATACCAGTCCTCCTCAAACTTCTCCAAAAAATAGAAGAGAAGGGAACACTTCCAAACAAATTTTGCAAGGCCAGTATTACCCTGATACCAAAACCAAAAAAGGACACCACAAAAAAGAAAATTACAGATCAGTATTCCTGATGAATGTAGATGCAAATATCTTCAGGAAAATATAAGCAAACAAAATCAGACAATACATTAAAAGGATCATACATCGTGATCGGGTAAGATCTATTCCAGGGGTGCAAAAATGGTTCAACATCCACAAATCAGTGACTGTGATATGCCACATTAATAACATGAAGGATAAAAATCATATGATCATCTCAATAGATGCTGAAAAAGCATCTGACAAAATTCAACATTCATTCATGTTAAAAAAACTCTCAACAAAGTGGGTATAGAAGGAACATATCTCAAGATGATTAAGCTCGTATATGACAAGCCCACAGCTAACACCATACTCAGTGGTGAAAAGCTTTAAGCTTTCCTCTAAGATTAGGAATAAGCCAAGAATGCCTACTCTCATAACTTTTATTCGACATAGTATTAAAAGTCCTCACCAGAGCAACTAATTAGACAAGAAAAAGAAATAAAAGGTATCCAAATCAGAAAAGAAAAACAAACTGTCTCTATTTGTAGATGACATATTATACATAGAAAACACTAAAGACTCCACCAAACTGTTAGAACTAATAAAAAAAATCCAGTAAAGTTGCAGGATACAAAATCAATATACGAATATCAGTTGTGTTTCTAAACACTAATAACAAACTATCAGAACGAGAAACTAAGAAAACCATCTCATTTACAATTGTATCAAAAAGAATAAAATATATAGGAATAAATTTAATCAAGGAGGTGAAAGACCAGTACATTGAAAACTATAAAACACTGATGAGAGAAATTAAACAAGACTCAAATGAATGGAAAGATATTCAATATTCATTAATTGGAAGAAATATATTGTTAAAATGTCCAGAGTACCCAAAGCAATCTACAGATTTATGCAATTCCTATCAAAATTCCAATGGCATTTTTCACAGAAATGGAACAAACAATTCTAAAATGTGTGTAGAATCACAAAGGACCCTAAATAGACAAAGTCATCTTGCGAAAACAACAACAAAAATGGAAGCATCACACGTCTTGATTTCAAACTATAGTACAAAGCTATAGTAATCAAAACAGTATTGGTATAAAACACACACAAAGACCAATGAAACAAAATAGAGAGCACAGAAAAAAAACCAGACACATATGGTTAATTAATTTATGACCAAGGAGCCAAGAACACACAATGAGCAAAAGACAGTCTCTTCAATAAATGGTGTTGGTAAAACTGTACAGCCATATGCAAAAGAATTAAACTGGACCACTATCTTACACCATACATAAAAATCAAGTCAAAATAGATTAAAGACTTGAACCATAAAACTCCTAGAAGAAAACATACACTGTGAGCTCCTTGACATCAGTCTTCCTGAATTTTTTGGATTTCACACCAAAAGCAAAGGCAAAAAAAGCAAAAATAAACAAATGGCACTACATCAAACTAAACAGGTTCTGCACATCAAAGGAAACCATCAATAGAATGAAAAGGCAACTTACTGAATGGGAGAAGATATTTGCAAGTCATATATTTAAAAAGGGGCTAGTATCCAAAATATACAAAAAAAAACCTCATATAACTCATTAGCATAAAAACAAACAACCCAATTTGAAAATGGGCAGAGGATCTGAATAGACATTTTTCCAAAGAAGACATACAGATGGCAAACAGGCACATGAAAAAATGCTCAAGTTTACTAATCATCAGGGAAATGCAAATCAAAACCACAGTGAAATACCACCTCCCACCTCTTAGAATGGCTGTTATCAAAAAGACAAGAAATAACAAGTGTTAGTGAGGATGTGGAGAAGGGAACCCTTGTTTGTGCAATGGTGGTGGGAATGTAAACAGGTGCAGCCACAATAGAATACAGTATAGAGATTTCTCAAAAAAATTAAACATAAAACCACCATAGGATCCTGCAATTCCACTTCTGGGTATTTACGCAAAGGAAATGAGGACACTAAGTTGAAAAGATATCTGCACCCCCCATGTTCATTGCAGCATTATTTACAATAGCCAAGACATGAAAACCACCTAAGTGTTAATTGAGAAATAAATGAATAAAGAAGATGTGATATGTATATGTGTGTGTGTGTGTGTGTGTGTATACACACACACACATATATATATATAGTGGAATATTATTCAGCCATAAAAAATAAGGAAGTCCTGCTATTTGTGACAACATGGATAGCCCTTGAGGGTACTATGGAAAGTGAAAAAAGTCAGACTGAGAAAGACATATACTTTATCATATCACTGATATGTAGGGTCTACAAATCAAAACAAAACAAAAATTAAGAATTACCCTGTAGCTTCCCTGGTGGCGCAGTGGTTGAGAGTCTGCCTGCCGATGCAGGGAACACAGGTTTGTGCCCCAGTCCAGGATGATCCCACATGCCACGGAGTGGCTGGGCCCCTGAGCCATGGCCGCTGAGCCTGCGTGTCCGGAGCCTGTGCTCCGCAACGGGAGAGGCCACAGTGGTGAGAGGCCCGCATACCTCAAAAAAAAAAAAAAGAATTACCCTGAACTCATAGGAACAGAGAACAAACTGGTGGTTGCCAGAGGTGGGGAGAGTGAAGCTGGAAAGATGGGTGAAGGCGGTCAAAAGGTACAAACTCTCAATTATAAAATAAGTAAGTCCTAGGGATGTAATAGTCAGCATGGTAACTATAGTTAATAATACTATATTGTATATTTTCAAGTTTCTAAGAAGTAGGTCTTAAAATTCATCACAAGAAAACAATTTTTGTAACTATGTATAGTGATGGATGTTAACTAGGCTTAAGGTGGTGACTGTTTTGCCATATATACATGCATTGAATTATTATACTGTATACCTGAAACTAATATTATTTTTTAAAAAAACTTATATATCCCCTCCTCAGGCTCCACTTGTAGGCTCTACTCGGGTTCTGTCTAGGTACTCAACCCAAGACCACATGGATGAGGGTCATACCTCCATTTAGAGTATTCCTTTTCCAACTAGGGAGAAGTGAAGTTGATGCTCTATTTCTATGGTGTTTCTGTTCTAATTCATGAATGGATTTCACTCAACAAATCTCTTTGATAAGCTAATATGTGCAGAGCCCTCGGTATCAGTGAATTTGGGGGTGATAGATACAATTTACAATTTCAATAGTACCCGATTTAAATAATAATTTCATGAGTAGTACAAGTGCTATATCATTTAATTTACAGACACATGATACAAGCACTACATAGTATGATGCTGAATCCTAACCCACACTCTTGGAATCCTACCAGGGCTATATTTCCATCAAAGCAAAAGTAGTGTCCTACAAGCAGGAAACATACTAACTGGAAGTAGGGGTGGAGGAGGGAAGGGGTTAGGGGCAAAGACCTGAGTCTAAATCCCTTCTGAACACAAGTCCTGGGACTTTGGGAAATTTTTTCTCTTTATGAGCTTAAATTTCTTAATTTGTAAAAGAAAAGTAAAACAATGACTTTACTAAGAAGCTTTGAACATTAAATACGAAACATTCCTAATAATGCCTGTCTCAGTGTCACAATAAATGTCTTAATAATGTCATTAGCCAAAAGGGAGTATAGGTCTGGCCCATCTCCAAAGTATATCAATGAGAAAAACAATGAAAGAACATTTCAATATATTCTTGGTCAGAATAAGCAGCCAATATCTTCCAGACCCTAAAAACATGTTAATCATACTCCCAACCACCCAACTCAAGACTTTGTAGTACATTTTGACCCCCGGGAAATTATCAAGTCTTCTGGAAACTTCTCTTAGCTCTTGTTCCTGCCCCTTCTAGGCTTAGCTCAGATGTTGAACATCTCATGCCTGGAATACTGTAGCAACCAGGTTGATTTTTCTAAAATATCACTTTATTCATATTATTCCTTTGATCTAAAATGTTTCTATGGTATTTATTCTATGAGCTTTGAAGACTCAGAGTCTTTAGCCTAGCATTCAAGGCTCTTGACAATCTGATAACAATCTACTTTTCCAGCCTCATCTCCTACTAGCCCTTGATACTAACCCATGTCAGGCCATCTGGTCTTCTCACTGTCCCTATACCTGCTCTGAACTTTCCCACTCTTGTCTTGGCTTGTGATGAACAGAATGTCCCCTCCCCATTGCCACTTCTCCAAAGCTTATCTATGCTCCAGGACCCAACATAAATGTCACCTCTTCCACAACACTTTCCTGATCATTCAGACAGAAAAGATACTTCCTCCTCTGTATGCAATTCACTATGAAATAACAAAAATTTGAGTCTATGGTCATGGTTATTTCTGTCTATGACTATTTTACTTTCTACAATTTATTGTCTGTAAGGACAAAACATATGTCTCTTGCATACTTGTATCCATTAGAGTACCTATCACATTGTTAAGATGCATACAGGGTGGTTGATTAATATTTGTCAAATAACTGCACACATGTAATATCTTAGCTTTTATTCTTCAGTAGCTTTAATCTATCAGTATCCACATAGGCAGAGAAATCTGATTTTAAATTTTTAAACTTGAGCCACTCTACTCTATATATGAAATATGGATTTTTTTTAACTTGGTAACTTACTGGTACAGTTTATGTATATATAGTGGGAAACAGGTATTCAACAAATGTTTGTTAAATGAATAAATAATCAACTGTGAATTAAAGTATATCTGCTTCATAGATACCTAAAGGTTAAATGTTATGCCATTCCTTTCCAAAGTAGTACCTAATTCTCCTTAGTTCTAGTCTATATTTTTAATGTAAAAATAAAGCTTTATAGTGGAAAAAATTAATTGAAACAGCGGAGTATTATAATCTTAAAATCTGTTGACTAATAGTAAGAGGAAACTCTTTAAATGCATGCTTATGGGATCTCAGAGCTTTAAGTGTTATCATGAAGGTCAGAAAACTTAGGTGGATAAGAAATTTAGGTTGAATTCAGAGCTTGTTCTTTCTTTGAAACATTTTGTTCTCAATAATAAACCTTCAGAGCCAGTTTTATCCTTCAGTTCCAAATTTTCAATGTGACTAAGAACAGACTGTAACATGACGTTGCCGCAGACCCCACTGTCTTCTAAGCTGGCCACTCTCATTAGTGTGAGTGCGCATGTTGATAAGACCTAGGGGGCATTTATGAGACACCAAAGAACTCTACGTGACATTCCCCCAGTCAAGATTTTACTCAGACATTTTGGGTCTCTCTCTACTGTTATTTCCTCTTCTTCTGTAGCATTTAGTTGCACTTGACCCTATGTTTTAGAAAGTACACACAAGTCAGTATTCCAGACATCCCAAGGACTTGAAGAGCTGATCTAATGCCTGTGTTGGAAGATGAAAAACAGAAGACTTTGTTGAACCTATAAAAAGGATGACATTTTGCCTGGCCCTGAGCTGTTCTGTTCAAAATTGAAGCTTTTGCAGCTTGAGACTCTTTGATTTGTGAGCTAGAGAGTATCATACCTTGGCCATTACTGAATCATAAAAGTTCTCTGCCTCTTCCCAGCTCATTTTATTTAAAAGGAAAAAGAGAAACCCTTTATCTTACAAAATGTGTTTTCTTTCTATTTTCCTTCATTTTTCACGTTGCTGGGATGGATTCTGTAAGGGTTCAGTGGAAACATATGTAAATGGTCATTTGCAAAGACCATTGAGCTGATGCCAAGGATAATGATCTGGATGGTTAGACTGGAGCAGGCGTCATGAGAATACAGCACTCTGCAGCATTTTCTTTGTCATGCCTCCTTGTTAGATACCAGAAACTTGTACACATTATGTATTTTCATCCAAAATAATAATATAGAGCCATAAAGCACATCCAGGTCAGGGTGGCTTAATCACAAATACTGACTGGTTCAGGAGGGACTGAGCTGAGCACGAAGGACGCTTCATTAGGATTTCCTGTGCATTCTATATGCCTTGGAAAAGAGGAAGACACATGGAATGTTTCTTAATATATGAAGTAGTAAATTTCCCAGCTGAACTGTATCATCTTTTATTTATTGTTTTAAACATCTTTATTGGAGTATAATTGATTTACAATGGTGTGTTAGTTTCTGCTTTATAACAAAGTGAATCAGCTATACATATACATATATCCCATATCTCCTCCCTTTTGTATCTCCCTCCCGCCCTCCATATCCCACCCCTCTAGGTGCTCACAAAGCACAAGCTGATCTCCCTGTGCTATGCAGCTGCTTCCCACTAGCTATCTATTTTACATTTGGTAGTGTATATATGTCCATGTCACTCTCTCAAATCGTCTGGCCTTACATTTAGGTCTTTAATCCATTTTGAGTTAATTTTTATGTATAGTGTTAGGGAATGTTCTAATTTCATTCTTTTACACGTAGCTGTCCAGTTTTCCCAGCCCCACTTATTGAAGAGGCTGTCTTTTTGCCATTTTATACTCTAGCCTCCTTTATCAAAGATAAGGTGACCATATGTGCAGGGGTTTATCTCTGGGCTCTCTATCCTGTTCCATTCATTCATATTTCATTTTGCACCAGTACCATACTGTCTTGATTACTATAGCTTTGTAGTATAGTCTGAAGTCAGGGAGCCTGATTCCTCCAGCTCCGTTTTCTTTCTCAAGATTGCTTTTGCTATTCGGGGTCTTTTGTGTTTCCATACAAATTGTGAAATTTTTTGTTCTAGTTCTGTGAAAAATGCCATTGGTAGTTTGATAGGGATTGCATTGAATCTGTAGATTGCTTTGGGTAGTAGAGTCATTTTCACAATGTTGATTCTTCCAATCCAGGAACATGGTATGTCTCTCCATCTGTTTGTATCATCTTTAATTTCTCCCAATCAGTGTCTTATAGTTTTCTGCATACAGGTCTTTTGTCTTCTTAGGTAGGTTTATTCTTAAGTACTTTATTCTTTTTGCTGCAATGCTGAATGGGAGTGTTTCATTAATTTCTCTTTCAGATTTTTCATCATTAGTGTATAGGAATGTAAGACATTTCTGTGCATTAATTTTGTATCCTACTACTTTACCAAATTCATTGATTAGCTCTAATAGCTTTCTGGTAGCATATTTAGGATTCTCTATGTATAGTATCATGTCACCTGTACACAGTGACAGCTTTAATTCTTCTTTTCTGACTTGTATTCCTTTCATTTCTTTTTCTTCTCTGATTGCTGTGGCCAAAACTTCCAAAACTATGTTGAATAATAGTGGTTAGAGTGGACAACCTTGTCTTCTTCCTTATCTTAGAGGAAACGGTCTCAGTTTTTCACCATTGAGAACGATGTTGGCTGTGGGTTTGTCATATATGGCCTTTATTATGTTGAGGTAAGTCCCCTCTATGCTACTTTCTGGAGGGTTTTTATCATAAATGGGTGTTGAATTTTGTCTAAAGCTTTTTCTGCATCTATTGATATGATCATATGGTTTTTCCCCTTCAATTTGTTAATATGATGTATCACATTGATTGATCTGCATTTATTGAAGAATCCTTGCATTCCTGGGATAAACCCCACTTGATCATGGTGTATGATCCTTTAATGTGCTGTTGGATTCTGTTTGCTAGTATTTTGTTGAGGATTTTTGCATCTATGTTCATCACTGATATTGGCTGTAGTTTTCTTTCTTTGTCATATCTTTGTCTGGTTTTGGTATTAGGGTGATGGTGGACTCGTAGAATGAGTTTGGGAGTGTTCCTCCCTCTGCTGTATTTTGGAAGAGTTTGAGAAGGATAGGCGTTAGCTCTTCTCTAAATGTTTGATAAAATTCGCCTGTGAAGCCATCTGGTCCTGGGCTTTTGTTTGTTGGAAGATTTTTTTTTTTTTGCGGTACGCGGGCCTCTCACTGTTGTGGACTCTTCCGTTGCGGAGCACAGGCTCCAGACGTGCAGGCTCAGCGGCCATGGCTCATGGGCCTAGCCGCTCCACGGCATGTGGGATCCTCTCAGACCGGGGCACGAACCCATGTCCCCTGCATCAGCAAGCGGACTCTCAACCACTGCTCCACCAGTGAAACCCTGTTGGAAGATTTTTAATCACAGTTTCAATTTCAGTGCTTGTAATTGGCCTATTTATATTTTCTATTTCTTCCTGGTTCAGTCTCGGAAGGTTCTGCTTTTCTGAGAATTTGTCCATTTCTTCCAGGTTGTCCATTTTATCAGCATAGAGTTGCTTGTAGTAATCTCTCATGATCCTTTGTATTTCTGCAGTATCAGTTGTTACTTCTTTTTCATTTCTAATTCTATTGATTTGAGTCTTTTCCTTTTTTTTCTTGATGAGTCTGGCTAATAGTTTATCAATTTTGCTTATCTTGTCAAAGAACAAGCTTTTAGGATTACTGATCTTTGGTATTGTTTCCCTCATTTCTTTTTCATTTATTTCTGATTTGATCTTTATGACTTTTTGCCTTCGGCTAACTTTGGGCTTTTTTTGTTCTTCTTTCTCTAATTGCTTTAGGTGTAAGGTTAGGTTGTTTATTTGTTTCTTTTTTCTTGAGGTAGGATTGTATTGCTATAAACTTCGCTCTTAAAACTGCTTTTGCTGCATCCCATAGGTTTGGGTCATCATGTTTTCATTGTCTTTTGTTTCTAGGTATTTTTTGATTTCCTCCTCGATTTCTTCAGTGATCTCTTGGTTATTTAGTAGTGTATTGTTTAGCTTCCATGTGTTTGTACTTTTTACAGATTTTTTCCTGTAATTGATATCTCGTCTCATAGCGTAGCTGTTGGAAAAGAAACTTGATACGATTTCAATTTTCTTATATTTACCAAGGCTTGATTTGTGACCCAAGATATGATCTATCCTGGAGAATGTTCCATGAGCACTTGAGAAGGGTACTCTGTTGTTTTTGGATGGAATGTCCTATAAATATCAATTAAGTCCACCTTGTTTAATGTATCATATAAAGCTTGTGTTTCCTTATTTATTTTCATTTTGGATAATCTTTCCATTGGTGAAAATGGGGTCTTAAAATCCCCTACTATGATTGTGTTACTGTCGATTTCCCCTTTTATGGCTGTTAGCATTTGCCATATGTATTGAAGTGCTCCTATGTTGGATGCATAAATATTTACAATTGTTATATCTTCTTCTTGGATTGATCCCTTGATCATTATGTAGTGTCCTTCTTTGTATCTTGCAATAGTCTTTATTTTAAAGTCTATTTTGTGTGATACGAGAATTGCTACTCCAGCTTTCTTTTCTTTTCCGTTTGCATGGAATATCTTTTTCCATCTCCTCACTTTCAGTCTGTATGTGTCCCTAGGTTGGAAGTGGGTCTCTTGTAGACAGAATATATCTACATTTTTTGTATCCATTCAGGCAGTCTACATCTTTTGGTTGGAGCATTTAATCCATTTACATTTAAGGCAGTTATCAACATGCAAGTTCCTATTAGCATTTTCTTAATGGTTTTGGGTTTGTTATTGCAGGTCTTTTCCTTCTCTTGTACTTTCTGCCTAGAGAAGTTCCTTTAGCATTTGTTGTAAAGCTGCTTTGGTGGTGCTGAATTCTCTTAGCTTTTGCTTGTCTGTAAAGCTTTTAATTTCTCTGTTGAATCTGAATGAGATCTTGCTGGGTAAAGTAATCTCGGTTGTATGTTTTTCCCATTCATCACTTTAAATGTGTCTGCCACTCCCTTCTGGCTTGCAGTTTCTGCTGAAAGATCAGCTGTTAACCTTATGGGGATTCCCTTGTATGCTATTTGTTGTCTTTCCCTTGCTGCTTTTAATATTTTTTCTTTGTATTTAATTTTTGATAGTTTGATTAATATGTGTCTTGGCATGTTTCTCCTTGGATTTATCCTGTATGGGACTCTCTGTGCTTCCTGGACTTGATTGACTATTTCCTTTCCCATATTAGGGATGTTTTCAACTATAATCTCCTCAAAAATTTTCTCAGTCCCTTTCTTTTTCTCTTCTTCCTCTGGGATCCCTATAATTCAAATGTTGGTGTGTTTAATGTTGTCCCAGAGGTCTCTGAGACTTTCCTCAATTCTTTTCATTCTTTTTTCTTTATTCTGCTCTGCGGTCATTATTTCCACTATTTTATCTTCCAGGTCACTTACCTGTTCTTCTTCTTCAGTTATTCTGCTGTTGATGCCTTCTAGAGAATTTTTAATTTCATTTATTGTGTTGCTCATCATTGTTTGTTTGCTCTTTAGTTCTTCTAGCTCCTTGTTAAACATTTCTTGGATTTTCTCCATTCTATTTCCCAGATTTTGGATCATCTTTACTATCATTACCCTGAATTCTTCTTCAGGTAGACTGCCTATTTCCCTTTTACTTGTTTGGTCTGGTGGATTTTTACCTTGCTGCTTCATCTGCTGTGTATTTCTCTGTCTTCCCATTTTGTTTAACTTACTGTGTTTGGGGTCTTCTTTTTGCTGGCTGCAGGTTCATAGTTCCCATTGTTTTTGGTGTCTGCCCCCAGTGGCTAAGGTTGGTTCAGTGGGTTGTGTAGGCTTCCTGATGGAGGGGACTGGTGCCTGTGTTCTGGTGGGTGAGGCTGGATCTTGTCTTTCTGGTCAGGAGGACCATGTCTGGTGGTATGTTTTGGGATATCTGTGACCTTGTTATGATTTTGGGCAGCCTCTCTGCTAATGGGTGGGGTTGTGTTCCTGTCTTGCTAGTTGTTTGGCATAGGTTATCCAGCACTGTAGCTTGCTGGTCATTGAGTGAAGCTGGGTCTTAGCATCGAGATGGAGAACTCTGGGAGAGCTTTCGCCATTTGATATTATGTGGAGCTGGGAGGTCTCTCGTGAACCAATGTCCTGAACTCGGCCCTCCCAACTCAAAGGCACAGGCATACACCTGGCCAGAGCACCAAGACCATGTCAGCCACATGGCTCAGAAGAAAATGGAAAAAAAAAGAAAGAAAAAAAGAAAGTTTTTAAAATAATAAATTTAAAAATTATTAAAAATTAAAAAAATTAAACAGTAATTTAAAAAAAGGAAGAAAGAAAGAAGAGTGCAACTGAACCAAGAAACAAATCCATCGATGATAACAAGCACTAAAAACTATACTAAAAAATAAATAAAATGGGATAGACTGAATCCTAGGGCAAATGGTAAAAGCAAAGCTATACTGACAAAATCAGACAAAGAAGCACTCACAAAAAGAGAAAAAGGAAATATATATATATATGCATAAAAAAAGGAAAAGAGCAACCAAATCAATAAACAAACCTACCAATGATAATAAACTCTAAATACTAAACTAAGATAATCATAAGACCAGAAACAAATTAGATGCAGAAAGCAAACCCCAAGTCTACAGTTGCTCTCAAAGTCCACCACCTCAATTTGGGATGATTCGTTGTCTATTCAGGTATTCCAGAGATGCAGGGTTCTTTAAGTGATTGTGGAGATTTAATCCGCTCCTCCTGAGGCTGCTGGGAGAGATTTCCCTTTCTATTCTTTGTTCGCACAGCTCCTGGGGTTCAGCCTTGGGTTTGGCCCTGCCTCTGCGTGTAGGTAGCCTGAGGGCATCTGTTCTTCGCTCAGACAGGACGGGGTTAAAGAAGCAGCTGATTAGGGGGCTCTGGCTCACTCAGGCTGCGGGGAGGGAGGGGTACGGAATGTGGGGTGAGCCTGTGTTGGCCGAGGCTGGCGTGAGGTTGCAACAGCCTGAGGCGCGCCATGCATTCTCCCATGGAAGTTGTCCCTGGATCACGGGACCCTGGCAGTGGCGGGCTGCACAGGCTCCCGGGAGGGGAGGTGTGGATAGTGACCTGTGCTTGCTCACAGGCTTCTTGGTGGCGGCAGTAGCAGCCTTAGCATCTCATGCCAGTCTCTGGGGCCGCGTTGATAGCTGCGGCTCGCGCCCGTCTCTGGAGCTCATTTAGGCAGTGCTCTGAATCCCCTCTCCTTGTGCACCCTGAAATCAATGGTCTCTTGCCTTTTCGGCAGCTCCAGACTTTTCCCGGACTCCCTCCCGGCTAGCTGTGGGGCACTAGTCCCTTTCAGGCTGTGTTCATTCCGCCAGCCCCAGTTCTCTCCCTGCGATCCGACCGAAGCCTGAGCCTCAGCTTCCAGCCCCTGCCCGCCCCGGCGGGGGAGCAGAGAAGCCTCTCAGGCTGGTGAGTGCTGGTCGGCACCGGTCCTCTGTGCGGGAATCTCTCCGCTTTGCCCTCTGCACCCCTGTTGCTGCGCTCTCCTCCGCGGCTCCGAAGCTTACCCCCCACCCACCCCACCCCGCCATCTTGGCCAGTGAAGGGTCTTCCTAGTGTGTGGAAACTTTTCCTCCTTCACAGCTCCCTCCCAGAGGTGCAGGTCCCGTCCCTATTCTTTTGTCTCTGTTTTTTCTTTTTTCTTTTGCCCTACCCAGGTACATGGGGAGTTTCTTTCCTTTTGGGGAGTCTGAGGTTTTCTGCCAGCATTCAGTAGGTGTTCTGTAGGAGTTGTTCCACATGTATATGTATCTCTGATGTATCTGTGGGGAGGAAGTTGATCTCCACGTCTTTCTCCTCCACCATCTTGAAGGTCTCTCTGTATCACCTTTTAACTTAACCCTTCTCCATAGCTTAATTACCCCTTTATTCAACAAACATGTGATCAGTGCATTTTATATATCAGTCACTATCCTAGCTGCTGCAAATCAACAGCCCAGTCATCTCCCTTCTTCAAGAAGCTCTCAGTCTATTTATATATCTATTATTACATCAAAGTGCTAAACACTATTTAAAATCTTATAGTAGGCATTTTCTTCTCCAGATAAAAGACAGTACAACATCATTTCGTATGAGGACGTAAGTGTTCCATCAAAGAAAATAAGAAAAAAAATTACAAGTGTGTCAAAAAGTTAATATTTTTAAACACTATTTTTGTAGATTTTGTGATATTTGTTGCGTTTGTAAGCATTTTAAGACTCTCTAATTTACTGTGATAACTTTTCTCATTCTGAATATTTATTTCTATACATAATTTTGTGTTCTTGTTCTTAAAGAGGTTTTTCAAAAACTGTAGCAGCTTGAGACCCCACAGAGCCTTTATCCAGCCTTGCTACAAGGCTGTACCTAAGATGATGTACAGAATGTCACAACACTGTACACGGCACAGAGGAGAGGGTTAATATGTGGCTGCTATTGTTATGACAATAGTTCTTCACTGGTTCTCTCATTGTCATTCTCTCTAGCCCTGGAAAGGTATTTTCCTGCAGAAGCAGTGAAAAATCCTAAAATCCATGGCTGTCCTTATCAGTTCTAAGAACTGATTCAATGAATAACAAAACCCAATTTTTTTCAGGAATGCCCTATTAAAATTAGTTTTCTATTTCATTTTGTCCAAAATTTACTGGCCCTCCTTTAAGAAAATAAGTCTGGAAATTCTGAGGCCATTTATAAATTGATAGCATAGCCATAGGTAGAGACGGAAACATAATATTCTGTATACATTTTGACTGTTCCTGTCTCTATTTTGAAATATATGTTGGGACAGTGGAGACAAATGAATGTGAAAGGAACAGTTTTTCAGATTGCTGGAAAAAACACACAAGTGTTTAATGTCCTCTGTAGCAAGATGTCCTTGATAGGAATTTCTCTCTTTTTTCACTCCTGAGGACACTGGAGAACATATTAAGGGTCTCTCGGTGCTTGAAAAGAAAAATACAGCCATCCTTTTCACTGGCTTCAAATAGCCTAAATAGGGTGAACAAACCCACTGCAGCTGAGTCAGAAGGAAGATAGCCATCTGGTAGCGATAAGCAGCCCTGGGTAGCTTTGAAACTGAGCCAGCCCGGAGATTGAGCACAAACTTCAAGGAAGGACTTTTGACTTCAAGTTAATCACTTGGTGCTGGTTGATAAGGGAAAATGAAGGAGTAGTGAGCAAGGCACTGACCTCCCGTGGAAGCATTTATTTCTTTTTAAGTGTGCTTTAGAATTGCCCACCTGTCATGATGTTATCATTCGGGTTAATGGTAATCTGGCCTTATATTTTTATAACTGTGTGAGAAATTTGGGCTCAATGCATTTAGCAAGAGTCTGTATAAGTGAAGCAGTAGAGTACAAGAGTGTTGTAGTGAAAAATGCCAGCTCCAGAGCTGGACTGTCTGCATTCCAGGCCTGACTGCTTCGCTGCATGACCTTAGACAAGCTCCTGAACCTCTGTTAAGACTCGGTTTCCTGAGCTGAAGAAATTAAAATTAATGATAGTATCTACCTCATCAGACTGCCCTGAGGATTAAATGAGATGATCTCTATAACGATATTAGCCTAGCAGACAGTCAGGACTCCATAAAAGCCAATGCCCTATTAAACTCAAAATCACCCATTTCTGGTCCCCTTATAGTATACTGATCTCAGCTTCAAGAGATTTTTCTATTTTTAGGGGTTTCTAGCAGCAGTTAATAGGAACACTGACAATGGTTCCCTGTTGAGCTAAGAATGTGATTCACCTAAGAAAAATCCAAACATTCCCTGCAGATTGACAACCCCTGGACCCACCCCAAAAAAATCAACTCTGGTTTTGTTGCTGGGAAGCTGGCCAGAGGCAACTGACACACCTCGTCAAAAATCAGTTCAGGTTCTACCTCAAAAACAGAGATATCCAAGCAACTGGACCTACTACATTAATCCCAACTGGGAATAGGAATAATAAATTGTCAGGTTCTTAGGTGGCAAGTCAGGTTCCTGAGCTGGCAGCTTTTAGTTATGTTTTCTCCGAGGTGCAATAAAGAAAGGTGCAGATGGTGGCAGCAAAGGGCAAGCAAAGATGATGGGTGGTTTTCTTAGATAGAGCCCCATCACAATGTCAAGGCATCTGGGGAATGATGGAGTTAGATACCAAGGTTAATAGCTTGACTATGGCACGGTATGTAAGGTCGTATAGTATTTTGTTGGTTGAAGAGAAACAATCTGGAAATAGCTGGGGTTTTGATACATATACTCTCAGAGGAAAGGAGCCAGAGGATGTTCACCAAGTCACCCTGAACACTGAGTTGGTGAATGTTGAACCGTTGTTCCTAGGGGAAATGCATGGTTAGGTTCTTGCCAGCCTTGGGTCACATTTTTATAAAATGATAATTACATATCTTTGTCTCATGTGTGTTTCTGATTATAGACACCTTATTCACTATATATTGTTGTTTCATGCACTTTGGACTGACAGCCAGTAACACTGCATCTCATCCCTGAACAAAGCTTAGTAAACACACAAATCTTCTCCATTAGGCAAGTTTCAGCCTTCTTGCACTTAGGAACACTAGACAGCACTTCAGCACTACACTCTGAGACCATTTTAAGTAGCAAAATCACCAAGAAAAAACACAGAAATGCAAAAACACAGCACCAAATAGATGGCCAAAAGGAAGTTACTTTCAGTATTAGTGTTGAAACAACAAGGCAGTGCATCATCCGTTTCAACCTCATCTGGTAAGGTGTGCATTAAGTGACTCAAATTTTCACTGCTCTGATCTAGTCCATGAATGACCATGGAAGCACCACCAGTATTGACCTTGGGATTAAAAATAAATTTTAACTTGTAAGTAAATTTGCAAATATGATATCTAGGAATAATAAGAATCAACTGTCTTTATATAGTATCTGGAGGAAATACTAAGTATTTCAATACCATCCCAACTTTATAATAAAAGATCTTTCTTTAAATGGTATACCAATGCTTTGTTTTCAAAATATTCAATATTGTAAATATGATTTTATGGGGCGATAATGGTCTGAGTTTTCTAGTTGCAAATTCAAACTGCTGCATAATCCAAAAAAAATCAAAAATGACTTCATGTAAGTAGAGAGACCTTCACTGTAATTATAAGTTGATACTAGCAAAAGTATTTAGGGGCCACAGGCATCTGAGGACAATCAATAAAAGAAAGTTAAGGTTTTCCATGAAATTATAAAGCTAGTCAGGGTGTCAATATAATTTAACTCATAAAAGTTAATTGAGGCTCAAATTTATATAGATATAACCTGTAACTAACAAAGGTAAAATTTAGTTACAAAAGTTTCCCAGGATTATCTGCCAAATAATTCATCAGAGTCTAGCATATGGAGCTTTATAAAAAAATCAGAAGGGATACATTTTACAATGAGTCTCTCTTCAGAACCATAGTGAGTTTCTATCTTCAGGGCAGTGATTCCATTGAAGAAAGGAGCTGTACTTTGAGTGCCAATGTGTCTCTCCTTCTAAGAAGGCTGCAGTTTTGGAGAAGGAACTTAAGGGAAGCAAATTTTTTCTTCTTAATCCCTCAACTTTCCAAAACCCCTGTCCCCACAAGCCACAGACGATACTACCCCTTCTTTCCCAGCCCCACTTTAATGACAAACACCATTATTTTCAATCGGCAAATTAAGAAGGCAGTACCTAAATCCATCCTGATGAAGATGGGAAATATATTCCTATCCTCACCAGTGTAGGGCTTAAGAATTGACTTGATAGTTCTAAGTGCAGCAACTGGGGTTTTCTTTCGCTATTTCTTCCTAGAACTACAGTTCCTTTCTACACAAATCCTCGTTCAGACCTCAGATGTCTGACATCTGATACCAGGCACATCTTCCCGAGGGCCGTCCCCATAGCTCTATCCATTCTATGTAATGCTGCCACTCAACTGACTTCACATCACATATCACTGCTGCTTGAAGATAATGTCCATTCCATGGACCAATTCAAAATTGCATGGAAAAACAAAGCTGGTCTGACACAAGTCTTTAAACAATGATTCAGACTGTTCCTCCCCCTCCTCAGTGGCCAGCACTACAGTTAATTCAGACCCCCATTCACATGGTTCCCCTCTATAATTCTACCTTACTCTCCTCTCTCACTATTCCATCTTCCTAATCCAACTCTGCCTCACCCTGCACAAACATTTTAAAAGGTTATGGTAAGATGTCACTTCAAAGACTGACGAGAGACCAGCCATAAGGAACAGAGTAAGACATTAGATCTGTGAAGTACATAGTCTCTATAAACCTATAGACATATTCCATACAATCTGTTCCAAATCTATGAAATAAGAGCAATTACATTTATCCTCCCACCTGGGGTACTTGAAGTCTTTACTTAGGGCTCTAAAAAGACAATGAGTGCCTTCAAACAAAAAGTGTTTAGTAAGTTCAAAGGATCAATCTTATTATAAAGAAAATGTCAGGCCAATTTGTAAGTCCTTTTTAACTAAAAGTCAAAAAATTACTTTTTAATGAATTCTTTATTGGAGCAAAACTCATCTTTTCATACTCTAGGGCCTGCATCTTTCTTTTAAAATTTCTTTTACTCTTCTGGAAAAAAAAAGACTTATAAAACATTTATAACTTATAATAACAAATAATTATATTTAAGGAAAGGAAGTACTGTCTTTTTTCTCTTCAGCTGAAACATACGAGCATACAAACAGAATAAGATAAAAAGATCCTCAGTTTAATTCTATAAAATAATTTAATTCAATTGAAATCATCTCTTTGGATGACCTCTTTTTTTTTGCTATTTTAAACTAAAAGAAATCATTTTTCTAATAAATATGAATTTTTAAATTAGCAGAGAAATTCACATATTGAATTTATTTTATTTTTAATGTGAATATGGTTTACCAGTGTATACATTAAATTTAATTGTATTAAAGTTTCTACTTTCACTTTAAAGCATTTTTTCTATGCTTCAGGTATATCAAGTTTCTTTAATCAGGCAAAGATCTAAACTGTCATTTCAAAGGCAAAATTTCCACAACTAAATAATACCTCTATAGCATGGAGGCATTTCTACCCCCAAAGATTTGCTGTTTCTGTTTGACACTTCTAAGCATTAACAGTGTTCAGATTCATGTTACCCAGCAGAGTTCTACAGAGAGAGCTTGATTTTTTTTTAAAGACTAAAACTAAAGTACAAAGAACATTAACCAGTGAGGAAAATGAGAGCTTTTTAAATAGTAGAACTCTTGGCTGAAACACTTTGCGTAGAAATGTTTGGGTAGAAAATAACATTTTACCAAGATGCTGTGAGGTTTTGTGCTACTATTTCACACCTAAGGTGTTGTTTTCTTCATGCAGAGGCAGCAATCGGTTGGAAAATAAACACAAACACACTTTTTGTTTTGAATCTTAAGGCTTAGCTAATTTGCTATATGGTGATTAATGCTTTAATCAAGATATTTGGGTTTGAAAATTAATCATTTCATCAACTAAATATGGAATATATGTGGATAGAAAAATGCTATAAATCAAAAGGAGAAACGTTTAGACCTTACAGAATTATTAATTTTTCAAAGAAATCTCTCTGTCCCCCTTCCCCTTTCCTGCTGAAGCTCCAGTCTACTACTGAGTAGCTACGCTGCTCTGAGTAAATAAATGCTTACCCTCTCTAGCCTTTGTGTCTTCATTGCTTAAAAGGCGATATTAGAATTTATGAATTGACTCTCGTTGGCAGGAAGGAGCAGCAAAGTCAGTTGCAAAGGGTCATGGACCACAGGGAGGTAAAATCGTTGGCGGCCATTACTACCAGTCGGCCATACAGCCCCAAAGAATCAAAGGGAGAGGGATTGGGTCCAGTTCCACCGGAAGTCAGAAAGTAATGGAGAGGGGAGGGAGGCAATAGATATATAAGTGTCCTCATTTATGAACAGAATTCTCAGACCAGGGAGATAAGTTAAACAGGCTGAAGTGAAAGTCAGGAGTACAGATGAAGCTTGGGGCCAACACAGTATCAGAATTTCTGGAAGGAAACCACCTCACAGAACACCCAAACACGTACGCTGAAATAGGGCAGCTGCAGGAAAGTAAAACCAACAGGGCAGCACAAGTGTAGCTTGCCAGAACATTCTGGTCCCTATACAGTGTTGAAGGTCTCCAGTGGTGTCTATGTGCCCTAGGGAAGAATACAAGTACTTAAGGTCACTGATATTGCTGTCTAGTGAAAATATCTGTGTAGAGTTGCTGAGGTGTGGTGGCAGGGGAGGGAGCAGGTGGCAGTCAGGGGAGAGTTGAAGGGAGGAGGAAAACCTTTAGCCAAGAATCTCAGATCAGACAATTTCAGTCTAAGGTACATGCAGCACCAGCAAGACAAAGGCCAGCTCCCATTCACAAGCTGACCATGACTCTGCTGAGAAACGACAGCTCTAGGTCAACAAGCTCTAGATTGAAGTGCTGGGTATCAGCAGGGCAATGGGAATTCAAATGAATGTGCAAGAACCTCGTGCATGTGTCCTAAGCCCTCTTTTTTCCAACTGCTTCCTGGTAGCATGATGTCCCTAGCCTACCCCCTCACACAGGCCACCAGAAGAGCTGGAAAAGAGAGAGAAGATCCAAAAGTCTGCACATGCGCCTGGAAGAGATTTAAATGTAGGGGTTAAACTGAGATAAATATCCCAAATGGGAACAAATTTAGTTTCCTCTTGAATCATTCTCATATACTAGTAATATGTGGGTTTTATAAAGAAGGGCAAATCAATTATAAGAAAAGAAAGCAGCTACTTTATCTTTGCACTTTTAAATGTAATATCTGATATTAAGATAATCCCATTATACTCCTCTTCCAGTGTGTTTATAACAATTAAGTGCAATTAATTAACAATGAAGTGAAACATGTATAGTGTCTAGCACTCTGTGACTTCTGTCATCTAATAGATGGTAGCTTCCATTCTTATCAGACAACTAGAGAGGCAAGCTCCCAGACCTCCTTGTACTTTTTGTAAAGCACTCATCCCTCCCACCTGCAAACTATTTTTGCTAGTTGCAGTGTGACTGCCCACATGCCATGCTGTGTATAACATTGTGAAACGATCTGCTAGCACGGAAAGAAATTGTAATAGAACCTGGATGTGAGAGCCTATTGATGATTAAATGGATTATTATAGGTCATTTTTAAAACCATGTAAGTTATCTACTTTGGACTATCAGGATCTTGTGACTGGGCGTATAAGAAAGTTGGTACTCTCCCTTGGAATTTCCCAGGACCAGAAAGAAGATCACTCTGAGCAAACTCTACCAGATTACGTCAGCACTCCCTGGAGCACATTTCCCCAGAGAAAAGAAAGAGGCTCGAAAAGCCACACTGAACAAACATCCCACTGATATGGATACACTGGGTATGTATCACAGACAACTGTTAATTTTTGCGAGATTGATGTGACAGTGTCCACGTTCAACAATACAGCTGTATTTCACACCAGTCCCAGGAGGCAGGCACAGCCCATCAGTGTCTGCCATGGAGAGAACGAAACATGCTTCAAATCTATCCCAGCTTGGTTACTGACTCCTCTGTGTCCCCTGAGGATTCATGAGGGAATGCTGGTACATCCACCCCCTTGAGGAACCGTGAGCCCATAACAGAAGACTCTGTAATGCTTCTCTGGGGGGTGGTTTGGGGAGGCGAATTAGTTAAACCCATCATTTAAACGTATTGACAGGAATTGTTTTTTATATTACCATATAAAGAGTAATAATTGAGCATAACTGAGTGTTGCAGCTTGTTTTGGGCAACTGAATAACTGCTGCCTGATTTTGTAACTTAAAGTATGCTTTCAGGAGGAATGGTTTAAACGTCTGAAGAACTTAGGCTGTAAAAACAATCGCTTCTTCCTGCAGCCCCCTTCCTACAACACTCAAAAAGCCTGCATGAAAGGCCCCTCTGTGGCCCCCTAAACCAGGGCAGTTTCCTTAAGCAGATCTCTAAGTATTTTTCATAATTAAAAATTATTGTGAAATAAAGAACCATGCTATCTGATCCCCATTTTTGTGGAGCCCAGTGATCACATAAATTTTGCCTGGTAACAAATGTGGCATTAAAAAACAAACAAACAGGGCTTCCCTGGTGGCGCAGTGGTTGAGAGTCTGCCTGCCGATGCAGGGGACACGGGTTCGTGCCCCGGTCCGGGAAGATCCCACATGCCGCGGAGCGGCTGGGCCTGTGAGCCATGGCCGCTGAGCCTGAGTATCCGGAGCCTGTGCTCCGCAACAGGAGAGGCCATAACAGTAAGAGGCCCGCGTACCGCAAAAAAAAACCCAAAACGAAACAAAACAAAAAACTCTCCCACTATGGTTTTAAAGTATACCCAATATGCTGATAGTCCTGTGATTATTAATTTGGCTTTTCAAATACCTGAACCGTAGGGAAGAGCTACCTGAGTAGGAAAGACAATATTTAGTTTATGGGAAATTACATTCTCCTTTCTATATTAATACAGTGCAATTCATATGATATGTATATTGTAGCAGATCACTTGGTTGAGCAGTAAGGATTCCTATCATAGTCATTTGTCCTAACATGACCCTAATTGGTTTAAGCCTATCAGTAAGTAGCATTTCCCTGACAACATTATCAATCTAGGGTGGGACACAAAATTTAAGTAGGCTGAGTCAAACTGAATCAAAGGATTTACATTGCATGCTTGGAAAAGAGAACTTGCTAAAAATGCAAGTGTTCTGGTCCTCTTTCAGACCTACTGTGATGGTTACTTTTATGTGTCAACTTGGCTAGGCCATGGTACCAACAGTTTTGGTCAAACACTAGTCCAGATGTTGCTGTGAAAATAATTCTAAAGATATGATTAACATTCAAATCAGTAAACTTTGGTAAAAAACCTTTATGATGCAGCTGAGCCTAATCCAATCAGTTGAACACCTTGAGAAAAAGACTGAGGTTCCCCTGAGGAAGAAGAAATATTGCCTCCAGATTACCTTCAGAATCTAGCTGCAACCTCAGTTTCCCAAAATCACATGAATCATTCTTAAAATAAATGTGTGTGTCTATAAATATACCATATGCCTATATATACCATGGTATAAATATAGACACACATAGAGATATTTATTTTAAGGAATTGGTGAATATACATATACACACCCATACATATTACATTAGTCTGTTTCTCTGGAGAAACTCAATTAGTGCACCTACTAAATTGGAAACTCTGGAGGTGAAGCCCTGAAATCTGTGTTTTAACAAGTCTTCCAGGTAATTCTGATGCACCTAGAGTATCAGCTCTACTGCACTAGATCATCTTTATGGTATCTCATCAACAATTCAATAAAGGAAGTTTGAAATTATATGGTGGTGGATTAGCATTTTCTCCATTTAACTAAGATAAAATTCTGGTTGCCAGAATCTCATTCCCAGCATGGTTCCAGGTTGAGTGTAGGCCACAGAGATGACTCATGAGATATGGAAGGTGGAAGTGCAGCAGCAGCACCTTGTTTTGCACGCTCTGAAGTCTGGAGCAGGGCACACGCCTGTGGTTTACCTGCTAGCTCATCTGCTTGGCATGAGAAGCAGCCAGGCCCATAGAAATTGCACTTCTCTGGATCCTCCTTCTGGTTTTTCAACAGCTGGGCCATGAAGAAGGGGTCCAGCTTTTTCTGCAGATCAGTGCCATCATGGAAATAGGAGATGTAAAGGTGCTGAGAAACTGAAGCTGGTTCCAGGCAACGCCCATGGCTTTCTGCTCAACCTTCAGGGGTTCCAGTTTGCCCTTGTTTCTCCCACTTCCCACCCTTTTGCCTTTTGCAGATGCAAAAGCAACAGCTTTACCAAGACTGCTTAACCAGCTCCCACAGTTGTACAAAGTCAAATCCCTGTAATAAATCCCTTATGGTATCTGTCCAGAAGTTATCCTCCTCTGATCAAATCTGACAGTTACATAAACAGAATCAGTAGAGAATGTTTTACTGAAAATAAAGTCAGAAAGACCAGGAGAACACTTACTTTTACTTTTAATAATCCACTCCCTACATTATCCTGGCTAATGTAGTATATATTCTGCCCTTGAACATGTGCAGTGGAAAATCTCTGGTCTTCCTTAAAGTCTCTCCTGCCCATTTCCTTTTACGTTGAGATATTGTTTTCTTTTATCCACTGCTTTTCATTCCTGAGGCTTCAGGACATTGTTCCTTGTCCTACAATCTTCAGACACTGGGAATAACTCCTTCCCTTCAGTCCGTTGTCTGTGCCCTGGAAGGTACAGACCTTCCAGTGTCTGGTGAATTATGCAATTCATTTCCTCAGAGCATCCTCCTTCCTAAATGACATCAATCTATTTTCCAAAGTTTCTTCTAGTCTCTTATCATCTGATTCTAATTTTTTGGCCTTTTCCTTATTTATATCATACTCCTATTTGTGTTAAAACATTACATTGAGACCACAGAGGAGACCCCAAATACAAAGAGACTTAAACATCAATGATTTTGGAATGTGTTTGCATCCATTTTCAATAACCATTTAAATATTCTTGATTTTTCAATGTCAGTGGAACTTTTGCATTTCACTGAAACTGGAGAAATGTTAACTTTTTATTTCTAATGTATTATCTGACTTATCAACTAAGATGATTAGTGAATGCCTTATTTTATCTTTAAAAGTACTCACAATGTTCCTTCTGCAATTAGAAGTCACTCTAGTAAAAGGAGGTTTTGCCTGTTTAACATGAGGAAGTCAACTGTGAGAAGATTCATTTAGAATATTTAGTCATTATCAGGTGTCTGTAAATTAACTGTCTGGTACTACTTTTCCAACAATCTCATGAGCTCTACTTCCTTCTATATTTTGTAACCAGTTATTGGTGGTATTAGTACATGATCTCTCCTTTTACATCCTGTTCTGAAGTACCATTAATTGACAGATTATAGTATAATGTACTATATTATGTAGAAAACATTATAATACAAAAATAGATTTTTTAACAAAATGATTAAGACAATCCATTTCAGTTTTTCAGGAAGACAGCAAACTTCTTAAATGTGACCCATCCAGTTTTTAATACCTAATGTAATCAAATCAGATCACCTGTTTGAGAATAGACAATCACGACTTTAATTTTAAATACCATGACAGGATATAAAAAGAAAGGGTAGTTTAAGAAAAAAAAAGTATTCATCCTAAATAATAAGAAAAAGTAGATATTTCAGTTATGTTAATGACCCAATTGCTATACTTCTATGAAAATTCATCTCTGAAATGGTCAGGATAACCTTGGTAAATAGCAGATAGAGTACTGATTCATAGAACTCAGAGGTTTAAATTTCTGAATAAGAATGTAGTTTATTTTTTTTTAAATCAATGTAGATTGCCTTCCAAATAATTTATTTAAAGGTAGGAACTCGCAAAATCTTTATCCACTCTTTTTCACACTTGTCATTTTCATAGTAGTGATATGTCTAATACTGTATGTACAGAAAAAATATATAGTAATACTGCTAGGGAATGCTTTCAATTATCATTATAATTTCCTTCTGCAACTTCATTTATTTAGGACCCAACTTAATGCAGAACAGTGATTTGCGGGCTCACATGAATGAATTATAGACTGACTAGTTTACTTTTATCTCCATAAAGTTCATTTATGTTATTTCACAAAAGACTCTTTTTTTTTACAATGTACATAGTCATATAGAAATGAATACATGCAGAAAACCATGTTGAAATCCCAGTCAAATAAGGAGGAAAGAAACAGTACATCAAGGTCTCAGATTGCCATTATGCAGCGCTTAATAACCCCAAGGACATGTACTTTTCAATGAATACAAATTACTAAGGATAAGAAAAGGCTTACATAGACTAATTGCTTAAACAGCAGTTCTGTATTTTTACAATAGAAATCTTTAATTACAGTGAGAAGTAAATTTGCACCAAATATTTTTCTATTTATGTTTTTGACTGAAATGTTTGACGTTCTGACTATTTATGTTTTGACTTTATTTAAAATACATAGGCTTACTGCATCCCCTACTATTTCTACATTGCTGCCTCTGTGTCTGGAACTGTGTTGTGGGTCAGAAGAATTCAGAGAAATAGAAGAAATAATATATAGCAAGATTTGGATCGGAATTGTCTTGGAATTTCCCTATTGTCTTGAATTTCAGCTCAATCATTAAATCTGAGGACAATGAGTGACAGATAATTTCAACATCTAAAGAGAAGAACTAGACACAATCTAGAAAGACTTACTAAGGGGTCATCAAGTTACTCCATCAACTTGACTCCTTCCTTCATTTGATAAAAGACAAGGCTAGAGATTCTCTGAGGGAATTTTCTTTGATAGGATTGGTAACATTTAAGACAGCCTAGCTTTCCCCCTTACCTTTCTAAGGGAGCCACAGATAAGACAGGGAGCTCTAAGGAAGGCAGATTGGAATTTTATGTCCCAGTGGGGTATTTGTAGAGAAATCTGTCAGACTGTCCTTTGCGGCCACAGGTGCACTGTGAAAGAATGTTTTGAAAAACACTTTAAATATGTCCTCTGTAATTTGTGGAGCATTGAAGAAACCAATGCTGATGTGTTTCTCTCTCCTAGAGAAGTCTCAAAGCAAGGGGCAGGCTGAAAAGAGTGGGAGTAGTGTTTGAAGAGGCAAGGGTGAGTGAGTGTTCCCTTTCACCAAAGTATCTAGACTCTGGTGGTACAGAAAGTGTCGCACTGAAAAGCCAGGCCTGGTGGGTAAGGCAACCCCATAGTTACCTTCAGTGGGGAGCAGCTGAGGGGGAAAATGAGGGAGAGTAGTCAGAAAGTGCAGCACTATCATCAAGAAATGGAAAACTGCAGTAGGCAAGGAAATAGAAAAATGTCTGCCTAAGAACCTGCTAAGTGACACACAGGAACCAGCATTTCGGTTCTGCTACAAAGAAGGAAGGGAAGGTCTAATTGTCATAACACTAGTCATATACATCTTCCTCAACGATTTCTTCCCTTGACCCTGATGATGACCCTGGAGAGGCCAGAACCCATATGGGAATGGTAGATGAGGAAGATCACAGAAATAAACAAGAACTGCAATAGCAAAATCAGACCCAGCTTTCTTTTCTCATCATAGACATTCTTTGTCACACCAGGCCTGACCTGGGGAAAGAAGGAGGAAGGGTTGTACATTGGATCTGAGATGGAAGTTGATTAAGTTGACCCCAGTGCTCTGGATACCACCTATTGAAGGGATCTAGAAATATACAAAAGAGGTTTGAACATTCTCCTTTACCATATTCAAGTGATATGTACCTGAACACACACAGGCACAACTTTTTGACAAGGAAGTTAAAATGAGTAGGAAAATAGTGGTTTAATCATGGAGACTGGTTCCATCATTTTCTCACTTTCCAAACATTTGTGTCTTCTGTGTCACACAATGTTGATGTAAATTTTATAGAAATCAGGATCCACATTTCCTGGTAGTTACTGTGACTTGCACAATAAGTTCTAACATTCCTGAGAAGACAGATAACTAGACTGAACTGGAAGAGGAAGGGGAAAAATAAGTCTGAGGAGCCTAGGAGAGATCTACAATTTTTCTGGAAAAAAAAAAAAACCAGTAAAATGTTGCAATGAATGGTTCTGATAGACAAAATGTGAAGATTACACAATATAACACTATTGGCTTATGAGTGAATGCACTCCTTCATTCAAAAATACACTGAGTGCTTCGTGTGTGCAAGTACCATATATTACAGTTATAGAAAATAAAGACAGCACTTATCTTAATAATTTTTGAGGATAAAGCTTAGTGTAGATAATTAAACAGCCACCAACAACACACATAAACAGCAATGCGTGTGTACACACACACACACACACACACACACACATACTTTAAGATGACTCTTCTAAAGATATGTGACCCAGAGAAACTGGGGGGATGAGTGACTGTTTTGTGGAGGATATAATCTTCACACTGAATCTTCAAAGATGACTACAAGTCACCCAGGCCAAAAAGGAGTAGGGGTAAGGCAGTTGAGATGGTTCCAGGTAAGGGAGGAGCATCCTTAAAAATAGAGACTTTGGAAGCAATGGAAAATGCCAGTAGTTCACTCAGCTTAGCTGACACATCAGGTGTGTTCAAAGCAGCAAATGTAAATGGAGGGAAAGACCGAGAAGCATGCTTTTCAAAACTCTCAGGGCAAGCTCTGAGATAGTGAGAGAAAGAAAGAGTGAGTGGAGCTCAAAAAGTCCTACCCTTCAGCCAGAGAACTCTATTTGCATGTTTTACATGTATATTACCTTCCATGTTAGACCTGAGTTGAACTGTTCTACAACTTAAAAAAAATCAGGATCCATGGATCTTGAAAAATAACAGAAGGCAAATGGACAGAGAGAAAGCACCAATAATTGAAAATATACCAGAAGAGAAGGTAAAGAATGCTAAGTCACAACTATGAAGGTCTTTCAACACTATTGATTTTTTTGAATCTCTTCCTTTATTGTTTCCTGTTCTCTCTCCTCTTATCCCAAATTGAATCTTGATAGTCACTTTCCCTGACAAATTTTCTCCAATCTGTGCCTTAAATATTCACTCATAAATTCATTCTTTCAATAAACATTATGACTGCCAGAAAATACAAAAATTAATCAAACACTCCTGTTCATAAGGACCTCTCACTCTAGTCAAGAGGACAAATATGAAGAACAGATAACTTACAAAATGATATGCCACATGCTGTCAATTGCATATTTGATTCCCATAGAATGAAACGGACCTAAAAGAAAGAGCATGGTCTCTGGATTGGGTGAAACTTACATTCAAATCTCATCTTTGTCAATTCTTAGCTATGTGCTCTTTTTTTTTTTTTTTCAATTACTAGCTCTATCTACACCTCAACTTCTTCTCATGTACAATAAGGAGTAATAGAAGTACCCGCCTTATTGCATCACAGTAAAGACTGAATACGACTAAGGATGTAAAGTGTTCAGCAGTGTACCTGCCACTTAACCACTGAATAAGTCATAGTGAAGATGATCATAATGGAGAGGAGAAAGAGGAAGAGAAGGAGTAAGAAATGAGGGAAAATGGAAGAATAAAGGAGTGTCACAGAGAAGGTAAAGTTTAAGCTATGTCTTAATCCATGAATAGAAGTTCACCAGTTGAGTGAGGTGGGAAAGGGATTCCCAGGCAAAGGGACTGTGGTGCCCCAAGGTTGTCTTTTCAGGTTGCCCCAGCTATGCTCTCTCTGAGAAATGACATCCACCACTATCCTGGCTTTAACTCTCAATTAGGCTGATGTCTTCTAAAGTGGCAAAATGATATTTCTTCTGAGTTTTCTTTCTATTAGACCTCACTATTTTGATGTCCTATAGCCACCACAAACTCAAACACTTTAAAAGTAAATTCGTAATCTTTCTCTCTTCCATTATTTCCCCTCTTCCTATATTCTCTTAGAGAACACAGAAATTTCAGGGCTGTCATATAGACTTTTCCTTCCTTTGCCCCCTGCCTTCTCCATTTAATTAATCACTAAATTCTATGTCAAATTTCGCTTCCAAATATGACTCCACATCTCCAAATTCATTCATTAACTCTTGCCTGAACATCTTAAATAGTGGCCCAGCTATTCTTCTACATCCAGAATTTCCTTTATCCAGCAATTGGCCAATTATGTTTGTTCATTCATGCCACAAAGATTAATTGAACAACTAAAAGATGCCAGGAATTCTTTCATGTGCTAGAAAATCAATAATGAATACCTCCAAGCTACTGAGGCATTTCTTTATCTTGTCACAGTATAATCTTTGCAAAACTAATCATGTCAACTATTAAAAACCTCTATCAACTCCATTTTGCCTACAGACTATGAGTGAATTCAGTACAAATTTCTTAGCATGGCACAGAAAGCCCTTCCCACTGAAAAGCCTGCCTACTTTAAATAAATCTTTTTTTTTAATCATTCCATTTCCAACCAACCAAACCACACCAAACTTCTCTCCAATCTCCAAGCATTCCATGCTCTTTCTGTCCTTTGCCCATGGTAATTTTTACTTCAGCTTTTCCCTCCATCTCTGCCTGAGAAATGATCCAATTTTTAAAAACCAGCTTAATATCTTCTTTATGAAAGTGAAATCAGTCAATTAATGAAATTCTACTGGGTCTTCTTCCTGCTTTAGTCCCATTGCTAATCATTAAACCCTTTAGACTTTATTTTCTGACTGTTTGGCTTAATGCTTTCTGATGACCAATGGAAAACAGTTCTCTGCATCTCCCTAGAAAGTGTATTCCTATTCATCTTATCCATACCTTTTGCTATCCTGTTTATATTCAAATACTACAGGCCTGTGTAATAGTATCAAAACACATAGAGAAAGACCTAAATTGATCCACTTTTGGGGAGATTTCTAGAACTATAGAGCTATATATAACTATAGAGCACTTTATTTTCCTTTTTTTCCAACATGCAATTTATGAAAGAGAAATCAATCTTATGTTAAGCCAACTCAAATCTCAATTATAAGTTAGAAGTAGAATCGGTATTAAACATAAAATAATTAATCCTTAGCTGACTATGTGACTCTTCAAATCTGTTGCTAAACACATTCTCCTAATTTCTTTAAATTAAGGATATTTAATGACTGAAATTAACCTACCTCTCCATACAGTGTATACCAATATTAAATTCATTTACTCATTGAACAAATATTCTTTAGATAATTACTATGTTATAAGCACATTATGAGGCCTAGGGTATATGGGGTTAAATAAATAATCTTTGCTCCCCAAATACTCACAGTCTAGTAGAAAATTGAGAAAAGAAAAGCAACAAATACAGCATAAAATTGTAACTGCTATAATAGGAGTCTACATGGCAAACTGTGTAGTCAAGAAGCTGAACCAACAAAAGGGAGGAAGATGTATAGATGGGGAGAAGAACACTCCATATCAGGTAAGGACAGGTGTCCAGGATGTGCAATTAAAGAAAAGAGCAGAAGTGTTCAAACAGCCCAAGATAAGTATGTGTGTATGAACTTACATGTAGAGTCCTTCCTGAGTTGTAGCTTCCTAGAGCTCACGGAAGGTATCTTATTAATCGCTGTTTGTCCCACAGTTTATTGAGTAGTAGGTGCTCAGCACACATTTCTTGAACAGAAAAATAACTGCCTAGTAAGAACTAATGAGCAACTGATAGTTTTCAAATTATTTGAAAATTCTGATATGGGATTAAGCTCTAGGACTAGGAGTAGCAGTGTTTATATAAATATGTATTTTTTAATTGACCTTTAAGGGTTGCTTGGACACTGTAGATTATAAATTTGACAAGAAATGCTACAATGGAAAATATCAAGATTAGACTCAATTCATGATGGACCAGGATTTATTTTTAATTTCCAGATAGAATTAATTAATGCTGTCAAGGTAGAACTGAATAAGGCAGAAACATCCCAGTGCAGGGGAAATTAATTCATTAGATGAATAAATATATGTGTATATGTATGTATGTACACATATATATGTACATACATATATATGTGTATCTTTTAAATGTAATAAAATAGTACAGTTTATTATAAGCCTTATAGAGCGATAGAGTGAATATTTGGAAGAACTTGCCTCTTCTACAATTCAGTCTGGCAACATTCTTAAGATGCCAGGCAAAGTTGGCTACAATTCATGTTTTGGGCACTAATGTACTACTGTTATTTCCCTCCTTTCCTTTAAAACTATGAAGTTCTAAAGACACCCATAGGGCAATATGCAGATCATTACTACTGCAAGACAGGCTGGTAAGGATGGAGCAGAACAGTGTGGAAAGAATATGGATATCAGGGTTAGACCTAAGTTAAAATTCTAGATCTGGACTGAGTGAATTTGGGTGAAACCCCATTCCCTCATTTCTTCTCATATTCCTGGCTAATTCTAACTCATGTTTCAGGCTCAACTAAGGTCATTGTTCTAAAACCTTAGTAGTTTCAAAATAGAATTCTTGCCATTTCTTCCCACCCTCCATTCTCTATTGCCTCAAAACGTGCTTCCCCAGTTAGCAAAAGTATCAACATTTTACTCCATTTCTCAGGCAAGAATCCTATCTGTCTTTGTTGCTTTCTCTTATTCAAACACTACATCCAATACACCAGGAATTCTTGGCAACAGTGCCTTGGAAATAAATCCTGAATCTGATCACTTTTCATAACCTCCAGCAGTACTGTTTTAGTCCAGATTCCCATCAGTGCCTGGATACTGTAATACCCCTCTCGAATCTTCTGTCTAAACACCTGTCATCCTGCATCTTATTCTCTGTATGACAATTAGAGTCACCTTTATAAATATGAATAAGATTATATCACTTGCTTCCTCAAAATCCCCCAAAGGTTTTCCATCCCAATCAGAAAAAAAAAAAAAAATCCAAAGACCTATCCATGCCTACCAGACCTTACATATGTGGGATGCTGGCAAATTCTCAAACTTAACTACCCACAGTCACCTCCTCACTCTTACCTTGGCTGGCCTCACTCTAATTTGAACAATGCCAAGCATACCCTAATCTCAGGGCCATTACACTGGCTGTTTCCTCAGATCTTCAGATCTCCACTTGTCTCACTTGCTCTTGGCAACAGGTTACTGCGCACAGTTGCCTTCTCAGAGAGTCCTTCCTTGACCACCCCGCCACGGGCAGTCTCCCTGCCCCAGCCCTGTTTCCTGTTACACTGCTAACTCTTTCTTATCCCTGCCTAATATTACACATCTATGTATTTGTTTATTATATATCTCCCCTAATGAATAATAATATCTATGATAACAGGAGTTATGTCTCGTTTACTATCTCAGTACTAATCATAGTACCTTACACATGGTAGGTGGTTTGTAAATGTTTAGTGAATAAATAAAGTGTTCTCTAAATTGTGGCCTCACATACCCTCCAGACACATCTCAGTGTTCTCTGTGATGTGTGTCCACTGGAACCACCATACCTTTTTTTTCCCTAGCACTTATGATGCACCTGCTTACTTTTTTCTTTATCCATAATTAGATTATATTCTCTTTAGGGTCAGAAGACCACATATCTATCTTGTTTACCACTGTATGCCCAGTGTTGATCTCAAAAATCTGGTGTATAATAAATGCTCAATATTGTTGAGTAAAAAGTGCTTGTTCATGGTGTGAGTACTTGTTCTGTACTAAATAAATGAGAATCATGATAATAACACGTATTCTTATTTTACACAACTGGAATCTTCGTAACTAGAGCTTGCCTAAGGAGAGGGAAAAACTGATTAAGAAGTAAATACAGGTGTGAAAAACAAGCCATTTGTCATTTCTATTTTAACTTTAAAAGACACAATCGACTTAACTTAGATTTATCATCCACAGGGTAGTTATTTTCAGCATGCTGGAAGTATTTTCCCAGCCCAGGAAAATAAAAGGCATTGCAGCACTGTATTTGTTTCTTTTCTCTTCTGTCTATCACTGAACACTAAATAGAAGCATACTTTTAGTCTAGTCTGTGGTAATAAACTTGAATTCATCGCAGGGCTGAATTTAAGTGTATGTTTATACAATGCTCTTGACCAAATAGGAAAAGAAAAAGAAAAAGGTAAATTACCTTGCAATTGAAAAGTGGTTGCTAACCCATCAGGAAAGCTGTCAAGAGATTACACCATTATTTTCAAGAGTAGAGATAAGAGATGGTCTTAATCCCTAGAAAGAACTAAGTCAAATGACTGCCAAAGCAATGAAGTAAAATCTGAACTGAGTGACCCCAACACTGTATCATATTGAATTGCTGTTTGGTGTGTTTATTGAAAACAGCAATGTGTTCCTCAGAAAGCTCTCTGAGTTTTATATTAGGGGATGCAGAATTTGGGGGTTTCATGTTTGTTCTTTCATACAAATTTCTAGTAATATAAATTACTAGAATTACAGATTCTAGTGTTACCCATGCCCTCTGAACCAGGCAAGTATTTATTATTAAAATTTGGGAAGAATAAACATTATGGCAGTCTGTCATGTCATTAGAGTGTCAACAAGCCCTTTGAAGGATAACATCATTTCAATCCAAACCAGAGTTAACAGGCATTATTATGTGGTTATAATAACACAATGAACAGATGGGTGATTTCAGATCCAACAACCGCTATTTACAATGAATACCTTGCCTTTCCTGTGTGAACACCATCAGAAAACTTTGCTCTCTCTTCTCAGGCTTCAGTGAAACTTTAGTCACTATCTATCTTTAATCATTCAAGAAATTTTCAAGAAAGAGCAGTTTTCATTTTGAAGATGTTGGAACATACTTGAAAGCTACAAAAAACAGTGTGTCTCTCTCTGCTGACACCAAAGAATAAGTCCTATGAGGCCAAGAGAGTGGAATGTAGGTCTTGGTTTGACAGACTTTCTCTAGAGCTCTTGATCTTTGACATTTCAGATCTAGGTATGAGTCTGAAATTATCATACCTAATAAACATACCAATAAACAAAACATATATTGACTCCTTCTAAATTAATTAATTTCCCTGTTTTATTTTTCTATCAAATCCCCTTTCTCTCTCCATTCTTGCTTTCCAAAGTCTTACAGGTTCATACATAATCACATAGTTAATGACTTCAGGTGGTAATCCATTTGATAGTAATATGACAAATGCTTTCAAAAAGGGTGAGTTTATGTCAACTTTTGCACATGTTTTCTATGGCATGAGCCCAAAACACAGTAGGAAATGTTTGATGTCTTTAATATCTATTATTTGATTATCAACAGGCCTTCCCTAAAGAATATATATAAATCTTAGGAAGCAGCATATATGCAATATGTGATGAAATTGTTACACATGTATTTTATCTATTTCAGCCACTCAGGATTTCAATTCCTTAATCTCAAGCTATCTGCAATGTTCCAGGAGAAGACCTCCTTTTATGTGTCAATTTATATTCTAGTGCACAAACATACTTGCATATAGAAACAAACTATCAAACCTAATAGAATAACACACCATTGTAAAGGAATTATACTCCAATAAAGATGTTAAAAAAAAAAAAGATGGAAAAGCCCCTTGACTGGTACAATGATACACTAATAAAATACGGAAGTCAGCGTTTGTCATTTTTATGTTACTATGAGTCATGCAAATCAATATAAAAAATTGTTTTATTATTGTTCACTTATTTACAGTTTTTAGTACCTGACATTATTTGAAAATTTTCTTTTGAAAAATTTTTTGAAAGAACTAAAGAGATCAAGAAGGGTGTAACCTCAACATATCAAATCCACTTGTCCTCAAATTACTGCTTTGAAAAGATATTTCTCAGTCTACTGTTCTGAAAGATAATTACTAAAACTTTGAATCCAACATTAGTTTCTCTGCCTCTTGTCTCTCTCTCTCTCTCTCTCTTTTGCTCTCACCTGTGCTCTCTCTCTCTCTTTCTCTTCTTCTCTTTCATTACCAAAGGTACTAGGGAATAAGTTAAAATTCTCAGGGAACAGAAACCATTATTAAATAAGTCTAGATACCTGATATGACCAAATATGTCCTAAATTTATACTCTCTTTGCTCAGATCTAAGTTCAAAGTTCTAAACTAGCAGCTGTAGTATCTTTATAGATTCCAAGGGCATGGCTATGAATTTTTTACTTTTAGATGTATTTTTTTTATTGTTTGTAGAAGTCGGATCCCATAAATCTGCTAGTTTCAAAAATCTGCAGCTTTTGAATAGTGGCCCTTGTATTTCGATTTAAACCAAATGGGACCAAACTTATTACTTCTATTCTGAAAGGTCATTTTTCATCAAGATTGGATTAGAAAATAAATCATTTAAAGCCATCCTTTGGATGGTTCCTTGCATGAATGTCTTAAGAAGAACATGTAATAAGAGGCTCTCTGCAAAGCAAGGCTGATTTGTTAATCCAAACTGGTCTGAAGCTGCCACCTTCTGGCACTTAGGCAATATTTCTCTAAACTCAGTATTCTGCTGACGGAACGTGACATAATTAGAACAACATGCACAGTATCTCCATCAATATCACAGAGAAGTCTGTTAAGCACAACAAAGGCAAAATGCCAAGATCATGTGTTCATTAGTATGAGTGTGTGTGTGTGTGCGTGTGTGCAATATTAAAACGCTATTAGTAGAAGCAAGTTGCAGTGGTAGAGTTCTAGGAACCAGCGAAGTTACTACTAAAATCAGACAAGCTCTAGTACTTGAGACTGGGTTGTTCATAGATGCCTTAGAAAACTGGAAGTATATGTAGGATGGAGGTTCTGACTGTATTTTTTTCAGTGTACTTCTCTCTTGACCAGAGTAAATCACAGCTTGGTACTTTATCAGTATCCTGTTTTAAGGCTATTCAACTTAATTCCTTCCTGAAGAATCACATTTTAAACTTGGGAACTACTTAGAAATACAATCCAAAATATTATCTCTACTTACTAATTATTCAAAAATAAAAATTCACATTGTTAAAAAAATTTAAGTGTAAGTATTATTTTTTTAAAGGTAAAAATGAAGTCTGTTTGATTATATTGATAATTCATGACAAATGATAGATTTTTCCCTTTGGAACAAACTCTTGGGATCAATCACAAGCAAAGCTTAGAGCCTGAGTAAATAGGTCAGCTGTGAAAACCTACTGGGCTCCAAGAATGACCACTTTCTTGTTTTCCTGAGGCCATTTTTTCATAATAGTCAAAAGAATAAATTAAGAGTATTACTATTTTTTCCATTTTCCTGTCTTTCATATAATGCTCTTCTTCAAGTGAAGGACATCAGGGTTAGGGATTTAGAATGAGTTAAAAGAGCTCCAAGAAGAGAAACTGGCAACGTCTGTGATGCTGAGTAATTAAAGAGACCTACGGAGCCTGCTGGAATTAGAGCACATAAGCGAAGATTAATGATGCCTGAAAATGTGGGGTCCCACGGTCTCCAAACAACGTGCAAGATGTCTCATCTCAGCTCTCTCCACATGGAACAGCTGCCCATTTTCAAGGCAAGCAAAATTGTATGTGTTCCTACTTTCATTCTGAAATGGGCTGGTAGAATCTAGGACAAAAAATTTAGCTTCAAAAAATAAGATTTGGGGTTTCTGCACCATAGTAGCTGGCCTTGTCTTCTGTCCTAGATTGCACAGTGCCTGTGAGTGGGTGTGTGTTCTGAGGCTGTTTCCTAGTTCCTTTCCTAATCTGGGCCACCAAGGGCCAAGATCTTAGACACAGCCCCATTGACGAGGGTGCAGAAGTGCAAACAGGAAATATGGTCTAGCTTCATTTCTCTTCTCCCATTGCTTAGCCCTAGAGGTAGAGCCCTTCTGGCGGTCAGGGCGCTTTGAAGGTTTGCAGTATCTTTGATGAAAGAAACTGTGACTGCAGTAAAAACTGGTTTTCTTCAATTAATTCTAGATTCCTGATTGTTGGTAGTACCACCTAGTTATCCCCAAGAGACATGGAAAAATTGGTTTGGTCTTAATTTTAGATAGTTATAGGGACACATAACAACCCCAACTAACTGCATTGTGATAAGGACTTCATATATTTAATGTATCTTTACTTGTTATCAGAAATTGGGACCTCTTATAAGGGCTTTTAAATTCTTTTTAGCCCCTCTGTGTGTATATGTGTGTGCGTGTGTGTGTGTGTATACATACTTTTTTAAAATTAGTATTCTTGTACATTCAATTTTAACCTAGGATTTTTGGATTATCTGTCCCCTTCCCATAAACATTTATTAATCTCAAACCACTCAAATGTTGGATTACATAGAGATTCTCAGTGCTAGACCAACACGGACCAATACAAGCACATATTGAAAACACCATAAATTCCAATTAATAGCAGACACCACTATATGAACCACACACATCGTACAAGCAGCAAGGTACACGAAGACTGCTTGCTTCCTCAGATCATTTTGTATCATTTCAGCGTGCACTCAGGTCTCCTTTCAAGGAGACTTCACACTCCTACCCCCTGCCATTTTCTGTAGGCTCTTGAATACTCCTTGGCCACATGTGTTCTCTCTCTGTCTCTGTTTTTATCTAAATAAACATAAATCCAGCAAACAAGATTGCACATCTCATGAAACTTTTAACTCTCACATATAATCAGTTTAGTGTGTATTATGTACAGTGTACATTTAATGATACTCCTTGTAAACAGTAGTGATTATTCTATTTCTATAAGTTTACGTAGTGGCAAGAATATTCCTTTGGAAGTAGAACTAACTTTATTAGCTAGTAAGGAAAGATATGCTCTTGAAAGTAAATGTGCTCCAAATGAGAAACCCCTTGAATAATTCTTGGTAAGGAATGTTGAGACTATTGACAGAGATTCTGCTACCTCTCCATCTCCTACAATTATAATGATATAACCATATTTCCTCTACTTTCAGAAAAGGTTCTTTTCATTATTTGAGTTTGTGCAAATATCTAAAAAAGGCTGACTATTCTGTGTGGTATTCCCAACCAGCCCCTTTAGGGATATATTTGTTCCATTAGGATAGACAACAAAAATTGTGTGTGTGTGTGTTTGTGTTGTGTGTGTGTTTATAATTCTATTGAGTTCCCAATATTTTTAATGCATTTGAATAATCACATTATAAATTTACTTAAAATAGATCATCAAAATTAAGGTTTTAGTGCTTACATTCTTTATTTCATTTTCTAAATAACATTTAGCATGCTATACTTTTCTCAGCTAATCTGTTAAATACTCTCCTTCAATTTCCCATTTAAGAGTAGAGTAGATTTTATATTTAAATAAATAGAAACATTTTAAATACATCTTCATTGACTTTTGGTTACCTGAAAGATGGCAGTAAGATAAATAATCTCTTTTCTGTTTTAGGACTTGCCAATATTTTTCGATCAGGCACCTCATCAGAAAAAAAACGTTTCTTAGCAAGCACTACTAACCCATGTAAATGTATTTACTCACACATGATACATACTTAGCAATCTGTTAATATATTCCTTATAAATCACATACATAAATGGGCAATTTGTAACAGGTGATAATAAGATTAAATGAATAATATGTAATTATTTTATTTGTTAAGTATATCAAATATTTCAAAAAGATTGAATTTTTCTTAAATCAAAGATATTTAACTCTTTGTAATATAATAATTAAAATATCTGAGTCTAAGAAGAGTTTATTTTGATACCTGGTTTGAAAACTTGCATAGATGGAAAAAGTTATGCAAACCCAAACAGGAAAAAGTCATCATTGGCTGTTCTTACTTAATTAAGATATTCATTTTTCAATTTCAGCCACAAACTGTTCAAAGAAATGTGCTTGATATAGCTAGTAAATAGATATCTTTTCTGATACCAATCAGGTGTTCTGACAATCTACTTATCATACATTTATTTTATGTTTTTTGAACTGGGTGAAATCAATTACGCTTTATGACCACAGGACAAACTGACCAATGAAAAGAAACAATGTTAATCCGTATAATAAATCCATTAGTGATGCCGAATTACTTTCATTTCATCTAAAGTATGTAAATTTGAAGATTAATATTTCCTTAAATACCCCAATAGAACATTTTGCCTGCTGATGAGGAAATCAGACCCTCATAATCAACAAATCTTCATGACCTGTGTTCACAAAGTTTGAAAACTCAGCTAACAAAGAAATCATTAATGTATGATATTCCTTGGGACAAACTGTGTGTCTTTAGAGATCTTCACTGATTTACTCCCCAGGACAAACACTGTAATCCCTTTAGAGAGCCTAAATTTTATCACAAATACTGTGTGACATCTTTTAAATGCATGTTGTCTGTTTCCTTTCAAAAGGCCTTTCTGGACTTTGCCTCTATGGAAGTCTAGAGTATACCTTTTTCTCCTTAATCTAGTGCCATAACCTCACATGCCATCTCATCCACTGCTAATCACAGGCACATCTCAGAGGGCGCCTTAGATACAATTAGAAAGACAGCCTGAACTTGTGATCTGTTAAGAAACTGGGGTGTAGAGTTCCCAACCCCAACTGATGGACACTCCCTTCATCCTGTGGCACACTTCTTATAAACAGGCTAGTCTTGCATTTCAACGCTGAGCCTGTGCCTGTGATATTTTCTCCATGGCAACAATACTGGGGGAGGGGTAAGTGGGAAGGGGGTGTCCTCACTTACTTTGGGCTCCACTTGTTTAATAAGAGTTAGTTTAAAAATTTTTTTAATAATACGCCCACTTGTGTTTAAAGAATTATTAAAATACCGCTTTATTCTCTATAGCTAGGTAACAGGAAAGCTCTTTTAAATGAATAAAATAAAATTAAAAATGCCAATTAGTGTTTCTGAAATCCTATCCTTGTTTAGTAATTTTGCTGCGTGCCTTTTTCTGTCACAAATGGTGAAAATGTCACATCTGATTGAAAAACCCATCAGAGCAAATATCAGATTCACCAATACAATAACAAGATGATCAAGATATATAATTCAGCTGACAGCCATGCTTGGTTATTTGATGCTTGTCGGCTCCCAGAAAACTTATCTTTATTTGGAAGTACCTACAAAAGATTCTCCAGTGACTTGCTATCACAACACAAGCATTATTGTGCATTTAATGTGATTTCCTGCTGTCTCTGGGAAAAAATGAAAACGAGTTCAAATCACGATGTGAAATGATGTGAAAGGCATATCAAAAGCCAACGGCCAAGCTTTAAAATGTCCAATAACACTACTAAAATGACAAGAAATTTTTAAGCACACTCTATAAAACAGACATGTAATAGACTTCTGCAGAGTAATCACATATTTCAAATAAGGGGAAATGGAATTTCCTAGATTTTTTTTTTTAATTTTGGGAGAAAAAAATGTAACCTTGGTTGAATGGGTTTCAAATGCACAGCAGATTTGTTCTCCATCACCCAGAATGTGAATCAAAACTGCATGATAAATCACTGCTTATTCAATCTATTTCATGCAAGCATAAACAAGAACACAATAGACAGCAAATAAACTATTGCCAGGCTGTATTTCCAGGCCTCATATATGAAATTTCACAAGAAATAGGAATTGAAGAAATGACACAGTTGTCCAGATAATATAGTTTCAAACCTTGTTAACATTCATAAGAGTTAATAAATGATGGGCTTTTTTCTCAGAAGAGCACTACCAGGAGAGACATAGTCTGACCAAGTTTTATTTGCTGATGCCACTGTGTACCCTTCTTGTTGAAGAATTGCTAGGCTGGGGCCAGATATAATCTGAAATAGCCTCAGATGATTTGCCAGGGCCTCATTGGCCCAAGTCTCAAGAGCACCCGAGACGGGAGTACTACTCTACATCCAGGCCCTCAATGACAGATTTTGGAAAGATATGTAAAGTTCAAGATAATTACAAGTGATGAAGAGTAGATTCGTAAGACATCTTTGTTTGTTTGTTCTTGTTTTGATTACATATGTGTCTTATAATGATTTAATAAATTAATATTTTGAAAATACCAAAAAATCTCAAAGAAAGCTTGTGTTTTTATATGTATCCAGCCAAATAGTAAATTTTTGTTTATTGCCCATTGTGGGACCAGGATTGTGCTAGATCCAGTGAGTAACACCTACTTCTTGACCCAGGGAGTTTTTATTCTAGAATGAGAAACTGACAAGAAGGTAAGCAGTTAAGTACCATACTATATGTAATAAAAGATAACAAAAAAATTTTTTTAAATTATTCAGTTCAATTTAGGTCGGGAATGAGACCAGTCAGGATAGATTTTTTAGTCTAATTGATTCTCATAAGTCTTAACTGAAAGGAGCAGAGGAGAAGATAAGAAGAAGAGAGGTTTCCAGATGACGTAAATTGTTCAGAATCCACCAAGCATAGAGCAATGAAGGGGTGAGGATGCTGAAAGTATTTCAGTATGGCTGGAGCGTAGATACTGAGAGGGAACTTGGCAAAAGATAAAACTGAAGAGGTAAACACAGGCCTTGAACTGATGTTGTCAGCTTTGAACTTTATCTTGAGAGCAGAGATGAGCCATCTCAACGATGCTCAATGATGGGCATTATTACGCGTATTGTATAAAGAGGAATTTGAAATTCAAATATCAAGTGGGATTTTTCAAGGTAGTTTATTGTATCAGTGTGAGTTCTGGCAGGAAACAGATGGCACCCTCGAGCAAGATAACTGAGGAAAGTTAAATAAAGGGCCTATGTATTTATAAAGGTCAATATGTAGGGAAATCAACAAGGTACAGGTTTAAGTAGGAAGTGCTTACTATCTCTAGGCTTAAGGAGCCTCAGAGAAAAAAATTACCAGAATCCAGAGAGAAAAATTCTGTGGAAGGGGTCATCTGACATTTGGTAAAAAGAAGTCCCTTATCCGCTGTGAGCAGCAGTTTCAAAAGGAGCCGGTGAAATGCATACCTTTACCTCATACTGCATTGGTTGAACGCAAAAGGAAGCCGAAGGATACGGGACAGGCTTAGGACATAAAGCATGGTAGAGAAAAACAGGAAGGGGATATAAAGAGGCAAACAAGACAAGCAGGAAATAAATAACAGAGCTTAAACGTAAGCCTGGTCCCCTGTCTCCAATTCCAAAATCATTAGACAGAGTATACAAAAAAATCATTGAATTAATAAGAACAAAGGTACCTTGATAGGCCACTATTCCTTTTTTATTTCTATATAATTAAGAAAGTCTACTAAGATATTCAAAGAGTGGAATTATTTTCTTAAAAATACTTGAAACTCCTCGATAATTAAGAACTGTGCTATAGAATTTGAGCAGTAGGATATGCCTTTATGTTCCTACAAAGAATGCAGTGGTCTCGGTGCTGTAAGTAATAATAGAAAAGAATGAATTTATATTCATTTTAAACGGAAAACACTATTAAAATAACTTGAATTTCATGATAGAATTTCTAGGATAATTAGAATTTATGTCATTTCAAATTCATTTACTTCACTGTAAACTAATGTACCACTGTAAAGTGCCTTAAGGAATGAAGAAAATTTGTTTTATTATTTATTTTTTCTTTAAAATACTAAAGTATGCTTTTCTACTTTCAGTAAATTAGTTAAGTTTAATTTCATCATATTGATCTTTAGATAAATTTAATTTAAGATAAGTTTTAATTGCATACTTCATTTTCAAAAGATAATGCCTAGCCCAAAACAGTGTACTGTGATAAATTTTTTTTTAACTATGGACATTAATAAATTATTTTAATAATAAAAAGGAGGATCATCCTTCTTGAAGCACACTATGTAATAGCTTCTAGGAGGACTAACAAGATTAACGTATAGAACAGAGCACAAAAGCACTTTACTGAGAGACCAGAAGTAATTATTTCATTTCTACCAAGGCATAAACTAACTTATTAACATGTTCAGTTCACCCAACTTCCCTAGGCCTTAGTGTTTCTCCTTTGGAAATTGAGGAAGTTAAATTAAATGACCACCTCGACTCCAACACACAAAACTAGATCTCTGTAAACTCTTAAAAAATGGGCATAATCTGAGGACCTTTCCATCCGAAAAGGAAGCACAAGGAAAATGACAACTCAGACTATACCTCCAAAGACATACCACTCAAATATTAAAAAAGAAAATAATCATCCTGAAAAACATGTAAACAATAAAGCCAAATTTGAGTTCCACATAGAACAAGATTTAAAATAATACTGAATACTCTCAAAGAGTAAGAGAAAATAGTAGGATGACTTATAAACAAGCACTTGAAAGAAGAAAATCAGAAATACAGGGCATAAAAATATATTAATTTTTAATAAAGCATGGAAAAGAAGTGTTGAATAGCATAATGAATATAATAGGAGAATGTCGAAGATGAGATAGAGACATTACCCAGAAATTATCAGAAAGGGATGAAGAGGTTACAATGTCAAGTTAAGATATAGGTGGGCAGAAATAAGGTGTCAAAATCTGTATGGAGACAGTCACAAAGAGGAAAGTAAAATAATGAAAAGGATGAAATATCTGAAAAGATATTAACTCAGAAATTCCCAGAATTAAACAAAATTAAAAGTAACACATGAGAAGAGGAAAAAAGCCCAACACTAGTAAATTGTCAATTAAGACATAAGAAGAATAAAACCTAAACAAAAATAGTAAGATTTTAAGAATTTTAAAATAAAGAGAAACCACTAAATATTATCAGAGAGAAAAAGCTGGTAATAAGATCAAATTTGCAACAGATTTCTCAACAGCAATATGGATTATATGAAGAAAATGATGCTATATATACAAGGCACTGAAAGAGATTAAGAACAAATTCACAATTTTATGTCTAGCTAAAGTATCACTTTAATACCAGAATAAAATACATTCTCAATCATCTAAGGCCCCAGGCTGTTCCCACACAAAGAACAACTTTGAAAATGACCTTAAAATATATTATCAATAAGATGAATTAATCCAAGAGATAATGCCAGAAATAAAGATAAGTAAATAAATAACTTGAAAAACAGTGCAACTCATTCTACATCTGGATCCTAGTGGGCTTGTGATAGCTCACCTCAGCCTCTTAGAATATATTCACCTCAATACTTTACCACAGTGCACTGTTACTGCTTTGCAGCTAGTCTGGTTTTCCATGTGATGGGAGCCAATTCAAAGCAAGGATACTTGGAATATTTTAGTTATATAAAAATTAATAAAGAGTGTTTATTTCATGGGTGATACTCAACAAATGATATGTTTAACACCTGTAAATTTCACCTGATAAATTTTGCTCCAAATAAAACAATATACTAATGAAGTATCATATTTCTAGCTCAGTGATAGATATATGGTAACCATAAAAAAAATCAGGTTCTTTTTCTTCTGCTGTACTTATCAGTGATTTGAGTTTAAGCAACAAAGAGGACCATATCAGAGAGCTACTGAGTCAGATGATCATTTGTACTTTGTAGGACACATTTGTACATTGTATTAATTTTCATCATAAATAAAAGTCAAGTGCCTCTTCTGGCTTTGAGCTGGACTAGAGGCTTTGCTCCAGTACCTCTCAAGACTTTTTTTCCTTTTCCTTGACTCACCAAAATTTTTTGAAACATAAAAATTTTCCGTCCATTTATCTTCAACTTTCAGGGCACATACACAAGAATTTACTCTTAATATGAAAATAATGCTTTTTGGATAAATTACAGACACTTTCCCATAGAGACAAAAGAATACACATCTGAAAAAACAGCCCTACTAATGTTGTCATGACAAAAAAGTAGCAATCATAGACAACTATCTGAATAATTTAGAACCTAAAATTAATTTTGTTTCAATTATCATGATTACACACATCTAGTTTCTGGTTATGTTAGTCAAAAAATTTTCCCCCAATTAAAGAAAAAATTCTATTTGGTTGTAAAGGGTTAGGAGACTTAATATGGGTCTTATTCCTAGCAATTTTTTAGAATATGTTTCACATTTTAGAGTATGCATTTTACTTAATTTTAAAAAGATTTAGATTTTAAAATCAAAATTGTTAGCTATTTCTCAATAAGGATTCACACTCTGAAAAGTGAGAAAAAAGAGCTTTTGAAAAAACTGCTAAGCCATTTATTCAAATCAATTGATTTTTCCTTGCCACTCCCATTGAATTTAAATCTTACAGCCTAGAAAGGACAGTAGTAAGTGTGAACTACTATTAGAGACAAAGCATAAGTTACTGCCCACCTTCCATAATCGATGTTAACATTTTAAAATTAGAGCTGAGAAAACATTTTTCCTCAGTTATTTATAATATTGGTTTTAAATGATTACTAGTTTTCTTTTAAAAATTATCCATGTTACCACTAGCTGCTAAAGAGAGCTTTTTGGTTTTGAAGCATGTGGATAATCCAAATCAAGGATAGTCCATAGATGATCTAGAAGACCTATTCTTAGGACTTTAAATCCCATGTGTTCTTAAATAAATAAAACTTTTAATTTAGAAATAATTTCAAATTTACAGGGAAATTCTAAGGATAGCATAAATAACATCTATTTATCCTTTACCCGAGTCACCGGGGTTAAAATTTGGCCCCATTTGCTTTATAATTTGCTCTCTTTCTATCATATCAAGGAGAAAAGTTAACAAGCATCTGGACATTCACAAGAGTATTATTTTCTATCAATTCTCATCATAAATGATATGAGTCAAATGCATCTTTCCGCTTTGGGCTGGACTAGATCTCTGCTCCAACACTGCTATGCTGATTGTTTTCACTGAACCTAACAATCTCCTTTATGGCAGTTTTTCTGCAATGCAGATCAGCCTTAGGATCAGGTGTCTGTTTGGTTCCCTTTAACTGGAATAGTTCCCCAATCTTTCTTTGTCTTATATGACATTGAAATTTCTTGCTGAATAGTCTCTACCCTGATCTCCTTTTTAAATAGAATGTTCCTCATTTTGTCTGTCTGATGTTTCCCCATGATTAGATTCAGGTTACATTCCCAGCTGGAATACAACGTAAGCGATGCTGTGTCCTTTGGTACCACATTCAGAGGTACCTTAAGTCAATCTGTCCCTATTTCTGAAATTAATTTGGACTACCTGCTGTCCTATTCCCCTACCATATAGCTTCTCCCTTCCAACTTTTAAGTGATCTGTGAAAGAGATTCTCTAAACTCAAACACATATCCTGCTCTTCATCAAAATATCCATTTTAGAGTAAGCTTTATTGATGATACTTGCCTGACCCAATTTTTACTGTGATAGTTACAACAAAGGGGATTTTCCACCTCCAGCACTTCTTCCATATTCAACAGTCAGCCCTTGGCATTCTACTGTAAACAAGATCACTCATTCACCCTTCTCCCATATTTATTTTTAGTCTATTTATTAATGATACAGATTCCAATTTTTCTGGCAGTTTAAAATTCATTAATCTTCTTTGTTATTTGATGCTCAAATTGTCCTTGATTTAGCAGGAGGGAGCCCCTTTAAGCTGACCCCTTTGTCTTTGTGACAGACATCACCATTGTCTTTAGTACTTCCTTACTTTCTATCATAACAAGATGTTCCAGACTTATCTTCCTTGCCCCAGCTCTGTATTCAACATGCAGAGCCTTGAAAGGAACTTATGAATTCATTTTGGTTTGGGTTTGGTTTGATTTTTTTCTTGATTTGGGGTTTTAATATCTGATTCTCCTAGATGTTTTCTAAAAGCTTTCCAAATGTCATACAATAAGGAAACTAGGACATGGGAATATTCTCTAATAAGCATTTTCCCTCAAGAAAATATTTGGTGACCCCTTCATAAACACACCATATTGAACAGAGATTAGGGGCAATATTTCTCTCACTCTCTGGACTATAATTACCTTCAGGCAGAGATTAATTCCTATTTATCTTTTTATTGCAAATCTCTCCATAGATTCTAGCATATAAATATTCAGATAATTATAGACAATAACTGAAATGAGGCAGAATAGTATTCAACTTTTCTAGCCCACCTCAAATTGATGATATGGGTCATTTATTCTAACAAAAATCAATCTGGCTTTTTCTTCCAGGGAAGATATAGTAGGTCACAGTCAACTATTGCTCCCATGACAATCAATGAAGAAAGCAGAATAAATTACAAAAAATCATGTTTTTGAAAAGAATAGCTGACTTAAAATTCTAGAGAGGAGAGAGTCCTTCTAAACCAAACTGTTAACCCTACCCATTTTTCTCTAGAGGCATTTGCCAATTACAGGCATAGGTTGTGTTATCAGGATTGGTTTAGGCAGAGGGATTCTAAAGGGAAACAGGAGAAACAACTAAGCTTTAGCAGTTTAAAAGGTCCCATGTAAGAAAATGGGCAATAGGTGGGCCACAAATGCATGGTCAGCTTTACCCTCTAGAAACTTGCTGAAATCTAGGACTTCCTGTGTGACAGGGAAGTCAGAGTGAACTCCCGTGAGGCCTCATGGTACTTAATCTGAACACAGATCTGCTGGGAGAGAGGTCCTGCCTCAAGCACACTTCTAGTCTCTCAAGTTATCAGACAGATCTTTAAACTATGAGGGGAGAACGTTGTGATGATAATGCTATGTGTCAACTTGACTGGGCCAAGGGATGCTCAGTAGGTTAAACATCGTTTCTGGGTTTGTCATTGAAGGTGTTCCAGAAGAGATTAACATTTGAATTGGTGAACTGACTAAAGAAGGTGGCCCTCCTCTCAGTGGGTAGACATCATCCAAACCTTTAAGGGTCTGAATAGAACACAAGCTGGGAGGAATGCTGTATTCTGCCTCTGTCTGACTGCTTGAGGTGGGGCTTGGTCTTCTGTCCTTTTCATTCCCAATTCTCAGACCTTCAGACTAGGACTGGAATCTTCACCATCAGTTCTCTGGCTATGAGGCTTTTGAACTACACCAAAGGTTTTTCTGGGTCTCTACCTTGCAGAGGGGCAGATACTGGGATTTCTCAGCCTCCATAATCACATGAGCCAATATCTTATAATAAATCTTTTTGTAGATATATATACATAGACATATATTTGTATCTGGATAGGTAGATATGTGTCTATATCTTATTAGTTCTACTTCTCTGGTGAACTTGATTAACACACAGATCTAAAGAGCTGGGCTGACAAAATCTAAAGGGCAGAAGTGGACCACCTCTAATATCTTAGGGTTAAGGAGACAGAAAACCTCCAGGTAATCAGCCAGATGGCAGATGAAACAGAGATGCACTGAATCTCACTAAAGCATCAATATAATTCTGCAACAGATCAACCCCCAACTGGATTTAGATGATCAATTCTCCATCTTATATGACTATAAACGGAAAGAGAAATTTCACTGGAGATATATAACAGCACCTATAACCTCCAGTTTTCTTTAATATACAATATCTAGAATAAAAATTTTTTAAGTTACTAGAGATGAGAAAACATAAAGAAAAATCAAGACATAAGACAAGAGAAGTAGATGCAAGGATGACCTGGATATTAGAGTTAGAAGTCAAGGACTATATATTGACTAAAACCAAAATGCTTTAAAAAACAGAGGATAAAATGAACAAAATGACTGAAGATGGAGAATTTCAACAAGTAGAATTTAGTTTTTAATGGACATTCTGGAATTGAAAACTACAATATCTGAAATTAAGAATTCATTAGATGAGTTTAAAATCAGAGTGGAACAATGAGAAACATGACTAAATAATTGTAAAAGAGATCAATAGAAAACAGAAAACATCCATAATGAAACATGGGGATTAAGAAACAAAAAAGAAACAGAAATTAAAAAAAAAAAACGAGACATATGTGGGACGGTCAAAATGTCTAGAATGAATTTGAATGGAGATAACAAGATGAGTAAGGAAAAGGGCAAAAGCAATATTTGAAGAAATGATGGCTGGAGAACTTCTGAGACCAAAGAAAGACAGCTCAGAGTCAAGAAGCTCAGCAAATCTTCAGCAGAACAAAACCGCACATATGCACATTGTAATGAAACTGTCGAGACCCACAGACGTAAAGAAAGCCTTAATAGCAGCATCAGAAAAGAAATGGGACGGGAGACAAAACAGTGTCTTCAAAAGTCAAACAGGGCTTCCCTGGTGGCGCAGTGGTTGGGAATCTGCCTGCCAACGCAGGGGACACGGGTTCGAGCCCTGGTCTGGGAGGATCCCGCATGCCGCGGAGCGGCTGGCCCCGTGAGCCACAATTACTGAGCCTGCGCGTCTGGAGCCTGTGCTCCGCAACAAGAGAGGCCGCAATAGTGAGAGGCCCGCGCACCGTGATGAAGAGTGGCCCCCACTTGCCGCAACTAGAGAAAGCCCTCGCACAGAAACGAAGACCCAACACAGCGATAAATAAATGAATAAAATTTAAAAAAATAATAAAAATTAAAAAAAAAAAAAGTCAAACAATACCCTTACAACTGACTTTTCCATAGAAACTGTAGAAGCCAAAGCATTAAAACATTATATATGGGAAGTGCTGGAAGAAAACAACTGACAATCTAGAATTTTACATTACATGCAATGAAATGCTATTCAAAACTGAAGGTTATAATAGGCATAGAAATTAAATATAAGACAATAAGAGCAAAATATGTGAGACAGGAAAAAAGAAATTAAATTGTAAAACTTCTTGCATAGTTTGAAAAGTGGTTAAAAAAAGAAAGTCGGAAAAAATATAGAAGATTTGAATGTTATCTGCCAACTTTACTTAATTGACATTTTATGGACATTCCACTGAAGAGGTACAGAATATAAATTGTTTTCAAGTACATATGGAAAGTTACTAAAATCACACATATTCTGGGTCATAATTCAGGTCTAAACAAATTTTATAGGACTGAAATCATACACAGTATGTCTTATGACCACAAGGATAGTAGAAAATGTTTGGATTTAGATGAACTGAAGGAAATGAAAAACACAACTTTAAAAAACAACAAAGAAGTAGAAGATCTGAATAATACTATATCTCGATCCATAACTGATGATCTTCCCACAAGAAAAATCCAAGCCCCAGATTGCTTCACAAGTGAATTTAAACAAATATGTAATTAACATATGTTAATTAATTAATGTATCTCAGATACTCCTCCAAACAGCAGAAGAAAAAGGGACACTGCAGCCCATTTTATGAGGCCAGTATAATATTGACACAAACACGTGACAAGGATATTAAAATAAAACAACAGGCAAACAGGTCTCATGAACATAGATGCAAAAAAATTCCTAAAGAAAAATAGTAGCAGAAGAAACCCAGTGATGTATAATAAGTATAATACATAATGAGTTTATCCTACCAATGCAAAGTTTGTTTAGCATTAGAAAATATATCAATGTAATTCACCCCTTTAATAGGATAAAAGTGAAAAACCTTATGATAATCTTAAGAGATTCAGAAAGATTCAATGTCCCTTTATAATCTTAAAAAAGTATCAGCAAATTAGCAATAGAAGAGAATTCCCTTAACCTGGTTATGGACACTTACTAAAAAATCTACAAGTAACATTATAATTATTAGTGAAATGTTGAATGTTTCCTCCTGCATTTAAGAACAGGAAAAATTATGGGAACATATGTATATGTATAACTGATTCACTTTGTTATAAAGCAGAAACTAACACACCATTGTAAAGCAATTATACTCCAATAAAGATGTTAAAAAAAAAAAAGAACAGGAAAAAGATGCCTAGTATTACCACTTCTAATCAAAATTGGGTTGGTGGACCTTATCAGTGCAGTAAAGCTAAAAAAAGAAATAAAGGTAGGAGCTTGAAAGGGAGAATTCAACGTTGCTAATTATTAGAGAAATGCAAATCAAAACTACAATGAGATATCACCTCACACTGGTCAGAATGGCCATCACAAAATCTACAAACAATACATGCTGGAGAGGGTGTGGAGAATAGGGAACCCTCTTGCACTGCTAGTGGGAATGCAAACTGATACAGCCACTATGGAGAACAGTATGGCGGTTCCTTAAAAGATTAAAAGTAGAACTACCATGTGACCCAGCAATCCTACTACTGGACATATACTCAGAGAAAACCATAATTCAAAAAGACACATGTACCCCAATGTTCACTGCAGCACTAGTTACAATAGCCAGAACATGGAAACAACCTAAATGTCCATCAACAGAGGAATGGGTAAAGAAGATGTGGTACATATATACAATGGAATATTATTTAGCCATAAAAAGGAATGAAAATGGGTCATTTGTAGAGATGTGGATGGACCTAGACAGAGACTGTCATACAGCGTGAAGTTAAGTCAGAAAGAGAAAAACAAATATTGTATATTAATGTATATATGTTGAATCTGAAACAATTGGTACAGATGATCTCATTTACAAAGCAGAAATAGGGGTACAGACATAGAGAACAAATGTATGGACACCAAGGGGGAAGGGGAGGTGGGATGAATTGGGAGACTGGGATTGACATATATACACTATTGATACTATGTATAAAATAGATAACTAATGAGAACCTACTGCACAGCACAGGGAACTCTACTCAGTGTTCTGTGGTGACCTAAATGGGAAGGAAATCAAAAAAAGAGGGGATATATGTATACTTATGGCTGATTCACTTTGCTATGCAGTAGAAACTAACACAACATTGTAAAGCAACTATACTCCAATAAAAATTTTTAAAAAAAGGAAGAACTAAAATTGACTTAATACATAGATGACTTGATTGTTTGCACAGAAAACTTGAAAAGAGCTTACCAAAAAAACCACTATTAGCATTAATATGGGAATTTAGTGAGGTGGCTAAATTCAAGGTCAAAATACATAAAAAATAAATTGGATTTCTATATACTAGAGACATAAAAATGAAAAAGAAATTTTAAAATGTCATTTCAAATCCCATCATTATGATTCACTTTGTTATAAAGCAGAAACTAACACACCATTGTAAAGCAATTATACTCCAATAAAGATGTTAAAAAAAAGAACAACAAAAATCTCACCATTAAATATAAAATATCTATGAATAAAAGTAATGAAAGCTGTATAAGGCCATTAAACAAATAATCACAAATACAGCTAAGAAAAATTAAAGACCTAAATAAATGGGAGGTGTAGAGCAAATGATAAATCCCATACATTGCGGCTATGAGTCTAAATTTGTATAATCTCCTAGGAAGACATTTTGGCAATAACACTAACACTGTATGTGCACATAATCCATGACCAAGCAATTGCACTTTGAAATATATACCCAAGAGAAATGCATACTTTGGTGCATCAGATATACTCCACAAGATGTTCATTCATAGAAGTACATTCGTAATAGCCCCAAACTGGAAACAATTCAAACACCTGTTTAAAGTTGAATAACTAATAAGTTGTGGTATATGTATACAACTATTTATTACATAGAAATCACAAAACAATGCAACTTCTGCTACATAAAACAACATGGATGAACCTCAAAGCCATATGCTGAGTGAAGAGTTCAGAATAGCCTTTAACCTGAGAGGCATAGTAATTGGAAGGAGGCATGTGGGAGCATTCCACGTCTACTAGAAATGTTCTATAGATGGCTCTAGGTAGTTGTTACACAGGTGAATACATACAGAAAAATTTATGAAGTTGTACACTTAAGATTTAGTCACTTGACTGTATTTAAATTATACTTCAATTTTTAAAAAGTCAAAGGGATAGGGTAATGGAAGCAAACAATTCATCTTCTGAATCATACTTGTCTCTTACACAGACTGTTGAGACCGCACTTTCTTTCACCCAGTATTGCTTATGTTAGCTTACATGCATGTTTTCAATTTTTGAGTATTCACTACATGAAAATACAGCACCATATCTTAAGATCCTACTTAATATTGTACCCTCAGTTTGTAACTCATTGCTTGACAGTACTATACATACAACAACAGACATAAAAGCTGATTGTGAGGGATAAATGCAGTAACATTTATTATGAACATACAACCTAGGACAGTGCCAGAAAGTAGCATGTTTTCAAAAATACTTACTATTTTTCTTCCTTTCCTAGCAACACAAGCTAATTTTATGCTTAATATGCAGTAATTACAGCAAACTGCTTCTTTCATTCTCTAATGAAATTCTCTCTGTGAAATGTACTGTGGATTGTATTCCCTTTTAATACTACGGATTTCTTGTAAAGTATGTTTCAAAGTATATATAGCAGAATTACTGTGTTGGTCAAATAGCAAAATATTGAACAATGTTGACCTTCCATGAAAGGTGAATCAGGGTGATCTGTTTTAATTATTGCAATGTAATTATATCCAGGATATAACACTTGATTTTCACCTTGTTTTTGAATAAATATTGTTAAACAACAATAGTTAAAATATATAATAGAAAATATTCCCAAACAGTTCAGGAGTGATGGGAGTCTAATTTGATTAGACAATTCAATTATTTTAAATGAACTTGTGTGTAAAAGACTGATATTCTCAACTCACTTTTAAGATTCTACCTTTTCTATTATAATTACCTCTAGGCTATGTAGCATAAACAATGTCTTCTTTGCATGGATCTGGGGCAAAGGAAAGCTACATCTAAAAACAGACAGACAATTAGCATTAAAAGTAGCTGAAGCTGAGGAATAGGAGAGGCCCCTGTATTTCCCAATAAGAAGTAAGTGGCATGATTTCATTATAAGTCTTAAATTGTAATTCACAGGGACAGACACAAAATTACTAGCATTGATTTGTGGTTGAACTGCTGCTCACATGAGCAACTCTATGAAGTATATTTCTCGGTTGAGTAGCATCAGGAATATATTCATTTTATGACGGGAAATTATTTTCCTCAGGAATGACTGGAGAGGTCAGCTAATTAAACATAAATTCATATGGCTGATAAAAGCGTTGAGGGGCTTATAATGCTATGGGATAAAGAGCTATTCTCAAAGGGTTAGCCATCTATGAACATGATACTGTGTTGTCGGGTTAATTTTTAATATTACACGATGGCTGTTGTTTAAAACAAAAATTTTTAAACAGACTTAAAAAATACCTAGCAGAGAGATCTTAGGACAGCCACAATAACTCACCTAGATTATCCACATAATTTCACTAGCTCTCCAGTTTATACTGAACGAGTGTGTGTGTGTGTGTGTGCGCGCACACATGTGTATCTTCCAGTCAAAGACACTTACTTTATCTATGTCATATAACAATGCAAAGGTGGTCCCTCTTTTGACGTACTCTATACATTTTCCTTCTATTGAGAAGCTTTACCAGGACATACTTTACTTATTTTACAATTAACCAAAGATAAACTTAGCCAAACAATAACTAACCTGGGAAAGTTATTGCTACTACCCAAAGAAAGAAAATAGTAGTATATTTTATGTATATGTTACCACAAGATAACAATTAATTACTAAATTTTAAAAAAAGAATATTCATGCTGACATAAATATCTTGGTGTTTCCTCACTTGGAATGGTCAGAACATTCTACCTGTAGTAGAATCTATGGAGATGGTAAATACCTTAAAAGCATTTTCAAAAGGTATAGAGCCTCTCTAGCCAGCTACAATTCAAAGGAGAAGGGAGTAGGAACCTTCTCAGCAGATGGGATGGTGTAATGTGTCTGGGGCTGGGGATTTGCATGAATATGAATTACAAATAGCACAGATAACATGGTGTTCAAAAGCTGTTATGAATCTTGAATGTCAAAGTCATTTAGCTGACATTTGGAGGGACATAATTACCTTAAGAACATTGAAATGGGTTGGTCTAAGTTGCATGGGGAGAGAATCACAGGACACACAATGGCATTGGCTTTGGCAATAATTGTGACAAGCGGGCATGGCCAAGGAAGCCAAGAATGGCACACATTAATGCAGTGACATTTTTTCAATGCATGCTGCCCTTTCAGAAATATGCATATGAGGCCTAAATAACCTCTGACCCATTATAAAATAACAGGAGACAGAAAAAAACAAAAAACAAAAAACCCTACCATAAGCCCTATTACTGGTAGGCTAAAGAAAAGAGTTCATTCACATGATACACACAGTTTTACATATTTCAAACACTTAAAATGCATTTAACATTACCAGACTTCAAAGTTTCATCATTTTTCGTAGGTTTACTCACAAGTCACTAATGGTACCTAGAGTGACTTGAAAAGCATTGAAAAGATTGACAGTTCCCGATTGTAGAGTATGACGCTGTTAACTAAAACAATTTCCTATATTAACATAATTTATCAATCAAAACTTAAATATGCATTTATAACGGAAAAAATGTTTTTCATCAGTGTTTTAATCATTCAGGTGTATAAAAAAGATGTTTGAAACGTGAGATCGGGAGGAAGTGTACCAGACATGGTATGTACAATAATAGGTCAGTTCATGATTTCCTAGAGGAGCTAATTTACCACACTTGACAGGGACCCACAGGAGAGCATATTTTACTCCCTAATTTTTGACACTGGTGCTACACCTTCGGTATCAGCTATGATATTAGAGGATAGTGAAAGAAAGTAATGTCCCATTAACATTTCATCAGATAATTCACATATCATTTCTGAAATATTGATTAAAATGCAACACCAATGAGGCAATGAACACTTTAATATCTACCCACTAAAAGCAAATTTGTGAACTCTTATTAATATTTCATTTTCAAAAGTGAATGAGATACTTGACTTCTTTAACAGATCAATATCTCAGGCTGTAACAACATTTGGAGCCCAGCAAGCAGAATTCAATCTACACTTCTATTTACTTCCATTCTGATGCCAGCCCTGATGAATCCCAGCCTCACTGATCACAATTTCCTCTTATCTTCAATGGCACTGTGGTCTATTCCACACCATTTAATACCTGCTCACTCCTGTACTGTGGGCTAATCTTTCATATACGTCAGTATTTCCTTCTTAGTGGAATTATATAAATTATTTACAGAATGAATAACATTATACTGAGGATGTAATAGTTGATAGAATTGTTGATAGATTAGAAAGACACTGATTGCTGTGTGTTGATGAAAACAACAAACATGGATTATCTATTGTATGCTAGGAACTGTGTTAAAATGTGGGATAAAAAGACAAACAACATGTATTCCTTCAAATGGGGATCACAGGCTGGAAAAATCAGAAAGTAGACAGATGGATACATACATAGTTAGGAGTCAAAATGATTGAGAGACAGACAGACATGATGATAATTACTATAACAGAAAAACATCATGACGGCAAGTAATGTGGAAGATCCAAAGAGGTTCTGTTAGTGAAAGGAATAAAACCACTCAGCATAGAGAGGACTATTTGTTAACTATAAAATATTTCAAGGTCAAACTTGAAGAATAATTCGAGATCATACAAAATTAAATTGACAGAACTTTTTAAAGAATCATGGAAATAAAATCAATATTAGGTTATCTCTAATCTGAGTTGAACAAAATACTGAAGTCATTATAAGATATTTGAAAGGTATTCTGCCCTAAAGGACTTGATTCTGAAATATAATCATCAAAATCAAAACTGGTTCATTCATTTAATGAATGAATACTGAGTCCATACTCTACTCAGACAACATGCTGAGGTGTTGGGAAAGAAAAGTGAGCAAGATAGATCTAGTCCTGTCCTCATAACAGTATTTCCCTTTGAACAAAGTTGTGCTTATTTTGGTTGGTTCAGTATACATCTAAAATATCAAATAATTATAGTTACATTTTCTTTATAGTAATAATAATAAATGCATGTTATGGAAAAATTAGAAAACAGAAAAAAGTGTAAGAAACCTGTAAAACCATCACTTTGATACTTAATAATTTTATTTTTTCTTGAATACCTCTTTTTTAAGTTTAAATATCATATTTTAAACCCTGATATCTTACTCTATATAGAATTTTTATCACATTTTCATATACCTTTATGTTTTAATTATTCTCCCCATAAATCTTCACAAGCATAAGTATTATGTTTCATATTATTCCAATTCATTCATTCAACAAATAGTTGTTCAGGGCATACTACATTCCTGACACCATTCTATATGCACTGATACAGCAGGGAACAAGGCAAATAAGTTTCTTGCTCTCAGGGATCTCTCGTGGCTCATATGGCTTTGCTATAATTCTTTTATTCACTGTTTTTGGACAACTATTTATTATTTATCCCTAGAATAAGAAAGTGTAATGAAAGCCTTGTATAAATATGTCGTATAAATATGTCATCAGACACTTGATTATTACCTAATGATACAGTTCTTGAAATGTCATAAGTCATAAGCATGTATAGTTTAATATTTTGATCCATTCTGCAAAATTTCTTTAAAGAAGAATTTCATAAATATCCACATGCCCACCTGCTGTGTATGAATGTGGACAGCATTACATACTCAAGACTATTAAAGATGTTTTTTAAAGTCTTTGCCAATTTAACGGTCAAAAACAACATCTGAAATTGACTTTATTTATTATAAGATTGCATACATTTTCTTAAATTCACTGGTAACGTATTTTTATTTTTTAAACTGTCTGTGCAAAACATTTTCTCATTAGTCAACTGATGGTATCTTTAATGGATTTGTAAGTGCAATTTGTGTGGTTTAGTCTGTAATTTTTATAAATATTTTCCTTTTAATAAAATGGCTTTGTGCTGGAGAAGTGCTTGCTTACTTAAGTCAATTACTTACCTCTTTTTATAGAGATTTATACTTTACACTAGCTGCTTTAATCCATTTATTTTTCTTATTGATAGAATGTATGAGATAAACACCTAACTTGATTTTCTCCCCCCATCGTCACCATCAGCACAGCAGCAGCATCATAAGCTCATTCTCTTTATTTCCAGGAGGTAAATATATTTTTTCTATTTCACATCTCATGACATAAGGTGGAACGCCGAAAACAATGTTCATAATAGTGGTGATAGCAACAACGATGGTCTCATCTTGATTTCAATAAAAATTACTAAAGTATTTACCTTTTAACTGCAGTGCTAGCTGTTGACTTATATGTGCATTTTTAGTGAAGTTAAGGAAATAGTCTTCTGTTATTAGTTCATCAAGAGTTAATTTTTATCAGAAACAGGTATTAGATTTTCTTAAATGCCTTTGAAGCATTTACTAAGAACTCCTCGGTGCTTTTACTTACTTATTGACAGACTATAATATTCATTTTCCTAAAATTAAGTTCCCATTTGTATATCCTAAATAAATTCTTGATTAAAATTTATTATATTTTGATAAGCTACTGAAATTTACTTACCAGTATTTTATTTAAAGTTTTTGTATCTATATTCCTACATAAGATTTGTGTGTAGTTTTGTTTTTGTGCACTGTCTTTGTGAGATTCTGGGATTAGGGTTTTTAGAGCTTCATGCAATACATTTGAAAGAATTCAACATTTTTTTATGTTTTAGAATGTAATTTAGAATGCTAAGTTTCTAACAATTGTAAAAGTTAAGTTTATCAGGGTGCCCAAGTCTCTCATCAAATACTGAGGATCACATTTGGACTCCAAAGAAAACCAAGAATTGCTATATATATTGCTATATATATTGCTATATATATATATATGTATATATGTATCAGAGGTTTCTCTTTAATGTAGACATTAAATAAGTCATAGTTAACACACAGCACAGATTTTACACCTGCCTTTCCATACCAGTATAATATGGATTGGGTTTATTTATCAGTTTAAAAAGAAATAGTTTTACCATATTCTTTTTAAATAACTAATGTGATTCGTATATCTTTTAACTGTTCCTTGGCATTAATTATTCCCCAGAAATTAATTGCTGTGAATGTATAATTAATGAATTAATTGAAGGTGAGGTGTCACTTAAGTAGTTGGCAGACTGTCTTTAAACTAATAATCTGTTCTCCAACTCTTTGCACTTATTTCAAGGTGCTACTTTCTTTCTAATGTCTTTAAATCTCAGATAACCTCACATGGAATAGGCTCTGTGGCATGACAAACTTAATTAGAAAGGAGGAAATATAGTGCGGTAGAACTTCTGAGAACACAACGTTTTCAAAGTTTAAACTGGTGACTTTCACATTTATGAGGGAAAAACAATATTGTATTCTTTATCTTGCAGGTCATGGGTTACTTGCACATACGCGTGCGTACATGACTGACGTCACTTGGCTCAATGAACAATACCAAGTTATCAAGGCATCCATGAGAACTGCATTTATGAAATTCATTAAGTTATTTCCTGTTGTATATATTCCCTTGGCATTTCCTTCCATTTAAAAAAAAGTGGAATGATTTTAATTTTCTTACTCTGGAATTTCTCCAATTTGACTTGGTCAACATAATTAATTCCTGTCATGTCTTTTGAGTCTCACTTTCTTCAAATTAAACAGGTTCTGTTGGATTTGATGATTTTGAGATCTGATCCCCATGTAACATAACTAATACGTGATGAAATTTATGGACATTGCAGACCACATTAATGACCTAAAGGTGAATTCAGGGGTTTTTTTTGTTTGTTTGTTTGTTTTTGCTAACCTCCATTTATTTATAGATAATTCATTGAAATCCAGTAACTCTGAGTATCTTAATATGAAAAATAATGACAGCAATAGACCCTAGGTCATAGGATTGTGAGGAAGTTAAAAAAATACGTTTGCAAATACTGTTATAGTATCTAGCATGTGGTGGGTACTCAATAACTGTCATTAAAATAATTATTATTCTTTCTCCACATTGATGGGAATGTTTTTAATCAAGTACTAATATCAATGAGGGCATTGCATCCTATAAAATATATTTTTTTAAAAAGAGCTATGGTCATAATCTATATCATTATTTTTAAATTTTATTCCAGACTCGTGCACAATATTTGGAAACATTTAACAATTTTTCATTTTAATCCTTACATCTTTATTGTAAGATTACTAAAATGTTATAGGCATAGTGTGGCTGATTTTGAATAGCAATTTAATAGTCTTACGATTTTATCTTGCAAAAGCTAATACAATGAGTGCTAAATTAATGCTAAGTGGCTTTTCAGTGGGCTGAAAGATTATTCAATGAGTCATTACTAACTGAGCAAAGTCCACATGAAAAAACAACTCTGTAAAATTCTGGGGTATAACTTTAGCTACTAAAATTGAGTCAAATTTTTGAATAAAGAGATAGTAGACATATGAATCAAATTTACAAGTGACACAGAACTGGATATAAAAATCAGGAAAATAATAGGTTAGCATTATAAGAGATCTTATCAGGCTATAAAAATTGGCAAAATTGAGCAAGTGAAACAGAACAGGGACAAACTCCAAAAGCAGAAGTGTAAGGTAAAAAAAATTGAGGGGGCTTCCCTGGTGGCACAGTGGTTGCAAGTCCGCCTGCCGATGCAGGGGATGCGGGTTCATGCCCCGGTCCGGGGGGTATCCCGCGTGCCACGGAGCGGCTGGGCCCGTGAGCCATGGCCGCTGGGCCTGCGCGTCCGGAGCCTGTGGTCCGCGGTGGGAGAGGCCACAGCAGTGAGAGGCCCGCGTACCGCAAAAAAAAAAAAAAAAAATTGAGGGAAATGACTTCCTTATCAGCTACATGTATAAAAAATTCAGGTTTGGACTGACTATAAGCTCAACGAATGACAAGTTTGTTGAAAAAATACAACACAATCATAGGATTTATTTTAATTAAAGAATGGGATATGATTAATCTTCAACAAAGGAGAAAAGAATATACAATGGGAAAAAGACAGTCTCTTCAGCAAGTGGTACTGGGAAAGCTGGATAGCTACATGTAAAAGAATGAAATTAAAACACACCCTCACACCATACACAAACATAAACTCGAAAGTCTTAAGCTTAAAGACTTAAATATAAGAGGGACTTCCCTGGTGGTGCAGTGTTTAAGAATCCACCTGCCATTGCAGGGGACACAGGTCACTCCCGGGTCCAGGAAGATCCCACATGCCGCAGAGCAACTAAGCCCCTGTGCCGCAACTACTGAGTCCATGTGCCACAACTACTGAAGCCCGCGCACCTAGAACCCGTGCTCCACAACAAAAGAAGCCACTGCAAAGAGAAGCCTGTGCACCACAACAAAGAGTAGCCCCTGCTTGCCACAACTAGAGAAAGCCCACATGCAGCAATGAAGACCCAACACAGCCAAAAATAAATAAATAAAAATAAACAAATTTTAAAAAAAGACTTAAATATAAGATACGATACCATAAAACTCCTAGAAGAGAATATAGGTAAAACATTCTCTGACATAAATCGTACTAATGTCTTCTTAGGTCAGTCTCTGAAGGCAATAGAAATAAAAACAACAATAAACAAACAGGACCTAATCAAACTTAAAAGCTTGTGCACAGCAAAGGAAACCATAAACAAAATGAAAAAACAACCTACAGAGTGGGAGAAAATATTTGCAAATGATGTGACCAACAAGGACTTAATTTCCAAAATATACAAACAGCTCATGCAACTAAACAACAAAAATAACAAACAGTTCAATCCAAAAATGGGCAGAAGACCTAAATAGACATTTTTCCGAAGAAGAAATAGATATGGCCAATAGCCACATGAAAAGATGCTCAGCGTCGCAATTATTAGAGAAATGAAAATCAAAACTACAATGAGGTAACACTTCATACCAGTCAGAATGGCCATTATTATGAAGTCTACAAATAACAAATGCTGGAGAGGGTGTGGAGAAAAGGGAATCCTCCTACACTGTTGGTGGGAATATAAATTGGTACAGACACTGTGGAAAACAGCATGGAGGTTCCTAGAAAACTAAAAATAGAATTACCATATCATCCAGCAATCCCATTCCTGGGCATTTACCCAGACAAAACTATAATTCAAAAAGATACACGCAACCTTATGTTATAACAGCAGTAGTCACAATAGCCAACACATGGAAACAGCCTAAATAACCATCGTCAGATGAATGGATAAAGAAGATGTGGTACAGATTGGATTCGTTTGGGTTTTTCTGTAAAATGTCATGGAAATACCCGAATGAACTTTTTGGCCAACCCAATGTATACAATGGAGTATCACTCAGCCATAAAAAAAAAAAAACGAAATAATGCCATTTGCAGCAACATGGATGTACCTAGAGATTATCATACCAAAAATAAATTAATTAATTAAAAAAAATTGAGGGATTAAGTTGGGGCAGGTGATACCACAATATCATCCCAGGTCAAGCTAATCTTATCCTTTGCAATGTTGTATATGACACAATAGAGCAGAAGTTACTGGGAGACTAAACCTGTTTACAAGGCTGAACTTTAAATGCTGCAACCTAGAATAAGGAAGAAAAATCCCTGCTTATTGTCTCTATCTGATGGGCTTAAGCACTGGCTGGATAACTAGGAAACCAAATTTTTTTAGTACAGTCACAAAGAAAGCCCCAGAATGAACAAATTTTTCCAAGAACTTATGAAAAAATAATACCAATCTTTATTAATTTTTGCAGATCATAAGAAAAGGAAATACTTTCCAACTCATACTTTGAATTTGGATGGACTCTGACATCAAAACCTGACAGGATGTACGAGAAATTAGAGGCTATTTTTTCTCATCAACAAAAATGTAAAAATCCTAAACAAAAGCTTAGCAAAATGAGCTTAGTACTAATTTTAAAAGACAGTACATCATGGAAAAAAAACAATTTTTTAAGAATGCCTCCAGGATATGTTTTAGGACATTGTAAAATACATATTGTCCCAACCAGCAAAATCTCTTCATTATTATTGACAGAAAAAATATTGATCTCTAATCAGGAGAACCTTTTCTTATTGGACAATGAAGAGTATGTAACTGATCATATTCTTCTTTTCCCTTCTGTTGCTTGGAAACTCAGAATTCACTTATTTATTCAATCTTTTCTTATCATATTTGTACATTTTATTTCAGAAGCTGCTCTGTTCTAGGTACTGGAAATACAAGAGTGAAAATGACATGTTCTTGTGGAACATCTATTCTTGTGGGCATAGAGGGTGGAAAGAAAAGACATGAAACAAACAAGTAAAGAAACACAAGAGAAAAATAATTTCAATAGAGAGAATGTTATGAAGGAAATTAAATAAATTGATGACACTGAGAGAATGTGGCATTTAGATATGGCACCAGAGTTGAGTCTTGACTAATTCAGGACAACTGCCAAAGGGCTGGGATCAGAGCATCTAAACAAATGGAACAGCAAGAACAAAAGCCCCAGGGAAGGCAAGAATCTTGAGTGTTGATGGAAGATAGGAAGAGAAGAAGCCTGCAAGAGTAGTGGACTTAGTGTCCTGTCATGGAGGTCAGAGAGCTGGGCAGGAATAGATAGTGCTGGTACTGTAATATGAAGAAGTAATCAGGGTTTTATTCCATGTGTGACAGGAGGTCTTTCAAGGGTCTTAAACAGAGGACAGCATGATCTGTTTCTTGTTTTTCAGTAATCAATCACTCTGTAATGCTGTCAACTCTTTAGGAATCTATGATATACATATATAAGCATATGCATTCTTAATTTCTCCCATATTGATCTTCTATTCTGATTTCTTTGTTCTCTAGTCTGGTCAACTTATTATTTAAATCTCAATATTTAGTGTGTGTGTGTGTGTGTATGTGTATGTGTGTGTGTGTGTGTGTGTGTGTTTCTTGCAAACTGATTAAAATCTTAAATTAAAAAAAAGGTATGAATTATGATTTTGGTGAGTATGTTTTTTGAGAATTAATTTCCAAGACCCAAGTTTGGTCTTCAAAAACTCAAAGTCTAAGAGTCTAAAGATCTCTGTTTTTGTCCACAGGAGAGGGTAGGTGGGTTGGAAAGTGAATTTCAGGCCAGGCAGGAGGGTGAGAGACAACTGAGGAATGGAGGCTAGTGAATACCAGAAGTGCAAGCTTGGCCTAAAGGCATATGATTTCATATTTTCCTAACGCTGGACTGACCAAACAAGATCTGTTTCCCCCTCAGAATGGGGTGTTTCCATGATGCCTGTTGAAGATCTTGGTCCACAAACTCAGGGGTGAGAAAAACACTATCTTATTTTCCTTATGTCAACCCCATCCCCACTGAGATGTGAGAAATTCCAATGAGTAATGGGAGTCTTTTCCCCATTCAAGAGTATGAGAATCTGAAACTTCAAATGATGGCAAGAAATTATGGGAAGGAATGCTGATTTTCAGTATAGCCAGGTCACTGCTGGCATCCTCATTTTCCAAGTCCAGAGTGGCTACCCAAAATCCAGTGGCTTTCCATTTCTTGCCACACATTTGGTACAGAAATATTACTTTGGTTAGGATCCTGTGATTCAAGTCCTACTTTCCGAGGTGCACCATGCTACCAACCCTTGTGGGAGTTGTTAGCCTCTTTGTTTCTCTGCCACAGAGCACTTCCCGGGTCCCCATTACTCCCTGGACAGTCCTCCCAACATACCACCACTCATCCCCACCCTACCTCATTCCCTTACCCAGTGAAGCTTCAGCATCAGCTTTTAAAAGATACCCTCTCTTGCCCTTCTGGCCAGAAAATCAGATGAAATCTCTTCAATTGGCTTTGAATTTCTGAAACAGTCTTTTTCAGGTTATGCTTACTGTTCACATAAAGATTTCCAACAGCCTGCCTGACTCAAATGAGAGAGAAGAGAGAAAATAAAGGAAAAAAAAAACCTAATAAAAACTATTATTTCAGTAACAAATCATACCTTCTCTTATAAACTATTTCTGCTTCAAAGTATGGTCTTATTTTAAGTCATGAAAATTCTGGTAGCAGGTCACTGACAAATCACATATTGCTTTCTGAATTTTCTTAATATTGAATTCATTTTTATAATAAATGTCATTTAGTTAAGAATAAAATAGAAGACATGTAAAATACATACTATGGCAAATTAATGGAGAAAGTCAAAAGGATTCGGACTGTTTTTAGGACTAAGGAGCAAAGGACTAAAATTATTAATAGGTTAAGTCCATGGATGTAAAATTCTGATGTTTTAAGAGTTTTGGAGGAAATTGATTGTAATTTTGCAACAATACGATTATATAACCAATATCTGTGGCTCTTTGAATGTTCCTCATCTTGGAACCTTCCAGGGGCCTTCTGTAGATAGGTCAATCACAGTATTCCATTTTAGATCAGTTGTTTTTGACAGTGATTAGATGAAACCAATGGTAATGTTTAAAATGTTTAACAACAGTAAGAAAGATGCACTGATCAGTACACCTGGCTTTAACCCTGTAATTAGTTGTTGAATCATGAGAAGGTATGAAGATTCATGAGAAAGGAGCTTTAATGGGACTGGGCTTGGGAAGCTATTTGCCTATTACTGGTAAAGTGTTTCAATGTTTTAGTAACTAACAACAACTCTACTGGTGTGTAGCAGCTGACTATTAGCTCTATAACCATGTAAGTATCATTCTGCCAGCTAGAGAAGTTGGTTGAAGTAAATCAAGTATGTATTCCTTCTCTCTACAGTGGAAATGGAAAATGAAAAGAAATTAATTACCGATGTTACAGATGATATATTAAAGCTAAATTTCAAACTTAATGTAAGGGCACACACTATCTTAAGAAGTATTTTAACACTTTTTATATTAAATGCCACCTCTTCACAAAAACCTTCCTGATCTCCTCATTAAAAATAAAGTATGTTTCCCAGCTCTCCGCTGATAGCCTCGTTCCCATCTCTGTGTCTGTTTCCTTCATATCACGTATCATGACTTGTAATGTTTTTAATTTATATAACTGTTTGCTTGTTTAACTGTCAGGGCTTGGCATTTATTCTTGTTCTGTGTGCATGTGTGTGTGTTTGTGTGTGTGGGTGTGATAGGGGGTGTATGTTTACACTGGTTCTTTGACTAGAATGCAAGCTTCTTGAGACCAGGACCACTTCCTAAATCATTAACCAAAATTAATCACTCCATGTTCTTACATTCCCATTTCTTTGATCATTTACCTCCATTTTAGCAATTAATATTTTGTAAATGGTGTGAGCTCCTTGAGAATAGAGGGCACATCTCATCGTCTGTGTAAGTATGCCAGCTGGTGTTACCCAGCACCAGACCCATAGATGGAGTTATTAAATGGCAGCTGAAATACGAATGGAAGGCAGAGAAAGCTGCTTCTATTACTTCCCCACAACAAAGACACACTTATTTGGCCAGACTTTGAGATGCTTAACTACTGAAAGGCTGAATCTCAACCTCAAAACATGGGGTTTATTCCAAGATCATATGAGCTACAATGAAAAAAGAAGAAAGGAATGCAAACTATTTCTGCCTGAAAGCATGCTTTTACACTAAAAGTCATATGAAAAATCCAGCAGCCAGTCACTGGCAAATCACAAGCATTGCTGTCTGAGTCTTTCAAACTATGTATTCCAAATACTTCATTTTAGGAAACAAAGATATAATAATGTAACCTAATTCTGATGTCTCTCCCAACTTCTGGAAAGCTGGGAGATCAATTAGTCTGAGAAATTTGCATACAGTTAAATCTTCCTCCACCTCAGAGAACCAAAAAGGAAAGTTGACTTTCTCCTTCAAGGTTTTAGATTTGGGATCCATAGGAGGATTATGTTAATTTCTTAACCATTTGATACAGTGCAGCATCCACAAGAAGGAATGTGATGAATTGGTGAAAGTTCTACAGTGAGGCAAATGCCAGCAGGGTAGGGGCCCTGGGGTTTGTCTGCTGCTGTTACCACATGCTGGCTTAGACCAAGTGCTGGCAGCTGGGTCTTTACACTTCAGCTGAGGAGCAATGCATATATCAGTTTCATTCATGTCAAATTATCCACATTCTTTGAGAATAATCTGGAAAAATAATAAGTCATGCCTTTTTTACCTTTTTACCTTTGCCTTTCAGGTTGTAATTTAAAAAAATACATTGCTCTCCAGAATATAGAATATATTGTGATTATGAAATTATAGACACAGCATGTGCCTTAATGACTCTAAGTAAGGCATGCCAGATTTACCAACTAAAGTTACAGGATTTCCAAGTAAATCTGGGTATCAATAAAGAACAGCGTTTTTTGTTGTTGTTTTTGTTTCTTTTTTTTTTTCTTAAGTATACATATGTCCCATGCAACATACTTATACTAAAAAAAAGTAGTTTTGGCTATATGAAATTCAAATTTATCTGGGAGTTCTGTATTGTATTAGGCAAACTTTCCCAAAGTTTAAATTCCAATTTTCCTACCAACTACTTTGGCTAGTAATTTAACCTCTCTGAGGAGCCTTCCCTATATAGAAAATGAGAGTGGACACATTGACCTTGCACAGCTTTTGAGATAATTAACTGAGACGCTGTGCTTCCTCGTACGGCTGCCAGATCAGAAATAAACTTAAGCATACCTTTCAGTGTTAAGGCATAGTATTAGTCAAGATAAGGTTAAGCATATATTGTGCTAACAATGTCCGAATGTCCAATCTCCTAACATTAAAAGAGTTCATTTCTGGGCTTCCCTGGTGGCGCAGTGGTTGAGGGTCCGCCTGCCGATGCAGGGGACACGGGTTCGTGCCCCGGTCCGGGAAGATCCCACATGCCGCGGGGCGGCTGGGCCCGTGAGCCATGGCCGCTGAGCCTGCGTGTCCGGAGCCTGTGCTTCGCGGCGGGAGAGGCCGCAACAGTGAGAGGTCCGCGTACCGCAAAAAAAAAAAAAAAAAGAAGAAGAAGAGTTCATTTCTCTCTCATGCACCATCACTTTAGATTCCATGTAGCTTCTCAGTAGTCCAGATTGCCTGGATCTTGTAGCCCTACCATTTTGCTCTGGGGCCACTTTCCTAATTGTCAGGCACAAATGTGAAAGACGTAAGAACTGTGACAGCAATTAACTGCTTCAGCCTGGAAGTAATACACTTGACGTCTGCCCACAATCCAAAGACAAAACTTGTCACATAGCCCTGCTTAGCTACGAGGGGGCAGCAAAATATAATCCCCATATGCCAGGAAGAAGACAGGAACCAGTGTGTGTGAGCCCTACAAGTCTTTACCACAAAGGTTATCATGATATTAGAAGCAACAGTAGAACCTACAAGTTAACTAAGCACTGAGTGGTCCAAACTTCTTCCTAATGTGAAAATTCCTTCCAGGATGTCACTAGTGCTTCATCGACCCTTAGCTTGAATGCATTCAGCAGCAAGGGACTCACGGCTCATTATTAAAGATTTTCATCTTTGTTGAGCTTGTTGAACTCAGATCTGTATCCTTACAATTCCTAAAACTTGCTCCATTCTGTGGCCGTTACGGCCAATGTCTGTACTTTATTAAAAGAAAAAGAAAAAAGAAAAACAACTATAGAAAATAAGGTAAAAAATGAGAAGGCATTATTATTTTAAGAATGAAGAACAAATAAATACTTGAGAAAAGAATAGATCACTTTTAAATTTAAAAATGCTTAAGGAAAACTACAATGCATAATCAGTCAATTTGTTTTCTTTTAATTTCCAAGAAGTTACTCTCCAGAAGGTGGGAATAGAGGTGTAGTGGGGCCGGGGGACGGGAGATTGTTTACTGCAAAAAGAAATGTTTGCTTTTTTTATTCTGGTTGCTGTGTATATGTACCACTTTTATTTTGAAAGAATAATTTTATGTGGAAAAATTTCTGATTATAGAAAAAAGAAAGCTTAATAACTTTAACCAATTTGGGGCTAAGTTTTTAAATCCACTAGCCAGGTAAAAGTGTTTAGTGTACCACATTATGTTTTGAAAAATAATAAATTGCAACGATGGCAGTGCCTAATGTTTTAAGGACCCTTCTTTTTAAATTCAGTGATTAAAATAATGATGGGAATATTTAATAGATGTATTCTATGAATACAGAACATAAATTGTTTTATAACTGGATTACTATGCTTCATCTAGTCAAAAGAAAGTTTTGTTTGCTTCCCATTTGATCTTTCCTACCAATTAGTAACTGAGCTTAATTTTCCTTCTCATCAGGTTTCTATTTTATTCATTAAAACCTTTCATGCATGTTGAAAGAAAATCATTGACTATTTCAGAAAGAATACAGAGCTCTGTTTTCACTGACCTACTTATAACTCTGAATAAGAAAATAACCTACTGGTACAGCTCATTTCAAATTATAGCAAAAGATTTAATAATGACCACTGACTAAAAGGAGACTCAAATAGCACCCAGAACATTACCCCAGGGTTAGACAGGAGTTTGATATTAAAAGGTTACAGTCTATAATGGTTAATACAAGTCATTAACACAGCTTATAAATGAAACGTATCTTCTATCAACCAATTTCTCAGTCCCACAGACATCAGTTGACTGCTTTTTATAATTCCTCTCTTCTGGTTCCATCCCCATATCCTGCCCAAAATTGTCCTGCTTATTTCAAACTGTATAATAATACAACCACAGTTAGCTGTAATGCTGTGGAAATATTGCTGGAAACGGCACTAAGAAAATGTGTTCAATCCCAGCTTGCTTCTTTACTGGCACACGAACATGAACAAATCATTTTAGTTCTAAGAACCTCTATGAGTAAGGATATCTACCTTATAGAGCTGGTGTGAGAATTAAACAGAAACTATGCTACAAATGTGCCCCCAATACTGTAAGAACTCTCTGAGTGTGAGTTCCCTACCCATTTTGGATGTCCACAGAGACAAGAGTGTTCGTAATGAATGGTTAATCTATGCACATCTTTACTATCAACAGTCTAAATAAAGAGTCAAGTTATAAAACAAGCAAAAAGCAAACATAAAAATCAAAAAATAGAAATTAATGAGCCCTTGAAAGACAGAAACTATAAAATAAGCAGTGCTAATGGTTCATTCCTTAATATAAACAAAATGCTTTTTTCTCTACAGAGTCTCTGTAAGCACATAAAGTCATACTTAAGAATTCTTATGAATATTTTACAAAGGTAAGAAGTCACTGTTGACATTAACAAGGCCTTTTTGTAGCTCTCAAGAATTTCTAGATGCTGAGAGCAATAGATGTGAATAAACAAGCACAAGAACATTTGGAATCAGCAGCATGCCCACCTACAATGAACTGCCTCACTTTCTCAATGTGACCCATAAAAAAACATATTTTCTTCCACTTTTTTCCATGGATGCACATTTCTGCCTGAGGACTACTGCATCCTCCCACCCCCCCCATACTGAACATTCCAGAACCAACAAGCGCAGACATTCATTTATATTACTGATAGCATTGGTAACCTTGTGCTATGACGCTAATGTGAAAGGGCAGGATGGTAGAGTGCTCTCACATAAAAGCCGTAAATGATAAAATTCACTCAGCGAAAGACAGAATTTATTTTAATCATCTGCTTAAAGTCAGACGACGTTTGTCGATCACACAGAGTCCACAGGGTACCGAGGACTGAGAGTGCCTCCTCTGGTCTACAGCATGCACCTGAGCACTGTCTCCTACACGGATGTTCACCCTCCATAGTCACCTTACAGGAGCCTCCACATCCTTCCCCTGCTGCCCTCACACCCCCGATCCCCCGCCGGCCCTTCAGGGCTCTCAACTTCTTTATTCCCTCCCCTTTTGGTTTAACTTCTGATGACCAGGCCCCTGGGATTATCAGATGGAGTAGGGAGGAAGGAGAGGGTAAATTTTGATTCTTGGGAAGAAGCGGAAAGGGCAGGGGAGTCTCTACCATTGTCTGACTTCTGGAAGGTTATCTAAAAATTAAGGAGACATCTTTAATGAGAGTATTGACAAAACTGATTGTCTCTTCAAACTTCTCATGGTTAAACAAAAACAAACAAACGGAAAAGCTCTGTCTTCTTACCTAAATATGATGATTTACATAACCAAATAAAATGGGCCTTACAGGTTTCAGGGTAAGGAGTGTGTGTGTGTGTGTGTGTGTGTGTGTGTGTGTGTGTGTGTGTGTGTGTGTGTGTGTGTGTGTGTGGAAAAGAGAGAAAGAGAGGGGTGATAACCCATCTAAACATTTCAAAACTAATTGTAAGAAATAATATCAGTAATCATACATGTACACAGAGTCTCTCTGTGTTGATCATACTTTTTATTTATCTCTCCAGATCCCCTAATTTTAACTTCTTGAATGTCTCATGAATCGGATATGAATCAGAAAATTATACGTTAATTCAATGAAAAACAATTGTTTGAAATGTAGACAAATAACTAGCTTGCTAGATGAAAACTAGTTGATCTTCCTTGATCCATTACTGCATATTATAGATGTCATCCTATTTTATTAGTGAATTTGACAATGATTATGATTTCTAAGAGCCTCACTTTTCCATCTGCATATTGCAAAGTTTAATTTTAATTTTTAAGGTGAGGATTTTTTAAAAATTCAATCTTTTATAGGGTTTCAAAGATCTTCATTCAAAGTGTTTTAACATGATCATTCTTATACATAAGATTTGCATATTTCTTTATTAGATATAAAATAATTTAAATTTAATTTGGCTTAAAATAAAGACTTAGGTTACTTAGGCTTTGGGTTAGTTCTCTTTTATACATGAAGCTACTTTTATAAACAAAATGACAGGTCAGGGAGGTGCTTAGAAGGCTGTCTTTTGGTTGACAAGTAATAAATAACCTTCTCCTAAAGGCAGTGAACTAACCCCTCTGAGCTTCCCCAATCACATGCTCTTGAATATACTGTTTCTACTTGATCAGTTTGTTTTCCTGATTTTTTCCCTCTCTAATTTGAATGTTTCACTGAAATTATCCAAAGCTAATAGTTTTTTCTGGTCTCAGAAATATCTGATGTCCTTTACTAGTGAGAGTTCTATAAGCACCAAGTAAAGAAAATTACCAGCTGTCCTTCAAGTGGGCAGTAAAGAAGAGGAGTTGAATCCAAATCTCAGGGAGTCGCTTTTGGTTAGCAGTATTTAATTTCTGGTAGCACTAATTATATTGCATTTTAGTGAAGACACTAAAATGTCTTGTCAATGGTCCCAACAGGACAGCCACACCCTTTGTAAATCTTCTAATGCTTGTCACTGCATTATTTGTGAATACGGACCAGAAGTGTTTTTGAAATGGGAAATGTGATTTTGTCAACACTGAGAAGAACCATCAGTCTTGACTTCCTCTCTTGTAGAGGTAAAACTAAGGGATAATAATTGATTTCATACCATGGGAAATGTCCCTGGTTTCTCTAGACCATGTAATTCCCCCAAATTTTATAAACTAGGCTAGGGTTTGAATTTTACCTGTGTTTTTCAGTCAACCTCTATTTGTCTTATGAGTCGCTGAGATCCTCACCTACTTCTGTGCTTCTTCCTTGTGGAGGCAGTTACCATGGTATCATTAATGTAGTGTGCTACCTTGCACTTAATGATATTACAAACACATGGCATCTATTCCAATTAAGTAACAACAGTGTAAGCACTGAGTATTGTCTTGGCACCATAGCAGCACTACATTCTCCAAGCATCTATACTACATTTTCTTCATACTCTAGCCGAAAAAGAACTTTGATCATGCATCAATCCATAATGATCTTACTCTTTACTAAATTTCCATTTCCTCTGCCTCTACCAGCCATTTCAGCAAATACATTTTTTTTTTAATTTTTGTAAATAGTTTATTGTCTGTTGGCACCATTTTTCCAAGCCCCCATCAGATCAGGGACCTTGTTGCCCCCCCCCCAATATATTTTTAGCATTTAGCATATAGTGCCTAGCAAGGTTGGTACTCAGTTCAAAAAAATTTTTTTTAAAGAAACGAGGGAATTTTTTTTTTCCTCAAATGGCTGTTGAATTTATTTGCTTGATCAATAATGGTCCTGGCAAAAATTAGTTAACCTAACACTGAGACAACTGTGATGAAATACTAATTTTAAAAATTCATGACACTGTGATAGAAATTAGAGTTTAAACACAAAAGAATCCCTTCAATATTGCCAGCAAATATAAAATGAATGTAACATGACCGACAGGACGGCAAGAAGGCTTTTATACACTATATTTGACACCTGACCGTATTTTCAGTCACCGTAATATCTTCTCTCCAGATTTAAAAAAACAGTATGCTGATTTCTATAACAAAGCTTTTTTTGTACAAAAATCAAATAATGGCCAACAAGTCACAACAGTGCAATAGGTAGAGAATAAAAAACCGCATGAAACAGGTGCTGAAAATAAATACTAACCAGGAGGAGAGGACAGAGCCCTCGGGGGCAGGGGGTGTTTCCATCACCTTGAGTGTGTGGGGTTTGTCTTCACAGCCGTGAGGTTGACAACCTCATGAAGCCACTTACTTGGACACAGCGGCACTGGACCAAGTGCCTACGAGCCGGCCTCCCAGACACCTCGGGTTGCCAGAGACGTGGTGGGGTCAGGACCATGGCTGACTCCAGACGAAAGCCATTTCCTATCGCTCAGCCTGGTCAACTGGGCACCCAGCAGCAGTTCACCCAGCCCCTGTGGACACTGACATCTGAAATCTTGTGTAAGAGCATAGCTACCCATCCATATGGCTTGGAAATAAAACTTAGTTTTGGAACCAAAGCCAAATTCTTTAAAAATAGCTGGGCTTATGTAGATTCTCTTTTGTTTAACCATAGAATGAGTAAATGTATCCACAATGCTTTATCCATATCACAGAACATGGTACAGCTGACCACACTGAGAACCTTGCCAAATAATATTGCCATGGCACCTCCAAAAAAAGAGCAAACACTGGCTTGTGTTTTAAGTTCTGTCTTGTTGGCTTTGTAGTCAATTAACTAAACTGCTGTTGCTGATACAATGCAATATGAGCATTGGATCTGACTCACTGTCTGCATTCAGAAATGTGATGTGGACTTTTGGAAGTTCTGGTTTTATAACAAGACAGACCTTGAGGCACAGCGATGGTGGAATGGCTCCAAAGAGAATGAGCCTGCTTTGTGCTTTTGCAGGCGTGGGCATCGAGGCTCAGAGTGGATAAGTACCGTGGCCAAGGTCACAAAAGTGAGAATTCAATGGCTCTCAAAGCGTGGTCCTACCTGCAGCATCAGTATCAAATGGGAACTTGCTAGAGTTCTCTGGCTCCACCCAGATCTCCTGAATCTGGGGGAGGGGCACAGGAACTTGTGTCTTAACAAGGTTCCAGGTGATTCTGATGCAACAAATGTTTGAAAACCACAGGTCTAGTCAGGCCTCTTGCTGCCAGATCACACCTCTTTCCTATATGCTGTGTAACCCATAGGGAAAAATAAAGGACGCTCTGATCCAGGGACAGTGGGGCTTAGGGCCTGACTCAGTTGGATATTTGGGGCAGAACAGCTGAGCCTAGAGGCCTGCTTCTGATCCTAACTGCTTCCCTGGTCTCCACAGGCCAGCTTCCCATCTCTCTTCATTTTGGTGAGTACCAGGCCTGGCCTGCCCACTCGTCTTTGTCCCGGGGCTTTAGCCAGTATCAGAATCCTTTTCACTGTGACTTGATGTATATGTTGAAGCTTTTAGTGATAGGCAGAGACTTGATTCAAGACTCGGTCCATCTCAAGGATTCCCAGGTAAGTTCCATGTGTTGTTGATGGCAAGGATGAAAATGAATTGTGAGCGTTAAGATGGGTCTCGATATTTTACGGTTTAGTTAAAGTAGTAGTTGAAGTTCTTACCTAATGTCCTTGGAAACCTAAGAGTTCTTAGGAGTTCAGAAGGTGACGGGGCAATATTCTGAGAGCCTGTACTAACTTGTGTTAGAAAGCTCTCAGTTCTTGCTCCTGGTATTAAATCACCTGGTCTTTAAAAGCAGATGGAGTCTCATGATAGATCAAATCCAAGCGCAGTACATCAAATCTTGTGTTAAGAGTTCACTGTGACTTATGCTGGTCCTTTGTCAGGTGAGGCGGTTCCCAAGGCAGCAGCCACTCGGGCTGGTGGCCCTTAATCTTCAGGTGCTTCACTTGGGCTGGTCCTGGGGCTGCTCTGCGCAGGTGGGCGCCTACGTGACACTAGTTGATGATCCGATTATACAGGAACTCCAGGCCTGGTGACTTCGTAACTTTTCTTTAAATCTTGCTCAAAAATACTTCCAATGTAACAGAGCCAAGATACCTACTGCCTGAGCTGTGGTGATTTAGGAGCAGGGCTTTGGCTCTTTCAGAGCAAGACCAAATGAGGTCAGCTCACACTTAAATAATATATTCCGCTTGGTTGCGTGGGCCCATAGTGCTGAGATGTTTGTTGAATGAATGCCTAGGGGTAAAAGCTTTCTGCACTTGAAGTTTTCATCTGTAGAAAGAGGTTATGGTCACATCTACTTCCTAGGACTGCTGGGAGGTGTAAATGAGATAATATGGCAGCACAAATGCGTGACACATAGAAAGTGCTCTGTAAACATTAGCAATCATTTTTTTTTCTGCTTTATAACAAATTTAGTCAGTTATACATATACATATGTTCCCATATCCCCTCCCTTTTGCGTCTCCCTCCCACCCTCCCTATCCCACCCCTCCAGGCGGTCACAAAGCACCGAGCTGATCTCCCTGTGCTATGCGGCTGCTTCCCACTAGCTATCTACCTTACGTTTGGTAGTGTATATATGTCCATGTCTCTCTTTCGCTTTGTCACAGCTTACCCTTCCCCCTTCCCATATCCTCAAGTACATTCTCTAGTAGGTCCGTGTCTTTATTCCTGTCTTACCCCTATGTTCTTCATGACATTTTTTTCCCTTAAATTCCATATATATGTGTCAGCATACAGTATTTGTCTTTCTCTTTCTGACTTACTTCACTCTGTATGACAGACTCTAGGTCCATCCATCTCATTACAAATAGCTCAATTTCGTTTCTTTTTATGGCTGAGTAATATTCCATTGTATATATGTGCCACATCTTCTTTATCCATGCATCCGATGATGGACACTTAGGTTGTTTCCATCTCTGGGCTATTGTAAATAGGGCTGCTATGAACATTTTGGTACATGACTCTTTTTGAATTATGGTTTTCTCAGGGTATATGCCCAGTAGTGGGATTGCTGGGTCATATGGTAGTTCTATTTGTAGTTTTTTAAGGAACCTCCATACCGTTCTCCATAGCGGCTGTACCAATTCACATTCCCACCAGCAGTGCAAGAGTGTTCCCTTTTCTCCACACCCTCTCCAGCATTTATTGTTTCTAGATTTTTTGATGATGGCCATTCTGACTGGTGTGAGATGATATCTCATTGTAGTTTTGATTTGTATTTCTCTAATGAGTAAAGATGTTGAGCATCCTTTCATGTGTTTGTTGGCAGTCTGTATATCTTCTGTGGAGAAATGTCTATTTAGGTCTTCTGCCCATTTTTGGATTGGGTTGTTTTTTTGTTATTGAGCTGCATGAGCTGTTTATAAATTTTGGAGATTAATCCTTTGTCAGTTGCTTCATTTGCAAACATTTTCTCCCATTCTGAGGGTTGTCTGTTGGTCTTGTTCATGGTTTCCTTTGCTGTGCAAAAGCTTTTAAGTTTCATTAGGTCCCATGTGTTTATTTTTGTCTTTATTTCCATTTCTCTAGGAGGTGGGTCCAAAAGGATCTTGCTGTGATTTATGTCATAGAGTGTTCTGCCTATGTTTTCCTCTAAGAGTTTGATAGTGTCTGGCCTTACATTTAGGTCTTTAATCCATTTTGAGCTTATTTTTGTGTATGGTGTTAGGGAGTGATCTAATCTCATACTTTTACATGTCCCTGTCCAGTTTTCCCAGCACCACTTATTGAAGAGACTGTCCTTTCTCCACTGTACATTCCTGCCTCCTTTATCAAAGATAAGTTGACCATATGTGCGTGGGTTTATCTCTGAGCTTTCTATCCTGTTCCATTGATCTGTCTTTCTGTTTTTGTGCCAGTACCATACTGTCTTGATTACTGTAGCTTTGTAGAATAGTCTGAAGTCAGGGAGCATGATTCCTCCAGCTCCATTTTTCATTCTCAAGATTGCTTTGGCTATTAGGGGTCTTTTGTGTTTCCATACAAATTGAGAAATTTTTTTTCTAGTTCTGTGAAAAATGCCAGTGGTAGTTTGATAGGGATTGCATTGAATCTGTAGATTGCTTTGGGTAGTAGAGTCATTTTCACAATGTTGATTCTTCCAATCCAAGAACATGGTACATCTCTCCATCTATTTGTATCATCTTTAATTTCTTTCATCAGTGTCTTATAATTTTCTGCATACAGGTCTTTTGTCTCCCTAGGTAGGTTTATTCCTAGATATTTTATTCTTTTTGTTGCAATGGTAAATGGGAGTGTTTCCTTGATTTCACTTTCAGATTTTTCATCATTAGTATATAGGAATGCCAGAGATTTCTGTGCATTAATTTTGTATCCTGCAACTTTACCAAATTCATTGATTAACTCTAGTAGTTTTCTGGTAGCATCTTTAGGATTCTCTATGTATAGTATCATGTCATCTGCAAACAGTGACAGCTTTACTTCTTCTTTTCCGATTTGGATTCCTTTTATTTCCTTTTCTTCTCTGATTGCTGTGGCTAAAACTTCCAAAACTAGGTTGAATAAGAGTGGTGAGAGTGGGCAACCTTGTTTTGTTCCTGATCGTAGTGGAAATGGTTTCAGTTTTTCACCATTGAGGACGATGCTGGCTGTGGGTTTGTCATATATGGCCTTTATTATGTTGAGGAAAGTTCCCTCTATGCCTACTTTCTGCAGGGTTTTTATCATAAATGGGTGTTGAATTTTGTCGAAAGCTTTCTCTGCATCTATTGAGATGATCATATGGTTTTGCTCCTTCAATTTGTTAATATGGTGTATCACGTTGATTGATTTGCATATATTGAAGAATCCTTGCATTCCTGGAATAAACCCCACTTGATCATGGTGTATGATCCTTTTAATGTGCTGTTGGATTCTGTTTGCTAGTATTTTGTTGAGGATTTTTGCATCTATGTTCATCAGTGATATTGGCCTGTAGTTTTCTTTCTTTGTGACATCCTTGCCTGGTTTTGGTATCAAGGTGATGGTGGCCTCGTAGAATGAGTTTTGGAGTGTTCCTCTCTCTGCTATATTTTGGAAGATTTTGAGAAGGATAAGTGTTAGCTCTTCTCTAAATGCTTGATAGAATTCACCTGTGAAGCCATCTGGTCCTGGGCTTTTGTTTGTTGGAAGATTTTTTTATCACAGTTTCAATTTCAGTGCTTGTGATTGGTCTGTTCATATTTTCTATTTCTTCCTGATTCAGTCTTGGCAGGTTGTGCATTTCTAAGAATTTGTCCATTTCTTCCAGGTTGTCCATTTTATTGGCATAGAGTTGCTTGTAGTAATCTCTCATGATCTTTTGTATTTCTGCAGTGTCAGTTGTTACTTCTCCTTTTTCATTTCTAATTCTATTGATTTGAGTCTTCTCCCTTTTTTTCTTGATGAGTCTGGCTAATGGTTTATCAATTTTGTTTATCTTCTCAAAGAACCAGCTTTTAGTTTTATTGATCTTTGCTATCATTTCCTTCATTCCTTTTTCATTTATTTCTGATCTGATTTTTATGATTTCTTTCCTTCTTCTAACTTTGGGATGTTTTTGTTCTTCTTTCTCTAATTGCTTTAGGTGCAAGGTTAGGTTGTTTATTCGAGATGTTTCCTGTTTCTTAAGGTAGGATTGTATTGCTATAAACTTCCCTCTTAGAACTGCTTTTGCTGCATCCCATAGGTTTTGGGTCGTCGTGTCTCCATTGTCATGTTTCTAGGTATTTTTTAATTTCCTCTTTGATTTCTTCAGTGATCACTTCGAATATTAAGTAGTGTATTGTTTAGCCTCCATGTGTTTTTATTTTTTACAGCTCTTTTCCTGTAATTGATATCTAGTCTCATAGCATTGTGGTTGGAAAAGATACTTGATACAATTTCAATTTTCTTAAATTTACCAAGGCTTGATTTGTGACCCAAGATATGATGTATCCTGGAGAATGTTCCATGAGCACTTGAGAAAAATGTGTATTCTGTTGTTTTTGGGTGGAATGTCCTATAAATATCAATTAAGTCCATCTTGTTTAATGTATCATTTAAAGCTTGTGTTTCCTTATTTATTTTCATTTTGGATGATCTGTCCATTGGTGAAAGTGGGGTGTTAAAGTCCCCTACTATGATTGTGTTACTGTCGATTTCTCCTTTTATGGCTGTTAGTATTTGCCTTATGTATTGAGGTGCTCCTATGTTGGGTGCATAAATATTTACAATTGTTATATCTTCTTCTTGGATCGATCCCTTGATCATTATGTAGTGTCCTTCTTTGTCTCTTCTAGTAGTCTTTATTTTAAAGTCTATTTTGTCTGATATGAGAATTGCTACTCCAGCTTTCTTTTGGTTTCCATTTGCGTGGAATATCTTTTTCCATCCCCTTACTTTCAGTCTGTATGTGTCTCTAGGTCTGAAGTGGGTCTCTTGTAAACAGCATATAGATGGGTCTTGTTTTTGTATCCATTCAGCCAATCTATGTCTTTTGGTGGGAGCATTTAGTCTATTTACATTTAAGGTAATTATTGATATGTATGTTCCTATTCCCATTTTCTTAATTGTTTTGGGTTCGTTATTGTAGGTTTTTCCTTCTGCTGTGTTTCTTGCCTAGAGAAGTTCCTTTAGCATTTGCTGTAAAGCTGGTTTGGTGGTGCTGAACTCTCTCAGCTTTTGCTTGTCTGTAAACGTTTTAATTTCTCCATCAAATCTGAATGAGATCCTTGCTGGGTAGAGTAATCTTGGTTGCAGTTTTCTCTCCTTCAACACTTTAATTATGTCTTGCCACTCCCTTCTGGCTTGTAGAGTTTCTGCTGAGAGATCAGCTCTTATCCTGATGGGGATTCCCTTGTGTGTTATTTGTTGTTTTTCCCTTGCTGCTTTTAATATGATTTCTTTGTGTTTAGTTTTTGACAGTTTGATTAATATGTGTCTTGGTGTATTTCTCCTTGGATTTATTCCGTATGGGACTCTCTGTGCCTCCTGGACTTGATTAACTATTTCCTTTCCCATATTAGGGAAGTTTTCAACTATAATCTCTTCAAATATTTTCTCAGTCCCTTTCTTTTTCTCTTCTTCTTCTGGAACCCCTATAATTCGAATGTTGGTGTGTTTAATGTTGTCCCAGAGGTCTCTGAGACTGTCCTCTGTTCTTTTCATTCTTTTTTATTTTGCTCTGCAGCAGTTATTTCCACTATTTATCTTCCACCTCACTTATCCATTCTTCTGCCTCAGTTATTCTGCTATTGATCCCATCTAGAGTATTTTTTATTTCATTTATTGTGTTTTTAATCAATGCTTGATTCATCTTTAGTTCTTCTAGGTCCTTGTTAACTGTTTCTTGCATTTTGTCTATTCTATTTCCAAGATTTTGGATCTGGGAAATAGAATCTTGGATCATCTTTACCATCATTATTCTGAATTCTTTTTCAGGTAGACTGCCTAGTACCTCTTCATTTGTTAGGTCTGGTGGGTTTTTATCTTGCTCCTTCTCCTGCTGTGTGTTTTTCTGTCTTCTCATTTTGCTTATGTTACTGTGTTTGGGGTCTCCTTTTTGCAGGCTGCAGGTTCGTAGTTCCCGTTGTTTTTGGTGTCTGTCCCCAGTGGCCAAGGTTGGTTTAGTGGGTTGTGTAGGCTTCCTGGTGGAGGGGACTAGTGCCTGTGTTCTGGTGGATGAGGCTGGATCTTGTCTTTCTGGTGGGCAGGTCCACGTCTGTTGGTGTGTTTTGGGGTGTCTGCGGACTTTTTATGATTTTAAGCAGCCTCTCTGCTAATGGGTGGCGTTGTGTTCCTCTCTTGCTAGTTGTTTGGCATAGGGTGTCCAGCACTGTAGCTTGCTGGTCGTTGAGTGAAGCTGGGTGTTGGTGTTGAGATGGAGATCTCTGGAAGATTTTCGCCGTTTGATATTATGTGGAGCTGGGAGGTCTCTTGTGGACCAGTGTCCTGAAGTTGGCTCTCCCACCTCAGAGGCACAGCACTGACTCCTGGCTCCTCAATTTGGGATGATGTGTTGTCTATTCATGTATTCCACAGATGCAGGGTACATCAAGTTGATTGTGGAGCTTTAATCCGCTGCTTCTGAGGCTGCTGGGAGAGATTTCCCTTTCTCTTCTTTGTTCAACAGCAAATACATTTTGAGGAACATAATTCTGTCTCCCCAGTTAGATGAAGGCTCATTGAGGAAGGAAGCCTTTTCCTATTCTTCTTTTATGGTTGAAGGACTGACTGATATATGAGGAATTTTATCCATCAGATATAACCATTTATTCAGAAATTCTGTCAGGCCACTTCTGAAGAGTGGTGCAAGCATAAGTCAGAGAATAAAGGATCAGACAAGAAAACAGAATCACTAATGGACTCTACATATCAAATATATGACAAATCTTCCATCTAGAAAAATAAATACATATTTATAATTATTATGCTGGCTATTTTGGAATCTTCAAAATAGCTAATGATTGGTCACTGGAAGAGAGACTGCCAGCTCATCATCAAACCTATTGCCTCTTTTTCCTTAGGAAACAGCTAAATGATGTTTCCCAACATCCCTTGTAAAAGTGTGGAGGCAAATGACTAATTTCTAGCCAATGGAATTTTGTAGGAAGTGATGAAAGCTACTTTCAAGTCTGGCCTATAAAGAAATCTTCCTTATAATTATAATCCATATTCCTTCCCTCTTCACTATATTGATGCAAATATGCATGGTGATCTTTGAAACCATGTGGTAAAGATATAAGATCCACAAAATGGAAGTAATACAAATTTTTTCACTTGAAGAAGAACCACTGTGATTAGAAACATCCATCTACCCTTCACATGAAAAGGAAATTAACAATTATGATAAGCTATGTGTCTGAGCCTATTTAACTGTAAATAGAGTTAAAAATATAAAGTCACTCATCCTTCCTTTTTGCAAAAGGTATCATATTGAAAGAAGAGGAGGAAGAAATGTCACTACCCAGCCTCTAACCTCACCTCACCCATGACACCAGATTGGTGTACCACAGAAGTTATAGGGTTCTCTCATGTCATTACGTAAGGTGTATCTCAGAAATAAGACTCCATGCCATTATACATGCACATCAAATTAGATATAGAGACTAAATTCCAAATTGATAAAGCAGTCACTTCCACAAATTATATATATACACACACACACACATACATATATATACACATATACATATATACTATCATATATTACATAACATATCTCTATGTAGGTACATATTATATTTAACTATATTTTCTATAATGTATATCTATACATTTAGCTATCATTAATAATATAGTTTATAAATTAAAATTCATCTCATACATTAAATTTTTTCAAGCAGTTAATAAGAAAAAAATGCTTTAGTATTCATTCTGTATTGACACTTTCTTTACCATAGAAGGCTTATGGCTTCTTAAATATTTCTTTTGCTAGAACAATCTATCACTAATTCCTATGCTTTATATTATGGATACTATAATAGAAGTTCTAGTAGAAATTGTCAATATTATTGATCAATTATATAGGCTTGACATTTTGCTCATTTCTACATAATTCCAAAATATGGTTTAAAAAGTAAGAAGTGAGCCAATATGCTCATCACATACATACTTAACTATTTCAGGAGCACTTGGAGTAAAATGGCTATACTACCCCGTTGTTTTCAGAACATCAGTCTTGTTCCAGCCCCTAGCACACAGCAGATGCTAAATATGAGGATATAGTCATGATGATACCATAAAGATATGTTTAAAAATTATAAAATAATGGAAATTTTATCTTTTACAAATATTATAGTGCAGACATAATCTTTGGAAATGAGCACAATAATTTTAACTATACAACAAATGCACTACAAGTATTTTTGATTATTTTGACTTTAAACACCTAACACACATGTATTTAAAAACTTCTTATGGGGAACTCTTACAAGGTCATTTGTACAAGCAGAATAGAAATCATCAGTAAAAGAAACAGTTTAAATGCTTTAATCTTAACTTAGAAAGAGAGAATTTCACTAAACAGAAATTAAATTATTGTTAATTGGCCCTACACCAGTATTTGCAATATTGTGTTGAATTTAGAAAACTCAATGAAGAAATTAATGGCACATTTTATCAGAAACTACATTGTTTGGGATGTCGACTTGAAATAATCTGCCCTAAAATAGCAATGTTATGTTTGACTGAATCTCTCTACTCAGTGACACAAAAACACAGCCCTAACATTATTCTTCTTTGCTTTCACAGAGTTTAAGCTTCTCCATGAGGCAAAAACACATGACTGGCCTAACAGATGACTTTGAGTTGCCTTAATGCCTTTGGAATTCTAGCTATTAATCTAAGCTTACTATAACTAAGCATATAATTTAATAAAATGTAATTCAATTGGACAATGAACATATTCAATATCATTTGCCACAAGTGATCACTAAATATATTAATATTCATCAACAATTTTTCTGGAAAAATAAAGATGATCCTGAAACTCTTATTCTCCTCAATTCAACCTAAGTTCCTGGTCTTTATCATTTAGCTTTTTGACTACATCTTTTATAAATGACAATCATAGGACTTCAAAGGAAAAACGAGGATGAGATATGAGCTTCACATCAGCTTTGGATATATAACATGCACATTAATGGTGGTTACTAATAAGTCTTAATATGTTGCCCATGTGTGTATTTCTGAACAGCCCAATTCTTTTCTTTTCTTTTCCATTATGGTTTATTACAGGATACTGAATATAGTTCTGTGTGCTATACAGTAGGACCTTGCTGTTTAACCCTTCTATATATAATAGTTTGCATCTGCTAACCCCATAAGGCAAAATTACTGTGTAAAATTTAATTTCCATCAAAGAAATCTTAGAAATAATTTCTGTAGGGGGCCAAGGAGTGCTGTGCATGTATTTTGACACTGATTCCTGACCTATGCTGTGAACAACTTCATTAGAGTATGACATTTTAACCATTCCACAATGTTTGGTCAAAGAGCAAAGACAAGTATGTTTTTCCTTTTACACTTTGCACCCGACTCCTACATTAGAAAACACCTGCAAGCTGAGGAATGATGTCAATATGTACGGTAGAATATACTACTGGTGGCCTATTGCTAGGCTTTCACAACTAATAGAGATTGCCATTTCAGCTTTTCCTCTTTCTTCAATGCTTGGAATTCTTGTTTCACAGGATAACTCATAAAACTGACTGGACATTTGGTAATAATGAAGGCATGGTGTAAATTGTGTCCCAGTCTACTAAGATAATTATGAATAAGATATTAATTTCAGTATTTTTCATCTACTTTAAGATTTCTATCTTTGATTCATTTATTTATTAAACTAGCATTGATAGTCTGTACTCTCCTCGTTATATATGTTTGTTATACATATTTTATAGATGAGGGACTGAGACTCAGACAAACAAAGGCACCTGCTCAATGACGCAAAGCTGGTATATTTTATGACTCAAAATACAACACTCTTTCCATTCTCCAGCCTTCTTTTTTAGAATGTGAGCAGTACTTTAAAACTACAAACATTTTGGAATCAAACTAATTTGACTTCAAAACCTGAAACTGCCACCTACAAGCTACATAATTTTTTAAAGTTTTGAATCTCCATAAGCCTGTGTTTCCTCATCCTGAAGAAGAGGAATAAAAGTAATACTTTAATAATATTTTTCAAGAATGAGAGCTAATATATGCACAGCACTAAGGGAAATAACAGGTGCTCACGAATAGTAGCTAATGAAAATATTGGAGGTAGGTTATATTTATTCATTTGAGTGGCAGTACTGATTAATTACTAGACTGGGAGTAAATAAGTCAGATGTCTAGTCCTAGTTCATTTAAAAAACAGCTAAATGGCTCTCTAGAAATCTCTCAGGTCAGTACGGGAAGACAAAAACTTGTCTTCTGATAAGTGAGACAAACAATAAACAAGTAAAAAATGAATAAGTAATAAACATTTCAGGCAATGTTTAGTACTATGAAGAAGATTTAGTCTTAAAAAAGAGAGTAATGAATGATTTAGGGATAGAGAGGTCTATTTTAGGTGGGGTTTTTAGGCAAGCCCTCTCCGAAGTGGTAACATCGGAACAGAGACCTGAATGACATGACACAGCAAGTCACACAAACACCTGGGGAGATGGCAGAGGGAATAGTAAGTGTAAGAAACAAAGTAGTGAATAAAAGAGTTTACCAGGGAGGGCAGTGAGAGTGAAGGTTGTCAGAGATTGGAGGGGCCAGATCATGAAGGTTTCTGTATGCACTTGGGTTTTATTCTAGGTATGTTTGGAAATCACTGACAGATTTTGTTTTCATCAGGTTATCAGTAATAAAAAGCTCTCTCAGGCTGCTGAGTGAAAAATAAATTCTCGTGTGGAAAATAAACTGCTGTGACATTAAGTATGGCGGGTGAGGGGATAAATTCGGTTTTTGCCACAGGGCAGGTTAAATTTTTCCCTTTGCCTGTAACTTGTAACCTGGATAAAATACGTGCTTCCTAAACTTATAGGAAAGTAGAAAAATCCAATCGTATTTTTCTAAAATCTAATGATTCATACCTTAAAGCGATCTAGTATGGCCAACTGGCAGTTAAGACATCATTAACTCATTCCAGTTTACTCAGCATTGGCTGTAACCAGTTCTCTGCCTATTGGTCTATTAAAATGTGATGAAAATTATGTACTACAAGGCACCAGGAATTTGCAGTTCCGACATTCTAGGTATAATAGGTTATTTTCTTAATAATTCTTCCTTTCCCAAAGGACCTCTTCCTTTTCCCATTTACCTGTTGCACAACTTCTTACTTACTATTTGATAAAGTGATAAAAAAGCAAAAATTGGTGCTATCTGTTAATCTGGCTCAACTGCCAAACATAGTTTTGGATATTTACCTGGTGACTTTTGAGGTAACTTGACTTATTCTTTTATTTTTGTTCCTACAACTGTGCAGTAACAGAAAAGCAACACAAATTATTAATATAAACATTGAGCCTGGTGATTTAAGATCAAATTTTATGGTGAGAGAACTGCCTGTTAAATATATTGGTATATTCTTAGTCCATAACCTCCTGGAGTAGAGTCATTTTATAATATAATAATAAAATCCCCAGCTGTGTTTTGTGATTCTAATACATTCAGGCTTTGGTTGCTGACTCAAAGAGTATGGGTGTTATTTTCTTTATGTATTTTAATATAATTTTAATGATAAAACCAATTTCCACGTGACTTTAGATAGTTCCAACTGACTGATATGACAATATTTAAAATTACCCAACAACTTATAGGTATCTTCTAACAGAAACCATTAACCTTGCCAATTTATACAAAATAAAAAGATAGGTTAAGAGGTATGAAGTACAGAATGAGAACATATGCCTAATCATAGGCTCAGGAGAAGTAAACAGAGTATGGAGATGAGGCAAAATTGGAAGAGAAAAATTACTAAAATATTTCCAGAACGGACAAAGTCATGAATCTACAAATATGTAAAGCAAAATGTAGACTAAGTAGAATAAATAAAAATAGATCCATTTCTATACACAACCTATGAAAGCAGAGACAAAAGGAAGATCTTAAAAGAAGTCAGAGAAAGAGAAGACAGATAACTTACAAAGAAACACCGTAAGAATGAGAGCAGACTTCTGAGGAACCTCAGTGTCAATGAGAAAACAGCACAGGAACATCTTCAAAATTATCACTCAGGAACTAAAGTGAAATAAGCCATTTGGAGACAGACAACAAGGTCCTACTGTATAGCAAAGGAACTATATTCAATATCCTATAATAAACCATAATGGAAAAGAATATGAAAGAGAATATGTGTATATATACATATATATGTAAAACTGAATCACTTTGCTGTATACCAGAAATTAACACAACATTGTAAATCAACTATACTTCAATTAGAAAAAAGATTTTTAAAAAAGAATATATAATATTGACACAGGGATAGTCAAATTCACCAACAAAACAGAAGAGCAATGCCAGAAATAAATCCATTCATACATGAAAACCTGAAAGGGTGATACTGCAGATGACTAGGGAAAGGATGGCTCCATCTACAAATGGTGCTCAGAAAAATTGGGTTTTGATGTGGAACAAAAAGTTGAACTGAGGTTCCTATTCACATCAAGCACAAGACCTAATTCCACATGCATTTAAAGAGTGAAGTGTGAAAGGCAATATTTAAAGCTTTTTATGTTGGAGACAACATTAAAAAATAGTTCATTGCTTGTGGAATGGTAAGGATTTCTTAAACAAGACATGGAAGCTACTAACAATAAAATCAAAGATTGATACCATGACATTAAAATTAAGAACTACTAATCCTCAGAAACTGTATCAAGAATGCAAAACTTAAGCCATAAATTAGAATAAGATATTTTCAATATATTTATCTAACAGAAGATTAGAAGACAGAATACGTAAAGAAGTCCTATATAGCAAAAAGACAAAAAAACTAATTAAAAAACTGGCAATATGCATAAAAAAATTTACAATAAAAGAAACAGATGGGATAAAAGCACAAGAACAGTATTAAAACATATTAGTTATTAACATGAATGAAATATCTATCTCTATATATGTTAATTAAGTCTATTATTACCAGGTGTTAGCAAGTTTGTGAACCAGTAAGAAATCTTAAGCACTACTGGTGGGAATATAAATTGATACAACCACTTTGGAAAACAATTTAAAACTAACTTATAAATATTCACAAATCCTATGACTAGCAATCAATTTCCTAGGTATTTACCACAAGAAATTCTTATATATGATTAAAAAGAAACATTTACAAGCCTCTTTATGGCAGTACTGTTCATAAGACAAAAAATTAAATTAAAAATCCTGGAAAATAACCCAAATGTTCACTAACAGGAGAATGGATATATAGAGTATATTCTTACAATGATATATCAAACTGACATTAAAAAAATAGAATAGAATACTGTTACATACAACAACTTGAATACATAGTATTAGTGGGGAAAAAAAGTCTGTTCACTGAATCCTACTTAAATAGTAATGATGATAGATAGCATTTTTGTGATTCTAGTACCCTAGAGATCCAAGGCAAAAAAGAAAAAGGGACTTTTGGCCTCTATGCATGGGATAGATCATAACCAGGATTGCTACGTTTCTTAAAACATTTTAGGAAATATCCTAATATGTATTCACATTAGTAGATTGTTTTATACACAAGAGACCAAAATATAAAAATAAAATTTTAAAGAATAACACTAGATTTATAGACATAAATCTTAATAACCATGGCTTAATATGGTTGTAATAAATCATGTTGATGGCCTGGACAAGGGGCCGTGTATAGGGAATTCTTCTTATTCTTTTTATCTTAATTTGTAGATATAGCCTTGGTTGGCTTTTTGTTTGTAACCGTATACCCAAGTCCTTTATATAGGTTTCTGGACGATTTTATGGCTGAGAGTCAAATAGGACAGCTAACCCTGATCACAAATTCTGATCACTTTTGCACAGCAATTATGTACTCCAAACTAAAGATTAACTTTGAAAACTGATTTCATATGTATGGGTCTCAACTCCAGAGGAAAATTCCTTTTGAAATACAGTAATCTATGACCCTTAGTGCCATTAACTTAATATTGCTTGCAGAGAAGGTAGGAAAGAATAAGCTATTTAGTGGTCATTTTCTATACAGCAGACATAGCAGTGACCCTGAGATCCTTTGCCACAGAGATGAACACCACCCCAATGGAGGTAAGGGAGTTGGAGTACCCAACTCAATACCAGCAGGCACCTTGATAGCCAATGTCATGTGAGTTGGTGTAATTGTATCTGATGCCTTTTCTACTACAATTATTCCCTCTGGAAATTTTAAGAACGGCAGCATCTGTTTTCAAGACGGAACACAATCAAAAGCTACCATCAGGTGCAAGCACTAGCCTAGCCCTTTATCACTAAGAAAAGGTAAGTAATCTCATTTAACCTCTAAAGATCTATTTTCAAAGGAAAAAATAAAATTCTCTGCAATGAAAACAAAAGCTCTCTAGTTTCTCTGACTTGTTGTATTCCAAATTCGTGGCTCTGACCTTTTCTTAAAACTTTAAACATCACAAGGAAATCAGTGGGAAGGCAATCATGTGCTAACCAAATACTTAAAGGGCAGAAAAATTCACTGAAGTGAAAAGAGATTAGTAAAGGGTGGAAAAGAGGACCAGCCCTCTGGTGAACAGATTTGGGATGAGTTACCAGGCAGAAACCCACAAGCAATTAACAGCTCTGACATCAGGGGACAAGCAAATATAAAACACTCAGTTCTAAGAGAGGCTCAGCAGAGGATCCCCTCAGGAGTTCAAGGTACTGGAGAGAAACTCTATGGGGAGTGGGTGGATTCCACCAAAACTCCATTAGGATAAAGGGGACTTTAAATCCTGGAAATTAACTTGCTAGGAATCTGCCCCCAATTCTTCTTTCAACTCCATGGATAAATGTAATTAACGATGGTGACCCGTTAATGAGTGCTTTTGATAAATGACATCCAGGATAAGTATTTTTTATATAAATAGAAATTTAAAATGAAGAAAATTAAATGACTAGGATTTAATTATGTAGGTATTATACATGTCAAAATTTTAAAGGTAAATTACTATTTTGATTAGTTTTTGAAATGTCATTTTACAGATATGAAAAGCATTTTGAAGGTGGGTTGGGAAGGGTCCCATGCCATTTATAACAGTCCAAAAAACTTGCATAATTCCATCTTGCTTTTTCCTTTTCAGCTTGATTTTTATCTATGTGCCTCGGTCTCTACGCAAAGGGCTGAAAACCAGAGGCTGTACTGCATTCTTGCTTCAAACAGAATGAAAGTTCCAGAACTCCTCTCTCTGCGCTATACCTTCTTGGCCCTGCTTTTTTTCCAGCAGGCCTGGGCTCAATTCCCAAGACAGTGTGTCACCATCGAGGCTTTGAGAAATGGCGTGTGTTGCCCAGACCTGTTCCCACTGTCTGGGCCTGGGACTGACCGCTGTGGCTCCTCATCAGGAAGGGGCAGGTGTGAAGTGGTGACAGCTGACTCCCGACCCCACGGCCCCCAGTACCCACACGATGGCAGAGATGACCGAGAGGGCTGGCCCACGCGCTTCTTCAACAGGACATGCCACTGCATTGGCAATTTCTCGGGATACAACTGTGGAACCTGCCGTCCTGGATGGAGAGGAGATGCCTGTGACCAGAGGGTTCTCATAGGTAAGTGGGGTGTGAATGGATGCACAGTTCTGCATGGAACTCAACACACTTAAGAGAATCCTGAACCAGTTGAACTTTCAGAACTCCTAGAAATCATAAAGCTCAAGCCTTACTTTTCACAGCTGAGGAAACTGAGGCTTAGAGAGGCTGAGAAATGTATTTGATTTAAGGAGTTGAAGTTGAAGCTCAAGTCTTCTGACTAATAACATTTCCTTTCAAAAGATTTGTTGAGCAACTCCTTTATACTAGGAACTGTGCTAGGTGTTTATGACTGGACCTTTCAGTAACTTTGCAAGATAGTTATGTTAATTGTGAGGTTCTGAAAGGTCAAGTCCATGTAGCTGGTATGTGTTAAACCTGGAATTCACACTGAGATGTGTCCAGCTCTAATCGATGAGCTTCTTCCACGACCCTTGCTGACCACAAGGATGTTTCCTGCTCTGCTGATCAAGTTCAGCCATTTTACAAGATGAGCCTGGCCCGCAGCCTAAATAACGATAAATGAGAAAGCTTTCAATAGTAACAGCTGGCAATACTGGATTGTTTTCTTTGTGCCAAACATGGGACCAAGAGTTTCAGGGGATGTTTACTGAGCCTTTCTTTTTAATTGAAGTATAGTTGATTTACAATGTTGTGGCTACAGCAAAGTGATTCAGTTATAAATATATATCTATTTTTTCAGATTTTTTCCCTTATGGGTTGTCACAAAATATTGAGTATAGTTCCCTGTGCTACAGAGTACATCTTTGTTTGTTATCTATTTTATATACAGTTGTATGCACATGTTAATCCCAAACTCCTAATTTATCCCTCCCCCACCTTCCCTTTGGTAGCCATAAGTTTGTTCTCTATGTCTGTGGGTGAGTCTTTATTCAGAGCCAGGCTCTGGTCTAAGTGCTTTTTATGTGTGTCCTCTTAATCTTTACAACTTTATAAAGCGGATATCTTTACACACACTTTACAGATGAAAAACTGATGCTTAGAGAAATGTGTGCAGTCATAGAATGAGGCTCTGGTCTTAACCACTGTACTATACCACATACCGTGTTTTTGCAAAATTTATGATATTAAAAAGGTAGAAAATTCCAAGAAATATGCCAATAGTGAGCAGAAATCAATATAACAGGATCATAGAATCATAAAGTCCATGGTAAGATTAAGGAAAGCTCATAGGAATCCTAGAGTAAGTTGGAGAGAGAAGGAGAGGGAAGGGAAGAGAGAGAGAAAAAGCAGGCCTGAAGAAGGGATTTTAGCAAGGGGTATTTTTAAAAGTATAAAATGATGTGAGCACACACGCAAATTATCATTCACGGGTAAATGGGACGTGGTGTGACAAGATGATTGTGTGCACTGTCTACCCATGCCCACACTGCAGATGTTTTCACGTTTGAATTTTGTATCCCTAAAGTCAGGAGAAACCTACTGGACTTAAGTACAGAAGAAAAGAACCGCTTTGTCCGGGCCCTGGATATGGCAAAGCGCACAATTCACCCTCAGTTTGTCATTGCCACCAGGAGATCAGAAGAAATATTGGGGCCAGATGGCAACACACCACAATTTGAGAACATTTCCATTTATAACTACTTTGTTTGGACGCACTACTACTCAGTCAAAAAGACTTTTCTGGGGGCAGGACAGGAAAGCTTTGGTGAAGTGGATTTCTCTCATGAGGGACCAGCGTTTCTCACATGGCACAGGTACCACCTGCTGCAGCTGGAGAGAGACATGCAGGTATGCATGAGGCATGGCCATGTTCATATCCTTTACAGAGGAGGTGACTTGTTTCTAAGTTGTTGATCCACTGTGCTCTGAATGATCAAAACAGGCGATGACAAAGCGATTTCACATTATTAATCTGCCTTCAGCATTCTGTTAGGTTTCTCCCTATGCTAATTACTTCCTTATTAATTAATCTTTACCCTTTGTGAAGTGAAAAGAAAGTCATATCAGTGATGAGGAAGCCAATTGAGATATCTGTAGGTGTGAATTAAAGCACTGGACATATTCTACAGCTCTGTCATTGAAAAAATAACCCTCGTATAGTTTGCAATCAAGGACTCTCACTTGATATGTCTCCCTTTTCAAATGTAAACCAATACCTCCTGGTTTGGATGAGGCAGGTGTGTATAACTTCTCAGTCTTCCAAGTCCCTTTAGCTCACTTTATAAGTTGATGATTCGTTCTGATATGATATGGGGTTTAAATTATGAAAAAAATTACTTTTCATTTATATTGTCATATTTTAATTGAACTCCATTTTTTCCATGCCCCCTACCACTTTGAGGCTTATAGAAGACACCTACTAACAACATCCCATAGGTCAGACATCATTTTAATTTAAAAGGCATTGACTTTTTTGGCATAAAGTGAAGCTCAAAACAAAGTTATCTCCTGCTTATTTTTAATCAGATAAGCTAAAGCCACATTAAAGTATCTGTTAACATAAATACTTTCATATTGTTTATTTTACTAATTGCTCTATATTTTAAGAAAAGTATTGTTATTTTTAAATGAAGTTTTTAAAAAAATTTTTTTGTTATTGACGTACAGCTGATTTACAATGTTGTGTTAATTTCTGCTGTACAGCAAAGTGATTCAGTTATACATATCTATACATTCATTTTTTATATTCTGTTCCATGATGGTTTATCATAGGATATGGAATATAGTTCTCTGTGCTATACAGTAGGACCCTGTTGTTTATCAATTCTGTATATAATAGCTTACATCTGCTAACCCCAACCTAACCCCTAACTCCTTTAAAATTCTTAGATCTCAATTAGGAAATCCACAAACTGAACCTGTTTTCTAGATGAAATAACAGCAATGAATCCCTCCCCACAAATTAAAATCTAAAAATTAATCTAAAAATATCCAAGGGCAGATTCACATATTGATTCGCAGTATGCTTGTGCCCAGCATTATCCAAGAAAATAAATGGTTAGAAGGGAGAGATTTAATGCACTAAAATACAGAACAAAATATTCACATGTAAGTAGTCCATCCATATGCAATTTGAGTGATTAAATGAATTCATCTGATACTCTGAACTTCATAGTTTATAGCTATGATTTCAAGGCATTTTTTAGATTATGAGTAGATAAATCTGTCATTTGTAATCGACTCCAGCTCTTCTTGCTTTCAAGTCATTTTCCCACAGGTACACCAAAATGAAAGGGCAGGTGGAAAGTATCTAAAAGCTTCAATTTTGCCTGCGTAAGCTTCAACCTCTATGACTTACGTTTTTAAAACCCAACAGCACGAGGGATCCAACAAATTACAATCTAAATGTAACGCACAGTTGAAATGCCACGTGAATCTGCTCCAGCTCCCAGATGCCAGTTGCTGAACCACAAACTGACTCTTAATGATCCCTTAGAAGCTGTCACTAATTTTTGTGAACCAGAACACTGGCTTCTAAATAAGGACTCTAAAGCTCTGGAGATCAATAACTGGGGAATACCTTGGAAAGTTTTGACCCTCTAAAATACCCCGAGGACCAGGAAATGCTTCCTAGAAAGGGTTTAAAAGTTTAAAAGTACATATGTACTAAATACTTGTGAGATAAAACAATGGCAATCCCTACATTTATAGCCCACACTCTAAATATAGCTCACTAAAGGCTTAAAGGAATGAGAAATAACAAGTACAATAAATACATGTTTAAAGGAACCCAGTAAAATAAGCATGTGATCTTGAGTCCAGCATTTTTTAAATTGTTGAGATCAGCTCTAAATGGAAACTACGTCTCTGGTCTAAATAACAGTGTGCACAGAGAAATATTCTGCTTCAGTTTAGCATTTCCTGTCTGTATTAGTTTCTGGCAGAAGCCTGAGTCTTCGTAGTTTAGATTCTGAAGCAGGGGTCTCTAAGTAAAACACCTTCAGTGGCCTGGCAGATAAGGCAAGCGTGAAAGAGCCTCCGTAGTCTGTGGCCAAACCAGAATCTAAATGCCTGAAGTCGTTCCGGTTAAATTAAAAAACAGAAACAAAATAAAAAGCACTGCTTCACATAATATATCTCAAGGCTGAATCTGGCGCCAGACCAGGAGTTAGTCATGCTTGAATTAGAGATAGGAAAATGGAAGGAAGTGGAAATGTCAAAGAGCAGAAGTGATTATTGATAATTTTTAGTATAACCAACAGAAATGTAACTACTTGCCTAAAAAAGAAAAGGAAGACACCTCCCCAAAGCATGTGCAGAAACTTCTGTATAACAAGTTGAGTTTCATTCCCTCTAGTGCCCAAGTGACTTCTTGTAGTAAATTGGAGGCTTTGTTAAATAAGGTATTTAAGTCCTCTAGTCCTTCAGACACCACTGACACACTAACTGGTTCCTAAGTGGCTGAAGAGAACTAATAGAAACAGACTGCCAAGGAGTAAACCAAGCAAAGGGAGAATTTTAAACAAAAGCAGAGAATGCTAACAGAGTTTCTGTGATCTAGGAAATGTTGCAGGATCCTTCTTTCTCCCTTCCTTACTGGAATTTTGCCACCGGGAAGAACACCTGTGACATTTGCACCGATGACTTGATGGGATCAAGAAGCAACTTTGATTCCACTCTTATAAGCCCGAACTCCGTCTTTTCTCAATGGCGAGTGGTCTGCGAATCCTTGGAAGATTATGATACCCTGGGAACCCTTTGTAACAGTAAGTTCCAAATGACAACTAGGATTCAGAATCGCCTGTTAGGTAAAGTGATTAAATGTGCTGTCTCAAGGCCCTTCATTCTACTAAGGACTTCAGACTAAAATCCACTTTTATTATGGAGAGTTGATGTACAAATATTCACTAAGTACCTAGGACAGTCAAGGCAATCTGAGGTGCTCCAGTGGAAAAAGAAAGTGCTTATACATTTTTCCACTGCTTTCCTTGAACAACTTGGTCAGTGCATTGCTCACTTTCTTATTTTGGAAATGTCTATTTTGTATTAATTAATCCTCTTAGTAAGCTCAGCACTGCTTAGTAATCATGTGTCTTGTGTTGGAATTTCACAGAAAATGTTTCCCTAGGAAATGTGAAATATGCAGAAAGAGTTGGAAGTGCCCTGGGAGTAAAAAATACATATAATAATAATTATTATTATTGTATAATGATTATTACTATTATTTTATGTTATTATATATTATTTTTACTATTATGTTAATCTGGTCAGAAGGTTAAAAAACCAAAAGGTGACATGGAGGATGCCTTTAATAAAAGAAAGATACTGTACAGAAGATGTCTGCCAACTAGCTCTTTCCAGTTCTCCCGAAGTGAATACAAAAAGAGAATGATTAACCAGTTTTCCTAGCATCCTTTCTCCAGTGGTCTGAATGCCATCTCTGCCACAGGTCACGTTTCTGTCCTATGTGGATCAGTTCCTGTGAAGCTTTCTGTTCTCTTCCTTAGATCCTATTTTTATCGTCTCTTTTGCTGCTAACACAAGGTCTTAATTATCAGTCTTTTTATCCCATCTTATTTTTCTTCTTCAGGCACGTCTGGCTATTTTGAACTTTTGTTCTTCCATATAAAAACTAGAATTATTGGAATTTATTTTTTATTTTATTATTATACTAATAACATTTATTCTGCACATATTCCTTTAGGCACCAAATATTAAATTACTTTGTAAACTTAAATAGAGAATATTTTAAATAGAGCAAAGAAATTAAGTAGATTTTTCACCATTAGAAGATTATTTAGCCATATATAGGAATAAGAGAAGTAAATGTATATAAAATTTTATTCTGTAGAAGCTTAAAAATTAAAATAAAACTTTGTTTGGCATGCTGAATGAGATAAAATTGAGGATCAGTATGTCTCTACATACCAAAACATTCACCTCTCTCTGTGATTTTTTTTTTAAGTTGTTTGCACATGGACAACTTCTGCCATTGCACCTATTAACATCCTATGGATTGGAGTCCTGTGGGATTTCCATGCAGGAATGAATGAAAAGTTCAGAGTGTCTGAAGTAGAAAGCAAATTTGAGAAGTATAGTGAAGAAAGAGCATGTTTTTCATATGATGAATTAAAGGTGATATTTTAGTGGCTGGAAGAATGTTAGATGTCAATAATTAACTCTTTCAGTATACCGAATTTGGTGCATTTATGGAATACTGGAAAGATACTGTCCAGAAAGCATATGAGGACATAAGCATGCAATGCCTAAGGAAGGTTTGATCTAAAGCTGTACAGGTATGGGTGTCCTGTAAAAGATGATCAGTGAAACCACAGGAATGGATAATTTCATCCAAGAAGAAAAGTAGAGAGAGGCAAGAATTACCGTGAGGATTAAATCAGGTATCTTATTAAAGTATTTGATACTGTATCAGACACATTAATATGTGTTCAATAAAATGTTATTTTCCTTTTTTCTTTCACTGGCCTAATAAATAAAGCAGTTCTTGTCTAGCTTCCTATCCTTCCCACCATCCACTACACCCTTACATTGCCACATACGCTAGGCAAGCTGTTCACCTAACAGGCCTCCTTGTACAATCAACCTGATCTTTTCATAAATCAACATACACCAAACAACTATTTAGCTTTAATTATATGCCAGTGCTGGATCAAGACTGGAGGACACACTGGCGATTAAGAAAAGAGTCTGTGCTCTGATGGGGCTTATATTATGCACAGAAGAAGGCTTATCATCTTTTATTATTACCTCTGCTTAAAATGTTTGACTTGTAAAATCTGTCTTATTTCACCTCTGGTAATTTTCCTCGGTCCTTCAGGGCTCTTTGCAAATCTCTCTACCTAATGAAGGCTTCCTGAAGCCACCCAACTGGGAAGAATTGATTCTCTCATTTACGCTCTCCCCTCTTCCCACCCTCGCCTTCCCTCCCTTCCCTATTTCTCTTTCTCTCCCTCCCTGTCTCCCCAAAGGCATCTCTGTATCTCTAGGGGTACATATTATCCCTAGCATAGCAGCTCTTTGTTTACCTGTTTATCTTACTGACCTTAAAATGTTTCAATTATTTTTCACATTAATTGCTGAAAAATATGTGTTGATTGCAATACAGACCGCTTCCCAAAGAGATTTAAGGTTGTTTTAACTTTATTTCTCTGAAGGCTTGAAAGAGCATTCAAGTACAAAATTTCATGTGTATGAAATATGGATTTCAGTGTAGAGTTTTGGTTTATGAGATTAAGTTGGCAGGATTTAATTTTCCATGGAATTTTCATTTTAATGTGTTCTCTTGAAAAAAGCATATGTTGATTTAACAAATACAAGGACCTCTATCTGTTATTGTGATCATCTTTTTCTTCAGGTGATTTTGTGTATCACATATTTTCCCTATTACTAGAAGCAGGGGTCTCTAAGTAAAACACCTTCTCCCTAGAAGTTGGACATGATAACTTATTTTCTCACTTTAATGCCATTAAATATGCACTTTAAAAATTTTCTCTTCTACCAAGGAAACCCTGTTTTTCAGTGTTCATGCTATGTATACAAATTTGAAAAACAAAGCTAAGATCTCAAAATGTTCTATACATGTTCACCGTTTCCCATCTTTTCCCCAGGCACTGAGGGTAGGCCAATTCGGAGAAATCCAGCTGGAAATGTGGCTAGACCAATGGTGCAACGTCTTCCTGAACCACAGGATGTCACTCAGTGCTTGGAAGTTGGTTTATTTGACACACCTCCTTTTTATTCCACTTCTACAAACAGTTTCCGAAACACAGTGGAAGGCAAGTAAACAAAATCGGTGCTCTGAATTGACCTAGTTGTCACAGGGAAAACTATTCAAATTCAAATCTCTTTGAAAAAAACGTTTGAATGCCATATGGATCCTGTAAGTTTATGTGAATAGGGCTGCCTATTATGATATAATCACAATTCTCTGCTCAAAAAAAATAACTTTCTTTTTTTTTTTTTTTCTTTTTGCGGTATGCGGGCCTCTCACTGTTGTGGCCTCTCCCGTTGAGGAGCACAGGCTCCGGATGCGCAGGCCCAGCGGCCATGGCTCACGGGCCCAGCCGCTCCGCGGCATATGGGATCCTCCCAGACCGGGGCACGAACCCGTATCCCCTGCATCGGCAGGCGGACTCTCAACCACTGCGCCACCAGGGAGGCCCAAAAATAACTTTCTTAAAGAAAAGTGTGAGACCCTGAAACTTTTTATCATAGGAGAAGCCCTTGGAAATGATTCTGTTAAAATACCTAAAAGGTATTAAACTCAAATTTCTGTTAGGCAGCTGGCCAATATGTGTATAACTATATCAAATTCTAGTATAGGCAAATAATATTCAAGACTTGGAGGGATTAATTTTTTTTCTTAAAAAATACAATAAAAAATCCTGAACATAAGTTGCCATCTACTAAAGCCTGGTTTGGACACATGTTTTATTTAGGTATCATCCTGCAACTTTTTTTAAGATCTATAAAAATTCGAACTTGCATCTAGAGATATTTAATTTGGTTTTCCTTGCTTAATTCAAAGTATTTTAAAGCTGAGAAACTGAGGTCCAAAGAAGTGAAATTAATTTCCAAAGATATCCAGCTAGTTAGTAACAGAGCACAGATTCAAATCCAAATGTTCTAAGTCCTCTAAAATAAATTATATTTCATTTATAATTATTTTATAAAATAATTTACTTTATAAAATAAATTGATACCTCTAAATTATTCATGATACATATTTAAAGTTTTAAAAGAATAGAATAACATTTAACTTTATTATAAACTTGTTATTGTCAAATTTTACCTTAAATACAGCATTGCACATGTTAGACCACCCTCCCCCCAACCAAAAAAAGGGAATAGATCTCTCTTTCCCATGATCTGAGATACCTGATGTATAGATCTGATAATTATTTTCAATTATCTCCCCTTTTATCATCAAAATTATATGCCATTCTTTCCTATCTTTATGTTAATTTTCATAACTACATATGATATACTGACTTGGAGATGACTCAATAAATAATAACCATATTTTGACTAAGCTGGTACTTATAAACTAAGACTATAAGTAGTGATTTCATAAAGAATTTGCAGATTGTGTCTTATTGATGCCCAATCAAAAGACAACTTGTACTGATTTCCTGACAGAATGCATGAAAAGATTAGTGCTTAACCACCTGCTGTGTACATTATGGACAATCTTTAAATGTTTTATGAGTCAAAAAATAATGGAATAAACATATAAAAAAATGAGTAAATGAATAACTATAATTAAACTACACACACTTGTAACTCCATCCCACATCAGAGACCGTCTATTTTTGTTTGTGATCTATCCTTGTCTTCTCTCTAATATGTATTCATGAACAATATATATATGGGAGTATATATGGGAAATATGTTATATATAATATGGGAAATGTATATATTATATATAATATATAATATGTGGATTATATATAAAATGGGAATATATATATGATCCACATGTGAAATATATATAATATGGAAATGTATTTGGAGAAGATACATATATATAGAATACAGATCATTCTCAAAAGTTCTATAAATGTTTTAACAGCAGTCTTTTCAGATATTTAAAACTAGCACAGAGATGGTAAGAAAGCTTTGAGAAATTGTAACCTCTCCACAAAAATAATTTTCTAAAAATAAACATGCTGACAGTCATTCAAAAGGAATAAGGTAGGAGACTAAAGTAACATCTGGCAATTTAAGTTCCAGGACAACCAGAGTGGTGTTCTCCCAACTGTATCAGCAGTTTTTGTAGAAGCTAGAGCTTTCCACTATCTTTATTTCCATGTAGACCAATGTTAGCCTTGTCAAAATAGAGTGTTCTATATATTTTGACTGGTATCCTTTGCAGGTCATTATTTTTAACCCAGAGGCTACATTTAGAATGTCATGCCACTAGCTTCAAACTAACCTAGCTCTCGGTACAGCAAACACGTCACCAAACATAGGTACAGAGAAGCAGTGCTATTACACTAAGGTAAAAATTGGCCTGACAAGCTTAGGAAAAATTGTTTCCCAATATAATCACTGCTTTGGACTTGAAAAGTTAGATATGTGTAATGGTTTTTACTGTTCTCATCCTTCTTTTTATATCTAGGTTACAGTGATCCCACAGGAAGGTATGACCCTACTGTGCGAAGCCTTCACAATTTGGCTCATCTATTCCTGAATGGAACCGGGGGGCAAACTCATTTATCTCCCAATGATCCTATTTTTGTCCTCCTACATACTTTCACTGATGCAGTCTTTGATGAATGGCTGAGGAGATATAATGCTGGTAAAACTCTTTCATGTGCTTTTTGCAGGCTCAGCAAAGGAGATTGTTCAGATGGCACAGTTACCACTTTAGGCTAAGCATTTGGCACACTTAAACTACACTTAACAATAGGATAAAATAGCTCTAATATCTAGCTATTTCCAACTATTCTAAACCACTTTGAAAAGGCAGATGAGAAGTCTCTCAGAATAGTAATTGTAAGATGATACTTATTAACATTCACTAGGACTAAAAAGGTAATCCCTTCTCCTTTTTACCATGTAAAGATGACTACCATGTTTCCCCCATTTTTCTTTCTCATATCTTCCAATGAACATCCTCATTGTTTTTTAATATGAATGCAAAAACCTTATAGAGCTCTTCTTTGATACCCCAAAAGACAGAAAAATTATAGTCATAATCCACAGTTCTGATTTTTATTACTTTACGGCCTCTCACAAATGGAAATTTTACTCAATTTGAAAAGTTAATGTTAGTTTTTATATCACACTGTAGAAAATCTCTTTTAAGTTCACTGTAATGCATTCTTTAAAATATTATTTAAAGGCTACTTTCTCTTCACTCAGCTGAGAGGGTTGTATTACTATTCAAACAATGAATGTGCTTTTACTGGTTAAAACATCGTAAATTTTCACATTTTAAAAGTGTTCTAAGTTTTGTCTTATGTGCCTTTACTTTGTCATGCACATAAACATAATATTGGAGATTAACTATCTACTGATTCATTTATTCATTCAGCCATCTCTTACTTCCGTGCTGTGTGTGTGTGTGTATGTGTGTGTGTGTGTGTGAGAGAGAGAGAGAGAGAATACAATAGAAACCTCTAATCTAACCTGATTTGGACCATTAATTGATGAGTTGGTCAAAATAGTTGGTTTCATCTGAAAACAATTTAAGAAATAAATAGCTTAAATATAAATATTTATTCACTTATCAATCTTCTATGAATTCACTGATTGGAGTTCCATCTGATTTTTCATGTGTATTTATATACATACATACAACCATAATGAATTATCTATAATTTACAGTGTCTGTTTCTTTAAAGTGAAACAAGAAATTAACAACCCTTGTGATGCAATCTGAGTACAGTATTATTCTAAATTTTCATAATGTTCCCCAACCCTTAAAAATCATAGTTGCTCATTCCTAATTCTATAGCAACGTTGCAGCCACTCATTCTTAATAAATCTTTCCAAAGCATTCCATTTATTTATTATAAAAACATCCCCCTCTTTTTACGATCATAATTATCGATTTACGTGTGTTTTGTTATATTACTTTTATTTCAATAACAAATAACTAGAATTAATAGGTTTAGAAATGAACATAACAAACTTTTGTTAAACATACACGTCTGGAAACTAGACAGCAATGTATAAATTGACAATAAGCATATGTAAATAAATATAGAGTATGTTAGATGGGGGAAAGTCTTTGTAGACAAGTAAAATCAGGAAAGGGGATAGGGAGCACTGCGTAAATATATGGAGAAAGATGCTCCCAAGACAAAGGAACAAAGGAGCCACTGTGGCTGGAGCAGAGTGGGGAGTGGGGAGAAAACGGAGGGAGATGACAAGGTCAGAGGGAAAACAGGGGCAGATCCTGAAAGACACTGGGTTTAACTCTAAGAGAGAAGGGGAGCCATTGAAGGGTCTGACACAGGGAAACAACACTGCAATCCAATTGCTATTGTTATTTTTATTCCTCTTCTTCTTTTCCTCCACTTATTTTAATGGACATAACTTTTTTATGCAGCTGTAACTGAACTGGGTTGAGGCCAATTCAGTAAAGATGAAGTGGGAAGTTTAAAAAATGATCTAAGTTATTAGCTTTAACATCTAACTTTAACAAATAATTAATATGAGTGCCTTCAGGCCAGGAACCTTGTCTTTTGTTTAATGCTATACCCCATGTGCCTAGATCAGTGCCTGGCATTAGCAGGAGCTCAATAGATTTCAATGGATAAATATTTAATTAGCATTAATTCATAGTACATTTTAAATCACTAGATTTTAAAGTAACTAAATTTAAAGTTACAAAAATATAAATACTACCTGCCATTTCTATGATCAATTTTTCTTCAGAGTAGATGCTAAAATACACTCCTGTGCTTCACAGGATCACAGTGACTGTCCAGGTAATATACTTCTTGCGAACAGAAAACCTAATATTTCACTAGCCTTCTCACATATTCCAGCTCTTTTAAATGTATTCCCACTAATGTCCTACCCAAACCCACTTCCAACTCTGGTTTTGTGACATTCCATTTGGCATTTAATTGTACCAATATAAATATAAACAACAACAACAAAAAGGAATGATCTTTTGCCACAAAAAGTATATCACTCCTTTTATCTCTGATAACAGAAACTTACTAATAATATAAATGCCTATGATTTTTATTTAAGTAGAAAGATGAAAGGTGGCAGGAAGCAAATAGGATTCTAGGACCTTGATTCAAAGTGTTAAGTGCTTTTTGCTAACAGAATAAAACCCAGGGAATAAGTTAATATTTATTTCTCTAATTAAACAGAAAAATGAAAAATACTAAACAGAAATAGTCATAGTCAAGGACAAACCTCCATTAGCTACAGTGTCTCTCAAATTTAAATCATAGATGATACTACAGCAAATTACAGGTCCAATCTTTTCTTTAGCTTTGAAAAGTAAGTTTAATGAACTTTATTCAAATTAGTTTCTGTAATATAAAACAACTAATGATCATCATAGATAAGAAAAGACTAAAACTTCCTTACTTTTAAACTCTCTTTTTCTATTGGATGACGTTAGTGCTGTACTCAAAGCATCTGAGCTCCGTTTTACGCAATTCCCTGTTCTGCTGTAGTGAAACATTTTTATGTCTTTACTCAGTGTAAAATATGAAAGAATTTTTAATGTTACCCTTGAATACTTTGGGTCACCTTCAGAACATAATAATAATGTATTAATATTAGCTTGAGTTTGTCTATTAACAAGGTGTCTTTGACATATTTTAGATATATCCACATTTCCATTGGAAAATGCCCCTATTGGACATAACAGACAATACAATATGGTACCATTTTGGCCTCCAATTACCAACATAGAAATGTTTGTTACTGCTCCAGACAACCTGGGATACACTTATGAAGTTCAATGGCCAAGTGAGTACTGAAAATGTATTTTTACTGTGGAAATTTCCTACAGCAAATTTGTCACCCTTAAAGTAATCACATTTTTCTGAGATAAAGTAATCCACAGTTTTCCACTTGGATTTAGAAGCTTTCGTTAGAATTTTTATTTGTGGATAAAGAGACTGAATTTAACATTTGTTGAGAGCCCACTCTGACCTGGTATTGAGCTGATTACATACCACACTATTTCATTTAATCCTTACAACCCTCTGAGGCAGGTATCAAAATCCTCATTTTACAAATAAGGAAGACGAGGTTTAGAGAGAGTAATTGTCAAAGATCACCTTTCTAGTGAGCATAGAGAATGAGTCTTGAGCTTAGTCCTGTGTAATATGCCCTTATTTTTCTACTACATAATGTTGCTTCCGTTTATTTAGCAAAAAAAAAAAAAAAAAAAAAAAAAAAAGAGATGGAGTGAGATATTCTGAGCTGTTTTTTCTGAGGTTTTGAAATTCAAAACTTTCTGATTTAATTTTAAATCCCTTTCTTAACAAAGGCAGTGGGGTACAGTGGAAGAGCCCAGGATTTGGATCCTGAAAGACCTGGGCTCCAAAACCAACTCTACTGCATACTAATCAAATGACCTTGGGCAAGTGACTCAAACTCTGAGCCATCATTTCCTTTAGAATGGATAGAATAACTATCCCAGTAGGGCTCACTATGAGACATTGGGAAGTGCTTTGAAGATGCCAGGTGCTATAACAGGCGATGTAGCCAATAAAAATAAATATGAGGACTCTGTAAAGTGCCTGGAACAGTGCCTCTATTAGGGTATCCAATTTTGGGTGGCAACTATTTTACTATTTTTTTTTTTGCTCTCATTTTCTTTTTCAAATAGGTCGGACTTTTAGTATTTCTGAGATTGTTACCATAGCGGTAGTTTCTGCTTTATTACTGGTTGCAGTCATTTTTGTGGGTGCTTCTCATCTGCTTCGTACCAGAAGAAACATGGAAGAAGCAAATCAGCCTCTGCTTACTGATCAGTATCAACACTATGTTGAAGAATATGAAAAACTCCAGAATCCTAATCAGTCTGTGGTCTAATTACAAGTGGTATATTCTCTTATGCATTAGTATCATAAAACCATATGGTTGAAAAATAATAGGTTGAGTTAGTAACTGTATTTTCTTTCATTCTGTTACTTCCATCCTTGTGCATGCACATGCTGGAATTAAAAGCACCAGATACTATTTTCCAGAACTGCGGAAAGTCACAATATTTTCAATGTTTTCTATTTTTCAGTTCTATTTATAATGGTAGGTTGCACCCATTCTATGGTATTTAAGCAGATAGTATGAAGATTTGGTGCATGTTTTGAAGGTCAACTATATGACAATATAAATAAGTTGTTGTACTTTGTTCATATTGTAAAGAAAAATCATGATTGATAGTAAACCCCTGATTAAAATACATGAGTAGGACGCAAATGGACTTATTTACGAAGCAGAAACAGACTCACAGACATAGAAAACAAACTTTCAGTTACCATCTGGGAAAGGGGGTGGGGGAGGGATAAAAAAGGAGTTGTGATTAGCAGATACAAACTACTATATATAAAATAGATAAACAACAAGGTCCTACTGTATAGCACAGGGAACTATATTCAATATCCTATAATAAACCATAATGGAAAAGAATATGTATATACATGTATAACTGAACCACTTTGCTGTACACCAGAAACTAACACAACATTGTAAATCAACTACACTTCAATAAAAAATTTAAAAAAAAAGAGTAGGCATTTCTACAATGTCAAGATGTAAATACATATCCATTCATTGACACTGGCCAACAGATATAAAGTAAGCTACATTTGTAGTTTAAATTAATTATGTGACATTATAAATGGGATCCCAATTAACTTTTTCAAACTGATCTTCCCCTTTGAGCATCAGCCTATATTATTTAGTTTAAGGTTCAAGGGCACAACAAAATCACAATCTTTGTCACGCTTTGGAGACGTAAAAGCTTTACTTTGTTTAAAAGACTGTTAATAGTGCCTATGCTTGCAACGGTGTTTTCCTACCTCTCAATTCACTGAAAAAAGAACTACCCATCCATGCATTTCACCTCCCACTTCCTCTTCTAGTTTCTTAGAGGTCCACAAGGAAGGCATAAATGTAGAGAATATGTGTCATAGTGCTCTACAAATAGCATCAGTTCATGGTGTTTAATTCAAATACCATTTTCTTGTCATTTATCAGCCTTTTATATATTTTCAAAATAAAATATTATTTCATCAGTCCCCCTTTTCTGTACAATTCTGCGAGAATGTCATTCTTTAATTTCTTCCTATCTTTTAACAAAATATTTTTTCTCTTTTTGATCTTGTATTACAGAAACAATATTCCCAATGAAGAACTCTTATAGGCTGGTTATATGAATAAACATTTTAATGAAAATTGGTTAAAAAGAAATAATATCAGTAATAATTATACACTATAGAAAATGGGTAGTCTCATATTCCCAACTCAATAAACAGAAACAAGATTAAAGTTATATACACCTGATTGGTTACTGGGTTTCCTGCTATTAAGCAATCTTCAGGCTATGTACACAAGATAAACAGACAAAATGTGTTAGTGAAAGAGAATGTATATAACAATAATATTGTTTTAACTTTCAAAGAGCGTTAGTCAGTTGGTTCTCTCGAATACATTTTGATTTATTAAAATCTTATGTACTCAAAGCTTTTCAGATAAATTATTGTAGAATGTAAGGTTTATTTTTATATAAACATCAATGAAACTGAGTTCCTCACTTCATATTTTTGGAGATTTACTGAGTACTCATTTCATAAACATGTATCAAGCACACACTATGGATTTGGGGAAGGGAAAGTCAGGAACATAAAATTAAGGTGACATTTGACTTGGGCCTTAAGGAATACCAATGAATTTACCAAATATAAGAGTAGAGAATGAGATTCCATGCAGAAGTGACAGCATGAGCAAAGTCACAGAAGTTTGAAAGAGCACGGAACATTCAAAAATATAAAGCAGGTCAGTGTGGTTAGAGCACAGTTTTCATGGAGGGGAGAAGAAATATAAATTGGGAATAAAATCAGCGTCCTATGTGCAATCCTCAGAAATTTGGAATCCATTCTATGTGAATTCCAAATTTGGAATGAGAGAACAGGGGACAGTCACGAAGTATGTCTGAGAAAGATAACGGTGGAGGTAATATTTTTAAATAATGATGATTAAGAATGATTTGGAATGGTCAGAGTACAAGCTAAGAGACTAGTTAATATCAAATAGTTCATGGGAGAGAGGAGGAGAGCCTGTCCCAAAACATGAGCATTAATTCTAAGAAATCCTAACTCTAATAGAGAGCTACACCCATTATCTTATAAATATAGCTTTGATAATTTCTCCCGAAATGTGCTGCTTTATTTTTCTTTTACTCAAGGACTTCTATTTATTTTACAGCTCTGTAAGATCTTAAGACTTATCTTGATCAGGTAACCATTACTCCCCCTATAATATGCTACATTATTCATTGTAAATAATACTCTTCTGCAATCTTGGAGATTTTTCACTGTTCTCAGTCCTCCAGCCCTCTTATAAAAACACAGTAAATGAAATTATTATGTACTCACTGGAAAGCACATTGCATACCACTTAAACCCACTCTTTCCTGTTGCATAAGCATACATTGCATGCCAATACCACAAACTGAGCTGAGCCTTATAGTCTAAACAGAGTAAAAATGCCTGATTGGACCTTCCTATATAATCAAGAATGAAAAGCTATTACTTTTGTATTCCTCTGAAGTTATATCCTGTCTTCTTTCCTATAAGCAGATTTCAGAGATGGTGCTCACTTACAGCTCCATGTAATCTTTAAAATTGGATGCAGGGAGAAAGAAGATTTGTCTATTAAAATAACTGTTCCAAGACTGGTTATGAGACACTGTTCTGAGCTCAGTCCATGAAGACCCAGTAACATCATATATTTTGTTCTTTGCCATTTCCTAGTCAAAATCATTACACAAGCAACCAATCAATGGAAGATCAAGTTGGGCACAGAGAGCTAATAAGAAACAGAAAAAAGAAAAAAAAATTAAATATGTTAACAAACCAAGAATAGAGCTTGATATGAAAGAGCTGAAATGTAAAAGGAAAAATGCGAAGTCTCGCACTCTGAAAGCACAATTGAAAAATTAAAGGGTAGAACAAGACAGAAGCTAGCAGGAGATTTTAGTGAATTTCAAGGCCAGTATTAGGCAATAGTGCAATGCAACCAATAAAGTGGGGGGAGGAATGCTATGTGATTGATAAAAAGGAAAGAAATACTATGGAAATGCTAAGGTATTATGTGTCACTAACACAGGAACAGAAATCTGTGGTGTCTGAGTCACATCTGGAGTATTTATTTGACTTAAAGTTCACGGTTTAAGAGAAACATTGACAAACTGGAACATGCCTCTCCATCTTTTAAGTGATACAATGATACAATTACTAGCCCAAGAGAGAAACTTGGAAGTCACCCTTGAATTCTACCATTTCTCTCAATCCTCACATCCAATTAATTAATCATCTTGATAATACAGCCAATATCTATTGGTCAGTATCTCCTGGGCACTGAACCCATCATCTAAGACAATGCTTCTCAGTTGGAGAGCAATTTACCCCCAGGAGACATCTGGGGGTGGGGCATTCTACGGGCATCTAGTGGGTACAGGCCAGGGGTGCTACTAAACATCCAACAATGTACAAAACAGCCCTCCAAATCAAAAAATAATCCAATCCAAAATGTCAAGAGTGCTGAGGTTAAGAAAACCTGATCTAAGGCCACAAGTATAAACAAGGTTCATAGTGCTCATGGCCTCACAGAGCTTGACAGAGAATGAAAAGAGATGAAAGAGAATGGCAAAGCCAATGCACGGTATTAGGAATGCATTATTTTCTCACAAACTACGAAGTCTGAACGGCAGAGCCCAAGGTAAGTAAGACAGCACAATGATGCCTTCAAGAGTACAGGCTCTTTATAACTTTTCTCCACCACCTTTAGTGTGTGGTTTTTACCTTTTTATTTATACTGTCGGTGCTGTAAAATGGCTGCCACATCTCTAGACTTTATATCTATCCCACATAGAAATTTTCTTTTTATTTGGAAATGGATATCCTCCCAAATTCTGCCTATATTGCATTAGAAGTTTATCACATGGCAGGAGAGTATAAAAAATTGAGGGAGTTTTTTTGTTGGTGGTCGTTTGTTGTTTGGCTGGTTACTATCCTGAATAAAATCAGAATCCTAATTGTAAGGGATAAGAAAGAAAGAATCTGGAATTGTGGCAGCTGGGAGTACTGCCACAACAATAAACAAGCAAACAATCAAGATAAGTAATAATTATAGCAGAATGAAAGAAACACACAGTGTGCTTTTCTTAAAAAAAAAAAACAATCTGGTGGTGGAGGGTGGCATCTAACTGATAGGTGATTAAAGAAAATCAGCTAAAGAAGTGAAAATTAAGCTGAAACCTAAAGGATGAGAAAATTGCTGGCAAAGTAAACTGAACAGGTCTATGATAAAAGCTGAATCCCCATAATCCTCAGTAGAATGTTAAAACATGCTACCTCTAAATTTTTTTAAAGGTAATAAATATACTGTTTCTGTTTAGAAATAAAGAGGCAAAATCAAAAGAATCAAGTTGAAGTGTGAATTGTATGTGGGGAAGATTGGAGCAGAGGACATTTGTAGTTGTTCATGAACCCTGACTTTTTGAAAGGAAGTTTTAAAGAAAAGAGTGACTTCTTCTGAAATCTCAGTAAAGAATGATTGATTTCAAAATTTATGTCACTAGGCAGAAGTTTATTCTTAATTTTTCCACCTATGAAATAGGAAACGTTAGGCTTTTAATTTGGGGAAGAAGGAAAGAAAGAACAATGAATAAAATCTGTCGTGGCTCTCAAATAGAAATGAGTAAGACTGGTCATCAATCAGTCAGATTAAGTAAATTACACATAGAAATACACTCTTGTATTTTTTTATGTAGGCTTCAAAATAGACCTTCTGACATGTTGTAAAATGTATTTCTACAATGTTCTTTCCTTCTAGTCTTTGGATTTAGTCAGCCTTTTATTAATATATCTGCTAAAAGTTAAACAGAATCTGACCACAAGATGGCAGCTTTGAACACATTTCAAAATGTTGATTATGAACATCAAATGTCTCCAACTGAAATGAACAGTGAAGACATCTGCTCTTCCTCTTCTGGTTTAAAAAAAGGTTCATGTGATCCTTGAAAGCAGAAGAAATGCAGTTTTTCATTTCGGTAGAAAAATGCCCTGTGAGATTAATAATCTCCACACGGCTGAAATTCCCAACTGAATAATAATGACAAAAATGTGTCTTCTTATTGACTAGAACTCTCTTGTATACATTATCCTCCTTTATCGCGATCACTTATCATCAGGTCCTTCCAGGCCACAAAATGAAGAGTGAGGGGCAGACCACCCAGATGGGTTTCACATACAATAGATGATTACGCCAGCACCAAAGACACTGATAATTTGTGACAAGGGTGAAAGGGCTAGTCAGCTGTGGGAATCAGCTCTACTCAGCCCCTGAGACTACACATGAATGAAAGTCATGGCTAACTTTGCAAATGTACGCCTAAAGCTGTCAAAGAAAAACTGGCCTAATAGAAGGCTAAAGAGAATATCAATTCATTTTAAATTACTTTGAAAAAAATCCAACCTAGACAATAGATGCAAGAATACAACAAACTCCTGCATACAGTCTCCTAAATTTACCAATTGTCAACATTTTGCGCATTTCCTTTGTCACTCTATTTTCATATTACCTGTGTACATATCATGATTAATATTTTTCGTGAACAAGACTGAAAGTAAGGAGCAGATATTGTGACTTTTTATCCCTATTTCTGTGTGTCCCCTAAGAAGAATGGCAATGGCATCCTCTTATACAACCCAATTGTCAAATTCAGGAAATTTAACATGGTTACAATATTATTTTCTAATATACAGTCCATATGAAATTGTTCCAATTGTTCCAATAGAGTCTTTTACAGTAATTTTTTAAATAACCAATTTAATACTTTAAAGAAGAAATAAACAAATAGTATGATATAAACATGTCAAATACATAAGAAAGACTTATTTAACTCAAGTTGAGTAAACCCAAAGAGTAGAAAAAGGGGGGACCTTCTATTAAATTCCTTTTTAAAAAAGTACTCAGGGCTTCCCTAGTGGCGCAGTGGTTGAGAGTCCGCCTGCCGATGCAGGGGACATGGGTTCGTGCCCCGGTCCGGGAAGATCCCACGTGCCGCGGAGCGGCTGGGCCCGTGAGCCATGGCCGCTGAGCCCGCGCATCCGGAGCCTGTGCTCCACAAAAGGAGAGGCCACAACAGTGAGAGGCCCGGGTACCGCCAAAAAAAAAAAAAAAAAAAAAGATAAAAAAGTACTCAACATCTGATTGAAATAGGCAAATTATAGGACAACTCTAAACCCAGAAAGCCCTAGTTTGGCCTCATGTCTATTCTATTTATTAGTAATGTGTCATTGAGCAAGTTGCATTACTTCTCTATGCCTCAGTTTTCTTATCTGTAACAGAAAGGCAGTTCTTTCAAAACAGAAATTTTTAGAACATTAAAAATGACTTTATATGGTAAGTACATCTCCCAATGCCTGGAATGCAGTAGGCGCTTACTAAATTCTATCTTTCATTCCTAGAATCTTGAAAACTTAACTCTTCCCGACAACCTCCTTAAAAACTAGTTTGGCAAAAAAGAATTCATGCTCCAAAGTTAAATCTCGTGGTTCATGAAGCCATGTTGCACACTGGTTTCCAACTGCACGCTCTCATCCCACTGCCATCGAGGGGCATGTCACAGCTAATTATCTGTCATCACGCCCTGTTGCATAGGCAGTACCTTGCCTGCTGCTGCTGGGACCTAGCTGCTGTCTGTTGATTCATTTGCATTGCCTCCTGAGTGTCTCTGCTGTGTGTGGATCACACAGAATGAAGCCCAGGGGCCAACTGGCAGGCCCATCTGAATTGTGGAACACATCTAAAGCCCCTCCTCATTACTTAGTTGAGTAATGCGGGGGATGTTCGCTGGTTCACACACCCTGGCAACGTAAACGGTCATCTGCTGCCTCATCTGCTTTTCCGCGTCTGGGGTGCAGGACCAGATCGGCTGAGGAACTTTGCTAGCACTTATGCAAATAGCTGTGGGAGTTCCTGGGTTTGGCAACGTTTCCTTTCAGTAGCCTCATTTGTGGCTGCACCGTCTGCCTCTTTTGTGCTTCCACAGCTTTGTGAGGCGACCTCAAAATAGATCTCTCCCATACTCATGTTGCATTTATGTCCCTTTACCACAGAAAGACTATAAAACTCTTCTCAATACGTTTAATACACCCTGTTTAGTGACTGATGTTTCTGTTTAAGCCCTAAAAGAACATATATTTAAGAATGAATCAGACTACGTATATCTAGTTTTCCAAATTAAGGGGGAATGCATTCCCCAGTTTAGATTTAAAGTACATAAATAAAATTTTAATGTATGCATAGACATGGAACAATGAGGCCTAAATTGTTAGACATACACATATAATATCATAATTTTGTACCAATACTATTCTTCCAAATACATTACATAATACATCTTCTTAAAAAAACAAATTTGCTTCGAATTTTTAAAATTATTTTCAAATTACCAGCTTCGTAGAGCAACTATGGAATCTGCAACAGCATATTAATAAATGATAAGGATACAATTTAATCTTGATATAAATTCTTATTCCATTAATGGATGAAGTTTCTTAATTTTATTCTCTTTTTTACAAGTGCTATAATTTTTACTATGAGATACTCCTATAGAAACTAAATTCAAAGTTTGCTTAGAAAAGAAGGAAAAAATAAAGCATTATAGTAAGCCACAACTGTGGGAACTTGATCTACAAGGGACTGGGAAAAGCACTGCAAATAAGTGATACTTAAAACTGATTTCCTCTAGGTGGCAGTATAGTCACAGAACGTAAACCTTAACGTTCATGAAAAACTAAGAGCAAGGCAAAATAATTGTTTATGCCAGTCCATACTATTTATACATTTGAAAGATTTTTCTTTTGAAAACTGAGCTAAATTTACAACTGTGAATATTCATCTGCAGGTGACACAGTGGATTTTGTACAAGAAAGAATAAAATGTGGCTATGATATATTTCAGCAAACACACATTGTTTTCCATGTCTTTTTTGGCACTGTAAGACCCTATCATTCATTACTGGATATTGTGATTTACCTTCTCCTTTATAGAGACATTAATGTTTTAAAAACTCAATAAACTTTATCTTAGATAATTACTGATATCCATTACAATAATTGGGCTCAATTCAGCAATGCCCACTGGCATGGAGGCTTGAATTATATCTTTTTCACCAACAGTGTAGATTTGTTTAATTAGAATAACACAGAATTTTAAAAGTAACACAACATACAAAGATTCTAATTAGTGTGTAGTTGATGTGTATCACAAAATGTACTCAGTTGAAACACTAGACTCCCCATTCCCTCAGCCATCGAAAATTCTTCTTTCTTCTCTCCAAACTGTTTCCTCAGTTGTCTATATATCATCCTGATGTCTCCCAGTGATCAGACCAGAAGTAATAGTGACATATCTTCACCCATAGATTTAATGCATTTCAGAAATTCATTATACCCTACCTCTTAATTTTTCTCCAAACTGTATTTTGAAAATGTCAAACCCTCAGAAAATTGAAAAAGCAAAACAATGAACACTGACATACACATACACACACACACATCTATTTCATCAGTTATTAACATTTTATGACATGTTTTACCACTCTAAGCAAATACCTTGACATATAATTTTAAGTAGAACATATTTCGGAGTAATAGAAAATTGTTATTAATCAAAAACTTTGGTAGTGTAAATAAGCCTGACAGTTACTCATGAAGTCTTCAGTCTAATTATTATACTATATTACACATAAAGGGTTCCTGTTTGTATGTACGTGTCTAGTTGCCTACTGGGATGATTTGTAGTCCCCAGAAAGAGCTGGAGATCTGAACACAGAGCAATCAGGGAACACTAAGATGATAGGATATTTGCAAACCCTTTCAGAGCTCACATTACAGAGCCAGCACATTACTCTGTAATCTGAGGAGGGAGAAGGCTAGATGACCTGGGTTACCAACCTAAAAGGGTCTAGAAGACATCACTGGAAAATTCAGAAAAAAAAAAATGGTTCTGATTACCTCACAGACAGCTCCTTCTATTTATGGCAAAATGTAAAGTGGTCCCTCTCTGATCAAACGAGATCAGAAATTTTTTTCTTTTAAATGAAACTAAACTAAACTCTATAATGGAAGTGACCCAGTCTATTAAATAAATGAATATACTGTAGATTTATTCATTAACAGTTTGAAATGGCTGATAAATTATTAGCCTGTCCTGGGCACCAAATCTTAGTCCTATTCAATTTTCTTCCATAGCTCTATGGCCAACTATACTGACCATGTCTCTCTCATAGTTGAAGGTTAAAGTTCATGTATCAAAGTTCTCCAGAGAATAAGATTGAAACTATGTCCACTTTTTTTGAGGCTTTATTTTGTACTTTGTCCAAACATAAAAAGAAAAATTTCTCTTTGCTTAAGTAAAAGGTTTTTGTTTTTTTGTTTCTTTTTAATAACTCAGGAGGTCTCTACAGTAATTATTTTATGAGTTTAAAATACTGTTTTACCAGAACGGACATCATCACAAAATCTACAAACAATAAATGCTGGAGAGGGTGTGGAGAAAAGGGAACCCTCTTGCACTGTTGGTGGGAATGTAAATTGATACAGCCACTATGGAGAAGTATGGAGCCAGTATGGAGGTTCCTTAAAAAACTACAAATAGAACTACCATATGACCCAGCAATCACACTACTGCGCATATACCCTGAGAAAACCAGAATTCAAAAAGAGTCATGTACCAAAATGTTCATTGCAGCTCTATTTACAATAGCCAGGACATGGAAGCAACCTAGGTATCTTTCAACAGATGAATGGATAAAGAAGATGTGTAAAAAAATACTGCTTAGTTTCCTACTTGCCTCTGCAACAAATCACTACAGACTTGATGTTTTAAAACAACACAAATGTATTCTCCTACTTTGGGGAAGCCAGATGTCCAAAAGCAGCTCCACTGGGCTGAAATCAAGGTGCAGGTAGGGCTCTGCTCCCTGAGGAGGCTTTAAAGGAGAATCTTTTTCATGTCCTTTTCCAGTTTCTAGAGTTTCCTTCCTTCCTTTCCTTGGCTCATGGTCCCTTCCTCCATCTCTATAGCCAAAAGGGTACAAGTTCTCGCTCTGATTTTGCTCTGCCACCTGGCCTTCTCTTCTGTTTGTCAATCTCCCTCTGCCTGTCTCTAAGGATATTTGTGATTGCACTTAGGGCCTGCTGAGATAATCCAGGATAACCTCCCCATCTCAAGATCCCTAACTTAATCACAACTGCAAAATCCATTTTGTCATAAAAGGTGACATTCACAGGTTCCAGCAATTAGGACCTGGATATCTTTGGGAGCCATTTTTCTTTTTTTTTAACACTTAAATTGTGTGCATTTTTTTAACATCTTTATTGGAGTATAATTGCTTTACAATGGTGTATTAGTTTCTGCTTTATAACAAAGTTAATCAGCTATACGTATACATATATCCCCATATCCCCTCCCTCTTGCGTCTCCCTCCCACACTGCCTATCCCACCCCTCTAGGTGGTCACAAAGCACTGAGCTGATCTCCCTGTGCTATGCGGCTGCTTCCCAGTAGCTACCTAGTTTACATTTAGTAGTGTATGTGTGTCCATGCCACTTTCTCACTTCGTCCCAGCTTACCCTTCCCCCTCTCTGTCCTCAGGTCCATTCTCTACATCTGCATCTTTATTCCTGCCCCTAGGTTCTTCAGAGCCACTTTTTTTTTTTTTTTTAGATTCCATATATATATGTTAGCATATGGTATTTGTTTTCCTCTTTCTGACTTACTTCACTCTGTATGACAGACTCTAGGTCCATCCACCTCACTACAAATAACTCAGTTTCATTTCTTTTTATGGTTGAGTAATATTCCACTGTATATATGTGCCACGTCTTCTTTATCCATTCATCTGTCGATGGACACTTAGGTGGGGGCCATTTTTCATCCTACCACAAATACTTTCTTTGTGTGTCCATTTTGAGAAACTGGCTCAGTTATTAACAACAGAGAAAAATGAAGCCAGTTCCAAATTCTTCATTTTTCTTCGTTAAACTGCCATTAGAAATTTAGCCTTAGCCTCTGTTCTGGCAATGGTAGAAGATGCTGAATCAAGATGGTAAAACTGACTGAGGAATTCTGCTCTATCCTCATATATCTTCTATGAAATTTCCTGCTCTCCAATTATTCCCCCTCCTCTCTACCTAGAATCCTTATTTTCTGTATGCTTCTACTCAAAATACTTCTATGACCATTTAACAGAGAATTTAAAATTCTTCCTCTTAATTCTGTGATTTTCCCCCCTTTTCTTTAAACTTTCACAGAATCAAGATGGCTTTATGTGTCATAATTTTCACAAGGAAGGTAACCCACTTGCCCTTATAAAAATGTCTTTCAGACTTAAGGAGAGTCCCAAGGGGGGCACCCTCAGTCCACTGCTGTTTGCAAAGTACAAACACTCCTTAGGTGATCTCAACCATTCTCCCTCTACACTGCTAATTCCCAAATGTCTATATTTAGCCTTAGCCACTGCTATGAGCTATAGTTCCATGTGATTAACTGCAGGATAGACAAATCCATTTCACTCACTCTCAAGAACTTCAAGTTCTATATATCCAAAATGGAACTGTCTCTTGTCCCTACATAAAAATGCCTCATCCTCCTTTACCCTGCGGCTCAGTTAAAAGTGCCACTATCCATGAGAAACTGAGGCAGAAATCTAAGAGTCATTTTGGATTCTTCCTCTTTCATCTGCCAGTCGGCTACCCTATCTTTATAATTCATCCACACCATCTCTGCTCATTTGTTCTCCAAAATATTTTTTAATTCTTTTATCTTACTCTGATCCTTTTAACACTGCCTAGCTGGATTTTTCCAGAACTTAATAAAGGACTTAGGTATTTTCACTTTGTGAGACTTTCAGTATATTAACAAGTGGAAAAAAAAAAGCCAAATCAGTTAAAAAACATAACATACATATTAAATACTTAAGTTGAATAATGCTCTCAATACATGTAAAATTGTGCTGTTCATGAGATAATTACAGGACTTATAAAAAAATTCAGACTGTATTACAATAAATACAGCTAATATTGGAACACAAATTTAAAATCATTTGATAATGTATTCTTTCAAACCTGTCAGTGTTTTTCTGAGTCTGAATGTATAATCTCATGTGGAGATGATGTCAAAAAATCTATATTTGAGGTTCTCCGTGAATTTGAGTCCAATACTACATGTCCTTCCTGTAACTTCCCTCTGTACTGCTTCTCCCTCCTTGATGGGACCTGAAGCTTGATCAACCACAGCCTCCTTCCCCATCTCCAATCTCTCCACCAGCACACTGATTTACTAAATCTCAACTATCTCCCCGCCCCACTTATAACAATCAGTAACCTGCAATCTTCTCAGCATGGCATCCTCAGCCAGCCTTCTGGGACCAGTCTCGGATTGCTTTGCAGACTCATCTTCTGTCTCTGCTGCTTCCCAAATTTTAAGTTCTAGGATTACAAATTACTTGCTTTTCTGAAAAACCAATGCTTTTTCTTACTTCTGTGCTATCGTTCATGATGCCCCTCCGGTCCACCATCTCTGCCCCTGACTGCTTCTCAGGCAAGAATCCTCCACCTCCTCTAAGGCTCAGTGCCCCTCTGCACCTCAATTTGCCCAAGGTATATCCTTGGCAATTTCCATGCCAGCAGCCTAGCAATATTGTGTGTTCTTTGAGGGAAGAAATCATATCTTACTTATTTTTGTGACCAGATACCCTGCAGGTCACCTAGCCCAGTGCAGAAACATGTAGAATATCAAATTGAACAAAACTGAGTCGAGTGAACTTGAAGGTGAGGCTTCCACATCTTCTAACCTCCACCAGATGGCACTATTTTATTTTCAGTGGAGACCAAATCACAAAACTAGGAAGTACAGTGTTCAGAGCATTTGTATATACCCATGCACATGTATGTACGTTATGTAGTGTGGAACTCTTTTCACTGCTATCCATTTATACTAATGCAAAATATGGACAGTCAATTTAGGTACTTCCTTTTGATCTTTACAAAAGCATAGTTGAAAAAAATATTATTAAATTACCGGGCAGTTAATTATAGTCAATCTTCCTAAACAAACAGAACCTGGTGTCCTTTTCATTTATAGTGTCATCACCCAAAGGTTTTCAAGAGTAGAACTGACAGTGAATTTCCACTCTTGAGATGATTCGAATTATTCCCAACTAGAGAGACAGGAGGATGCAAAGATCGGGGGGCTTATAAGCAAAGAGCCCTTGGCTTTGTACAATTTTAAAGATTCATGATCTCAAGTATAGAAGCTGGATAATGATGCTTACCTTTAAATTGATATTAAAAGAGTAAACATTATGTAACCTATAATACATTTAAAATACTTAGCACAGTGAAGAAACTGAAGATATGGATGATGATTATTATTAGAGAAATAAGATGGATCAAGAAACTTATGAATTTCATCTGGTCTTAAAGTTTGTTAAAAGGTCAACTGAGGCATATTAAAAAGTTAAAGAGTTTATCTGAGCAAAAACGAGTGGGAATAGGGCCAAACTATCAAACAGGAAGGAGTTAGGAGCACTCTGCAGAGAGGAGCCAGGAGGAAGACTTACAGAGAGAAAGTGGGGGAAGAAAAGCAAGGAAATTGCTTGATTGCCTAGAGCTTGAAGCCTACTTGGCTGTGTGTGATTGGTTGTCCTTAGCATTTTAATTTCGTAACCTTGAGGCATTTACAGGCTGAGATTTTGGTTTGCTTTTATGCAGACTGCCATGGCATTAGAGCCACCTTTGTCTAAAGGCCTCCTGGTTTGATTAATTTAGCAAGTTTTAAAAATTCAAACTGCTTTTGCTTTCAAAAGACTGCCTGGGCTAGAATCTGTTTCAACCACTGCTTTGATGTGTAACATGTCACCCACGCCTATTATTCTCAGCTGTAAAATGAACCTTGTAGCAGTCTCTGCCACATCTGACTGCTAGAGGGACTGACTTAAAAATTAGCTATCAGTTTAATGGTAATGATGCAGCAAGAGTGGTAGAAGTCTAGGATGTAGCAAATTATTTGCCCAAAGCTCTATCCATTAATCCCAAACCATGTTCTAAACCTGAAATTTCAGTTCAGAATGCTGAGCCCACCAGTGGTGCTGAGTTCAGATAAATGGTGTTTAGCCGTTTCAATAGGGTTCAAAAATTTAACTCAGTGTATGTTTTCTGCCCTCTATCTCCTACAAGAAGGTGATCTTTCTCTTTAAGGAAGCAAAGCCCTTTTGCCTCATCTGGATATTTACACGGCAAATGCAAACATACAGGTACTGCCTTAATTCCTATGCTGGTGCTTCCCTTAGTTGAGTGGAAAAAAAGTTTAATAACTATGTCATTGACAGCAATAATATTCTGTTTAGGAGTTCTGCCCTTCCTACTTAGAGATGAGGCACTTCTTTCTTAAAGAAGAAACAGAAGAAACCTGGTGCCTTTTTAAACAAAAACTTAACTCCCAAGAAAATTATCCATCTTACTTATTAGTCACCACTTTCCACTTGGGTGTTGACTACTAAGTATGCAGACTGTCTACGACTTCCAGGGGTGGAACAGAAAGCATGGGGAAGTGACTATCTGAGCAATGAATTTCTCCTTCAATAATTAGTTAATTCCTAAAATTCCACAGTTAAAGATTCATTCTTCGGGCTTAAAGCCTTTGGCCCCTGGTAAACATATACAAGGGCAGGTACACTTGACGTCTTATCAGTTATTTGCATCTAAATATGAGTGATCTGACCAGATCCCTTCCTCCTTAAGGTTTTGAAAAGGTAAGAATGGAGAAGGCATAAAGTCTCCAAAAGCTGGAGGGCAAGGGGGAGGCTGTTGTGGGTACACTAGTTACTTGATTTTAAATACTGTCAACCATGCCCTGAAGTTCATATTTTTAAGACAGTTACATTTTATAGATAAAATGAAGCTCAGATAGGCCATGCAGAATCAAGTGACAGAGCTTACACAGCCATACCTCGGATATAATGCAGGTTCTGTTCCAGACCATGGAAAGAATGCAAGCCACATGAATTTTTTAGTTCCTTAGTGCCTATGAAAGTCAAGTTTATACTGTACTGCAGTCTAGGAGGTGTGCAATAGCATTATGTCTAAAAGGAAAACAATGTACATATCCTAATTTAAAAATACTTTATGTCTGAAAAATGTTAGCCATCATCTGAGCTTCAGTGGGGCATCATCTTTTTGTTGATGGAGGTTGGTGCCGCAATGTTGATGACTGATCAAGGTGGTGATGGCTGAAGGGTGGGTGGCTGTGGAAATTTCTTAAAATAAGACAACAATGAAGTTAGCTGCATGGATTGACTCTTCCTTTCATGAACCATTTCTCTGTAGCATGCAATGCTGTTTGATAGCATTTTACCCACAGTAGAACTTGCTTCAAAACTGGAGTCAACCCACTCCAACCCTGCTGCTGTTTTATTAACTAAGCTTATGTAATATTTTAAATCCTTTGTTGTAATTTCACCAATCTTCACAGCATCTTTGCAGGCAGATTCTATCTCAAGAAACCACTTTCTTGGCTCATCCATAAGAAGCAACTCTTCATCCGTCCAAGTTTTATCACGAGCTTGCAGCAGTTCAGCCACATCTTCAGGCTTCACTTCTAATTCTAGTTCTTTGGCTGTTTCCACCACATCTGCAGTTACTCCCTCCCCAATGAAGTCCTGAACCTCTCAAAGTCATTGGTGAAGGTTGGAGTCAACTTATTCCAAACTCTTATTAATTGTGATATTTTGACCTCTTCCCATAAATCATGTTGTCAGCAGATATGCTGTCATTTAGGCTTTGTTAGTCCATTTATAGAGCACAGGCAGAGTAGATCTAGCCAAATTCTTAAGGGCCCTAGGATTTTCAGACTGATACATGAGCATTGGCTTCAACTTCAAGTCACCAGTTATATTAGCCCCCAGCAAGAGAGTCAGCCTGTCCTTTGAAGCTTTCAAGCCATGAACTGACTTCTGCTCTCTAGCTATAAAAGTCCTAGATGGCATCTTCTTCTAATATGGCAATTTATCCTACACTGAAAATCTGTTTTTTAGTGTAGCCACCTTCATTAATGATCTTAGCTAAATCTTCTGGATAACTTGCTACAGCTTTTACATCAGCACTTGCTTTATTCACCTTGCGCTTTTATTTTATGGAGACCCTTTGGCTTTTTCCCTTAAACCTCATGAACTAACCTCTGCTAGCTTCAGACTTTTCTTCTGCAGTTTTCTCACCTCCTTTGGCTTTTGTAGAATTGGAGAGTTAGGGCCTCGCTCTGGATTTAGTTTTGGCTTAAGGGAATCTTGTGGCTGGTTTGATCTTCTATCCAGATGGCTAAAATTTTCTCCATAACAGTAGTAAGGCTTGGTTTACTTTCTTATTCATGTATTCACTGGAGTTGCACTTTTTTCTTCCAGAATGTTTCCTTTGCATTCACAACTTGTCTAACTGGCACAAGAGGCCTAGCTTTCGGCCTGTCTCAACTTTCAACATGCCTAATCACTTCTCAACATTTTCACTAAGAGTAATCATTTCTAACTTTCGATTTAAAGTGAGAGACTTGCGACCCTTCTTTTACTTGAACACTTAGGGTTATTAATTGGTCTAAATTCAACATTGTTTTGTTTCAGGGAATAGGCAAGCCCAAGGAGATGAAGAAAGATGGGGGAAAAGCTAGTCCATTAGATTAAGTTTGATTAAGATTAAGTTTGCCATCTTATATGGGCATGGTTCACAGTGCCCCAAAACAATTACAATAGTAACATCAAAGATCACTGGTCACAGATCACCATAACAAATATAATAATAGTGAAAAAGTTTGAAATATTGCGAGAAGTACCAAAATGTGACAGACACAAATTGAGCAAATGGTGTTGGAAAAATGGCGCCAATAGACTTGTCTGACGCAGGGTTGCCACAAACCTTCAACTTGTAAAAAAACAGTATCTGCAAAGCACAAAAAAGTGAGGTGCAATAAAATGAGGTGTACCTGTATGCAGATGAAATCTGTATCTCTAAATTATACATATTCAAAGTGCAGACTGTGAGACCAAGGGAAGACTGACTTTATCAACGCCACAGTTCTGTGCTGAATGCTCTGTCTCACCCTTTTTATATTCATACAAGGCTGCCAGATGATGAACAGTTAAAGGAAAAGGAACTCTAAATAAAAAGCCCATGTTAAAATGGCAACCACAACTTTACAGCTCTTCTCCATACATCTAGATCTTTCTCCCTTGTCATTCCATACATGTTATTAAGTTTAATTTAATATATGTAAGAAACTTGAAGGATGTGTTTCAAATTCTAGTCTATCTTCCTGCAGCTTTGAGGGTTCACAGAAAATATCAAAACTAGGAGTTAATTACTTTAGGAACTTTCCTCCACAACCGGAAACTATTTCATTTGCTATCCAGCTTCTTCTCCCCCAACTCAAAACAACTACAACGTACAAGAGATGTCATAAGGGAACCTAAAATGATACTATACTGCTTTCTTTCACAAAACTGAAAGAAGTTGAAGGTGACCTCTGTTAAGACTCTTGAAATTTCACCATCAGAGCTTGACATATCTAATAGCATTTTGCACAAGTGATGGCTCTATCATGAAGTTTTCAGCATTTCTGTCATTGTGTTTGACAGGTGGTAAAACACATTTCTACTAGTAAAAGGACAAGAGTGAATTTATCAAAATCTTTTGTAAGCCAGTAACGTTTGTTAGTGCAATGCTAGGCCAGATCTCATATATCACCTTTAAAAGTCAACCATTTTGTTAAAATTCCACAATGATACAGGGCCTGTTCAGTACTCATGATCCATGGTGCAATTTTCTTATTTGTCTACTAATGTGGTTTTCTAAAGTGCTTTCTTCAGTTGACTAACCGAAGCAACTAAAAAAACCTTTTTCGAGTAAAGAATTTATAGAATGTGGCAAGGTTTATTTATTTGTTCACCGGTTTAATTCACTCAATAAGTAATGTGTTACCAGCCTACTGTGCATAAGGCAGTATGAGTTGACAAATATGTGTAAGATATGTGTAAGTACAGGCTTTGGTCCCAAGAAACTTACAGAAAATTTACATACGAAAACAACCACGAAAAGCAGTGTATAATAAGGGAGTAGCCAAATAACCTTGCCTTGCTAAGCGTTCCACTAAACTATGGTAGTAGTCAAATGTCTACAGGAGGCACAAGTTGTTATCAATGAGTGGAATACTTAAAAAAAAAAATACACACTTGGAAAGGGAAGCTGCCATTCTATCTAAGCCTATTGTTATCATGCAACTATGCAAGTGCAAGATTATCGGGTCTTATTATTTTTCAAAAGAAAATCCAGATTTTTATGTGGAAATCTACCGTTATTTAATTAGTGTCATCTATAGATTTTTTTAAAATACTGTGTAAATTAAACACACACACACAGGACAAAATAAACATCAGCTTGCAAATTCTGTAGTTTTCAAAAGAGCAAGGAACCACATCTGACCAGCGTGTCCTAGAAAGACTGTGCCAAAGGCAATATTTTAGTTGTGTCTTAAAGATGAAATAAAATTGTCAAAAGATGGCAGGAAAAATAAGCAATCCAAATGGAGAGAAAGGTTTCAAGAATGGGAAGGCACCTGGAAAATATATTTAGGAAGCAGATAAGTAGGTTTCTTTTTCTAATATCTTCAGAATTCTTTATGATGTGATCATAGTGAACTATTCATCTCTTAAAAATTGATGATGACAATACAGTAGAACCTTAAAATTTAAACCATTTTGAAAGAGCTGTTTTTTCTTATTGTTACAAAATGAAATGTGTTCAAGTTAAGAAAATAATGTCATCCTTATGCTATCACCTAAATATGACAACTGTTAAATTAAAATAACTTTAACTAACATTTACTATACATTTACTATTTTGTTAAATTAAAATAATAATAAGTAACATTTACTATACATTTACTATATTTTGAGCACTGTACCAAGCACTCTGCAAGGCTTCACCTCATTTTATGTAAATATAGATTTTAAGCCCAAATTGATTATTATATATATACTGTTTTTAACTCATTTATACACAAAAATATTATGAATATCATTCTATGTCATTATATTTTCTTCCACGGTGTCATCTTTTAATTCCTGCTCACTATTCCATTGTATTGGTGATTTTTTATTTAACCCGTTCTCTATTGGTTGATATTTAAGATGTTTGCAGTTTTTCTCTCTACAAAGTATCAATTTGATGAATTCAACCAAAAGAAAAGATCTGATTCAAACTGCTAAAACCACATTAAATGGCTTATTAAGGCTCACATAACTGGTTAAAATCCAGATGTAGGGCACTGGTCAGCTACGGTTAAATCAGAGCTAAGACTCTATTTCTCTGAGATCCTTTTGGCCCTGCTTTTGCCAAAGGTCCACTCAGTCCTTTGGTGGTGAAGAAATGATAGCAGTAGTTCCGGGCTTCACATTCAAACACATCCAGAAGAACAGAAACCACCTCTTCCAGTGCCCCTGGCAAATGTCCTCTTATATCTCATATACACACTTATGAACCATTTCCTGAGATGGGCAGAAAGCCATCATATCAATAGGTTGGCAAAGGCCAGTGTTTCCAAATAATCATTGGAAACAGAAAGCAGATTTACCCAGTGAGGCTCAACTTCAGGACTAGAATAGAAAAATGTTAGCCCTAAAATAATAGGGGTGAGATGGATAATTGAATGCAAGTTTAAAGTTCTTGAAAAGGGGAAAACAGATTGGATAAGCAACCAGTGATGTTCACGACAATAAACAATGCAACAAACACCTTTAGGAAAGGAAAGGTGGAGAGACCATGTGATTGTACACAACAATTATTTCCTGAGGAGTCATTCCAAGAAGAGGAATTGCTAAAGCAAAGGAGATTGTTTTTAATGTGGGTTTGGGGGCTTTTGTTTTTGTTTCTTTATGTAATGTTAAACTGCCAACCAGAATTGCTACACCAGTTTACGTTCCCTCTAACAGTGTCTGAATTCCAGGAAAGAAGTGTCTATTAGTCTGGCACAAAAGTGAATAAAACTGATACTTGATAAGACTAGAAACATTGGTTGGGCTGAACCATGGACATCCGTAAATGCCGGAATGAGGAATTTGAACTGTACTAAGTATTTAGATATTTTAACTCCTTTTTAAAATTTGACATGTTACTTTTTCTTAAAAGGGTTTTGAAAGGGCTTAAAATAAAGGATAAATATACAACAATATCAATTAAATATAAATTTGGGAGAGTGAGAAGACAAGCCACAAACTGGGAGAAAATATTTCCAAAAGACACATCTAATAAAGGACTGTGATCCAAAATACATGAAGATCTCTTAAAACAACAGTAAGAAAACAGGCAACTCTACCAAAAAAAAAAAAAAAAAAAAGGGCCAAAGACCTTAACAGATGCCTCACCAAAGAAGATATATAGATGGCAAGTATATGAAAATATGTTCAACACCCTATGTTATTAGGGAATTAAAAATTAAAATAACAATGAGATAGCACTACATACCTATTAGAATTACCAAATCCAAAACACTCATGACAACAAATGCTGACGAGGATGTAGAGAAACAGGAACTCACATTTACCGCTGATGGGAATGCAAAATGGTACCACCACTTTTGGAAGACAGTCTGGTAGTTCCTTACAAAACCAAACATACAATCCATTAGTCATGCTCCTTGGAATCTACCCAAATGACCCTCGCATGGATGTTTATCTCAAGTTTATTCATAAATGCCAAAATTTGGAAGCAACCGAGATGTCCTTCAGTAAATGAATTAATAAACTGTAGTACATCCAGACAATGGAATATATTCAAGCCATGAAAAGGCACGGAGGAAACTTAAATGCATATTACACTAAGTGGAAAAAAAAAGCCAATCTGAAAAGGCTACTCTGATTCTGTTGGACATTCTGGAAAAGGCAGTAAAGAGATTAGTGGTTGCCAGGGGTTTGGGAGAAGTGAGGGATGACAGAGGATTTTTAGAGCAGTGAAAATACTCTGTACGATACTATAATGGTGGATATATGTCACTATACTTTGTTAAAACCCACAGACAGTACAACACCAAGAGTGAACCGTAAACTCTGAACTTTGGATGGTAATGATGCGTCAGTGTAGGTTCATCAATTGTAACAAATGTACTACTCTAGTGGGTTGATAATGGGGAAGGCTGCACATGTGTGGTGATGGGGGTATATGGGTAATCTCTATTTTCTGCTCAATTTTGCTATGAACTTAAAACTGCTCTAAAAATAAAGTGTGTGTGTGTGTGTGTGTGTCTGTATACACACACGGCTTTTTTTTTTTTTTTTTGCAAAAGAGAGTGGCACATACTTTAGAAGATTAAACCTGCATTATTGCTGAGGAAGAACTGAAAGTCAACGAAGCTGGTGGAAAGAGACATGTACAAAGCTGCTGAAACTGTCCACATAGAAGTCATAACATATTAAATTAGGAGGGTGCCAGTAGACTACAATAGGCTACACATGGGAAGTAGAAGAAACAGTAAGATTTGCCAATTGATTACATGCTGATGTGTAGGGGGCAAGGTGTAATTTCTCATTTATATTTTTACTCAGACATACTAGCATTCTCTAAATAATACCACATTCTTTCGTGCCTCGTATCTTGTACCATCTATTCTCGAAGACTCACATATATCTTATCTTGACAGGGTAAGGCTAAGATATCAGATCTGCCACTGACTGGCTGTGTGACCTTGGGCAAGTTAATTCCCATTTTGAATCTCAGTTTCTTCACCCATAAAACTCAGGCAATAAAATAAAAATATACATTTCATAGGACTGTTGAGCTAATTAACTGAGATAATATAAAATATCAAGCAAAGTGCCAGGAACATACTCAATGTACAATTTTTTTTTCTCCTTTTCCAGTGATCCTTCAAAACACACATACATGCACACACAGAGGCTGACTCTGGTGATCTTGTTTACTCTCTACCCAGCTCTTTTTAAAAACTTGCTCTTGGTGTAAAGACCTGATAAACTGATTCCTATGAAAGTGTAAATAACTGGTAACTCGTGGAGTGTTCCTTGAGGTATTTCCCAGGTAATCTAGGCTGTAAGCCAACAAAGAAAAAAAATTTTTCAATCTACAACTGAAATTTAAGTATAAGGTGATGACTGCAAAAGGTATTCTCCTAGGCAGGAATCTTTTCCATTATTCCATAAATGCTTTCTACCAGCTGCTACTCCCCTCCGCCCCAAATCACCCAAACATCACAGCTTTATATTGCTATACCTTCCTGAGGTCATTTTATTAGACTGAACAAGCAGCAAACCTATCTGCGTCAGGACAGAATAAGAGGAACTAAGGATTCTTTCTTGAGATACCCTAAGTAAACTTGCACTCAGGAGGCAGGAAGTTACACAGATACTTTTGGGGGATTTCCTAAAGGTGGTTATTGAGAACCAATTAAAATTTTCAAAGCAGCAGCATTGGGCATGAGAGTGCGGCAGCAACAAGATACAATGCTATATACAAAAGTACTTGCACATTCAGTAGCTCTAAATATGGACAACAGGACAAAGACCATTGTTCCATCTTCCCAATTCCATCTGCTTGCACTCAAAAGGTAATTTAAAATGCTTTATATATGATACCTGCAGGCATCGAGGACAATGAAACAGAGATAAAAATTTTTAGAATATTTATAGTATAACTGCCCCAATATTTTGTTCATATTCCCATAGTTGCACATCTAGTCACCAGTTTTTTAATGTTTAATCATATATTTTCCCTGTGCATTTCATTTATTGTTATTTAAAATTTTAATTAATAAACTGTGTTTAAAACATTCGTTTTTTAAAGTCTGTTAGTATAAGAATGAATGATCAGAAATTCCATAGAATGATCAGGTTATTTTGATGAAATATTAACAAACTGCTTTCAGAAAAATATATTTACTCTGCTGAACTAAAGTGACATAATTCAAAGTGCTTTTTTTTTTTCTAATGTAGGTATGAGTTTACTCTGGATCCATGTTAAATTTAAGTAACTGGTCTGCTTACAAAGTTGAATGTTTGGTTTGGTCTACAGCTCCAAGTGTAGAGACAAGCTCTGTGCAACCCTGGAGCTTTAGAATCACAGCAGCTGATCCAGCCTCCTCATTAGGGGAATCAAACTAGACACTCAACTCCCAAGGAGATCCCTTCCAGACATGTTGGCACCTCCAAGCCTCGGAGATTCCCCTAGAACTCTCACTAGAGTTTTCCACCTCACTTCTGTTTTCCCATCTGAATAAACCATTCCTACCAAGTGATTGGCCCAGCAATGACCTCATTTTGAAGGTGAGCCCTCAACACGTTCATGTAGAAGCATTGCACTGTGACTCAGGTACATCCTTGTAATTACACCTTAAATCAGCACACCTGTGGTTTTCCTCAGTCAGGTGGCAGGGCACCGGAAAGTGATGGATGTTTTAGTAATATTCCACAGAATATTTATACATGCTTAAAAGAAACAAATACCTTGTTTTAGTCTAAATGAGTTGCAAACGAATACTGGATGAGTGGTGGCAGACATCAAAGATTTCAAAAAACTTAAACAAGAAAAAGCCAAAGTTAGAAAAATCTTTAAATTAATTTACAATACTATTTTCCTGAGTATTAGAAGATTCATGCTGTGGAATTTTATTTCATTGTGGAAGACAACCATGGCATCGGAGAATAGTTTGTGAATGACTACAACCCAACAAACATAGTGTAAAACAATTGTAACGTTGCCCATAGCGTTAACGTGGGCAAAAAGTGTAGCATCTGTGAAATTTACTGAGAAATTATAGAAGGGAGAGTGGTCCTGTGTCTATAAGGACACTGACTTGAGGGATATGAGCTCCCTTACAAAATATTTGCTTCTTAGTCTCAAAGTTAGGCCAAAGTCCACCAATAGAGTCTAGTTCTTCTGTTTAGCTTTAGTAAAATGAGGTTCTATCACTCTATTTACAGCCATTAAACAATGGTATCAATGCAGAAAATGTGTGGTAATTTAGGCTACTGGGAACTTTTAAGTCTAAAGACACAAAGCCTCTTTGGTTGAACTCATCTTAAGCCATATAATTTGACTGGATTTTGAAGGAAATTTGGGCCCAGGGTGAATCAATTTGATGATTCTGATAATGTGTTCTTGGAACTCATTTATTATTATTATTATTAGAATGAAGCTCATTACTCCCCATTACTCTTTTTTTTTGCGGTACGCGGGCCTCTCACCGTTGTGGCCTCTCCCGTTGCGGAGCACAGGCTCCGGATGCGCAGGCTCAGCGGCCATGGCCCACGGGCCCAGCCGCTCCGCGGCACGTGGGACCCTCCCGGACCAGGGCACAAACCCGCATCCCCTGCATCAGCAGGTGGACCCCCAACCACCGGGTTCGTGCCCCGGTTCGGGAAGATCCCACGTGCTGCGGAGCGGCTGGGCCCGTGAGCCATGGCCGCTGAGCCTGCACCTCCGGAGCCTGTGCTCCGCAACGGGAGAGGCCACAACGGTGAGAGGCCCGCATACCGCAAAAAAAAAAAAAAAAAAAAAAAAAAGACAGTAGCTCTACTTCATGTTTAGGTGTGGGCTGAATGAGAAATGTCATGAACCAAATTTGGGCTCACGTTATCCTCTTGCCAGCTTTGTGGTCATCTTCTCACAAAATCTGTGACGAGTAGAGCCCTATTACTTCAAGACTGGCATAAGGCTGGCTTTAATTATTTCTATCCCAGGGAGGATTTCCTCAACCAAGCCTGCCTTGGAAAGCTGTACTTCTCTCAGGTCACTGTCCTGTCTCTGGTCACTCTAGCCTTACACATGCCTGGATGACAAAAGGCTGTGCACCATGTGGTTGCCACCACTGGCCTCACCTGTTTCCTCCAAGTGTGGTCTATGGACAACTCATCAGAATCACTTGAGGGTGCTTGCTAAAAATACAGAGTATTGGATCTCAACCCACATCTACTGAATCCCAGTCTCTGAGGGCGGTGCCCAGGAATCTACTTACAAGCTGCCCAAGGGAATATTATAAGCATTCACTTGAGAACAAGAGAGAAAGTAGGATGATAATATGCCAGTCCAGGGATAACAGTAGTTATCTAAATGTGGTGTCCAGTTATCCTTAGGAGATTAATTTGGTCTGAAAATAAATTTAAATGGAGAGGGTTTTATATTTCTTTCTGTGGATTTAGAAACTCTCTTAACTCAATGAAACCCATGTCTTTAAAGCTGACTTAAATCTAGCAGACTGAGTACTGGTCCACCTGGATTTTAGGATTTTTATATTCCTACTTAAAATTGCCTTCAATTTGACTTTGCAGCAGAAAAATATGAAAGCATTTCATGTCCAGCTATATCATTAAATCTGCTGTGTAACTTTATAGCCAATTGGAACATCTGGGAACCAAGCTCTATTACAAGTCAAGTTTTGAGTTTGTTGCCATGGGCATCCAGGAACCAGTTTTATGCTGCTCCAGGAGGCAATGAGAAAAATGTGAGTAGAAGGGATGCTTTAGCGGTGACATATGCTTCTGTGCATGTTTTATAGCTCTCAGTACAATTACGGGAGTTACACTACCTTTGCTTAGCAACCATGTTTCTTGTGTGGTCATTTTCATGTTAATGTGCAGCTGGTTAAATATTTCTTTAGCTACCAGTAAAAAATAAACACTTCAGGCTGTGAAATTACAGCCTGGATAAATTAGAGGGAGAGGGCAGCAGGGAGTGAAGAAGAGAAGGAACGGACTAGACCGCTCAACGGACACTCAGCTCAGGAATCTGGTCTCTGACTCCATTTTGGAGAGGGCAGTGTCCAAAGGACGCTGAGGGCAACGGAAGGAGCTGGACTACAAGATAGGATGCCAGTCTGTTCATTCTACCCTCCTACTATTTGTGGGATCAGATAAATATTTTGAATCTCCAACCTATGTCCTTTTCTATAATGTAAAGGAACTAAACTGAAGTGTCTCAAGGATTCCTTTCATTTCTAACATTCTAGAACTAAATATAGAAAACTTGATCCAACTTAGCAGAAAAGTAAACTACATCACAGGAATGAACTTATTTGATTTAAATTCATTCTCAACAACATGGATCAGTAGTTCAGCAATTTTTATGGATGGGAAGCTCTTTTCTTAAAGAAAATACAATAAATCCCATGTGAAAGTATTTCTATTTTGGTTATAGATTGATTAAAAAACAAAATCTAATCCTATAAGAAATCCACAAATACACTTAAGTAAAATTTTATTAATCATACAGCATCCATGAACTCTTGAAAAATAGCATCTATAAAATAAAACTGATTCAGTGTAAAAGCAGTTCTTAGTTTTTATATAAAGATTCTTTGATTCCTTGAAATAACTCCAAAAATATGTGGGAAACTACCAAAATAGACTATGAGAAATAAACCTGAGCATCCCTAAATAGAAGCTAGATCTTTTCATCTCAAGGAGATATCAAAAAGTAGGGAACCACTCAAACATAATGGCCAGGGCAGTCTTTCTGAGGAGGTGATATTTGGGGCTGAAACCTAAAGGAACAGAAAGATCTAGGCACACAGAGCTGGAGGAAGAGCATTCCAGAGAGTACCACCTGTGAAAGGCCCAGAAGGTAGAACTTGCTGGGCTTGCAGTGCTAAGAGTGGGATGGCGTGACTTTGGAGAGACAGATGAGTGCTATTAAGCAGAGCTTTCTGGTTCACTATAAAGAGCGTGGATTTAAGACTAAGCACAAGTATGGAGTGGGACATGTAAGCAGATGTAAGCTTTTATATATAGAACGTATAAACAACAGGGTCCTACTATATAGCACAGAGAACTATATTCAATATCCTATGATGAACTATAATGGAAAAGAATATATAAAAAAGAATGCATATATATGTATAACTGAATCACTTTGCTGTACAGCAGAAATTAACACAACATTGTAAATCAACTATACTTCAATATAAAAAAATTGAAAAAAAATAGACTAAGCACATGGAGAAAATAGCGAAAGATTTTAAGCAAAATAGTGACACAATGCAGCTACATTTTGAGAAAAATAACTTCCACTGCTATGTGGGTAATGGGTTGGGATGGGGAAAGATACCAATTGAAAAGGCCAGTAGAGACTTGTGGTGTAGGCCAAGCAAAAGATGATGATCATCTAGAATAAAGGTGAAGACAGGAAAGACAGAAATGGAAGAATGTGAGATCATGTGGAATTAACAAGACTTGATGATAGGTTGAGTACTAGGGATAAAGGAAATTGGGCAACCAGAAATGACTTCTAGTTTTCTGGCTGGTTGATAATTCTTCTGAGATGTGAATGAGGAAATAAGCAGAGTGGGGGAAAATACAAATGATACTTGATAATTTTCTAATAAATTGCCTATGCAATTATTATTTGGGAAATAAAGAAGAGAATGAACAGGAAACACTAGATGCTAAAGGAGTATATGTTAATTGACTGCAATTTTTTTTTCAGATTAAAAGCATTCTTATAGATCTGCAAGGTTTCTCTTAATTTGGACATCAGTCTTTTAATGAAAATCCCCTTCCCACAGTTTGGTAGCAGAACGTTCAATCTTCACTGTCCATAGTGGCCTGACTCTTGTGCTACTTGTAGCCTATGTTCCCAGTGGGGACTTGTGTATTGGTTACTGGCAGCCTTGAGCTGAAGGCAGCATGCTGGAATGGGGAGTGGTAAGAGGCTGATTATTAACTAATCATGACAATATCCACCCACCCTCTGACTTCATTTCTGCTTTAATGGAAGGGGGATAAGTAGGTGGATATGGCTCTAGGGTTGTCTAACTAAGAAATGTGAGACTAAATTATTATCTTAAACCTAGCAGATGCTGGAAAATGCAAGAAAGAACACTTTCCACATTTTAATTCAGAAAAATTTCAGTACAGAAGCAATTTTTAAAAATTGTACAGTGAACACATACATACCCACCACCTAGATTCTATCAGTAATATTTTAGCAAAGGTGCTTTACATAGATAAAGGTATCTATCCATTTATCCATCCCTCTATCCATTTATTAATTTATCTTAATTTTTGATGCATTTCAAAGTAAATTGTGAATAACAGTATACTTCCCACCATGCATATTCCAGTATGCATATCATTAAATACAATCAATGTTTGTTTTTTTTCTTTCAATGAAAAATTATACATGTGATGCACAATTCTTAACTGTACATTCACTGAATTTTGACAAATCTATACATCTGTGTAATCCAAACCTCTGTCAAAATATAGAAAATTAACATGATTCCAGAAATATTTCTCATACTCCTTCCCATTCAATCTCTACTTCCACCTCCACAGAGGCAACCACTATTCTGATTTTTTTCCATTCTAGAATTAATAGAAAGGAATTCATACAGAATGTACTCCTTTGTGTCTGGTTTTTTTTTTTTTTTTTAACTCAGCATACTGTTTTTGAAATGCATCCATGTTGTTGTGTATAGCAGTATTTCATTCCTTTTTATTGATGAGTAGTATTCCAGTGTATGAATATACCATAATTTGTTTATCCATTCTCCTATTTGATGGATATCTGAAATATTCCAGGTTTTGCTATCGTGGATAGAACTGCTATGAATATTCTTTTTTTTTTTTTTTTTTTTTTTTTGTGGTATGCGGGCCTCTCACTGTTGTGGCCTCTCCCGTTGTGGAGCACAGGCTCCGGACGCTCAGGCTCAGCGGCCATGGCTCATGGGCCCAGCCGCTCTGCGGCATGTGGGATCTTCCCAGACCGGGGCACGAACCCGTGTCCCCTGCATTGGCAGGCGGACTCTCAACCACTGCACCACCAGGGAAGCCCTATGAATATTCTTAAACAAGTCTTTTTGTGTACATATATTTTTAGTCTCTTGGATAAATAACTAAGATTAGAATTGCAGTCATAATGTAGTTGCATGTTTAGATTTTTAAGTAATGTCCAGAACTCTTCTCAAATTAGTTGTACCATTTTACATTCCAACCAGTAAGAGTTCCAGTTGCTCCACACTCTTACCAACATTTGGTTTATCTTTTTTTTAAAGTTCTAGACACCTCAGTGAGTTTATAATGGTATTTCATTGTGGTTTGAATTTCCCTCGTGACTAATGGTGTTGACCATTTTTGTTATGTTTATTACCATTTGTGTAACTTCTTTTTATGAAATAACTGTTCAAATATTTTGCCTGTTTTTTAATTGGGTTGTCTGTGTTTTTATTATTAAGTTGTAAGAGTTCTTTATACATCTGACACCAGTTCTTTGTCAGATATATGTCTTGTGAATATTTTTCCTGGCCTGTGACTATTTATTTTCCTAATGATGTCTGCTAATAATCAGATGTCTTAAATTTCAATGAAGTCTTTTTTTTCTTTTATGGTTATTGCTTTCTATGACACAAATAACCTTTGTTTACCACTGAATCAAAAAGATTCCTCCATGTTTTCTTCCCAAAGCTCTGTAGTTTTAGCTCTAAGATCATAGGTATATGATTCATTTTTAATCTATTTTTGGGGTATGGAGTAAGACAAAGATCAAGTTTCTTTTTTCTTTTCTTTTTTTTTTTAATGAATATCGAGTTACTTGGTACCGTTTGCTGAAAACAACTCCTTCCCCGGGCAAGCAATTACATTCCCACCACGCATTGCTTATCTTGAATTGTACTTCTTTGAAATACCTTTTTTTTTTTTTTTTTGGCCAATTTTATGCACTTATTTACTTTAAAGAGAAATGTAAAACAAGTGAGCAGTTTTCACTTTGTGTAAATATTATAGAACTTGCCTCATCCTCCCCCAGCAAAGCCAGTCATAAAAGACCAGTTGAATCTGACCCATGTTGTCATCTTCCTCTCATAGACAAATGCTGTTTATTACACTGAATAGAACAACTCTGTACACTCTGATGATTCAGAGATCCTGGAAAATGAGGAGTTAGCTTTGATTCATGGGGCACTTCTTTTAGTGCTACTTACTAGTTGTGGTTTGTGGCTCATCTCCTACCACTCCCTGACAAACACCCTGCCCTCAACAATTCTGAAATACTTATCCCCAGAAAAGCCTTTTCTCACTTCTAGGGATCTGCATGTGCTATTATCATTGCCCATAATGCCCTTGTCCTAATGCCTAAGGAACTCTATTCATATCAGAGGGAGCTTTCCTCAACCTCCTCATCAATGTTAAATATGCCCTCCTAGATGCTCCCATGCATATAGGTCATAATGTATTATATCACTTATCCATATTCCTTTGATTATTCGTCCTATATTTCTCTATCCTCCCCACACATGGCCTTCTCATCATGAACCTCTGGAAAGTATAAATCTAATCTATCTTTCTCTGTACCCCAGTAAGTTAATATAATAAACACAGGGGCTTCCCTGGTGGCGCAGTGGCTGAGAGTCCGCCTGCCGATGCAGGGGACATGTGTTCGTGCCCCGGTCCAGGAAGATCCCACATGCCGCGGAGCGGCTGGGCCCATGAGCCATGGCCGCTGGGCCTGCACGTCCAGAGCCTGTGCTCCGCAACGGGAGAGGCTGCAGCAGTGAGAGGCCCGCGTACTGCAAAAAAATAATAATAATAAAATAAAAAATAAAATAATAATAATAAACACAACGATAGTAGATTTGCTGGATTAAAGAATTTTAATTTTCTGATGTAGTTTAAATTTCAAATATTTTCCACCTTACACTTAAGTATATTTATATTTATATTTATATTTATATTTATATTTACTAGATCTCACAGCCTGACCACTTGGTTTGGAAACTGTAATCATCTTCCTATACCCTAGAATAGACAAAAAAAACTTCCTTGAAAGAATAACAAACACCTAGTGTATATTTTGAAGCTCCCTTATATATGGAGATTGGAAGAATAATTGTAGTAGGATATTTGAGGTACATATCAAAGAAGTGTCTTACGTGTAGCCTACTGTTTTCCTAATTAAATTTCTTCTAATACACTGTTTGAGATTCTGTAAAGAAAGTACACTAATAAGTAGATGGAGTCCCAACTCTGCTATTTACTGGCTAAGTGTAAATATCAGTGAGGACAGGCTGGGTTTTGCTGCAATAATGGCAGTCTTGAACATCGTACTTGTCTCACTCACATTACAAGACTCATCATGGATCAGCCACAACGCTTTCTCATGTTGCCATCACTCTAAAAACGAGAAATACTGCCCATCATCGATACAAAGGGAAAAAGAGGCATGGCAATCTGTACCCTGACTCCTGGAGCTTCTTCCTGGGAATGTCACTCACATTATTAATGGCCACTCCTGAATTCATCAGAGCACAGTCTTCAATTAGGGAGGAAATTTGGAACGCAGTATTTGGCAAAAGTAATTCAATCTACTAAATAAATAGCTTTAGGGAAAACATATTCTGTCTGAATCTCAGTTTCCTCACATATAAAACGATAACTGCAATGATAATAAAACTACTTCATAGGGTTTTATGGATTAACAGAGATAATGATTTAAAAAAAAAACACTTAGCACAATACCTGGCATGTAATTACTTCTCAGTAAATGTTTGTTTAAAACATAAGAAGAAAGAACCTCAGTTTCTGTATCTTTCAAATAAGTAATAGACTGATAGAGCTCCATGGTATCTGGGGTTTTAGCTGGGTGGTTAAAACAGCTAGAGATGATTAGGATGGCTCAATTGTGGACATGTGCCTAGGGTCTTCATTCTTTTACATGTGGAGTCTGTTGGGCTGAAATATGCAAGATGTTCACGTGCCCAATGCCTGAGCCAGGATAGGTATAACTTCCAGGGGCTGGTCTGCATCACTCTCTGGCCACACATGGTGGACTCAAGGTAGCCTCAAACTTACATGGCCACCAGCTTCTCCCAGAACAAACATTACAACAATAAGTGTTCCAAAAGGCCCAGAAAGAAGATATAAGGCTTCCTCTGATATAGCTTCAGAGGTCTGGAATATCATTTTTAATGTATTTTATTAGTCAAGCAAATCACTAAGGCCAACAGTGTTCTTATACCTTCACTAAAATAAGCCAAAAAACTAGGGTTTGCTACAGGAAAAAACATTATAACATTATAATATAAAAAACATTATGATAGTGGTTTATTTATTTATTTTGCATTTCCCTAATGGCTAATGAGGTTGAATATCTTTTCATGTGCTTATTTGATATCCATGTGTGTTCTGTAGTAAAGTGTTCAGATTGTTGACCAATTTTTAAATTGGGTTGTTTGTTTTCTTATTAAGTTTTGAGAGGTCTTTAAAGATATATCCTAAATATCTATGTCTTTTGTCAAATATGTGATTTATAGTTATTTTGTCTATAGTTATCTTGTTATTCTCTTTATAGGGCTTTTGTAAAACAAAGTTTTTAAAGATTGATGAAGTCTAATTTACCGAGATTTTCTTTTCTTTTACGGATCATGCTTTTGGTGTCAGATCTAAGAAAACTTTGCTTAACTCAAAGTCACAAAGATTTTCTCCTATATTTTCTTCTAAAAGTTCTGAAGTTCTACATTTTAAAGTCAAATCTATAAACCATCTTGGGTTAATTTTGTGTATTGTGAGGCACAGGTCATGGTTCATTTTTGTTGCAGATGGATGCCCAGTTTTTCCAGTACAATTTACTGAAAGGAGTATCTTTTTCCATTGAATTGCCTTTGCACCTTTGTCAAAAATAAATTTACCACATTGAGTATATTTTTGGACTCTAGTCTGTTTCATTAATCTATGTGCCTATCCCTTTCCTAATCACACTATCTTGATTAGTGTGAATAACATTACATTATCTTGATAGCTGAATAACATGTTTTAAAATAAGGTAATTTGAACCTTCTTTGTTCTTCTTTTAAAAATTAATTGTTCTAGTTCTTTCTTCCTTTACATATAAATTTTAGAATCAACTATCTAAATATGTACAAAATCATGCTGGTATTTTGATTTGTATAGCATTAAACCTATAAATCTGTCTGGGAAGAATTGGTACTTAACTATGTTGAGTATTCCAATCCATGAGCCCTGTATAATCTCTCCATTTACTTAGGTTTTTGGGTTTTTTTCCAACTCTTTCTTATATCTGCATTTTGTAATTTTTGACATACAGATCCTGCACATTTTGCTAGATTTATACTTAAGTATTTCCTTTATTTAGAGCTACATAAAAGGTATTTTTATTGTAATTATTAATTATTCATTAATAGTATAAAGAAATAATGATTGATTTTGTATGATGACATTGTATAATGAGAACTTGTTAAACTCACTTACTAGTTCCAGGAGCTTTATTATGGATTCTGCAGGATTTTCTTAAGAAGACCATCACATTATCTGAAAATAGGGATAATTTCAATTTTTCTTTCCTGTGTGTATATGTGTTTTTAATTTTTTTTTCTTGCCCTCATGTACTGACTAAATAGGCATGCAGAGAGTGGACATCCTGCCTTATTCAAAATCTTAGAGATAAATAAGTTGACCTTTCATCATTAAGTATGATGTTAGTGAAGGGGGTTTTTTTGGTAAATGTCCTTTATCAGCTTAAGGAAGTTCCCTTCTTTTCCTAGTTTCCTCAGAGATTTTTTCATGAATACATGTTAAGTTTTGTCAAATGTTGTTTCTGCATGAATAACTATGAACCTGTGGTTTTACTTTTTAGTCTATGAATATGGTGGGTTGCACAAATTGTTTTTCAAATGTTGAACTAGCCTTGTATCCCAGGATAAATCTCACTTGTTGTTATATATTGTTCTTTTTATATGTGACTAGATTTTGAATTGCTAACATTTTGTTGAGGATTTTTGTGGCTATGTTCATGATGGAAATTGGTCTCTAGTTTTCTTGTACTGTCTTTTGGCGTCCGGGAAATTCTGCCCTCATAAAATGAGTTTGGAAGTATTCTCTCCTCTCTAATTTCTTGGAAGATATTGTGTAGAGCTGGTGTTATTCCTTCAAATGTTTGGCAGAATTCACCATTGAAACCACCTGGAACTGGAGATCTCTTTTTTGGAAAACTTTAAGCTGCAAATTCAATTTCTCTAATAGACATAGCTCTATTCATGTTATCTACTTTTTTAAAAAATTCATTTTATTTATTTATTTAGGCTGCATTGGGTCTTCGTTGCTGCGCACGGGCTTTCTCTAGTTGCAGCGAGTGGGGGCTACTCTTCGTTGCCGTGCGTGGGCTTCTCACCGTGGTGGCTTCTCTTCTTGCGTAGCACGGGCTCTGGCGTGTGGGCTTCAGTAGTTGTGGCATGCGGGCTCAGTAGTTGCGTCTCACGGGCTCTAGAGAGTAGGCTCAGTAGTTCTGGTGCGTGGGCTTAGCTGCTCCACAGCATATGGGATCTTCCTGGACCAGGGCTCGAACCCATGTCCCCTGCATTGGCAGGTAGATTCTTAACCGCTGCGCCACTAAGGAAGCCCCCATGTTATCTACTCTTTTGGTGAGTTTTAGTATTTTGTAGCTTTCAAGGAATTGACCCACTTTATCTACATTATTAAATGTATGTGCATAGAATTGTCCTTGGTATTTTCTTATTAGCATTTTAATGTCTGTAATGATATATTCTCTTTCATTGCTAGTAATGATAATTCTTTCTTGATAATTTCAGTTAGAGATTTATCAACTTTATTGATTCTAAGAAACAGCTTTTGATTTCACTGATTTTTTTCTCAATTTTGTTCTGTTTTCTATTTATTTCTGAACTAACCTTTACTTAATTCTTTCTGACTTCTTTAGGTTAATATTGCTCTTCATTTTCCAGTTTCTTAAGATGGAAACTTAAATTGCTGATTTGGGACTTTTCTTCTTTTCCAATACAAGCATTCAATGCTATAAATTTCCTTCAGAGCACTGTTATAGCTTCATTCCTTACATTTTTATATATTGTACTTACATTTTAGTTCAGGTCAAAATAGTATATTTTCTAATTTCCCTTGAGGCTTCATCTTTGACCTCATGGATTATATAGAAGAATGTTTTTATTTGAGGATTTTCCAGATATCTTTCTGTTATTGATTTCTAATTTAATTAGATTGTTTTCAGAGAATGTACTTTGTATGAATCCACTTCTTTCACATTTGTTAAGTTTTATTTTATGATGTAAGATTTGGTCTACATTGATGAATGTTTCTTGGACACCCAAAAAGAATGTATATTCTACTGTAGTTAGGTGGAGTGTCCTATGAATATCAGATAGACCCAACTAGCTGATGGTGATGTTCAGTTCTTTATACTTCTTGACTTAATATTAACTTGTTTTATCAAATACTAAGAGAGAAGTCATCACAGCCCTAATTGTGGATCTGTCTATTTCTTGTTTCAGATCTATCCATTCTTGCTTCATGTATTTGAAGTTTTGTTAAGACTGTACATATTTAGAATCATTAGGTCTTATTAGTGAACTTTTATCATTATGTAATAACCTTTTTTATTCTTGGCAGTTTTCCTTGCTCTGAAGCCTATTTTGTCTGATATAAATATATACTCTCCAGCTGTCTTTTGATTGGTGCTTGAATTGTATCTTTCTTCATCCTTTTATTTTTAACCTATGTAGCTTACTTAAATCCAATGGATAATGTTGAACTGGCGTAGTTGCTTTTGCTGTTGTTGTTTCAGTAGGCTGGTCAGACTCTCCACATATTTTGACTCACATTCTGTGGACTGTGGTTCCAATATCAATTCACTATCCAAAGCCTTTGATAGGCCATTTACAGCTTTCCTGTGTGTCCCTCACCCAGCAGCCAGTCTAGGACTTGGGCTGTAGTCTACCCCACAGTTCTGTTCTCAAAGCATTTACCATGCTTTTTAGCCTCAGATCCACCCCTGGGGCTCAGGAGTGAGCCCAAGAATTCATATACATTTTATGGGATCGTTTTCTCAGGCTGTCTCCTCCCAACTAATTTGCTCATTTAAAAAAATTTAATCTTGGGCCTCCCTGGTGGCGCAGTGGTTGAGAGTCCGCCTGCCGATGCAGGGGATACGGGTTCGTGCCCCGGTCTGGGAGGATCCCATATGCCGTGGAGCGGCTGGGCCCGTGGGCCATGGCCGCTGGGCCTGCGCATCCGGAGCCTGTGCTCCGCAACGGGGGAGGCCACAACAGTGAGAGGCCCGCATACCGCAAAAAAAAAAAAAAAAAAAAAAAAAAAAAAATTTAATCTTACCAAATTAGTAAAACATCAACTAACCATTCTTGTTCTTCACTCAACTTGAGTTCTACTGAAGCTGTCAGATAAAGACACCCAAACTTTTATATCACTGCTTCAGGGTCTTCTACTCAATTCCACCCTAAATGACTCTTAGGGATTTATTCAATGTTTCCTTAGTCAACTTTCCTTTTTTTTCTCTCTCTCTCTCCCTCTCTCTCTCAATGGAAGTGTCCACCAGAACACACTCTCTCCTGGCCCAGTGACTACCATGTATCTATTATCTACCTCCTGGAAATAGTGAGTTTTGCCTGACTATGCCTTAACCTTACTTTCTCAGATCCAGTTCATGTGAGAAAAAGCACATCAATATCCTGTTGGACAGCCTCTCTCCTTTTCACGAGCAGTGAACTATGCTGATCTTGTGCACACCGTCACTGGAGAGCCCACCATCTGAATACCAGAACTGGTCCTAAACCAAAGTGTTTAAGTGGGAGATGTGTCTTGAGTTGCCTGCTGCACTCTGTCTCTACTTGCAGTTCCTTGTTTGTCCTCTCAGCACTTAGCTCAAGCTATTTAACTGGCCAGAACTCTCGGGCTTGCCTGCTCTCTGGTATAAGAGAGAAAATTATTAGGATAAATGAAATCATACTGAACTGTTCAAGTCATACTCCTTCAGGGAGCATTTGCATTTCAAATAAGTTTGTGAAGACAGGTTACTCCCTTCATTCTGGATTTTCTAGCAGGATGACACTTGGAACAAGGGGTTAGTATGAGGTAGAAGTGCCCTTAATTTTTTTAAAAACCCTTCTGTTAATATAAAGGATTGAAAAGAATATTTTGTTTTGTTTGCTTGGAGGGGGGAGGTGTCTGTATGAGTGTAGGAGAAAGATAATTTGTACAATTTGTTGTCCACAATATTCTAAATTTCAAAATACTTATAAAATCAGATGGAGAAATGAGGGACAGAAATGTATTACCTTCCCTTAAAATGCATCTCTTGATTCTCCTACTCAAACTGAATGCATAAAAACTCTTCACAAGCTGTGCGTGGTGATAATGTATAATAATCTGCAATGATTTGTAAAATGTTTCCTATTCTTCAGTCATATTAATAGGCTCACAAGTACAGAGAAAAGATCTAGTTCACCCACAAATAGCTATTATAGCTGACTACATATGTGCATTATATATTTCTACTGAAACTTTAGAAAAGTATTTCATGAAGCGTTTTATGTAGAACAATTGCCTAACAAATGTTTCTAAGAGAAAGGGAACCCATGTAGCTATAAACTATATCCCCTCTTGGAGATTTAAAATGTATTTGACCATATAAAAGGCTCTAAGTGGCTCTGCAGTAAAGAAATCTAATTTTTTTGGCAAAACTTTTCCTAAATTGATTAGACTACTAACTCTTCTCTTCACATGACACCCATTAACATCGCGAGCCAGTATATTGCATAGCACATTGTGGGAAACATTCCAGTAGATACTTATCATTTGGGAGGGATATATTCTGCAGCTTTTATAAATCCCCAAATTCATGAACACCACTGCAGCACATAATTTCTATCATAAATTATATGAATGTTGATCTTTATTGAAACAGTTTGTTGAACTGTCTTTCCTGTTCCTGTGAGGAATACATGGTAGATTCAATAATGTCATAAATCCCACTACCTTCCACTGAATTAGGCATTTATCTCTGCACTTATCCAAAAATACTTTGGTTAGAAACACCACTTTCTTAACTTCTTTACTTTTTCTTCATTTCCATCATAAGGATTAGCAGAGGGTAATTTGGGGAACAATTTCTGTCTCTGCCTCCGCCCCCCACCCCCCACACACATATACACACACAATTTTCATGCTTTTGTTTTGCTTTGTATTTTGTGGAGTAATAAAAAGTAAATTATGGCCCAAGTTCTCAAGGCCCTACATGCACATAATCAGAAAAATATATGTAAGCAAATATGTATAATCAGCCTATCCCTTAACCCATAATGACCTACCCACAAAACAGGAATTTGGGTGGAATGTTGGTATCATATCTGAGACGGTTTTGGAGTCAAACAGAACTGGGTGGATTCTAGGTGACACTGAGTAAGTTACTTTATCTCTCTAGGATGTGCTATCCTCATTTGTTAAATAGGATTATAATAGTTATTTGAAGACTAATTGAGATAAGATGTAAATGCCTGGCACCTAGTAACTCATCCAAAGGCAGTAGTAATCATGTAAGAAACAGCCTCATGGCCGAAACGTCATTAAAATCTAAGTCTTTAAAAATTACATGTGTGCCCATGTGTACAGCAATCAAGGCTAAGAGTGTATTTGATTTTCTCAACACCTTTTGCAAGCTAGTTCAGATTTATGCCACATTACAATTCAATAAACATCTATTGGGACACTCTTTTCCAGCCCTACATAGAAAGCACAATATTCTTTGACCCAAATTCTAGAAGCAGATAACCTTCCTGAACCAGTCTTCTTTTCTGAGTAGAGGCAAATAGGACACTAGTTTTACATACATCTCCATATCTTATATTTCTTCAGGAATTAATAATCTTTTTCTTTGCAAAGATACCTGGACACCAACTTTCTACCTACTTCTATTTAGGTCAACACTCAGCAATTTTTTTTTTTTAGCAAAAAAAATAAGTATTAGATGAAACTATGAAGAGCAGGTATTTATAGCAATGACTGACATGGAAAGAAAAATAAAATCACATCCATATACCCATTTTCCTAAATACACTTTTTTTTTTTTTTACTTTTCATATCTTCTATTTGACCTCTCAAATACTCTCTATATGACCTGAAACAAAACAATGTGTGAATAAAACATAATAGTAGAAAACCTTCATGTTGACTCTTCTTTTGTTCAACTTCCCTTCATGGCAGTGAAATGGGACAAAAATCTCTCACATGTAACGTCACAGTGGCAGAAATACAATACACAATGCACTGTCATTTCTCTATGTCATACACACACACACACACACAAATGGAAACCCGTAGCACAGTAGATGGTGTTTTATGTGAGGAAAATTAAACAAAACACAAACAATGGCTGGATTACTATGACAACAGAGTATATGCCATGGTTTCTGAAAACACTTGACAGCTGTTTTCAATTTTAACTGTTTGCTCTGGTACCTTATATCATGTTAGCAGCTCCATGGGCCTTAAAATGTGCGCCTTGGCCATTTTTTAAAAAGTTTCACTCATTCTGTGTGCTTCTAAGCCTACAGAAATAAGGCCACAACAAGTGAGTCATGCTCAAGGCTGAGCCACTTCACAAGACTCACTCAAAGAGAACCCAGAAGGTCTTCTCATTGTCCTGTAGGCTATGGAGAAACTGCAGTAGTGAGACTGCGCTGGTCAAACTTTTTAAAATTACCACAGAATTCTTAATTTCAGGCCATGTGAGTTTTAAGTGCTATCATCTTTTCTCCCATGGAGAAAAAATTCTGATATGAAATAAGAAGTCACCTTTCTTAAACAAGATTGTTAGGTAAAATTAATTTAACCCTCTGAACAATCCTGTGATGTAAGTATTATCGGCTTTATTTTATGAATGATGAAAGTTGAATTCAGAGAAGTAAAGCAATGTGTACCAAACCCATATTTTGAAAGTAGGAAATCCTGGATTAAAACAGTTACTCTGAAATCCTATTCAATTCTTCCCAATTTGGACCTTCCTATGTCTTTTACTGCATTCATGAGCATGGTTCAGGAAATAATGTTTTGGGAACATCTTTGTCTAAGAAGTATTTAATGAGGGCAAACAGTCCAACTAAGAATAGTGCTATTGTTGTTAGTCTCCACTAGGTCTGTGTGTATATATGAGAAGGTTAAAAAAAAAAAAGAAGAAGAAGAAAAGAAAAGAAATTCAGTGAACACTTTTGAAAGTTGATAGATGCATCTAAAAAGCAAATAATTGTCTTCTCTCACAGATACCTCCAAAGAATCTTAACGGAAAATGGGAAGACGTGAGTGTTTTAATCCCAGATCCCATTGAGGATCTTTCTAACTTTACTGAAAGATATTGGATAGATTATTTAATCCCCTTACGTATGGGTTTTACCACCTATAAAATCAAAATTATACAACTTGGGTGAGTTGTAGAAAGAATAAGTAACTTGATGGTGATAAACTTAAATTCACAATATTATTGCCTGTATAGTTTAATGCTTATTTACAATCAACTGACAATCGTTTATTGCCCAGATCAGGTCTAGATGCTCTGGGAGATAAAAATAAACATACGAAAACACACGTCCTCCTGGAGGAGCTCACCAGGAAGTCGGTGAGACAGAATTCACAGACATAAAAGAATTAGAATATGCTAGAAGACAATGTAGAATCAAATGGTATAAAGCACGTTGCCCCCATCTAGCAATTATTGTTAGTCACATTTTTTTTCCGCCCAAACCAACTAAAGACCCATTTACCCTGTAAAGTCTTCCCCGAATTTTCTGGCTCATAGCTTCCTTCCTTGATCACTTTTTATTTGAGCCACATTTTAATCATCTTTTGTCAATTATTATATGTATCTTTGAATTTTAAAATTTGTTAATATACAACCTGCTTTCTCTACTAGATCATAAATCTCTTGATCAAAAGCCACATACGCTTCTTTATTATATCTTCAAAGCCAGATGCTTTGTTTTGCACAATGGACGTACTGCTGATTTTTTTTCTGATTATCATGAAAACGATGACAATTACAAGTGAAGTATGAATTCACAGAATGGAGCCACCACAGGAACAACACTTATATGAATGTGGTTACATTTCAGAGACACTGGATTCACTTTACCTTGAGTTCCTTAAGCACGAGGATTGTCTTTTTCACATGTATCTTTTGTTTTTGTCCTAGCGTGATGCCTGACATAATATCAATAGAAATGGAAGGGTCTGACAAAGGAAGGAAAGTAGGAAGGGAAGAAGAGTTGGAAGGAGAGAAGAAAGAGTCTGTTTACTGAAGAATGGACTTAACTATGAAAAAAAGTAGGAAATCCTAGACAAGAAGGACATTATTGGCAAAGGCAGAGTGGTTGAAATTGGCAGTGTGTGAGCGTGTACACATGTGTGAAACTATGTGGAAGGCATTCCAGCTGAAACAAGCAATTTTCTTTGTGAGGGCATGGGACATTGTGTTGAATAGGTAAGATGTTTTTCATGCGTGGAGGTCATACTGTGAAAGTCAGAATGAATAATTTAGAACTGGGGCCAGAGGCAATGGAGCCATTACAGGTTCTTAAGATGATGAAAAGCATTTTTGGGAAAACTACTTAGAAACAGCAGCATACGAAGTAGACAAGAGAGGAAACATTAAAGGAAGAAAATCCGCTTAGATCCAATTGTGGTAATGTAATCATGGGGTAATGAACCTGAACTATAGCAGAGTCACCAAAATAGAAAATCTTTTTATTGAAAAATATCAGTAGGATTTGATGATTAACTGAATATAAGAGTACCAGAGATAAAGACATAGTAAATATTGCCAAACTCCTAAACGATGAAAGAGGTTGAGCTCACAAATTGTGGTGCCATAAATTAAAATAAGGAAGTACAGAAATAGCTGGTTTAAGGAAGATGACAAATTTAATTTTAGACATGATGATTCTATGTAGCATGAGGTAGTAGGAAGGACATGATATTAGAGATAAATTTGCAAAGCCTCTGGCTCTGTGAAGAGCGTAAAGAAGTTACTTATGATGTTGAATTAGTATTTTCATTAAGTCACTTAACATCTCTGGGTATTTACGTTTCCTAAAATATTAAAAGGGCACATACATTCCTGCTATAATTACCACACTGCGAGGATAAAATAAGATGGTGATGGTTAGATTTCTTGGTTATTGTCAGATCTTATGTAAGTTATAAATCAGAGATCTGAGGCAGAGGTACAAGTTGTTGCCTGATCCATATAGAGGCGGTTTATTTGCTCTTTCTAGGATCTTACAGAGGAATGATACTCTCCCATATCTACTTTCAAAGGGATGGAAGATAAAACTGCAGAGAACACAGGATTTATTTTCTAAGAAAACAAATCCTAGGATTGGCCAGGCTTTCTCCTGTCAACCAAGTACCTCTATTTTCCTTACTATAAAGTAAGAACAAGACATCCCCAACCCATTTAACTGATTTGTTCTACAAGCTTCAGCAAACACAAGCACAGGGACATTGGATGGGTGGAAGAGGGAGAAAGTGGTGCTGGGTGACAGGGATATATGGCTGAGTTACAGCAGATCTACAGAAAGCTAGAACCAAGTAGAAGGAAGGGACCTGATCACAGGGGATTTTGATGAAAAGGGGAGAAAGCATTCAATAATGATTAAGCTAAGTGCGTGGACTCTGGAATCAGACAGAAGAGTGTTTATCTTGAGATAAAACACAGCTCCTAGCTGTGTGACCACAGGAAAATTGCTAAGTTAACTAAGCCACACATTTTAACATGGGCACAGTAAGAGCACCCACCTCCCAGAGTTGTGAAGATTAGATGAAATACGAGTAAGTACTCCATAAATGCTAACATTATTGAAAGGAAACAGTGTTAGATCAACCTGAATCAGCATGAGGACACCACTAATTATTTCTAGTCTTTAAATATAAGGATAAAAAGAGACGGAGAGAAAATGGAAGAAAGGACAGCAAAAGAGAGAGAGAGGAGATAGCAGCCAGGATAGGTAAAGGAGAAATGGGATAAAAATGAGGGAAAAATGGGGCAAGAAATTGACAGGGAAGAGCTGAAAAGAGCAATGGCGAAAGGGGACGGGGGAAGATTCTTAAAGTTAACACTTAACAGTTTGAAATTTCCACATCTTGTTCCTTGGTCATTGAAATAGAAGAGCACGATAAAATATGATTCTGAATGAAACTGGAAAAAAATGTTAATGAAAGACTCATAGGAAAGCTTAGTGGGAAAGCCAAAGTATAAAGGAGGAAAAAGCCTCCGTGTTGTACTTGTGGGAATTGATTAAAAGACAGAGAAAAACAATTTCATCTAATTATTTTCTGTTCTTCTGTTTTACATATTTCTATAGCTACCTAAAAATGATTGTTTAAATAACGTGCATTGCAAGCCTTCTGAGTCAAATATGGTTTGGCCTTTATACACTATTTTAAACAAAGTGCACTTATATAATTAGGAAGGGTACCATAATACAAAGCAAAGATATTATATTAGACGAGGAAACAAGTTCTATAAAACAGAGTGTACATTCCAGCAAACTAGCAAATCTTTTTTATAATCCCTATTCATACACAACTCAGAATGATGTAATGCCAGGTTATATATCAACTAAACCATTCTTTCAATGAATCTCTGACCCAAATGCCTAAGGAGTCTGTCTGGAGTTGATAGCCTGTTGAAAAAATGAATAAACCCTGTGGTATGACTATCTATTATGGATTACTCCAGTTCTCACACAAGAACCAAAAATGATTCAATTTATGACGCTCACATTATGCTTAGGAAATGAAGATTAATAAGTGATGTAAATTCATCGAGTTAGGACGTTTTGCAATTTTCTTGTGAGTTGAGAAATCCTTCATATAGACTGAGATTTACAGATCTAGTGACCAAGAGACTTTGAATGTGTAAGACATGTACATTCAGGGGTGGCCATGGGAAAACTGTGTAGCACCTAGCTTCTATTTGATGACCCATCATCTCTCAACCTTCCTTCCCTCCCACACATCCAGATACACATACCCAGAGACTCATCTATCTCTCCGGACACAGGACACCCAACCAAGTCCCTACACTCTAGTTATGGCTTTGGCCCCTTCCCATAATGTTATCCCATCTCTCAAACCCCCCTACCTAGTTATTTGCTACCCTACATGGCACAAACAAACCAGGAAAGGGTTACTGAACATTCATAGACTGAACTCCTTTCTAGTTAACATATTTGAATGATAATGTTAAATTAAAAAAAAGTTCAGTGGGAGTGCTGTGGGATGATAATTTTGCTAGATCATTTATTAAAAATATAAAGCACCCATTATTTTATGTCACATATAGTCTGCTTTTGACTATGATATTCCATGTTGTATCAGTTAATAATCCTACTGAATTTCTAGAGTTATTCTTTGCTCCCTACTTAAAAGTGTTATTCCAAAATCATATGCTATTCCAGAGTAGGCAGCCTCCTTTACTAGGGAAAGGTGTAACACAAGTTTGCCATGAGGTAGCCAGAGAGTGATCGTATTATTGGCATTTTACAGAGTTAGGGTTTTAATATTCAGTATTAACAAAGGCTATTTAGAAAATCCCCACAGATTCCCCTTCAAAAATATTCCACTTAATTTCTTTCTTTAGGGTTAAAAAAAACCCACTTGTTTTAAAATGTATGCATAAATATTTAAGAATAAAAGTCACTAAAAATAAAATTTAAAAACAATGTTCTGGGGCCTCCCTGGTGGCGCAGTGGTTGAGAGTCCGCCTGCCGATGCAGGGGATACGGGTTCGTGCCCCGGTCTGGGAGGATCCCATATGCCGCGGAGCGGCTGGGCCCGTGAGCCATGGCCGTTGAGCCTGCGCGTCCGGAGCCTGTGCTCCGCAACGGGAGAGGCCACAACAGTGAGAGGCCCGCGTACAGCAAAAAAAAAAAAAAAAAACAATGTTCTGAGGGTTTTTTAATAATTAATTATAGTTAATAAAAATAGAAAAGCACAGAGATTAAATTAAAACTCCCATCATCTTACCACACAGTGATACTTTTGATAAATTGGATAAATTTGCATACACATTTTATATGACTTTTATATACGTCTAATATGTGAATGTATGTATGTGTATATACATATATGCGTGGCAGCTTTTGCTTGCTTGTTTTTTTTCTTGTTTTTTTTTTTTTTGTCGTACGCAGGCCTCTCACTGCTGTGGCCTCTCCCGTTGCGGAGCACAGGCTCCGGACGCGCAGGCTCAGCGGCCATGGCTCACGGGCCCAGCCGCTCCGCGGCACGTGGGATCCTCCCAGACCGGGGCACGAACCCATGTCCCCTGCATCGGCAGGCGGACTCCCAACCACTGCGCCACCAGGGAAGCCCGGTTGTTTTTCTTTGGGATTTTGTATTGAACATATTTTTAAATAAATCTCTCCACATATTGCTGATTACCGTTTTAGAAATAAATTCCTAGAAAATGAATTGCTGAGTCCATGGTTTGCCTGATTTAAAACCTGAACACCGGCTCACTCAAAATGTTATCAATTTACATGTACATCAACAGTATATTTAATTCATCCCAGATATAGTCACAACTCAAGTGTTTTGAAATTTGAGATGGTAAGTAAACAAACACTTTGCCTTCTGTTTTTCTTGTAAAGCAGTTTTTCTTGTAAAGCAGTAACAACGTGCTTACGAGAAATCAAAACTTGTCTTTTCAGAATCCCGTTATCCCCCTAAATCATCTCTAGCACAAAACCAAATCTGAGAAGATGAGACTGAGAATGAGAGGTGTTTCTGCTCCCAATTTGTACATGGCTGTCTGACGAAAGCGGCTGCTGTTGCAGCAGTGACCTTCACTGTCTGCAGGGAACTGTTAGGTTTGCGCTTGTCAGAAGCGCTCTCTGGCTCCCTCTATCTCTCCCCCCACCCCCGACACCCATCCTTTTTTCCTCCTCCTCTCCCTCCCTCTCTTTCTGAGACCATATCTTGTCCTATGGCACCTCAGATATTTATGATCACATTTTTCCACTGACCCCTAAGGATCAGCATTGACGCAAACTCAATTCAGATATGAAGTGTTTCTGGTACAGCATACTGAAATTTACCTATCGATAGAATTGAGCAATGTTCTTAAATCAAACCTTGACGTGTTTGAACTACCAAAGTATAGCCTAAGGTAACACGTCAAAGGTTATGGAACGGAGGGTCAGCTACTGCAAAACCAGCTACAACACGTGGGCTGGGTATAGGAAGAGCACAAAAAGAAGAGATGGAGCAATGGCTGCCTTTTATCTTCTGGAATGGCAGTGCGCCTTGGGCTTTTTCTTTCCCCTGTGAATTTGCCTTGCCCTTGGCATTTGCCGCATCAGACTGGAAAAGAGCAGTCGCCCTGGTCAAAAGGTCATAAAACCTTCTGCACAGTGCTGATTATTGCCCAAGCTTTCCTACAGCACCCTTTCATGATTGCTCTGCTCGTCCCTTTCCATTATTTCTTGTAGAGCTATCTCCCTTTGAAAGAAAGGATTAATTCCCACATCTATTCAGATCTGGGCTCCACCAAGTGCTAGATTCGGTCTCAAATACTGGCCCCTTGCTGGAGGAGTGATAATTCACATGAAACCAAAGGTGGAGAACAGGAACCTCCTCATGTCCCTTAATGATGCATTGTAAATGAATCTCCCATGAATGCACTTATTTTTTTTTTAATCTATTTCACTTTTTAACTCTACCTCATTTGGAATTTGAGTTTCCCCAATCACATAGGAAGCAACTCAGTGTTGACTTCTTAAAAATATATGTGTAGCAGTGGAACCCCTTAACAGTTGTGAAAGAGGGCTAATGCCCATCTTTCAAAGAAATGGAAACAATAGGAGTTTGGGAGTAAACTATAACTTAGGGCAAATCCCAGCTCTTCCACTTACGTTAATGAAACATTAGGTGAGTAGTTTCACCTCTTGGAGCTTCAAATTAATCTTATGAGAGCAGAGTTAATAAAATTTGCTTCTCTGGGCTGTTATGAGGATTAAATGATACAAAATATGTAAAGAATCTGTCATAAAATAATGTTTAATATATAACACCTACCCCTTTTAGCCAGTGCTTTTTCAGAGTTTCCTCCACTTTATTTTATCACTGTGATTTGTGCTGCTCTGATTTAAAAGTGCTTTTCTACTTCAAAAAATGTTCTTGCTGATTCATCAGATGGGCATTATAACCAGTAACTATCTGCCTGAATATTCTGAGGACATAATTACAGTATTTATCTTTTATATAAGGTGCATATACTCAGTATGTCTCATTATGGTCACAAAAGTCTTCTCATTGAATCATACATACTGAAAGAAAATCACATTCTCTCTCTGAAAGAAAATCACATTCTCTCTCTGACTCTCCATGCAGCAAGCTTACTTAATAGCTTAAGAAGGCTAACTTTCAACTGTTGAGTAATGCTCGTAAGTCCTAAGACTAAGATCTGCAATTCTGCTATGGGGAGTTCTTGAGTTTTCACTCCCAAATAATACTAACTAATTTATGTGTGTCTTTACATATAATCCTTATGATCTTTTCAAAATTAAAAAATGCATAAAACGTTCATTTCTCTTCCTCCCAAGGCTTTTGAAAGGCACTTCTGCTTTTCCTTCTGTACCTATGATGCTAAGAAAAAGGCGAAAGTAGAAGCCTAAAATACGGACAGGAATTGAGATATTCATAGGACATTACCAGAAGTGGGCATTGATCCTGAAGCCATGACATTCAGGTGGGAATTCTACGTCGTGTGCCAAACCTACAGGTCAAAGCTCTTGTGGAAAATCATAGTTCTCTGTAAACTTCTTGGACACCATCCTCTCTGTGAGCATTCACCATTGCTTTTTCCTACCCTGACTGGGGTTCTAGCTCAATATGCTTAGCTTCTGTGTTCCATAAAATCGATACTTCAAAAAAATCTGTCAAATAATTTTCAAATCAATTCATAAGTTTGCCTCTAAGCTAGGACATAGAAATAGGGTATTTCTTTAGGCCTTTTATTTTTAATGTTTACACTATATAATGTTAGAGCCAACCTCAAATTCAATTTTAGAAACTGTCAAGGTATTTGGTGAAAGATATCAAAAGTGGATTTATGAATTATGTCCAAGATTATGTAACTGGATTTCAAGATAGGGATGTTTCTGTGATCAACATTTTCTAGTCTATAAAAGCATACTTTAAAAAATAAAGCTAATAGCTGTTATTAACTAACTCAGAGGTGATTATTAATAAAGGAATAAATACATTTTTACTGATTAGAAAAGAGACTGTTAACTATTTCTTTTCTGTGGCTTTAAGCCTTCAAGGTTACCTCCATACATCACTGCCAAATATAAAAAAGTACCAAATAAAATGAAGATTCCAGTTCTTTCGTATTATTCACAGCCTCGTGTCTGAAGTGGACCTGCAAGACCTACATCATTCCACAGTGTTATGGGTTGAATTGTGTCCCCCAAAAAGATATGTTGAAATCCTAACCCTATCATACCTCACAATGTGACTTTATTTGGGGATGCAGCTGTTGCAGGTTTTTTATTTATTTATTTATTTATTTATTTATTTATGGCTGTGTTGGCTCTTCGTTTCTGTGCGAGGGCTTTCTCTAGTTGTGGCAAGTGGGGGCCACTCCTCATCGCGGTGCACGGGCCTCTCACTATCGCGGCCTCTCGTTGCGGAGCACAGGCTCCAGACGCGCAGGCTCAGTATTTGTGGTTCACGGGGCTAGTTGCTCCGCGGCATGTGGGATCTTCCCAGATCAGGGCTCGAACCCCTGTCCCCTGCATTGGCAGGCAGACTCTCAACCACTGCGCCACCAGGGAAGCCCCTGTTGCAGTTTTAATTTGCTAAGTTAAGATATACCGGAATAGGATGGGTCCCTAACCCAAAATAACTGACATCCTTACAAGAAGAAAGAAATTTAGACACAGACACAGAAGGAAGACAGCCATGTGATGATGGAGGCGGAGACTGGAGTTATGCTACCACAAACCAAGGAATGCCTGGGGCTACCAGAAGCTAGAAGAGGTGAGGAAGGATCATTCCCTAAAGTCTCCAGAGGGAGTATGGCCCTGTCAGCACCTTGATTTTGGACTTCTCATCTCCAGAACTGTAAGACAATAAATTTATTTTGTTATAAGCCACTCCATTTGTGTTACTTTGTTATGGCAGCCCCAGGAAACTAACACAAACAGTTTTATGAGACCTCATCTTTCTACTTTGACTTTGGGACTCACTTCCCCAATTATCACTTTACCCAACGTTAGACTTAAAACTGAACTGCTTTCTCTGGCTTTGAGTTTTTATCTCTTTTCTTAACTAGAATTAATGATCATCCCCCAAGATTTTATGCAACAGAGGTAAACTGGAGCCAGCCCATACCAGTTTACAGCAGCCAGTTGTTAAATTTTTAGGAATTTTGTAAGCCAATTGCTAAACACAGCCATTATTTTAAAAATTACATTGTATAAGTTTTAAATTAGGCAGATTACACTAAGACAAATGTAATAAATATCAAAACTCATCACTTCCTAATTGTTTGACTACTTTTTACTATAATCTGTGCCCTTGAGGCTATTTATGTCAAATTTATCTGTTTGGTGGAAACAGTTGGGGAAAAATGTGCTACTGCTCATTTTTTCCCAAGTTACATTGGTAGCTTGAAATCAGCCATGGTGGGAATACTTACACCATGAAAACCGCCAAAAGCCACAAGCCAGTTATTTTTATATTTTCAAAGAATTAACTGTAAATTTACCAGCACTCCACCGAAATAACCTTTAACTTCATTCAATAAGCCAAACTAGGATGACTACAGAGGAAAAGCTCGTGGTTAGCTTTATTAAAGATATCTCTTTTCTGGGCCCTGCTATGCACCTCTCAGTAAAAACTCAGAGCTCAGGACAGCAAGTAAAAGGAAATAAAGGACTCTATTACAAACAATGAAGACAGAGATTTGACAGGGATTATGAAGAGGGGATAAGGCAGACTTAGATGCTGGTGACCTATTTTTAGTATTGTCTAGAAAATCTCTCAGGAAAGTGTTTAGCTCTGATTATAAATATTAATTACACTCCAATCAGAGAACTATTTAAAGGATCTGTGCTCCTTAGGGAAAGATATTTCAGATAGATAGATAGATAGATAGATAGATAGATAGATAGATGATATAGGGATATATATGGCATACACATGTATAAGTTGTTCAAGTTGGTAATAAACCAGATGATTTTTCTTAGTAAAACAGACCCAACCAAGCTACAAAATTATAGTTGAATTAAATGACTCTATAGACAGGCAGGGTAAAATCTGCATAGCTTTAGCAGATATAGAATTCCACGATGTACGGATGGGATCAACAGTCTTTAGTTTTGCTAAGACACCTCCCTTGTTAAACACATCATCAGCTGAACAAAAGTATTTATAGGAACAGCACCTCTACACATTTAAAACAAAGATTTAAACATCCTGATACCCATTACATAGTTACTTCCTAAAATTCTTAAAGGTAACTTGAGGCTGTTAACTGTTGGATATTACTGTGCAATGTGGGGAGCGGAATCTCAGGTTAGAGACTCTGCCCTAGTCCTTGAACTCTGTGCCAGCGAGAGTCGGAATGCTGCAAACTTTCAATCCGTGCCAGAGAGAAAGTAGAAGGCCTTTTTTTTTTTTTTTTTTTTCTTTTCACCGTAAGGCCAGCCGCAGATTATGGAGTGGCATTACTCACACCATACAAAGTCTTGCTGAGCCTACTTTTGCTCTAAACACTGTCTCCTACCAGGAAGTGTTCTAAGGGTGGAATGTGTGAAGCTTGCATCACATCACTCTGTTTTTGTGACTGAGGCGTTCTTTTAAAACCTGTCATCTGAGTCCAACAATGTTCCCACTTCATTAGCTACCAGATTTTTTTTTTTTTTTTAACGATAAATAAGAGTCTCTCTTTCCTTCTTTGTGAACACAATCCAACTGGGGAAGAAACCCAGTCTCTTAAAGTTCTCCATAGCTTAATACCCATTCTTAGATTCCTTAGGCATTCTAAATGGAAAAAAGGCAAATCCAGCTCATACATAAGGCAGTCAGAAAAGGACGCATATAATAAGGTAGTCTGGGTCTAGAAAATTATATCACAAACACAAATAATAGAGTAACAACTTTTTTGATTTTACTTTTCAGTATATTAGGCTTGGGGAAACATCCTGAGTTTAGGTTGTTGCTGGAAGATGCTATCAATTAAGGAAACAAGAGGTGGCTGGAGAGGGACAAGAAAAGCAGAAGCAGGAAGGGAGCACTGCCGAGAGAGAGGGACCAGATCAATATAAAGAATTGCTCTGCAGAGTTTTTCCCTCCTATTTCTTCTCTGTTGTCTCCATGGGCCCTCTTTTTTGCTGATGACCTCACTTCCTCCCCAGGCCTGCTACTGCAGTTCTTGTCAACTAAACCCTCAAATCAACGTATAATATAGGGCTAACAGTTAGCAATGAGTTAAACCTCTCACACATTCTTTTTCATCATAGAAAAATCTTGAAGACAAACAAAATATTCTCAAGACCCACAAGTAAAAAAGATCCTTATTTTTGAACATTTTGGGCAAGGAATTTTCTCACATCAGACAACATAAAGCAGTAAAGACAGGGTTAACACAGTCAATTAGAGGCCTAATAAGATTACTGTGATTCTAATACGTTTTGAAAATTATCATTTTGGCATTCAAAACATCTTTATTTTAAACTGAAATGTCATAAAGCATTAAGTTGAGAAATTTTAAAAGGCTTATCATAACTAAGCTTTTCTTAAAAAGCTCACACAAAATATTAATTTACATACAGATCATGTTTTTACTTTCGGAGATGGTTTCTCTGCAGAAATCTAAAATTAAAAAAAAGTTTCCTATTTTTGAATTATCTTCGGTATCAAACACAATTTTACTGTCTATGACTCACAGCAAAGGAGCTGTTCCTTTTTTGTACAGTTCCACTGATAATTTGACAATAAACTACTTTTATGGACGAAGTTCAAGTTAGATACTATGTTTGCATGCTACTCTTCTCAGCCAGCCCTATGCTGAACTTTGTAAGGGCTTTATGACAAAAAACAAAATAAACAAACAAACAAACAAAAGCAAAGTAAAAACCTCTTCTTTACTGAAATTCAGGCTTTCCATAATTACGTTAGAGTGTAATTCTTATCCAATGAGCTTGTGGTTTTCCAAATTTAGGACAGAGCATGTAGTTTTATCAGTGAGTTGAGCTTTAGTTTTGTTCTCCTTTGCTTCTATAAATGGTTGTTCCAACTCTAAAATGAGCCACTTAATTTACAACTATTTTCTTCATTTCTTTTTAAGAGAAGAAATAACATACAATTTCTGACATGTTGACAAGAGAACTTTAGCAACTTTCTCCCTGACATGAAATATTTCACTCAGAAGGCCTGTTTCCTATCTATCCTTAGGCTTCCTGGATGAGGCTCAGCTAAAAAAGTACTCTGAGATGTATTTGCCCATGTGCTTATAAGTGTAAAACCTGAGTGATGTCTCTAGGAAGGACCAAGAACACAAATACTTATTTGTCCCAGAAAAAGAGGAGTCCCTATTTTGAAATATCTTAATGGAACCCTAAATAGAGCTTACTAGATTGAAAATAGTACCCTCTACTTGAAGATTCTTAACACGAATTCAATGTTGAACCAAACCTATAATCCATATAGCTCATAATAACTTACTTGGTACAAGTATCTCAGATCAATAGATGGCAGGCTTTGGGTTTCTTTCAAATAGTTGAAAAATATAGATGAATTATCAAAGACAACTTTTCACTAGTTTTACCTTAATTATGGAGAAAGAATATTGAGTATAAGTATCTCAGCAACTTTCTCCTTTTAAAATCCACCACTATCCTCAGTAGTCATAAAGATTATTCTGGCTATTTAATTTTTCACATCTGCTTGCTGAGACAATGTAACATTTGGTAAGACAATTAGCTTTGGTTGCACATTCTCACTGAACTTTTGGTGAAATTATTACACTGTATATTAGTACAAAATTACAAGGAAAGGCTTCTAAAGCTAAATTTTTGTCATTTAGGAAGATGGGGGGTAGGGAATGACACTACATTTAAAGTCATTCTTCTGCCTCTATTGTTACCAGACCTAAAAGTTGTAGCTACCCGGCAATTTCTCTGGGAAAACTGAAAATCTAATCCCCGTATTAGGTACTCCCAACTAAAACAGGATGTTGAAACTACTACTGGCAGCAGGGGTAGGAAATTTTCTGTTGCTCTTCTTGCCTGTGCTTTACGGTACAGGGGTTGGCCCTGGTTTGGTCCACCTGCCAGCGGAGCTTAAAGTTTCCGAGGCTTGGGGGAACACAATGACTTGGATCTAACAGCCTAAATGGGAAGAAGGGAATTTGTGCTGCCTCGAGGAAGCCGTTAAACTCCTGCTAAGCGAACTCTCTTTTTTATGCATCTATGCACACGACCGACCTCCTCTATCACTGACTAGAAATAATTTCTGACAATCCAGGATATTCCGAAAGCTTGGAGACATATGGCTGGAAAATGAAACTACCCTGGAGTGTGGCCACATCATTATTTTGTGTCGCATGGTACCAGATGGGCAGGTGGTGAATGGCGCTGGGATGTGAACGGACAGTTTAACAATGTGAATTTCCCCCCCCCCCCGTAGAGCTCAGACAGACTTCATTTCCCTCTTGTCTTTCGGTCTCTAGTACTTGGAATTTCCCCCTCTCTGCAATATCAATTAACTCAACTTTGCAGTGGGGTAGCCAAAAAGGAAGAGGATGAAGAGGGCTCTATAATCTTAACAAGTGTCGAGGGAGTCACTACGCCCCGGGAACCGCGGCGGCGACCCGCCCATCCTGTGCGGATTTCAGGGCTGATCCCGCGCGGGCGGTTATGGAGCGGACCGTGAGTTTGATCCGCCGAGGGTAGAGACCTGGGCTCGGTAGGGGTGTGCTGATCTTCGGGCAGACGTGAAGGCCCCTGCTGCCTCTCATCCGTAGCGTTTTATAACCATTTTCATCGTTCTTCAAAAGTCATGGACGACGGCCCGCTGCCCGACCTCCGAGACATCGAGCTGAAGCTAGGGCGCAAAGTACCCGAGAGCCTAGTGCGCTCGCTCCGTGGGGAGGAGCCGGTGCCCCAGGAAAGGGACAGAGACCCCGCCGGGGGGAGCAGCGGCGGTGGCGGTGGCGGAGTCTGCAGTAGCAGCAGCAGCAGCAGCTGCAGTTTCCCTCTCTCCCTGTCATCCTCCTCTTCGCCCTCCCCAACCTCTGGCTCCCCACAGCCTAGCCATTCCAGAAGCGCCCTGGAGAGACTGGAAACCAAGCTTCACCTCCTCAGGCAAGACATGGTGAGTGTGGTTCTCCAGCTGTGGGAGTGAGAGCCCGCGCGGAAGCACCGGGAGATCGGAAGATGCGGTCGGGGGCAGAGAGGGCGGCCGGGGCGGCCGAGCTGAGCCATGGGTGCGTGGGAAACACGGGGAGGGGAGCGCGCAGCGGGTGCGCATCTGGAGGCAGCAGCCGGGAAGCTTGTTTACCGGAGACTTTTTGCTCGGTCACGGTTTGCTAAGACAGCAGAGCCTGCCCTGCTCTGTGTACTTTCTGACGTCAACTCCCTGCTCCCGGCTCTGACCACTGAGATGCCAGTCCGCAGCCTCCCAGGCACAAGCCCGCCGAGGGGGTCTGCAGTTACTGCACGCATCTGGGGCCTGCCGAGCGCCGTTCACACTTTCAGTTCAAAAGGTGGCTCCGTCCGTGGCACTTACTGCAAAAATGCTTCCTGGTTTGCCGAAAGGTGGCGCGGCGGGGTCCCTGCAGCCCTTCTTCCTGGCTCACTCCTCTTCCACCACTACCGCCCCGCCCCTTGGTGCAGCAGCCGAGCAGTTCCTAGGCCACTGTGGAGCTGATTCTCCACTGCTGGTTCTGAAAACAATGGCCCACTCGTCCTTGATGTCCTTATGAATAGCTTGTCTCATGGTTGATCCAAAAGAGCAGGTGATCCCCCAGGCCCAGGGATTTGCTAATGACCACTTCCTACCCTCCCCCTCAGTCCTCAATCTGCAATTGTTTTCTGTGCTGTTTGCAAATGTTAGCCTAAGAATAGGACAATGGGACTAGGAAGGGTCCGAGAATACTTGTTATTCCGGATGTACTTAGAGGGAGACACTTATTTACTTACCATGAACTCAGGCAAGTCACTTAACCTCTGTGGACCTCGGTTTATTCGTACAATGAACTGCTTGGAGGAAATGATTCCTTCCTTAATCCTTTTAGGAAGATGACCACAAAACAACAGCACTTTCCACCAGCTTGGAAAGGAGGAAAGTTACAACAGGGGCCTCAGCCACTTCTACATAAATGACCCTATCTACTGGGGCTTTGCACGAAAAAGAAGTAACTGGTGGTGTTACTTTAGCTTCTCTCTTTTTGCAGTTGGAACCCTGGGAGGGAATAAATTCCAAGCATAAAGTAATCTTGGCAAATATACTAGTGCAAAAAGCCATTCTTCAGAGATCATGTCCTATGCTCAGAATTTTTACCACACTATCAACACAAGGGCTCTAAAAACCTCTCTCAAGATCTTTTAAGCTGGTCTACTTAAGAACTTTAGTTTTTAGGTCTCAAGAATCCATTTTCTTCCCAGTTTGAATGCAAATATATAGAGACATACATATATAGGTCTATGTATGTGTGTGTATATATATGTGTGTGTGTGTATTCATACACCATGTGTAATGCAAATGATTTTATTACTCTATTCATGTTTCACTAAATATACACACACACCACAGGTTATACATGTTAGTTATTCAACAGGTATTGACTAAGCATTGACTATACCTGGTAATTAACTGGGTGCTCAAAATACAAAACAAAAAGTTCAAGGAGCCTATTTAGGGCTCTCAAATCTCTTGCACTCATTTGCCATTTATTATTTGTAGTATATAAAGCCAAGTGTGCTGAAGAATTTTGTAGAGTAAAACAAATCTGGTTATTTTCAACAAAAGACATTTTCCAGCCTTGTCTATTTTTCTTAATGAAAATGTCACAGAGTTAATAAAAATCTGTTTCCCCAAGCCAGTTCTTGTTAATGATTATGGTATGTATATAAATACATTTTAAAAAAGCAAGCAGAAACAACAACAGGAGAGGCAGATTAGTAAACTGACTATTCATTATATTTTCTACGTGAAGCATAGTTATCTATGAACCTAGGAGAATTTATGCCAGAACAGATGTTTTGTGTTCAACTCTGTACTCTAATAAAGGTCTCCTTTACTGAGCAAATGATAACATTGGCTATGGGAGCTTAGAGGGTAAGGATCGAAAACAGGTATATTCCACTGCCAATGAGACAGTTTTCCCCCATTTTACATAACTCTTACGGGTACTAAAAACCCCAGCTTCAGCATAATTGCAAAGCAACAGATTTGTTTTTATGCAGACTTGGCAGTTTAGTTATAAACATGGAACAGATGCAGTTGTGCAGTTCTTCCCGTCTCCTGGCATCCCCATGTCGAGAAGTTGGGCGATGCCCCTGTGAGTTTTATGTTCTTTTCTGTTCTCTTCTACGAGCATTGAGTCTGCCTCCTTGGTCTAATGCTTGACCACACATTTCATGCTTCTTACTTTGAGTTGTTCACAGATTTTTCTTCTGGATGGTCTGGAATTATCAGGCTTCGTTCGGTCCTGCCCTCAGAACTCCTTCCTAAGAAACACCTTAGCCATGTACAGGATTTTCTAGAGACTTCCAGGAATTAAGCCTTCCTTCTTTTCCTATTAGGATGGATGTACTTACCACTGACACAAGGCACCATAGACTAGGAGGGACGGAGTCTCAAAACTTAAACTTCTTTACATGCACCTGATCTTCTCATTGTTCCTCTCTCATCTCCTTTTATGGTTTTATAAATCATTTCCTTAACTCTTATCTGTAAATATTACAATCAATGCTCTTGAAGTCTGTGAGATGCAGGTGGAAAGGAAGCAAGATGAAAGAGACTGAAGTTGGGGGTGGGCGGGGGACTGTTTCTGTGGCCAAACTTCTTCCCCTTGAAACCCTTATTAACAACATAAATAGCACAATACATAATAAAAGGTGTGGGAAGGAAAATATTGGCAAAGAAAATTTGCAGGCATATATTTGATACAGTAGGCCAATTCAAAGGAACCATTCAGGATGTTCTGGAGAGAGAGCACATTTTCCCAATGTGTAAAATATTTTTTATTTTTAATTTAAAGATAAGGAAATTTGACAATAAGCAAATGCAGGGATACACATAGGAAGTTTATAATGAAATCAGAAATAGATGTCAGACTTCTGGTACAAAGTCTGCCCAATTATATTTGTTCACTACTTTTCAATTCACAGTGTTTTACTATCTGCCATATTGTTTGAGCATAAGGTCATACTGGGAAAGAAGTATTTTCATCCACATTTCGCAAATGAGATCACTGTGGCTTAGAGATGGTTGACAAATCAGGCCAAGGTCACATAGCTTAATTAGTCAACAGAATCACAATTTGAACTCATATCATCTGACTCCATGTACTGTGCTTTTCCCCCATTCTCGTCTGCATCCCAATAATTTCTCTTCAAAATACAAAATAGTTTTTATAAATCTGTGGTAAGTCAGCAATCCCTAGAGTACTAAGGGACCAACAAAAAGAAGCCATCAGGATGCATGTCAAGGATTGTTTCAGATATGGGTTCATTCAATAATCAGCAAATATTTATCGAGTGCCAACAATGTACCAGGCCAGCCTGGAGACCTTGGGAAGATAGTACAAAATGGCTACTTTAAAAAGTCAGTCTTCGGAAGAGGTCCTGTCCTATGTTTGGACTTTTCATTCCACTGTCTATGCAGACTCCTTTTGCAAAATTTTCTTAAGAATAAGACTTTAAGCATTACTTATCAAATACTGCTCTAAGATTTAGAATGCCTCATAACATCTGAAATATTTTTCAGTAAATGTAAATAATCTCTGTCAATGTTTACCACTTAGTAATACATTTTATACTGCACTTTTATAAGATGTTCAAAGGATTTTAGTGCTATCTCAATAATGTCCATATCATACCCTAGTTTAAGAGTGAAAATTATTTTCATCGATTTACTCTGGAGAAAATTTGAAATGCATAAGATTATAAAGGCAATCACTAGTGAATCAGAGCCTGGAATTAGAAGGGATCTAATGGACCCTCCCAAGTTTGCCTTCCTAGATAATTACTGTTCAGTCATCAAAGTATAGTTTGAAATGAAGTATATACTACCTATTGATGCCGTATTCCAGATTTTAGTCAATTCTGTGTCACACTGGAATGGTTAATGCAGTGCCGTTATGAATAACTAATTTGAAGATATCGTGTCCTGATCCCATATTTTTAGCAACTACATATTTGCACAGCAGCTGTGTAATAGTGAGAGATAAACAATTTCAAGCTAGTTACTTGTCTTACTATTAAAGCATTCAAATACCCCACCTGATTCCTCAACTCTTACTTTAATAAAGTTTTCTAGGCAATACACAGGGCTAGACACAAACATACATAAATGATACCAGAAGAACATGAATCAAAATGTCAAAAATTTTGAGAAGGATACAATTGCACTTGGTTTTTATCAATATTTTCTCTTATTGATCTTTTTTATGTCCCCGCACCCCCATAATAAACGGCTTGCCTATTTTGTAATAAAAAAACTAATTTGTATTTCCTCAAAAAGAGATCATAATTTCATTACATTAACTTCACAACTGCTTTGGAAATGATTCAGAGTAGGCTAGGAGCTTTCTATCATTTGTTCCATAATACTTTCAATAGTATTTTTACTATTTTATCATTTAGGTTTTTTTTTAACTGAACAAAACTTTAAGGAAAACCCTTAAGGAAGGCGTCTTCCTTCATGAGTTCACAAGATAGCTGAAAAGATAAAATGGGGATATAGTTTTGCCAGAGAAAGATTACAAACCAGCACGTCAGCACATACACGATGCCACAGTGGAAATCAGACATAAGTGTTGAGATTAAAAGATAAAGCTGAGGAGATTTGTCATGGCAAATGTGCCTTGTACAAGGAATTAGAAGTGCTGATAACTATGCAAATTAAGGGCCTAATATTAGTGATAAAGACATCAAGGAGATGAGAAAATCTGATTCTTAAACAGTGGCTTCTTCTGTCATTTTGCACATGGAATGTTATTATACTTACTCAATCTAATAAATCTTGTTGATACATGTTTCCTTACATAGTGGCTAAAAACTGACAGCAATGCAGACAAAGGTAGTAATTTTACTTTGCTTGAAACACATAGATAGAATTCAGAAGATTTATAGATAACTTGAAAACAGTGACATATCCAAAAACGGATGAGCCTTGCCCTGTCCCTAGGAATGTACGTTGAATGGAAAGAATTACCTTCCATTCCATTCAAGTTGTACAACCGTACTGCTCTGATCTGGAGAGACCACAAACTTTATGAGAATTTTTAACTTTTCATCAAAGATTACGTTTACTTCCTTGGTAGCATAAAAACATATAGTTTACTTTCCATTTTATAGCGATGAGCCATAATGAAAACACTTTCTCACCTATTAAGACTTTTGTTTTTGAAGATACTACTTCTGAAACTGGGATTCATGGCTGGAGTCTCTGGGGTCCCTGAGAATTTGTTACTTTTTTCTTCTTTTTTTTGGTTTTTCTTTGAAAAGCATTCCTTTTTGGTTGTCTTTAAAGCTTGTTCGTTCACTACTCAAGTGGTAGACCTCTGGTTTGGGGAAAATAGGCTTTGGAATCAGACAAGCTGGGATTCCAGTCAAGCCTAGAGCAAGTCAGGGTACAAAGAAACCACAGGGCCCGCCAGGTTGCCAAGGCTCCGAACCCTACACTTAAAGAGACTTTAGTCCATCTTCCCTGGTGGGAGGGCCTGTCCAGCTCTCAGCGACCTTCATACTAGTCTTGGCTCTTTCACTCACTGGCACACGGCATTGAGCAAGTTATATAACACTCTAGGACTTGGCTTTCTGTTAACATAGTGATAAAAGCATCTCTAATAAGGCAACATAAGAATCCAATGAAATAATACAAGAACATCAACTATTATCAATGCAGTCAAAAGCAGTAAAGATGATGACAGGAATAGGTATTATGTCAGTTACATGGCTGTTCTGTTGATCTTACATAAGTAGTCCTAGATGAGACTAATGAACGTGCAGGCATCTCCTCTACCAGACTGACTGTCATAGCACTTCCCGTGTCATCAGATCTTCTGCAGAGACTACCTTTCCATGCAAATGCAAAAAAGAAACATGTGTGGCCTTTCCCCAGCTTCAGTACAAGCAGAGTATAGTAGCATAGATTAAGGAATTATAGAACTTAATCTCTGGTAGTTTAGGAAGTCTGAGGAATTGAGACCGGTATTTGGTTACTTATCGTGAGACTTTTCTACGTACAAGGCACTGTGGTAGTTTAAGACATATGTATTATCCCATTGAAACCTTATAATAATCTTAACTAAACATATTTTTCACAACAATTTTTATAGATAAAGCACTGAGGTTTACTGTTAATGCTCAAGACTACTGAGAGAGTAAAGGAATGAGCTAGGCTGAGGTCACAATCTGACCTTTAAACCAGGACTGCTGCTACATTTCATCCTTTAGACTCTAATGTTTAGAGAACACTGCTGCTCATATTGACACCCAGGAGAAAATATATGTATCTGATCTTCTTCCAGAATTTAAAAACATTAAATATGGTAACTATGGTTATTTACCAGAAGCCCTTCAAGGAGGAACAAGAACTAAAGATATCTGTCTTAGGAACACACAACATTTGGATGAATATATTCAAAGGTCACCTGGTTTCCAGCAGCTGTACCCTTTCTTTTTATCTCTGTAACCCACATCTTCATAATACTTCTTCCCACTCCACAAGAGCTGCTGGTGAAGAATTCCCTGCCCTGACCAGTTCAAGGCTCCCAGCTCAGTAGTGGAGCTCAGCAGTGTTCAGGACTTGGAGCTTAAAAAGCTTGCTATTGGTAGCATTTTAGTTCCCTGAGACATTCTGTTCAGAATAAAGCTTGGATCTTAGACAACTCACTAGAAAGTAGTAGAAACTGGGAATCCTGACCCCTGCCAGGACTTCCCAGCTGCGTGCTTGAAACACCTTGATCCAAATTGTGCTTGGTGTAAACTATCCATAGAATTCATAAGGAAAAGATTATATTTTCAAACATATTTCAAAAGTCTCAGTCTTTGACTTTAAAATAAAACCCAGGGCTTCCCTGGTGGCGCAGTGGTTGAGAGTCCGCCTGCCGATACAGGGGACACGAGTTCATGCCCCGGTCCGGGAAGATCCCACATGCCGCGGAGCGGCTGGGCCCGTGAGCCATGGCCGCTAAGCCTGCGCGTCTGGAGCCTGTGCTCCGCAACGGGAGAGGCCGCAACAGTGAGAGGCCTGCGTACCACAAAAAATAAATAAATAGAAAATAAATAAATAAATAAATAAAAACCCGAATAACTCTCCTTTTTAAGAAGGGGCTAAACACTGTGTTGGATGTTTATATATAGCTATTATGTTCATTTTACAGATAAGGAAACTATGGCTTACAGGGGTTAAATAATTTGAGTAGGTCACCGTAAGTGGTTTCCCAGCCATTCATTCAAACAAGAACCACTGGCAATCTGCTGGATCCAAATCACTCCCAAACCGTACTATATCTCAGCACCATGAAGTGTGCCTATTTATTGTGACTGAATATTTCTACAGTGATTTCATCCCACAACTACCAGTGGATCTTTTGGTATTCTTTTAAAACTGTTATTGTTTCCTTTTTAAAATTAAATATATGCTCTCATTATAAAACTTCCAGAAATATGATTTAAAGAGAAACAAAAGTCCCTTTTTACCTACTCCCAATACATCTTCCCCATATTACTCTTTACCCCAAAAGAAACCACTGCTGACAGTTTGGTGTGAATCCTCTCAGGTCTTTTTCTACGTCTTTGCCTGCATATATAGGCACATATACATTTACATAATTTTAAAATGTCTGGATTTCATTTTTCTTATTTTACATAATAATATTTTATTATGTCACCTGACATTTATTGGATGATTACAATATGTCAGTTGGCACTGTAAACAGTTTTCATGTATTATGTCATTTCATTCTCACTCCTCACCCACTTGTGAGGTAAGCACTGTGGGTTGTTAGGTAATATAAACAGATTTCTAATAGAATTTAAGAAATGTTTAGTTAATATTTATTTATTCTGTCAATTCTCTTATATGAACCTCAGCTAGTTACTAATTAAAATGAAAATGTCATTACTTTGCTTTTTATAATAAATGATTATCCAAATATTCAATACTTCTTTTAGAATCAAATTCCATTCATAGAAATCTGACTTAATCAGAACACTTCATTCCTCTATTGAAGAAATAACCAAGTCTTCAAATTGGAATGTACTTCTCCTCCCTCACATACCATTTTAACATAATCTTCTTGTTGAGTTTTTTTTTTCTTTTTTAATAATAACAGTATCAGTAAAACCTCTAAAAGTTGGATCAGAATGCTAACATGGCACAAGATGATCCATACCACATGGAGAAGGCAGAATGGCCACCAAGAAACTGGCTCAAAACCATCTTAAGTTTGTTCAGACTTTAGAAGGCTCATGATGACAAAACAGATTCTGCTCCTAGAGATCTGGCATAATCAGAACACTGGATTCTTTAGTTGAAGATATAATTAATATCCTTCAAATCGACTCATAACAAAGTGATGTATAAAACTGGAACTAGGGACCTTCCCTGGTGGCACAGTGGTTAAGAATCTGCCTGCCAGTGCAGGGGACACGGGTTTGATCCCTGGTCCGGGAAGATCCCACGTGCCACGGAGCAACTAAGCCCATGCACCACAACTACTGAGCCTGCGCTCTACAGCCCTCGAGCCAGAACTACTGAGCCCAAGTGCCGCAACTACTGAAGCCCGCATGCCTAGAGCCCCGTGCTCCGCAACAAGAGAAGACACCACAAAGAGAAGCCCGCGCACTTCAGCAAAGAGTAGCCCCTGCTCGCCGCAACTAGAGAAAGCCCGCATGTAGCAATGAAGACCCAACATGGCCAAAATAAATAAATAAATAAATTTATTTTAAAAACCAAAAAAACTGGAACTATAATATATTACTAACTTGCCCTCTCCCTGAAGGCCCATTTTATGGACAGTTGGAAGACTGGTGAAGCAGAGGATCAGCACAATAGTGAGACAGGAATTTGATGGTGTCCTGGCACTACTGGACCCAGCGCTGCATTTGGCATCTCCAGGACAGCCATTTCCCTTAATTGTCTTGGTTGGGTCTGCCAGCATGTCCACTGCTGTTCAGCCTGTATTCTAACTGACACATCTTATTCTTCAAAATGTTAATCCCATCAATCAGGAGTTGGTCATATTGGACATCTTTAGGGTGAGTTTTCAATCTTGATCTCTGATGTCTTATTATTGATTTCAGATTTTCAGAGGATAATCAATTTCCCTCATTTCTAAGTGCTAGGGGGCACATCACATTCCCATGTATGCCCCCTCTACTATCAGCATCACACATTGCTGTTGTAGAATAACTTTTAATTTTTAAAAAACATTCTGGATAATATAGCTATTTTATGTAAAAAATGATCAGATTATCCATTTGTAATTAAAATTATGGAATGTTCTTTTTTTCTCTGTATTTTAAATTAGGATGCCTGAAGTGAGCCAGATGTAAGTCTTCGACTTTCCATATATTTGGGAGCAGAACAAAATTGTTGCTATATTAGTACCCACCTCAGGAAACACACAGAAAGGTTTTAACACCAGCACCCCAAACAGTGAGATATATGTCACACTCAGGGATTGATAGTTTCTCTGATTTTTTATTTATTTTTTGCAAAAGACAATTAACTAAATTTACGTCGATTTTGTTGTTTTGGTGCCGACCAAACAAAGCTTGAGACCAAAACTGAGAAGGAAAGTCCTTCCTCATGGTGATAAAGTCCAACTTTCACGGCTGCTCAATTCACAGAACTACCTGTAGTTCTTCTGCTGAGAATTTAATCATAAAGAGCTACTACTAGCCCTTTATTGGTGTGATGTTAATCTCATAAAATGTTTAAATTATTGTAATTGAAATGATACATGCTGTTATTAAAACATGCAAATAGTACAAAAGGATCTAAAGTAGAAAATGAAGGTTCCCCACATCCCCTTTCCCAATTTCCAATCCCTAGAGACAACTACAATGAATAATATTCTATGTATCCTCCTAGAAATTTTCTAAATATATGTAAGTATACCTATAGTTTCTTATATACCTTTAGCTATAATTATAGACATATATTTGTGGAGGCATATGTGTGTGTATAATTTAAAAATTGAGACTCTCAGAAGCTCATGTTGCAGTTAGTTTCCTAGATTCAGTAAATACTCTGGTATTGAATATATATCTATAGCTTCAAAACACAACTTACAGTGCTCCCACTTTGGATGGATTACTGGCAAAGGACAGCAGTTAGAGTCTATTTGTATAAAAACATACTGCAGTTGGTGAGGCAAAAAGACAGAGTCAATAATCTCTAGAAACAGAAAAGACCACTGTAGAACCCTAGGGTGGGAAAGAACTTTAGAGGTTCCTTGGTGCTTTTAGACCAATTCCCCACTGGCATCCTCACCCACTGATCATCCACCCTTTGATGAATTTCTTCAGTGATGGGGACTTCACTGGCTCCTAAGGCAGACCATGCCATTTTCAGACACTTCTATTCATTATACTTGTTAACTAGCAATTCCAGTTCATCAGAAAAACAAAACTATAACCATTCAACAAGAGGTAAAAAAAAAAATGCTCCATCCTGTTGCCTGCAAGCTGTGAGTTTATAGCTTAAGATGGATGCTCTATCAGGTGTAAAATACAATGAAAGCTCAGTGAGTTTCTCCTAGTTTGATATGTACATAACTAAAATAAAAGCCTTTCTTGCAAAAAAAGAACGGCAATGCCATGTATTGGCAAGGATGGGGAGAAGTGGGCACTCTCCTGCACTGCTGCTGGAAGTGTATGTTCAAAGCACCTTTTTTAGTGGTAAACTTGACATTGTATTTAAAAGAGGAGGGACCTCCCTGGCGGCCCAGTGGTTAACAATCCATGCTTCCACTGTAGGGGGATGCGGTTCAATCCCTGGTCAGGGAACTAGGATCCTGCATGCCACAGCTCGGCCAAAAATAAATAAATAAAAATTAAAAGGGGGAAAAAAAAGATACTCAACACAGCAATTCTGGTATCAGTAATACTTAAGATAAATACAAAAATTTACCCTAAGAAAATAATAATGAATTTGTACAAAAATATGGTTTGTGTGTACCTTTGGTATTATGTATGATTGAAAAAAAAATGGAATAATCTAAATGACCAATAATGGTAGGTAGGCTATTTATCTGCATATGATAGAAATTTGTGTAGCTATTAAAATTATATTGTAAGATTATTTATGGAAGAGAGAAGATGGTTATAGATATTTACATGCTTAGAACAAAAGGCTGGAATCATTCCATCACATCCAACACAATCATCACAAAGGCTGTTAACATTACAGGGTATCACTGGATGGTGGGGTTACAAATCACATTTTAAATTTTTTCTGTTGTGCTCTGTTGTTCTATTTACTTTATCTGAACTAAGTATACATTGTATTTTGATAAGTATAAATAGGCAGAACTTTAGAAAATAAAAGAGTATGGGCTTTAGAATAGGTAAAGGTGAATTCAAGGAATCACAGCCCTGCCTTTTACCAGCTATGTGTCTTTAAGCACATAATGAGTTTAATATACATAAAGTAGCTGGGAGTCTGCCTACTAAATAGTAAGTACTCATTAAGCATTAGTTTTTTTTTGCCTTTCTCATTTGATTAATGGCTTAACTATTTCATACTTATAGGAAAAGATGAGATTAGAAGTTGTCCTATTATCTTTCTCTTCTGTCCTTTTATCATATTTCATAGAAGAAGGGGGAGGGGCATGGCTACCTGTAAAATAACTTCTTGTCCTGCACAAACTACATCTGGGTTGCTAAATTTGGCATTGAGCATCCCAGCACAGAAGCAACACCAGGAATGATTAGTGCCCAAGTAAGAAATGACCACTTCAACTCTGGCAAGTCCTTTCTGTTGAATAAGGTGAATTAAAAACCAACTGACAGGGCTTCCCTGGAGGCGCAGTAGTTGAGAGTCCGCCTGCCGACGCAGGGGACACGGGTTCGTGCCCTGGTCCGGGAGGATCCCACATGCCACGGAGCGGCTGGGCCCGTGAGCCATGGCCGCTGAGCCTGTGCGTCCGGAGCCTGTGCTCCGCAACGGGAGAGGCCACAGCAGTGAGAGGCCCACGTGTACTGCAAAACAAACAAACAAACAAACAAACAAAAACCAACTGACCCCTCAGGATCTTAGAGTGGCTGATGCTAATCATGGGCAAGACCACCACAAGAAGGTAATGGAGTGGACGACTACTCTCAGAAACATTTACCAAGCATTCCACAGTCTCCTCCTATTAGCCTTATGCCTCCTGCCAGGTAGAAAATATTAAGACTCTGATAGATGTTCACATAGGTTTTAAGAGAGAAAAGTGGTCACTGCTCAGAATACAGAAAAGGATAAGAAATAATTGATTACAGACAAAGCCCTTTTTTGGATTTCATGGGTAAGAATCTGAAACCATACTCCAGCCTTCTACCATCTTACAAGGTGATGATAACACAGTAGTGCAAAAAATAATACACAGAGCCACCAATTTAATCACTTAGAACAGTAATTTTATAGTCACACTATAAAACTTAATGATTTAATGGTATTTTAAATATCGTTCATTGACACAATCTTTCTGCAGTAAAAGCACATGATTATTTAAGATATAAGTCTCTGGGGCTACGGATTTCCGCAAGGTGAAAGTCTGACAAAATCCTATGTACATGACTTCATTTGTCACTTTATTATTGGGCCAAATTTTCAGCTGTATATTTCAACCTGGTTAATAAAACTGCTGTCTTTTTCTCCCTCCCTATAATCACCCTGGGGGCAGAAGCTATGATTAATCAATGCTTGTGTTTCTCTAACACCCAATCATTTAGGGACTCAGCATTTGTTTAATGTGTAAATTAAAGTACACCTTAGTCCTGGTTCTAATTTTGGGGTTTGGAATGCATTAGCAATATTGCTTCTTTGGACAGGAACATAGAACCCCAATCCCTCCTCTGCTTCCCACTGGCCAATTCCAGTCACCTGGAATTTAGGTTCCTGGTTAAGAAAGACTAAAACATTTTTCTTCCTATTACCTGTTATTGTGACATTTGACTTAGAAAGAGAGAGGGAGAGAAGAAGAGGAAGCGGGGGGTGGGGGGTGGGGAGGAAGGGAGAAAGGGATGAAGGAAAAGAGAAAAGAGAGGAGAAGAGAAGAGAAAGGAACCTTTCTTCCGCTGTGAAGTGATACAGCAGAATATCTTCTTAGTTGCAGGACCTACTCTATCCTCAGATATGGTCAGCTGCAGAAACCATTGCTGTCAGGGGTACTGGCAACACATAGAAATGGGAGTTGTTTTGCTTCTCTGTTAGGTGCACAAAGAAAAGGCACATTTTACTGAGTTTTTGCCATCCTCTTTTCCTACTCAGGAATGAGGTTTTGAAGTTCCAGAGTGAAAAGAAAGAACTTACGAGAAAAAGAGACATCATTTATAATTGTGTATGTATTGATATACAATACAGTCTATGTGGTTTGGGTTGAAAATAAATAATAGTCTATTTTGGCAGCCTACATTAGTACCCAGATAGCATTGACTGATTGGGCATTACTTCTCTGACTATCCTTAGCACATCCTCAGTATAGACTTGGGAACTTAGGACTACAATGTCACTTGGGCACATGGTATCTGACGTGTTTGAGACAGTTAGCAAACTTGCAGTGAACCTCATCAGCGATGACCAGATGGGTAAGTTAGATTGACAGAATGAGAAAAGCTAGGTTTCTTGAGTATTCATGGTAAGATTCTAGAACTGGAGACAGTTTCAAGGAATCAACCTATTTTTCTGTTTTTAATTAGTAACTAGATTTGAAAGATGAAAAATGTCTATCAAATATTCTAGTATTGCTACTAAAGCAGCAACTGCATGGGTTTCCTTCTGAATTTTTTTGTCCTTACATGAACTTTTACATACTAGTCACTTTCCCAAAGGCATTGGTTTTACCACCTTGCAAGAAGCTATACTACATGGACTTTTGCTGCTTAAAATCTTCATATTTCTTATTTATATTATCTGCAGGAAAAATTTACAAATATGTGGAGAAATATTTTTTTAAACTGTATTTTAAAATAATTTTGGACTTTACATAAAAGCTACAAAAACAGTACCAAACGTCACTATATACCCCACCCAGACTCTCCCACATGTTACCTTTACCTTCTCATTCTCTTCCCTCCCCCTCCTCTCTCTCTCTCTTTCTTCCCCCCAAACACACACACTTTTCCTTAAACATTCTTCAATTTAAAAGTTGCAGACATGATATTACTTTACCTCTAGATATAATACTGCAGTGAGCATTTCTCAAAAACAAAAAAAGTTATAAATGTCCTTCCTCTCTCCTATATACAGCACAGTCATAATTAATGACTTACATCATTTTTTCCTGCTGAGTTTAGACCTGTCCTAAGAATATTTTTCAACAGAGCACTACAGGTGGCCACGTTGCATCAATCAGAAGCCTACCTCAGGCCAGCATTCAGTTAAATAATACAAGTGGGCCTACCTGAAGCATAGTAGGGGCAATTAGAAGAACATGCCTTCAATTTCCCACCTTCCTATTGACTTAATGTCAGAAGTCCTGTTCTCACAAAATCATCTTTTGAGCCAGAGCTTGTGATCCATATGAAAAAATGAAAGAGTAACTGGAAGATTTTGGACCATGGGTGGTATTCAGTAAATGCCCTTTGAACGTTGGCTACACTAACAACACTCTCACCTTCTACCATTTAAGCTGTATGGGGGCAAGGATGCTGGGAGCCAGTTTTGTAAAGTGAGGAAGAAGAGAGAAGAGGACACAGGAAAAGGAAATATCTTTTAGCATTTTTGTCTAAGAAAAGATTTCTCCTAGGAGTCATTATTTTGCACTGTACACAATGGTTTACAAAGCATTTTCTCATATGCTACCTTCTTTCCTCAGTCCTGGGGTTATGAGGTTACAACAATTAGCCAATGAATATAACATTTGCAGCATATGCTGTTATACCATGTTTACAGCATGTATTTGCTAGAATATAGTATTTGCCCAGTAAATGTGACCAATAATAATAGGCTTCTGCCTGATATTATACTTGCTTGGCCAAGGAAGTAATAAATCAAGCTATGCTATGACTGTCACTATGTGCTACATTAAGTTTAGTTCTTAAAATTCAGACAAACTCCTTTTGGGGGTTATATTGAATAGTAAAATCCATTTGTTGAATTAACTCCTGAAAATTATGCACTTGTTTTTCCTTTAATCTGGCTATGTTCAGAGTTTGCCAGGAACTATGGCCCTGACAAGCCTGATGAAATGAAACAGAATTTTAACTTTTATATTGTGCTTCTTAATTTTGACTTTATTAGTTCAATTTCTAAATTTGTTTTGTGTTTGCTTTATAAAGTAATACTTGTTCCAATTATTCCTTATTTGAAAGTTTTTAAAAGTTAGTTTGGGAACGCCAAAATAAATATGCGAGAAGAAAGTCAGGATAACGAAGAGATGAGCTTTAGGGTCTTCTCTCTATGTGTGTTTCTGTCAGTGGGGAAAAATGAACTAGAATATGACAAGGATTATTTTGGTAGACATTGGACTCATGATGATGAGCCCACATGTTTTTTATGGGGACCAAACTTACATAAGGACTTAGAAATGGATCTTGAAATTTCTCCCACTCAGTCCAGTTCCCCTCCCTCCAACCACCATCCTTCAGTAGCCTGGGAAATTATACAAATATCTGCCATGTCTACCAACATGCATCCTACTTCAAGATAATCTGGTACCATAGGGAAATGCAATCTGGATTCTCCATATCAGTATGCTTAATGTAAAATGAAACTATTTTCTTAGATGTCCATATTGGTATGATTTCTTTGGGTTATCATTTGAGTTGATTTTTATCAGCATAGGATTGTCCATGACCTTGATCTGTACTTTGGAGTGGAGTTTGATGAACATCCTGTGTGTCCTGCTAAGCATTTTCTGGACTTGTTCAGTTACTCACTGGCAGTAATTTTTAACTGCCCTCCTTTCCAACCATGTTACAATTTACATTTATAAGTGGGATTAAAAGAGACCAATTTCATAGAGGATGGGAACCTTGTTCAGTGAAGCAACTGACTACTTCTACAGTGTTGCAGTTGAAGTCTCATATGGATTCATACATGATAAGATCAGGAGTTTTGAGATCTTAATGGTTGTCATGTATTATATTAACGTGTACTATAACTTTAAAGGGAAGTTAAGAAGACACAGTGAAAGCATTTCTTTCAACAGTATTCCTCCCAGGCACAAACAAAGCAATCTTTTTAGTGAACCATAACTTTACTTGGCACTAGATGTGGAAAATCAACATGATTTGAAGGGTGGTGCCAGCACAAAATGGAATTCCCCAAACATTTTGATTTAATTAATAAACGAAATGAGTTCAGAATATTGTCATTAGCAGTCAATAAATAAAAAACAAGGCTAAAGTCACAAAGGCATACTACTTTTTGTGTTGGAGACTTTTAAATAATCACAGCACAACCATATTATCTTATTGGCATTAATAAGCAAGTGGGTTAAAATGATTATTGTTAGAGTCTGCAATACTTTTATTTAAAACCACTAACCATTAATTAAGTCTCCTAGGAGCACTATCAAATGATCACATTGCTGAGTTGGACATGGAGATACGGAGACCGAGTGATTTACAGTAGATTAAGACAAGCCCAGATATCCCCTTTCCAAACTGATTGTTCAGGATGCCGAGGAACAGCCAATACAAATAGAGGAGATGCATTTCCATTTACACTTTAATTCCAAAAGTCCAGACATCATTACTGGGACTGCTCAGTAATTTCCTAACATTAAGTGTTGTGTTATTTTTGTTTGCTTTCAGTCTTAAGACGAACTGATTCTACTTGGATTTCACCCAATATTCTTTAAGGAGAAATGCACTGTTCCTTTTTATGTTTTTACATCTTTGATTTGACTTTGTGTCAATAGGATCAAATAACTTGAAAATTTTATCTACATGAAACCCAGTGCCTTTTTGTAAGCAAAATTTGGTGCTACTCAAAGGCACTAACACTTCTGAGAACAAATAAAATAAGTTAAGTACATACTAAGAATGTCAAATTGATTCACGTACTTGGAAATGAGTCTAACAAGAATCTATTTTCCATCTCTTGACCTTACACATGAAGTTAATTCTGCCCCAGCCAAAAATCTTAGTTGTTCCAATTAAACACTGATGATGCATATCTACAGTAAATATACATATTTCCAAATCCTCACTCCTTGTTGGGCCTTAAAGACAGATGGAAACTCTCAGTTGCACACCATTTAACTATGTAAATGTCCACCCTGGACACTGTTCCCCATCTCTGCTTATAGAAATGTTTCTATAATAGAAATCAAGTAAATACAACACATTTCAAAGCATCAACTATATCCCACTCTCGTATAAACCCCAGAAGAAATACAAATGAATTTCAAAGCATCAGCTATATCCCACTCTTGTATAAACCCCAGAAGAAATACAAATGAATTTGAAGACATGAATTTCACAGAACTTGCAAATCAATCAGGCAAGTAAGGCATGAGGTTACTACTAAAACAATAGCAATATTTAACTTCCATAGTATTGAAAATTCTGATCTAATACCAAAGGTTCATGATCCATAATAAAATGCAATTTTTATTTGAAACAAATTATATCCTAACCATTTAATACTGCGCCTAGGCGCTTGTCTTTTACATCATAATGTATAACCCCACCTCAGCTCCTGAAATGTGCTATGTATATACTCTTGTCTCTGGACATTTGTACGTGCCATTCCTTTTGCCTGGCTCTTTCTTCCTCTCCCACCCTTATCCCTCACACCTCATCCAGTTAACTCTGACTTTTTATCCTTCAAGTCATACCATTGATAATATTGTATTTTGTTTTGTTTTTTATGTCCCTCATGAGACTATAAGTTCTCTCATAGCTAGAACCTTGTTCAATTATTTCATTTCTAGAATTTAGCAGACTGTAAGAGCTCAGTATTGGAGGAATAAATAAATAAAGCTCTCTAAAAAGTTATTACAGAGGAGGGTAACAGTAAGTAGAAGTAACAGCTTGAGCAAGTTTGGGGTTATAAGCATTGACTGCCTAGGCAACAGTAATGATTGTGAGAGTGGTTGAGGTAGATGGGAAGGTTATGTTGGAGCTAATGAAAAGAAGATTGGAATGGTAAAATATTCCCAATGAATAGAAAATACTATTCTAAGAAGTTGGAATACAATTTGATAAGCAATAAGGACCAACAGTAGCTGTTATTTTAGAGAATTTATATAATGAAAGCTGTGTTATATTTTTTAATACTTACTCTATTTTTTCTTATAGTTGTCTTCTTGAGAACTAAATGGTTTCCATGTGTTTTATATTATGGGATCCTTAAAGTATGTTGTCCTTTTGAAATACTCATTAACAAGAAAGCATACTGTTTATTACTGAGGAATGAAAGTACGCAACAGAATAAAAAATGACAAAAATATTTTTGGAACAAGGAAAGGGAAAAGATTATATTCATTCAAGATACAAATATGTCAAAATTGTTTGTTTTCTTCCTACTAGACATAATTTCATAAGTACACAGACTTTATGATTATAATATATGTCCTCAATAAATTTAAGTTGCCTTTATTAGTATGTTGATGTTTTCTAAACAACAACAAAAAAATAAGTATGTTTTAATCATCCAAATGTCATTTACCTATGAACAGCTATTTATACAATTCTCTATGTTTAGGACTGTTTGATTTATTTTGAAATTAAGGGTTTTTCTGATTAAAATGTAATATACTTTCCTGATATATATTTCAGAGAGTACATAAAATATAAGGAAAGGAGGGAAGGACCAAGAAAACATGATTACATTACCCTGAAGCCACTGTTGTAACATTTTTATCTTATTAAAGTATTTTTCTTCTGTAATTTTTCCTTTGCGTTGTTGAAGTTATAATATATACCTTATATCTTACTTTTTGTAGATCCTGGTTTTTTGCTCAACATCATATCATAAACCTTTTCCTATATGATTTTTCTAAACTTAATTTGTATTGCCTGAAAAATATTCAATTTTCTGCACATTTCTCTAATATTGGATAGTTAACTTGCTTCTTGTATTTTTGTTGATGATATAACATTTCAGATAATTTCCCTAATAATTCCTAGGCAGGGAGAATAAATGTCATTCCTTTTGTAACATGATTTTCCAACTCTTGATTCCTTTTTCTTTTGTCAGACTGAATATTGAGTAGTTTGTTTTTTTAAAGGGTGCATGAATCCTGTTTTCTTATCTCTTGCAAAGGAGAAAAGAAGCAGGTAAGCACAAGGGCTTCAGGGCCTGACAGATCTCAGTCTGAATCCCAACTCCATCACTTATTAATTGTGTGAAGCTAACAAGTTACAGATCCTTTTTGAGGTACAGTTTGAAGACAGTAATATCTATCATTTAAAGTTTTGTGAAGATTAGGTGAAATATATATATATATATATATATGTATATATATATCGTCATAGTGCTTGGAACTAGTGCTTTATTAAAGACTAGCCATTATTTTGTATTCTATTAGTATTGTTGGAATTCTTTGTTGTCACTATGGAAGTTACCTTGAGTGAATTAAACATTTCTGTGTGGGATTACAAAAACAATAAGACAAAAATCAAAACAGCGAATACTTTATCAAAACAAAAACCTCCACTACCTTTAAAATGCATTGCTACCAGGATTCCTCCTATTTCTGACATCAATCACAGGGCTTTATTTAAGGTACCTATGCTTATTTCCCAGAATTCAATATACAACCTCCAGCTGCTCTTTATCTGAGCAGTAAATTCTCAGATTATTGTCTCAAATTATCTGATCATTGCAAAACCAGCCTAGAAAGATGCTATTACTATTATTCAAGAGTGGCAATGGGAATCACTCTGATTAGTTTATAAAAGCCGTACATACAGACTGTTAGGAGGGAGAAATGTCAAGTTTTAGTTGATTGCAAGAATTACATTTCTGAATCAGGAGATAGACAGTGGGAAAAGAAAATAGGCTTTTTTCTACTTTTAGAGGAATCTAGGCACATCACTGATTATGTTTTAAATTGCATCCACCATGATTTTAATTAGCAGACAATAATCTCAAACTCTAGTGATATTTGAGTGAAAATTTGAGCTGTTATTATGGTAGTTTTGTCTTTTATTCTGTATTATAAGATAAGCTTTCAAGTTTTAAATTCAGAAAATTCTTCAAGGATTTTATTTCAGTTGGAATTATATATTTTCTTTAATAGAGAGAGATGAAATCAACCCAAATAGAGCCTTACTTAGAAAATTCACACCCAAGGAAAAATATATGATTTGGCATCATCTTTGCCAATGATATGGCAAACATTTGTATAAAATCCAGCTATTATTTACTATAACATGTGTGAAGATAAATACTTTGGTTTTTTTTATCATCTGAGTCGACGAATGGTATTTATGGAGCCAACTCCATAGATGATGGACTATCTCTTAAAAATGAACAGTAGTTTAGAAGCAAGCATCCCATCTTGGGGTATCTCTGTATTGTTTTATAGGTATTAAGTCAAAGTTTTATCATAAGCATCATTCTTTTTTCAAATTTATAAAAGACGGCACATATAATTATAAAACTATAAATGCTTCATAGATGAAACTTTCAGTATAATGTTAGGATAAGGCATCATCTGAGTAAAAATAGTACAATTTGGTATTATTACGAAGCCGGGTGTCTGGACATGTCCTGATGAATTCATCATGTGCCATCTGTTCCAATATTTCTTGCCACCAGCAACCATTTTTTTTTTTTTTTTTTTTTGCCAGTAGCTATTGTAGGTTTCTACCTATATTTGTTTGACTCTTTCTATTATGGATTTTCCTACATGGTTATGGAGAAAAATATACTCCATACTATGACATACATTTATACTATGACATAAAACATACTGGAAAACTCTAAGTCCTATATGTTAATAGGACATTTTAAAACTATAGGAAAATTAGGACCCAATTAAGACTGCATTGCCTTGAATACTTTTTGTTTTTTCCATCCTTCTCACCTTATGTGATAAGAATTAAGAAAAGTGATCCATCCTATTCCCAGTAGCTCTTTTTAAATGTGGTGACCCATCTGTTGCCATATGCTAGGCATCTGTTTTTATCACCCTCATTTGTGGTCCTTCAAAGCTAAAAGTGATAAATTAACATTGAATTTATGCTAAATTTTTACTGCAAGAGAACAGCTATTTGCAAACTATTTAAGCTGGCAGCAGTGATTTTCAGGTGTAAGAGAATATAAGAGGATAAGAAGAAATCAGCAATGTATTTTTATTCCCAGCTACCTTTTTGAATAGGTGTACAATTTTTAGGTAATTGTAATACCTGCACGGCTCCATTCTTCAAGAGCAAAATGTGAGAAGTGATTCTTGCTTGTAAAATATCTGTTGAATTTAGATCAAAGTAAATATGACACTAAATATAATAGGGTCGAACTGTTCATGAATGCTTATTCAGGTCAGTGCCTGTTTAATCCAAGTAGTAGAATTGTTTCTTTTTTGAAAAGATGATTCATTTTTATACAATCCTAAACTATCATCAGAAAGTGTTGATGGACTATTAAAGGCTAGTACTACTCTAATCAGAACATAATGTAATATTTCTCAAATTTTCAGTATTGTGGAAATATCAATGAATTGGAACCAGAAGATAGAGGTGTCAGTACTATTTCTGCCACTAAGTGGTGATACAATTTGGGGCGAGTCATCAATCTTGAGTCCACGTATAAGTCTCATAGTATATGGTAACCTGACTTGATTATTAACTGTGGTTTCTTTTACCACTAGCAATCTGAGATTCTTATGCCTGTCTTTAAGGCACATACTTTTTGGTTGCATGGAATTAATCATGTATGCATTCATCAATTCATCTAATTTTTCAATGTATACATGTAATTCTGAAGTACAATAGATATCAATGATATTAGATATTTAGATTGAAATAGCACTGACTTTAAAAATGAAAATAAAAATGTCTTAAATAATGTGTATTATGCAGATTTTCTATCCTGAAGCCAATTTATAAATAATCTTTTTGAGCAAGGGAACAACCAGATTTTTATTGGAAACACATTCAGTCAGCTTCATTGACCTGCTTAATTACCTTGAATTTCAGCATCCTCAAATGTGGCAGACATTATTTAAAAAATTCAGGTCATTTTAAAACTAAAGGAGGTAGCTGAAATTTTTTATTGTGGTAAAAACCACGTAACATAAAATTTGCCATCTTAAGTGTAAAGTACAGAGGTGTTAAGTTCATGTACCTTGTTGTACTACAGATCTCCAGAACATTTTCATCTTGAAAAAAAGAAACTCTACACTCATTGAACAACTCCCCTCTTCCCCCTTCCCCCAGCCCCTAGCGACTACAATTTTACTTTTTGCTTCTAAGAGTTTGACTACTTTAAATACCTTATGTAAGTTAAAATTATGCAGTACGGTTGACCCTTGATCAACAGGGGTTTGAACTGCATAGGTCCACTTATACATGTTTTTTTTTTTTTTTCAATAAATACCAGAGTACTATGCCATCTGCAGTTGGTTGAATCTGAAGATACAGAACCATGGATAAAGAGGGTCAACTATGGGACTTGAGCACCCTCTGATTTTGGTATCCTTAGTGGGTCGTGGAACCAATCCCCAGTGGATATAGAGGGACAACTGTATTTGTGTTTTTCTGCCTTGCTTGTTTCACTTAGCATAATGTCCTCAAGATTTATCCATGTTGTAGCCAATGAGAGAATTTCCTTTTTTTTTAATGGCTGAATAATATTACACTGTATGTGTATCACATATACACATTTCACACATCACATTTTTTTAATCCATTCATCTCTTGTTGGACGTTTAGGTTGATTCCACCTCTTGGCTATTGTGAATACAGGTATCCCACGTTTTTCAAACGTATGCTTTATGCCACTTCGCTTTTACAAAAGACCTACACTAGTACTGTACCTGTTTTTGCTAACCAAAGACATATGGAAAGGGTTTTTCCTTTTACAAAAAAAGGTAATTGCTTCTACCATCTATGACATTTCAGCTTAGGAAAGGTTTCATAGGAATGTTCTATTTTTGGATAGCTGAGGAAAGCTGTAATGCTATAATGAACATAAGTCATTCTTTGAGATTCTATTTTCAATTCTGTTGGATATATACCCAGAAGTGGGATTGCTGGATCACGTGGTAATCCTGTTTTTAATTTTTTTGAGGACCCGCCGTACTGTTTTCCATAATAACCACCATTTTACATTCCTACCAATAGTGCCAAGGGTTCCAATTCTCCACATCCTCACCCACACTTCTTACTGAGTGATTTTTTTGGATAGTGGCCATCCTAACAAGTCTGAAATGATACTTCATTGTGGTTTTGATTAACATTTCCCTGAGGATTAGTGGTATTGGGCATCTTTTCATATGATTATTTGTCATTTGTATATCTTCTTTGGAGAAATGTCTGTTCAAGTCCCTTACCTATTTTAAATCCCATTATTTGTTTTGTTTTTATGCTGCAGGAGTTCTTTGCGTGCTCTGGATATTAACCCCTTTTCAGATATGTGGTTTACAGATATACTCCCATTCCACAGGTTTCCTTTTCATTCTGTTGATTGTTTCCTTTGCTCCACAGAAGTTTTAAAGTTCGATTTAGTCCCATTTGTCTATTTTTTGCTTTTGTTGTCTGATCTTTTGCTGTCATATCCAAAAGACAAAACAAAACAAAACATTGCCAATCCAATGCCATGAAGCCTTTCCCTTAGGTTTTCTTCTAGGAGTTTTATACTTTCGAGTCTCATGTTTAAGTGTTTAATCAGTTTTGAGTTAATTTTTGTAAATAGTTTAAGGTAAGAATTCAACTTCATTCTTTTGTTTGCATATATCCAGTTTTTCCAACACCATTTGTTGAAGAGACTATCCTTCCTGCATTGTGTAGCCTTGGCACCCTTGTTAAAGATAATGTGACCACATACAGAAGGTTTTATTTCTGGCTGTCTATTCTGTTCCGTTTGCCTTTATGCCTGTCTTTATGCCAGTACCATACTATTTTGATTACTGTAGCTTTGTAACATGTTTTCACTTCAGGAAAAGTGAGGTTTCCAGTTTTTTGTTTTTGTTTTTTTTTCTTTCTGAAGATTGTTTTGGCTGTTTAGGGTCCTTTGAGATTCCATATGAGTCTTAGGATTTTTTTCTATTTCTGAAAACAATGCCACTGGGATTTTTTATAGGGATTGCACTGAATCTCCAGATCACTTAGGGTAGTATGAACATTTTAACACTATTAAACCTTCCAATTCATAAATACAGAATGTCTTCCCATTTATTTGTTTCCTCTTTATTTCAGCAACATTTTTGTAGTTTTCAGGATACAAGTCTTTCACTCTCTTGGTTAAGTTTATTCCAGTGTATTTTATTCTTTTTGATGCTTTTATAATGGAATTATTTTCTTAATTTCCTTTTCAGATTGTTCATTGTTACTGTATAGAAATGCAACTGATTTTTGTATGCTGATTTTATATCCTGCAACTTTGCTGAATTTGTTTGTTCTAACAGTTTTGTGTGTGTGTATGATTTAGGGTTTTCTAGATATAAGATTAATTCATCTATGACCAGAGATATTTTACTTCTTCATTTCTGATTTGAATGCCTTTTATTTATTTCTCTTACCTAACTGTTCTGTCTAGTACTTCCAATACTGTTGAATAGAAGTGGTGAGAGAGGGCATTCTTGCCTTGTCCTTGACCTGAAAGGTAAGGCTTTCAGCTTTTTACCATTGGGTATGATGTTAGATGTGGGCTTTTAATACATATCTTTTACTTTGTTGAGGTAATTTCCTTCTATTCCTAGTTTGTTGAGTGTTCTTATCAGGAAAGGATGCCAAATTTTGTCAAATGCTTTTTCTGCATCAATTGAGATGATCAAGTGTTTTTTGTCCTTCAGTCTGTTAGTGTGCTATATTTGATTGATTTTCCTATGTTGAATCATCTTTGCATTCCAGGAATAAATCCTACTTAGTCATAGCATATAATCCTTTTAATTTATTTTTGAATTCTATCTGCTAGTATTTTGTTGAGGATTTTTGTATCAGTGTTAATCATGGCTATCTGTTTACAGTTTTCTTATTGTATGGCATCTTTGATTTTGGTATCAGGGTAATGCTGCCTCATAAAATGACTTAGGAAGTACTCCCTCCTCTTCAAGTCTTTGGAAGACTTTGAGAAGGATTGTTCTTAATTCATCCTTAAATGTTTGGTAGAATTCTCCAGTGAAGCTGTCTGTTTCTGGTCTTTTCCTTGTAGGGAGGTTTTTGACTGATGATTCAACCTTCCTACCAATTATAGGTATAGGGGAGAAAAAAGTTTTCCTTGACCCTCTTAGGCCTGCAGCTGGGTCTGAAAATTAAACTGACAAAGGCATAGTAACAGGAGAAAAGCAAACAAATTTGTTTATTTAATATAAAGTTTATGTGACATGGGAGCCTGCATAAGGAAATGAAGACATGAAGAAATGATTAAAACTGAGTATTTTTATGTTAGGTTTGCTGAAAAGTAGACTATCATGGAGAAATATCATAGGTCAAAGAGTATGAGCTCAGTATAATAAACTGGAGGAAACTTAGCAAGGCCTGTTGGTTCAGATTCTTTTCAGCGTACCCTTGCCTTTGGAGATAAGGATTCTTCTTTCCTCTGAAGATAGGGAAGGGACCTCTCACCTGAGAGTTTTAGGACCTGTTTCAGGAGAAGACTGGGGAAAGGTGGTCAGAGTGGCCTTCCTGCTTCTGCTGTCTTCTCAAGCTCCTTCAGCTTAAGATATTCAGTATACCAAGGTTCCTTTTTTGGAGGTAGCCTGTCATGGATGTCATCATAGGCCTGTTTAGGTTTTATTTATATATGATTCAGTCTTGGTAGGTTTTATGTTTCTAGAAATGTATCCATTTCAACTAGCTTATCCAATTTGTTGGTGTATAATTGTTCACAGTACTCTCTTATAACCCTTTTTATTTCTTCTGTAGCATCAGTTTTAATGTTTCCTATTTTATTTCTGATTTTTGTTATTTAAGCCTGCTCTCTTTTTTCCTTAGTTAGTTTAGATAAGGGTTTGTTAATCTTTTAAAAAAGCAACTCAGTTTCATTGATTTACTTTTTATCACTTTTCTATTTTCTATTCTGTTTACTTCTGTTCTAATTTTTTTTAATTTCCTTTTTGCTAATTTTGAGTTTAGTTTGTTCTCCTTTTTATAGTTCCTTTAAGTGTAAAGTCAGATTGTTGATTTGTGATTTTTTTTTCTTTTCCCAATGTAGGCATTTACTGCTACAAAGTCCAGGAGTTAACTAAGTTTTATTGAACACCATTGGGTCAGGCTCTATGCTATGTGTATACATTATTCCATGCAGTTCTTCCAACCATACTAATATAGTAATCCAGTAGGTAACATGTGCCATCTTCTGGATGAAAACATTGGTATAGAGAAAATACTAAGTAACATGTCTCATTGACCAAAATCTAAGAGCTAATTAGTGGAATAATTGTATTTTGTCCCTGATCTTTCAAGATTCAAACCCAAGTTCTTTCTAGGATACCAGGACACCACTTTCCTACACTGTTTAAGTTTGGAACTTCATAAAGATGTAGCAAAGAAATGCCCAAATATACTGAATCAAAAAGGAAAAAACAAAATAAAACAAAAAAATCTATTGTTCCTTAGTTTATTTAGAGAAAACGGTTAGGTAAAGTGTTTCTGTAAAGTGATATTACCAATGTATGAGCAAGAATCTGTTAAGATTATTTGAATGTCGACTAACTTTGTAGTTTTCACAGTGAAAAATAAATAGTGTCTGGATGGTAGTTTTTTCTTGACAAGCTTAAACAGAAACTGATACCTCTTAATTTTGACTAAGCATAAAGTTAAGGTATAAAAGCAACTGAAAATATTTAGGGCTTTTACATAATGATACAGATCAAATTCTTAGCCTTGGTACAAAAATATTTTCCCATGAGTTGCAAAAGCTGAGAATGAGATCTCCTAATTATGATAATCATACTGCAATTCCACATAGTACCTTTTATCTGAGAACATCTAACCACTCCACAAGCTATAATGAATTGAGTCTAGCTGCATCTCTCTGAAGTAGCATGAGATATTATTTTGAAAGTGATTAAGCATATTAAAGATGGCTAAAGCTGTCAAGAAAGTTGCTCAGAGTGAAATGAATCAGGAATCACCATATATCTTAGTAATCTATATCCTTGTTCCACAGAATGGAGCATCAGGCTATTTGTTTTTCTTCTTAGAGATTCTCAAATCATCATTCATTTAAAGAAATTATTACTACATTAACTTCTTTAACTGCTATAAGGATACAATTTAAAAAGGAAATCTTGCCTTAAGAACTTTTAAAAATGCACTCATTTAAAACATAAAGTGTGTTTAGCAATTAAGTTGAAAGGCATGTAACAAACTTCTTTTGTATTCATTAAAAAAAAAAAAGGCAGCATAAACATAGACTTCAGAGAAATTTAAGTATGTCCCTAAATAGGAAGTCAAAACTCAAGAGGAAGAACATATTTGTCATGAGAATTTTAAGAACAGTAAGACTGCGTTTATGGGGAGGAAATGGGAGATCAGAATAAGAATTTGGAGTCAAGACCTCTGGGCCTTTCTGTGTCACATGCTTGAAAAGCATTTCACCCGCATCTTTGCTCCTGATTTAAAAATGGAAAGCAGCCTTGCTTCACGTGTACAAATAGACTTTTCTTGAATTCTCAGCCTGCTTCCTCCTAAGACAGAATCTATCACTTTGGATTCAGGAGCATGAAGTAGTAGGTTATTTACAGTTTGGCAAAACTCTAGAAAAAGATGCATAAGATATAGGTGGCCTGGTGTCAGTCTAAGCTCTAGTCCTTAGCTAACTTCCCTACACAGCCAAATTGTTTTCTTTAATATCTTTTGTTGTTGCAATTAGCAAAATTTTGTCCACACTGAAAATAGGCCTGAGATACTAATGAAGCCCCGTGAAGCTCTTTTGAGGGCAGCTTAGAGTCAGTAACCCACAGCATAGCAGTGTGGTGATATCCTGATCAAGAGCTTCTGTTTAAGACAATATGGTGAGCTTTTCTACAGCATGGACTCTCACAGCATTTCTTACCCTTGCTCAGCACTCCAGACTCTCCATAACATGCCTCCAAATTACATGCTCACCTTCACCTCCAAAAACATTCTTGATCCTCGGCACCTCTGGTTGGCTTGCCACTTCCCTGATCAGGAAGTGAACTTTTACATCTCTAGTCTTTGCCTATTTTCTTCATTACAGGCTCAAATGATAATGTCCTTCTTGACACAAGCCACCCATATTCAACTCTCTCTATCCAAATCCACCTTGTTCGTCATTATGCAACTGACATAGGTCTTCTTTTCCCAAAGAAAATTAATCCATACTTATTCTCTGCTACATTACCATATACATATGGACCAGTTTTTTCTCCCTCACCCATTTCTTCATTCAACATACCTTTGTTGATTTGCCATGTATTGAATACTAATAATCCCAGTCAGAAACTAGGATTAATGGATGGGATAGACCCATTGCACTGGAGGAGTCCCTGCTTACCACTTCTTTGTCATTTGTCTTTGCATTTGAATATTATCACTCTATCTGTTTCTGCCATGTCTTGAAAAATTTTCTGCCTTAAAAGATCCCTTAATCATGTGTAAACTCTTTCTACCAATGCAGTCATCTCCCAGAATCAAACTCTGGAATCATTCCAACAGTGTTCTATTGGACACATGGGGGAAATTTCACTTTTCTTTGCAAACTATATACTGATCATATACTATTAATGTGATATTTTGGAGAATGAAGACATTTCAGGGCTGGAAGGAATCTTACAGATAATCTCCAATATTCTTACCTAACAACAGGAAAATGTAGGCATGGGAAGATTAGGTGACTTATTACAAGTCATAGGTTAAGTTACTAATGGAACCAAAACTAGAATCAAAGTTTTAGGTTTCCTTTTTATTCTCAACAAACTACCCCATCAGTGGGTAATTGAGTCACAGGACATCACTGATATAAATAAATAATAAGTCAGCCATCACCTCTGTTTTAAAAGCATTGTATGTTATTTCTTCCAGAAATAGATCAGTGTAGATATAAACATGACAAACTACATGACATTCAAAGAAGAGCAAACTCTTACACATCAGGTGAAATCATCTAATTAGAGCAAAATTCTAGGAGAATACTAAATTGGAAAAATAAATATAGTTTTTGAGGCAATGTCATTTAAAGGGCTAAATAATTTCATTTAAAATAAATCACAGTAATTTTTCAAAATGGTATCATGCAAAGGGACAGTTTAAACACTTTAATTTCTAGAAGACTAAAGATAGAAGCATATAAGTTTAGTTATTGACAATCTTCAGTGCCAGAGACATCATTAAGCTATCTGCAGAAAATGGAAAGGGCTCAGTAAGATTATGAGCACTGTATCATCACAGTACTAGATATATGCTGAATCACAGATAATCAGAGAGAGAAAGCCATTGGAAATAAAGAATACAGGCATGTCCAGTCATTTGCTGTGGCTGCTGTGTAGCAAATGGGTGCCTTTGCAGAGACCCTAAAGACTAGCCTGGGTGTAAAAGATGTATAAAAAATTTACCCCTGAATTTGGGGTCTTATCTTGGGAAGGTAAAATTAAAAGGGTTAAAGTATTATTAGAATAGATTTAGTTGTTTGATTAAAACACAAGCATATGTGCCTGGAAATAATGAATGGTCATAGTTTGGAGTTAAGAATACAACACAATTTTTAAGTCACTCAATAACTCTTTAAGTAACTTTTTTTTTTTTTTTAAATCAAGGACATGCCAAAGTCAACACAAAGAATGGAAACTTTTCAGGTTAGATAAGGAATCTATGCTATCTGGGCAGATTACACAGAAGAATAACCTTTTACTACCTCTTGTTAAGAGCAAACTAAATTCTTCTACACCAATTTTTCATTCCAACAGAGGGGAAAAAAAAACAACAAGTTCTAGCTTTGCATTAATAATAGTAGTAATTTATCCACAAACTCCTTTATAAAATTGTCTCCTAACGTATTGTCTAAATATCTGATAACTAAACTGTTTAATATTTAATGAAATTTGTTGTTATTCATTGTTTTAAACCTATTTGTTTTCTTCTAATAAAGATTTAGATTTTAAAAAATTTATCTCCTAGTTAATCCATCAAAACTGAGCAAATTTTGCCAACATTTTTACACATTTTATTGCTTTTTTTCCAGAATCATTCTTTGTAGATATGATAATTCAAGGCAAATATAGTTTGGATTTGTTGGCATATTTACTCAGTTTCTATTTCAATTCAAGCTCTGTTCTTTACTATCTCCTTTCACATTCTGGAACAAACCGTATTAACTGAGAACAAAAATACTCTCCTCTTTGATAAGCAAAAACATTTAGTTATAGTTCTTTGCCATGTTTATTTCTAGTTTAATCTCAACAACCCATATAAGCCATAATTTTTAATCAAACTTACTATTCGTTCAGAGAAAAACTGGAAAGTAATCACTGTCTGTCATACATAAGCATTTTAGGAGACCAGCAAATCTTACACAACTACATTGTAAGATCTCCACAGCCAAAGACATACCTTTAACACTTTTGTAGATGGAAAAATATGCTCATTAAAATGACCCAAAGATATAGTCACTTTATTACTGTTAAAATTAAAAGCAAAGATATACGTAACAATTGGTGTCCCATGTTTCAATATTCTATTTTCCTTAGAAATTAGATATCCATAGATTTTTAGTTATTAACTTGATTTATATTAAAGTTCTAAAATTAATATCTTGCAAATTATGTTTAAACTGACACAGTACAGAACATAATTACAGTTGAATCAAAAAAGATTAAGAGTTATAACGCAATATAGTTGAATACGAAACTACATGTTTTCTTAATCTCAGTATATGGAAGAAACATTAGCTTATCTCACAGTAAACCAGTATAAGAAATTTAGAAATTTAGTACTAACTGGTCTCTTCATTAGAAAATAAATCCAAATCTTAAAAAACAAAATAAAATTGTATGTTTAGTCTCCATACTGAAAAAAGCAAGGAAAAGGTATTCTGTGATTATAACCTAAAATTACCAAACCAATTCATGTCTAAAGATTAACTTTGATGCTTCTGCGATAACATTGTGAGGATTTTTTTTCCTTAAAATGTCAGTACATTCAATATACTAGAGTTCAATTTTTTTATTTTCTTGAAATTCTGGGGATATTAAAATTTTGCAAGTATTTATTGTGTCTCTAATTAGAAAATTCTCTTTTTTCCTAAGAGACTTTATAATTTATTAGTATACTCTAGAAGTAGGGAAATATTTCATTTTCTTATCAGTGAGCAGTAAAAGGTTTTTCTCAATTAAATAGCCACCAACAGGACTTGAAACTTTAGTTCTACCACCCCAGGCACAGGGCACTAGAAAATTCAAAGCACACATTCTCAGAGTTACTCTACTAATCAATGGAAATAATATTTTGTACATGGATTTGAGCACACCAAAAGCAAGCAAACAGTATAGAACTAACCATATTCCTTGTCATCTCTCACCCAAAAGAGAATAGATTCCCATCATCCTAACAGAGATCCCCAAGTGAACACATCATGAAACCAGACTGCCAATTAGAGCTACCCCAAATGGGGAATAATTTATAGATTATATCACCTTGAGTGCCCTAGGGGTTCAGTACACAAGTCCCTGGAATTGGCTATTTCACACATATTTTTGATACAGGAGAGTTCAGTACCCAGTTGTGGAAGTGGATATTACCTAAACAGTAAGTTAAGCAAAACTATTAGCAAAAATCCAAAACAATAACAACAAAGCAAACAAACCAGAATAAAAAGCACCAAGTCAGAAGAAAACTGAGAGTCAGAGAAGATAAAGTTCAATTGCTATTTGTGATTTCACTCCAGAGGCCACTTCCTGGGCAACTCTGTTTAACTAGTTCCAGCAGGTGAGCACACTACGCATCTTGATGGCAACCTCCAACCCTATCAAAGTGTAATTATTAAGTAGTTGGAAATATGGCTCTCGTACAAACAGCGGGAGCACGTGTTGAAGATTTATTTAGCTCATTTAATGAGAGAAGCATCAAGATGATATAGCTGGTCCAAAAGAGAGGAATAGTTTATATATTTTCTCAGGAAAGACATGAAATAATTTGGTTAGAGATAAAACTGTTTAATGTCGAGCAGGACAATAAAACCATAACTTTGAGATTTATTTGTTTTCACTGGACAGAAATCATTTTCATGTCTTCCACACACAAATCTACAAGTCAACTTACAATTTCATAAATCTGGGCCAAATTAGTAGTAAATTATGGGTCACACAAAGGTATCTCCCCATAGATAGATAAATTATGCTTTGGTAGACCTCTTAGGTTATGCCCCAGCACATCACTGAAGAGACATTTAAACTTGAGATCACTGATCCTTTCCTTGGTTGTGTCCAGTCTACTGATACATTCATCAAAAGCATTCTTCATTTTTATTTTAGTATTTTTGACTTATAGCATTTCCTTTTGATCCTTTCTGCAAATTATCTCTCTGCTCACATTACCCACCTGTCCTTGCATGTTGCCTACTTTCTTCATTAGATCCCTTAGCATATTAATCATAGTTACTTTAAATTCCCAGTCTAAGAATTTCAAAATGTGTGCCATATCTGAGTCTGGTTCTGATGCTTACTCTGTCTCTTCAGACTTTTTTGCTTTTTAGCATGTCTTATAATTCCTGGCTGAAAGCTGTATATGATATAAAAGGAACTGGGATAAATAAGTCTTTGATGTGAGGTTTTATATTTATCTAAGAGTTAGATTGTGTTTACTGTACGCTGTAGCTGTAGGTATCAGAGAATACTATTTCCTCTAGGATCTTTTTTATGTCTATTCTGTTGTCTTTGGGTTTTCCTAGTGACTCCTCAAATAGAGCCTGAGGCCTGTGGTACGTTTAGCTGTAATCCCTTTTCTTATGCAGGAGCCCTATCGATGTGATGTTAGGTGTAGGGAAGGAGAGGCATTCTGTAGTCCATGATTAGGTCTCAGTCTTTCCGCGAGCCTGAGTTGGGCATTTTCCTTCCCCCAGGTTAGTTATTAGACTTTGGTAAAACCCCAGTCAGTGAGGCTCTGGTAAAACAGTTTCCCTGGACAGCAGGCCTTGTGAAGGAGAACGGAGAGCTCTGGGCATATTTGAGAGTGCTCACTTCCCCCCTGTCTGTGCCAGCAGCATCGGGGATAGTGAGAGCCTGGTGGGGTTGCAGGAGGAAAAACTCATGAAAGTGTGGGGCTCCCCCTGAAGTTTTTAACTCTCAAGCTAGTCCACACTGAATCTCCAGCACTCATCAATTAACAACTTTAAGTCTTCCTACTGATAATTGGCTCCAGATGGGCCTTCTGCTTCTGGGCATCTGTTTTCCGTAAGCTATGATCCTCTGTATCCACCTCTTTGTCTCCTGGGGGCAGCAGTTTACCCTGTGACATCAAGTCTCTGAGGGATCTGAGAGAAGTTGCTGATTTTCAGTTTAAGTTTCTTTCTTGTTGGGAAGATAGGAGTGATAACTTCCAAGCTCTTTATATATCAGATTGGAACCACAATAAGAATAATAATCAGCTTCACAGATTTGTTGTGATAATGACATTAAATGTACTAGATAAGTTAATATTTAAGGCATGGCATATAAGCAGCAGTTAATCAATGACAGATATGTTTATTAATATCCCTAAAGCTGTTTTTTTTTTTAATGAGACAAAATCACTAGATAAAAAAAGTCAGTGTATGATCAGTAAATGTTGGAATATGGCAGGTGTTTCTCACTGGCCGCTCTTGAGGGTGTGAGATCACTGCTCCAACTTGCGTCATCTGGAGAGCCTCACCTACATTTTCCCAAATGAAAATATTTAGTCAGTGTTTAGGCATCATATGAAAAAGAAAAGAAAACTAATCTTCATCATAAAGTGAAATATTCCAAATATTACCAAATTATCAACATTCGGTAAAAAATGAATGGTTCTAAAAAAATGCCAGTGCCTCAGTTACATTTCCTATGCAAAAGGACCATTCTACAGAAGGCCCTTTCTAAAGAAAATGGGTTAATATATGAAATACAAAGTCTGGCTCATAGGAGGCACTCAATAAATAAAGGTTTTATCCTTAACGTAATCTCCTTCCTTTCCCCTAGTGAGGCCAAATTAAAGTGAATTCTTCAAATGAAATGAAGAATTTTGAAAAGCAAGAGTGTAATTTAGTGAATTTGTCAATATTGGAAATTCAAAGATATTAGTATAGTTAATCTTAGTGTATTCTAACTTCTTTAACTATCTCTGAATGTTATTATTTACATTTATTGTCTTATACCCTCCATTTTATGACCATCAAATTATAGGGAGTATTATTTATAAGTGATATCTATTGAAAACATCATCTGTGTCACTAAACACCAGAGATATCACTTGTCATTTCTCCTTGAGGGTAATAAGCCATCTTTTCTTAGGGAGAAGAAAGGTGGTCCTATGGGAGATGCCAATGGTGCCTCAATGAAGACCTTGAGTCCCTTGAACATTTCTTGTCTCCATCAATAAACATTTAACTACTTACTCAATTTTTTACCTTTTTCAAACTATAAAACAATGTCTCAATAGTGTAGCATTCCACAGACATGGCGGTGCAGCATCTATCATCCAAAATCATCCACAAGTAGAAAGATATCTAGACCCTTGCTACTCATAGTGTAGCCCATATACCAACAGCATTGGTGTATTAGTTATCCCCGCTGCATAACAAATACTCCAAAACTTAACAAGGTAAACAACAAACGTGTTATCTCACAGCTTCTATGAGTCAGGAGTCTGGGCACAGACCTGAGTGACTCTGGATTAGGGTCTCTTCCAAGTCTGCAATCAGCACGTCAGCTGGGGCTGCTGTCACATCAAGGCCCTATTCAGGGAGCGTCTGCTTCCAAGCTCACTCACATAGCCAGTAGCGCTTGGAAGCCCTAGCACCTTGCTAGCTGTTGTCCTGAGATATCAGTTCCTTACCATGGAGATCTCACAATAGGACAGTTCACAGCCTGGCAGATGGCTCTCCTCAGAGCAAGTGGGAGAGTATACCCAAGACAGAAAGCACAGTCTTTTTGTAATCTTTTCTCAGAAGTGACATCCCATCATCTTTGCCATATTCTATTCCTGAGAAACTAGTCAATAGGTCCAGTCTGCACTCAAGGGCAGGGAACTGCACAAGGATGTAGATCCCAGGAGAGAGGGGGTTTATTGGGAGATATCTTAGAGGCTGCCCACCTATATTGGCATCCACTGGGAACTTGTTAGAAATGCAGGATCACAGAACTAGTGAAGAGAATCTGAATTTTTTTTCTTTTTTTTTTTTTTTTTTTTTTTTTGCAGTACGCGGGCCTCTCACTGTTGTGGCCTCTCCCGCCGCGGAGCACAGGCTCCGGACGCGCAGGCTCAACGGCCATGGCTCACGGGCCCAGCCGCTCCGCGGCATGTGGGATCTTCCCGGACCGGGGCACGAACCCATGTGCCCTGCATCGGCAGGCGGACTCTCAACCACTGTGCCACCGGGGAAGCCCGAGAATCTGAGTTTTAACCGGATTCCAAGGTGATCCACATGTCAGGAAGCACTGCTCTAAGGAGCAAGGGCCACGTGCTTTATTCTGTTGCAGAGGCTGCTTCCTCACTTAATTTACTCACTGGTTAATGTTACTTTCTAACAATTGCAAAGATTAATTTTCCTTGCAACTCAGTTCTCTCATACTCAACAAATAGGAAAAAACGTAGGGCTCCTGAAGGACTACTGGGCTGCAGATAGCAGATTAGAAAGAGTTGAGGGACTGAGGAAGAAAAAGGGAGCAAAAGGACTGTGACAAACAGATCTAACATCAATATCCAGTAATTACTGAAAGAGAAGATTGAGCATTTGTACAAGGAGGGATGTTCAGGACCATGGGGAAAAAGGACGAATGTCCTATTCCCTCAACAGCCCCTAAGTGCATTGCTGAATAATTCTGAATTAGAAATACTGTTTATGGTGGTGGCCTCTTACTACTTGATTCTGCTTGGGTTTACTTCCTTCTGTTTACCAAGATAGAGAAGTTCACAGCGTATTTTAGAAATAAACTATCAAAAATTATAATACAGAAATGCAAATACTTAAGTGAGTTTTAGACATCTTGATTATTCCCTTTCCAAATACATTTTATATCTCAATGACGCTTAAAGAATAATCTACATTCAATATTTGAAACCTTCCTATTAAAAAAACACTAATAACTTTGGTATAAATATTTTATATCTCCCTCAAATTCTTCTTAGGGGAAAAGATAAAATTCTACTGAGCTTTTAATCCTCTATTAAAAAATGGCCTAAGGGGAAAAATGAAAATCTCTAATCTACTTATTATAAACGTAGTAGATTAGGGAAAGCCTCTATTCTATACCTTCAGTGGTAAACTGGAGCCGACTCCTACTTGGGTGTGGGAGATGTTTGTTAAATTTTTAGGAGTTTTACATACTAGTTTTTAACCACAGTCACAACTAAAACTTAAAGTATGTATATAAACCTACAAATTAATAATTTATATGAAAAAACAAAGGTAACAAATACTCAAAATCATCACTTTGTGATTATTTTCTACATTTTACGATTAATTTTTTTTTTAGGTTATTTAAAACATTTGTTGTATCTACAGGGTTTTCACACTAGGTAATGCTGTACTACTGAGCATCTCCTACCAACCCTGTTTAGTGACATCACATTGGTGGCTTGAAACTGGCCATGGTAGGAGTATTTACAGCACAGAAATTGGAAAATGCTATAAATCAGAACTTGACTTAATTTTGTTGATTGTCCTCAAGACAGGGGAATGTTAATACTACAGATTCAGCTTAAAAGTGTGTCATGTCCTTAGCTATTACATTATCAATAGCACAAAAAAAATTGGTAAATACTCTTCACGCAGTCAAAAACTATTATCCAGTTCAGCAAAATTGCTCCCATAACTGACAAACCAGTAAAGTTCAGACGTAACTCGTGCTAAGGCTGAAACAGGCTTCAATTTAATGAAAATAATTTGTACTAGGGTGAAAAACACTTTAACAACAGATCACGTATCAGATTTAAGGATGAAAAATTATTTAGAAAAGAGTAAGTGGATTAGGATCAATTATATTTGTTAAATTATGGTTGAAACTGAAACCACAAGTTGCTGTACATACTAGAATTCAACAAAAATGAACAAAAGCAGTCTCTGAGAATCAATTAGTTACAGTATATGGAATTTATAATAAAAGGTACTGTATATTTTAGTGTTATTTGTGAAGAGTGTGCTACACATCTTTTGTATCAGAACAGTTTCTACTACATGCATGTATGCATGTTTGTGTATGTGTACGTTGTGTGCATAGTTTTGCCAGGGAGCCAATTATTCAACATCTACCAGCACACTACCCTGCCTCCTTCCCTCCCAAGGGAAACATGGCCACTGCAAATCACAGAGGGGTACATTACCATATCCTAGTCTTCCATGTAAAAATATCATTTTAAGTTCTAAATTAAAAAAATGCACATGCAGAGAGAACATTTATTATAAGTTAGTGGAAACACTTCTTGGCTGGTCTGTGTTCTGCTACAAATGTGGGGAGTCCATGTTTTAGTGACATCATTCCAAATGAATTTCAGCTCAGGTGATTTACAGTCTCTTACATTAGCCAAAACTACACTTTGCATATACATATTAAAAGCTCTCAGGAAAACAATTTTCACTGTACTAGGATATGGAAAAGGAATTGACGTCATAGGCATCTAAGTATCAACTGGACCTAAAACCTGACCGAATAAGGCTGAAAAGCTCTCTGTCTTACTTTGGTAATCAGAGGACTCACCAGCAGACACTATACAGATCTCATGAGCAGGCCTGGTGGCAGGAATTTATGTTTAAGATTCAGGGGAGTCACATGTGCCCCTTTCAAATAAACCAGATGCAGCTTTCTAATTTATCAAAACAACATCAATCGGTCAGCTGTGCTGATGATAGTGTTTTTATGTAGTAGTTTAGTCTTTGGGGAAATTACTCTTCTGTGAGGCTTTAAGAAAAAAGTGAACTGTTTTAGTTAATGTTCAATTCCACATAAAAACAACTCAAATGGAGGAAGACAAAGCTGACTGATATAAAAATGGAATCCTTTGTTGCCCAATTCAAAACAAATTCTGTTGTAAATTTTGAACTGGCTAAGAAAGCAGAGGAAAGCTTTGGCAGAATAACACTGACTTGTAAATGCTACAGGCTCTTCTCCTAAAGCATTCTAAACCAAAAAGAGTGGGTGCAAATATTGCAGAGTGTCTTCTCAGACTGTAAAGAGACAGTGATATCCTTATGGGTCCTCTGAGAGAACAGTTAGAGGAGTGCTTTAGAATTACAGCTATTAATAAAACTGCTGGAAATTTTAAGAATGAGTAGGCAGAAAATCTTCTGTATTCATCAAACTGACGATGAGGATTTGGCAAATTTGAAGAGGGAGCAAATTTAGACACGAGGAGGTTATATAAAGGGAACATCCAGATAATCTACTGGGATAAACTACTGGAAAAACAATATTCTAAGCACCCTTACAACAGCTCTTTAAATGAGTACACATAGATGCTTTTTTTTTTTTTTTTTTTTGCGGTACACGGGCCTCTTACCGCTGTGGCCTCTCCCGTTGCAGAGCACAGGCTCCGGTCGCGCAGGCTCAGCGGCCATGGCTCACGGGCCCAGCCGCTCCGCGGCATGTGGGATCCTCCCGGACCAGGGCACGAACCCGCATCCCCTGCATCGGCAGGTGGACCCCCAACCACCGCACCACCAGGGAAGCCCCACATAGATGCTTCTGATTTTTTTTTTTGTATATTTAGAAATAAATATGGCTAGAAAAGAGGCCTCCCATTAACTACAAATTTGAAAAAATGCTGATTGGTTTCTTCTACTTACACACTAGGATTAGAGCATCACATTAAAAGGTAAATCTTATTTATTTTCCTTTCTTCATGTGCATGATTATGAACTTGCTTGCAAAGTAGTCTTTCTTCTAATTCATATAACAGCTTTCTGGACATTTGGGATTTGGGTCACGGATACTGTGGATTTTATAGTAGGGATTTATAACTGGGAGATGGCTTGCTTTCATCTGATTAGTCAATTCCCATAAATAAAAGGATAAAAATGGTGCAGGAGAGCTTTGTGAGAAAGATGAACACACGGCGCTGTGCAAGCCTGCATGATGACAAGGTGGAGTGAGCAATGTCCCTATTTGGCAGATACATCCAGCAACTCATGTGCACATTTCAGTTAATATATAGACCTATTAAAGATGATATGTATGTTTATCTTGGAGCAGACACAAATACGATTTTTAGTGAAACTCAAATGGCAGAAGCTAAAATTACTATTACCACACAATTTCTGATAAGGTGATTAAAATTCACAGAGAGCTCAAACTTTAGCCATGAGTTTTTTACTAGCTAAGTAATTTGCCGGAGATGGAGCAGCAAATTGATTGGTCTGTCTCCTGTAGAGCTTGCATGGTTCTCTAGTCATGGAAACAATTTTGTAATCAAATGGCCAAAGGAATGACAAACAATCAGAGACTATGTTAGAATGAAGAGTAATCCTGAGACAATCTGATCTACAGAATCTTCTTAGCAAATAACATTTTCAATGAAACCTCAATATAAAAAGCAGACAAAAGTGCTAGGTGGATTCCTCAGTTGAATTAAATCTTCATTGTTGGGCAGAAATTAGTCTTTGTTCACAGACTGCTTTCCTACATTCACTGGATCCTGTGGTTCACTGGAGCTCAGAATAAACCCCCAGGATTCTTCTTCATGTATATGGAAGTTGTATATGCCAAGCCACCTTGCCCAAAGGTCAACAGGTAGATGGTGGCAGTGGCAGGCCAGAGCCCTGTCCTGTGTTCCTCACACCATCACCAAAGAAGTCAACTTAGTTGGTAACTCCCTAATTAAATGAAAATGTGACCACCTTCTCTCTTTCTTGGATTCCATTGACCCAATTCATAACCTTTGTATTCTTGCAGTATTAAAATGATAGTCTGGACAAAAACATAGATCTGGAAAAGTTTATTATTAAGAATATTTGCAAGATCTTTTCTGACCTACCTCCTAGAGTAATGAAAATAAAAACAAAAATAAACAAATGGTTCCTAATGAAACTTAAAAGCTTTTGCACAGCAAAGGAAACCATAAACAAGACAAAAAGACAACCCTCAGAATGGGAGAAAATATTTGCAAACAAAGCAGCAAAGGATTAATCTCCAAAATATACAAACAGCTCATGGAGCTCAATATCAAAAAAACAAACAACCCAATTAAAAATTGGGCAGAAGACATACAGATGGCCAAGAGGCACCTGAAAAGATGCTCAACATCACTAATTATTAGAGAAATGCAAATCAAAAATACAATGAGATATCACCTCACACCAGTCAGAATGGCCATCCTCACAAAATCTACAAACAATAAATGCTGGAGAGGGTGTGGAGAAAAGGGAACCCACTTGCACTGTTGGTGGGAATGTAAGTTGATACAGCCACTATGGAGAACAGTGTGGAGGTTCCTTAAAAAACTAAAAATAGAACTACCATATGACCCAGCAATCCCAAAGTACTGGGCATATACCCTGAGAAAACCATAACTCAAAAGGACACATGTACCCCAATGTTCATTGCAGCACTATTTACAACAGCCAGGACATGGAAACAACCTAAATGTCCAATGATAGATGAATGGATAAAGAAGATGTGGTACATATATACAATGGAATATTACTCAGCCATAAAAAGGAATGAGACTGGGTCATTTGTAGAGATGTGGATGGACCTCGAGTTTGTCATACACAGGGAAGTAAGCCAGAAAGAGAAAAACAAGTATCGTATACTAACGCATATATGTGGAATCTAGAAAAATGGTACAGATGAACCTATTTGTAGGGCAGGAATAGAGATGAAGATGTAGAGAACGGACATGTGGACACAGAGGGGTAAGGGGAGGGTGGGACGAATTGGGAGATTAGGTTTGACATAAGTACACTACCATGTGTAAAATAGATAGCAGTGGGAGCCTGCTGTATAGCACAGGGAGCTCAGCTCGGTGCTCTGTGATGACCTAGATAGGTGGGATGGGGTGGGGGGTAGGAGGGAGGTCCAAGAGGACGGGGATATAGGTGTACATATAGCTGATTCATTTCACTGTACAGCAGAGACTAACACAACGTTGTAAAGCGATTTTACTCCAATTAAAAAGAAAAAAAGAATATTTGCTCTTTCAAGACCCCCCATTTCAATTTCTACCCTAGACCCAGTTCACTGCTTGTTCAAAAATGACATGAAATTTCAGGCTTCATTCAGTCTAGAGTTGAGAGACCTGTTAGGCTACAATCCTAAAGCATGAGAGACTTATGAAGTACAAAGATGGATTGCATTGCAATAACTGTAATGGCCAGAGTGGACAAGTGAAGAGGAAAAGAGGAAAGGACACTGACCTCTCTTTGGATCAATGAATGAAAACCTTACAAAACAATTTTTTTTTGGTAATGTCCTATTTGTTTGTTCCCTTTAACTTTTTTCACCAAGCGTTCACAGAACAACTGTGCTGTGCTAGTATCAGTTATTACCTCGGAACAAACAGAGTAATGTTTGGAGTGTGATTCACCCCATGAAGTCCACTTCCTTTCAGAGATACTATCTTGTGATCTGTACATTTAAGCTAGGAATAACCTTGCCCCAGTTATTCAGTGTTTGAATTCTGTCAATGAATGGGAATGGGATTTCAGGCTGGATTTGCTTCAATACTGCAAAGCTCTTTCCTGAAGTTACCTTATTCTTTCCCTTCAAGTATCATATCACAGCAAAACCCAAGGGAGGGGCGTTCCTGACAGATGGTTCAGCCCGAAGCAATCATTCAGCCCTTGGACAAATACTAATTGTATACCTACTATGTGCCAAGCACTCTTGTAAGGTCTTGGGCACAGAGTGGTGAACAGGACAGACCAAGTCCCCTTCACTGGGATGCTTACAAGCTCATGTGGGACACAGAAAATAATAAGTAAACAATAATCAGCAGGATGATTTCCACGAGTCCTAAGTATTATGAGGGAACATAAAAACATAGAAATGTTGTGTACAACTAAGCATGGGGATCGGATACCATGATTGATCAGGAAGCGGCTCTCCAAGGAGGGGTCACTTAACCTCAGACAATGAGGAGGGCCTCCCAACTCCCCATATCCGCAGAGTAAAGCCCTGGGATCTTATATGACCTCAAGTGAGAAAACCACACATATTTCTGCCCAAGGGGCAAGTCTACTGTCTTTTTAATGGATGGCCAGACTTCCTAAGGACTGACATAGCAACAGTGAGGAAAGGCAGGGCAGCTACTGGAGACAGAAGCCACGCTGTGATTTAGTCCTGTGGTGAATTGTTCCTACTTTGAAGGTTCATCAGCAGTAGCATAATCGCACCTTAGTTCCAGGAGAAAGCAGTGTGAAGTGGCCTGGAGCACCAGGTAATGGGCAGGAAGCCGTGGGCTCCCACGGTGGGAAGCTGTTTACTCTCTCCCCAGGAGGACACAGGGTTAGACACAGTTAAGTCTGTAATCATTATCAGCCAGATCAACACATTCTAAGTGACTTGCTTTCGTCATTTTTCCTCTAACAGTGGTTCAATGGCCTGTGAATGTTTGCTTTCAGAAGAAAAGAATTTTTTTTTATTTCAATAAATCATCCATGGTCAAAGGAAGCTTTTGTTACTTCAGCGTCTACTCCCCTCTCATTCATATTGCTCAACAAAACTGAACAATTTTTATGTGATGCAGCCGCTGTGTAGCTCAGACAAAAACTGCTGGAAAAAAACTATCCTAAGTATGTTTTAACCCCCAGTTGACATAGTTGCCGGGAATGTGTATTATTGTTGTCTCAAGAGCTGAACTTTCTCAGATCCTAAAATTATGATTATTTCCAAAAAAAAAAAAGCAATCCATACTTAAGACAGACCTTAAGAGATGTACGAAATGTAAGACACGGCTTCTTTAAGGAACTGAAAGCTTACCTGAAGAACCAGTGGGAAGACACAATAATAGGTAGCAACATAAGTGTACAAAATTAAGGTATACTGTTAGATACAAACTAAAAGGAGGGAGAGGTTAAGCGGGCCAACAGAAGAGGCTAGAATCAGCAAGTGGTGCATGATGGGAGAAGTAGGACTTCAAGAATGAGGAGGATCTGGAGAGCAAGAGAGTCAAGTATTTCAAGTGAGGACAGTAACAGGGACCACGCCCAGAGCTGGGCACGCGCGGGAACATTTTCACAGTACAGGGTGGGGATGTGAATAAATGCAGCTGTGGTTCATTTGCGGAGCTGTCGGGAAATGGTCACACTTATATTGCACCATGCCTACAATGGGCACAGCAAGTTTTATCAGCTACAGATGCCTAACTGAAGAATTTTGTAAGACTTTGGTTCCTATTTATTTTCTAGGTTCCTTAGTGGATGTAAGCAAATTGTGGATGATTTGTAAATATTTGTTGTATTGCTTGTAATTTGAACAGTATCTTGATGACTCATGGAGTATGGGGAGTATTTGAATATGAAGATGGCCAAAAAAATATCTTTCCCCCACACAACATGACTGCAAGGTCACTGAGACAACACCACAAATAGAAAAGCATCTCAAGACTTACTAAGTTCTGCTCATGAATACCTCAGAGAGAAATGATTTTCATTCCTGACCCCCCTATGCATTTTTGGTGCATTTCTCAGAGAAGATAAGGTAGTCACCCAAGCTACTTTATTTAATACCCTAGCAAAACTAAGGGTTTTTAAACTGTACTTCATGCTTTTTAGATTTATACATACATACATATGTGTGTGCATATACATGCACACACACACATTTCAACCTATAATCTTACATCTTTGAAGTCACTGTAGAAATTCCATCTGTCCCAATATCTGTTTATCATATTCACTCAATCCAAAGTTCCCCTTCAGTTATAGATTAACTCCTACCCAGGAAATATTTTTACAATATGAATGCATACATTTGAAGACAATAGGCTTCTTTCTCCCTTATGGCTTGAGTCACTCACGACTGAGTGCCTTTGAGAATTCTAGAAACCCACAAATCTGAATTAGTCCTGGGTCTTAAAGAGAGAATTAGCAAACTCCAGCCTCTTGGGTTAAAGACCCCAACAGAAGAAACTGGAATCCCTTTCAAACCATAATGAGTGTGCCTAGGACCTCTGGTGGCCAAATTTGTCTCTGCCTCCCTGTCCAGGCCCTGGCGTTTTTGTAGGAGCCTTATTTCTTCAGTTCCAATAAGAGCAAGGGCTATCATGAGACTTCTTGCAGCCTCCCTTTCCCCACCTTCCCCAGAACAACCACACCCTTGATGTTAACATATATTCCCATTGAACTGTAGGGCCTACAAAGAACTTCTGCTTTGTGGCTGAGAAGACAGATTTCTCTGAAGTAACTTAAAACCATCAAAAAGACTATACACCTAGAAAGCACTTTGGGGAGTTCTAGAACCTTCCCAGAGTCTCATATCCAATTTTGATTGGGACTGCCCTAGACAAATTTGAAGGAAATAATCACATCTACAGAAAACATCTGTACATTCATTGTGTAGAGTGGATTGGCCTTGTATATCAGCACACTTTTGGATTCAGGGAATATTAAAACACTTTGGTTCTTCTTAAAAATAAAAGCATTATTCAGCATTATATATTTGTCAATACAGTCATAAAAAGTGCAGACCTTTTCTGTACTCTGAACTTTGTTTTTGTAGATTTCAGTTTCTTCATCTATAAAATGGGGATAAAAATAATAATACCTATGGCACAGGGTTACTGTTATAATGTAATGAGTGTTGAGGTTTTGTAATGGTGCTTGCCACATCATCACTCAAAAAATAGGAGCTGCTGCAATGACGATGATGATTCCTTAATTTATACATGCCTCTTCTCCCCACCTCTCAATATCCACACACATATTCTCAATTAACATGGATAAACTATTAACCTGGCCAAAGAGAGAATAAGTTTCTTGACAGAATCTGACATTCAACAGGTTATTTCCAGGCAGCTCGGTTAGGGTCAGGGATGCAGGTAGAGTTTTATCGTGCTTTTGGAGCCTGAGGGGGCTGACAGGAAGTGAGTTCTTTGATCAAGACTTCTACCATTTGTCAGCAGTTTTCAAAAAGATCCTGCACTCAAGTGAATTTGTATTTTATTCTATGAATTTAAAATCATGGACTGAAGAAGACAGAATTTAGATGCCTTTTGGGTCTTTCAAGAACACAGAATAGGGTTTCCCTGGTGGCGCAGTGGTTGAGAGTCCGCCTGCGATGCAGGGGACACGGGTTCGTGCCCCGGTCTGGGAGGATCCCACATGCCACGGAGCAGCTGGGCCCGTGAGCCATGGCCGCTGAGCCTGCACGTCCGGAGCCTGTGCTCCGCAACGGGAGAGGCCACAACAGTGAGAGGCCCGCGTACCGCAAAAAAAAAAGGAACACAGAATAACGGGCAGGTCTCTCCTCTCTCCCTGTCCTCCGCAGGTTAGCCTCAGAGCCACAGACGGCAGGCTCATGCGCCAGTTGCTCCTGATCAATGAGAGCATTGAGTCCATCAAGTGGATGATTGAAGAGAAAGCCACCATCACCAGCCGAGGCAGCAGTCTCAGTGGCAGCCTGTGCAGCTTACTGGAGAGTCAGAGCACCTCCTTATATGGCAGCTACAACAGCCTCCACGATGGCAGCGACGGGTTGGATGGCATCTCCGTGGGGAGCTACCTGGACACTTTGGCAGATGATGTCCCAGGCCATCAGACCCCGTCAGACTTGGACCAGTTCAGTGACAACTCAGTCATAGGGGACTCACACGCACTGCACAAGCGTCCCAAATTGGATTCTGAATACTACTGCTTTGGCTAACGACCCAGTTTTTTGCATGGGATTGGTGTGCAATTAACTTGTATTTATCCTTCTTCTCCGCTGCTATATTTTTGGTGTGATTTTTTTTAATATGACAACCTTTTAAAAAGAAGCTTATTTTGGACGGCTTGATGGTATTTCTGTTGCTCCTAGTATTTCTCACCTGGACTGATTTATCTTTGTCTCTCTTACGTCTCTATTTTTATTTATTACAGTGATTTTTCTCCCTTCTTTCACAGTGGCACAAATAAGGTAGGGGGAAAAGAATAAGCAATAATTATGTTTTTGCTTCTGTTTTCAGGGCAAGGGGTCAGGGATTACAAGATAAACTTTGCTAAATTTTACAATAAACCAAAGTCTGATAGTAGCTAATTTTGTTGCTTGTATTCTTAAATGTTTCAAAGATTCATTTTCCAGAAGACACTGAGGTTTATTACTGTTTGTATGTTAGGTTGAACAAAATGCTTGGGACAAAGCTAGGCATTATTTCTAGGCCACAATGCCCTAGCATGAAGTCAACAATACAGTAGTCACACAATTCTCATGACAATCATTTGGAAGCCCCAACTCTAAGCAATCTGTTCAGTTAAATTTGCTGTTCATAGATCAGCATTTTGTCGTCAGTGATTCTAACTCAAGCTGTAGACTAAGTTGTGTAATTATATATATGATTCTCCCAAATTTCAAAGAATAATTGAGATTAGGTATGGAGGTGATTAGAGGTTAAGGTGTCCTAAATTTAATTGTATTTTGAGATTTTGTTGATGCTTACTGCATGCATTTTACAATTCTAGGATATATAAAGACATAGATGCACACGATGGATGGATGGATGGATGGATGGATGGGTGGATAAAGTGGGAAGTAGAATCACTATTCCCTTAAGAAGTCTCATAGTCTAATAGATCCTTTCATCCTGGGATGGGTAAATAATCTCTTAATTTTCTGAAATGACATCTGAAAATATCACTCGTACTGAACATTTAGTTTTGATGTAATATTATTAACCCTCTACATTTCTTTTACCTTGATGATTCCTAGTGAGTGAATCTTATTGAGATTTCAAACTGTTCTTTGTAATGATATAGGTTTCTGCACTAAACACTGGACAATATGAATCAAAAAGTCTTTCTACTTGTAACTTTAAAATGCCTATACTCAAGAAATGATTTCCCCCAGATTTCCTTGTTATTATACGTATCGCATACTTGTCAAATTTGTTCTTTCCAAGTTATATATTATTCAATTTCCAATTAATATAGACCCTGTAGGTTTTTTACAGTAGTCCTTTTTCATAAATTGCTGATAAAATCCTCATCAACAACAATCTCATGATGTCAGGATTGTCTCCGTTCTGTGTTTGAGGAAAATGAAACACATAGAAAGTAGGTAACTGGGTCAAATCTCCCAGTAAGTGTCAAAGCTGGGACTTAAACATGAGCCTGTCTTAATCTAACAGTAAAACTTGGTACCTATAGTAGTTAAATAATAACGTTTGGATGAGAAAGCAAACTTAACCCCTGACAAAAATAAAGTGACCAATCACTTTTCTTCCAAATCAGTAGGACCTACATTTTTAAATATGAGCTTTTTGAGCCCTTTCTTGAAATCACATGTCCAGTCAGTGATGTGCTTATAGGTAAATCAGGGAGTTGGCCACATGCCAGCTATTCCTCATATATTTCCCCCTTTCTACTTACTTTCATTTTAAACTTAGTAAAGGCTGGTGGGTTGGCTATTTTATTTGTTTGGTTTTAATCTGGAATTAAGCCAAGCAATTTGTAGCACAGATTTTTTTTTACCATATTAAAATCCAAGAGCATGCATTAGGATCTAGTAGATAAAACATCCTTAGAACCAAGACTGAAGAATTTCAAACAGAGGGTAATGACATACGTAACTGTATGTCTATAGCATTGTGAGGAGAACATTTCCAACAAGAAAGAAGTGAGCAGACAGCAGGACTACAGGAGGCATCGAGGCTAAATTCTAACTCTTCAAACCCTGAGATTTGTCTAGAATAAGCCAGGCACGGGAAAGATGATTTCTGTCCTCAGATCACTGTTTCAGATTGTAAATTCAATCTGGCCAATTTCTTTCACACCCTCCTTTTACCAATCAGCTTCCCCTGCTATCTGTCCATCCTACGCCCTCTATAAATTTCTTCCCTATAGTAAGGAAATGAACAAGCATGAGTGAAATGTGTAGAACAGTTTTCATTCATGCATCTTATTTTAAGGGACCTATAATGAACACTGGAAGAACACTTGAGAACTTTTTTTTGGCTCTATAAATTTCACTGTTGTATGCGCTTTACAGTTATTCCTATTTTTTTTGGTAAAAGATACCAAATATAGAGTCTATAATTTAGACATATGGAGTAACATATAAGCCAACAATGTTTTGATAGTTGATTTTACTAAGAGGAGGGGAATATGCAACTCAACAACACTAACTATTGACATATTCATTGGTCTCAAGAGAATGAATGCATTTTCAACTAAAAAATTCCCATAACAAATCTATGACCTGGAGCATGTGATATTTGATCTCTATCAGTACCACGAGGAAATGGGGTAAAAAGTTGAATAACCTCTCTGTTTTATGGACTTGTCTGTTTTATACTGGGAAGAAGATAAAATAATTGGAGGTAAGGAACTTAGACAATTTGAAGCTATACATTTTTGGAGTTTTGAAAATAAAGGAACTCAAGATAACCAACTTACAAGTCTTAACTTCAAAGAAACTTCAGTATTTATACTATATCAGCCCCAAATTGCATAGCATCAAGTTCTAGGTATTTGCCAACCTTTAGAAATGCAATATGAGCCTTTGCTGCCGGGTGAATTGTAAAGACACTTGGAGCTCCACGAATAATGTCAATCAGGCATTTTGATAGCCAATCCCATCAAAATACAATCACCACCTTGATGCCCAAATAAATGGTTATTTTGAGGTCCTCATCTCATTCATATCTCAGCAGCAGTTAACACATTTGATCACTGCTTTCTTTTTTTTTAATTTATTTTATTTCTTTATTTTTTGGCTGTGTTGGGTCTTCGTTGCTGCGTGTGGGCTTTCTCTAGTTGTGGCGAGAGGGGGCTACTCTTCGTTGCAGTGTGCGGGCTTCTCACTGTGGTGGCTTCTCTTATTGCGGAGCACGGGCTCTAGAGCACAGGCTTCAGTAGTTGTGGCTCGCAGGCTCTAGAGCGCAGCCTCAGTAGTTGTGGTGCACGGGCTTGGTTGCTCCACGGCATGTGGGATCCTCCCGGACCAGGGCTCGAACCCGTGTCCCCTGCATTGGCAGGCGGATTCTTAACCACTGCGCCAACAGGGAAGCCCCGATCACTGCTTTCTTGAAAGACTGTCTCATTTGGCTTCCAGGACATCCCTCTCTCTTGGATTCCCGCATTCCCCACTGCCTGCTTGTTAGCATAACTCTGTTGCGGCTTCTCTTCGTACTCCTGACATCCACACACAAGAGTGTCTCTTGGTTCAATTCTGGCACCACTTCTTTTCTGAAATTATTGCCCTGGGGATTTCATCCAGTTCCACAGCTTTAAATGCCATCTACATGCTGAGATTCCTCAAAGTATATCTCTAGGCTCAGTCTCTCCCCTGCACTCTAGCCTCCTGAATCTATCTGACCCCAAGGCATCTCTACTTGATGTCTGATAAGCATCTCAGTCTAAACATAACCAAAACTGAAATTTTGCTCTTGTTCTGTAATCTTCCCCAGTTCAGTGAAGGATGGCTCTAATTATCAAATCCTCAGCCCCAATCCTTGAAGTCATTTCTTAAGTGCTCACTCTCACACCACATCCACCATATCCAATCTGTCATGTAAATCATATGTGTTCTACCTTAGAAATATATCCAGAATGAGCTATAGATTTTCACAGTACCCCTGTTACCACTCTAATCAAGTCAGTGTCACTTCTTCCTGGGACTATTTCAATAGCCCTGTCTTGTTTCCTGGCTTCCACCCCTTACGTTCCCACAGTTAATATTCAACATAGCAAACAGTAATCTTTTAAGAAACAAGTCAGATTTTTGGCCAGCCTCTGTACCAACCCTTTAATGTACTTCCATCTCTAAGCATAAACCCAACTCTTTAGGACAGACTACAAAATCCTATGCAATCTGCCATCTTTCTACCTGTCTGACTTCATCTCATACCATTCTCCACCCTCTCTCATTGTGAGCCTCATTTACATCCTTACTATTCTTTAAAAATCTCAAAGTCTATGCAAGTCCTTACCTCAGAATCTTTGCACTTCTCACTCATTTCCTCTTTCTGAAATGTTCATCTCCTGAATGTTCATAAGTTTTGATTCCCCAGTTCTTTTTGGTCTCCAACCAAATGGCAAGAGGACTCCTTACATAGCACACCTGGAACATGCTGCCCTTACCCTGGTTTATTTCTCCTCATATCATCACTTGATACATATTTTTTGCATGTACTCTCTCCTTCCCCACACTAGAATGTAAGGTCTTTGAGAGCAAGAACTGTGTTTTGTCCACCACCATATGCTTCCAGACTCCTAGTACTCCCCAAGACACACGCACGCACACACACACACACACACACACCAGTCAGTTCTGGGGCTGCAGTATGTATGACCAGTCCTATGAAACACACACGCGTGCGTGTGCACACACACACACACACACAAACACACACATCAGTCAGCTCTGGGGCTGCAGTATGTATGACCAGTCCTATGAATCACCTGGATAAAGTGAGGACAAGTATTTATCAAATGAACGAATGAGGGAATGGGTGACTGAGTGGCTGCATGAACAGGCAGACACATCCTTAGAAACTGCTTCCTAATCCAGGATGCTGAGTGCTCCCAAAGAAAGTCATTTGGGACTTTCCTACTGAGTGCTCCATGACAGAGCCACACCCTCTAATTTTCATCTAAAGTGTCTTATAGTAGACACAAAATAAATTTTTTTTTGACTAAAGCAATTATTAGTTTTCTGAGTGCCTTCTAGGTACAGGCAATAACTGTGCTAGGATCAGGTGATGAAAAATGGAGGAAGGTACCAACCATGCTCTCCAGGAACTCATTGGTGTAGCACGTTCTTTGGTAGGAAAAAAATAATGGCCCACGCCCTCCATCTCCCAAAGATGTCATATCCTAATTCCTGGAACCTGTGAATGCCTTACATGGCAAAAGGGACTTTACAGATGTGATTAAGGTAAGGATCTTGAGATGGGAAGATGTCCCTAGATTATCTGGGTGGGTACAATGTATTTATGAGGGTCCTTATAAGGGAGAGGCAGTACTGTCAGAGACAGGTGTGATATGTTATACTGCTAGCTGTGAAAGAGGAGAAAGAGCAGTGAGAAAAGAAATGCAAGAAGCTCCTAGAAGCTGAAAAAGGCAAAGGAATAAATATCCCCTAGAACCCTGCTGACACCTTGACTTTAGCCCAGTAAGACCTGTTTTGGACTTCTGACCTCCAGAATTGTAAGACAATAAATCAGTGTTGCTTTAAGCCACTAAGTCTGTAGTAATTTGTTAAAGCGACAATAGGAAACTGATACAGATTTTGGTAACTGGAAGTGGGATGCTGCTGTAACAAATACCTAAAAATGTGGAAGTGGCTTGGAATTGAATAAAGGATAGATACTGGATGAATTTTGAGAAGCATGATAGAAAAAGCCAAGATTGCTTTGAACAGACTGCTAGGAGAAATACGGATTCTAATGACTTTGCTAATAAAGACTCGGAAGTAAGAACAGTAGAGAAAAGCTATATTATCTTAGTGAAAAATTAAATCATCATAATCTGACTCTTGCAAGAAAGGACAGTAAAAGCATTGCTAGTAAGGGCTCAGAAGGAAATGAGAAACAGGAAACTAGCAGAAAGAGAATTCTCATTATGTAGTGGCAGAAAGTTTAGCAGACTGTGTCCTACAGTTACATGGAAAGCATAACTTGTAAGTGATGAACTTGGATATTTTTTCGGAAGAGATTCCCAAAAAAAGTGTTGAAGATGTGGCTTGGTTTCTTCTTGCTTCTTATGGTAAAATGCAAGAGGAAAGAGATAAGAAAGGGGGGAAGAGCTTAATTAAAAGGGAACTGGGACTTGATGAAATAGGAAATTCTTAGCTATCTAGATTGCAAAGGACACTACAATTAGCAGATTCACTGTTGAGAGTGTTCTGGTGGGAAAACCAAGAGTGTGTCTGACAACCTTTTTCTAATGCCTCAGAAGAATCCAAAGGTCAGAGTATTCAGTCACAGTGAGGACTCTTTGAAGAGATCAGGCATGTGACTCATGGATCCCCTCAACCTTGCCAGCAGAAGCCAAAAACAGAGATGGAATTCTCTAAGAAAGGCCTGTGGAGGGGCTTCTTACCTAAGGTATTGAATTCCTGTGACATACACAGGAGACTCATAACGTCCTTGATACTTTTATACCAGCAAAACCATTGCCATCTTGGACTGAAAGGGATAGAGAAGTCAAAATGAAAGAGCTGTAGGAACCCCAAAGTTCCATAGGGAGGAGACAGGCTGATAAAGCTATTCAGCTGCAAATACATGCTACCCTTGGTGGAAAAGGGAGGATGGTTCCAAGGGCAGAACCTCAACCTCAGAGGGAGGAGTCATAAGCCCAGAGGACAGAGCTGACAACCACAGAGGATATTCTCAGGACTTGAAACCTAACGTTCATGTCTCAGCTGCATTTTAAAATTGCTTGAGAATGGTGACCCTTATTTTTCTTTCCCTTCTTTTTCCCCCTTTTTGAATTGAAATGTCTCTGACTGTTATTCTATACCTGCCCCACCACTGTATTTTGGGAGCAAATAACTTGTTTCTTGAGTTTCACAGGTTTGCACGTGGAGAATTGTGCCTTGGGAATGGATTATACCCAAGCCACACCCATATCTGATTTAGATGATTTAGCTGAAGAAATGTGGGACTTTTGAGATGAGGAGATGCTGTGTTGAGTTGAGGCATTTGGGAATGTTGAGATGGAGTGAATAATTTACATATGAAATGGGCACACACTGCAGGGGGCCAGAGAGCAAACTTTGTTATGCAGTGTAATGACCCCCGACAAAGCTGTCTACCTCCTCATCTTCAAAACCTGTGAATATGTTACTTAACTAATACAATGTCTCTATCTAAGTCTTTCTCTGCTGTAGTTCTGTGCTTTTTTTTTTAATACCCAAGAAGAAAGTAGATATCTCAACAAGAAAGTTCTGGGCTAAATTATAAGCTAGGGTACAATAGGATTTGGCCAGCTACCCAGAATTTTCACAAATCATGTTTCAAGACAATTCATGTGGGACTAAACTCCCATTCCTTTTAACTTCATGAATAAATATGATGAGTTCTATAAATATGCTTGGGCTCCTAACAGCTAAAGTGACACCACTTGAAACCTCCACTCTGGAAGAAGCCCTAAAAGTCAGATCTTCCTAAGAAGCACTTAGGACACTTTGTGGGGGTGACTTGAACCATATTACATGAACCGGTCAGCATGTGCTCTGTAATCTCCCTACCACACTGGTTAAACGGGAGATCAGCCATCTTTTAAAACTGGGTTTTTAATTTCAACAAGATAATTTTCATTTGCTTATTTCCTCAGTGATTCTTATGACTCATTCAGAGTTACCCTTCATCTTGAAGTGTTTGTCATTTGATGGCCATTTGTTTGAAGAGCGGTTGAGCTTCAGATACATTTTCTGTACTGTCAAAATGGACATTATAACAGTACTTATAATTATTAGTTTCAATAAAATGCATTTGTAGCCAATAATACTGCCTTCGTTTCTCCATATTTTAAATACCACCTGAACCACAGCCAAAAAATTTTAAAAAATCTCTAAAATATTTTTAGTTTTTTGTCTTGCTTATATAAGAGCTTATAATCTAAGGAGGAATGAAGACAATTACAAAACCGTATGGCAGTTGCTGAATAAGAAGCATGGTCTAACGTGGAAAGTGGTATTGTTGAATTAATGTAAAATCTGTAAAATATATCCTTGGGAAATATCAAAAATATATCTTAGGGAGATTTATTTTATTCGTTTTCTCATTACTAAGGGAGACATAGTACAATTCAATTATCTCTGCATAAATCTTTCCACTATTAAATCGTGTTTAATTCTGGACCATTTTCCAAGAGAATTATTTAAGATAATGCTAATAAATTGGTGGTTTGGAGTTTGTCTATAGATTCCTTGCTAACACAGCAACTATTTGTTACTTGTTCCAAGGGGATAGGTTTATTGAACAGAATCAGAATAAAAACTATAGAGAATGAGAATACCTATTTCCATGATTACTACCAGATGCTGAATACCAGAAACTGCATCTCATGGAATTGAGAATATTCTTCTGCTGAGGGTTGTCTAATGACGATGGGTACAGTAGCAAATCTATGCCATTTCAAACCCAGCTAAATCTCTAAATAAATTACTGAAGTTCATTCAGATAGTAATGGTCAGATCTAAGATTCTAACTTAAGCATTACAGACTCCAAAACTTACAGCATGCAGATTATAGCACAAAAATATTATGCTTAACTCAAAGTACCTTTTCTTGGCCTGAGATGTACCAAAATAAGATTTGTCTGCATATAGTTATATTTATAGCTAACATGTATTGTTATGGTCCAATACCATGCTCTCTCTGTTTTCCAAAGCAGAAGAAGGATTTCTCAGAGTAAATATGGATATATAATAGTGGTATGAAGGAAGGAGAGAAAAGGAATTAGAATGAGATTTGCACAGGGTTTTAATTCCTTGCACAGCAGGATATAGTTTCTGTTTGGATTTGGTTGACTGGTACATCCATCTCACACTATTTCTATGCAACCACAGTTACCATTGCTTAAATGTTTAGTAGAACATTCCCATAAATGCTAAACAACACTCTTTCAAATCTTGTCACCTATTATTCTGGATTATTGTGTAGCATGCTTAACCTAAGGCCTGGTCAAGCCAAACCAGAGCCAGTGCTGGGATCATATGACATCCACCTGTATTTATGAGTGCTAGTTAAATTCCAAACATTGACTCAAGTTGGCATTCCTTCAAGTCATTAACATCATGCCTGTTTGTCCGATGTGGGAGAAAGAATTGTCAAAGCCTGTGTTATTTCATTCTTTACTAATGAGGGATCATGTACCAATAGAGAAATGCTTCATTCTTGATGTTTTTAGATTATTCTCAGAGTAATTTACTACAATTATTTTTACATCAGCCAAATCCATCTATAAATCAAATATAGTTTTAGCTATTAACTCTGCATTTTTTCCCTCTCAAGCAAAGGAATATATGTGAGAAGTCAGAAGACCTCCTACTCCTTTATAGCTGATGCATTCCAGCTCCTTATCACTTTCCCTCCCCTCAAAGCATTATCTTTGGGTTTTTTTAATTGAAGATTCTTCGCAAATTTACTAGTGATAACTCTCAAACCATGTGAAAATTTTGTCCCTCACAAAAAAAGAACTGAGGTGACTATATTCTTCTGGACCCTCAAAGATCTGATATTTTTTAACTCAGAGATTATATGATGATGGATCTTGAAGGGCTGCTAGAGGGCATGAAGAATAATCTATCATCTTGCAAATAAGAAAAATGCAGCATTCTTGGGCAGCTTGTACCACATGATAGACAGTGTGGCCAAGTTGTCTTTCTGAATTATGTTTTAGAAAATGATCTGATCTACACTTACTACAAAGAATGAATGGCTTAAGGTTTTCTGAGGCAAAACAAATAAAAATAATGAATTCTACTTAAAATAAGAATAATGTAATACAAAAAGGGAAAAGAAAGACATTTAAGAAGCAAAATGGCACAGTCACTAACCTACAATTAAGGGGTGGTATAAAGTGTAAAGACTCTGGTTTCAGAGTGTTTCCCTTCTGCCAATTACTAGATGTATGAACTTTGAAATAACTAACTTTACTTCTCTGTGCTTCAGTTTTCTCATTGGTAAAATGGGCATAATGAAATCTGCCTCAGAATTGTTTGGAAAGGGCTTGAAATATGACCTAGCGCACAGAAATACTTGATAAATTATGTTATTACCATTACAATAACTAGTTAAGAAAAGGAATATGCTTATAATGAAGAAAGGAGAAATTAAGGATGAACTATTAATGGGCATATAATATAGGTACATATACTGTTGTATGACCAATCCAATAATCATTCCCAACTAACTTCTCTAATGACGACCCCTCCTGCAGAAGTTAAATAACCACCCTTGTAGCTAGGCATGGCCATGGGACAAAATTTTGACCAATAAGTTGTGAGCAGAAATCTGACAAGTGTTTCTGGAAACCCTTTTGCTGACTTTCAGTTGTTTATATAAACCATTCCTGAACTCAGAACATTTTGAGCTTCTCATATCCTTATTTCCTATGGCAATTGTAAAACTCTTGCAAGAAAACGCATTAAAAGTGCAACTTGCATGTTAGGACTGTTAACACAAAATGCCAGCAGTGAATTAGACAAACTGAACACAGTTGTTTTTCTTTTGTCCTCAGGGTCACAGTAATACAGCTAATAATTCTGGGTTTTTTTTTAAAGCAAAACAAGTTTTTGCCTTTATAATATATGCTTTAGAGTAAGAGTCAAGTCTTCAGAATGATGAAAAGGTGCTAAATTCAGATTCTGTTTTTTTCAAATTTAGTTTTTGGAAACAAATCAAGGTACACAGAGAATTATTTAGACATCAATATTTTCTGAAACATTGTTAATTTGCCGTCTCAAATTTCACTTGGAGCTATGTTTAAAAAAATGGAAAAGGAATATTTATATGTCACTTTTTTTCTTTTAGCTCCCTTACAGATTTAGTAACAGAAAACTCATGATTTACTTTGGTAGATTTATTATAGAATGAAAAACAAAGCCAATATAAATATGAATAGAGTTTAAAATGTAACTATACCTGACCCACTTTTCCTACTAGGTCTGTCCTATCAATCAATGAGAAAACAATAGTTGGCAAAATGATGGCTAGTGATACCATTTAGAGTCACATGTACCATTATCATAGAGTACATTTTAATTCAGTGGGAGTTCAATGACTTATTTTTTAAAAATCTATCATGACTCTACATTCTTCCACATGTTTACTATGTATAGAACTTTGGAACATTAAAATTCTTGTGGATTTTCACATTTTTGTGGAGGCTTGTGTTCCTAAGAAGGAAAGTCTACCCTATTTCACATTATACTTAGATTCCCTTTGAAGAAGTAACTATAAAACACTTTTTATGTATAACTTCCCTTTAGTCATAGTTATTCTATAGTTATATACTCTTAACATATTCCACCTAAGAGCTTTCTATTGCAGAATAATTCCCTTACCTTAGCATTCATACCTACAGTTTTATCTGCCCATGTTAGCTGTGCAGTGTAAGAGCACTCTTCCTTCCCAATAGGAGGAGTAAAAAGACGAGAACTATCAGAAAGATCTAAGGGATAAACCAGATAATAACATCATCACTGAAGATTTTCTTAATAATCAAAGCCAATAATAAAAATTTGCAAAGCCACAAATCATGCTCAACAGCCAAAGTCAAAGGACCAGGGAGATAATCACAAAAAAACCACGTTAGAGAGCAAATCAGGATACAAAGCTCAAAGTGTTAAATCTTGGTAAAGGAAACCAGGGAAAGAGGTTAGGGTTCAAACGGGGAAAAGGAGTAAACTCTCATCCACTATGCAAAACACTGGGCAGTTCTAAAGACCAGCAAAAGCATGGCTCATGAGTGAGTCAAGTTAGATAAATGAAGCAGGGAAAGGCCACACCCACTGTTCTCACCTTGAACACTGGTCTGCCTATTCTCTGAGTATACCTTGAGAATACTATATCCATGTCTTTGCTTTTCCTTCCCCATGCTCCAGAATGCCTTTCTCTTTGTTCTCTGTCCATCCAAATCCATTCATCTTTGCAGATCTATCTTCTCCAGGTAGCAGTCAGCTTTACTACAGTATTTACTGACTGTACCACATGCTTTGGAACTTAAGAATTTGCTATAATATGATGTGAGTATATGTGTATATGAGCGTATATATGTATACGTAATTTGATGGTAGAACCATAAATTTTTAGCTCATTTCCTATGTTACATATTTCATAATATTCATTCTCAGTATATGTTCAACAGATATTTCTAGAAGTAAATTAGTTGAATTTTTATTTGTAAGCCCTACCAAATAAATAAAATTTCAGTCATTAAAATCAGTAGAAAAATTATTCATACCATCAACATATTACTGTTATTTAAATTTTCTTCAATAGATGGTAAAAAAAATTATGAGAAGAGAAATAAAAGGTATCAAAGAAAGAAACAATGGGAAGTTTTATAAATACTAAATTTAAATTCAGAACAGATTCAAAATTCAAAATGGATTAAAGACTTAAATTTAAGACCTGAAACCATAAAGCTTCTAGAAGAAAACATAGGGAGTAAGTTCTTTAACATCTGTCTTAGTAATACTTTTGTGCCTATATCTCACCAGGCAAGGGAAACAAAAGCAAAAATATTGGACTATATCAAACTAAAAAGCTTTTCCACAGCAAAGAAAACTATCAGCAAAATCAAATGGCCACCTACTGATGGAAGAAGATATTTGCAAACTATATATCTGATAGGGGGTTAGTATCCAAAATACACAAAGAATGCATACAACTCAACATCAAAAAAACGCTACTAAGAAATGGAAGAGGAAAAGATATTCAACATCACTAATCATCAGGGAAATGCAAATCAAAACCACAATGAGATATCACCTCACATCTGTCAGAATGACTATTATCAAAAAGACAACAAATAACAAGTGTTGGTGAGGATGTGGAGAAAAGGGCATCCTCTTGCACTATTGTTAGAAATGTAAATTGGTGCAGCCACTATGGAAAATAATATGGAGATTCTTCAAACAATTAAAAATAGAACTACCATATGGTCTAGCAATTCTGCTCCTGGGTATTTAATTGAAGAAAACAAAAACACTAATTAGAAAAGATATATGCACCCTATGTTCACTGCAGCATTATTTACAATAGCCAAGATAGGGAAGCAGCCCAAGTGCCCATCAATAGATGAATGGATAAAGATGTCATATATTTATACGATGGAATATCAGCCATAAAAAGAGTGAAATTTTACCATTTATGACAACATGGACAGACCTAGAGGGCATTATGCTAAGTGAATAAGTGAGAGAAAGACAAATACTGTATGATTTTACTTATACATGGAATCTAAAAAACAAAACAAATGAACAAACATAACAAACCAGAAACAGAGTTACAGATACAGAGAACAAATAGGTGGTTCCAAAGGGGAAGGGGGTAGTGGGGAGGGAAGAAATAGGTCAAGGAGATTAAGAGGTACAAACTTCCAAGTTGCAAAATAAATGAGTCATGGGTATGAAATGTACAGTGTGGGGAATATAGTCAATAAGTATGTCATATCTTTGAATGGTGACATATAGTAACTAGACTTATCATAGTGATCATTTTGAAATGTACAGAAATATAAAATCACATTGTTTTGTAACAGGAACTAACACAGTGTTGTAGGTCAATTATATTTCAAAAACAAATAAACTAACAGATACAGAGATCAGATTTGTGGTTACCAGGGGTCAGGGGCTGGGGGAGGGGGAATCAGATGAAGGCAGTCAAAAGGTACAAACTTTCAGTTATAAGACAAGTACTGGGGTGTAATGTACCATATGACAAATATAATTAAATGTGGTTTATGTTATATATGAAAGCTGTTAAGAGAGTAAATCCTAAGAGTTCTCATCACAAGAAAAAAATTTTTTCTATTTCTTTAATTTTGTATCTATATGATATGATGGATGTTCACTAAAGTTACTGCGATAACTATTTCATGATGTTGGTATGTCATTATGCTGTACATGTTAAATTTATACAGTGCTTTATGTCAATTATATCCAAATAAAACTGGAAGAAAGAACTATGAAAACAGAAATAAAAGGTATCAAGAAAGAAACAATGGGAAGTTATATAATATTGTGATTAGAAAAGCCAAAACTATCAAATAAAAATTTTAATTAATAAATAAGTTAATAAAATAACTAGATCAATAATTTTTAAATATATCATTTTGTTATATGCCAGAGTCATTTGAGAGATGTGCAAGGAGATATCCTTCACAATAAAAATATATAAAGTAATTAACAGTAATTCTAATGAGAAATTATTTGACCTACTGAAAAAAACTATGAACCTTTCAGAAAGACAAATAAAAGTTGAAAGAATGGAAAGATATTATAAATGTGTAAATTATTTCCAATTAATTTGTGTTTATGGAACTAAATAAGCAGGTGATATAGACTGCTGTAGAAGAAAAAAAAAACAGGATAAGAGTTAAATCAAGTAGGGAAGAATGGGCAAAAATATGAGAGAATATATTCAGCAAGGAAGAAATTCCCTACCAGATAATAAACCTCTTTGGATCTATAATAATTAAAACAGTGTATTGCTGGTACCAAAAATATATATATATTCTGGAAGAAAATAGATAAAATTACACATAAAGATTTAATATTTACAAAAAGAAGCATCTGAAAATAATGGGAAAACAGTTTATTTAATCAATAACACTGAGATGACATGTTAGGAATTTGAAGACAAAAATCTCTTTTAGAGCTACAACTTATAGTATAAACCAAATTAATCCCATGTGCATTAGACTGTCAGTTTTTAAAATAACCATAAGAGAGCTAGAGAAGAAAACATTTTAAATTTCAAACATATTGGATAAAAATCAGATACTAAAAAAATAAAAAATGTATATGTAAAAGCTACAACTCTGAAATTTAGAAAAAAGATAGACTGAGAAAACTAATTGCAGCAAATAGAATAAAAAGAATATAACTACAGAAAGTAGCTCTATTGGGAAGCTCTTATCAATTATTTATTATTGTCTGGTGCTTGTGATCTTTATTTATGATTCACTTGAAATGATTTCAAATGAAATTATTCTATAAAGCAAGACTAATTGAAAATTCCATAGTTCCAGAAAAACTAGATAAGATAACCAGTTATTATTGAAACCTAAGATTTATAATGTTTTCTTCCATGCTCTGAGATTGTCACAAAAGAATATCTTATCTCTAGCTATGAAAAGACTTTTAAAAACACTAGTCAAAAGCTATCAGCACTAAGAATTATTTTTCTATCTGCACTAAGAATGATTGAATCTTTTTAACTTAGTGCCAAACACATTGTAGATACTCAATAAGTACATATTATATGACTTATACCATAAAAATATCCCACTTACAAGTCATTTTCCAGAAAGCCTTTTGAAGTTGTTTGGTTAGTTTAAAAACAAGTTTATAATTTGATTTTGTATGATATGACTTTGTAATCTGTAATAATAATGCTTTTTTACTCCTTAGACTGGCACAATTACCATTTCGATTTGTACATTATTCACGTGTGGCTCTGCCTAGTTTCAGAATTAAACTCTAAGTTAAGTGGCTCTCACTGAAACTGCATTCAGGGGAGAATGTCTACGTCCAGCTGTTTATGCTTGCTTTCTTTTTTTCTTCTCTTAACTTACCAAGTTAATTGCCATTTTAGTCTAAATCAAATTCTCACAAAAGAACTGAAAACCTCCTTTTAACCCCAAGAGTCTAGTAGAATTTCTTGAACTTGTGAAGAGAAAAATATGCTTATATACAAATAAAAGAAATGATAGGAAGCTGATTTCTGTGTGGTTTTATTAATTAAAATATTATCCTATTTTAAGATTTCTGACAAAACATACGATATACAACTAATCTATTCTAGGTCAACACTCACACCTTTGGAAGAACAGCAAGAGAATGGGGGAAGATGAGAAAAAGTTTTTGCGAAAACAAATCTAATCTTTCAAGTGGTCATTCACTCAACAAACACATTTATGATGTGCTCTAACCGAGGTGGGTGCTGTGTTGGAGGTTAAGCTAACAAGGAAAATGCGTAATTTGATTTTGAACAGTTCACAGTCACATAACAATGATAAAGTATGATAAGTGCTGTAAGAATGTGACAGAAATCACAATAATAAAAAATACAGGTATTTGTCTTTCTCTCCACCTTCTAAGGATTATCATTTGTAAGCAAGGCCTGATTACATGGCTACTGTTTTTCTAAGAAGAGTCATGGCTGGAGCTGCAACACTGGTGAGCCCAAAGAGGCACTGACTAGCTCTGAGGTTAAGACACAAGTATCTGGGGAAAAAATTTAAGAATTGGTGAGAAGACTGGAGGACTGGTGACAATGATGGAAGGGAGATATTAGAAAAGAATAGTCAACTTGCAATGCAATAGAGAATTAGAGAAAAACTAAGAGAGGAAGAAGCTGTCATAAAGGGTAGATCATTAATTGGTAAAGAAAGAGGAAATCTATTTTAGGAAGTACTACTGGGTTCTATGTGGTGCAGCTGTTACGCAGCTAGTCAGACATGAGCAGGTCCTGCCCCATCCTGGATGGGTTATCCCCCCACTTGGACACGTGATCAGAACACACCCAGAGATCCTTCCTCTTGTGGTCAAGGACCACCACTAGATTTCCAGCCATATGAGGACTAAGCAAGATAAAACTGCCAGCACAGGTTGATGCAGGCACACCAAGACCTAAAAGGTGACTCAGGGTAACCTGGGGCTCATTATGCCATATTTGTAATAAATTAGCATTGTGGTTTTTGCTTTCCCCACACCCATCCCTATGGGTTTCACTTGGCTGCTTATGTGTTAACACCTGTGCACTAGGAGAAATGTTACATAACGTAAGCTGTCCATCAACTTGTCAGTCAAATGATGCAAGACACAGGGAGAGACCACCACTCTAAAAAACCCAACCCTACCCCATTGCAGGGCTGCTTCTGGTTTCCAGACAGCTTGCTCTCATCCTTTCTCCAGAGTGTAGTTACACTTCTGCTTAATAAAACTCTTGCTACTTAAAACTACTCTCTGCCTCTCAACTGAATTCTTTCCCTTGAGAGGGCAAGAACCAAGGAAATTGTCATTCTGTCAATAACACAATTCCTCCTCTGTGATATCAAAAATCCTTCCATAACAATGAAGGTTACTCTTAAATCCTTTTTTAGAAGGATTTTTTTAGAAGGATTTGAGTGCTTATCCAGAAGCATCTACATTTGAGATTGGACTTAAGGTTAGCTGAGTAGTTCAAGATGGCCTACAACATTTGCTTGGAAGTTATGTTTGAAGTGTTATGGGATAAGAGAAGAAAAAGCCGCCTTATTCTGAAAATAGATGAGTGATGTTTGGAAAAGACTTCACAAATGTAGTCGTTGAACAAAAACTTAAAGATGTCAAAAAAGGAGAACATGTGTAAAGGAAGGCTGATGAATTTCCAGTTTAAATGTAATGGGTGAAATTTGGGAAATCAGACATGACAAGACTAATGATGGCATGCAATAGGCAGTAAATAACACCATCTAAATTTTAGTACCTAAAAAAGCAGGAACCACTGTATTCTGATAAGAATCTCTAGATTTAATTGCCAGATTAAAGGAAATCTATGAAGAGCATGTTAAGGCACATGAAAATGAAATCACTGAAAACCAGGATATGGACATTCTATAAAAAACAAAAGGCCAGGCTTCTCTAAAACAAAAGAAAGAAAGAGGGAGAACTGTCAAAGAAAAAGAAAAAGACTTAAGAAAAATAAGAGCCAAATACAATATGTGGACCTTGTTAAAGCCAAATTGACATAAACCAATGGGAAAGTTTTATTTGAGAAAATTAAGGAAATTTGCATGCGAAAGAATATGAAAAACTAATTATAATTCTTTTAGATGTAAACAAAGATATATTTTAAAAATTCTTTATCAGAAGTACTTATGAATGAAATGGCATGGTGACTACATTTACAATAGTTAAAAGTGTAGGAGCCTAATTACTTCATGGTACATGTATATCAAATTATTATGCTGTATATCTTAAAGTTATATAGTGCTGATGTCAATTATATCTCAATAGAACTGGGAGAAAAAATGTAGAAGGCAGAGAACAGATTAAAAATTAGATAATGTGATCTAATTTTGAAATTAGGTGATGGGTACATGGATGCTCATTATATACTCTCTACCTTCTATATAGTTTTCAAATTTTTCATAATCAAAAGTAAAAAATAAAGTAAATATAGGAGAAGAAAGGTTTCTCTGCTCTTTTTTAGCTCTCTAGAATCACAGTTCCAGAACTTCCTCTTTTTTTTAATATTTTCTATTTCTCTGCTAATATTTTGCACCACTTCATTCTCTATGAACATACGATCCTTTATATCTTTGAATACCAACGGAATTGCTGCTTTAAAATTCTTGTTTGGTAGGTGCCACATCTGGGTTATCTGTTGATTGGTCTCCATCATTTTGGTTTTTTTCTCTTGAGAATGGGTCACATTTTCTAATTCTTTGTATGTCAGATAAATTTGAATTTTATGTTTGGCTTTGTCAACATTATATTGTAGAGATTCTAGATTCTGTTATAGTCTTCTGAATAATCCATTTTTTAATTTTAGTAACCACAATTTATTTGGATTCAAAAAGTAAATTTTGTTTTCTGAGTTGCTCATATCTTATGTCAGCCTTTTATCATTAGCTGGATTTTGTCCTGTGCCAGACAAAAACATGGGCATAGTTTTACATGGTACTTGGGAAACCTCCTCTCCAACTCTCTCCTTTCTAGGATCCTCTCTCAAATTTTAGTGACTTTGGTTGCACTGAACTCTGTATTCTGGTTTTTCAGTACTCAAAGCCTTCACGGTTCTTATTAGAGTTTTAGTCACCTCACAAATAATCAATTTCAGCCAGTATTCAGGCTAAAAGTCATTAAAATGGCAAAAATCTCTCTGTTGACATTCCCTTCTTCTAAAGGCCAAATTACCTCTAAAATCTACCTATTTTTATTTTCTGTCCAGGGCTTCCCATCATTTAAAAAAAAATGTATTCATTGATTGCTGTTATCCATGGGAGAGTTGCATTTGCTTGGAGCTTTACTAGGCATACTACACACACATAGACATACACACACATGCACACGCACATGCACATATGCACACAATGATTACTTAAGGCTGAAGTCAAGTAGTGTAACTACAAGAATATTAAAAGGAATCCCTCCCACTAGGAAGCTTGCATAAGCCTCTGAGAGAGTCTCATCCATGAGAGGGCAGAGAGCAGAAGCAAGAAGAACTACAATCCTGTAGCCTGTGGAACAAAATCCACATTCACAGAAAGATAGACAAAATGAAAAGGCAGAGGACTATGTACCAGATGAAGGAACAAGATAAAACCCCAGAAAAACAATTAAATGAAGTGGAGATAGGCAACCTTCCAGAAAAATAATTCAGAATAATGATAGTGAAAATGATCCAGGACTTCGGGAAAAAAATAGAGGCAAAGATAGAGAAGATGCAAGAAATATTTAACAAAGACTTAGAAAAATTAAAGAGCAAACACCTAGAAGAATTAAAGAACAAACAAACAGAGATGAACAATACAACAACTGAAATGAAAACTACACTAGAAGGAATCATTAGCAGAATAACTGAAGCAGAAGAACGGATAAGTGACCTTGAAGACAGAATGGTGGAATTCACTGCCATGGAACAGAATAAAGAAAAAGAATGAAAAGAAATGAAGACAGCCTAAGAGACCTCTGGGACAGCATTAAATGCAACAACATTCACATTATAGAGGTCCCAGGAGGAGAAGAGAGAGAGAAAGGACCCAAGAAAATATTTGAAGAGATTATACTCGAAAACTTTCCTAACATGGGAAAGGAAATAGCCACCCAAGTCCAGGAAGCACAGAGAGTCCCAGGCAGGATAAACCCGAGGAGAAACATTCCAAGACCCATAGTAATCAAATTGACAAAAATTAAGGACAAAGAAAAATTATTAAAAGCAACAAGGGAAAAATGATAAATAACACACAAGGGAACTCCCATAAGGTTAACAGTTGATTTCTTAGCAGAAACTCTACAAGCCAGAAGGGAGTGGCACGATATATTTAAAGTGTTGAAAGGGAAGAACGTACAACCAAGATTACTCTACTCGGCAAGGATCTCATTCAGATTTGACAGAGAAATAAAAAGCTTTACAGAGAAGCAAAAGCTAAGAGAATTCAGCACCAGCAAACCAGCTCTACAACAAATGCTAAAGGAACCTCTCTAAGTGGGAAACACAAGAGAAGAAAAGGACCCACAAAAACAAACCCAAAACAATTAAGAAAATGGTAATAGGCACATACATAACGATAATTACCTTAAAGGTGAATGTATTAAATGCTCCAGCCAAAAGACACAGGCTCACTGAATGGATACAAAAACAAGACCCATATATATGCTGTCTACAAGACACCCACTTCAGACCTAGGGACATATACAGACTGAAAGTGAGGGGATTGAAAAAGATATTCCATGCAAATGGAAATAGAAATAAAACTGGAATAGCAATACTCATATTAGATAAAATAGACTTTAAAATAAATAGTGTTACAAGAGACAAGGAAGTACATAGGATCAAGGGATCAATCCAAGAAGATATAAAAATTGTAAATATTTATGCACCCAACATAGGAGTACCTCAATACATAAGGTAAATGCTAACAGCTATAAAAGAGGAAATGGACAGTAACACAATAATAGTAGGGGGCTTTAACACCCCACTTACACCAATGGACAGATCATCCACACAGAAAATTAATAAGGAAACACAAGCTTTAAATGACACAACAGACCAGATAGATTTAATTGATATTTATAGGACAGTCCATCTGAAAACAGCAGATTACACTTTCTTCTCAAGTGCACACGGAACATTCTCCAGGATAGATCACATCTTGGGTCACAAATCAAGCCTCAGTAAATTTAAGAAAACTGAAATCACATCAAGCATCTTTTCCAACCACAACTCTATGAGATTAGAAATAAATTACAAGGAAAAAAAAACCGTAAAAAACACAAACACATGGAGGCTAAACAATACATTACTAAATAACCAAGAGATCACTGAAGAAATCAAAGAGGCAATCAAAAAATACCTAGAGACAAATGACAACAAAAACATGATGATCTGGGCTTCCCTGGTGGCGCAGTGGTTGAGAGTCTGCCTGCCGATGCAGGGGACACGGGTTCGTGCCCCGGTCTGGGAAGATCCCACATGCCGCGGAGCGGCTGGGCCCGTGAGCCATGGCCACTGAGCCTGCGCGTCCGGAGCCTGTGCTCCGCAACAGGAGAGGCCACAACAGTGAGAGGCCCGCATACCGCAAAAAAAAAAAAAAAAAAAAAAAGATGATCCAAAACCTATGAGATGCAGCAAAAGCAGTTCTAAGAGAGAAGTTGATAGCAATACAATCCTACCTCAAGAAATAAGAAAAATCTCAAATAAACAATCTTACCTTACACCCAAAAGAACTAGAGAAAGAAGAACAGACAAAACCCAAAGTTAATAGAAGGAAAGAAGCCATAAAGATCAGAGCAGAAATGAATGAAATAGAAACAAAGAAAACAATAGCAAAGATCAATAAAACTAAAAGCTGGTTCTTCTAGAAGATAAACAAAATTGATAAACCTTTAGCCAGACTCATCAAGAAAAGTAGGGAAAGAACTCAAATCAATAAAATCAGAAATGAAAAAGGAGAACTTATAATGGACACTGCAGAAATACAAAGCATCATAGAGACTACTACAAGCAACTCTCTGCCAATAAAATGGACAACCTGGAAGAAATGGACACATTCTTAGAAAGGTATAACCTGCCAAGACAGAACCAGGAAGAAATAGAAAATATGAACAGACTAATCACAAGTAATGAAACTGAAACTGTGATTAAAAATCTTCCAGCAAACAAAAGCTCCAGATAGCTTCACAGGTAAATTCTATCAAACATTTAGAGAAGAGCTAACACCATCCTTCTCAAACTCTTCCAAAAAACTGCAGAGGAAGGAACACTCCCAAACTCATTCTACAAGGCCACCATCACCCTGACACCAAAACCAGACAGAGATACTACAAAAAAAGAAAATTACAGACCAATATCACTGATAAATATAGATGCAAAAATCCTCAACAAAATACTAGCAAACAGAAATCAGCAACACATTAAAAGGATCATACACCATGATCAAGTGGGATTTATCCCAGGGATGCAAGGATTCTTCAATATACACAAATCAATCAATGTGATACACCATATTAACAAATTTAAGGATAAAAACCAGATGATTGGGCTTCCCTGGTGACGCAGTGGTTGAGAGTCCACCTGCTGATGCAGGGGACACGGGTTCGTGCCCTGGTCCGGGAAGATCCCACATGCCAAGGAGCTGCTCAGCCCGTGAGCCATGGCCGTTGAGCCTGCGCGTCCGGAGCCTGTGCTCCACAACGGGAGAGGCCACAACAGTGAGAGGCCCATATACCGCAAAAAACAAACAAACAAAAAAACCCATATGATCATCTCAATAGATGCAGAAAAAGCTTTTGACAAAATCCAACACCCATTTATGATAAAAACTCTCCAGAAAGTGGGCCTAGAGGGAACCTACCTCAACATAATAAAGGCCATATACAACAAACCCACAGCAAACATCATTTTCAATGGTGAAAAACTGAAAGAATTTCCTCTACGATCAGGAACAAGACAAGGATGTCCACGCTCACCACTATTATTCAACATAGTTTGGGAAGTCCTAGCTACAGCAATCAGAGAAGAAATAGAAATAAAATGAATACAAATTGGAAAAGAAGAAGTAAAACTGTCACTGTTTGCAGATGACATGATACTATACATAGATAGTCCTAAAGATACCACCATAAAACTACTAGAGCTAATCAATGAATTTGGCAATGTTGTAGGATACAAAATTAATGCACAGAAATCTCTTGCATTCCTATACACTAACAATGAAAGATCAGAGATAGAAATTAAGGAAACAATCCCATTCACCACTGCAACAAAAAGAATAAAATACCTAGGAATAAACCCACCGAAGGAGGTAAAAGACTGTACTCAGAAAACTGTGAGACGCTTATAAAAGAAATCAAAAATGACACAAACAGATGGAGAGATATGCCATGTTCTTGGATTGGAAGCAACAATATTGTGAAAATGACTATACTACCCAAAGCAATCTACAGATTCAATGTAATCCCTACCAAATTACCAATGGCATTTTTTACAGAACTAGAACAAAAAATCTTAAAATTTGTATGGAGACACTAAAGACCCCAAATAGCCAAAGCAATCTTGAGGGAAAAAAACGGAGCTGGAGGAATCAGCATCTCTGACTTCAGACTATATTACAAAGCTACAGTAATCAAGAAAATATGGTACTGGCACAAAAACGGAAATATATATCAATGGAACAGGATAGAAAACCCAGAGATAAACCCATGCGTCTATGGTCAACTAATCTATGACAAAGGAGGCAAGGATATAAGAGCCAATCAGCCATATTTGTATGGGTCTATTTCCAGACTTTGCATTGTCTTTCGTTGATCTATGGTCTCTTCCTTTTACCAATACCACATGGTCATGATTACTGTAGCTTGTATAAGTCTTAAAAATCTGGTAGTGTGATTTCTCTATCTTTATTCTTTTCAAAATTATTTTGGCTTTTCTTTCAATTTTGCCTTCCTGTATAAATTTTAGAATCAGCTTATCTATACAAAAACACTGCTGAGATCTTGACTGAAATAACATTAAATCTATATATTATAAGTTTGGAAATAATTCACATGTTTATGATAGTGAGTCTGCTAATCCATGAACATGACATATTTCTCCATTTATTTACATCTTTGATTTTTTTTACCAGCATTTTGTAGTTTTAGCATGCAGATCCTTTATAAGTTTTGTTAGATTTATAGCTAAGTATTTATTTCCTTGGAGCTGTTATAAATGGTATTGTCCTTCAAAAAAAGAATATTAAAAGGTATAAGAATAACTTTAGAAGAACTAAGAAAATATAATAAATGAAAATATCATTGTAGTGGTGAAGAAAGAATGCAGGAAGAAAAAATATTACAGAGTTCTCATTTGTTACAAATATGATATTGGTGCTAAAAATAATAATGCATTCCATATTCTAGAGTTGCTACATGGATTAGTGTACACTAATGTGTACACTAGGATTAATGTAGTGTACTAATACATGGATTAGTGAGGGGGGATGTTGCAAAGTAGCTTAAGATGAATTCGATAAAATGGGTTCGTATCAAACCGTGATGAGCTTCATGTAATATGCTAAGGTATTTGAAATTTTTCCTATAGATAAAAAAGAAAGGAATCCCCATAGGCAATAGGAAAGCTACTCAAATAATAACTAGAGTTCATTAGGAGAAGATCTGAAGAAGCCAAAAAAAATGATGTGATATATTTTTTCTAAAATAGAAACAGTCTTGTGGTGATCATTTCACAGTGTACACAAACATCACACCATTATGTTGTATAGCTAAAACTAATATGTTGTATGCCAATTATACCTCAATAAAAAAGAGTGAAATTTATATCCAAAGTAAATTTGTAAATTTTTGTAAAAAAGGGTTATTTCTTCATGATCCATGTTTATATTTTTAAGCCAGCACAGAGAAAAAAATGCACCCCTAACACAATGGACGTATCAATAATGAGCCTGAAGATAAATTGCCATTTATTAGAAAGAAATTTTGCTCTTTTAAAAAATAAAACTAAATGTTACTGAGATATTACAAGTATGGATTTCTCAAGGTAGTTTTGGATTTACTATAACAACAGTGGGCTACAAACATTCTCCCACGAAACAAACAGCCATTCCACAAATGGCTAGGGATAAAAAATAAAAATGAGATGAATATTGTTCTCACTAACTTTTCCTTAAAATAAGCTTTACCATGTAGCTTTAAAAATAAATGAATTAAAAAAATTGTTTACCTCTGAAAAGAAACACAGCTTTAACAAAAGTGGCTTGTGGATACACAGAATGATATATATATACTACGCATATATAAAATCTGGAGAACACTTAGTTAACATATAGTCAGTAACTACAGACTTGCTACAACATACATTGTTGTTAACCTTTTTTTCTGCACTTTCTCTATACGACATGGATCAGTTTTAAATCCCATTCTCTATAAATAAAATAATAGTAATAATTTTAAAATGCTACCATTAGTATAAACTAATTATGTATTAGAAACCATATGAGGTATATTTATTTTATTTAATTCTTGGCATGTGTTTACAGCTTAGATACCATCGCCTCATTTTACAGATGAGGAAATTATCAGGGGCAAGTGAAAGTATATCAATGTGTAATCAAGGTCATATAGCCAGTAGGCAACGGAGCTGAAAATGGCAACAGAGCTCAGTTTAGCGTGAAAGCCTTCTCTGTCCATTACAATTATATTGTGCTACCAACCAAGATATAATACTATTCTAATACGGCCTGCACCACTAGCTGTAAGTCTCCATCACTACCACAAAGTCAGCATCTGTGTATCAAGTTCATTATTGTCATCTAAAGCAACACATCCCCTTCAACCATCCATCATGCTACTTTACTAGCTGCATGAGCATCTGGGAAACTTAAATTATATATGATTCATCTTCCCATTAGTGGGTTACTGCAGCAAGGCAGATAAAACTGACTCATAGTTCAGATATTAAAAGAGATGGATGTTTAAGTAACTGTATGCAGAGAAATGTGTATTCTGCAATGTCAGTATTCTGAAAATAGAAGTACCACCCCTTTAATTTATCTGTTTTGTAAATTATAAATTTGGGGTTACAGCCTTTCTTAAACAGAGTCATCTTTAGAGCCAAAGCCAATTCTCAATAATGTGTGGCTTAAAGAAAGTTATATTGTATGCCTAAACTGCCTGCACAGTACCAGCTGGCTTTTTATATTTAGTCATCTAGCACACTAAATGCAGAGTTTCCACTGCAGGGTTTCATGGAAGACAGGTTTTCTTAGTGCTTTGAATATATTGTGCCACTCCCTCTGGCCTGCAAAGTTTCCACTGAAAAGTCAGCTGATAGCCTTATGGGAGTCCTTCTATATGTAACTAGTTGCTTTCCTCTTGCTGCCTTGAAGATTGTCTCTTAATCTTGATTTTTTTACTTTTTAATTGTAATGTAACTTGATACAGACTTTTTTTTATTAACAAAAAAATTTTAGAAGGATATTTATTTATTTATGGCCGCATTGGGTCTTCGTTGCTGTAAGCAGGCTTTTTCTAGTTGCGTTGAGTGGGGCTACTCTTCGTTGCACTGCTCAGGCTTCTCATTGCGGTGGCTTCTCTTGCTGCAGAGCATGGGCTCTAGGCGCGGGCTTCAGTAGTTGTGGCACATGTGCTCAGAAGTTGTGGCTCTCGGGCTCTAGAGCACAGGCTCAGTAGTTGTGGCGCATGGGCTTCATTGCTCCACGGCATGTGGGATCTTCCCAGACCAGGGCTCAAACCCGTGTCCCCTGCACTGGCAGGCAGATTCTTAACCACTGAGCCACCATGGAAGCCCCAATGTAGACTTCTTTGGGTTCATCTTGCTTAGGACTCTCTGTGCTTCCTAGACCTGAATGTCTGTTTCCTTCCCCAGGTTAGGGAATTACTGAGCTATTATTTCTTCAAAAAGGTTCTCTGCTCATTTCTCTCTTTCTTCTCCTTCTGGACCCCTGTAATGTGAATGCTAGTACATTTGATGTGGCCCCAGAGGTCTCAAACTACCCTCACTTTTAAAAATTGTTTCTTTTTTCTGTTCATCTTGGATGATTTCCACTACTCTGTCTTCCAGATCACTAATTCATTCTTCTACAACATCTAATCTACTGTTGATACCTTCTGCTGTATTTTTCATTTAAAGTTATTGTCGTCTGAAGCTCTGATGGATTTTTTTTAACATTTTCTAACTCTTTGTTGGAATTCTTACTGTGTTCATCCAACTTCTCCTAAGTTCAGTGAACAGCTTTACCTTGAACTCTTTACTGGGTAGATTGCTTATCTCTGTCTCATTTAGTTTTTTCTGGGGTTTTGTCTTGTTCCTTTGTTTGGAACATATCCCTCTGTCTCCTCAATTTGCCTAATTTTCTGTGTTTATTTCTATGTATTAGGTAGGTCCATTACATCTCTTGATCTTGGAGAAGTGGCCTTATGTAGGAATATCCTACCAGATCCAGGATCCATCAGCACGCTAGATGCTAGCCCTGGCCATCAGAGCTAGATGTTCCAGGGGTACCCCCTATGTGAGCTTCACATGCCCGTCTATTGTGGTGGGGCCAGTTACTGTGGGCATGCTGGTAGGCAAGCTGGTCCCTGGCCCAGCAGGCTGCGAGGCCCTGCCTTGTGTGGTTGTATGGGTTTGCTGGTAGGTAGTGCAGGACCCTGGCGTGGCTGGATTTGATTCCTGGCAGTACACACCTGGGGCGGACCCACTGGTGAGCAGGGCAGTCTCCCCATGAGGCTGGCTATGCAGCCTGGTGGTTCATGACAGCTGCAGGCCTGCTGGTATGTGGAGCATTTTCCCCATATGGCTGGCTGTGTGGCTCAGCCATTCATGACTACGGCAAGCCCGCTGGTGGGTGAGGCAAGGCCCTTAGAGCTAACAGGTTAGATAGAGGATTCCAAAATTGTTCTTGCCAGCACTGGTATCAGTGTGATAGAACAAGATCTCAAAAATAACTGCTGCCAGTGTCTCTATCCCCCAGGTGAGTTCTAGCTGCCTCCTGCCTCTCTGAGGGGCTCTCCAAGATCAGCAAGTGGGTCTGACCCAGGCACCTTTCAAACTATTGCATCTGTGCTGGGATTCAGAGCACGTGAGATTTCATGCATCCTTTCAGAGCAGAGTTTCTGTTTCTGACAGGTCTCTGGCTCTCCTGAATGTAAGCCCTTCTGATTGTTAAAGACAGAATTTCTGGGGACTCATCTTCCTGGTGTAGGACCCCAAGCTTGAGAGCTCAGTGTGGGCTTCACACTCCTCACTCCTCAGGGAGGATATCTGCGGTTGTGATAGCCTCCTTGTCTGTGGGTCACCAAACGGGAGGTGTGGGTCCTAATTATACCATGTCTTCATCCCTCCTACCCATCGCCTCATCGTTCCTTCTTTATATAGCTGTGGAAAACATTTTCTGCTGGTTTTCCAGCCTGTCTCATAGAAAATTGTCCTGTAAGTAGTTGTAATTTGAGGGTATCCATGGGAGGTGGTGAGATCAGGGTCTTCCTACCCCACCACCTTGATCCCTCTGCCAAAATTATTTTTAATTAACAAATTTCACTAAAAGTTTAAATCAAAGAAAAAAACAGTATAATTGCTTCCAAGATAGCAATATCTCCTGATTTTGATGATATGAATGCTAGAACATCTATGGTTGTATTCATATCTGTTCTAAGTGTAGGTATGAAAATAATCACAGAAGTTTGGATTCTGCATCCCAGTCTCCTCCTGTGTTCCAGGAAATGGACAGGGTGCTTCATAAAAAGATCTAAGAACCTCTTTATGTACATTATGACATAGTGGTAATGAAATCTAAGCTTGCTAGCTGACTTCTGGCCTTGAATACATTATGCTTTATCTGATTCACCAGAATGGAATGGAGCAGATTTAGTGTTTTCCTCAAAGATTATATATAAGATTCATTTTAATCTCCCTGAACAAGACTACTCCATTCATTTTAACATTTGATAGAATCAGCCCATGTTTAGAGCAAGCCATATAGACAGCTCAAATCAAAGCCATATTATTTAGGTATAGGATTTTAAAGTTTACTTAGTTAAAAACAGGCAAACAAATGTGTTACTTCTTTATTTTCAAACTCTCTAGAGCTATACCATGAATTGTGAGGTTAGAGCTGTAGTTTCTATTATATTGTGGCTGGTAACTTACTTGTTTGTTTATTTATTTATTTATTTATTTATTCTCAATACCTACTCTGAAATGCCAGACGCTCTTCAAACGAACATAGTATTTGAGTAATAGCAGAAAAGGACAGAAGACCAAATATATTGTGACAATGATACCATGTGTGCTATATTAACAATAAGCACAGGAACTGTGGGATAATGTTATAGAGATAGTTAAGGATGTTAGGGATACCATCTAGCTGGAAAACAACCCCTGCAATGATTTCTACATGGTTATAAATGTGAGATAAGCAAATTACTCTTGCCTGATTGGCAATGGGTGGTAGGGCTCTTCAGAATGAATTTAAGCGCGATAATGTCAATTTTACTGAAATGGGAGGCATTCAATATGTTTACGTATCATAATGAAGTATACATGGTGGGAAGTGAGGCTACAGAGTTTGACTGGGACAAGATTATGAAAAGCCTTATAGCCTAGTGAGGGTTCATAACCATTAAAAATTTGAGATGGTCGGGGCTTTCCTGGTGGCGCAGTGGTTGAGAATCTGCCTGCTAATGCAGGGGACACGGGTTCGAGCCCTGGTCTTGGAGAATCCCACATGCCGCGGAGCAACTAGGCCCGTGAGCCACAACTACTGAGCCTGCGCGTCTGGAGCCTGTGCTCCGCAACAAGAGAGGCCGCGATAGTGAGAGGCCCGTGCACCGCGATGAAGAGCAGCCCCCACTTGCCACAACTAGAGAAAGCCCTCGCACAGAAATGAAGACCCAACACAGCAAAAATAAATACATTAATTAATGAACTCCTACCCCCAACATCTTCTTTAAAAAAAAAATTGAGATGGAGAAATTATAATAAAATAGTAAAACAATTTTAGAATCTCATTGTCCATATAGTTTCAAGACTGGCTTATGTATTGAAGAGAGATGATCATGCAATCTTTAGCCGAAAATACCCCTGCTAACAATTTATGGGCAATATTAAAGAGAGTACTTGAGTAATCAAAGAGTTAATCCATGTTTAATATGTGACTTGTGGGTTTCTCACCCAAGAAGTGACTTTAACTATATGTAATATACTTACTTTCTGCACCCCCAATTCCTTTGATTTGTGTCCTCAGGTGAGCTTTAATTTATGGAAGAGAAGTATTAAAAGACAGGAGAGAATCTAGATATTGCTTGGAGAAGAATAGAGGAGAAAATTAAACAAATCATTCATAGTGTCTACTGGGATAAGATTATTGTCAAGACGGGTTCTCATTGTTGTGGCCTCTCCCATTGTGGAGCACAGGCCCCGGACACGCAGGTTTAGCGGCCGTGGCTCATGGGCCTAGCCGCTCCGTGGACCAGGGCACGAACCCGTGTCCCCTGCATCGGCAGGTGGACTCTCAACCACTGCGCCACCAGGGAAGCCCCAATGACTCCTGCTTTAACAACAACCTAGAAAACCTACCTGCAGCCTTATGAGCCCTTTAGCTTCTAAGAAACCCAGAAGGCCCCTCTGTTAATAAGCAAGCTACACTCTTCACAAAAAAGAACAAAGCAATAAAACAGATGAAACTTATTAATATAATGTTGACCAAAAGAAGAGCAGAATATGTATAGTAAGATGCAATTGTATAAAGTTAAACAACAATGTTACTTAGAGCACTGTGTATAGGCAGTACAAGTCCAAATAAATAAGTTTAAAAAAAAAGGTCATGATTAGTACAAGGTCAAGACTGTGCTTACCTCCAAAGAAGAACAGAAAGGACATCACCAAGGAGGTAAATCATATAAAGGGCTTCTAGGATGTTAAAAGCGTCTTGTTCTTCACCTGGGTGGTGGTTACATAGATGATTCTTTTCCAATTAATTGTTTTTTGTACTTTTATATCTGATGTGATATATTTTACAGTAATATTTTTAAAAGGAACTAAGAGTACCTAATTTTTTCCAACTCTGGAGGATTAGCAGAAAATAAAAATTGAGCTGGGCCTTGAAGAATAGATAGAACTAACACAGGTAAAGATGAGAGGAAAGGAATTTCCAAAGATATAAGACTGCATGGCCAAAAGGAAAGAGGTTGGGTACCAAACAGATAAGTCTGGCTGTATTGATGGTTGTATGAAGGAGGAAAAGGGAAAATTAAGCTAGAATATTATAGGCCTGAAACCCCTGAAAATGAAGCAAATTCGTTACAATGATAGGATTAAGGTAATGGTATTTTACCCAAGTAAGAGACCTGGATTATTCCTCTGCTTTCCCTATGCTCCACCTGAAAAATCATTTCATCCCAATACCCTGAACCATTGGGACTGAGAACAGGCAAGGCTGAAAAATCTTTAGCAATTGCCTCCTTCCAGGACTGAGAGTGGTTTAATATATCCACTTCCAACACCACGGAGTTTTAAATCCATCAACACCTATTCGTCCTAGTCTCTAAGACTAAAGTTCTTCTTTGGTTCCCATATATGTTGCTTTGTTAGTGTCTGTTCCAGAAACAGCCCTAAAGTGGTCGAGCCTTTCAGGTTACAACTACACAATTCAGGTTCCCTGTCTCTGTGTTTCATCTGCCTAATGGGACACCTTTACTGCACTTGGAATCTGGCACTGAGTATAGTTCGCCTTTTTGAGGTCTGTGTGCCCATCTCCCTGAGAGCCCCGGTTACCTAGGCTGCTCTGCAGGTAATGTGGGCTTAGCACCTCCTCCTCAAAAAGCCTGGCTGTAAGAAGTGTGGACAAGTTCCAAGATGGATTTGCATCTCCATTTCCAACTTAAAAAATAGAAATGATATTCATTGTTCAGCAAATAATGGGAACGAAAATCAACTGCTACATATGCAAAGAATTAATGCTTTATTTCTTGCTATGTTTATGCTAAAAATATCAACATCACAATTCCCAGAAGGGATGGAAAAACTGAATAAATATATGTTGCAGTTATCAACTATATATTATTTTTTTTAATTCTATTTTCATTTTTAGGAGAAATTCAATCCTATTTGCCCAGACGTTTAACAAAAATTATCTTTGAAATATACCATTTCAGCATAACTCCTTGATAAGAAATGAGAAAAATCCAAGAGTAATTTCTAATGTCCAATAAAGTTTTTCCATTCATTAATTGTGATGATGCATACACAGCATTTTCCTTTCCCTTAAGAATGAGGAGTCTCCACAGTAAAAACAAACATATGAGTACATTTTAAAAGTCTTGGATGTTTATATTTTAGCTAAGTGAACAATTTATTGATTTAAAAAAATGAAGAGCCTTTGTTTTCAGATATTTTGTTTTTATTTAATATCGTCCCCATAAAACAATTATAAAAGAGGGTGGTAAAAAGCAATTAAAATAGCTTTGTTTATAAATTATCCCTCCAGAGACTATGATTGGTAGTGATACATCTGTTTTCTCAAATAATGATTATAATAACATTGCGTGACTACATTTTCTTCTATGTAAATATTTGTGTCAACCCAACTTATCCCACGTTACTCCCACTGAAGCTGTTATTGATGTGTGCTGCTTAGAAACTTCAGTTTTTTGACATGTCTCAGTTCTGTGTTTCCTTGCCTGTTGTATGAGTCAGTGTGCCATCCAAGGGAATTGTCAGCTCTCAGTTATTCTGTTTCATGTGTGGCATACCATTAAAACACAATGTTTTCTCTCTGGCTGTTTTCTGTGCAAAATTGTAAATCAATTTCAATTTCTAAAGGGGAATATTAAGAGTATCTGCCCATATTTACTTGTGTATTACTATCAGTCAAGACCCTTTAACTGCAGATAACTGGCAGTTACTCAAGCTAGCTCAAGCAGAGGGGGAAAAAGAAGGAATTCAGACAGTCCTCCCAGGACAGAAAAGAGATCAGGAACCCTGGTGGAACTGTCTCAACTGTCTTTACGTACATCCCTCTCTGAAAACTGGCTTTCCCTGCTTCGAAGTGCACATAGGAAATATGAATGCCCCATGATCCTGAGTTGTTAAGTTAAACTTCTTAATATACGTAGTATTCCATTCGTTGTTTCTTGGTCTCTTCTCAGTTTTCAGGAGAGTGAAAGAAGTTGCCCCAATCCCACCATGGTGTGAAACACTCCTCATTACAAGGAGCCAAAGCAAACCTAGCTGCTGGAAATCAACAATTTAGATAGGCTGATTTGGAAAATGGTTTTTTAAGAGGGTCAAATACTTTACACGTGTCTAAACTGTCTTACCCAAAACTAGCCTTTTTGTTTCTTGAAATACACATCTGCACCGTTAGTACCACCTTTGGCATCCATTTGAATTCAGGCCCAGAATCTGAGGCCTAAGAAGCTAAACAGATATATTTTGTAATAATTAGTCCCTTTAAGAGAAAACACAAAAGTCTTTCTGATCTACTCTGTGATCCAGTTCCCTCAGGTAACTTTGGCATCAACAAACGTGCAGCTATTCAAGGCCCTGCTGCCTCAGTTCTCACACAGAGGCTCGTTAAGCAGGTAGACAATTTGAAACAAAGGCCAGGAATGGATGTTACAAGGAAGAAGCTGTGTGAGTATTAGGCAAAAACAATGCACCATTCATTCCTCTTATTAATGAGCCGTTTCCTCTTCAGGCAAATTATTTCACCAACGTATGATAAAGAAGGGCTTCAGTCAGACCCTCTTGACAAATTGGGCAGGTTGCTGGACAGGTGCCACTGCCTTAGAAAGAAACATAAGGCTTTTGCAGCAGAGCTTTCTCACAAAGCAACCAGGAGAGAGAACGCACAATTTGATCAGTCTCGGGTGATCTGATCTGAAACTTCAGAGGATTTCCTTATGAGCCCAAAAGACAAGAAGTTATTTGGGCAGTAAGGGAAAACTAAGATTTACAGAGAACCAAAGTCAGAGATGCATGTAGTTAGTGGAAGAGAGATCAACAAGACCTACACGGCAGAATATGGGAATTAGAAATACTATCCTCCTAGCCTTTTTGTTCTGATTTTTAGAAAATCTACAGCTCAGAGGCAGAAGATGCAGAAAGATGAAGTCATGTTGTCAGTACAACCAAGTACTTCCACTGAAAAAGCTCAGTTTTGAAGGTACTGCTTAAACGTGCTGTTTCATTTTAACAAAGCAAATATATTTTGATGGGATTAAATTTTTTTAGCAACAGGATAAATTTAACAAAATCATCTTCTTTGCTATGATTCGAAAATTACAAGACATTTCTCAGCAGAGAATTCTCGTTCTTATAGCATCATTTAAGAGATGGGAAATGGATGGCAGTGGGACAAAACAGAAAGAAATAACTGAAATTTTACTAATGGGGAAAAAAGATCATAGTACTCTAATACGTTAAAGAGAAAAAATAAAGGGGAAAGAGAAAGAAAGGGAGAGAGGGAGAGAGGAAGGGAGGGAGGGAGGGAGGGAGGGAGGAAAAACAGGGAGAATCTTGCATTATTGCTTTGAGAACTCCTACAACCAATATCAATTTGGCTGCTTCTCCCTTTACTCTGTCCTACTTTATAAGATTTTATGGTTTTAATCACTTTAGGGAAGGAAGTGCAATAAAAGAGCAGTGTGATTTTCCAAATACACAGACTCCAGTAATTCCTAGGAGATCCCTGTCAGGATTTTGGAATAGAGATTATGACTACTTTATGAAAAGTATCCACTGAAGAGAGCTCATTTGTTACTTTATTATAACCAGCATTTACATTGTGCCAGATACTCTCAAGGAGCTAAACCACAAAAGGAGCAGTGTTTAATATGTGCTTTGGCAGTCATGCAGACTCAAATTAGGGTACGTGATTCAGATTACAATTTACCCATGTCTTTCATCCTAAAATTATGTCTCTGTAACTGCTGAGGTATTCTAAGATACTGATTTTTCAGCTCATAGGATTTTCAGCTTCCCATCAAGGACAATTTGAATTTTTTTTTTTTTTTTCCGGTATGCGGACCTCTCACTGTTGTGGCCTCTCCCATTGCAGAGCACAGGCTCTGGACGCGCAGGCTCAGCGTCCATGGCTCACGGGCCCAGCTGCTCCGCGGCACGTGGGATCTTCCCGGACCGGGGCACGAACCCGTGTCCCCTGCATCGGCAGGCGGACTCTCAACCACTGCGCCACCAGGGAAGCCCTGAAATATTTTAAAACTCAGCATAAAGAAGCTAGGTTCCTCCCCTCACATCCCAAAAACCTCACTCCAGGACAACACAGAGGAGACCTGACTCAGCTCCATCCTGGCACAGAGAATTGCTTCTCAGTGAAATGATGGTAAAATGCAAGGTTTGGACAATAATATTTTATATTTTCCTCTATGTGGTGTTATTACTGCTGGGAGATCATACTGGATCCAATCTTCCCAAACTCTGAAAAACATTCTGCCACAAAAGCTGTATTATCTTCCTACCTGACCTGATTTTTTTTTAGAACTAGAATCCCTGTTATGGACTATACAGCTATTTCAATTGCAAGTAATATGTTATATTTTCCTCATATGCAAATTATTATGCAGACGGGAAATGCTGAGAAATCGTTCTTAGAAGACTACGTTGGTAGTAACTGGTTTCTGCACTGGATCAGGAGCTCTCTGTCAGGGAGGGTTATGTCTCATTTATTGTTGTATCTCCAGCTTCTAGCTCAGCACTTGGCACATACTAAGAACTCACCAAATATTGAAGGAACAGATGGACTTCAAAGGGAGCATCAAGTGGCAAAAGAAGGAGTACCTCCATTTCTCTCCTATTAGACAATGACGCCATTTAGAAAGATGAAGTCCAGTTTAAATTGAGTTTGTATAGTTCTATTGGGTTGGCCAAAAAGTTCTTCCGGGTTTTTCATAGGCTCTTACAGAAAAACCCAAACAAACTTTTTGGCCAACCCAATACTTCCACGACAGATCAAGATCACTAAAAAATATCACACTTACGAGGGTACCTAATGCCAAAATCCCAACAGTTAAGCCTGGGTTAAATATGAATCAATTCCTGATAAGGCATTCAAAACTAGGCTTGATTACTGTGACAATATATTCATAATTGCAGGGAAATAACCGAACAATTGGGGAATGTTTCAATAGATCAGGGTACAACAATGAAACAATGAAATGAAGTAAACTGCATATCCATGGAAATACTAGTTTTAAAGCACCTTCAACAGCATGATGTATCAAATTACCTGTGCCACATTTCAGATCCTATTCACCTACTAGCCATGCCTTTTAAAAAATTCTAGCTCCGCTACAGTGACCAGCTTTGCCTAAGTTCTAAGTGATTCCCATAAGCTCAAGTTAACACAATTTGCTTCATGTCTAATACAGTGCCTCTTCCTTTTATTCCATGGCTTCCCTGTTGACTGTGAGGTGTGGCTCACCAGGGGACCTGCTCATACACTCCTGCAAGGGAGTTCATATCCTGTAGAGAAGACTATGGACCTGGGGAAAAGAGCAGCTGGTGAATAAACTCTTTTCCCTTTTCTCCCCCATGACTGACAACTCTATAATGTAGTTCATTAGCTTTCTTGGAAAATGTTTCCACAGGACTGAGATGAAAACTTTGTATTGGTTCTACCTGCTTCACTTCCCTTTTCCTTATTCCTTCTCCCTGGAATTGCACTTTCCAATAAAGTAGGAGCACATAAGACTTTATTTACCTCAAGCTCTGCTTTCTGGAGAAACCAGGTAAGACATTTAGAATGTCCTAGAAAGAAGACATGCAGGCTAGGATTTTGGAGATGGAATACCCAGTTGGATGGCAGCAAGCTCAAGATCTTTCTGCAGAGATGTATCACCCTCATGCTCCCTATTATATTACAGTCAGTAGAATCTTTGATCATCTTGACATTTGAGTGAACAAACTGGTCCGATAATTTAATATCCTACTAATTTGGCTCTGTGAACAAGACGAGGTAAGTAAGCTAGTTGCCCTAGTAAGACACATGCATGTCAGAGAAGTAGAAATAAGATCCATGAATCCTCAGTTCTACCACAGTTCTTCTGGACCTAGTGGCCTATGGCCATTAAGGTAAAGGATGTGACTGCACCTTGCACCTTATACCAAGAAAAAAGAGGCAAAACACCTGTACTCTGGATTTTGGAGCAAGCATCTACTATACCTTTGCTCAAGCCCATTTATTTGGAGATTCCTGACTGGTACTCAGAGCAAAAGAGGGATCCGTAGTACATACAGGCTGAGGTGCATGTAGCAGTTCTATTGTATTATATTTTCTGGGCCTCAGGAGTTCCAGAAAGTATAACAGGTGATTAGACTTCCATGTCAATCACCTCTTGTACTGACCTCTTGACTTCAACTCACACTTAGGACCATATGGGGATTTTTTTTTTTATACAATCAACAGAGAAGAAATGAACTTGGGCCTGGTTTACAGGTGAGTTGGCACAATATGAAAGTGGATTGTGGACTACTGAGCTCCACAAAAGGTGGCCCTAAGGAACAGTGAGAAGCTTAAGCAGTATTAGATGATCCACTTTGTATAGAGGGAGAAGTGACCTGAGGTCCAAATATACAATGACTCCTGAGCAGTGACAGATGTTTTAGTGGTTGGGAAAGGATCAGTAGGGGAAAAAGACTGGGAAATCAGGGATGAGGAAATATGGGGGAACGCTAAGCGGTCTGGGTACTGCAAGGGGTTTGCTGTATCAGATACAAGAATTGCTTCAGATCTCTCATCCACAGCTGTCTCTTATTCCAGATGCCACTGTGGTAACAAGGCGTGCACATGTTCTGACCAACTTTACACTGTGCCATCTCGCCTCCTGCCTGAAGCTTCCTCCTTGATGCCAAGGTTTGAGACACAATCAGAGCCCAGTGAACCCCATTTTGTAACCGAAGCACATGCAATGCAGAAGTACAGGGCTATCGATATTCTGTGAGAAGTTGGCCAGTAGGAAATGCATCTAATGTATACATTTTCTTCCTTTGTCCCCTGGAAGAGAGGTCCTAACACAGTATGTGATGTTTCTCATGGAATGGACCCCGCAACCAAGTACGCAGCGCTTATTATCCGTCACCTTACTATCGCATTTTTATGTTGGCTTTTCCCTATCCTTTCTCTGCTTCATTTGTTCCTCCCTGACCCGCTGCCTAGTATATTCCAGAATAAAGTCCCAGGCTCTGATTTCTTGAAAACTAGATTAAGACACATGAAAAAATCATCATGATATAAAGTTATATGACCAAAAACAGAATACAAAATTATATATCTGAATGACTTGTTTTGTAAAAAGTGATGTCTAGAAAAAAATGTTAAGAATATATATCATGAGGGCTTCCCTGGTGGCGCAGTGGTTGAGAGTCCGCCTGCCGATGCAGGGGACACGGGTTCGTGCCCCGGTCCGGGAAGATCCCATATGCCGCGGAGCGGCTGGGCCCGTGGGCCATGGCCGCTGAGCCTGCATGCCCAGAGCCTGTGCTCCGCAACGGGAGAGGCCACAACAGTGAGAGGCCCGCGTACCGCAAAAAAAAAAAAAAAAAAAGAAAAAAAAAAAGAATATATATCATGAGGGAGACGCAAGAGGGAAGAGACATGGGGATATATGTATATGTATAACTGATTCACTTTGTTCTAAAACAGAAACTAACACACCAAAAAAAAAAAAAAAGAATATATATCAAACAGAGTGTTAACAAGTTCTATTTCTTGGGAGCAAGACTAGAAATGGTTACTTATTTATTTTATATTCTAGAGTCTCCAAATTTTTTACATTGAATAGATGTCACCTTCAAACTCTGAAAAAAATTTTCTATGGGAAAAAGTGCCATCAGGTTTCTATAATAGAAAGTGGGCTAAGGACATGGTCATGGTACAAAGCAGGGGAAATCCCCTGCTTTGTACCAAAGCATGGTACAATCCATTCCCTGCATGGGAATGGATTTCTTACAAAACAATGAAGAAGGGTCAAGTTCTAGAACAAGCTCAATTTGCCGCAAAACAGAGATGGAGCTCAACAATGTAGATATGCAGAAGCAAAGAGCATAGAGACACTTGCAGAGATGCAACAGGGGCTGTGAGTTGTCACGGAAGGTAGGACTGGGGCTGAGGACAAGTAGACCCAGATCCCTAGGTACACTGACATCATGGGGGATGGGTGCTGGTTGCAGAACTCATGACAGTGAGATGTCATATAGCCAATGTAAATGTGTGCTATGTGGCGGTCAGGATGAAGAAACACAGCTTGAGTTGATGGCCAGGGAGCAACATGAGGAAACCAGATACCAGAAAAGACAGTGCTTCCTACATTCCTTCATGCTGCCTGTCAGCCCCTCTGCCATATTTGTAAAGTAGGACCAGAAATGTACAGTAGCCATCCTGGAAGGATTTTCTGCAGCAATTTGTTTTTTTTTTTTTTTTCTTTTTGCGGTATGCGGGCCTCTCACTGTTGTGGCCTCTCCCGTTGCGGAGCACAGGCTCCGGATGCGCAGGCCCAGCGGCCATGGCTCACGGGCCCAGCCGCTCCGCGGCATATGGGATCCTCCCAGACCGGGGCACGAACCCGTATCCCCTGCATCGGCAGGCGGACTCTCAACCACTGCGCCACCAGGGAGGCCCAGCAATTTGTTTAAAAAATAAAGCTAGACCCCTGTAAATGGGGTTAGGCAAGTCATTATAACTTGGAGGTTCATTCAAAGAATACAGTTTTAAAATCAAATGACAAGCACTCGCTGAAATTGATGTTGATTTTACCCACATAATCAGACAGGACCACAGAACTTCTTATTTCCACTTTTAACTTTCAGTGATTGATCTCAGTTTGCCCAATCCACGAGGTGAAAATATCCTTGGAGGGAGAAAAGACACATGATGGTGTTTGTCAGAGAGAAGGAAATAGAGGGTAGAGAGAAGGAGACTGAGGACAAGAAGGGGCGGGAAGAAGTAAAGAGGGACAGGGCCAGCTTCCTGAAAGTGTGTTTCCTGCAGCTGCACAAGGCCCTGCACTTAGATTCCAAGGTTTAATGCCCCTTTGTCGGGGTCTTGCAATTCTTAATTTTTATTTTGTTCAAGTGATATAGCCGGTCCTGAGGCACAGAGGTAAGGGAAGAGAAGTCCAAATGGAAATAAAAAAACAAAAAAATTATTTTAGTCTAGTTAAGATGAAAGAACTAAGAGGCAAAATGGGCTTTACATAGCAGGTGCTCGGTGAATGTGGCACAATATTGAGTTGAGTGGGATGGGGAGAAACTGGGGCATACAAGATGTTTGATGCTGTTTTATTGTCATTAACTAAGTGCTCAAAGAAGCTTATCTGTGGCATCCTCTTAGTTTCTCGAGACCCGGAGGCATAGAGTGATAGTAAAAGCACAACAGATATGCAAATGTGATAATGGGAATAGACATGAACACTGAAGCTGAACAAGTACATGTGCACGTGTGAGGGTTGGTGGCAGGGTTGGGGGGATGTTCAAAGGATGAGACTGGGGCATCTATAGGACACTGGGATCAGTGACCTGGAAGAGAATAGGGTAGGGGCCAAACAGACAATAAACTGAAGTGCCTTTATACCATATAATGCTGATACATTAAAGCGTCAAAAATCCAACCTGAAATGAAATCTACCTCATGGAAAGTTTCCTTACAAATAAGATTATATGATAATATTTTCTTTGCCATGAGCACTGCTTGAGACACTGGGAGTCTGGTGGTAAATAGGAAAGAGCATGAATCCAGTGCTAAGAGAGTTTGTAGCTTAGTGAGCCTACTTACGCAACTCTATTATGAAAATTGTAATCAGTGCTTTGAAGAAAATATAATGAGGTATAAAAACTTATATATTGGACACCTAATCTAGTATGAAGAAGGGAATTTGAGAGCCTTCCTGCAGAAGTAGCATTTAAATTGAGATCTGCATGAATAGGAGTCAGCCAGGCATAGGGTGAAGGAATTATAGGAGCATTTTGGGCACATAGCTACTGTACCCAATTATGTGAGGCCTAAAGACCCCACAGCAGAGAGTTTTGTTTTTCTTTTGTTCCCTGCTGTATCTGACCACTTAGGGCAGTACCTGACACACAGTATATGCTCAATAAATACTTACAGGCTGAATGAATGAATAAATGAATGATATGTTCTAGGATAGCACTAAAGTTTGAAAAGCCCTGAGCCAATGGGATCAAGATTAACCCTTCTAAGAGTAAGCAGATTGTAGCCAGTAACAAGTAGATGTGGAAATAGATTCAGGAAATCGTGGGAAAAAGGCACTGCTAATTAACCATCAAGGTCTGAAACAGTTTCAATCACTCCCATTCAGAATCACAGTCCTCAGAGACAGCACTTTTTCACAAGCTGTACATCAAGGAAGTCCACAGTTAAAAAAGCACACGTTATGCAATTCTAAGTAATGGGTCATCCTTTATAGAGACCAGCTCAGCCCTAGTAATTCCACAGACCTTTGAGTAAACTATCATGCATTTCTCATGAGCCATTAAAGCTTGAGTAGAAATGCTTATTTTCTTTCAGTCTAAGCTAGGCTGACCACTGACCAAGACAGAGAGTTTTTATTGCCTAATTCTTAAGTCACTTTGCTGGATTGTTTGACTTGGACAGAAATGTAAGGCTTAACAGAGACTCACTGGGGTGAGGAACTCAGGACTCACCCCCTTTTCTTTTCTATGATTCCACTGTCTCCACTAAAGGGCTGCCCCACCCACAGAATCAATTTTCTTAAAGAGTGACTTCAGTCTTTGCAACAGAAAGCAAAAGAAAATTGGAACCTTACTTAAATTATTGCTTGCACTTTTATGCTTTATAATCACCTAAATGAGAATTTCCTGTTGTTACCATCTAATCTGGCTGTCTCTAACTGAACAGTGTAATTTAAAATATTTATTTTGTAAATCAGTATTCTTTGCCTCTCACATGTAATAAATCCTAAGTACCAGTAGACTCTATATAAAAATCACAATACATTTTCATTATTTCTTTGATGAAGCCCAGTACCTATAATAAATAGACCAAGAGCTCCTGAAAGGCAAGAACAATGTCATCCATATTTAAACTATTTTAACTCTAACTTTAATGTGCCTGATATGCATCAGTTTCCTTTCTAGAGCCTATTTTCTCATTGAACAATTTTTTAAATCCAATTTTATTTATCATTTATTTTGTGCCAGGCACTGAGCCAGACACCACATTCACATGACACGTTGATTAAAAATGAGTCCATGCATACAAAATTCTAAAAAAAATACTAGGCACAGAATAAGCACTCAATAAATGTCAGCTATTAATTTCTCATTTAATCTGCACATATCTAACAATATCTAGGGCTTCCCTGGCGGCGCAGTGGTTGAGAGTCCGCCTGCCGATGCAGGGGACACGGGTTCGTGCCCCGGTCCGGAAAGATCCCACTTGCCGCGGTGCAGTTGGGCCCGTGAGCCATGGCCGCTGAGCCTGCGCGTCCGGAGCCTGTGCTCCGCAACGGGAGAGGCCACAGCAGTGAGAGGCCCGCGTACCGCAAAACAAAACAAAACAAAAACAAAAACAATATCTAACAAGGTAGGTATTATTTTCCCACACCACAGTGAAGACAGTGTTCCATGAGGGAAGCGTGAAGCAACTTGCCCGAAGTAACCCAGCCGGTTTGTGTCTGAATTCAGCTGTGTCTCCTCTCCTGCAGCCACTCCTCACTGCGTGTGATTTCATAATATTCTTGGTACAGATTTTGTGGCTTGAGAAAAAATATGTGCCTTGATAATACAGAAACCTAAGCCCAACTCAGACAAATGGCATAATGTAAAGTCCATGCAGACAGAAGAACAGTGACTTTTCTCTTTGAGGAAGTGAAGTCAGCGGCATAAGGAACACAGGCTGCAGAGACTGCGGTAAGAGCAAAGGAGAACCCAGCCTGTCGTTTGTGTGGCCTTTCCCACGGCACAGACCACCCTAGAGGGCTCACTGCTCCAGCCTGTTTACTAAGTACCAGCTTTGTATGAGGTTGACACCGGGCAACAGACAAAGATGAGTAAGCTGAAGTGCTAACTGTCCTCGGGGGAGATAACAGACTAAGAGCAAAACAGACCCAAGACAAAAAAACAAAATAACTGCAAACTGGGATATATTCTATGATGAAAGCAAAGGGGATACTGAGATAGAGACTTGGTTACAACCTTAGGCATTCAGGAAGCAGTCCTTGTAGGTTTTGGATTTCATATTCACTTTTTAAATATAATAAATATTATTCACAACCACAAAAAATACATCATGAATAAGTACAGACTGTCCCATAAGTAAAATGATATTTTTAAAGTATTTTAAAAAGCCATTCACGTAATGCCTCATATAGATGGGTTAAAAACAAAACACCATATGGTCTTAATAGATTCAGGAAAAAATTTCATAAAGTATCATCAGTACATAACAAAAACTCATAGCCATTTTCCAATAAAAGACATCTCTTATCTTAATGAAAGGTATTCACAGAACTACAGAGAGCACTGGTTCTCAAACTTTAGTTTGCATGAGAATCACTTAGGGGGTCCCATTAGAACACTGATTTCTGAGACTAACCCCTGTCCCTCAGAGTTTCTGATTCAGTAGGTCTAGGGTGGGGCTTAAGAATTTGAATTTCTACCAAGTTCCCAGGTGATGTTAATCCTGCTGGTCAAGGATACTGGCCATACTTTGAGATCCACTGATTCACATGCTTAATTGTAAAATGGCAGAAGCATTCACTGCTGAAGTGAGGATCAAAATAAGAATTCTCACTTCTACTTTATCATTTATAGACCCTATATAGAAAAGTTAAAAAGTAAAAGAAAGAAGAGATTTAAAAATTAAACAGAAAAAAATGTTGTCTTTATTTGTGGGCAATGTGAAAGACAATATGTATAATCCATTCATTTACTGAATAAAAACATTCAGCATAGAGGTTCTTACTATATGCCAGCAAGAGGCAATCAAACAGGTAATTATATATCTTACATAAAATTGTCTCAAAAACAATGCTCTACCTAGAGATAGAGCTAAAAAAGGTATAAGATCTATATGTAGAAAATATTTTAAATTTACTAAAGCATGCAAATGAGGGCCTATGAAAGGGATGGAGATATACACAATATTAATAATGTTATTAATCTGTGAATTTAATTAATTGATAAATATAAAGCAACACCAATCAACATCTCAACAGGGCTTTTCACAGAATGTAACAACCATAAATTCATGGAAAAATACAGAAACAAGGAATCTAAGAAAATTTGGAGGAGTAGGAGGATATATATAAATTAGAACTATAGGTGCCATCAGAGAGAATGAAGATCAGAATAGAAAGCCCAGAAATAAACAAATCCACAAATGGAAACATAACATATGAAAGAATGGCATTAGGAAGTACTGACTTTTTAAATAAATGATGGAAAAAAGAGACTTCCTATAAGGAGCAGAACTTTAAAACTTATGTAAGTAATTTCTCCCTAACCAAGATTATAAAAATACTTCATTAGTTTTTTTCTTCCATTAAAACAGAAAACAGTGATCATAAACTTAAAGACTAGTGTATTCAAAAACATCACATTTCAAACTTCAAAGCAAGGGACTTCCCTGGTGGCCCAACGGTTAAGAATCCACCTCCCAAATGCAGGGGACATGAGTTTCAGCCCTGGTCCGGGAAGATCCCACATGCTGCAGAGCAACTAAGCCCGTGCGCCGCAACTATTGAGCCTGAGCTCTAGAGCCGTCGTGCCACATCTATTGGGCTTGTGTGTCACAGCTACTGAAGCCCGCGCGCCTAGAGCCTGTGCTCTGCAACAAAGAGAAGCCACTGCAGTGAGAAGCCCACATATAGCAATGAAGAGTAGCTCCTGCTCCCTGCAACTAGAGAAAAGCCCGCGCGCAGCAATGAAGACCCAACACAGCCAAAATTTTTTTTAAAAAAGGAGTTTTAAAACTTCAAAGCAAGAGACCCATAAGCAAAATTAAAGGTCAAACAACAGGGTGGATCAAGATTATTTAAATACATATAATAGACAAAGAATCTCAACCAGAATTCTGACTAATCAACATAAAGCAGACAAGCAACGGATAAGAAAAATGGTCACAGGATGTGAAGAGCCACTTGACAGAAGAGGAAAGCAAGTTGGGCAATAAACTCGTGAAGTGATGTTCAACTTCACTGGTAGTGAAGGGGACACAAATAAAATAATAGTGAAAGACAATTTCCTACCCCCTCTGATTTAAGAAACTTTACGAAAAGCCTAGAAACCCCAGGTGTTGGAGAGGATGTGAAGAAATGGTATCTCCGATCCTGGTGGAAGTAAAAATTGGTACAGACACTTTGAAGAGCCATTTGGCTGTATCTCTTGTGCGTATCCAAGAGGAATACATTAATGCTGACACACGTAAATGATGTTAAATGTAAGAATGTTCAATGTAGTACTGACAGCAATAGTAAATATCATGAAATAATTTGTTTCCAACAATAGGAGGATGGACAAGTTGTGGAAAAATAATATAATGAACAATATACAACTATCCACTAAATATCCCTATTAGCATAGATACATGGTTTTGAGTGGGGCAGAAAAAGTCAAATTCCAAAATGAGAACATTTGTGGGTATTTTGAAAACCTACAGATTAACCCACTGTATTTCATGTAATAGAAATATCACACAATCAGACCCAGGGGGCTATCCATCAACTTCAGAATAGTGGTGCATTTTTGGAGATGGGAGGGAAAGCGCAGGGTATCCACCTGTATTCCCAATACAGTGCCTTATAAAGCTTGCATTCATCAACCAGCTCACCAAAATTCATGTTAGTAAATACTCTAGTGATTCAGATAAATAAGTTCCTTTCTTCTTTATTGATGGTGGTGACTTGACACACTTTTAAAAAGATCTTGGCTCATTTGTTAAAAGTTTCTTTGGGAAAATTCAATGACACAGAATCCTTCCATAACCCCTCAAGTTGACGGTTGCCATTATTAAAATTGTTACCATATTGTGATGCACTTCTGGGAGTTGTGTTAATCAAATTTCAAGAAAATGTCATTTCCTTAAAGAAAATATTTGGTTTCACCAGCCTGTAAATCTGTATTAACAATTCTAAGTCACCGGTTCAAACTGAAGGCCAGTACCTTGTTCATAGTAATCAACTGCAGATAAATCAGTTTGAGTCATTTGGCTATCTTCTCTAAGAGACACTGTTAATATTAAAATACTCAATGCCACCTGCTTAGGATGTTTGCCTTCATACACTATTTCCAGTTTCTTTGTAAGTTTGCCAAGTGTTTTCAAATATATCCCTTGGGAAAATGACCTAGCAGTAATTTTTTCCTGCATTTCTCAGGCTGATAGGAAAGTCTTTGATCATGTTGACTGAGGGCTTTCTTTTCAACTGAGAAAACGTCTTAGTTTTCTAAGTACAGAGAAACCTTATGCTTGTGCAGCTAGGCAGAGCTTTGTGCCAACACTGGATATTTGTATGTCATACATAAAGCTTAAAAGCCAAAATCATTACCTACAGGTTGGAGGAACAGAGAATGTCTCAATATTTTAACTAAAATTATGTTAAGGCTCTTTTAAATTTTCTCCTTTGGAATGCCAGTTATTTGCTCTTTTCCATTAGTTTTCTCCACTAAATCCTCTTCCCTTCCCACTCAATCCCTCCTCCCACACCCTACCCCTACACAGAAAATAACTGAGGTTCTTTCACAGAGGAATATTTTGTTTCCATTATTTGAGATAAAAAGCTAACAGTAATAAAGTCATCATTTTCAATGAAATTGACAAAAGTCACCATTCTTTTTTGTTTCCAAGTGGTGGGAGAACAAATGTTATTTAGAAATATCACACCGTAAGACAATGGAAAGCATTAGGGGAATGGGTTTCACATCAGGAAATCCAGGGAGGAAACAATCCCTTCTTGTGGGATGGTGTTAAGTTTCTTTTTCCAGAGAGGGCAAAAGATCCACTAAGATGAAAGCAAAGAAAGGATGCCTGTGATAGCAGTGAAATTCATTTTTTTATTTTCTCCCAGGCAGAGAAAGAAACCTGACAAATTAATTCTAATTTGGAGTAGGGGAGAGGTCAGATTTCATTTTCTTTCTTTCTTTTTTTTTTTATTGGAGTATAATTGCATTACAATGTTGTGTTGTTTCTGTTGTACAATGAAGTGAAACAGCTATATGTATACATACATCCCCTCCCACTCCCCCCACATCCCACCCATCTAGGTCATCAAGAGCACGGAGCTGAGTTCCCTGTGCTATACAGCAGGTTCCCACTAGCTATCTATTTTACACACGGTAGTGTATTTATATCAAACCTAATCTCCTAATTCATCCCACCCTCCCCTTCCCCCTCTGTGTCCACACGTCCATTCTCTACATCTGCATTTCTATTCCTGCCCTGCAAATAGGTTCACCTGTACAATTTTTCTAGATTCCCACATATATGCGTTACTATACGATATTTTTCTCTTTCTTACTTCACTCTGTATCACAGACTCTAGATCCATCCACATCTCTACAAATGACCCAATTTCATTCCCTTTTCTGACTGAATTTCCCTATATTTTGAGTATCGCTGCATTTAGACATGAAGCAATTTCAAAAAATTATATATTTGTTGAATTGTTTGACTCTGTTCCATCATAACATCATTGAGAATTGGTTTCCCACCAGTGAAATGTGGCTGTCTTTACCTACCTCACAGGGTAATTATAAAGCTGAGCTGTTGGGAGAAAAAAAACTGGTCTAAGAGAGGAAATCCAAACATTTGCAGGAGTTTAGGAGGTCACTGAAATATGATCACCAAGATGAGAGGCGAGCGGGCTCTGTAGAGTTTGAGATGAGCAAGTACACTCACAAAAGCATTTCATTTCTTAACAAACTGTTAACCCTGTGCTAGACTAAAAACAAAAACAAAACAAAAACAAAACCACAAGTCTTTGACCACTCCCAAATGTTAGTTTGCAGCCCCTTTAGTAATAAAAGAATGGGCTCTGGTTTGAGATAGCCTAACAGTTTGAAATCACCTCAAAGTAACTTAGGTCCTTAAGTAACTTAGGAAAGTTCTTAATTTCTACCCCCCCATTTTATTGAGATATAATATACACATAACATTGTGTAAGTTTAGGATGTACAAATGTGCTGACTTGATACACTTATAAAGTACAAAATAATTATCATCAAAGTGTTAGCTACCACTTCCATCCCATCCCATATTTACCATTTCTTTTTTGTAGTGAGGACATTTAAGATCTACTCTTAGCAACTTTCAAGTATATGATACAGTCTTATTAGCTATCATCGCTGTACATTAGATCCTCAAACTTGTTAATCTTATAACTGGATTGCACCCTTTGACCAACATCTCTAATTCTCACCACCCCTCCTCAACCACCACTCTGCTCTCTGCTTCTCTGAGTTTGTCTTTTTTAGATTCCTCATGTAAATGATATTATACAGTATTTGTCTTTATCTGACCTGGGAAGTTACTTAATTTCTTTAAGTCTTGATTTTCCCCAAATGATAACATTATAACATTAAGTTTCCACATTGAGACATACAGATAATAGTATATTCCTCTTACAGTGCTACAGGACTCAAACAGTATCATGTATGTACATCCTACCTCCTCAATAAATGGTTGTTGTTACCACCTCATTAGAGTACTTTGTACACAATAATGTTCTATACAGATGTAAGAGGTTTTTGGTTTATTTACTATCATTTGCTATGTGATATTTAAATAATAAATTACAAATATCAAATCAAATATAGAGTTCAGATAAATTAATCACTTCCAGGGTGGTGGTGAGGAGACATTATTTTAAATGCTATAATTCTTTTGCATGCAGATAAATGTTTATTTAATTATTAGATCCTTGTGGGATACATTCTTATGAATACGATGAACAGAAAACTATTCTTAAATTTTCATTGAGAATAAAACTAGATCTAAATAAGTTAATCTTTTTTTTTTTTTTTTTGGAATTTCAGACAGTAAAGAAAAAAACATTGGGCATGATCCATCAAAAAAATATATAGATCTACAAAGCTTCCTTTTTTTTCTTGTGCAATATATCATACACACCAAAGTATATATAAGGATATATAATTTGAAGAATAAAAATAAAGTAATCACCCCTAGAGACATCATCCAGGTTAAGTAATAGAACACTGCTAATAATGTCTTAGCAGCCTCCTGTGCGCCCCTCCCAAATGAATTTCCTCTCCTTCCCACAGATGTGACAACTGATTTCTTTCCTTCCTTCTAAGCATGCAAATTTAAACAATGCATTGTTTAGCTTGGCCTGTTAGAACCTCGTTAAAATAGAATCACACTGTATAAATTCTATAGCCACTTCTTTTGCTCAACATTGTGTTGATAGAATTTTTCTACATTGGTGTGTGTAGCTGTAATATGTTCATTTTCCTTGTAGTACAACATTATAATGTATGTATATACCATGACTTATTTATCCAATCTATATTAGATTAACATTTCTGTTGTTTCCATTCAGAGTTGCTATGAAAATTTTTTTGTAAGTTTCCAGGTAAACATGAATAAGAATTTCTCTAAAGTATGGATCAAGAGTGGAATTCCAGGGTCATAATAAATGCATATCTTCAAATATGCTAGAAAATGTCAAACTATTTTCCAAATGGGTTCCAACAGTTGACCCTCTGTTCCACAGGAAATGAGAATTCCCCTTTCTCCACATCCTCACTAATATCTCATATGGTCAACAATTTCTTTTTCCCCCAGGCTCCATGAAGCACAGGAATCTTTCCAGAACCTTAATCTGATCACATCCTTACTTTCAACTCTTCAATGGTTCCTCTTACTGTCAAAATAAAGTTTCAAATCCTTGGTCTAAACCATAAGGCCATGCTTTATCTGATCCCAGTTGTTAGACATTTAAATGTTGCTAGCTTTATGATGAAGAGTTGTACGTTATAGTGGTTTTAATTTGCATTTCCATGATTATTAATAGAATTGAGAATCTTTTCCTCAGTTTATTGGCCATGAGTACTTTCCTGATTATACCTTTTGCTTGGTTTTGTATAGGGCTGTTTGTCTCTTATCCCTTTATATGAGTTCTTTTTATATGTTGTAATAACTCACCCCACCAAATATATGTGGTTATAACAATCTTCTCTCACTCTATGACTTCTATTTTCAATTTCTTTATGTTATCTCTTGGTAAAGAGAAGTTCTTAATTCCAATGTAATTAAATTTATTAGTCTTTCCTTTATAGTTCATAGTTCGCATTCTGTTTAAGAAATTCTGAGGATATAAAAATATTCTTCATACTAACTTCTAAAAATCTTTATAATTTTGCTTTTCACATTTATAACTGAGAGTCACCTGGATTGACTTTTTGTGAGGTAAGAATCTATTTTTTCCTATAGGTATCAACAAATGTCCCACTTACTGAAAAGTCCAGGTTTTCTCAATGAATCTACAATACCTCCTCAGTAAAATGTCTTTTTTGCATGTAATTTTTACTAGATTCAGTGTTCTATTTGTTTGACAATTTTTATATCCCTGCACCCATAGACACTAATCAGTAGAGATTTTTAAGTTTTCATGTCCAGTAGGGCCAGTATACCCAACTTGCTCTTCAAGAGTATCTTGATGGTTTGGGACCTTTGTACTTTCGTGTAAAATTTTCATTCATTTTGCCAAATTCCATTAAAAAGATAAAAATTTTAAAAGCATTAGCTCTACAGATCAATTAGGGGAAAGTGACACATTCACAATATTGAGTCCTCTATGTCATGAACATAATCTATTTGTTTTCAAAAAATGTTATTTCAAGAGTTCTGCAAGTCATTCTATACAGATTTTGGAGAAATGTTGTTGGATGTATTTCTAGTTACTTTACATTTTTAAGTTAATATAAATGATACACTTTTTTTAAAAGATTCATTTTAACTCTTTTAGCTACTATATTAGAAATGCAACAGATTATTATTCATCGATCTTCTACATACACTCTTACTAAACTCTTACTTCTAACAATTTACTCCTTGGGGATTTTATTTCTTTTGGCTATTCTATGTGTTACCTGCAATTAATAACAGCTTTGTTTCTTCTTTTAGGATTTTTACACCTTTTATTTACCTTGCCTTACAGAACTGGCTCAGATCTCCAGTATAATATTGAATAGAAATAGTGATAAAAGGCATCTTTGTCTTTTTCAGATTCTAAAAAGAAGCGTTTTGGTTACTTACTATTGAATATCATGTCTGTGTATGAAAGGATGTTGAATTATAGTAAATGAAAGGCTTTGAGGAGCTTATATTAAGATGATATTATATATAGTTTTTACATTCAATCTATTCATATTTATTTCCTAGTTTTAAACAAACTTTATTCTTAGCAAAAATACAACTTGGTCATGATGTTTTATTACATTTGTTCTACATTGCTGGATTCAGTTTCTCAATATTTCAGTTAGGCATTTTGCATTTATGTTCATTAGTGAATTTGACTTCAAGTTTTTCTTATTTATACTCTCATTAGTTATTTTGGTATTAGTGTTTGCTAGGCTAACTTTAAAAAATGAATGGGTAGAGGAGAATATATCTGTCTTTTTCTGTGACCTTAAATATTGAAATTATTTATTTCTTTAGCATGGAGCACAACACTGTGGCGGTCACAATGACATGTGATCCACAAATCTTCTTCCCTTTTCTGCAAGGCGCACAGCTAGACTGTAATTTTCTGCCTCCCCACAGTTATATGGGGCTATTGATTACATTCTGGCCAATGGAATGTGGTCTGCATTATGAGAGTAAATGGGATACTGTATGTAAGTCTTTTGTTATAATGAATATTCACATCTGACACATTACTTTAAAAACTTTCCTCATTTTTTAGAGGTGGACAGTAACATAAACCAGAAATGGTAGTGTGTGGATTAAAATCTATATGTAAAGGGCCTAGAAGCTAAATGTGTGTTTAATAAATGTGAATTGTTACTATCATTTGAGGCAATAATGGTATGTTGATAACATAATACTATTACACATTCCAAAGAGATTTAACTCTGAATCTATATTCCTTGTAAAAAAAAACCCAAGTCTATAACTGTAGTTTCCAAAGGAAATAAAATAGAAATAAATGTAATTAAGGAAAATAAAGTCTTTGGAATTAAAAGTTACTCCAGACAACTATCATATAAATACTCTAAATATTTTATTTTGAATTAAGTGAAATGGACAAAAATGTGGTTATGGAAGCATTCTTAGAACTTCAGAGCATTTTGTTCTGTTCTTCATCCGGCATCAAAATGGCCGAGAGGAATAGCAGGAAAAGCTACGTGGTCAGCCTTTGTACCCTTCTATGCAAGGTTCCTTTCTGTCATGATAGAGACCAGAGATCTGAGAAACTTCTAGATCTCTCACAAACTGGAAGGTCTCTCATTTCTGGGAGAGTCACCCCCTCTGCTTCATTCAGAGCAACAATAGGTTGAGTTCAGGCAGGAACAATGATGTTTCTCTATAATGCCTGCTCTCCTGACAGGTGAAATCAGTCTAATCAGAACCTCAAAGACAGCCTCTGAGGAAAAATGAGGTACAAATCAATTAAGTATAATGACTCTTTTTACATGAATCTTGGATATTGTTAGAATGAGCTTTCTTTATTTCTTTCCATAAGCCACTGTCCAGCTCACAGTATCTTTGGGTAAGGGGTAAAACAGAACCTGTACTAGAATACCCAGTATAAGGACTAGGTATACAAATGGGTAGGATATGAACCTGGCCTCAGTGATTTGGTCAACCAGATTGGTTTGGTGAGGGTGATATTACTGACATGGTAGTCATGACCTGGTAAATGGTCAGGGAGGCAGTAAGGACACTAGTAAAGAATGCTAAGTTTGGCATGTGTGGAAATAAAAAAACTAGATTCCATTCCAACTTATTTTCATTGTGAATTATTGTGAAATCATAATATTTCTTCACTTCTAAAATGGGGCCGTTAGTAGGCCTGAGTACCTTACTTGTTCATACCAAGGAGCAAGGAGGTAGAGGAAAGCAAAGAAGGGTCATATGATAGCTAAAACCACCTGGACAAAGACTACATAGCAGAAAATTAGCTTTATAGAACAAGTAGCTTATGAATTTTATAAATATAAAAATATGTATACATATAGTAGATAGTGTCAGGGAGAGAAAAGTAAATAGTATTGGTTATTTTGTGGCAGTCAGTTGTACAGTTCCAATATATTCTAAGTTCTGGGGCTAAAACCAATGTTCTTTTCAATGTGACCTTTTCCAAACAGTCTCTGACATTGATCAGTGAAATGTTGATATTGACATGCCTTGGTAATTTACTTACTGCTAAAAATAAAAATGTCTATTGTCCTAATCAATTATGAAAATGAGTCTTTTTACACAAAACAAAGAGCCACAAGCCCTTTATGGTTAAGGTGAGTTTATCTCTTGATTATAAAAAACAAAACAAAACAAATAAAGAAAACATAAAAACCTCTTTAAGTGGTATTAGAATGGGATTGAACAAGTTTCATTTATTTTAAAAATATGTATATAATTGTGGGGAATCGTACATGGGTTGGATAAAGCCAGAAACGATTTTCAAATTAAAAAGGAACCAAAATATCATACAAGAACTTAAAAATTTCTAATAATAGGTATGATATATAGTCATTGTAGGAAAATTAGAATATACAGAAATATAAAACCATATATAATAATCAGACTTTACCCTCAGAGTTGCCTATTTATTAATGTTTCAACCTATATCCTTCTAGACATTTATTTGGGGAGGGAGATAAAAAAAAAGGACAACTTCTCTGCCAGGGACTATCCTTACAACAGTTCTAGGAGTGACTTGACATTATCTCCATTTTACAAAGCAGGACACCAAAATTCAGAAAAGTCAAGTTACTTGCTTATAGGCTGATAAATGGCAAAGTATGATTCAAATTCAGACAAAATGATTTCAAAGTTCAAGGTTTTCCCTGAACCCAAAGACATTGAAAAGAATAATGGTGCTCAAAGTGACATAAGCAAGATGGAGAAGAGGAAGCACCAGACTTTCTTTCCTCACATGTACATACCAATTCAACAACAATGCAGGAACCAATTCTCCTGAAAATAAAAAAAAGAAAAGAAACCAGCAAATTTCTCTAATTAGGAATCCACACACACAATACAGAGAAAACACATTCACAGAAAAGTTTAGAGAGGTCCCAAGGATCAACAGCTGGCCTGACTGGTGCCAGTTCTTTCTGTGTATGAAGCTAGTCCATAAAGACTGGGCGAGGTGGCTGTTATTTTAAATGCATGGATACCAATGCAAACTTACTAGGAACACAAAGAAACAGGGGGAAACAGCTCAATCAAAGGAGCAAATAAATGTCCAAAAACCAACCTGAAAGAAATGGAGGTAAATTAATTATCTGAATAAAAATTCAAAATAACTGTTGTAAAGATGTTCAATAAGCTCTGGAAAACAGGACTGAACAAAATGAGAATTTCAACAGAGAGAAAATATATATTTCTTTTTTAAAAAAAGAGATTTTGTAATTAAATAATGCAATAACTGAACTGAAAAGTTTACTAGAAAATTTTAACAGCAGATTTGATCAAGCAGAAAAACAAATCAGTGAACCTGAAGATAAGTCATTTGAAATTATCCAGTAAATGGAGAAAAAAAAAAGAGTGAAGAAAGGCTAAAGGACTATTGGGATACCATCATGTGGACCATTATATACATTAAGAGAGCCCCAGAAGGAGAAAAGAGAGAGAGAGAGAAAAGGGCAGAAATATTATTTAAGGAAATAATGGCCCCAAACTCCCCAGATACAGAGAAGGATAGGGACATATAGATTTGAGAAACCCAACAAGTCTCAAATAGGCTAATCTCAAAGGAGTCTACACCAAGCAAACTATAATCAAATTGTCAGAAGTCATGACAAAGAGAGAATTTTAAAAGCAGCAAGAGACATTTTTCCAAAGAGGAAATGAAGATGGCCAACAGGCACATGAAAAGATGCTCAACAATGCTAATTATCAGGAAAATGCACATCAAAACCATAATGAGATATCACCTCACACTTCTCAGAAAGGCTATCATCAAAATAGCACAAATAACAAATGTCGGCAAGGATGTGGAGAAAAGGGAACCCTCACACACTGTTGGTGAAAATGTAAATTGGTGCTGCCACTGTGGAAAACAGTACTGAGGTTTCTGAAAAAACTAGAAATAGAACTACCAGATGATCCAAGAATTCCACTCCTGGGTTTATATCCAAAAGAAACAAAAACACCAATTCAAAAAGATACATGCACCCCAATGTTCATAGCCACATTATTTACAATTGCTAAGATACGGAACCAACCTAAATGTCCATCAAAAGGTGAATGGATAAAGAAGATGTGGTATATATATACAATGGAATACTACTCAGCCATAAATAAGAATGAAATAATGCCATTTGCAGCAACATGGATGGATCTGGAGGGCATTATGCTAAGTGAAATAAGTCAGACAGAGAAATACAAATACTGTATGATATCACTTACATGTGGAATCTGAAAAATACAACAAACTAATGAATACAACAAAAAATAATCAGATTCACATATATAGAGAACAAACTAGTGGTTACAAATGGGGAGAGGGAAGGGAGGGAGGAGCAGTAATCAGAAACATTCTAACTAAGAAAAGCCCAAGGGCAGATGGAGTCACTGGTGAATTCTACCGAACATTTAAAGAAGAATTAACGCCAATCTTCTCAAACTTTTTCCAAAATATGAAGAGGAGGAAACACTTTCAAACTCATTTATGAGGCCAGCATTACCTTGATACCAAAGCCAGAAACACACACACACACACACACACACACACACACACACACTAGGGGTATAAGGATGGTTCAACATATGAAAATCAATCAATGTGACACATACCACATTAACTCAAGAAAGGATAAAAACTCACATGATCATCTCAAAATTGCAGAAAAAGTTATTTGATAAAATTCAACACCCTTTCATTATAAAAACTCTCAGAAGCTAGGAATAGAAGGAAATTACTTCAACATAATAAAGAACATGAATATAAAGCCCAAAGCTATTATCATACTCAAAACCTGAAAGCTTTTCCTCTAAGATAAGGAACAAAGTGAGGATGACTGTTTTTGTCACTTCTATTCAACATAGTATTGGAAATCCTAGTCAGAGTAATTAGGCAAAAAAAGAAAAGGCATGCAAATTGGAAAGGAAGAAGTAAAATTATCTCTGGTTGCAGATGACACAATCTTAAGTAGAAAACCCTAAAGATTCTACACACACACACACAAACTGTTAGAACTAATAAATGAATTAAGTAAGGTTGCAGCATACAAAATCAACATACAAAAACAACAAACTGAAAAGCAAATTGAAAAATTAATACCATTTACAAAGGCATCAAAAAGAATAAGTTTCTTCCTATATAAACTTAACCAAAGAGATGAAAGACTTGCACACTGAAAACTATAAAACATTGCTAAAAGAAATTAAAGAGGACACAATTAAAGGAAAATATATCCCATGTTCATGGATTGTAAGACATAATATTGTTAAGATGTTCATACTACGCAAAGCAATCTACAGACTCAATGCAATTCCTATCAAAAACCCAATGACATTTTTTATAGAAATAGAAAAAAGTCTTAAAATTCATATGAAACCACAAGGATCCTGAATACATAAAACAATCTTGAGAGGAAGAAGAACACAGTTGGAGGCCTCACAGTTCCTGACTTCAAAACATATTATTACAAAGGTGCATAATCAAAAAGTGTGGCACTGGCTTAAAAACAGACATACTAGTCCAAGGGAACACAACAGAGAGCCGTGAAACAAACCCACACATATATGTACTGGTCTTCAAAAGAGCATCAAGAATACACAATAAGGAAAGCATAGTGTCTTCAGCAAATGGTGCTGGGAAAACTGGATATTGAAATGCAAAAGAGTTAAATTAGACCCCTATCATAGACTATACACAAATATAAACTCAAAATGGATTAAAGACTTAAATATAAAACCTGAAACTGTAAAACTCCTAGAAGAAAACAGGAGAAAGTCTTCATGGCATTGATCCTGGCAAAGGTTTCTTGAATATGGTACCAAAAGCATAGGTAACAAAAGCAAAAATAGATAAATAGGACTAAATCAAACTAAAACATTTCTTCATAGCAGGTAAACATTCAACAGAATGAAAAAGCACACTTGAAAACTATATATCTTATAAGGGGTTAATATTCAAAATATAGAAGTAACTCCTACACCTCAATAGCAAAATAATCAAATAACCCAATTAGAAAATGGGCAAAGGACTTGAATAGACCTTTCTCCAAAGACAACATACAAAAGACAAATAAGCATATGAAAAGATGCTCAACATCACTAATCCTCAGGGAAATGCAAATTAACACAACAATGAAATACTACTTCATACGCATTAGTATGGCATTTATTTATTTATTTATCTATCTATCTATCTATCTATTTATTTGTATAAACAACATCAGGTAACATGTTTCGGCACTCTTGTGCACTGTTGGGGACAATGTGCAATGGTACAGTGCTGTGGGAAAACAGGTTCCTTAGAAATTAAAAATAAAACTACATATGATTCAACAATCCTACCTGTGGGTAATTATCCCAAAGACTTGAACCAGGACCTCAAAGAGGTATTTGCCCTCCCATGTTCACTGAAGCATTAATCATAATAGTCAAGAGTGGAAGCAACCTAAATGTCCATGGACAGGTGAATGGATAAAGAAAATGTGATATATATATATATATATACAATGGAATATTGTTCAGTCATACAAAAGAAAGAAATCTTTTCATTTGCCACAGCATGGATGAACCTTGAGGACATTATACTAAGTGAAATAAGCCATTCACAAAAGGACAAATACTGAATGATTCCACTTATATGAGGTACGTAAAGTAGTCAAACTCATCTAAGCGGAAGGTAGATGAGTCATGCAAGATGAAAACATTCTAGCGATCTCTTGTACAACACTCTGCCTATAGTAAATAATAATACTGTACTGTACTCTTGAACATCTTAAGAGAGTACATTGCATGTTATATGTTTTTTACCATAAAAATAATTTAAAACCTTTTTAAAAAAAAGGTGATGGTGCTCTTCTCTCCACTCTGAATTCCAGAGACAAGGTCTATTCCATTACTCCTGATGTCTTATTACTGTTTTACTATACCATCATTCTATAAATATTGATCAAGCTCTCTGAGTATACTTTTTCTGTATCTCTCATGTTACCTAGTACAGGGTTTTGAGCACAGAAAACAGTTAACAAACACTTGTTGAATAAAAACATTTATGCATTTGTAAAGGACAAGTCTATTAAAATTTCCCAAATGTTGCAGGCTTATTTTTAGAATTCACCTCAATGGCTGATTTTCAGAAATCCATAAAGCTATAAATCCACCAGGAATTCAAAGAAGGTAGCATTATTAACTGAGAGAAACTGCTGGGAAAGACTTAATGGAAGATGCTGGTCTTCATTCATTCATGTATCAGATATCAGCAGTCCCCAACTTTTGTAGCACCAGGGACTGGTTTCGTGGAAGACAATTTTTCCACGGATGGGGTAGGGGGAATTCAGGCAGTAATATGAGCGCTGGGGAGCAGCAGATGAAGCTTTGCTCACTTGCCAACCACTCACCTCCTGCTGTGCGGCCCGGTTCCTAACAGGCCGAGGCCTGGTACTGGTCTGCAGCCCGGGGGTTGGGGACTCCTGTCAGGTATAGTTAGGAACTACTGGATGCTGTGAGGATGAATTTAGGTTCACAGTCTAATGAGTAGCCAGATGATATGTAATAAATGCAAAAAAAGTCAATAGATGTGGTTAAAGGGGTTGCTGAAGGCTTTACAGCTAAGCATATTGAGTTTTAAGGAAACAATGTATACTCAAAAACTATACGGTAGGGGCTTCCCTGGTGGCACAGTGGTTGAGAGTCCGCCTGCCGATGCAGGGGACACGGGTTCGTGCCCCGGTCCGGTAGGATCCCACATGCCGTGAAGCAGCTGGGCCCGTGAGTCATGGCCGCTGAGCCTGCAAGTCCGGAGCCTGTGCTCCGCAACGGGAGAGGCCACAACAGTGAGAGGCGCGCATACTGTAAACAAACAAACAAACAAACAAACTATATGGTATATAGTATATAGTATTCCTAGGCAGAGGAAGCAGCAGGTACAAAGGTGAGAAAACATGAAAAAAAACCCAAAAAACTAATTAGGACATTTGGAAAAAGTTCAGAAAGTATGCAGTATAAGACATAAGTAGGAGAGTAACAGGGAACATATGGTAATCAGATTGTGAAGGACTTTAAGGTCCAAGTGAAGGTATTTGTTAGAAATACAGAGAAAGACCCATGTCAGAATTTATGCCATCTTCCCTCCAATTTCAACGAAATGCAAGGACTAAAAACAACGACAAAAGATGTTGTTAATAGTATATCCATGATCTAGATCAATGCATGTGAAAATTGTACCCATTTGCTGGTTCTAGTCAATGTATTTGATCTAAAGCAGAATTAATTTCTGTCTCCTTTTGGGTATTTCAGAACACTTTTTACTATCTAATGATATTGGTCACCTTTGACTTTATACTCTACACATATTTAAGTAAATTGTACTATTTCTCCAACTACATTTTTAGCCCCTTGCTTATCTCTGTATCTACCACAGAGTTTGGGTTAATTGAACGGCACCAAATAGAACTGAGCTACAGCATTACTTGTTTCTCATAAATTTTATAATCTTTTATCTTTTTTGAATAAATGCAGGCAAAGAAAAAGTATCTTTCACAATATGGTTAACTTACATTAAAAAAAAAAAAAAAACAACTAAGAAAGGACACAGTGTTTGGTTACTGACACCTAACCCTTTGTTTTTCTTAGACTTGAGTCAGCAGAAATATGAACCCTGGTAAGACTGCCTGTATTTCCAGCTTTTGTGACCCTTGTTTATTCATCAAACTATTATGAACTTTGGCCCAGTTATGCTCTTTTGCAGTCTATTTGTACCATTCACCTGGATGGAAGAGATATTCCTTATTTTAAGAATCTGTTTACAGACATTTTGGAGGCATGGAAAGAAGCTAGTCAACAATATACATTTTGTGTTTCTATATAGAATGACCAATTGATTTTTTTCAGGGTAATCTCAGCTCTGAGTACTAATCTGGATAGGAAGTGCCTAATCTTTACAGAACTACTGGAGTAAAAGGGTATGTTTTTCTTTGCTTATCACAGGTCCAGTTATAGGATAAACCTCAAAGAAGTGTTGCCAAGCCACCCAAAGGACTCAGTGTAGAAGAAAAGAAATTTCTAAGATTTGAAATGCTAGAGGAATAAAATAGTTACAGGAACTAAATCACAAGTCAGGCTTTAGAGGGAATATGGAAGTCAAGAGTGGAGAAGGACAAAGATTTTCACCTTTGTTTTCTAAAATTTTGATTTCCCTTTTTGTAACTTGTGCATCACACATTTCCTATTAGAGATCTTTATGTGAATTTACCCTACTGTAGTCAAAAGTCATTTTAGGATTTTTTTAAAGTGCTGAATTCAAAAAGATATAAATTCTATCATTTAATATCTACATAGCTCAAAATAATTTTATAGATATTTATGCTAAGCTCTTGATAATCATATCTATCACTTTTATGCCATTATCTTACTATTTGGTATACAAATATGTTAATTTGGTTAATGACACTTTAGTTTCCTAAGGGAAATAATACAATTTCTAAACATATTAATAGCTTGAAATGCTTCTTAAGCTCTGGAAAAACTTGATAAACAAATAAAGCCAGTGTCATCATCCTTGACGAATTTTAGAAAAAAATCAATAGTTTAGTTTGAGGGTCACTTAACTATGTAATTCAGGGAAGGGACAGTACAACAGGAGAGACTGTCTCAGATAAATGAAGGGTTTCAGATTCCGCAGTTGGAAAGAATTTAAAAGGAGAGTCTTTCTTAAATCTCTGAGGCTTGTCTGTTTACTTATGATAAGTTACATGAATATATCTAGGTAGATATTTTTTCAAAAATATGCTTCTATCATCCTTTTGCTACCAGGAAACCCAATATAATTTACTTTTTAATTGTATCTACTCTTTTTTAGGATTAAAGGTAAAATTAACTCCCTTCCCTGGTTTTTGTGTTTTCTAAAAAAAATTTGTTATTCCTTCTCTCTCTCTTGAAATTTCCTATAAAATATGCACTCTCATGACAATATACACTGATTATTTTTAGGAAGGAGAAAAGTATGCATTATACATCAAAAGAATTTTTTAAATGTACTGAATTATAATTCATTGTTTTAAAATATATTTAATAACTTTGAAAAAGCTGTACCTTTTGTAATGTTATACTTTATTAGACAAATGTTTGGGAGGATCTGAGGTTCCTTTCCCTTTTGCTTTACTTTTCTGTTTATATGAGAACTAGCATAATTATAGAAACTCTTTCTTTCAAAGAGGACTTAATTCTCTTCTAATGAATTTTATATTGAACAAACCAATGGAAACAAATGATGGGAACAGAGTCAGAGAAGGAAAATGAAACTAGGAGTTGAAACTCTTAGTGAGTGGGAAGAATCAATGACTTAGTTTGAAAAGCTAATGGAAATTGGTGCCCTAAGTAAAATACAGGGTACAAAAGGAATAACAAGTTTGAAGAGAAAAATAACAAGCTCAAAAGTGGTGATACCACACATTAAAGCAATTGAAAAAAAGAAAAAAGAAGGAAAATATGAGTGTCTATGGTAACTCACTGAATCCCACCACAAACACAGCTCCTCCAAACACTGGATGGAAGACCCATTTCAAAGGGGAGGTTTCCAGTACTTATCTGCAAGATGGACCTCAGTTCAGGGAAAGCACATAGCACCTTATAACTTAGATCATCCCCTCGGGGTTGAAAGGTAAAGTATAATGTAACATACCCCATAGCCAGAGGATAAACAGGCTTGGGTTACCACTGCATTATTTGGCTGCCCTCATCAGAAACATAACCTGTCTCCACAAGTTTAAGATAAAACAGGAGAGCCCTGATCATTTGACTCAAACAAAACCATCTTAAGTGCAACTGCTATCTTCCCTCCTGATATAGCACATGACTCCTTGTCAAGCCCAGCTGGAGACCGTGTCTAGAAGGATTATAGTTGAGGTTTCTGAAGCTGCCCTTTTCTCTTACACACATTCACCATGATCATCTCATTTTTATCAAAACAACGTGATAAAAGTTGCACAGAATCTGCAAATGGTAACTAGACATGGAGAGTTTCTGCCAGGAGTAGTACTGTCCTGAGACACATCCTGAAAGGTAATAGCTTTGTGGGATTTGGCTGCCTGTTGATAATATTTCATGTAATTTTCCACAGCCAAGAAGAAACAGATCAATCCAAGGGATTTTTGCAACCTCTTTTTCCCTCCCTGTATGTGAAAATACAAGGAAAAAAATACATAATACAGTCCTCTAATAAAACTTTGCGGATCATTTTCATGCAGATGGCCACACATCTGTGAATATTAAAAATGAACTTTGGCACTTTTCCTCCTTATCGTAATATTACTATCACTTATTTCCTTCCCTATGAATATTTTATACCCCACCCATTCAATGACCCAACCCCAAATCAATCTACTCCGGGGAAGCCATGTATGCTTATCTAAACACTGCAAGCAAGTATAAAAGATTAAGACAAAGCTCCTACTAAAAAATGAGAATGTTAAAAAAAATAATAAGACTAAAGTCTCTGTTTTAGCAATATGTGTTTGCCTTAAAGATTATTCTCCTGGATTCACTATAAGCATTCGAGATTTCAAGAAAAGAAGCATTCCCTTTTGTAAAGTTTTATAAGCACAGAAACATATTTAGTATTTCAGAAACAGTTATAGATCACATATACACTAAGAAAGTTAAGCATATTATTTGTAAGATTCAAAGAAAGTAGGAGATTTAGTTTTTGTTAGGGTGATAATTGCTTCAAATGTTTGTCTAATTAAGCAATTAATGAACTGTTGATCATCTATTATATTTCCTGTGTTGGCAAGAATTATATACACACACAATGTATATAAACAAATATAACTGAAAAAGGAAATTATTTTAAATATGAAAATGTAAAAAATGGGACCAAAGGGTTAAAAACAAACATTCTAAAAGCAATGACCTAATTCACCTACAACGTTTGATGTTTAAGATTCATGGGCGAAATACAGACTTCAGAGGAAGGTATTCCTTTGTGCAGTGAAGCTGAGAAGGGAAGACGGAGAATTCTGCTAAAGGTGCAGATAATTAGATTGTGCATCCTCTGTGGTCTTTCCAAACTTTTGGTTTAAAAAAAAAAAAAAGGACTCCTCAAAACAATAACTAGGCAAATACTATTGATTTGGCCTCTTTCTCTCAGTGTAGACTGAGTCTGGTGCTACTCTGACCTAAAAATAATAAATCAAAGTTCTGTGAACTGGAGTGTAGCATTGCCTATGATGAGTTGAAAGGCTCCATTTCTCCAAATCCCCACTCTGGTCCTTGAAACTGGAGTTTTGCAAAGCCTCATGTGCTATCACCAGCTGTAGTCAGGAAGGGGCTATTTGGAGTTCACTGTGGAAACGAGACCAGAGTTGCAGTGGGAGCTTGTGGAGTTTTACACAATGTCAGCCCACCCTTTCCCTGTGGAATAGGAATTGTTGGCAAAGCAGACTTCCTCTCATAGTCAGAATAATCTCAGCTTTCTCCTTGGAAAACATACAAAAAGAAAAAGAACATTCTAACATGCAATCATGAGGAATGTGCACTAGCATCCTGTTTAGACGGATCAAAATCTGCATCTTGTATCAGCATTCTTGACTGCCCTCCATATGTCTGTCTGTACTAGGAATTAGATGATCCTTTTTATCTAGTGATATTTGAAAGACTGTGGCATTCACTGCACTATATTAAGTAGCCAGTGAAATGCAAAGTTGAATGGAATGTTCTAGAGTTATCCAGTAAATTCATCCTAAGAAAATAAACAACCTGAATAATTCAAGTAAAAAAATTCCATTACCACTCTTTTTTCTCATTAACAAGTTTTTTTTTGGCTGCATTATCATAACATCTATAAGATCAGAATTTATCAAAATATAACTGTACTGAGTTACATTTTTGCGATAAGGAATAAAATTTAATAGTCTGTTTTCCTTTGTTGACAAGCTCATTTTGGAGTTATTTTAATGAATGACCTACACTTTTATATCCTCCTAATTTGCAAACCAAACAAGTTCAATCACCTCAAATTTGTACCAAATACGTGAGAAATGGTGCTGAGAAAAATCTGAGGTTTTGAAAACTTTCAAAGACTTGCTAATGGCTCTTTCAGCAGGATTTGCCAATTATAGCTACTTTCATCCCTCTAATAAAAGCTACCACTCAATTGAGCAAGTCTAAATGGGAGGTTGATAAAATTTTCCTAGGATAATCATTTGATATTTATATATCTTCAATTGTAGAATATGACAAGATTGTGGCATTGAGATGTATGTATCATTGTTCAGTTTCATATTCTGTGATAAATTCTACTGCACACAGATGAAACGAAATTGTGCATTTTGCACTAGTCCCATGGGAAGCTCATTCTTTACATAATGTAGGGGTGATGACTGTAGCTTTCTTTAGGAATGGGAATACTGTGATGAAAAAAGGATCTGATCCCCTAAGCCCATGACTGAAAGCTATCTGGCTCAGACTGTAGTACATCACCCAGGGGTCAGGAGAGAAGAGATTTTTCTCTGCCTCATATCTGTAAATATCTTGCTGTCTTCTCTAACAATATTTTTTTCACCGTCTTGCCTGACGCTGTATAGCACTGGAAGATGATTCCAGGACATAGGCTATATAAGGGAAAACCGTTTGCACGCTAGAGAATGCAGGAATATTACATCGTATGCTTACATTACTCAGTTCTTCATCTTTTCCTTTCTCAAACTCATCTTTCACTCAGCCGAAAGTACTACCTTTCGAAAAGCAATTCTACGCTCTGTTGCTTACAACCTTCCGAAGGCAACACATTGCTTGTGTTACCCACTGCAGGGCACACAAGCCCAACTAGCATCTGATTGTTACTCATCTTCTCCACCTTTCCCTTTATAACCTAGAAATACCAGATTACTGTAATTCTTCAATGCACATCATGATGAATCATGCATGCTGTTGCCCCTTATGTTTCCACTGCCTGCAGTCTTACAAACCTTGACCTTGCTGACCCATGCTGACCCATACTTAAGACTCAGCTCATAGCACCCATGAACCCTCCCTGAATTCCTCCGATTCAACAATGGGCCCTTCTTGTTGATCCCATAGCACCCTCTGCTGTCTTCCATTATAGAATGGATCACAGTGTGTTCTCTTCATCTTTCCTTCTTAGGAGACTGTAAATTTCTCAAGGTCAAAGGCAAATGAGTTCTCCAACATTTTATTCCTCTCTTTGCTGCCCCCCATCTCCCATGGAAATGGGTGGACAGAAATAGAGAAAAGCAAACACAAAGATAACAGAAATGTCTAGAGAGAGAACAGTAACACCAGGTGAATTCTAGCACAGAACAACTTGCTTATAATAAAACAAAGCCCATAACAGGAGACTGGGTATGTCTCTGTTGCTTGAAATCTAGAAGAATAAAATGGACACAACACTCCGTAAGTGTTCATGGGGTAGCTTCCTGGTGAATGATAAATGTTTGCTCTGCTTCCACATCATTCTCTCTTTTCTCCTCCAATTATTTTCTCACCTGGAATGCCTGTACCAGCCCTCTAGGCCCATTCGGACCTAACTTTCTAAGCCTGGGTAAAATCCCATTGTTTCTATGAAGCCTTCTCTAATTACTCCAGGAAACATTATTTTTATTATTTCTGAAACTCTAGAATACTTATTCTTATTCCCACCATTCATAAATATTTTAGGGCCTTCTTTTCTTCATCTTTAATCTCAAAAAATGTCTGATTAAACCTACTGATAATTGTACCGTGGCTGAAACCACTGATACTCATATTTATTATTGACAGTAAATGGAATGAATGCTTAATTAAATGTTTTTCTCTTTTCTCTGATTTCCCTTTCAGTTAGAATATTCATAAATCTATTGAGAACAATGGATTAAATTTGAGTGTATTTTAGACTTCTTTTACCCATCCATGTGCTCTTATAAAAAACTGAAATTTCAAATGTCTGAGGGTTAATAAAGGAGCTGTTTATACACATGGGAAAGTTTAGCTCCCCTAAAATAACTGAAAAATACTGTATGCTCAAATTTTCCACAAATCCTCTATGTAACCTTGGGAAAGTATATTTCCTCTTTGGATTTTAAATTTCTTCCTATTAAATGAAGCATGAGATGATTGGACATTTATATTTAGAAAGATTCCTCAATGTGTATAGACCTATAATTTCTTGATTCAGTTGGCGTTAAAGAGTGGTATTAGATTGTTAAATTATTACATAAAGATTGTTGAACACGTATTGCAGATGAGTCCTAGTTCACAACTCAAATTCACAAGAAGTATGTTTCTTTTTAAAAATTTCACTCCATTTTTACATTGTAAGGACATCACACTGAATTTTATAATTTATTTTTTACTGAATTTATTTATTTATTTTTTTGCGGTACACAGGCCTCTCACTGTTGTGGCCTCTCCCGCTGCGGAGCACAGGCTCCGGATGTACAGGCTCAGCGGCCATGGCTCACGGGCCTAGCCGCCCCGCGGCATGTGGGATCTTCCCGGACCGGGGCACGAACCCGTGTCCCCTGCATCGGCAGGCGTACTCTCAACCACTGTGCCACCAGGGAAGCCCCTTTATTTAAACTTTTAAGATGTTCCTTATTTTTCATAGTACAGGTCTTCTCACTTCATTACTAATATTTTCTATAATTGTCTATAATTGAACAGCTTCTATTTTGTGCTTCATTCTATCTGTATGGCAGAAACTTAGTGAGTTTTGGGTTTCTCCCCTCTTTTTCCTCAGATGTACTCAAGTTCTGGGGTTTACAGAGTGTCAATGCAATGGGAATACAGTAGGGATCAAGTGCTCAATAACAGCTGTCCATAGTGGTATTCACTGAGGTACCCTATATTGCTGCATCATTCTCCATAGGTTATGCCAAGTCATCCATCCCTGAATCTTGTCCATAAGCCCCTTGAAGCCCAAGACCTCTCTCCACATGTCAGAATGGAAACCAAAATGGAAACCAATCTGATATATAGATATATATCTTACAATAATTAAATATAAAACAATATATGTAAAGTACCTAATTCTGTGTATGATGCAATATTAGAAACTCAATAAATGCTAAGCACTACTACTATTATTATTTTTTACTTCTTTGAGTCGGTAATTCAGTAACATTGTTCAAAAATCAAATATATATGTATACACACACATATAAAAATCAAAGTGAGAAGTATTCCCCTCATCCAGGTACCACTTTATCGAGTTTCCCTATTCACCCCCTAAAAGATAAACTTGATAGAGTTTTTTTAGGCAAAGATAGTGAAATAAAGTTTATGATATCCATAAAATGGGGAGTTGAGGATATTTATTTTCATATATTCATATACATTTATAAGACTATCATCAAAACCTTGCAAAATTGGTTGTCAAATATTTATGGAGCACTTTCACAGACACTCTTCTAAGTGCTTTCGAAGTATTAACTAAGTTATTTCTCATACAACACTATGAGGGAGGGACTATTGGTAGCCTCCTTTGACAGATAAGGAAACTGAGGCTCAGTAACACTTGGAAAGCAGAGGTGAGATTTTAATTTTTAGCACTTCTACCCTAACACAACTATTATAATTTATATCTGTACCCATTAGCCTTTGCATATACATATATTTTAACATTCTCTTTAATTTTTTTTATCTCTTCATCAATTGTCAAAAGTTGCCATTATTCTCAGAAACACTTTGGATAGCCTAAGAAATAATGTATGAAGAACAGGTTTGAATAGAGGAGCATCTACAGAGTAATAATCAAATGTATGTTTCCACTTAATCTTTGAAAACATTACTTATTTTTAAAAGCACTGACAGTTGCATAAAATCAAGAATCCTAACCTCTAATAATAATGATGACTTATATTGAAACAAAACACATCCAGTATCTCTCTGTATCCTCACAGCAATTCTATTAGGATAACTTTCTTATTACTACCTCTGTGACTTATTTTTCTCCTTTAATATACCTTTCGCAATGTCAATATGTCTTCCCAAAATGCAAAATTTATAATGGAATCCATGTTTTTAGAAAGCTTGAATATTTCCCAAATAATCTGAGTTTACTTTTTTAATATTTAAAATTTACTGACTCATAGATTCATATATTATATAAATATGTATATATAAGCAATATATATATATACTTCTTATACTATATATGACATAACCATCACAATGTCAAGTAAAGCATTCAATTTTCAACATACACTTGTAGCCTTATCTTTTACTCCTTGATTTTGCCCCCATCGCCCAGATATTCAATTATACTGAATTATTTGCTGTCACCTCAATATGATATTTGCTTTCTGTGCCTTTGCTTATATTGATCCCTTCTTCGCTGACGGAATACTATTCCTCCTTTAAGGCTCAACTCAAATATCACCTACTCAAGTTTCAAGACTTAAAAATGATGTCAACTTGGAAGTCTTCCAATCATAGCAATGTGCTTCCATAGCACTGTGCATGTGCAGCCTAGGCCACATTTTATTATCGTATTTCTTTGCATGCCTATTAAGAGTTATCACTGTGTCCTAACAGAGTACCTGGAATACAATAAGTGCATAATAAAGGATTATAAACTCCATGAATGCCGGTGAGATGACATAGCAGGAACTCTTACTTGTATTTACAAGATGAAGCATATTCCAAAAGTAAAAGTGGTTTGCTCAGGGCTACAAACTCCTTCAGGATATATTACACAGCTATATGAACACGTGAGAAAGCTAGCTTCCCAATGTTCCTTTCTCGTGATGCGTGATAGGAACTGAAGAATGATAAAGCTGGAGAAAAAAAATCTAGGTATTTGCAAAGACTACTAGGGCCAGTTTACAGGGACTGAATTATTGATATAAATACTCTAAATTTAGTACTACACATGTCAGTGGGCTCTGAGAATTACCTGTTATAGCTATTCTACATCTCTATTTTTTTAAAGGGCCTTATATGTTTTACTTTTTTTATTGAAGTATAGTTGATTTACAATGTCATGTTAGTTTCAGGTGTACAGCAAAGTGATATATATATATATATATATATATGGATCTGTTCTTTTTCAGCTTCTTTTCCCTTATAGATTATTACAAAATACAAAATACTGAGTACAGTTCTAGGTCCTTATTGGTTATCTTTTTTTTTTTTTTTTTTTTTTTTTTTTTTTTTTTTTGCGGTACATGGGCCTCACTGTTGTGGCCTCTCCCATTGCGGAGCATAGTCTCTGGATGCGCAGGCTCAGCGGCCATGGCTCACGGGCCCAGCTGCTCCGTGGCATGTGGGATCTTCCGGGACCGGGGCACAAACCCGTGTCCCCTGCATCGGCAGGTGGACTCTCAACCACTGCGCCACCAGGGAAGCCCCTGGTTATCTGTTTTACATATAGCAGTCACAATCTCTCTTTAATCCTCCAACACCTTCACGCCTCTCCTCACTCTCAAAAGCTGACCCTTCTTACTTCAATAAAAAGTTAGAAGTAGCTACAACAGAGCCTTATTGCAAGGGAGGGTAGAATGATGGATGGACAAACGGATATATAGAGACCAAGGGTGATCTTATTTTGACATCTGGGTCTCCTTTGATTGCAAGGGCTTAACGTCTTGACTTGGCTAACTGACCTCTTGCTCCTTACTCTGTACCCCACCCAGTTAACACTCCCAAGAGAGAGGAGATCTGAGACACACTGCTGCCTTGGATCACCTCAACTAGTTCTCTGGATCAATGTTTGTAAAAATAGAAAGAATAAATAACGATGGGAAAGAGACATAAAAATGAATTAAACCAGTCAGTAAAAGAAGATGGAGCATACCAATTTTTCTTTGATGGTGAGATGGACTTCCTGAGACAACTTTCATGTATCAGTCGGATATTCTGTTGCCACATAATGAAAAGAAGAAACTTTTTGGTTTTTAGATTTCTTTAGGATAGTGCAAACTCTTAGATTTTCTTTCTGTGGCTATAACAAGTGACAAGGGCTACTGAAGCTTAGCTGACATTCCTTCCAAAAGTTGAGCTCACTTAGATATATAGCTTATACAGTACAGAACATACGTCATCGATTCTTTTTGCTTATACCACTCTCTGTTCCCTCATACTGTGAGTTTATGTGTATTCCCAACACCTAGTATATCACTAAACACATAGTAAATACTCAATAAATGCTTATTGAGTGAACATATACCTTGCTTGTGCTAAAAGTTTGAATGGAACTACAATTCAAAATGAAATAGAATGCACCATATTTTAAGGAAAGGTAGCAGTTTGAAATAATTATAAGTTATGGATATGATTTGCATACTACCTCATAGGACAAATACAACTTGGGGCAGTGCTGGAAATCTGGTACTAAGGAAAGACCAGCAATTTTAAATTCATTTTTTAAAGTGAGAGAGTATGGAATATACAATTTCAGAAAAGACTCCTATGTTCTTGGTCTGATTCTATCACATTAAAAAAAAAAACTCAGGAAAAACACATATTTTAATAAGTCGCTTTCACTCCAGTGCCACCGCTAATAACTAGATTTAATTCTTAGCTGTAAGATTTGCTGTGGTGTTCATCAGAAATTTCTTCAGAAGAATGGATTATTTCTTGAGTGTGCTTCAACTTTAACAGGTTCAGAGTCATGCTCTGGATTACTTATAAAGTAAGAAGAATAGACAAACTAAGAGTTTCCTATATAGTTTTTTCCTCTTTGATTCTGGCTCATTTATAACTCTGGTGTAGTCTCAGGGTGACATTGCCAGATCTAAGCACCTTCACATAAAATGAAAACAGACTTCAGTCAAGGTTAAAGCAGAAGGAAATGACTTTCCCATAAGACTTTGCTTTTTGTTTTTGTGGATGCATGTTTTCCACTTCCCATGGGATTGGCAATACAGTGCATGATGTTTATCCTTAGCTTCTTATATCTCTGAGAACCTTATAAGGCTCTGCATAGAATTATATTTGTTGGTTTACTATGAAAAGAACATACTCTAAAACAAAGGTTTAGGGCTTTCCTGGTGGCGCAGTGGTTGAGAGTCCGCCTGCCAATGCAGGGGACACAGGTTCGTGCCCCGGTCCGGGAAGATCCCACATGCCACGGAGCAGCTGGGCCTGTGAGCCATGGCCACTGAGCCTGCGCATCCGGAGCCTGTGCTCCGCAACGGGAGAGGCCACAAAAGTGAGAGGCCCGCACACCAAAAAAAAAAAAAGTTAAAAAAAAAAGGTTTATTTACCATCTACATCTGATCTTGAGTTGGTCAAACTAGGCCCTGCTATTTAGAGCAAGTTAAAATATTTAGCCTGGCTAAACACAGGGCTTATAATATTTTAACTGAAAGTTTAATGCTGCCTGACTTTGTTTAGATATCACTCAAGGACTCAGTCAAGGCAAATACATAATTCTTTAGGTTTATATTATAAGACTTAGAGAAAAAGGCATTTGCAATTATTTCTATGTTACAGGATATTTAAATTTAAATTTCGCTTCAACCTCCAATATGTAGGTCAATTCACCTTTTTGCAAGGCATTGTTCTCTCACCCAACAGGATTTTGCTCACCTAAGTACCTTCAGAAAAGATCAGGCTCATTCAGGGTGGTATGACCATAGCCTCACTTAGGTACCTTCAGAGAGCACAACAAAAGCAGGGTTAAGTGAGGAGTTCAGTGACTACTGGCTATGAGGACATTCCTGAGTCTCTGCCCTCAGTGACCTGTTGATTCAGCTGGAGTAGGAAAAAATGTGGCGGCTGGCATAGGGACCATTGTTTCTGCTCTTATCATTATAGTGAGACATTTTTGTGGTTTACAAGAAATGTCAAACCCCTGATCTGGCAGAGACTTGCCATTCTAGACTGATTTTGCGTCAGTAGTTTATTTGGCACAGAAAGAGTCATTTATAGGGATTCTACTTTTCCTACTCTTGAACATTATTCTTTAATTACTCATAGGAATCTGTCATAGTTGGTCCATAATTCTGTGTAGCCCATATTGCTTTGTTTCTCTTTTCTGTCCTCTATCCTTTCCCAACTCTTTCTTCTCTGTGCGCATCCAAGGTTCCTCTCAGCGCTCTCAGACACTTCATTCCTTTGTCCGTAGAAGAAAAGCAGGTTATGCCAGGGCGTGGATGGAGGAGGGTAGGAGGAAGCCAGAAGAGTTTACATGCTAAATTGATAGAATCCAAACTGTAAGTCGGGGAGAATCTTCCCACAGTTATGACTCACTTTCTACATGTGCAAATATTTAAGGTACAGGTGGTATTTTCAGAATTCACAACCAAATGCAGATCTCCCAAGTTTCCCACAGGCCAACTTCACTATGGATTAAGAATGCATGCTTGTCTAGTTAGTTAATTAGTTATATGCAAAATGAATACCTTTCTCACCAAAATTTAGGCAGTAAACATGTCTCAGAGGAAATAAGTATAAACTAATATTAGACAGACCTTGGCAAAAATCCCAGCTCCGTCACTAACTAGATTTTTTTTAATACGAACAAGTTTAGTTTAGCACTTTAACATTCTGGGCCTTATTTTTCTCTTCTATAAAATGGAAAATAATTCTGGCATCTTAGATGTGAGAGAAATCTAGAAATGAACTCTATCAAAACATTGATAGAGTTGATTTTGCAGGTCAGGTTAAAAAGGCAGGCATCTCTTTTGCCACCTATGGTTCCATGTACATCCTAAAACTTGATTGATGAAAACAACTTTCCAATTTAGAAGATCGTTCTTTGAAGATCGCAACACCACTTAACAAGGTTGCTAAGAAGTACAAATAAGAACATAGACAAAGGATATTACAGTGTACCTACACACAGTGGGCTTTTAGCTAATGCTAACCTTTCATCCTGATCATGTTAATTACTATCAATACAATAATGATAATAAGCTGTGATGCAAAATCCTCAGCCATAATCTAAATGTGATGAGGCTAGAGGTCGGACTGGAAACCTGGGAGTAGGACACTGGTCAAATCACCTTAGACTGGAGTTTGGCCCTAGCACGTTGACTCAGTAGACAGGGTGCTGGTCACTACTAGAGGATGATTCTCAACCACCAAACTCATTAATAAGAGATGTAACCATTTACAATGAGAAGTATACTTATCACATGCAAAGATCCTAGTATTCACAATTTAATTCAGCAGGAGAAATCAGGCTAAATTAAGGTTCATAAGCAAGTGAAATCAGAACCAAGGTAGGAAGTCTCTGGCTGACCTTAAAAATGGAGGTTACCACACTTTGTTAAGCTGATGTATAGCTACTGTTGGAATTAACTTACTGTATGGATCATAAGGACAAGATATTTACATAGGAGAGCCAGAACTTTCTAGCACCTAGTCACTGCTGGTGACACACTGACAATGGATCTTACTTTTTTTTTTTTGCGGTACACAGGACTCTCACTGTTGTGGCCTCTCCCGTTGCGGAGCACAGGCTCCGGACGCTCAGGCTCAGCAGCCATGGCTCACGGGGCCAGCTGCTCCGCGGCATGTGGGATCTTCCCGGACCGGGGCACGAACCCGTGTCCCCTGCATCGGCAGGCGGACTCTCAACCACTGCGCCACCAGGGAAGCCCTGGATCTTACTATTTTTTAATGCCCTTTTCTTTCCTCCAAGTTGACCAATTCCCTTTCATTGTCACTTCATTCTTTCTTCCTTTCTTTTTATCCTTTTTTTTCCTTTTGCTTTATGTGTACTTCTTCCTTTAGTCTTGTTTTTTTTCTCTCCTTTTTTTTTAGGCAGGATATAATACGTTCCAATAATTTACAACTTACATATGTTAATAAAGTCATTCTTCTTTAATCCAGTGCCCCTCCTTGGCTACTCAAGATTTACATATTAACACTGAGTTGTATTTGCATTTGACTGATCTCATCCAATGCACAATGAATTTGGCTGATTCCTTTCTTACAGCTAAGATTAATTTTGTATTCTGGAGGTAATGTGCTTTAATCTCACCATGTATATTAGGAATGTTCTTCTTAACAAGTCAATTAAACACACAATGCATGTGAAGTGTACCATCCCCCTAGAAATGAATGACCAACATATAATAATTTTCTGTGGAAAAACACTTCAGAATTGAACCTAAAGTGCTAGAAATCTAGGTCCTCTGTCCCTCCAAGTGTTCCTATCATCTCCAGCTTCCATGACCCAGCTGGCTGGTCATGGTGACTGTCAGGTCTGATTCCACATTGCGAAAAAAGAACAGGACCGCTAGTCTACAGGCTTCCAACCAGGATTGGTTTACCTGCTTCCCTTTTCATTGCCCTTCATGACTCCCAGTCAGAATTTTTCTCTCTCCTTACCACTATGGCCTAGCCTAGAGATTCCTATATAGAATGTTTTGATTTCTTCTAATGTATTCTATTTGAGTAACAACAGCATCTACCTCCATATAGTTGTCTTGGGAAAGGATTAAAATGATACAATACATGGAAATAATTTAACAGAGTGCCTGAAAAATACTAAGTGCTCAGTAATCCTCTGTCTCTTTCATACATTAAACAATAAAAGTCATGAAAGTGACATTTGTATTTCCAGCAATTAAAATCATGCCTAGAAGATAGTCAATGGTCAAAAATAGTGGTTTAGTGAATAAAGTACGAGAGGGAATGAAGAATCAAAACACCCATTCACATGGCTTCCTTCTCCTTTTTAAAACTTAGAGTCCCAGTGCCTTTTAGTCCCTTTCCACCAAAAAATCCCAAAGAAGACGACTGAACATAGCCTGGGAGAATAGAACCTAGCCCGACACCACTGGCTCTAGCACAAAAGGTTTTGTTTTTCTTTTTTTAAATCTTAAATTTTTATGGAATTTAATATAAAAATTTTGTTTTAAACTATTCCATAACCTCTTATTCTTATTCATAACCTCTGGCATCAAATCTTTACCACAGGAGTTTAGAACACTAATGACAGTGTTTCTCAAAAGTTGGTCTACAGACCACCTGCTTCAAAATCACCTGAATGCTTTTTAAAAAATCACTTTTGAGGGAACATTTCTCTGCTTTACTGAATCAGAATTTCTGTGGATGAAACCCCAAATCTCCAAATTATTTTTTGCACTTTAAGTTTGCGTGACACAAATTGAAAGACAACAAAACTGTGCATGGATACAAATAAAACTTTTTTTACCCAGGATTGAAAAAAGTTTCATCTACTGTTAAAGGAAAACAAGAGTCACAGGAGTTCCTTGAGCATTTAATCACAGGGGCTATATCTGTAATACACTAGACCAGAGCTCGTCAGCAGCTAAAGCTATAAGAACAGATTTGTCCTGACAAGGACAAATGTCAAGGTCAAAGCCTAGTTGAGAAGAGGGTTTAGAGGAGCCTGACTAAAGTTTGGTCAAGGAGAGAGTCTTTGTCACTAGTCATGTGAGCCTGTTTAAAGTTAAGTAATTAAAATAAAATTTAATATCCAGTCTATCAGGCACACTAATCATATTTCAGGGGCTCAAAGTCACACATGACCAGTAGCTATATTACTGGCTAGCACAACATTTCCATCAGCACTGAAAGTTCTATTTAACGTCACTGCTCTGGAGAAAAGAGTTTATCAGACCAAGGTAGGGTCAATGCTCTCAACAGCTATAAGGACATTCCCACCCCAAATTAACACAGCATCAGAGGAAAGAAGAGGAACTGCAAAGAGAACTAATCTATGCCAGGAACTATGTCCTGGCTAGGTAGCTCCTTCCAGAAACAGCTACTGCAAGCAAGGAGAAGCACAAAACCTTGGTGGACAGCCAGTCTTTTCTGCCACAAACATCTACAAATCTTCAGAAAAAAGACTGCTGAATTTACAAATGTATTGAATTTGGAAGTCAAAAAAACTGCTGGGTTTCTCATTGTATTGGGAATGGTATGTGGAAAGCAAGAAGTTCAGCTGGAGTTAGAACCTGAAAGGCAAAGAGGTCCATGGAATTAAAAAGAGGTCCACCTGCCACAGACCTGGGAGGCATTTGGAATCCAGGTCTTTCCAAGTCTTAGTATCATAGAATTGGGCTCCTCTAGCACCCTCACCTAGACAGGTGTATAGACTGCTAAAATTCATCAGAATAAATACTGTGTGTGTAAACTGGCCTTGATAAAAATTAAACAAAAATGTATATTATATTTAATCTTCAAACTCGTCCTATGGGAAAACCACACATCATCATGTTTAAGAAACTTGCCCCATTATGCTATGTATTGGGATTTATAGTAAGTTACATTTTTTAAATGGTAATTTAATATTATATCTACTCTCCTTCCTATGGGACATGAGCACAGATACCTCCAGGTAAGCGCTGTGGTGGAAAAATAAGCAAACTATAGATCATGTATGCAGAGTAGTGGTATCTAGACTCTGACCCAGGAAAGAAGATACTGTATCAGCACAACTGTGGTTTATTTGTAAGAACAATGACCTAGCAGGCATTTGGAATCCAGGTCTTTTGAAGTCTCAAAGCACCAACCATCTTAGTTTGTGAGGCATCAGCATGATCAATATTTCTATTATTCAGCCTTCAACTGGATCCTCAGTTACATCCATCTGAGACAAGGAAAGTACTAAAGCCAAAGCTAAATTACAGGCACCACTATGGAGAGTCACAGCCCCTTATCTGAGGATGAAACAAAATATCAGAGAGCCATCTGAGGATAATTCAGACTTCCAAATTATCAGGCAATAAACTGAAAAGTGTAGATACTGTTCTCTATCATCTGTCAACAAGAACCACTTTCCTTTCTGTTTTTTAACGTCTCCAATTTTCAAGGATTAGTTTAAGATTACAGCAGGCAGTGAGTTTTAATTAAAAATAGACTGAATAGATTAGTGGATTGGAAAATGGAGCAGAGTATTGATGTTTAATAAACTCAATTATTCCTGATATTTTCTTATAATTCTCGTCTTTATACTGCTCTATGGCTAAGCCCTATTTTTATTACCTTGTACTCTTAATGTAATATAGTATAATTATAAATATATTTCATGAACCCCTCCTATAATTAAATCCACTTAAAAGATTTTTTTAGAAGTCTTTATTAAACAAAAATGTTATTATGTGTATTTAAAACTTGATCACACACTGATACTAACAAAAGTAAATAATATTACAGAAGCTGGGCTTCCCTGGTGGCGCAGTGGTTGAGAGTCTGCCTGCCGATGCAGGGGACACAGGTTCGTTCCCTGGTCCGGGAAGACCCCACATGCCGTGGAGCGGCTGGGCCCCTGAGCTGTGGCCGCTGAGCCTGCGCATCCGGAGCCTGTGCTCCGCAATGGGAGAGGCCACAGCAGTGAGAGGCCCGCGTACCGCAAAAAAAAAAAAAAAAAATTACAGAAGCTTTACTATCTACTTAAGGAAAGATAGTGCTTTAAGGAGGAATTAAAGCCACAAATTTAGGTTATTTCAGAGAGGCAGTAGGAGAGGAGACTGCTTATAAAAGAAGGGTTGATGCTTAGGAAAGAAAGAAAAGATCACACTGGGTTTTCCCAAAAGGGAGCCATTTTGTGAAGAGGAGAAAAAAGAGTCTAGCTGCATTAAGAGACAAGATTCAGGAGTTTACTCAATGATTAAACATGTAATCATAACCATGTTATGAACATGGTATTTAAATATGGGAGTTCTATTAGCTAAAAAAAAAAAATGGATATTTGAAAAGCAGATAAAGTTGAAGCTGTTATCAAAAATCAAGTTAGACACGGCTTCCCTGGTGGCACAGTGGTTGAGAGTCCGCCTGTCGATGCAGGGGACACGGGTTCGTGCCCCGGTCCGGGAGGATCCCACATGCTGCGGAGCGGCTGGGCCCGTGAGCCGTGGCCGCTGAGCCTGCGCATCCGGAGCCTGTGCTCCGCAACGGGAGAGACCACAGCAGTGAGAGGCCCGCATACCGCAAAAAAAAAAAAAAAAAAAAAAAAAAAAGTCAAGTTAGACATATGCAATTTATTATTTGTTATTCTTTTCTTTCCCTTTTCTATCACATATTCTTCCCTTTATTTTCCCTGTATAAATTAACCAAATCACCAATTATTTATCGAACACTTTTCCTGGAAGAGGTATTTTGCTAGGAACTGTGATATCCTTGCCATCAAAGAGCTCATAACATTTTTGGGGTTGAGAGGCGAGATAAAATAAACATGTTAAAAAGTGAGTGGCTAGACAAGATTTAAGAAGTTCAAAACAGTAAGTGAAATGTCACGAGGCAGCTCCAGTTTCACTGCCTGAGGAATTTTTTTACATGTTGATACCTAGCAATGCAGAGTAGTTCAGAGGTGCCAGTGATCACTTCAACCTTGGATGATTAGAGGAATTTACTTAACTTTCATTTTAATTTATTTGTATTCAAGTATAATATAGATACAGAAAGGTGCACAGATCTTAAGTACGCAGTTCTATGAGTTATGACATTTGCACGTACCCACGAAACCATAAGCAAACTAGACATCAAATATTTCCATCACCCCAGAAAGATCTCTCCCGGCCCTTTCTAGCCAATCCTGACTCTCCCATCCTGCCTTCAGAGGCAGCTATTTTCTGATTTCTGGCTGGTGGTCAGCTGGGAGCCCCTTTTGGCTTAAACAACACCCACTTTTCTTATCATTTGACATCCCCGCCCCCATCTTCAAGCCAACAAAGGTTCATCAAATCCTTCCTGTGCTTAGAATCTGATTTTCCCTGGCCTTCCTCTTCTGACACCAACTGGAGAAAATTCTCTGCTTTTAAAGTCTCACATGACAATCTCCCCTGCTTAAGGTCAACTCTGCCATTTAAGGTAACATAATCATGAGATAGTATCACAATCACAGGTTCTGAGAATGACGGGATGTGAAATTTGGGGGGACCTTCCTAAAAATACTGCCTACTACATTCACTGAAATTGTCTTGTCAATGTATGTATTTAATTGATTGGAAAGTGGCCAGAGGAGTGAGCAGGAGGCAGCAAAGGAGGACAGTGCGGGCCAGAAAGCGGCCACCCTGGTCTGGACAGGACTGAACCCCAGACCAAAGAGGAACCCAGGAAATGCGAATGTGTTTGTCCATGTCTAAAGTAATAGTCAGAAGGATTTTCAATTCTATTGCAGACTTCTGGAATATTGAATTATAAAGTGAGAAGAGCAGAGAAAACCAGCCAGAAGAGGAAGGAAAATACCTGTAGTTAGAACAAACAAGTTTTATAGGAAATGAAGTGTGATCTGTGTGAATGAAGTACAATGTCTGACTAAGCAATAAACCACACTTACATAACCATATTAGGGAGATACTGAGTACTGATTTAACCAAATTATGGTCTATTTTTACTGAACAAAATGGAGGAAGGGAAAAAGGCATGGGTGATATAAGACTGCTAAACTCTAACGTTCCAGTTAAGGGGACTGAACTGTGTGTAATGATTCCTATTACTGAATCCAGCCTTCATTGGCCATTCCAAAGCATCATTAAAAATAAAACAAAAATTTGCTCCAATGTCTTATACCTTAGTGTGCAACACTACAGACTTTCTTATGTTTGCTCTGCTGCTCTCAGAAGTGACACAACTGTCACAGAAAAAAAAAAAATCTCGTTTTCATCTACTACCTTTCTTTAGCCCCTATAAGTAAAGAATGGCATCTTTAAGATTTTCATCACAAAACCTCTTGGTCTGCAAGAGAAAATCAAACTTTAGATATGATTTCATAGTTTAGAGGGACCCAGAAACAGCAAACATTTACTCCACAAACTTTAAAATACCAGAAATGCCACTGGAGCAGTACATGTGTGTGAATGCTTATTTTCCCAAGGCTCAATATTCTGCCAACCGGTGCCTGTCAAAAGAATTTGGAGCAGCTCACTGCAAGACGAAAAACAGACCTCACCTACCCTGCTCCAACCCAGCACAGGAAGTAGCAGGGAAACTTGTATAAAATGAGTCAGAAATTCAGGGAGAGGAAAAGGAGAAAGCTAATCGCCTTACCTAAACTCTGCTGTTAAGTGTAATGTTGCTAGAAAAGTGCTAAATATAGTCCTACCTAAAGAAATGAGTTCTCATTTATAAGATGCAATTTAAAAGATCATCTCCACACACCTGCCATGTCACTTCATACGCAAAGGAATACAGATGACTTAAAGCGGAAGAAGCAAAATCTCGAAGGTTTTCGCTTCGTATGCATCAAAGGTCTTACATTTATTCTTAGTCTTCTGGAAGCTAAGAGGAGCTCCTTTTGAAATGCATATGTACCTACCAAGGTGACTTGGGTGCAACTGGATCACAGCTGGGTGGTAACGTCAGGAGCCAAGGAAGGGCAATGCGTGCAGTGGTCCAGGGCAGATGAAAAGGGTAACGGCAAATCTTGGGAGATGAGAGAAAAAGCAAAGAGCAGAAGCATGGGCACAGCTTCCTTTTGAAGATTCTGAGGCTGACTTTGGCGGGGGATAAAACTAAACCAGGATGCTTATGCAGTAGAAAGGGAATAGGTCCACGGCCAGGGAAAGAAGAATCTGTGATAAGAGATGCCAGACAACAACAGACATATGTATATAAGTAATGAATGATTTCATTTATAGAAAGTTCTAGAACAGGTGAAACTAATATAAGGTGGGATTAGAAAACTCTAAAGCTATTCTAATATGGAATATAAATGGAGACGCTAAGAACCTACAAGTAGGCTAACTGTAATATTTTCTTACACTAAAGAAGTACTGAAGCCATAACAGAAAGAATGTTTCTTTTGCAACTTTATCTAAGATGAATTGGTCATGCACAATTATTAGAATATTTTGCTAAGTATAGGTACCCTCTAATGATGAGATATAGGTAAGGTCTAGAGGTGTCTCACCCAAAAGCCCATAAGCGATCTAAGTTCTGTTATTCTACTTTAAAGTCATTTACGAACAATAGTCACAGTCACAAAATGGTTCTACCACCAGTTCTGTCAGCTCGATGAGGTCTCAGCTTTCTCTTATTTAGAGGGCCTCTGAACACATTTTATAAGAAGCTCCATTTGCGGTGACTGTGACAATATTTGAGCACCAGGATTCTGCTGTTCTTATACATGGATTCAAATAAGAATGTTCTGACTCAGTGGTACCAGATTCCAGGGGTGCTAGTGAGAATCATCTCCTGGTAGTTCTAAGGAGTAGATGAGATTAGAGGTCCCTACCACTGTATCTTGACAGGACTCTGAATTCTTAGGTAGGTCCTTTTCCCAGTGTCCTATAAAATGCCCCTCTCACTGCTTCCCCCCCATTAGCCACTTTTAAAGGAATGCTTCCTCTGAACCTATCACAACTATATCGTATAGCCCTTTTCAGTGATCTCCTAGCATGTGTCTTTCCTTAGTTATGCTTATTATTGCTAAAATTTTGACCTTATTGTATGACTTTTTTATTAATATCTTCCATCCCCAATAAACTCTAATCTTCTGGGAGCAGGGAAGTGCCTATTTTTGCTAATTAGTATATTTCAGAGTGCTCAGCACATTTATTTTTGTTTCTTATGTTTATTATTATTATTTCATTATATATAATTTGTTTCATTTAATTTGTTTAAGAAATATAAATAAATGAATATATGAAATACATGAATAAAAAATAACGAATGAACAAATGAGTGAGTGAGTGAATGAATGATTGATCTCGAGTCACATGGTCCCAAGGAGATTAAAAGTCTCTGTCTTCTGCCCGAGGGAAGGGATGAGGCAGCCCTCGGGTTCCCGGCACACAAGTCACAACAGAGAAACCAGGCCACCAGAGAGCAGGTTTATGAAGGAGTAGCACTAATGATGGCATCCAAGCTGATGAGGGCAACTGGCAGGAATGCCAACGCACAGCACCACCACCAGAGGGCTGTCTGTATCTGGGAGAGAAAACACCTGACATCTGACATGTTGGTCAAGTGGAAGAGGTGCTTCCCTCAGTTGGTGAGCTCCCAAGGTGCTAAAATTCCAAGAATTACTTAGTAGAGACTCAGCCAAAGACACATACTTTGTCTCATCACTATATTGTGCTATATGCACAGTTACTTACTATATCCATTTCATTTATTGAGTTGCACTTCAAAGCAGGAATTTCCAAATCACAGTCAACAAGGAGAGTGAAACTGAATAGTACAGATAAGAGAAATAAAGTGGATAAAACTCTAGGCCCTCTGCTTCAAACAGAATAGTTGCATTCTCATCAGTCTTACATGTTGAGCATTTATATTTTGGTGTGTATTACTTCCAACAGAATGTAAGCTCCATGTAACAAAAACTTTTGTCTATTTTGTTTAATGCTGGTTCTCCAACACACAAAATAGTGTCTGGTGCATTGAGAACATTCAATCAGTTTTTGTTGAACACAAAGACAAGGTTTTATTTATGAAAGAATTTCACTATTTCTTAATATAAAGGTTTGTTAATAAAAATATTTTCCAAAGAAAGTACCTCATCGTTTCTTAAAGCACTGGTCTTCAAGTAGATTTATGTTTATCATTCTCACCGCCAATTTTTAAAGACCCAGATATAGTCACTGTTCATCAGTACAGCAGAATGCATTAACAAAATCCATCTTCACAGTGTTTAGAATACCAATGTCCTTTGCCTTTGGTTCCATCTTTCTGAATTATTAAAGATCATCTTCTCCTGCATGGTCTAAATTACTGTGTCTATGCTAGCATCAATTTTTAAATGTGAACTTTCACATTTCCTACTAATTTGTAGAGTTAAGTAACCTTGATGGTTCATTTTCTGGTATTTATTTGAATATCTGTATGAAATAATTCCATCTGAATATAACAATATGTTGTATAAGCTAACAATAGTACGGAAGAGACAAAGAAGGCATCTACTGAATAAAATATATAAGGAAGACCTGTTTAATTAAATCTCTAATGCAATTTTATCACATACACAGACTGCTACTAGATTTACCAGATATTAATATCTAAGCCAAATAAAATTTCCAAGTTTGGCTCAATGGATACTTCTGTGTCAGAGGAAGGAAGGGTGTCTGAAAGACTGCTCAACTTTTTTTTACACTGCTAAAGGCAATGACGATATTTAAAGGAGGTAAAGTATATTCACTTTCCACTTAATAATAGCTAGAATTGAAGTGATTAGTGATTTTCTAATTACTCATGTTCCAGTTTCATTTTTCTCTTAAAAAAGTTTCTAAGCATATGAAAGTAATAAATAGCATTACATATTCCTTGCTGATGCTTAATTTGATGAGAAATCCCCATTGCTGGATCACACTTCTGAAAACCAAGATGTGTAACAGGCTCAGTGTGATACTTAATAAATGCAATCAAGTCAATAAATGTATACACCAAATTCACAGTTCACAACCACCCAGAAACTTAATGGAATATCCCTGTATAAGTAAGCAAAAATAAAAAAGAAAGGATTGTAGGGAGATGGTGGCATGTCAGAGTTTATTGTTGTTGTTTATTTATTTAGTCTGTCCTGCATTAAAACAGAGTGAATATGATAGAAAAAAATTCCATGGTCAACATCTACAACAAACTTAGGTGACAAGGAATCACCATAGACACCAAGATACAAACAGAAGGGGACAAACCACCAAAAGACATAAGACAGAGTCTCAGTGACTATGCAAAAGGAAGCAAACAGAAGGCAAAGAACTTTTAACAGGCCTGAGAGTCAGAGAAATGTCAAAACACCATCCAGGACTAATGGAATCTCATGGGCCATTCTGAGAAGATCAGAGAGAGAGGATACTAAGGCTCTAATTTGAAAGTTAGAGCGAAGGGGCTTTGAGAAGTTCTGACAGGTAGTCTGAGTCTGGACCTGATAGAGTCCTAAAACCAATAAACTGTCATACTACACCAGGATAATGCCCCTTACTCTGAAAAACTGCCAGGAACAAAATTCAAAGTACGTGCTACAGGGATGATAATGGCAAAAAGGGAAAATAAAATCCAAATAGGGTAGTAGAAAAGGAAGATTTCAGAAAATAGAAGGCTGTATTTTATCACTCTGTGGATAGGAACTCTAGAACTGCTATGTTGATCATGTAATTTGAACTTGGGCTGGCTCAAGTTGTAATGTGCTATATTTGTAAAATAAAAGTTTGCTTTAATGACTTAGTATGGAAAAAATTAATATAAAATATTTAATTAATTTTATATTTGATTTATATTTAATTGTCATATTTTTATATTGATAATATGTTGCTTTTAATAATTTTATTTTGATGTTATCTCACATAATAAATTCTTTTAATATTTAATTAATTTTATATAATTTTCACATGCTAATTATTATAGATATACTGGGTAAGATTAAAATTATCAAAATTAATTTCACCTATTTCTTTTCACTTTTTTAAATATGGGTACATGAACATATCTAATTATGTATGTGCTTCATTCTAACAGAAGCACAAGAAAACAAACAAAGGAGAGAGAGATGGAGTGAAAGCCCATAGAATTCAAGTAGTATGAGAGACATTGATCAATAACAATGTATGGACCACGTTTGGGTCACAATACAAATAAAGATCATTTAAAAGCAACGTGGAAATGTTAACTCTGATTAAATTTTTGACATTAAGGGAGATTGATCACTATTGTGGTGATGACTATAGATAGAATTCTTATCTTCTAGACATATATATGGAAATATTTGTAGATGAAATGATTTATCAAGAGAAGCTTGAGAGAAGGAGATGGAAGTTTGCAAGAAACGAGACTGTCCAAGAGATGATCATGCTGAAGAAGTGGTTAAGTACAGAGGGTTTCACTCTACTCTTCTAATTTGAATCATGTTTGAAATTTTTCATAATAACAAGGTAAAAACCAAAGGACAAGAAACAAATCTATTTCTATTATGGATTAAAAAACACTGATCAGAAATAAAGGTGGGGGCTTCCCTGGTGGTGCAGTGGTTGAGAGTCCGCCTGCCGATGCAGGGGACATGGGTTCATGCCCTGGTCCAGGAAGATCCCACATGCCACAGAGTGGCTGGGCCCGTGAGTCATGGCCGCTGAGCCTGTGTGTCCGGAGCTGGGAGAGGCCACAACAGTGAGAGGCCCGCTTACTGCAAAAAAAAAAAAAAAAAAAAAAAAGAAATAAAGGTGGCTCTAGACAGTGCAATATAAAGAAAAAGTCTCCTTTTCTGTAACATTGGTACTAAGATGAGAATTGCAGGAGGCTTCACTGTAGCTGGTCAGTTTTTCCACTTATGAATATTCCAAATCTTTATAAACCATCTGGAGAGCAAGGGTTTGGCTAAATTTCCATTCCGTTATAATAATGAGACATTTATTAAGAAAGAATGTCAGAAAAAACAACTTTCAACGTGGCTATAGCATATACGAAAAACTGAAACACTTAAAGCCATCTTCATCCCAACTTACAAAAAACAAACTCATAAAATAATGTATCAACAATGTCCAATTATTCTAATCACACAGCACAGTGTAAAACCAAAATTATTGCTCTGACTACATCCTGTTTATAAGGTTACACTATAATATTGCCAACTATGTACTTTTTAGTAATTAGATAAATTAAGAAGGAATACTAGCAATAATAAATCATTTTTAATATTCAGCAATAAATATAGAAGGAAACAAATAAAACAATCTAGGAAACAGTATTTTGAAAATAGAGGCATTTTATGAAAGGCTCTAATAAACAGTGAATTTCAAAGTTTTTGCCCTTTCTAGTTTGCTCTCAGTCTTTCTGGATTTTATTTTTGTCTACAAGTCTATATAAATTTCACATAATTTCTAATATAGATGCTCTTGGTGTTATAAACTTTGGGTCAAATAGCCTAATCTGCTCTGGTCTCTCTCTGTATTACAACTACCTCCGTTCTAAAAACAGACTCGGGCCACCAAATAATCAGAAACAGTAAAGAAGAATAGGAGAGACATGGATGTACAAGTAATATTTTAGGGCCCATTTGGTTAGACGATATGCTGCCATGTTCCTCATGTAATGGTCTATACATCAGTCTCATTTTAACAACCCTGTAAAGCATATAAATATTTGTGTTTTACTGGCAAGGAAATTGTAGAATCATGTTCTCTTGGTATTTCAATTAAACTTAACAAACCTTTCTTGAGTGCTTACTATTTGTGGACACTGCTGACATGCTAAAGATTCAGAGAATATGATATTATACCTGCCCTCAATTTGCTCATGGTTTACTAGGGAAGACAAACCAAAGAGGAAGGATTAGAAAGTATCACACAGTAAGTCTCAGGGAAGCACAGATGCTTTCTAGCCCTTTCTGGGACCAGGAAGTCTTCTGAGATAAGGTGAGATGTCCAGCTATACTACAGAGAAGCAGGCATGGGGTCTCCTCACAGAGAAGGGGCAATGACCCGACTAAGCAAAAAGAACAGTGTCTCTTTCCCTGTAAGGAAAAAAATGGATGGAAATAAACTACAACAGTCAGGGCAAGGACCCAAGGGGAAGAGTGGAAAAGAGAGAGAGAATATAAAACAAGAAAATATAGATGAAGAAATAAAGATAGAAGAAGCTCAGAAAAGAGAATCCCTTAGGCTCCTCTCCTGTGTATTTGGTACAGCCTGATTTTTGAATCAAAGGGAAAACTTTAAAAAACTCGTATGCACCAACCCCTGGCTTCCTGAAGTGTGCTTGATCACTGAATAATAAGCTGTTTTTATAATAAGCAGTATTTCTCCATCCTTCCAAACATTATGGCCATAGCCAGGGTGTTATGTAATCAGGAAAGAGAGAGATGAAAGAACTGCTTCCTCGGTGTTGAATTCCCCCATGGTGTACGATGTTCTCCTGTGCATTCTCTACATGCATGGAGGACAGACGCCTTCCTTGTTCTCACTGCAAGTGTTTCACGGCATCTATACGCATTTCCATATTATAAGCTCCACATCAAGTGAATAAAACAGTCCCCTATTGGCTGACAGTTGTTTCTACCCATCTATTGGTCTTAAGTACCTTCTGCAAAATGCTAGAGGAATGATGCAGCAGTGAAAAGAATGATTTCAATATTACAGCAAGTGCAGTTGTCACTGCCAACTTGACTCGATTTAATAAAAATGGAAAGAAAAGCTGTTGGCTGAGAGGCCAGGTAAGAACATTTCAGAGAAGGCTGAGCCACGCCAGAGCTTCCCTTGAGTAAGATGGGCACAGAGAACAGTTCTGCTGGGACCCACATGTGCAGCTCTGGCTCTTGGAAAGCCACGCATGCTTTTGGTGAGAACCAATGGAAAAAGAGCAAAGCATGTTTGACAGCATGCATGTTCCTATTCTCTCTTAAAAAACACACTGGGTTTCACAGACTTAGCTCCATCGTTTGGAGTTAGAGTCTGGGACGCTGTAATTTTTAAGCCAAGGCACAGAGGATCATCAAGTGAAATATGCATTTCCACGTAATGAGATATTAATGAAGGAGAATCAGCACAGTTAATATCCTGAGTTCTAAGACACAATGTTGTTCTGTGAGTTTGTTTTCAATTGTGTTACCAAGTGTTAATCAACAACATGTTAGCATCCTGTAAGGAGCAGAGATTCAATGAAAGTGATATCAAAGTTGTTTGATTTCTTTCCCCTTCTCAGACAAGAAGGTAGTGGACAAACGGGAGCCCTGACCAAGCACAGTGTCCCTGAGACCAACGGGAATGGGACTGTTGCCTGCCAGTGTCAGGGTGTGGTGTCAAGGCGTGAGTTCCCAGACTTGTCATTCTCTCAGGGTGTGTTGGTCAGAGCCAGGAAAACAGTCTGCATTCCAGTTAAGGGCGGATGGTGGTAATGGTTGAGGGGTATGGGGATAACAAGCCAAACATAACAGAAAACCAAGACAGCTAACAAAGATGAAAGTTTGAAGCCAACAGTGGTTAACACGCTTTGGAGACATTTCTGAGATGAAGAACAAATGTCTAATTGCGTGCAGTTTTGATGGATGCGCTGAGAGCTTATGCCTACAAAGTGCAAAACAAATTCAGCTGACCATGATTTAAACTAACATTCTCACATGACAAGAATTCTGGAAGTCGGCAGAATTCTGGTTTTGGTTGAGCTGCTCAGACATGGAGGACGTCCAGGTCCCTGTCCTGTATTCTTGTCTTGACATTCTTCTAATGGTTGCAGATTACTGCAGCAGCAATGGTCACAAAGCCGGACAAGGAGATGATAGTCCACAGCAGAGCATTTACCCACACACCACTCCCTCAAGTTAAGAAAGAATAAAACCTTTCTCAGAAATGTACAACTCATCTACAAACCCAGAGTCTAGGGTGAACAACTCAATCTTGTTTGCCTGGGACTTTCTTAGTTTTGGCAGTGCAAGTACCACGTCTGGGGAACCTTCTCAGTCCTGGGCAATCAAGAATGGTTAGTCACTGTATTAGAGTCACATGGCCATCTTTGATCAGTTTTCTTGACATGAAGCACGCTCTACCCTATACCTGAACCACTGTCTCTTAACTACAAAGAGGGAAGGATGGGCTTTCGTTATGACAGATTCCTTCTACTTTGGTTGTGCTTTAGAGTAATTTGAGGAACTTTTAAAAAGTGCCCATGTCTGAGCCCTACTCATTGTGATTATAACAATTGGGGTATTTCTTGAGCATTAATACATCTTAAAAAACTGCCCAGGTGATTCTAATGTGCAGCCATGGCTGAGGAGTATACTACTAGAGAAATCAAATAATGGGATCAACCAGTGAACACCTAATAAAACAACCATGGAACACAGAATACAGTTTAACATGATTGGCAACATAATGAATCTTCAAATCAATGTGGTGCTTTAGTTTTCTAAAAATTTTTATCATCTGTTTTTCACTGACACTCAAAAGTAAGCAAGGTAGATGTTATTTCCATTTACATATTAGAAAGTGGAAGTTCAAAAATGTTGTTACTCACCCTTGAGAGATCTCCCTCTGCTATATCACATTTAATGTGATTGCCAAATTTCCATTTTTCAGGGCAAGTACACTAAACACTGAGGTACATGCTTGAAAACACTCTGATGTATATAATAATCATTCACAACCTTTTATGTAACTATCATGTCCATATTGATGGCAGAACAGATTTAACTCAGTGTGTCCTAACCAAAATTACTTTTGCACAAGCAAACCCTAAAATATTCTATCATGAGTTGTGGGAATGAGGTAAAAGAGAAAAGGGTAGAAAAAAATGAGACTCGAACTAAAGTGTTGTTATTCTACATTGCTGAGGGAAGGGATGAATGGAGAGGAAGGAAGCTGTTATGTGCATTATAAGTTTGCCACTTCATCTCTGAGTTGACTGCTGAGTTGTCACTTAGACTGGTAGACCAACTACAGAGTCCTTTCCATGTATAACAAGTAGGTAATTTCTTTGCTTACTTTGCCTTTCCCTCCTTACCTACCCCTCTCCCAAGTGCTCCTTGGATTTCTCTATTAGCATTACTCCTGCTCCTGGCTGGGGCTGAGTGAAAAGTTGCCCTTGAACATGAGAGTGTGGGGTGTTGGAAGTGAGAAATGTAATTTGTGATGCTAAGAACAAATGTGTACATTCTCTGGTAGGATCCTGGTCTCCAGTCTCTCTCTCATCTTTAATCTTCCAGGCAGAAGAAATATGTTAATCCTTATAGAAAGAGCCAAAGGGAATTACACGAGTCTGGGTTTCACATGGAGAATTGGACTAGATGTGGTGAAAGTGTGGCCACCACAGTCTGTGAAGTAAGAGTAAGTGACAGACATTTATTCAGAACTCGAAGAGAGCAACATAGCCAGGGAGAGAATCCATACAGTGGTTTGGCAAAAGGCTATAGCTGTAAAAGCGTTCCAAGCACCAGATCTGGGAAGTGAGACTAGACCACAAATGGAAATATCAGCTACAATTTGGGACGTAAAGTGTGTGATGGGTCAGTGGTTAACAATAATGATACGACAAAGTTTTACCAAGGACAATGGGCCAGGCACTAAGCTAAAAACCTCAAATAAATTATTTCACTTAATTCTTACAATATCCTCATGAAATTGATTTATGTTCCATATAACAGATGGCAAACTGAGACCCTGGTGAAGTAGAGTGAGCTGCCCGGTATCACATGACCAGTGAGTGGTAAATCAAGGATACACATTCAGGCCTTTGATTTAGTAACATCATAGAGGTCAAAGGGCATTTCAGGAACTTGTGGCGGTTCCTTCTCCACTTTCTCCTCACCAGACCGTCCCCCCAAACTCAGGTCTGTTCCTTCATTCTTTTGAGTTCCCAGGAAGGAGCCAGGCATCATGCAAGTTTAGGTGGTTGGCCACGCTTCAGTATGGGAGTTGGTAACAACCAGACAGGAAAGCTGATGTCTCTCTGAAGATATTCCTGCCCCACCTTCTCACTCTCTGCTAGGTAACAGACATCTGTGGCAGGGTAAAATTTACCAAGCAATTAGAAGAGACTAGCATAAAGGTGAAAGGGTAACTTGGCCCCCACCAACCTCTCCAAGAAGGTCTGAGTTTCTGATTTCTCTCAGGGGTTAGTAATGGCTTTTGTGCTGCCTGGGCTAGATACCTGTCGTCCAACCTTATCAAGGCTCTTTGGTGAGAAGAGAACTTAGCCGTGTAGTCCTCGGAGGAAAGAGAAGGGGACTGGGTTGAAAGAGGGAGTTGCCCAGATGTAGCAGTGGCTCCTGGGACTGGAAGAAAGGCATGTAGTGATGGGTTCTATAAAGGGCCGTGGCCTACGTGGAGGTCCCCAAGGAGACAGCAGGACTTCTGATGGGGAGAGCTGATGTGGTTCCAGAGGCGAGGGCTGCTAAACATCCAGCACCACAGCCTTGAGAGTTTCAGCCAGTGACGCTGGGACCACGTTGGCAGAGAGGCTGTGGCATTACCTGCCTGTGAATGGACCACGTCTTGTACAATGAGCCTCTTAGTGGCAACCCTGAAGGACCAAAGACCAGAGGCTGTTTCCTAATCTGTCTTTTTTTCCTCTGAGAATGTAGAGTACACTTAAGAGGGAAAAGAGGCTCCAGCGATAAATTAGGTGTCATCCCATCCTCGTAAATGGGGGCTTAGAGTCAGATATAATTTAATTTATAAAAATTAAACATAATTTTACTTGCACCTGACATTTTTAAAACAAATTCTGGCTTTAATATTGATTATTTTATTTTATATTTGCAAATGTTTTAAGTATTTATTGTAGTTAAATCATCTTGTACAGAAGGGGAAACTGAGACTGGTGAGGTTAATATCTATGTTTAGTGCACTAGCACAGAGGAAAGAACCATAAACAGGATCCACATGTACTGTGAGGCATCATTTGGTTGTAGTAACAAAAAATACAATTCAACACTGACCTGGGGATATGCACTGGAACTGACCTTGGACCTGGGCAGATGTTGGATGGGGTCCCCGGGTCACTCGCCAGAAGCCTGAGTCACTGCCTGGGGTATCTGGCCTCCTGGAAGGCTCTAGATTTTCGGCTCTAGCATGTGCAGCTGACTCCCCCATTCCGGCCTTGGGTGGTACCACCCAAGCACAGGCTTTGGACCAGAGCCCATCCCTGTGTCTGTCTGGGAGTCATGGAAACACTGTGACCTTCAGGTAGCAGTGAGGGTTAGAGGGGAATTGGGGTTTGCTTGATAGGTGGCATGAACCAGACTCCTTACGGATAGGCGACCTCTGGCACCTGAGACAACCGAGTTTTCTCATCTCAGGACTCCCCTGCTGCTCGGTAGAACTCGCGAGATCAGCAAGATGACGCTCGGCTGACCCCAACTGGCCCATCCTCTCCTGCCTGTCTACCTGGAACCACACTTACTGCCCCCCACACACTTGAAGCCACATAGTGCACCCTGCAGCCTCCAGCTGTGCCCTTTGCCTGCCAGGTGTTAAAATTAAATACAAAAGAGAACAGACACAAAAATTCCCTGAGCAGACAAAAACATTTAAACCAGGTAAGTGAACCTTAATTTAGTTTTTCTTGCAAAACAAGTGAAACGTAACCTGGCCTGCTTTTTAGGCTTTTTCTTGTAAATGCCTTCTATGCGCATAAAAGAAACTTAAGCCATCTTCCTAAGAACAATATAAGGTAATGAATTTTAACCAATACCTGGCCATCTGGAAACCCCCCTTTATAATAAGCAATCATCATAAAGTGAAGCAACTTCCTCATTTTCACTTTATAAGCCATCCTAACATTACGCCTCTGAGCTTCATAACAGTCTTTGAATTTAAAAGCTCCCAATTGGACAGGTGTTCTTATATGCATAATAAATTCTCACTAAGTACTAAAAACAAACAAACAAATAAACAAAGCTTAAACCAAAACGGAAATTCATTGATTAATGTAACAAAGTCTGGGGCAAAGTTGGCCTTTAGCAGACGGACTCAACTGATGTCATCAGAAATGAGTTCCTCTCTACTTGTGCGTTCTCTGTCTCCAGTTCCGACTTTATTCTCAGATTTTATGTGGTAGCAGGATGGCTGCCGACAAGGTCAGGGCTGTATTCTTCCAGGTTTGAGTGCAGCTGAAAATGTGGCACCTCTCTCACAATACCTCTTGCAAAAGCCTCATTGGCTTTTGGTTGGGTCACTGAACCAATCACTCTGACTAGGTTAATGGAATTCTCCTTTTGGCTAGAACTGAGCCCCAGGATACCCTGAGTGTAGGGATGTTTGGAGACTACAACTCCACGTGCACATGGGCTGAGACTGAAGGGGAAAGTAGAGGGACTCTTCCATAAGGGTGAATAAATGCAAAGATGTTCACCTCAGCCTCTCTCATTGTCCACTTCTTACCTCCGGGCCTAGAGACACAAGATTGGCCCTTGAGGCTCTGAAATTTAAATTGACAATTATGTGTATAATAGGCTGCATAATGACTCCCCCAAATATAACCAGGTCCAGATTCCTGGAAGCTGTGAATGTTTTCTTATATGGCAAAAAAGTGCTTTGCTGGTATGACTAAGTTAAGGATCTTGAGATGAAGAGATTATCCTGGATTATCTGGGTGAATCCTAAATTCAATCGCAAGTGTCCTTATAAACAGGATTTGAACCTGTAAATTGTTTTGGTGAGGGCAGCCCAATCCTAGTTCCTTCCCTAGTCTGACATTCTCTCCTCAGTCACCATCTGTCAAGGGTTGACTCCACAGTGAGTCACCAAGCTCTTTGGAAGAAACCCTCAAGTAGATCAGGAAGACAGGTGATCACAAAAAATTGCAGTCCTTGCCCTGGATAGCCCTCCATCCGCCCCGTCACCTGGGGGAAAGAAACAGCAGAGCCCTGAAATGGTCCCTCTGTGATACTGGCCCTGGATTCACAGACCTTTCTCAGAGGAGGAAAGCAGATTTTTCACACCCTCACACCCATCATTGCTGCCAAAACACGGCACAGTGGGACTATTTTGGGGGACAACAGAAGCAGTTCAGAGCTGCTTACTAGTCAAGCAGTAACAGGAAATGAGCCAAAGGATGAGAGTCAGTTATATCCCAGGAGAATCTGACAATAGAACAGCAATGTTCCCAGAGCATAAGGATGTGAGAGATGAAACGAAGAATTCCTCCAAGGGTCAAAGGGTCAAGGGAGATAGTCAAGGCTGAGGAGTTCCCAGCTGCTCAAACACAACTGAGACATCCTGAGAGCCAGTGAACCAGGAAACTCCTAAAAATCTAAATGGAAATCTGAATACTCTAGGGACTCAGGAGTTCAAAAAATGGTCCCTTCTACCTCGAAGATCCAGCAAAGCCATTTCTTACAGAACATCTTTCTGAGAAGTTAAAGCCGTCAATGGAGGTCCAGCTATACAGACAGCCACCAGCCATACCTCTGAAGAGACCCCGTTTTAGTCCCCCTGGGACTTGGCAATTTCCCAGATTGTTGTATGCCCTCGTGGAGGACAGCAGGGGGCACTGATGAACGCCAGGAGCCCTGGATTCCTAAAGTTTCAGGCTTCATGGAAGAGCCAGGAAAATTTAGAGCCAACTGACAAAAGGGAGGCCCCAGAAGAACCAAATCAGGAGACCATGAGGGAGCTGATGCAGGATTGAGATCCTCCTACCCCAGAGTGAAGAGCCACCCTGCCCAGTGCATGGGGTCAACATGCACTCATGTCCAATTGTGTCCTGGTAACCCACAGGGAAGAACAGGCTCCTCCAAAATGTAACTTCAAAATAAAGGGGCATATGTTTCAGTAACTTTGTTGCATGAATAATGTCAAAGGGCAGGAAGGTTCACTGCACAAAGCAGGCCCAGTTGAAAGCAGAGCTATCTTGATAGATAGAGGATAATCTGAACTGCAGGAGCACCGGGCAGCCAATGGTCTTACCACGGAAGAGAAACTGGGATTAGATGTTGACTTGGTGCATGGGTGGAAAGTTAGTTCAAGAGGGAACTCCAGGCACAAGCAGAGCTGTAACTGGACATTTCTGCAATGTGAGGACTCCTTTCCACCTAAGCAAAGCTGCAATTATGCCTTCCCTTTTGCTCTGGAGAGAGACATTATCCCTACCTCCCAAGGCTATTCGCCATTCAAATATCCTTGAAAAGATGGTCTGGAATAATTTAAGTCAGGGTCTCAGTATAAGAGATGAAGAAACATGAGATACATGTGGAAAGTTGTCTTCCAACAACAGTGGGAAATGAACCTTTATTTCTCCTTCAACTTGATACTTCACTTTATTCATCCATGCAGTGGAAGTGGAAGGATTCAATTATATAGACTGATTAAACAGTCCTCAAATATTCTCTTTAAATGAATGTTCTTTTGATTATTATTGAATATAATGCTTTAAATTGACTCACTTAAGAATTATAATTATTGGGTGAAGTCTGTCCACGTCCTTTGTTACTTATCGGTTCCACTCTTAGGCTAGAATGTGCTGCTTGGTCTTAAAACTACAATCCTAAACACCAAAAATAAGGTCTGGTGCTGGGTGAAGTTGACCAGGCTAGGTCTGAGCCACTGCTGTTGACAGGTTCTGGGATAAGGGCCCTGCTCCCGCTCACTCACTCTCAATTCCTTCCTTATCCAGAATCCAAGGACTCACCTTCCCCCTTTGCTTAATTTTAGACAAGGACGGACTGATTATAAAAAAACATATAAATCCAAATGCCAATAAAGATGAAATACTTCCATAGTTTTTACAAAAATAGCCAAAGGCCAAAGGAAGTGAAAACTTTCTGTGGTTTAGAAAAGTTTATATAACTAACCAAGAATATGCAATGAAATTTCTAAAAAGAATAGGTAAGCATATAGAACAGAATTTTCCTTCACAAATAACAGAGCTAAGATATATTTTTCAACTAAATTTTTTATATAGAAAGTCCCCATGAAGCCAGTGATTTATACATTATATTGTTTTGGTTTTGGAGTATGAGTTAGATAAGGAAATTTTCCTTTCTTTTGTTTACTTGGTTCAAAAATCCAAACAACACAAAAAAGGTACATAGTAAAGAAGCTACCTCTCAATCCTGTCCCTATCTACTCTATAAATATTTTTATGAGTTTCTTGTGCATCTTTCCCAAACAAATCAAACATATTTTCTGATTTATCTCCTTCCTTATATAAAAGATATATACATTGTTCTGTCCCTTGCTTTTTACACTTCAAAGTATACCCTGAGATTGTTCCATATGAGAACATAGAGTATTTTCTCATTATTTTTTCACTGTTTGTAAATTATGTAGCCTATACCCTTTTGATGGACATTTGTGTCATTTATAAGTTTATGCTATTTCAAATAGTACTGTAAATATATATATAGTATATATACAATATACTATACAGTATACTATATAGTGTATATTATAAATTGTATACATATAATATATACAATATATTATTGTATATGATACTACAATATACAATAATACAATTTGTATTTGTTCTGTCATATACGTGCAACATAAACTCCCAGAAATGGGATGGCTGGATCAAATGGTTTGCAACTTGCATAGATATTGCTGAAATGCTACATATAGGACTTGTAACACTTTACATAACCCCCAGCAGCATCTGAGAGTGTTCCATGGTATAAATTTCCAAGTATATTTACCAAAGCTAGCAGAAATGTTCTCTGATATCATTTCTCACCATTGTTGACCAAATGCTTTAAAGTGATAACCATCTAGAACTATGACATTGATTTAAAGTATTAGACTATATTACTGAGCAATGTATATCTTTGAAAACATGACTGTGGAATTCTGGAAAGTTGCAGAAAATACAGAAAGTTTATACACTACAGGAAACTATTAGGTATCTGCCATATGATTAAGAAGAATTTTATTACCATAACTACAGATGATAATCTTCTGTATGTCAATAACAAATTACAAGTTTTCTTAAATTTTATCAATTATTGAGAAAAAACATCAGCAAATTTACTCCTGACTAGAAACTTCATTCAGAAAAGACTAGCCATAAACCCAAAGGAAGATAAAATAGGTTCCTATTTATTTAGAATAGGAAAGTAGTTAAAACAACAGGATTTAAATTCAGGCAGTCCTGGGTTTGAATCCCAGTGCTATTGCCTAATGTGGTCAATCCCTCCTTCCTTCTCTGTCCTTGCCATGCCCCCAGGTGGGCAGAGAATACTCCCCTGATGACTGACTTTGGGCTTGACCTGTGACTTGCTATGACCCTGGAATGTAAGTTCAAGTGACAGTTTGCCGGTTGCCATCATGTCATTCTCTCCCCTTGAGCTTCTTCCTTTCTCCGTGAGGACCTGCCTCAGACAGTGGATCTTTATTCCACAATGAAAAGATACTCAGAGAAGACTTGAATTCCACCAGCAGTGTAGAGCCAAGCCCAGCTGAACCCAGACAAGCCCAGTCAAAGCAGCTCATCCAAAGTTCTTCTACAGATGTGTGAGATTTTCAGGGGTTTTTATGCTTGTTTTCTGGCTTTTTTGCTGCTGCCAAAGCTAACCAATACATCTACTAACTGTGTAACTTCAAAAAAGATCCTCAAACTCTCTACACCACCATTTTCTTATCTGTGAAGTGAAAATAATAATAGTAACACACAATTTACAGAGTTTTCAGGATTAAAAGCAATAATGTAAGTAAAGTGTTTAGCATGGGAATTTGTATGTAATAAATGATGTATAAATGGTCAAAACATGATCAATATTAACGATCCCATACCGCATGGTGACTACATTTGATAGTACCATACTGCATATTTGAAAGTTGCTTAGAGTAAATCTTAAAATTTTTCATCACAAGAAAAAAATTATATAACTATGTTTGGTGACAGATGTTAACTAGACTTATTGTGGTGATCATTCTGCAATATACACAAATATCAAAAATTATATTGTAGGACCCTGGGAAGATGGCAGAAGAGTAAGACGCGGAGATCACCTTCCTCCCCACAGATATATCAGAAATTCATCTACACGTGGAACAACTCCTACAGAACACCTACTGAATGCTGACAGAAGACCTCAGACCCCCCAAAAGGCAAGAAACTCCCCACATACCTGGACAGGGCAAAAGAAAAAAGAATAAACAGAGACAAAAGGATAGGGACGGGACCTGCACCAGTGGGAGGGAGCCGTGAAGGAGGAAAGGTTTCCACACACTACAAGCCCCTTAGCGGGCGGAGACTGCAGGTGGCGGAGGGGGAAAGCTTCGGAGTAGCGGAGGAGAGCACAGCAACAGGGGTGTGGAGGGCAAAGCAGAGAGATTCGGAGAGATTCCGGCACAGAGGATCGGTGCCCTCAGGCACACACCAGCCCGAGAGGCTTGTCTGCTCGGCCACCGGGGCGGGCTGGGCTGGGAGCTGAGGCTCGGTTATCGGGTTTCAGTCGGAGCGCAGGGAGAGGACTGGGGCTGGCGGCAGGAAGAGAGCCTGAGGGGCTAGCCCGGAGGGAGTCCGGGGAAAGGGTCTGGAGCTGCCGAAGAGGCAAGAGGCTTTTTCTTCCCTTTTGTTTCCTGGTGCGCGAGGAGAGGGCATTAAGAGGGCTGCTTTGGGAAGCGCCGGAGACGGGCGCGAGCCGCGGCTAAAGGCGCGGACCCTGGAGACGGGCGTGGGACGCTGGGGCTGCTGCTGCTGCTGCCACCGCGGGGCCTGTGTGCGAGCACGGGTCACTGTCTGCCCCGCCTTCCGGGGGGCCTGTGCACCCCGCCACTGCCGGGGTCCTGGAACCCGGGAACGGCTTTCCCGGGAAAGCGCACGGAGCGCCTCGGTCTGGTGCAACGTCACGCTGGCCTCTGCCGCCGCAGGCCCGCCCCACTCTGCGCGCCCCTCCCCCCCCTCTGCCTGAGTGAGCCAGAGCCCCCGAATCAGCGGCTCCTTTAAACCCGTCCTGTCTGAGCGAAGAACGGACGCCCTCCGGCGACCTATGCGCAGAGGTGGGGCCGGTCCAAGGCTGATACCCGGGAGCCGTGAGAGCAGAGAAGAGACAGGGAAATCTCTCTGTACAGCCTCGGAGGCAGCGGATTAAAGCTCCACGGTCCATTTGATGTGCCCTGCGTCTGTGGAGTGCATGAATAGACAGCGAATCATCCCAAATTGAGGAAGTGGAGTTTGAGGACAAGATTTAAGACTTTCCCCCCTTTTCCTCTTTTTACAACGAATTATCCCAAATTAAGGAGGTGGACTTAGCAAGATTTCAGACTTCTCGCCCTTTTCCTCTTTTTACAACGAAGTAACCCAAATTGAGGAGGTGGACTTGGAGAGCAAGATTTTTGATTTTTCCCCCTGCTCTCTTTTTGTTAATGTGTATGTGTATTCTTCTGTGTAAGATTCTCTCTGTATAGCTTTGCTTCCCCCATATGTCCCAGGGTTCTATCGGTCTGTTTTTTTTTTCAATAATTACTTTTAAATTTTAATAACGCTACTATATTTCATACTTTATTCTATTTTACTTTACCTGCTCTTTCTTTTTTTCCTACCTTCCCTTCCTCCCTCCCTCCCTCTGCCCCTCCTTTCCTTCTTTCTCTCTTTCTTTGCTTCCTCCCTCCCTCCCTCCCTCCTGTCCTTTCCTTCCTCCCTCCCACCCCTCTTCCTTTCACTTTCTCTTTCCTCCCTCCCTCCCTGCTTCCTTTCACTCTTTCTTTTTCTTTCCTTCCTCCCTCCCTCCCTCCCTCCTGTCTTTCTTTCCTTCCTCCCTCCCTCCCACCCCTCTTCCTTTCACTTTCTTTTTCTTTCCTTCCTCCCTCCCTCCATCCCTGCTTCCTTTCACTCTTTCTTTTTCTTTCCTTCCTCCCTCCCTCCTTTCTTTCCTTCCTCCCTCCCTCCCACCCCTCTTCCTTTCACTTTCTTTTTCTTTCCTTCCTCCCTCCCTCCCTCCCTCCTGTCTATCTTTCTTTCTTTCCTTCCTCCCTCCCTCCCTTCTTCCATTCACTCTTCCTTTTTCTTTCATTCCTCCCTCTCTCCCTTTCTTTCTATCCTTCCTCCCTCCCTCCCTCCTTTCTTCCTTCCTTCCTTCCTTTCTTTCCTTCTTCCTTTCTTTCCCTCTCTCTTTCTTTCTTCTACTAATTCTTTCTTTCTACTTTTTCTCCCTTTTATTCTGAGCCGGGTAGATGAAAGGCTCTTGGTGCTGCAGCCAGGAGTCAGTGCTGTGCCTCTGAAGTGGGAGAGCCAACTTCAGGACACGGGTCCACAAGAGACCTCCCAGCTCCACATAATATCAAGCAGCGAAAATCTCCCAGAGATCTCCATCTCAACACCAGCACCCAGCTTCAGTCAACGACCAGCAAACTACAGTGCTGGTCACCCTGTGCCAAGCAACTAGCAAGGCAGGAACACAACCCCACCCATTAACAGAGAGGCTGCCTAAAAACATAATAAGGCCACAGGCACCCCAAAACACACCACCAGACGTGGACCTGTCAACCAGAAAGACAAGATCGAGCCTCAACCACCAGAACACAGGCTCTAGTCCCCCCCACCAGGAAGCCTACACAACCTACTGAAACAACCTTGGCCACTGGGGACAGACACCAAAAACAACAGGAACTACGAATCTGCACCCTGCAAAAAGGAGACCCCAAACACAGTAACATAAGCAAAATGAGAAGACAGAAAAAAAACACAGCAGGTGAAGGAGCAAGATAAAAACCTACCAGACCTAACAAATGAAGAGGTAATAGGCAGTCTGCCTGAAAAAGAATTCAGAATAATGATAGTAAAGATGATCAAAGATTCTATTTCCAAGATCCAAAATCTTGGAAATAGAATGGACAAAATGCAAGAAACAGTTAACAAGGACCTAGAAGAACTAAAGATGAATCAAGCATCGATTAAAAACACAATAAATGAAATGAAAAATACTCTAGATGGGATCAATAGCAGAATAACTGAGGCAGAAGAACGGATAAGTGAGGTGGAAGATAAAATAGTGGAAATAACTGATGCAGAGCAAAATAAAGAAAAGAGAATGAAAAGAACAGAGGACAGTCTCAGAGACCTCTGGGACAACATTAAACGCACCAACGTTCGAATTATAGGGGTTCCAGAAGAAGAAGAGAAAAAGAAAGGGACTGAGAAAATACTTGAAGAGATTATAGTTGAAAACTTCCCTAATATGGGAAAGGAAATAGTTAATCAAGTCCAGGAGGCACAGAGAGTCCCATACAGAATAAATCCAAGGAGAAATACGCCAAGACACATATTAATCTAACTGTCAAAAACTAAACAAAAAGAAATCATATTAAAAGCAGCAAGGGAAAAAAAACAAATAACACACAAGGGAATCCCCATCAGATTAACAGCTGATCTCTCAGCAGAAACTCTACAAGCCAGAAGGGAGTGGCAGGACATAATTAAAGTGATGAAGGAGAGAAACCTGCAACCAAGATTACTCTACCCAGCAAGGATCTCATTCAGATTTGATGGAGAAATTAAAACGTTTACAAACAAGCAAAAGCTGAGAGAGTTCAGCACCACCAAACCAGCTTTACAACAAATGCTAAAGGAACTTCTCTAGGCAAGAAACACAACAGAAGGAATATACCTACAATAACGAACCCAAAGCAATTAAGGAAATGGGAATAGGAACATACATATCAATAATTACCTTAAATGTAAATGGACTAAATGCTCCCACCAAAAGACACAGATTGGCTGAATGGATACAAAAACAAGACCCATATATATGCTGTCTACAAGAGACCCACTTCAGACCTAGAGACACATACAGATTGAAAGTAAGGGGATGGAAAAAGATATTCCATGCAAATGGAAATCAAAAGAAAGCTGGAGTAGCAATTCTTATATCAGACAAAATAGACTTTAAAATAAAGACTATTAGAAGAGACAAAGAAGGACACTACATAACGATAAAGAGATCGATCCAAGAAGAAGATATAACAATTGTAAATATTTATGCACCCAACATAGGAGCACCTCAATACATAAGGCAAATACTAACAGCCATAAAAGGGGAAATCGACAGTAACACAATCATAGTAGGGGACTTTAACACCCCACTTTCACCAATGGACAGATCATCCAAAATGAAAATAATAAGGAAACACAAGCTTTAAATGATACATTAAACAAGATGGAGTTAGTTGATATTTATAGGACATTCCATCCAAAAACAACAGAATACACATTTTTCTCAAGTGCTCATGGAACATTCTCCAGGATAGATCATATCTTGGGTCACAAATCAAGCCTTGGTAAATTTAAGAAAATTGAAATTGTATCAAGTATCTTTTCCGACCACAATGCTATGAGACTAGACATCAATTACAGGAAAAGATCTGTAAAAAATACAAACACATGGAGGCTAAACAATACACTACTCAATAACGAAGTGATCACTGGAGAAATCAAAGAGGAAATTAAAAAATACCTAGAAACAAATGACAATGGAGGCACGAGGACCCAAAACCTATGGGACGCAGCAAAAGCAGTTCTAAGAGGGAAGTTTATAGCAATACAATCCCACCTTAAGAAACAGGAAACATCTCGAGCAAACAACCTGACCCTGCACCTAAAGCAATTAGAGAAAGAAGAACAAAAAACCCCTAAAGCTAGCAGAAGGAAAGAAATCATAAAGATCAGATCAGAAATAAATGAAAAAGAAATGAAGGAAACGATAGCAAAGATCAATAAAACTAAAAGCTGGTACTTTGAGAAGATAAACAAAATAGACAAACCATTAGCCATACTCATCAAGAAAAAAAGGGAGAAGACTCAAATCAATAGAATTAGAAATGAAAAAGGAGAAGTAACAACTGACACTGCAGAAATACAAAAGATCATGAGAGATTACTATAAGCAACTCTATGCCAATAAAATGGACAACCTGGAAGAAATGGACAAATTCTTAGAAATGCACAACCTGCCAAGACTGAATCAGGAAGAAATAGAAAATATGAATAGACCAATCACAAGCACTGAAATTGAAACTGTGATTAAAAATCTTCCAACAAACAAAAGCCCAGGACCAGATGGCTTCACAGGTGAATTCTATCAAACATTTAGAGAAGAGCTAACACCCATCCTTCTCAAACTCTTCCAAACAATTTCAGAGGAAGGAACACTCCCAAACTCATTCTATGAGGCCACCATCACCTTGATACCAAAACCAGGCAAGGATGTCGCAAAAAAAGAAAACTACAGGCCAATATCACTGATGAACATAGATGCAAAAATCCTCAACAAAATACTAGCAAACAGAATCCAACAGCACATTAAAAGGATCATACACCATGATCAAGTGGGGTTTATTCCAGGAATGCAAGGATTCTTAAATATACGCAAATCAATCAATGTGATACACCATATTAACAAGTTGAAGGAGAAAAACCATACGATCATCTCAATAGATGCAGAGAAAGCTTTCGACAAAATTCAACACCCATTTATGATAAAAACCCTGCAAAAAGTAGGCATAGAGGGAACTTTCCTCAACATAGTAAAGGCCATATATGACAAACCGACAGCCAACATTGTCCTCAATGGTGAAAAACTGAAACCATTTCCACTAAGATCAGGAACAAGACAAGGCTGCCCACTCTCACCACCCTTATTCAACTTAATTTTGGAAGTTTTAGCCACAGCAATCAGAGAAGAAAAGGAAATAAAAGGAATCCAAATTGGAAAAGAAGAAGTAAAGCTGTCACTGTTTGCAGATGACATGATACTATACATAGAGAATCCTAGAGATGCTACCAGAAAACTACTAGAGCTAATCAATGAATTTGGTAAAGTAGCAGGATACAAAATTAATGCACAGAAATCTCTGGCATTCCTGTACACTAATGATGAAAAATCTGAAAATGAAATCAAGAAAACACTCCCATTTACCACTGCAACAAAAAGAATAAAATATCTAGGAATAAACCTACCTAAGGAGACAAAAGACCTGTATGCAGAAAATTATAAGACCCTGATGAAAGAAATTAAAGATGATACAAATAGATGGAGAGATATACCATGCTCCTGGATTGGAAGAATCAATATTGTGAAAATGACTCTACTACCCAAAGCAATCTACAGATTCAATGCAATCCCTATCAAACTACCACTGGCATTTTTCACAGAACTAGAACAAAAAATTTCAAAATTTGTTTGGAGAAACAAAAGACCCCGAATAGCCAAAGCAATCTTGAGAACGAAAAACGGAGCTGGAGGAATCAGGCTCCCTGACTTCAGACTATACTACAAAGCTACAGTCATCAAGACAGTGTGGTACTGGCACAAAAACAGAAAGATAGATCAATGGAACAGGATAGAAAGCCCAGAGATAAACCCACGCACATATGGTCAACTTATCTTTGATAAAGGAGGCAGGAATGTACAGTGGAGAAAGGACAGTCTCTTCAATAAGTGGTGCTGGGAAAACTGGACAGGGACATGTAAAAGTATGAGATTAGATCATTCCCTAACACCATACACAAAAATAAGCTCAAAATGGATTAAAGACCTAAATGTAAGGCCAGACACTATCAAACTCTTAGAGGAAAACATAGGCAGAACACTCTATGACATAAATCACAGCAAGATCCTTGTGGACCCACCTCCTAGAGAAATGGAAATAAAAACAAAGATAAACAAATGGGACCTAATGAAACTTCAAAGCTTTTGCACAGCAAAGGAAACCATAAACAAGACCAAAAGACAACCCTCAGAATGGGAGAAAATATTTGCAAATGAAGCAACTGACAAAGGATTAATCTCCAAAATTTATAAACAGCTCATGCAGCTCAATAGCAAAAAAACAAACAACCCAATCCAAAAATGGGCAGAAGACTTAAATGGGCATTTCTCCAAAGAAGATATACAGACTGCCAACAAACACATGAAAGAATGCTCAACATCATTAATCATTAGAAAAATGCAAGTCAAAACTACAATGAGATATCATCTCACACCAGTCAGAATGGCCATCATCAAGAAATCTAGAAACAATAAATGCTGGAGAGGGTGTGGAGAAAAGGGAACACTCTTGCACTGCTGGTGGGAATGTGAATTGGTGCAGCCACTATGGAGAACGGTATGGAGGTTCCTTAAAAAACTAAAAATAGAACTACCATATGACCCAGCAATCCCACTACTAGGCATATACCCTGAGAAAACCATAATTCAAAAAGAGACATGTACCAAAATGTTCATTGCAGCTCTATTCACAATAGCCCGGAGATGGAAACAACCTAAGTGTCCGTCATCGGATGCATGGATAAAGAAGATGTGGCACATATATACAATGGAATATTACTCAGCCATAAAAAGAAACGAAACTGAGCTATTTGTAATGAGGTGGATAGACCTAGAGTCTGTCATACAGAGTGAAGTAAGTCAGAAAGAGAAAGACAAACACTGTATGCTAACACATATATATGGGATTTAAAAAAAAAATGTCATGAAGAACCTAGGGGTAAAACGGGAATAAAGACACAGACCTACTTGAGAATGGACCTGAGGATATGGGGAGGGGTAAGGGTAAGCTGTGACAAAGCGAAAGAGAGGCATGGACATATATACACTACCAAACGTAAGGTAGATAGATAGTGGGAAGCAGCTGCAGAGCACAGGGAGATCAGCTCGGTGCTTTGTGACCGCCTGGAGGGGTGGGATGGGGAGGGTGGGAGGGAGGGAGATGCATGAGGGAAGGGATGTGGGAACCGATGTATATGTATGACTGATTCACTTTGTTATAAAGCAGAAACTAATAAAAGAAAAGAAAAGAAAAGAAAAGAAAAAGAAAAAGGGAATTCAGAGTTGGACAGATCTGGCTTCACATCCCAGCTCTACCATTTATCAGCTGAACGATCTTTGGAAATTTATTAAACCTCTCTGAGCCAAGTTTCCTTCTGTAAAATAGGGATAATATGCTTATCTTTCAGGGTTGTTGAGAATACTAAACTAAAAAGTGCCCTTAAAGCATTGGACACATAGTAGGTACTCAATAAAACAAGATATTTAAACAAACAAAAAAAAATTATGTTGTATACCTGAAACTAATATAATCTCCTATGCCAATTTCACTTCAATAAAAAAAAAAAAGAAAAGAGTAATAATCCCTACTGAGACCATAAGCTCCCTGAGGGCTTTCTCCAGTTTGCTCTGGAACAAACAAGAACGGTTTCTGGAACAGGGCAGTGCTTAATAAATTCTTTTAAATGAGTAAATGAATGTATCAGTGAAGTAAACTTGCCCTGTTCTGAAGAAACACCCTGTTCTTCTCAAACATAGGGGCATACGTTCAGTCATGGATTACTTTAGAACAAACCTTGTAAAAACTGGGGAGCAGGTGACTAGCAAATGACAGGGTTCTCTGAGAATGGCTTTGGTAAACTACCCATGGGCTGCTTGGCGTATTGGAAAGAGCACAGATTTCCTAATCTTAGACCTTGGGATGAACCAGAACTTTCCACTTAGCACTCAAGTCACTTAAATGAATTGCTAGGCCTTGTGGTTGCCATCTAATAGGGTCATTTAAAAAACTGAAAAGAAATAGTATCTACGAGTTTCCAACTACCTAATAAGGGCATAACAAATCTTGATTGCCCTTTCTCTCAAAATATGCTTGTTGTAGCAGAGAAAATAATGGGAATATTTTAGAAGACAGTGATATAGAAATTTTATATTATTTTACTTTAAATCTGAAATATCAATAACTTATGCTAGATACACTACTTTAGAATCTTCCTAATCTATCCACTTAAAATGAAGTTCTTTAAAATTCACGTTAATGTTGCCTCTTCAAATTGATTTAGTACTTTTGCACATAATGTGTTTAAATTTAAAAATGTGCTTTTAATTACAGAGAGGTTTCAAGGAAAATAGTAATTGCAAGGAAAGATTTAATTTAGGCCCCGCCTCTTTAAAACTCTCCACAGAATAAAATATGGCTGAATATATTTAAGCTATATTTTCTTACCAATTCATATGAGCGCTCTTGTGAAATAAAGGTACTTGCTCTTTCTGAATTTACTTCATCAGGAGGCCACTGGCCTCCATTATGCAGCCTTATAAGAAACAGACCTGTGAGACTCATAGCTGGGCTAGTTGAAGGGAAATTAATAAAGACATTATTCAAGGACATTACAGGGTGTCCTTAGCGTGAACACTCAGGGGCAAGTCCTCTGGTCTTGGCAGGAACATCTGTACTTCACTTGAGTACTCAATATGCTTTTAAGTTACAAACACTAGAAACTGGGTAACTGTCCGGGTTTTCCTTATCAAACTGACTGCTAGACACCTATAGCCCAATTCATGGCCTACTCACAGAAAGTAGTTATACCAACAATACTCAATAGAAAATGTAAGGGACTCTGCTATGTTCTGAATGTTTGTGTCTCCACAAAATTCCTATGTTGAATTCCTAACCCCCAAGGTGATGGTATTAGAAGGTGGGGACTTTGGGAGGTGATTATTAATCCTCATGAATGCGATTAGTTCCCTTATAAATATAGCCAAGAAAGCTCCCTTGTCCTTCCACCTTTTGAGATTACAGTGAGCAGATAACCATCCATAAGGAAGCAGGGCCCTCCTTTCACCAGACCATCAGTTGGATGGCACTGTGATCTTGGACATCCCAGCCCCCAGAACTGTGAGAAATAAATGGTTGTCATTGATAACTACCTAGTTTATGGTATTTTTGTTATAGTAGCCCAAATGGACTAAAAGAGACACTATTTTTTTTTTTACGTAATAGCCTTGGACCTTGGTTAAGTACACACCCTGTTCTTCTTTTATACATATATATATATTTCACCTATTTTAAAACATAAAGAGAGGACTTTTTTCTAGGTTTTTTTTTTAGAAGTTAGATTATACTATCTAAACTCATTAGTTGGAAATTTTTTTTCACTCAAATATATTTCAGATACATATTTCCAAGTTAATAACTAAAGACCTAACATATTATTTTTAGAAAGTTCTAAACGTATCTTCAATGGTTACTTCATAGATTCTCAAGAATAAAATAAAGCAAAAGTTAACTGATTAATTAAAGTATGTCATTTATGTCTTAAAATCTTTCCATCTTCTCCTTTCTGATTTCTTCTAAGTTTATTGAGTTACTAAGCCTCCAGAGACTTGATATGCAAATCTTTTTCTCATTTTAAAATGACTGACTTTTAAATATTTATCTTTTTGATTTCCTATGTTACTTATTTTGGCATAGAAATGATAAATGGAAAATGAGATAAGTGGAAAATGCCCTGTGAAGTTATGAAGCTACTGACAAGGTGGTCATTAGAGATTTAATGAAAAAACACTTAAGCTGTGGGATGCAGCTCAACTGAAGGCAGGGGAGAGGGTCCATAATGGTCCCTTTTAGACCTTAGTGTTTGGTATTAAGAGTCTCTAAAGAGAAAGTACTACTAAATGGATCACATGGCCAACTAATATCCATAATATGAAATTGATTATGAAAATAAACCTGACATATTTGACCTTCACTATTAATGAGTTTATTTTACTAATAAAAATAATTAATGAAGTACAAATATAATAAAGGATCAATAAGTTGAAAGAGATAGTAATGTCATTAAAGTAATAAAAATGTATGTGATACCACAATAATTAGATTTGAGTGATAAATGCTGGTATGAGCTAAATATTCTATCAAAATGAGAATTTATTTTACATTAGTCGTAATATAAAAGGCAGAGATCTGTAAGGCTATTATATAAATAGAATAGTTATAATAATCAACTAAATAACCTATGATTTTTTAAGTTAAGATTTATCTGAGAAATAGTGGTAATTCTCTTCCCAGGGTTCCTGTGAAATACTGAGTGTCAGGATAAATTATTGCTTGTCAAACTGAATACGGTTACGTATCAAATACAATGCACCGTCACAGTACATCTATTTTTCTGGCTTTTTAAAAGGTGTTTGAATCCCAGGAATGACCAATAAGATTATAACAATCCTGAATTCATTTTATTATCACAGAATGGACTATGTAATATTGAATTAATAAAAGAATGAAATTTCCTAATCATCTGTTTTCCCTCTTCCACACTGAGCTTAAGTGATTAATGCTAATAAACTCTGACTCTAAGCATAGGTCATAATAGACCAAAAATCTGAGTTATTTTTCCCCAAGATAAACATTACTTAAACTGTAATTTCCCAGAGGAATTTTCACAGTAATTCATCTGAGTCCCATACTCAACCAAAAATGAGGTTGTAAACTCAAGTTTGAATGAGATTTATGAGCAGTTAAATTATGCTTGTAAATAAGCCTAGATCACTAATTTTCGAGCAGTTCCAAGTTGACAGAATTATAGCAGTTTCTTCATATTGCCTAACTTTGATGTTCTTCTTCATTTTCTTGTTGCTTGACACGATTATTGATTGCCCGGGTGTTTTGAAGTTATTACTAGATTTAGATTTACAGTTACAGCAGATGGTTGAAAAGAAAAAGATAAATTCAACAGTTCTATAAATTTGATGTCTTACACTGCTTTTTTAAACTATCAAACTGAAGCTACCCTATCAGTGTCCACCTCTAGTCACATGTGTAAGAGTAGCTATACCCATAATGAATCCATCATTAACAACTTCGGTTGGCATTGAAGACCATACAGAAGGTCAAGCTAAACTCTTTTTCAAGCCTGAGCTTTCACTACTCCTGTTGTGTGTACATTTCCCTCCACTTCACTGAGTAACTCATTCTCTGACCTTGCTTCATGGTTTCCTCCTTACATGGCCCTTTGTTCATTCAGCAATTATTCATTTTTTAAGTACCAAGTATTGTATTCACTGCTGAAGCAGCAGTAAGAAGCAAGGTATTCAAAATTCTTGTTCTAATATTTTAGTGGAACTTGCAACAAGGAAGTAGCTATACAAGGTAATGTGATATGTTGCCCTCCCTTGCTCCATTTCAGCAACAAAGATACGAAACATTTCTCAAAATCAACCTCACATGGAAACTATACATAAAGTCTTGCCACATAATACCTTCTATAATTATTAATTTATGGAATCACCAAATTATTGTCATAGGGCATTCACTACTAGATGTTGCATCCTAAGCAATGTCCCAGCATACTGTCTTACACTTGAAAATGTTCAAGTATTTGTGTGGCCTTTTAAAAAATGTTATAATAGCAAGGCACAGATTTCAGTAATCTTCCCCTTAGAAATGTTAGTACACTTGCATTTTAATGAAATTGCTCTTCAATTTTAGGAAAAAGCACAATAGCGTACAAAATTTAAGTCAGAGTTTAAAGTGTCTTTGCAGGTAAATTCAAAAATTCATCTGTCTCATAAAATCTGTACTAGTCTAAAGTATTTGTGTTAGTTTTACTTTTCTCCCAATCCCCACCTCATTTACTGTATTCTTTGTTTTAGTCCACCCTTCCTCTCCATGTATAGTATTTGTGTTGCTGCAGGCTTCATAGGCAATCCTTCTGAGCACAGGCAACAATGAACTATTTTTTTTAACATCTTTATTGGAGTATAATTGCTTTACAATGGTGTGTTAGTTTCTGCTGTATAACAAAGTGAATCAGCTATATGTATACATATATCCCCATATCCCCTCCCTCTTGCGTCTCCCTTCCACCTTCCCTATCCCACCCCTCTAGGTGGACACAAAGCACCGAGCTGATCTCCCTGTGCTATGCAGCTACTTCCCACTAGCTATCTATTTTACATTTGATACTGTATATATATCCCTGCCACTCTCTCACTTCTTCCCAGCTTACCCTTCCCCCTCTCCGTGTCCTCAAGTCCATTCTCTACGTCTGCATCTTTATTCCTGTCCTGCCCCTAGGTTCTTCAGAACCATTTTTTGTTTTGTTTTGTTTTTTGAGATTCCATATATATGTGTTAGCATACGGTATTTGTTTTTCTCTTTCTGACTTACGTCACTCTGTATGACAGTCTCTAGGTCCATCCACCTCACTACAAATAATTCAATTTCATTTCCTTTTATGGCTGAGTAGTATTCCATTGTATATATGTGCCACATCTTTATCCATTCACCTGTCGATGGACAGTTAGGTCGCTTCCATGTCCTGGCTATTGTAAATAGAGCTGCAATGAACATTGTGGTCCATGTCTCTTTTTGAATTATGGTTTTCTCAGGGTATATGCCCAGTAGTGGGATTGCTGGGTCGTATGGTAGTTCTATGTTTAGTTTTTTAAGGAACCTCCATACTGTTCTTCATAGTGGTTGAATCAATTTACATTCCCACCAACAGTGCAAGAGGGTTCCTTTTATAATCTGTATATCTTCTTTGGAGAAATGTCTATTTAGGTCTTCTGCCCATTTTTGGATTGGGTTGTTTGATTTTTTGATATTGAGCTGCATGAGCTGCTTGTAAATTTTGGAGATTAATCCTTTGTCCGTTGCTTCATTTGCAAATATTTTCTCCCATTCTGAGGGTTGTCTTTTTAGTCTTGTTTATGGTTTCCTTTGCTGTGGAAAAGCTTTTAAGTTTCATTAGGTCCCATTTGTTTATTTTAACGATGAACTTCTTAACTTGGAATTCTTTGTCTTATACAAGTGACTTGTACTCCCAGAGTGTAACACAAGTCACTGCTCAAGAAATACTCCGGCTTCAACCCTGCTTCAGTCCACAACCATGAGGAAGTTGAACCTTCTGCTTCTGATGAAGCACTTTAAGAAATATTTATACTTCACTGATTTTAAGCCCTGCCTCCACCTGAATGAGTATTAACCTGGGCATCTGCTCTTAGTTGGTGCTAAGTTTCTTCACTTCAGTTACCTGACAAAATGAGTTGCTTTGAAATATCAATAATCCAAAAGTGAGAAGTGTTACTCCCAGAGGATTTTCTGAAGAATATGCAATCATCTAATCTTGACTTTTATCCTTGGGCGAGCCAAACAGAGAATTCTAGAATTTCCTTTATTTGAACTATGCTTCATTATTGGCCTTACTTCATAGGAACGTTAGGGAAATTGTCTTTTCACATGCTTTATGGATACCACTGAAGGCTGACATTGTTCTACTGACTATCTTTTATGAGGACAGACGGCAGCGGTATCCCATCTGTCAGTAAATCTGTGTTTCTTCTAAGCAGCAACTTTTCATTTATCACACAGAGGAAGTAAGTCCTATGGTCAAGGGTGGATGCTTTGCAGTCGACAGCTTGGGTCCAAATCTTGTGGCCTCCACTTACATGCTGATGTCTTTGTTTCCTCCTTGTGGAAAAGTAGTGGAAAAGTTTTCCTCCTTGTGGAAAAGCAGTTTTACCTGGTAGAATTATTGAAAATATTAAATGACATTAAACATACAGGGCATCTACAAAAATCTCCGACACAGTGGGCACTCCCTGTTACCTATGATTCTTAGGAGAATAATATATTTTGAAATTGATTCTGTTTTCTCTTTTCTGGTTTCTAGGAACATCAAAGTCAAATGTATTGCCTTTCTGAAACTTTGTAATTGGATGTATCTTTTCCTGATCTTTCTACTTTTATTCTCACTTAATCTACAATTGTTTGTTTCATCTGGTTCTCTAGTTGTGATATTGCTTAAAATTGCATAAAATTGCACGCAATTGTATGCCCCAAAATTTCTGGTAGAATTAAGGACTACAAAATGTGTGTATACATAATATATTTTCATTTGAATCTTTGGCTACTTCAAAAATAATCTTCAGAATAGAGATTGGAATAGGTAGTGATTGGAATGGGGGAGTGAGTTTTCTGGAAATGTCTTCCGTGGCTCGCGTGATCACTTTGTGATAAGCCATTAAGCTGTAATTTGTTTATTTTTCTGTATTCTTGAGTCATATTGCACATTAAAAAGGTTTAAAAAGATGTACATATTACATATTCTGTACTCCTTTGCACTGAGTTTTCTTCAAACCTAATAAAAGACAGTACATCTTCTCACTTCCTGTTCAGGTCAGCTGCCTCATTTTTCTTCAAGCCAGCTTAAAGGCCCGTTCTATCATTTAAAATATTTTCAGTTGCAAGTAACAGAAGGGCAACTCAAACAGACAAGCAATAATTTTTCTGTTCACAGAACTTCAAATCCAGAGGTCGATCATGTTTCCAAAAAGGTTTTGATCAGCTCTTCTGCTGCTGCTCTTTGAAGCCACAGGTTGCTTCTTCTGTGGTTCAGGCTTATCTTCTGCCTGGTTTCCCTCATGACTCCAAAGTGGCTCTTGGCAGCTACCAAGGTCACATGCTGTCTCAAGTTCATTCCCAGGCTGTGTGAAAAAGCAGCGTTTCTGACTTTCTCTCTGATTGGAACTACTTAGATAATGTAACCCCTACAGTAACCCCAGGGTCAAGGGAGATAGCTTTACCTTGATTGCATCAACAGACCAATGCTATCTCAGAAGGTGAGCACAGCAGCAACCCCACTTAAAGGGCATGGGGGTTGCTTTATAACGGATACTGATGAATGGCTTGGGGTAGCAAATCAATTTACACATCACTACTTTAATTTGAACTGGTGACATAAAACCATTTAGAGTAACAGATAAAGCCATTATTAGCTGTTAGAACCAAGAGCAAATTACTTGAATATTTGACTGAGTCACTCATGCCTTTATACAACAGAATTTTGCTTGAAACTTCTATGTAGACAGTTATTAGTACTTAAGTTTGGGGACACAAAAAACCCAATAACTGGCTATGGTAGAGTGGTGGCAACGGTGAGCATGTGAAAAACAACAACAACTAGAGCGCACATCAATGTTTGCCCAGTGGTATCAAAACTTGTGGGATTTCCGCTATGCAAAGCATCAAAGCAATTTCACCCTCCTCTACAATTTGCCCTGAATCATGTGGCCTCTGTTATTATTCAAGTATAGCTATAATAATTTTACTCAGAACAAATTCGTGACTTATTTTACATACTTTCTGTGGATCCAAATAAATAGGTCCTAAAATATGTTACAAATCAACCACCCCCAATAGCATTTTCTAATTATAAAACAAATGACTATCTATTGAAAATCAGGCTTCTCTTAATAACAAGTTAATGAGTGATATTTCAGTAAGTGATTGTTTCTATTTTTATACATTACTTGTGGATAAAATAACATATAATATCAACTGAAACATGTATTTGCCTCAAAGGAAAACTGCAATTTATTTCCTCACCTGCACACAGTCTCCTACAGGTCTAAGCTTCATTATATGAAGACGATAAATTAATGTTTGATTAATCAGTACTGTTAAAAGATGTGAATTTATTTTCTAAACAAATAAAATTTGTTTCTATAAAATTTCAGGATTAATGATCCATGGATCTTAATGAGTGATTTTCTTGATACTGTCAGAGATTTTTGTCAGTTAAAGTACAACAGCATTATTATTCATTGATACTTAACAAGAGAGAAAAAACATTTTTTTAAGTATTCATATTGGGACTTCCCTGGTGGTCCAGTGGTTAAGAATCCATCTTGCAATGCAGGGGATACCGGTTCAATCCCTGGTCAGGGAACTAAGATCCCACAGGCCACGACGTAACTAAGCTTCTCTAATTAACCACCAATGAACACAATCAACTCTGGCAAATGCTATCATACTTTTCACTGATTGTTCAATTTAGTGTTCAGATCAAAGTCTACTGCCCATTAAACACGCGGATATCATTATCTCTACCTACAAATTTATTTGTAATTTTTATCTTTAAATTCCATTCCAGGAATAAAGATATTAACCATGGAATTCTTTCTTCTTCATGTCACTGATTAAGTGACATATGTGATGAAAGTTTACATTTTTTTCCTTTTTAAAACAGCTAATTTATCACGCAACTGTGGTACACTGTAGAATGTTTTGACGAGTGGCCTATTTTACAGAATTTCATAATACAGAAAGAGCTTTAGTGAATAGTGATAATTTAGTTAATAGGCCTCATAAAGATAAGAGTCAAAAGAAGACACTTGACTCCAAACTCCTGACCTCCAAAAACTGGCCCTGCCCCTCTCAGTGTTCCGCATCTCTGTAAACAGCACCACCACTCACCCAGTGGCTTAGGCCCACAGCTTTGGCATCATTCCTAGCGCATCTCTTTCTCAAAGTCCTTATTAAAATGTGACTAATATTATTATGGCAAAAGGCCCATCTTTCTCCAGTATTGCTTCCTCTGATGCATTGTTTACTGACAACAAAGCAAACTTATGAAAAGAAGCAAATCTGATCATGTTAACACCACCTCCTTATTAATTAAATATTCTTAAATAGATCCCTATAACTGAAAGAATAAAGTCCATTCTTCTTAGTGTAACATAAAGGGCCTTTCATAAAGCCTGCCTCTCCCATCTCATCTCTCATCATAATGCACTCAAACTGTTTGCATCAGCCATCCAACTAGCCTAGGCTCTTTGTATTTCTCTGAACGGGCCAAGCTCTTCTGCTTCTAGGACTTTATATATTATGAATTTCTCTTTTCTTAGCTTGACCTTCCCCACACTTCTCTACTTCATTCATGTTCATCTTTCAAAACTCATCCAAATACCACTTCTTCCCAGAATCCTTTGTTGACATCCTAAATCTGAGCGAGCTAGATGGCAAAGCGCTCAGTGGCTCTTCTATTACCATTTTTTACACTCTGATAAACTGTCTGTTTATGTGTCCATTTCCAATCTTAACTGCAAGTTTCTTATGAGCAAAAACTGTCTGTCTGAACTTCACATACAAATCATCAAGCATAGAACCTGATACATATTAGGCATCCAAATATTCTGAAAGGGAGAAAAGAGGGAGAGAGGAAAAAACAAACCATAAGCTTTACACAGTCTCAGGTATATGGAGTTATAATCCTATATTGCAACTGGGAAAGCCATGATTTCCTAGGATGTTTAACAGAAAGGATCCACAGGAATTAGTTATGACATGAAGAGTGCAAGGAAGTACTCTTCCTCCAGGCTTTAAGATTCTCTGAGAAGAACCACATCAGACTAGCAAACCCAATTCTCCCATCCAATGAAAAGGCCAGTACCATTCATGAGTGATGCTAATAATTTCCCTGTTCCAAAGAGACAAGCGCTAACAGCATACCAAAATTCCAGGAAAAGAGCACTTAAATGACACAACCCTGGATAGCCATGGACTTGCTTTATGACCCAGCTGTTTCTCTACCAACTATTATTCGAGAAAAGGACATATTATTAGGAAAACAACAGTCAGTATCCCCAAATTTCCCTCATTTTGTGTAATAGCAAGGAACTCAATTAATGAAAATTATGCACAATTTCCCAAAATGATTAAAGATAATTTTCCAAGAAAAAATGTTCCAGCTAATTATTACTCCTTAAAGGTGCCAGAAGTTCCATTTGTATTCTACTTCTTCGGTTATTTCTGATTAAATTTACTCTTTCTGAAGTACCAGCCCCAATGATAAAAATATGAGAAAATTATCATTAAATCCTTTACTATAGTGTGTCAGGTATCTATTGCTATAAAAAATTACCCCAAACTTACAGCTTAAAATATCAAACATTTTTACCTTACATTTTCTGTGCATTAGAAAACTGGAAGTGGCTTACCTTAGTGCTTCTGGCTCAGTCTCTCTCATGAGGTTGCACGGCAACACGTCACCTTGGGTTGAAGTTACCTGAAGGCTTGAGTAGGGTTGGAAGATTCACCACAAGGATGATTCATTCACATGCTTTTGGCAGAAGGCCTCAGTTTTCTGCCATATGGACCTCTTCACTGGGCTGTTTGAGGGTCCTTATCACACTCCTGAGAGTAAGGGATGTGAGAGAGAGAGCAAAGAGGAAACATAATACCTTTTATGACCTATTATAGAAAATGGCATACAGTCATTTCTGATATATCCTATTCATTAGAAATAAGTCACTAAGTCCATTCTATCGGCCAGGGGAGCCAAATTAAGCTCCACATTTTGAAATAATAGCAAAGAATTTGTACACATATTTTAAGACCAGCACATATGATTAATATTAAAGCAATATTGTTTTTTACTTGCACGGTATTTCAGCTTCATTAAGTCTACTTTGAGAATGAAACCATCAAATGATAGCATGCATTCTATGGAAACAGAGTCTCCAAAATGACATTTGGGGATGAACTTCTTTCATTAGTGTGTATCTGCCTCTATTTGCAATGAGTGATACAGGGGGAGAAAAAGTACAGAGCTATTTCCTCTCTCTCCTCAGCCTAAAGAGAGCATCAGATCCATCCAATCCTCTATGCCATCCTTTTACTTCCAAAGTGTAAAATATCTGGATGAGAAGACTAATCATTTGATAGTGAATACACAACAAATAAAAAGTAACGTGAATGAGACCTTCCACTGGTATTTCTGGTTGGAGGGTGTGAGGGGAATGTTTGTGGTGAAGATGTTTAAAGTCTCATTTCCTCCTCCACTCCTGCTCATTTTCCCTTCTCCCTTCTTCTTTTTCTTCCCCCCCCCCACTCCCTAACCCCACCCCACTTCCTTTCATTGGGAAACAAGATTTCAGCTGACATACCCAGCAGAAGGGTAAGAGGGTAGCAATTCTGAGCCTGAGCTTTTAGCTGCCCTCTGCCTCAGTTTATACCAGTCATACAAATTAAGCGACTTGCTTGTTGGCCACCCGTCTATCTTGCCCTTGAGGACATTTTTCTTTTTTTTTTTTGATAGTTTTAAATTTATTTATTTATTTATTTATTTATTTATTTATTTATTTTTGGCTGTGTCGGGTCTTCGTTTCTGTGCGAGGGCTTTCTCCAGTTGCGGCGAGCGGGGGCCACTCTTTATCGCGGCCTATTGTTGTGGAGCACAGGCTCCAGATGTGCAGGCTCAGTAGTTGTGGCTCACGGGCTGTGTTACACCGTGGCATGTGGGGTCTTCCCAGACGAGGGCTTGAACCCGTATCCCCCGCATTGGCAGGCGGATTCTCAAACACTGAGTCACCAGGGAAGCCCCAGGACATTTTTCTTTTAACCACTCCTAAGCTCTATGCAGGTTAGGATCCTGGTTGAAACTCCGACCTTTGCCTCTTATGACAGCAAATGCACACATTTTGCTCACCTCTACTCTGCTGTCTCAGGTTCTTTCATCCCCAATAGTATCAAGGAGCTCAGTCCTGTAATAGCATCTTCTCCAGACCCTCTGCAGAACATAACTGGCTGGTGGGTTTTCTAGCTTTGTATCATATATCTTCTCTAACAGATCAAGTTCTCTAAGATGCTTGATCCTTTCCTCCTCCATTGGCCACCGTTTCTGGCTTTTCTACTTCAGCTAGTGTAGCCCTTTAATCGGTCAAAGCATCCAAGAACTTGGAATCTTCCAAGTTCATCCTAGCAGTGTGTCAGTTGTATCCCCCAGAGTCCTTGTCAGGGCATTAAATCCTATATCACAGGAAAGTGCTTCCATCTTGATAAACTCTCTCTAAACTAACTTTGTTTCCTTGATCCAGCATTCCTAAAATCTAGATTCAGATATATTCTGCACTGTGTCTTCAGATTAGGTCTCAAGCTCCTAGAGCATGAGATCCCTTTCCTCCCCATAGCATCCCCATAGCACCTCCGGCCAAGTATTTTTTGTGACTTTACCTTAGTTACTGGTCTGGTGGCAGGAGTGGAGAGGAGATCAGCTTCTGAGGAGTTACACATAGTCTCGCAAGGCAGAGGCCTCTGTATCCTCTTCAGGTGAGGGAGGAGCATTAGGCTTAATTGGGGAAGGATGGGCTACTTTTGTAGGCCGAGAGGATTCACGGGAAAATATGGACTTAAAAATTTCAAGGCATCAACCCAGATGTCTCCATCCCAAGTCTCAGGGTGCCTTTCATACCCACAATCGTCCTAACCTTGACTTGAATTCTCAATGTACTTCAAATCTCTACTTCCCTTTTAATTAAGTCCTTGGCCACAGAGCGTTTTCTGCCTGGGTTGCAGAGGATGAAAGACTATTTGTGTGTTCCAAGAGGTCCTCTGGCTTTCACACTTGGCCTTTAATTGGGGATTAATCACACCCAGGCATTCCTTAACTTCTTCCAATGTCGACTGCCTTCAGCAATAGCCTTCACAGTCCTTATAAATACTAATCCCAAACCAATTTCACCTGCCATTGCATTCATTTACACTTGTATCCCATTGCTTTTCAGCACTGATGAAAACTGGTACAGCACAGGTGATGTGATTCTCACTTCCAGCCAACCAGTGGGCAATCCAGCCAAAGTGTGATTTTAGAATATGCTTCTTCAAACAACTTCTCGTGCCAAATGTCTATGTGAGGTTCCCCCAAGAAACTGATTCTGAAATAGAAATTTGCATGCCTGTAGTTTCTTGGAGTTCTCTCAGGAACACTATCTGCAAGGGAATGAGAGAAGCAGGACCCAGTGGAGGGAAAGGCTGAACTGCAACACAGTTGCAACACAGACTTCAGCCACCCCCCTCAGGGAGCTTTGGAGCTGGAATAGACATTTGAAATTGTTGTGAACTGAGGCGAGAGAGCCCAGTCTGCACCCCTAGTCATTGGTATGGGCTGACCTCTCCCTACCAGGGGCCCAAGCATGGGCTTGCAAGTTCCTTAAGCAGAGAATGCCCGAAGAGGGACTCACCTGTGAGCTGTCTTTGGCCAAGACATCAAGCAGCTGAGCAAGTGAGAGCTGCGTGGAAGGAGGGGGAAGAAGTAGATCTGAGTAACAAAGCACTTCTACAGGTACTACGCTCCCTGAAATAGGCACAATTAAAGTATCATGACATGAAAGCTCAGAAGGGAAGAAGGGAGCTTTGTAAATAAAGAATGTTGTAGCATAGATGTAGAAAAGCATAATTTTTAAAATTGAAGTATAGTTGATTTACAATGTTGTGTTAGTTTCTGGTGTAGAGCAAAGTGATTCAGTTATACGTGTATGTATATTCTTGTTTATATTCTTTTCCATCACAGTTTATTACAAGATATTGAATATAGTTCCCTGTGTTATACAGTAGGACCTTGTTGTTTATCTATTTTATATATAGTAGTGGGTATATGTTAGTCCCATCCTGCCCCCTTTCGCCTTTGGTAACCATGAGTTTTTTTTTTTCCTTATGTCTGTGAGTCTATTTCTGATTTGTAAATAGGTTCATTTGTACAGCAAAGTGATTCAGTTATACATATCCTTATATTCATTTTTAGATTTTTTTCTCTTATAGGTTATTCACAGAATATTGAGTAGAGTTCCTTGTGCTATACAGTGTGTCCTTGTTGGTTATGTATCTTATATATAGCAGTGTGTATATGTTCATCCCAAGCTCCTGATTTATCCCTCCCTCCCATGTTTCCCCTTTGGTAACCATAGTTTGTTTTTGATATCCGTAAGTCTGTTCCTGTTTTGTAAATAAGTTCATTTGTATCATTTTTAATTAGATTTCACATATAAGTGATATATATTTGTCTTTCTCTGTCTGACTTACTTCACTTAGGATAGTAATCTCCAGGTCCATCCATGCTGCTGCAAATGGCATTATTTCATTCTTTTTTATGGTTGAGTAGTATTCCATTGTTTTTTTTGTGTGTGTGTGTGTTGTGTATATATATGTCACGTCTTCTTTATCCATTCATCTGCTGATGGACATTTAGGTTGCTTCCATGTCTTGGCTACTGTAAATAGTGCTACTGTGAACATTGGGGTGCATATATCTTTTAGAATTAAAGTTTTCTCCAGATACATACCCAGCAGTGGGATTGCTGGATCATATGCTAATTCTATTTTACGTTTTTTTAAGGAACCTCCACACTGTTCTCCATAGTGGCTGCACCAATTTACATTCCCACCAACAGTGGAGGAGGGTTCCCTTTTCTCCACACCCTCTCCAGCATTTATTATTTGTAGACTTTTTAATGATGGCCATACTGAATTTTTTGACAAGTAAGAATGAATAGTTCATTTGGGCTGGAATAAAAAAAATCAATGAAAGGGTATAAGTGAAATATGCCAGCAGTATAGCGTGTATAAGTGAGAAATAAGGCAACTGGATCAAGGTGTGAAGGGCTATGGTTAACACAGGAAGGAGCTTGAGCTCTATTTAGTAGTCAAGAGGAAACTTTTTTGAATTGAAGATGATACAAAACATTTTTCTGATATAGTCAAATATAACCTAATGATGGCTCAATTTCAGTTTATAACACATCTTTATATGTTTTAAAAGATGTTTCCAATACTTTTACTTCCTCTATTTCTTCTTTCCTTGTACATTATATACATTGCACACTTCCTTAATAGCAGCATAAAAAGAACTGAGTGCCTGGCTGCCTTATGAAAAAGGGATTTGCATAGTAACAGCCTTCCAGGAACAATATATTTGGCAGTTTTGAATACGCAATAACATGTGATCATTTTCATAATGCTCTCCAATTATCTGAGAAGTATAAAAACCATTACTTGAGTCATTGAAGTTAGAATGAACATTAGGGAATTCACTTTAGGCAGAAAATGTTTCCGTTGGCAAAATGCTGAAACAGTTGATCTCATAATTATGTAACTCTTCATTTCTATTTAGCTAAACTTTATTTAAATTAATATGACTTTTGCCTGTTCCCTTGGAATACCAACCTCTAAAGACATTTGGTAGCTACACGGTGTAATCTAACAGAGCACTTACTGAATTTCTATGTTTTCTGATTCTGCCTTTAGTTCAGGATGTGCTGACACAACTTCCTATAACTCCATCTCTGCTTTACTTTGGAACACCATGATAATCAGCAATTTCTAAAAACTGCTTTCTAAATGGTAAGAAATGGGGTATTTCAACATTAAGATCAAGAAAACTAACAGTGCCAGCAAGTTTACTTTCTCATGCTCTGTTTCTCATAACTGGAACCAAAGCATGATTCAAGTTGGAATATCTTGACAAATTACCTGCTTATTTTACATTTATTAATAATAATGGCATACATGCCAGAACAAGGTTCTCAGGTTTGTCCCTTCCCACATTTACCCCTTGTGGGGAGACGGTTTGTTAGCATACTGACATTAAAGTTGTACAATGAGAAGCTGTCTGTACTGATATATTAGCAAGAATATAACTTGTTTTATTAGCATTTCATCCTGAAGATACAACTTGCTGAGAAATAGAACCTGCATATATAACTTCAAGGAATGAAAGCTTATCAGAAGGGTAGTGGGAGTGGGGAGCCTATCAAGAACAGAAACAAGTCTTGGACTGTAAGGCAGCCAGAAATACACAGTAAGAAATGTTTGCATGATCCTCTGGACAGTAAGTGTACACCTGACTAACTTCCAGGAAACTGAGGTCCTTCCTGGAGATGTTTTTTATCATATGGCTAAACAGGCAGAGTCTCACTTACTTATACAGTGCTTTACAGTCCCTGAACCACATTCACACATTTATCTCCTCTGACCATTATGATAACCCCATAGCATAGGAAGAATAGGGATGATTCCACCATATACAGATGGGAAAAGTGAACCAAACAACTTATCCAAAATGAAGTAATTACTAAGTACCAGCAGAATCAATATTAAGCTGAAGTCACCTCTTTCAAACTGTGCTAATTTCACTCTTCCATACTCTCTCTGATTTTGAGTTTAGTTATTTGATTGACTTAAATTGTAAGTTAGTAGAAAAGGCAGATCTCAGATTCTCTTCTGCTTATCCTTTGAAAAACAACTATTTAAGGGATGATTTAGTGCTTTTGATTATGTCACTCTTTTCAAGATCAGAAACAAAAAACCAAATCAACATCCCCAACTTAAAGTGAAAACCTCCACAGAGCATCATACTATTTACTGTTTTCCCCAAATTGTGACTCTGATCATAATTTTTCAAAACAGCTTGTCTGGACTCATCAAATTGCATCACTAAAGACGGCAAAAGGAGTGACTATTTTGGATTAATGGAGACAAAGATATATGGCATCTTAAATGCCACGTACGTCTGTACCCTGGATCAGGTAGGAAAAAAACATTGTTGGGACAATTGGAGAAATCTGAATAGGGACTTTACATTTGATATTATCGTAGTGAGGTAAAATTTCCTGAGAGTGATGATGGAAAGTAGGAGAATGCCCTTAAAAGCTAGATGCTGAAGTATATCGAGGTGAAGCTTCGTGATGTCTACAAATTACTTACAAATGGTTCAGTGAAAATTATATAAATATGTCCATGTATACAGACACACACAAGTGTGTGTGTGTATGTGTATATGTGCATGTGTGTGTGCATGGAGAGAGAGAAAGCAAATGTGGCAAAAAGGTAGCACGTGAGTCCAGGCAAAGGATGATATATGGATATACTTTGTATTATTCTTTCAACTTTTCTGTTGGTCTGAAATCTCAACACAAGGAGTATGACAAAAATAGAAACACAACCACAATAAGTTTTTTTTTAATAAACTGTTAAATTGATTTGTTTTATAGTAATTTTGTATAAATTATTAATAATACTTGAAAATTTGATGAAGATGCTACATAGTGTTGGATTTCTGTACAAATGAGCAAAACTTACTTTATGCCTTCGGACAGTCTTACTTTATATTGTTATTTATAGCATGAGTATTAAACTTTTACTTTAGTAGTAAAAAATAAATAAATAAAAATATGGGAAGAGGAATGAGAAAAAAGAAAAAGAAGGAAAAACATATTTCTGTGTTTTCATTTATTAGTTCTGTATCTAGCTAAATTTCAGCCATTTTTCAAGAATCATCTCCAATACCACTTACTACAAAAGGCCATAAATAAAGGCCCGTATCTTCCTGCCTTTCCCTCTTTCTTTCTACCCTTGGGATTCTCTGTCACCTCATGATATAGTCCCTATGACATTGGGCATAAAGTGAAGTGGTTAAAAATTCTATTTGCAGCTACTGTTGCCGAGGAAACTTTGAATGATATAACCAGACATTTCTGGCTAAATTCTGGCCGTATTAGATTACACATCCTCTTCTAGCAATCCCACAGCATCTTTCACCTCCATTCACATGCCTGGAAGTTTTTGTTTTGTAACTGAGAAATGAAGAAGAAGAAAAAAAAAAAAGGCCCAGAAAAAAAATAGGGAGAATAGGTAGAAGGCTCTGTTATTTATTCCCTCTTCAGCCCTCTGGTCAGAGCCGGACAAGTATTAAGTCCCATAATCCATAAGTTTTCAAAACTCTTCAATAAAAAAAAAAAAATTTGAGTCTCTAGGAACAGGGATAAGGTGAGGAGGTGACTGGCACAGTAGGGGAAGAAGATCCTCCCCTGTACCTCTGAATGGAATCCAGAACCCTTCTGGCATCGTGAAAAAGAAAGAGAGGGAACATGGAGAAACAGAACTGTGACCTGAACCTTGCTTGGCATTGGCATAACTGATGAGGCTTTTCTGAGTAACTTTACAGGTAAAGGACAGGGACTAATGGAAATCAGAGCAAAAAAGAAAGAAGAGGAAAGACATGACTACATGACTGCAGCTAACAGAGAGATCTGTGGGCACATATAAGGGGCTCCTTTGGGGCCTCCTCTGCAGAGGTCCTGCTTTCATTTGGGTGTAGGCTAGCTATAGAACAAACCTTTGTGTGACAGTGATGTCACGCCGCAAGAACCAGGATCCCGTATAATGGCTGGGTTTTATTTTTAACTCAAGTTCCCAATGGGAATTTGCTTTTCCCACCGACGTAAGTCCTCCTATCACCAGAGAATTAAGTGAACAACGAACCTCCTGGGAAAATGTCTCCATCTGAGAGCAGAAACGCACAGAAAATTCTAAAAAGGTGGGGAGGCCAGAGAGCTGCAGCCTGCACCGAATTATTATGGACAAATTTAGCAAGCAGTCATTATTCAGCAGAATCTATTAAAAGGAAGAATATCCTCCAACATCACTGATAAAGCCTCCTTAAATAAAGACGGTACTTAGAGCAGTTGCAAAGTCAAAAAGAAACGACCTCCTGGGGTTACAAAGAAAGGTCTCAACGCACGAGGCTGACATCCCAGAAACAACAGAAACATGGAACACACCAGAACAAAAACCAAAAGCTAGAAAAGGAACTCTTCCTTGAAAAGCATTACAACAGTTGACCTAGGGGTTAAGAAGAGCCTCGACAACCAGACTGCCTGGTTTTGAATTCTCGCTGTGCTATCGATCATCTGTGCGGCCTCAGAGAAAATATTTACACTTTCAGTGCCTCCGTCTCCCGCTTTGAACAATGGATATAATAATAGACTCTGCCTCATGGTTTGTTGTGAGAATTAAATTAGCTAATTTTTCTAAACAGTGCCTGTTCGGAAATAAGTGATAGCTCTTACTAGATATTAAATATCGTTGGTGACAAGTAACGAGGCATTGAATATTTTCAAACATCACCTCTTTCTGGAAGACCGGGGGAGCCTTAAATAATCTTGGCAGAACCTATTAAATGTCTACATGTGTGGCAATACGTGGAAACTACCATGGAGAAGGGGAATGCTATGACAGTTTCTGATGATCCCCTTCTCTAACAATGTCCAGACCTCCATTTAGATCTTTGCAAGCTTGGGATGTACCTGAGGCAAGGGTCAGATGCATTTTGGTGCAAATGAGTTAGGCTCTGTCTCATCTGCCCTTCCTTATTTTCTACCGTATTTGACTTCGCTTTCAGTACATAAATTAAGTAGATCTAATATCCCAATCTTCAGGAAAGATAGAAAATTAGCAGAGTGAGATTTTGAATATTTGCTAAGTACAATTAGATACATGCTGATTGAGTTTAATAAAAGGTGAGATATCCTACTGTTCCAGTTATCTCTAGCTGCACAGCAAACCAAAAAAAAAAAAAACAAAAAAACAAACAAACAAAAAAAACCCTAGTGGTGTAGAATAACAACAACCATTTATTAGTATTATCTTCCACAGTTCTGAATATGGGCTCGGCAAAGTAGTTTTCCATCACGTGGTGGCTGTCATATAGTGGTGAGGCTGAATTCATCTAGATGACTTTCTCACTCACCTGTTTGGTGACTGATGCTGGCTGTTGCTGTAACTTCAGCTGGAACCATCTATCTGAACACCTACACATGGCCCCTCCCACCATGGAGGCTGGATCCCAAGAGCGAGTCTCAAGAGACTGAGAACCAGGTGGACACTATATTCTTTTTTTTTGGTCTAGCCCCAGAAGTTAGTTACTTTCCTCTCATTTTACAAAATCCAACCCCTTTTAGATTAAGGAAAATAGACTCCATAAGATCACTGCAAGAAACTTTTAAATGGATGGAATTTTAACGTAGCAACAATAACATGGGAAAATAAAGAACTACCAAGACATCTAAGAAAACAGGAAATTTGGGATCCTTAGAAAAATAAAAGGGCTTACACAATGTGTGTGTATGTGTGCACTCGTGCACACAACTGTCAGTGGAGTTATGCATAAACTCAGGCTGATTATTGTAATCACTCTACAGCCTCATGAAAGAACACATTTTAGCCAGATTATCCTTCCTTTACTCTGTATTAAGTGAAAAAGGATGAATTAAGCCAAGGCAAATAAAGTTCTGAAGAATATATCATTTCTGTAAATGGAAAATATATATGCTTCTGGAACTTCTGGAAGACAGTGACAGGAGAAGCATCAAGAAACCCTTGTAACGTTTTAATGAAGTTGAATCAATTTTCCAAGCAATAGCAAGCAGGAAAAAAATAGGAAAATGCCAAATTTTCATAGGAATATATATATAATCCTGCTAATTTAAGGAAAACATTTATGAATCAGTTCTTTACTGAAGACTTCTCCATCATTTTCATTTGGCCATCTCTCTTTGGGCATCTAGACTCTGGCATAGCATTCTATTTAGAATTTTAGTTCTGTGGACTGTGTTGAGCCCAATTCACATTTTACAGCCCAACTGCCAAAGAAAAATTCTCTCCCAGGTAGCCTTGTTCTTCAAAGTGTTGAGAACTTCAGATCCAGTGACCACTGAAATAAGTCATTGGTCTACTGGATGTGGCGAGGGTGGTCTGGAGAACTTATTCAATAGCATACCTAGAAGCAGGCCCCAGAACTTGCTAAAAACTTGCTATGTAGGTACTCTGTTAGGTTTGTCACATGACAGCCCAGCTCCAGGTCTGAGAGACAGCAGCCAGGGCAAGTATGATGAAGTTAATATAAATTCTCAAAAACTAACTGTCTTCCTCAAACAGTTAGAATAGAATGTTTTGTGTTCAAACACCTACACTGGCCTTTAAAAAAATGTAGCAATACAAGAGAAATGTAGCCAAGTGCGGAGAAGAAAACCCTTCCCACCCAAATATGCTGACTTTTAGGAAAGACAGAAAATACCTGCTTTAGATACAAACAAGACTAAAAACAGTTATTGTAATAAATAAGGGGAGAACAAAGCAATAAGAAGACAGTGAAACTAAATTGCAATAACAGAAGTAAAATCAGTGTTGAAAGCAGTAAATAACCTGAGATTGTGAACATCAAAAGGAGATTGAAGAGGCTAAAATGAATGAGTACATTCAGAAGGCAGATGATATTAGTACAGATTGAGAAAGATGAGAGTTGATCTATAAGTAACAAGTATTCTTCCCAGAAAGGAAGCGATGATGAAAATCTAATAGAGAAACCCTCAGATTGGAAATTGAGAGGACTCACAGTATTTGAGAAAAATAACTGAATAGAGATTAACTCCAACATATGATCTAATGAAAATTTACATTTTGAGAATGAAGAATACATCCTGAAATCTTTCATTCATAATAAAAGAAAAAGACACTATATTTTCACTTCAATAATAAAATGATACCAAAGAAAATGCTCCCATGAAGTTTAGAGAAAAAATAATCATGCTACAAGGATCACATACCCAGCCAAGGTGATAATTTCAGATGTGAATAAAAAGACAATTTCAGATATGCTACCCAGGTTATTTATTTTATTTAAAATGGCTTATGCATTTTTATCAAACTAAGAAGAACTGAATTTAGAAGTCACTGAAGATTGGGAAGTTGTAGTACCAAAAAGATGGTAGTAAGCATTAAAAACAAATATAGATAAATTATATGGAAAAGTTAAAATTATACACTAAAAACTAAAGCTCATAAATAGTATCATGCCTATAATAAAATATGTAAAATTTTAATAACTATTAAAGTTAATTATGTAAAAAATTACTGTGATCTGTGTCCCAAGATTAAATAGTAATCTGAAATTAAAATATAGCACTACATTCCTAACATTTCATTAAGTAGAGTACAAACTAACATTTTAATAATTAGGTTACTATAGATGTATGATAATTTAGACCAAATGTTTATCTTCCAAACCACAAAAGAAATAAAAGCAGATAAAGCATTTTCTAGCCAGAGAAGTACTAAGTACTAAGTAAATTTTAAATGAAAACAATAAAATAAATCATAATATAAATCGACAAAAATAAGACACTGTCTGGATAAGTCAAGTTGGCTGTAAAACAGCATCCACTAACTTGCTAGAAACAGAGGGACACTCAGAACAGAATGATACAGAAAGGCTTTGAATTAACAGATGAATAAATTCGTCCGAGCAAACATGAACATATAGTAATCAAAGTAGAATTAAAAGCAATAAAGCTTAAACCAGGATAAAAGTGCTGTTTTATATTGATAAAGTCAGTTGAACTTTTAATCAAGGGGAAATAAACAGAAATACAGCAGAATTTTAAAATACTATAAGCTCATGAGAAGTCATACAAGTAAAATATATGTAATACTAGGATATTTAAATAATGGAGTAATAATCAAGTTGTTTACCTTACAGAGAATACCTCTTTTTTGAATATTTGGAAATACTCTTGTATCATCTACAAATAATAATTATATAAGATACCATAAAATATATTTTAAAATGTATCCTCAAATAATTTATTTGACAAATTATCATATCCCATTTAATAAAGATGAAGGTTAGTAATGTATGTAAAAAAATATCAAACAAGAAAGAATTTTTTTTAAGCACTGAACACTCATAAGTAATATCTAGGAGATGATGCAAGAACATTATTTAGAAAATAATCAAAAGGAGTATTACATTACAAAGCAGTGTTATTGTTGACTATAGTAACAAATAAATGTATGTCCTCAAATATTTTATTATAAAAATAAAGAAATCACAAAAAGGATAAACAGTCAACCTGAGAAAATATGAAAAAGGAAGTAATAAAAGATAAAAAGAGAAATAAATTAATCTAGGAACTGAGGGGAGAACTAACATAATAAAGTTATAGTAAAACTAACGTGAAAGAAAACCAGGAGTTAATAAAACTCTGAATATAAAAGGAGAAGAAAGAGTACAAAGGATGATTTTAAATGTATAAGCAAATACTAATATAAAAATCTGTCATAAAGAGACAGAAGGATCTCCTATGGAATAAGTACATATGGAAAATATAAAACAAAATAAATATTCACAATATCCAGGGACTATATCAGTTAATATTCAAACATCCATATGAAGTGAATCAGGAAAATAATTTATAGGCTAATAAGAAAAAAATCATACTTATGTAAATGAAAAGAATCCATTCATAAGAGTCAAATCCATGCCTAATAATAGTACTATTAAAAACTGGGGGCTTCCCTGGTGGCGCAGTGGTTGAGAGTCCGCCTGCTGATGCAGGGGACACGGGTTCGTGCCCCAGTCCGGGAAGATCCCACATGCCGCAGAGCGGCTAGGCCCGTGAGCCATGGCCGCTGAGCCTGCGCATCCAGAGCCTGTGCTCCGCAATGGGAGAGGCCACAACAGTGAGAAGCCTGCATACCGCAAAAAAAAATTGGGATAGAAGGGTATTTTTCCCAATATCAAACATCTTTATTCAAAACAAATAATTAACATTATATATGATTTAACAATAGCGTTATTCCTAATATAAAAAGAAACAGAGCAGATATGTTCTCTATCATTTATAAGTAATATTGCTTTGATGATCTGATTAACAGGGCTTGATGCAAAATTTAAAAGCATAAATTACTGAAAGGAAGAAATACGGTTATATGTAATCATCTGCATATGGTTGACTGCATCTCTAGAAAACCCAAAGGAAGTAACTAAAATCTATTATAATTAAATAATTTGGCAAAGTGACAGGACAGGGCTTTCCAAATTTAAAAAAATCTCCAATACATTTCTGCTTTAAATTTTCTCCTTTAAACATGGCCTGCACATTTAAATATGCATAAATATGGGGAGGCTATGATATACTGCTGCTTGGGGCCCATACAAAATTTAGAAAACTCTATTAGTTTCCTAGAGCTTCCATAACAAATTACCATAAACTTGGTGACTTAACACAACAGAAACGTATTCTCTCCCAGTTCTGGGGGCTAGAAGTCTGAATCAGGACCATGCTCCCCAGCAAGTCCCTAGGGAAGAAACTTTCCTTCCTCTAGCTTCTGGTGGTTGCCAGTCATCCCTGGCATTCATTGGCTTTTAGCTGCATTGCTCCAATTTCTGCCTTCATTTTCACATGGCTTTCCTCCCTCTTTGTGTATCTATATCTCTGTACCTCTCCTTATAAGGGTCCCAGTCATCTGGGTTTAAGGCCCATCCCAATCCAGTATGATCTCATCTCAGCTTGATTACATCTGCAAAGACCCTATTTCCAAATAAGGTCACATTCACAGGTTTTGGGTGAATACAAATTTGGGGGAACAGTATTCAACCCAGTACAGAAAGCATCACTAGGTGGTAGTCAAAAAGGAACAAATTTCCAGTTATAAGACAAAATAATTCCTGGGGATGTAATATACAGTATGGTGAGTATAGTTAACAATATTGTATTGCATATTTGAAAGTTGCTAAGAGTAGATCTTAAAAGTTCTCATCATAAGAAAAAAGATTTTTGCAACTATGTGGTAATAGATTTTAACTAAACTTATTGTGGTAGTTATTTCACAATATATACATATATCAAATCATTAATTTGTACACCTAAAACTAATACAATGTCAATTATATCTCAATTAAAAAGAAGAAAACGTCCCTAGTCTGCTTCAATTCCACCTATTTTCATGTATATCAATCAAATCTCTTGGCTTTGAAACTTGCTCTCAGTTTCCATCTAAGCTCAACTTTCCATAAGGTCACTTGTGTTTTTATTATTTACAATAGCTTGGACTTTGACTATCTAGATGGAAGTCCCCACATCTGTATATCAGGGCAAGAAAAATACAACTCTAAGAAAGAGACAACTGTCTTAGTTTTGTTTGTTTGTTTGTTTGTTTACTAGTGGGTCTTAACCTTCACTGTGCATCACAACTACCTGGTGAAATTTTAAGAGCACAGTGGCCTGGGTTCTTACTCTGCCCTCCCAGACTCTGATTCCATCAGATGGAAGTGGGGTCTAAGCATTTTCAAGAGCTCGCCACCCCATATGATTCTAATATACAGCTGCAGTTGAAAGCCACTACCTTATACCTTTAACTATGCCTCCAGTACACAATGAACAGAATGATCATTTAGAAAATGTGGCCAATGTAGATTCAAAACAGTATCAGAATACATAAACTTAGTCCATATAATTAGCATATAAAAATACATTTAATGAGTATAAAGTACTAATAATTATCCTGTTATACACATATACAGTATACATTACAACATATGCATTATCTATGTAGTATATAAAATATATAAACACATATATATTAGATTGATGGCCTCAAATTGCTGATCATCTGTTCTCAATGGAAGTTCACTATAACTAAGATACTAAATAATCAGCTAAGGTTATAGGGTACCATTTAACCAATCGTTTATCTGTGACACACTATATGGATTGCTGGTATTGAGGAAAGGTGTTGATCGATGGTGGCTTCAGTCCTAGGGAAGGTGTTTAGCATTAAGATGGACTGTAAGAGGGTAGGGAAGGCAAAACATGGTCATATTAATATGGCTAAATAGTCAAATCTTTTATTTGCAGAATAAAAAATTAAGTATTTATAGCTAGAAACATTGATAAATAGGAAAGAGTCCCTGCCCTCTAGGAACTCAGTTTAGTGAAGGAAGCAGTCATGTAAAACAAAACAAAAATTAAAATGCAATGTATTATATAAAAGTAACATTAAGAATATACTAAAATTTAAAATGTGCATACCCTCCAAACTAGAAAACCCATTTAGGGAACTCTAATGAAGTACAGTTCTACGTCAGGATATTTGTACAAGAATATTTATGTGCACATTATTAACAGGGAGGGGAAGGAGGAAAAGAAAAGAGAAAAACAGATCTCCACTAGTAAAGGCAGATTGAGTGAATTATGGAGCATTCATCTACAGAAAGAATGAGTAATATTTATGAAAATCAAGTGTAACATAAAGCATATTACATGACCATATTTTGTTAAAAAATAAGAAATATTTTCTTAACTTACTTATATTAGCACAAAGACAGAAGAGTTCGAAGCTAGTTGCATTGTGTATACTGCATTACCTTTTTTCAAGTATATATATATATATTTTTTCATTTTTGACAAAAGATGTATTACTTCTGTAATTTAAATATTTAATACATTTAAATAAAAACACACTGTGATAGAAACGTATTCTTACTGAGGTACATACTATGAAAGCAATTATATTTTATGTGGTTATATACTTCTATTTTAAATTGATTGGGACTGTTGTATAGATACCAATAGAATCATAAACTATTTTTATATCCATATCAGCTGAGATAGAGAGGAGATAATAGAAATATAAAATACCATTTTCAAGGGAATTTGCATAGGAGAGGAGATGGAAACTAGATTCAACATACTTTATTTTGTAAATTGGTGATTTTCACCTAAGATTGAAATCATATGGGTCTCATTGTTCCTTCTTCCAAAATATAATGTTTTACCTGTCCATCTTTTTCATCATAACTAAACCATTCAATTTACTGTTGGTGTGTGTGATCAAAGTGCACTGATAGTCAAATATGTGAGTGATTCATAAAAAGCCATCAGAGATTTATACATATATTCTAAGAATGGCCCTTGCTGCAGAAGCTTCAGCCCCTTCACAGTCCTGAGAGCCAGCAGTGAGCCAAAGAGATTCACCCGAGAGCATTAAGCTGAGAAAGAAGCAGGAAGAAAAACCTTGAATAATTGCTCCATGACACAGTTATTTATTTTTTCAGAGGTTGTGCCCCTCAATGAATGCTTAAGTGCATGACAATTAGTATCTCACCAGCATCCTTCAAAGCGTGGCCATGTTATGACAGAATTTCAGTAACAAATTAAGAGTCCACTGTTCAGATTCAATGGAGAAGTCAAAAGTTTTACAGACAACCAAAAGCTAAGAGAATTCAGCACCACCAAACCAGCATTACAACAAATGCTAAATGAACTTCTCTAGGTGAAAAAGAAAAGGTCACATCTAGAATCAAGAAAGTTATGAATGGGAAGCTCACTGGTAAAGGCAAACATAAAGTAAAGGTAGGAAATATTCCACATACAAATATGATATCAAAACTATCAATCATGAAAAGAAGAGAATAATAATGCAGGAAACGCATTTGAAATTAAGAGATCAGAAACTTAAAACAATCTTGTACAGATATAGACTGTTACATCAAAACCTCATGGGAACCACAAACCAAAAATCTGTAATAGATACACACACAAAAGAAAAAGCAATCCAAACACATCACTAAAGATACACATCAAATCACAAGAGAAGAGAACAAAAGAGGAAGGGAAGAAAAAAGACCTACAAAAACAAATCCAACACAATTAACAAAATGGCAATAAGAATATTCATATCGCTAATTACCTTAAACGTAAATGGATTAAATGCTCCAACCAAAAGGCTTAGACTGGCTGAATGGATACCAAAACAAGCCCCATATACATGCTGTCTACAAGAGACCCACTTCAGATGTAGGGACACATACAGGCTGGAACTGAGGGGATCAAAAAGGCATTCCATGCAAATGGGAATCAAAAGAAAGCTGCAGTGGCAATACTCACATCAAACAAAATAGACTTTAAAATAAAGAATGTTACAGGAGACAAAGAAGGACACTACATAATGATCAAGGGATCAATCCAAGAAGATATAACAATTGTAAATATCTATGCACCCAACATAGGAGCACCTCAATATATAAGGCAAATGCTAACAGCCATAAAAGGAGAAATTGACAGTAACATGATAATAGTGGGGAACTTTAACACCCCACTTTCATCAACAGACAGATCATCCAGACAGAAAATTAATAAGGAAACACAGGCCTTAAATGAAACATTAGACCAAATGGACTTAATTGATATTTTTTTTGCATAAATAAAATTTTATTAGAACACAGCCACATCCCTCCATTTGTGTTGTCTGTGGCTGCTCTCTGCTACAACAGGCCCACCCCAAAGCTGGAAATAATATTTATAGAACATTCCATCTGAAAGCAGCAGAATACACTTTCTTCTCAAGTGCACATGGAACATTCTGCAGGATAGATCACATCTTGGGTCACAAATCAGCCTCAGTAAATTTAAGAAAATTGAAATCATATCAAGCATCTTTTCCAACCAAAACGCTGTGAGATTAGAAACCAATTACAAGAAAAAAAAACTGTAAAAAACACAAACACGTGGAGCCTAAACAATGTGTTACTAAACAACCAATGGATCACTGAAGAAATCAAAGAGCAAATCAAAAAATACCTAGGGACAAATGACAACAAAAACACAATGGTCCAAAACCTATGGGATACAAAAAAATCAGTTCTAAGAGGAACATTTATAGCAATACAACCTTATCTCAGGAAACAAGAAAATCTCACATAAACAACCTAACCTTATATCTAAGACAACTAGAGAAAGAGGAACAAAGAAAACCCAAAGTTAGTAGAAGGAAAGAAATCATAAAGATCAGAGCAGAAATAAATGAAATACAGATGAAGAAAACAATAGCAAAGATCAATGAAACTAAAAGCTGGTTCTTTGAGAAGATAAACAAAATTGACAAACATTTAGCCAGACTCATCAAGAAAAAAAGGGAGAGGACTCAAATCAATAAAATTAGAAATGAAAAAGGAGAAGTTACAACAGACACCACAGAAATACAAAGGATCATAAGAGACTGATACAAACAACTACATGCCAATAAAATGCACAACCTAGAAGTAATGGACAATTTCCTAGAAAGGTACAGTCTCCCAAGACTGAACTGAGAAGAAAATATGAACAGTCCAATCACAAGTACTGAAATTGAAACTGAGATTTAAAAACACCCGACAAACAGAAGTCCAGGACCAGATGGCTTTACAGGCAAATTCAATTAAACCTTTAGAAAAGAGCTAACACCTATCCTTCTGAAACTCTTCCAAAAAACTGCAGGGGATGAAACACTACTCTCAAGCTCATTCTATGAGGCCACCATCACCCTGATACCAAAACCAGAAAAAGATACCACAAAAAAAGAAAATTACAGGCCAATATCACTGATAAACATAGACACAAAAATCCTCAACAAAATACTCAGCAAACTGAATCCAACGATACATTAAAAGGATCATACAGTATGATCAAGTGGGATTTATCTCAGGGATGCAAGGATTCTTCAATATCTGCAAACCAATCAGTGTGATACGCCACATTAACAAACTGAAGAATAAAAACCATATGATTATCTCAATAGGTGCAGAAAATGCTTTCGACAAAATTCAACACCGATTTATGATAAAAAACTCTCTAGAAAGTGGGCATAGAGGGAACATACCTCAACATAATAAAGGTCATATATGACAAACATCATACTCAACAAGGAACATCATACTCAACAAGGAAGAGCTGAAAGTACAAAAATACTTTCAGTATTTCCTCTAAGATCAGGAAAGAGACAAGGATGTCCACTCTCACCACTTCTATTCGATAAATATAGTTTTGGAAGTTCTTGCCACAGCAATTAGAGAAGGAAAAGAAATAAAACGAATCCAAACTGGAAAAGAAGTAAAACTGTCACTGTTTGCAGATGACATGATACTATACATAGAGAATCCTAAAGATGCTACCAGAAAATTACTAGAGCTAATCAATGAATCTGGTAAAGTAGCAGGATACAAAATTAATGCACAGAAATCTCTTGCATTCCTATACACCAATGATGAAAAATCTGAAAGAGAAATTAAGGAAACACTCCCATTCACCACCGCAACAAAAAGAATAAAATACCTAGGAATAAACCTAACTAAGGAGGCCAAAAACCTGTCCTCTGAAAACTGTAAGACACTGATGAAAGAAATCAAAGAAGACATAAACAGGTGGAAAGATATACCATGTCCTTGGATTGAAAAAACTCAATATTGTCAAAATGACTATACTACCCAAGGCAATCTACAGATTCACTGAAATCCCTATCAAATTACCAATGGCATTTTCCACAGAACTAGAACAAAAATTTGTTTTAATTGTATGGAAAAACAAAAGACTCCAAATAGCCAAAACAATTTTGAGAAAGAAAAATGGAGCCGGAGGAATTAGGCTCTCTGACTTCAGACTATACTACAAAGCCAAAGTAATCAAGACAGTATGGTACTGGCACGAAAACAAAAATATAGATCAATGGAACAGGATAGAAAGTCCAAAGATAAACCCACGTACCTATGGTCACCTAATCTATGACAAAGGAGGCAAGAATATACAATAGAGAAAAGACAGTCTCTTCAATAAATGGTGCTTGGAAAGCTGGACAGCTACATGTAAAAGAATGAAATTAGAACATTCTCTAATACCATACACAAAAATAAACTCAAAATGGATCAAAAACCTAAGTGTAAGGCTGCACACTATAAAACTCTTGAGAGGAAAACATAGGCAGAACACTCTGACATATATTGCAGCAATGTTTTTTTGATCCACCTCCTAGAGTAATGAAAATAAAAACAAAAATAAACAACTGGGACCTAATTATACTCAAAAACTTCTGCAAAGGAAACCATAAATAAAATGAAAAGACAACCCACAGAATGGGAGAAAATATTTGTAATCAAAGTGACCGACAAGGGATTACTCTCCAAAACATACAAATAGCTCATGCAGCGCTATGTCAAAAAACCCAAGCAACCCAATCAAAAAATGGGCAGAAGATCCAAATAGACATTTCTCCAAAGAGTACATACAACTGACCTAAAAGCACATGAACAGATGCTCAGCATCACTAATTATCAGAGAAATGCAAGTCAAAACTACAATGAAGTATCAACTCACACAGGTCGAAATGGCCATCATCAAAAAGCCCATAAATAATAAATGCTGAAGAGGGTGTGGAGAACAGGGAACCCTCTTACACTGTTGCTGGGAATGTAAATTGGAACAACCACTATGGAGAACAGTATGGAGGTTCCTTAAAAAACTAAAAATAGAACCACCATATGATCCAGCAATTCCACTCCTGGGCATATATCTGGAGAAAACCATAATCTGAAAAGACACATGCACCCCAGTGTTCATTGCAGCACTATTTACAATAGCCAAGACGAGGAAGCAACCTAAATGTCCATTGACAGAAGAATGGATAAAGAAGATATGGTACATATATACAATGGAATATTACTCAGCCATAAAAAAGAATGAAATAATGCCATTTGCAGCAACATGGATGGACCTAGAGATTATCATACTAAGTGAAGTAACTCAGACAGAGAAAGAAAAATATGATATCACTCAAATGTGGAATCTAATTTTAAAAATGATACAAATAAACTTATTTACAAACAGAAACAGACTTACAGATACTGAAAACAAACCTATGGTTACTAAAGGGGAAACATGGAGGGGGAGGGATAAATCAGGAGCTTGGGAGGAACACACACGCACTACTATATGTAAGATAGATATCCAACAAGGACATTCTGTTTGGCAGGGGTCCCCAACTCCCGGGCCATGGACCGGTACTGGGCCACAGCCTGTTAGGAACAGGGCCGCACAGCAGGAGGTGAGCAGCAGGCGAGCGAGCAGAGCTTCATCTGCCGCTCCCCATCGCTCCCGTTACCACCTGAACCATCACCCCCACCCTCTGTCCATGGAACAATTGTCTTCCACGAAACCAGTCCCTGGTGCCAAACAGGTTGGGGACCACTGCTGTATAGCACAGGGAACTCTACTCAACATTCTGTGATAACCTATAAGAGAAAAGAATCTAAAAAAGAATGAATATATGTATAACTGAATCACTTTACTGTACACCTGAAACTAACACAACAATGTAAAACAACTATACTCTAATAAAATTAAATTTAAAAAAAAGAATCCATTGTTGCTTCGATAAAACAGCTTTATATTTCATAAAGCTTTGGAAGCTGGTCACTTAGTGTTAAATTTCTAACATCAATTCTTTATTAATGTGAGAAATATAAGTTAATCAATATAAAATTATTTCCCATGCATTATCATAATAATCATACAATTTTAAATGGAAATACACAAACAGAACACTCCCAAGTTTTTGGACTTTCACAGGTTGATTTCTGTTGTTTATTGTTGTTTATATCGCTGTTGCATGCTTCCTACTGGATCAGTTCTTAAAAATCAGAAGTCAGTTAGAAGTCCTGAAATTAGAACTAAGCTATATGAACATGTATTACTACAAGGTAGTCGCCTTCTGAGAAATTCCAGCCAGTAAGCAGAATAGAATATTTCCAGGGAAATGAGGAACTTGCATAAATATGGGTTTGGCTTTCAAGTTGAAGGTAACAGCAATTTCATGCGTTTAGTTTTTGTTCTCCAAGATCATGAACTTATGGTAAAACCAAGGACTAGTCTTAGAGCAACACTGAGCCTATATTTGAATTTGGGTGAAAATTGTGCAAAGGTGGAGGTGGGTGGTTTATGCTGAATTACGCTGTGTTTGCAAGATGGGATAAAAATCCCTATTTTGGAACCCATTTCAACAGGTTTGAATCCATGAGGGCTAAATCAAATTAAAATATCTGCTCAAATTCACTTCGGTTGAGGCTGTCAGATTTCACACAGTTTTCAGTGCCAATGGCAAGCATATCTCAGAGCAGACCATAAAGTTAGTATTTTTCAGAGTTGAAGCTTACTCTTAAAAGAAATTTAACGTTGGAACAAAAAGTCAAATACCAATGTCCAAAACCAGACCAAATATATGTTTCACATATAGAATACATTGATTAATTATAATCGAAGGCAATAAAATAACAAAAGTTTATATTGCTTTTTCTAGTAATACTGAGGAACAGCCCAGGACTTTCCAAGTATACTTATCATGTCATGAATCACACAACAACGTTATGAAATAGCTATGATTCTATCTTATAGTTAAAACCAAAAAAATTATCAGTCAAAGGGTACAAAATTTCAGTTATACAAAATGAGTAAGTCCTGGAAACCTACTATACAGCACAGCGCCTATGGTTAATAGTACTGTATTGAATACTTAAACATTTGCTAAGAGGGTAGATCTTATGTTAAATGTTATCACAAAAATATTCATAATAATAAACAGGAGGAAATTTTTGGACACAGTGGACATATTTATGGCATAGATTGTGATGATGGTTTCATGGGTATATACTTATCTCCAAACTCATCAAGTTGTATACGTTAAATATATACCATTTTTTGAATGTCATTCATGTCCCAATAAAACAGTTAAAAAAAAAATAAGCAGGAAAACCTCAGGTAACTTCATAAGAAATACAGCAGAGCTGGGTTGTAAAACATGGAACCACAACTTGAGATCCTGTTTAACTTTTAACTTTTTATAAGTCTATGATTCTACTCCTTTTACTAAAAAAAAATAGAATTATGAAAACACCAGCCTACGCCAAGTATACATGCTTTTGATCCACTTTAAATGAGGTAGCCTCTGGATGGGACACAGAGCCAAGTTTAAGGAACAAATAGATAAGAAGAGACTGAACATTAAAAATTCGGTTAAAATACTGCATAAAAAGTTAGGAGCAAATACCCACAGGGAGGGACTGTTCAGAAGAGAAAAATTCAGTTTTGGAAGACATGGGCTATACTGCTTTGTGTAAAATTTGCTGGTTTTCTTAAATTAAATATATGGCCCTCCCAGATTAAAAGAAAAAAACAAAGGAATAGAATAGGCTAAGGCCACATTCAAATAAAAATCCAAGTTATTGTCTTATATCTATTTTTATTTAAAATTAGTATGCCAACCTCCCCCCATAAAGCAAAAAATAAATGTGTGTAATGTTCCATTTTTCCACATGATAAAATTGCATCCCATTATGTCACCAACTGGATATTGCTTTACTGAGAAGTAATCTGGAGCTTAAAAAGAAAAAGTAGACTTTAAAGGTCTTAACATTTGCAGATATACTGCTTAATTGCTCAGTTAAATTAAATCTTTGAAACCCAATATTTTTAAGGTTTAAGAAAAATAAAATAGATGCCTATTAACAAAATTCCCACATAGATTTAACCACTAATGTTTACTAATCAGGAATAGAAAATCTCTTGAAATAATAGGCTTGTTAAGCTTTCATCTCAGAGGGGACATATGAACACTTAAAATGGAATGATCTTTCAGATGAGAAAGATTATGGTAACATTTTTTTCCCAATTCCCTTATAAATGAATCCAGTACATTACTCATAGTACATTTTAATGGAAATGCATTCCAGAAAAAGTACATAATATTGCTTTTCTGCAAATACTGTAGAATATATAAAACTTAACATTCTCATTGTCCATTTGGGTCAATTCTAGTTTTACAAATAAAATATGAGCTATTCATAAAAATGAGAAAAATAATGGAAAAGTGGAAATAACTTATGCAATAAACTGAAGTTGAAAAATGGGAAGGATTAAAACAGTATTTACTCCCATGTTATTTAATATAATGTTAAAGTCTATAAGTTTCTTTGGAAAATGCATGTGGAATCATTTCATTTAAGGTGGAAGTGCTCATGGCTATTTGTCTAGGGACTTCTGAATGAAGAGATAGGAGTCAGCAGAGCTGTATTCAAATATTTGAGAAACTGCCTGTGCAAGAGGAATTAGGCATTTCACAGAGCTCTAAGAAAATGGTACTCAAACTTTAATGTACATAAGGATACTCATAAAGATTAAAGTTCCTATTTCTGGATTCTATACCTGCAGAATCTGTTTCCAAAGATAAAAATAATTCCCAGGAATTCTCATTTTCTGAAGTACCAGAAATGATTGTGATGAATATGGTTGATAAATTATATTCTAGAAAATCAGTGGACAGAAGCTGTAGGATTACTTCCATATATGAAAAACAAAACATTAACCAATCTGCTCCCCATCAGAAATAAAACTAGCCAACAAAACATTTTTTTTCTCTCAAGGCTAAGACCTTATCCATCTGGTCACCTGTCTTCTCAATTCATAGAATCTTCAATGGTTCCCAGAAAGTTGAGACCTGGTAAAACATACATCCTATCACTCATATTTTCCAGACTCTAAAGTTTTAAAGCACTTTTGAACCAGCCTTTTCTGGCTGGGAATTTACTGTCTTTTGCACTTGAATTCTCCCTTGCATTTACTTTACCATTCTCAGTAAAAAGTTTTGCGGGGATTTTTGCTATTTTTTAAGGCCTATTGATTGGTGTGAAGGAAATTTCCTGTTCTATTCATGTACTAAGAGAGTAGGTAAATCATAGGTCTCCTTTCACAGTGTGCTTGAGAACTAACCCCAGAGATCCATTCATAAGATCATGGACATTCATCCCTAACCACTTCACATAAACTGCCCTTGACCTCCATGTCTTAATGGTCCAATAGTCCATTCTCAGTCATCATCCTACTTGACCAGCAGCAGTGTTCGACATAGTTGGTCATACATTCTTCCTTGAAATGCTTTTTTCACCTGACTTCTAGAACACCCATTGCCCTGTTTTTTAAATTGAATTATAAATGACATAAATATTGCATTATTTTCAGGTGTACAACATAGTGATTCAATATTTTTATACATTATGAAATGATCACCATGATAAGTCTTGTTACCACCTGTCACCATACACAGTTGTTACAATATTATTGAATATATTCCTTATGTTGTACATTACGTCCCATGACATTTATTTTTATAACTGGAAGCTTGTTCCTCTTAATCCCCTGCTCCTATTGTGTCCATCCCTCTACCCCCTCCCTCTGGCAACCACCAGTGTGTTCTCTGTATCTATGAGTCTGTTTCTGTTTTGTTTGTTTTTAGATTCCACACATAAGTGATATCATATATTATTTGTCTTTGCCCATTGCCCTGGTTTTACTACAACCTGAACGGCTCCTACTTTCTAGTCTCCTCTGGGGATTCTTTCTCATTTTTTCACACTGCAATGGCTCAGTGTTCTGTCCTAAGACTTAACTGTTCTCCACATACACCCCTCCCTTGCTGATCACTTGCAGATATTCATCAGCAAAACCTGAATGCTTAATTTGCAAAACATATACAAAATTCAAACACTTCTTACCATGTTCACTGCTATCAACCTTGTCTGGGATCTCTCATCTGAATTACTGCAGTAGCCTTCTTACTGGTATTGCTGATTTTACCAGTCTCTCCCCTACAGTCCATTCTCAACAAAGCAGGCAGAGACGAGACCATTTTAAAAGACATGTCAGATCATTTCACTCCTCTGCTCAAAACTGTACTCAACTGAAGGACCAAGATTTGACTATGGCCTACAAGGCTCCAATGATCTAGCTTTTCATGAGCTCCCTGACCTCCTCTCCCATTGCTTTCTAAATCACTTGCTCCAATCCAGCCACACTGACCTCCGTGCTGTCTGTCGTCACAAACACTCACACCACAGACCACTTGCATTTGCTCCGACCTCTGCCTGGAGCATTCTTGCAACGGAGATGCACGTGGCTTACTCCCTCACTTCCTCTAGGTTTTTGTTCAGGTGTCACCTTCTGCATGTGGCCTGTCCTAGCCACCCTGGTCATAACTGCATTCTCCCCTTCTCTGGTTCATTATTTTCTCCATGTTAGTCATCACAGTCTGCACAGCCTCCACCAAGTATTTTATTAATTGTTGTATTGCACATCACCCCAAACTAGAATATAAGTTTCATGAGGGCAGAAATTCCTGCCTGTTTTGGTCACTACAATATCCTCAGCATCTAGGAGCTCAATAAATATTTACTGAATAAGGAATATGGAAAAAACTGAATTCTGAATTGATAAAAATCATGGATTAAAGTATTTCAACTTATCTCTCCAAACTTTGGGACAACTGTGTTTGGTGACGGATTATTGTGGATCAGTTAGTTTTGTGTGTCACAGTAAAGGCTATTTAAGGACATAAGGAATGAGACTATTTTACCTTTAAGATATTATGTTTAAAGACCTTTCCACAGTTACCATTTGTACCATCTATGAACACTCATCCTCCCAAACACATTTTGTCAGACACTACTAATCAGCCACCTCCCACTCCTCATATTACCGTGTCACTGTCCCCTTCTTCTGTAGTAGTAGGTGTTTTAGCTGAATATGATCTCTTAGCTAAAGACCCCAGGCCACAGTTCCCAATCTCCTCTCCATTTTGATGTAACACATGTGACTAAGGTCTTGAAAACAGGATATGGGTGTGTATGTGTTAGTTAAAAGTAGCCCTTACCCTGCTGGTAGAAATATAAAGTGTTATGCACGACGTATGACCCAGAAATTCCACTTCTAGGCATATATCCAGCCAAAATGCATACATATAAGCCTATGAAAGTATGCATGGATGCATGTGTATGCACCCCCCCACACACACACGGATATTTATAGCATCATCTTTCATAATAATACCAAAATGGAAACAAACCAAAGGTCCATTATCAGTGAATTAGATCAATGAATTGATGCATATTCATTAAAAAAAAAAAGTAGCCCTTAAATGGGATGGACATACCTGTACATTTCTCTTTCCCATGTTTCACTGGCTGGAGTAAAGATGTGAGGCAAGCCATCTTATCCGTCAACTATTGGCGGAAGATAACGCCTTAGGAGAGCATAGCTGGAAGATGGGAGGACTTAGCCTGGCCAACTCCATTAAGCCACTAAATATGTTACCCTGAATTGTTACAAGAGAGGTAGATGAAATAAATAAAACTCTCTCTTGGTTAAGCCAATGTTTTTATTAGAGCAGCCTAGACAAAATTCTAAATAATATATAGCCTTTTCATACATAAAATAATCCTTAAAACTCTAAAAGAAATAAAAATCCCAATAATAAAGGCAGGGACATTGTGGCAGTGGTTCATCGGTTTATTTAAAGGCAAAGGGTAGAAATCAATGTCTACTAGAATTAGAAACCAAAAGTGTAAATGTGCCTTGATTAACTAGTTACTAAATGTAAGCCACCGTGCTGGCATTGTATGCACATTAAAATTTAATCTTTACAATAACCTCCAAAGGTAGGTGTTTATTATGTGCATTTTACAAGTGAAACTGATGGGGCTCAGGATGTTCAGATTTTTTTTTTTTTTTTTTTTTTTTTTTTGTGGTACGCGGGCCTCTCACTGCTGCGGCCTCTCCCATTGGGGAGCACAGGCTCCGGACGCGCAGGCTCAGCGGCCATGGCTCACGGGCCCAGCCGCTCCGCAGCATGTGGGATCTTCCTGGACCGGGGCACGAACCTGTGTCCCCTGCATCGGCAGGCGGACTCTCAACCACTGCGCCACCAGGGAAGCCCGATGTTCAGATTTTCTGAAGCAGCACTGCAAGTAAGTGTTAGAGCTAAGAGCCCCATTCTAAGAGCACACCCCAAAGTGTACCTTCCCATTCTCTTTTCTCTAGTTTGACAGTTCTGTTCTGTCCCTCCAGAGGTCACTGAGAATTTAAAATGGAAGTAGTTGATTAAACACTCTTCCTGCTCCAAAATGGAGTTCTGCAGAAGTAATATGATTCAAAACCCCGAGCAGTGGATGGAATAACTATCAACTTGAGGCCTAATCTTCAACTTGGACTTGGATTTCCAGAGCAAGATATTCAACCAGTCTGGACCTGAACTTGTTGGTCTAGTTCTTGCTGTAAGATAACTCCAATTACTGAGTCTGCCTGAATGAGCTACAAAACCATTGGCATTCAGTGGAATTTGGTTACCCCAGACAGAATTCCCATTCATTTGAGCAGTCTGGAGTGAAAAGCAAAATCTGAATCCAAAAAACACATACATAGTTCAGATTCAATAATTCTACAGATGTGGTTACAAAGTGGATTTAAAATTTTAATGTCTTCTTTTCCTGGCTAGGAGGAAGGGAAGTTACTAAAGAAGTTTAACAAAGAAAAATAAACTTAGAGTTTCCAGGCACATATATATATGACATATATATATATATATATGTCATATATATATATATACACACACACACATCATATATATATACACACACATGCATAACCTAAGAATTCTATGCACCCAAGTAAAAACTATGATCACCCAGGCTTAAATGACTGAAAACCAGTGTACCATGCGCTCAGCAGCCTTCAGATTTCAGAAACAACTTGACTGCTCAGGACACTTATCTCTTGAATCTGGATGGCTTCAACATTGGCAAGAGCTCAGTCTCAGTCTGCTAAGAGTACTAATAAAGCCCTTAAGACTTGACTTTTTATACAGCCGTACCAGCCAACACCTTCGTTTGACATCCAACTTAGAGGAGAGCCTGTGGCCTTAACACTTGGCTGTATAAAAATAAAGAATACTTTTCTCTCTCAACTTTCTTATTCATCATTACAGCCCCTGTGTCATGGCAAGCATCCAGGCCATTTTAAAAAACTGTTGTGCCTGGTTCTTCCTCCCATCTCTCCCCTCCTTTCTCTCCACTTTTCTTCCAAAGTCTGTTAGCATTCTCGACGTCTGTTAGAATTCTCAAAGGTTTTTCATTTCCTCTAGATCACACTAAACCAAAGAAACATTTGGGGGACAATCTGATGGGATAATTATACAAGAATAGTGAACACAATTTCCTTCCTTGCTGTAACTGATTAGATTATTTGCATCATCCTCCAAAACCACTTATATATTTATCCAAAGAGTGCAACCTACTGCTTCACTTCTAGCCAATGCTGTGTCTCTGTTCTTTCTATACTGGGCCCTCTTCAAGGTACTCATGGTCATCTGTTAGATGTATATCAGACAAAACTGTAATAAATTATTTTCTAATTCATTGTGTCAGCTATTATACGTGTTTAGAGCAGCCAAAATTTGCTAGGGGAAATTATAAAGATTCTCTGAAAATTGAAAAAGTGTATAAAAAGGTTTCCAGAGTCATTTTCTCTTTCAGGATGGTTTCACCTTTCTTTTTATATGCATGTGTGTAGAAAGCGAGAAAAAACTCTGCGTGTACCATTAGAAATATTGCCAAAAATGAAAAAAGGTTATAGAGGATGTACAAAATGAATGAAACATTTAATGAGCACTTCCCTCTCATCTCTCAACTTAATACAAGTGTCTTGACAAATTTAGTACATGTGGCTGGATAGGAGTCTTCCTTTAAAAAAAAATCTACACTTGTGGGAAATGTCAAGACATATCTTAAGAATTCAGGTATGTTACTATAGAGATTCAGTATAGTACAGTGGAAAGAGTATCCTGTGTAAGAGTTAAAAAGATAATATATACAAAGTGCCTTGTAGATAGTATACCTTACATGGCATCTATTATTTTTTAATTCTTTTTTAATTGAATAACTGACATACAATATTATATGAATTCAGGTGTACAACATAGTGATTCAATATTTATACACATTACAAAATGACCACCACAATAAGCCTAGTTACCTGCTGTCACCATCTATTATTATACTAGCTCTCTTATTTTTTAAAAGTAGGTACAGTCTATTTAGACCTCTGTATTACTTAGCTATAGCTGAGTAATCACCCCCAAACTTAGTGACTTAAAATACCAATCATTTCTTATTTTTCATGAGTCTATGGGCCAGCTGTGCTGTTCTGCTGACCTAAGCTGGGCGCTGCTAATTTCAGCTGGGCTTGTTCATGCATCAGCACTCAACTAATAGGTTAACTGAAGGCTTCATACTCTAAGATGGCCTAAGAGACATGACTGAACTCTGCTCTGCCATGGTGGTCTTTTCTCATGGCAAAGCAAGGGTTGAAGAGAGTGAGTAGAAACTTGCAAGGCCTCTTGGGGCCTCAATTCAGAACTGGCATGCCACCATCTCCACCATATGCTTTAGCCTAAGGAACTGATAAGGCTGGTCTAGACTCGAGGGACATGGAAATAGACCTCACCTTTGTATGGAAGAGCTGAAAAATTAAACTCCAAATGGCGTAGATACAGCAAAGTGTGGACTATTGGGGTCATTTTTGCAATCAATCTACCAATGCATCTCTAACATCAGACACCAAAAATTGTAATAAAGTTTGTGAAACTTCCATATGCTCTTTTACACAGATTTTTTTTAAACCAAATGTCAAGATTCCTCAAGCTTGAGAGCTCTAGATAGAAGTCAAAGCAGCTTTGCAGTTCAAGTCCATTAAGTTTGCTTTCTTAAGCCTGTTCTTTTTTTTTAAGGAAAAAAATGTTTCTGAAAATGTATCACTATAGTTTAGCCTTCATATATAATTGACTATATACTTTTTTTTTGGATGAAAATTCTTTGAAGAGTTTCATTTGTTGGGCTTGGGGGTAGTTATTACCTATACTGGAGCTACTGGTTGCCTAAATGTATCTGACAAACCAAAAATGTGTAGGTTAGAGAAGAAACTTTAGAACTTGAACAGGAAGTTCAAAGTATGGCATGGTCTTTTACATGGAAATATGTATCTTTTACATAACCCTTTACATTCTATTAATCTTATCTTTTAAGTGGATGCCCGTAAGTCCCCAGTGTCTGGACCCACAAAAGGACATAAGAGCAAAGAAAAGTAGATATCCTACAGCTCACTTTATCATGCAAGGAAGACTGAGTCAAGGGACTTCAGAATTCTTCAAGACCATCTGAACTAAATTTATTTCTCTTGGCTTCAAATTACTGAGGCAAGGCCACTGCATATGGCTCAGTGCAGTGACCTTGCATTGAAGTCTTTCACAACATCTGCCCCTTCAATGTTCACCATATCAGTGAGGAAGGAATGAAAATCCATCTTTTCAACCTCAGGTCTTCTGGGCAGTTGTAAATCTCAAGTGTGATGGCTGTTTCTAGATGTCTGCAGGTTTCTATAGGCAAAGAAACTGACAAGGCAGTGTCACCCTCTGAGCCAGCCAAGTACGCACATTCTCAGCACTAGAAAACCCACACAGCAGTCTCCTGATCTCTTTTCCCAAAATGTCAGTCGAGCAAAAGAGATCTGAGTGTTTCAGCAACATCCATAATAACACTGATTGTAGGGCCTTGAAACAGGAGATCTATCTCTTTATAAAAAAAAATACACTGAATGAATGCATTCATAACGCCAAATCTGTAGGTATGCCACATTATGAATGAAATAATTCTTATCAAAGTATTCAAGGCATTTTGTGGGATTCAAAGAGTGAAACTTCTGCCCAAAGATCAGTGAAGCATATCAAGACCTGACCAAGAAGTCAGTATACTTCTGTGAAGTAGATAAGAACTGTTTATTTTATTCCTTCATTGACAAGATGATGATTTACGGCCCCAGTTCTCACATCATCAGCAACTTTCATGGAAGGAGAGGAGGCCTATTGCGGGATTGCTGGCCATATTATTTTTATTACAATGTATCTTGATGTAGAAAAGTCATAAATCACAATGGTGAGTGAAGCTCTTTTCTTCACCCAAGTCATGAAGTATAAAGGCTGCCAAGCTCTTTAGGTACTACACCACACACAAAATACCGGGAGTTTTACCCAGACAACATTTTGCTTGGCAAAGAAACTTTACGCCATTTGAAGACCTCTGAATATTCCCAGTGAGATGCACAGAAATAGGAATTCTTCCTTAATGACATGAGCATGCACATAGCGGATGAAAACCAGAAGCTGGCTTCACTCAGAGACAAGAACAATCTCTTTCTGTTGTTGCCAATTCTTCTACGACCTTCTTCTAAGTTATAAAAGAAATGTCACTAACTCTGGAGTTGATGACACTGGATGACCAAGGCACTGCTTCCTATTTTTCTCTTGTTCCTGGTTACAAATCATCCACTGCTTCACCAAGTTCCTTCAGATTGTGGCTTCCTTTATTAAGGGATGCTCTGAGCCACATTCAGAATAAAGTTTTACTGTTGCAACACACATGATTTTTTTTTTTCAAATTTCATGCATCTCAAGTTGAAAATTCTTCTCCCACGGAAGATAGGCATACGCCAGCGTATCTTCAAGGTGGTAAAATGTCACGTACATTCAAGTTCGTTGGCTTCTTTTTTCCATTGTCAAGAACCTTACCATCTGTGAGTGGTGCCTCATAGCAGTGCTTCTGTGATATTAGGTATGGCTTTCATTCCCATTTCTCTTTATAACACTTTCTAGTTAAGTGGACCAAATGCAAAGGAAGACAGATGTCCCCAAGCATAATGCAGGATATGTTTTATTTAATTCCTATAAATGGAAGTCTATTGTACACATTGTAACATCATGATGATTACAACTATCCAAATTATAGAGTAGCTTCTCGTACCATACTATGATTGTGTGTGTGAAAAGTTGCTTCCATAGCATGATTTAATACCAAAGTAATTTCTTTCAAAAAAATAAATAATTGCCACTGAAACAATAAAAATATCAAAGGAAAAATATGGATAATTGAATGTGGCTTGTGGACCACTAATTAAAAACCTCTGTTCTAAGACAGGCCTTCTATTATTTCATTATCTGATATTTTAAAACTTTCTGAAGCAAAAAGGGCTTAAATTCTCATTTTAACTAGTTCCCCCCTCTATTCAGGGGCATGGAATGCACCCTCTATAAACCATGGGGAAAAGAATAATCCTTTTATTTTAACCTGGCTTACATCCACATACAGGAAACTCTCCAGCCTTTTAATAACTAAGGCACACTGTTAGCTCGGTCTTCCCAGAAGACTGCTCGATACTAATAATTGATAATCATGATAATGGCTATGTGGTTCACAAAATTTATAAAAGGTCGGTGAATCATCAAAAAATTTTGAATTATGCACAATGTATTCTTAGCTTGGAAACCTTTGTGATTTTTAAATACTTCTGGCACTTCCTACCAGCTAATGTCTTAACCAGCCAGTGCAGCCTAACCCTTTCTGCTCCAAAGAGCTCTTCTAGGAGAAAGCACCTACTACGTACTAGCTTTTTTGCAGATACCCTGCAGATAAGTGTTCTGCAAACATTTTGACCATGACCCCCAGTAAGGAATACATATTATTTATGTATCTATAACACACATGTGCATATGTGTATAACTGAACTACGCTGGCCACAAAACCCTTCTTATTATTAAATGTAATACTTTAACATTTTCTAGTAAATGCTTATCTATCACATTATGGTATATCTATTTCATAATGTTAATGACACTAAATTTATTTCAACAACCAAGAATGAGCTACAACCTATAGTTCAGATGATAGCAGCTCAACCCCAAAAGAATGTGGTTTTTTCCCCTGCAAGATTAATAGGTTTACTTATTCACATGTATTTCTAGAGCTTATCCTTTGAAAATGAGGAGGCTTTATTCTAGTCTCTTGAACGTTTATAATTCTCAATTAACAGGAATATTCTACTATCCTGAGCACATTATTCTTTAGATAATCAACTTTTTTTTGACAAGATTAAAAGTTTATATGAAACTAAGATTTTCACTGATAAATAAGAGACCACAAATGCACAAAATTTGAAGTAGCTTTTCACAAATCGGCTCTAATAATTGATGAGAATATTTTGCTTGTTAAAATCTTTTAATTAAATCCCATGATGAAAAGACCAGGCAAGTGACCTGGGAGCACAGAGAACAATTAACTTGTGGATCATTTAGAATTTGGCAAACATTTTTGGTATGACACGTAGAGAAAGGACTGACACTTGGTCTGAGCCATGAAGGATACAAAGGATTTCAATGGGTAAAAAAGATGCAAGATTATTTCAGGGCTATAGAAAGAGCTTGAGACAGAGTACGGGAAGTGGGAGAGCACATCAAGTGTTTGTGGGCTCTGAGCAGGCAGCCCAGTAGGGCGAGAGAATAAGACAGGGGGAGGGTAAAGTGGGAGATGAGTTTGGAAATTCAGGAATCAGCCACAGTCTTCAAAAGATTGAATAATAAAAAGCTTATGCTATATTCTCTAATCCTTATTTTTCTTTTTTAAAAAAATCCTTTCTTGTTTTACAAACTTTGCTTTAAAAAGTAGCTTTTGACTTTACTTCCATCAGTCTTCAACTAGTCAGAAAAAAGCATAGTCAAATACAGCTACATTCAAATAATTAAATGTGAACCATTCTACAGAGTGGCTGTAAAGTCTGGAAACACAGATGAATATATATAATGGTATACATACACATATGTGGGTTTATTAATATTACACTTCAACATATGTTGAATAACATTATATGAACATGTTTTCCATACTTTATGACCATCTAATATTTTATAGTTCTATTCCCTACGTATTTTTTGGTAGCAATATACAGATATCACAGCCTAAACAACACCCTCCTTCACAGTGGGAAAAATGTATCCTTTAGTCTGAAATTTTAGGTAGGAACCGGACAACCTTCTAATTCAATATAAGGTCACAAACTTTTTATGTTTTTATCATTACAGAATGGTCCCTAAATTCCATACTTTCCCCTGGGTATATTCAGAGTTCAACCCAAGTTCTGGTTTGCCAGCAATGGTTTCATTCCATTCTCATATCAGAGTATGACTGTGCTGTCAGAGTATAATGCTCAATCCAGTTCATTTATAGGTAAAGTAAAAAATTTACAAACCAGGTATGAACTTTATGAAATCAGGCATTATTTTGTCAATGAAATTATATATCATATCTCTACCACATAATACAATGTAAGCACACAGTAGACATTCAATAGTTAACAAATAAAGGACTACGTGAATTAGTATTGGTTTCAGCCAGAGTAATTCTCTTGTAACATACTTTAGGAGTGCGAACAACCATAAGTCTTTCAAAGGAATAAAAGAAACAGACCAAGAAAGAGACCAATTATGTGTGCTTTTTTAAAATTTTTGCAAACCAATTAATAATTTAAAGCTAACAGATGATCCACCTTAGAGATGCTTACTACTGTAAAAATAATGGAATTTGTAAAAGAGGATTCTCTGTTATTTCCACTTGAGTTAATTCTACTGTCTTTATCTTTGCTGCCCTCCTCTGGAATTTTTATATCACCTGGTTCTCTTTTCTAAAGGGTATGTGCTTTATACTTGCCTTTAGAATAGAACTATAGGAAGAAATTCAAACTTTTAAATTTCTGTTTTGCAGTGCATTTTTATCCAATTTTATAGCGCAGTTTGGGGAAAAGAGCAATGTAAATAATTACATAGGTTACAATGTAAATAATGTGTACATAGGTATATATTAATTTCAGACCTAACATTTGAAAATAAGTCTTTCTTATTCCAAACTGTTTCTAAAGGCTGCCAGGCATCTGTTCTTTGCTTTATTTGGAATTCCTTTCTTCATTATCTCCATTTATCCAAATCCCATCCATCCTCTGAATCCAACTGCCACATTTCCATGAAGTCCTCCCTCATTTTCCCAGCTGGAATTAATCTTTCATACCTCTAAAGCCTATAACAATTGTATCTCAGTGATTTAAAATACAACCTACAGCTTTCTAAACTGTCTTGTAATTATTTGGGTTCACAGCATCTCTTACTTAATAAATTATAAACTACTGGATATAGAGTTTATATCTGAGTTACGTTTGAATTATTGCAAGATCTACCTAAACATAGTATGTAATGTATAAATATGAATGAATGAAAATGTTAATGTAATTAAGCATTACATTTAATACCGTGGCATACAGAGCCAAATGAAGATAAATTTAAAGGCTGACAGAGTTTAACAAATTTCTTTAGGTGCTTGCTGATCGTGTACCTTTAGACAGTTGAAAAGTCAAGTCAATAGGTTAGATACTGTGGAATAGTTTCTCAGTAATTTCCTGCAAATAACAACTGCATCTTAATTTCTGAACTAGGAATATTAAGTTTAGCAACTACCATTTTGCAATTGTTTGTCCTTTTAAGGAGAGAATGTTTATCCTGATTCCTAACAGTACATTTAAATTATCTAAACATTGCAGTAGCTGAATGTAGAAAACTATCTTTTTAGACTTGAGCCAATTGCAACATACAAAGAGGTATAGAAAAATGCTGAAAATAAACATGCAAAATAGTGAGTATGATGCCTCCCATATACAAAATTCCTCCTTTTCTCACTTTTGTAATAAAAATATATTCCAAAGCATTACATTTTTATAGAAATCAATGCCAAATAATTCGTCAAGGCCACCAAGATCTACTTAATCATAAAAAGTCCTCTTAAAAGAGAGGATACTATTAAAGAATGCCCCAATTCAGTTACACAACACACGAGTCCTTGAGAGAAATGAATCATGTTTACCTGTTATCTTTTTGATTAATTAGGTGGGACATCACTTGAGGGATAATAGAACTGGCACCTGTAAGCTATAGAGACTAGCACTGTATACACCTGGGTTGAACAGACTCCTCTTCAAAAAGAGCTATAACATAAGTATGAGATAATAATAAGCATGAGTTCTCTCAAATAGGTGTGTCTGTGGGTCCCTGAAAACTTGAAAATCATCACTTTTAGAAGATTACTGACTGGTCTCTTTTCTGACTGCCTAAAGATGGGTACCAGCCTTTCAAGAAAACTGTGTGATAAGAAAGGGGAAATAGGTATCCATATTCTGAGCAGGATACAACCAAAACTGATGACTGTGAAGTCAAAGAAGCATTTGAAATGCAACAAGATGAGAACAGGTCATCTAAAGACCAGGGAGAACAGTCCCTGGGAAGGAAAAGGGCATGAGACATGAAGCCACAGAGAGAAGTGAACCTTCCTTTATCTCTTGAAGCGGTGATAAACTCCTAGAGATCAACTGAGGGCTAGATTGTCAGTTCAGGATCTCTAGGAACCCCAGATACAAGTGGAGTCTATATCCCCTCCTGCAATATTTGTCAAGGGCCTCTACCAAGCACGCATAAGAAAGACTGGAGGCAGGGCGGAGGACCTATATTTCTCCTCCAGTTACACAAGTGTGTGAGATCTGCCAAAGATTGAGAATGGAGCGGAATACGTGCAGAAGCCCATCTATTCTCTAGAAACTCTGAATATAAAGAAATGATTGGCTGCCACTAGAGACAGGCACAAACACTCCAGTGTCTTGAATCCCTTTCAAACTCAAAGAAAAAGCCACCTGCCACTGGACAAGGGGCAAGAAACCTCTCCATGTCCCAGAGTTGACTTTATTTTCCATGAGGCAAAGCTGACTTGCTCTGGGGGAGGACCCTTCCATCCCTCATCCAGGGCAAAGATCAGCTGCAGCTGGGGAAGTGGCAAAAATCCCATTTGTGCAAAACATTCTGCCCTTTTCAAGGCAGTACTTGGCTGCAAAACGTGAAGGGAAAGAAATGTAATTGCACCCAAGATCTCCCACTTACATGTGACAGAATTTAACTGGCACCATGGGGAGAAGCAAGGGGATCTGCTTGCACTGGGAAACATGCAGGAATGCGAGAAAACCCTACTTCCGAGGCTCAGGTGTACAGGACCTGCCTAAGATTGAAGGTGGAGTAGGAGAAGTGAGAAACCACCCATGTTGCCATCATAAGGCTTGCACTAAAGAGCAAGAAATATAGCTGTGCACTGAGGGAGGGCAAGAGCCTGGAGAAAGAGCCCTTCCGTGATGCAGGAGTGCAAGGTGAAGGCTGGGGGTGGAGCTGAAACACTGAGAAACACTCTCCCCTGGGACCCCAAGTCCCACACTAGCCCAAGATAATTGGTAGATCAACACTGGAGGATAGCCAATTGCAGAATGAATGAACCACAACTTTTAGCTCACCATGTACAAAACTTAACTCAAAATAGATTATACACCCAAATAAAAGAGCTAAAACTATAAAACTTCTAGAAAAAAACCATAAACAACTTTTAAAATTCAATAACAAGAAAAGAACACAAAGAAGATTTTAAAATGGCAAATAAGCACATAAAAGATGCTGCTCCTCATCTTAATCATTAGGAAAATGCAATTTTAAAACCACTATGATACTATTACCCAACTACTAGAATTACTAATATAAAAACTCTGGTCATAGTAAATTTTGGTAAGTAAGTAGAAAAAACAAACTCTCATTCATTGCTAGAGGGAATGCAAAATGGTACAGTCACTTTGAAAAACAGTTTGGCTTTTTTTTTTAATAAAGGTAAACATACATTTACTATAATAAGCCAGGTTCAGGTTGATACCCAAGAAAATTGAAAACATGTGTCCACACAATAACCTGTGTGTGAATCAGTGTAGCAGCTTAAGCTGTAAATGCCCCAAACTGTAAACAATCCAAATGTCAACCAGCGAATAAACAAATTGTGATTTATCTATAAATGGAATACTATTCAACAATTAAAAGGAACAAACTAGTGATATATGCAACAAAATGGATGACTCCTGAAAGCCTTACATTAATTTAAAAAGCTAGACACACAAGACATATACTATATAACAACATTATATGACCTTCTACAAACATCAAAATTATGGGAACAGAAAACGGGTTGTTTCTAGTGGCTGGGGATGAAGGAAGGAGCTTGACTGAAAGGAGCATGAGGAAAACTTTTGGAGTGATGAAAATTCCATATCTTAAGTGTGATGGCCATTTTACAACTGTATACATTTGTCAAACTTGTAAATGGACTTTTGAATGTAAATTATGTATCAATAGAAAGAGAGAAAAATTAAAACCTTCAATATTTAACTCTGTGCAGCTAGGGTTATGAACCATTGCAATACTGTCAAGCAAAAAATAGTATTGCATTCATACCTGAGTAGACGTTGCTGACTGTCCAGCTGTATCAAATTTCTTGGACAAAACTTGTTCTCATTGGAGATGGACCAGGTGCATCCTGATTCCAAACTATCTACTTAACTCAAGGAAGCAGGTGTGACTTATCTTACATTACTTTTTCTCAGAAGGAATGAAGGAAATTATCACTACAGTATGTGCGATTGCTTAGAAAACTATAGAAACTAAGGTTTCTCTAAGAGAACTATAGAAATAAAGGTTAGCAGAAAAACACTGGAGGCTGGTTGGTAAAATTCTCAGAGAGAAATAAATAAATAGGAGTAAATTTCCTTAGCTTTGTTCTTTCATATTATCCTGGGTATAAATTCCACCCAGCCTAATGGGGGTGGGGGTGTGTGGGGGGGGTGCGTGTGTGGGTGTGGGTGTGTGTGTGTGTGTGTGTGTGTTTCCTGGAAGGTTTTAGCAAAACAGTTTTTTTAATGTATGTGCTTTGAAGTCCTGTAAAAGCCCTTAAAATGGAAAGAAGTTGGCCCTACTTTTTTTGCGGTACGCGGGCCTCCCACTGCTGTGGCTTCTCCCGCCGCGAAGCACAGGCTCCAGACGCGCAGGCCCGGCGGCCATGGCTCACGGGCCCAGCCGCTCCGCGGCATGTGGGATACTCCCGGACCGGGGCACGAACACGTGTCCCCTGCAACGGCAGGCGGACTCTCAACCACTGCGCCACCAGGGAGGCCCTTTGCTTCCATTTTAATTCATGAAAAAAATGTTTAAAGTAGACTTATAAGCTCTTACCGTTCTATTGGCAGCCGTACGCAGCAGGCTTGAAACAGGAAGCTGGGAGGCGGAGCTCTGAGTATCCTTCACAGGGCGCTCTAATGAGGAAGACCCTCCCGCTTCTTAATTACAAAAGTACCTACATGTGAGTTAGCTGTCTGCGTTCCAATTAGAGTTGGTTCAAACAGAACACATTTACCTAGGGACATAATGTGGCTGGATGTGACTGCCAACAAACGCTTAGGTGGCAGAATTTATTATGCATGGCCTGTATTGTGAACTCCTTTTCAGCAGTACCTGCTGGACTATAAATACCACTTGCCAAGAAATGCTGATTTGAGCTTATAGATGCCTCACCACATCCCAGAGTTAATTTCCAGTTCTCCTTTAACAGACCTCCCAAATTTTTACATATTTGCTGTTTTTTTCTTTTGAAAATGTATTTTTCTTGTTGACTTTAATATAGATTAAAACTCTGAAATCAATAAAGAGGCTCCTTCCAGATCTAAGAACCATGAGCATGTGAGATAAAGTCACATAAATAAATATATGCAATGAGCAGGTATCTAAATCTGCCAAAGTATTAAGAGCAAAATTTTCTGAGCTAAATAAAAATGAACTGTCAGGAAGTCTTAAAAAATTCTGAATGTACATGAAATATTTTTTATATCATCTTGGAAAAATGATCGCTTGAGGGAGTTTTATATACCTTTGATGTTTTATTCAGTTGACTCAAGCTATTTTTTGTGATTGTTTATCAAAACCAGTAAGTATATATCTGATAATATTTTGTAATATAATGCCCATTTTATCACAAGATGTATATATGTGTTTCTTTTTTTGCGGGGGGGGGGTCCCTAAATTTATCGTGGAATGACTTGTAATAAGGAAAAGAACTTACTGTATGAGAATTTATGTCTAGAAGTCATGACTAATAAACATAGCCATTCTTTATCAATGTCATCAGATGTTCTAAAGTGACTTAAAGGTCTCTGACAACCTCGTTCTTAACACATAATGTATTAAGTGGAGCATTTAATTCATCCACAGTTGGAAAATACTTCATTTATGTTATATTCCATTATCTGAAATCCGGCATCATGGAGTTGATAAAGCAGTCTCCCTTATTTTCTCTTCTGATGTTTGTCACAGCTTTGTTTATAACAAATTAAGTGTCTGACATAAGAGAGTAGATTTAAAAGATTTTGGTACATTCACAAGATAGAGTATTACAAAGGTATTCTATAAAACTATAATAAAAGATATGGACATATGTTCATGATATACTGCATAGTGAAACAATCAAGTTATAAAGTAATATGTATAATAAAATACAGTTTGGGGAGAAAAATGTGTTGTGTGCACGTGAGGGGTGGTGACTCAGAGGAAGAATATTTAAAAGAACAAGCATTGAGTTAACAGTGGCCATCATTTGGTTGTATTCTGGGCAATAGTTTCTTCTTTTATTCAAATTTTCTCATTTTTATGATGAACATGAAATACTTGTGTAATCAAAACAAGTATCTAAAACTCATTAAAACCTTCAAGTCAGACTCTTGGGCAAAAGAAAATAACTGGAAACTAACATCCATTTAAAATAAACACAGAAAGCCATATTTTAATCTGTTTAAGTTCTGTACATATACTGGATGATTTATCAAGATAACATTGCTCTGCATAACTAATAGCAAAGTCAAGAATTAGGCACAGCAAATTTGTTGGTTGGAGTAGCACAGGTAATTTAATGCCTAAGAGAACCACTCCATGACCTTCTGGGTAGTTTCACAGAAAGATTCACAGAATATTACCTGTGAGTTGAATCTTCCCTCCTAATGACCCAGGAAGCTATTTGTTGATGAAAAGTAAGGTACAACTCCTACTGTGAGATACAAACTTAAAAGAAGCATGTAATAGTAATAATAATAGTAATAATAATAAGAACACTTGTTCAGTGCTTCACTATGTCCCAGGTAATATCCTAAGTGTAAAAGCCATTTAATCCTCAAGACACTATGATACAGTATTACTGTTACCCTATTTTTCAAATGAAGAAATGGAGAAGTTAAGTAATTTATCCAAATATAGCTCACCGGTGGTATAGAAAGATCCAAATTTAGGCAGCCAGAGTCTGTGTTCTTAACCATTATGATATACTACTTCTCAGGAGAAAATTAATAGGATATTAATAGAAAGTAATATCCAGATGTATAATATAACTTGCATTTATATTAGAAACTATTTTGGTGAACTGTGTATAACTGCAGACTACCAGGCAACCTCATGTGCTAGTTCTCAGAAGCTTCTGTGCTGGATCCCAGAAGTTTTCTCTCTGCCCAGAGTTACCCAAGGCCCTCATGGGGCTTGCATGTTCCAAGGCTAGGTAATCTGCAAGGTTTCCATGTTGCCTACAACGTCCATGTGTACTTTCCACTTTCTGTACCCTGTGAGATACACTCAGTATATGTGGCTCAGTGGAATAATCTTGGCAAACAGAATAACAGGAGGAGAGAAGAAAACAGTCCCCCCACACCTCTCCTGGAGAAGGCACCATGAATGCTCTCAGCTCCTTCACCATCTCCCATATTTTCTGGTCTTTTCACTGAACCTAGGAGATGATGAAAATAAGTTCCCCACTATGGCCCCATGTGTAAAGGAAATTCCTGAACTTGGCTAACACTTCCCCTGGAAACAGGCTAATTAATCCTACCGTATTTCTACCAGGTTTCATATATTACAGCTCAAGACCAAGTCTGACTGTAGGCATGGTCAAGTCTGGTCTTTGTGAAATCCAAGCAGCAACACTTATTTAAATAACTGGGCTATGTAAAAAATTAAACAACAACACAACATATAAATATATGTATCATTTTCTCATTAATTATCTTAACCATTTTATAGTATTTGGGCAAAAAATACGCATTTAATAATATGAAGAAATTCAAATTCACTTTTGGTATTACCTTTTGACCATTTAATTAATGGTTTATAATATCCCAGCACCAAATTTTTATAGTATCATTCAGCTAATGGGTTCTGATACATATTCTGTGAATGTTCTAGAGGTGAGAGTTGGGATGACAAATACCTGAGTCTCCACTCCTCTTATCACTCAAATTCTCTGCCAGTATGTGAGTAGATTCTGTAGCTGGTACAAACAGAAGAAGGAGTTGGGGGAAATGTAGCAGCTCAACCAACGCCTTCCTGCTTCTGTTTAACTCTGATCTTGCTACTTGATTATGACCATATGCTCAGTTACTAATTTCAAACTCATCTAAGCCTGGAAAAAGTCTCAGAGTCAGAATTACTAGTTCCCTCTAAGTGTCAACTGAGAAAAAAAAATGCACAACCTAAAATCTGAGAAGTATGTTTTACTCAGGGCATTACTGAGGACTACAGCCCGGGAAGGCAGCCTCTCAGATAGCTCTGAGGGACTGTTCTGAAGGGGTTTTTGCTGGAAAAAAAAATTGGTTGAACATCAAAAGATTACCGCTAATCACAAAAACTAGACATCTCAAGTTAATGACTTTAGAGTTTTTCTCTGTAGGGGAAGATGCAAGAGTCTGGGCTCACTGAAATTATTCCTTCAATATGCATCTTAACTCTCTAGGGCCAGTATCCTCTTTTTCTCCATTCCGAATTCCCCTCAGGGAACACCACTGCGAGCAGCTGCAGGGGCTGGTGACTTGGTGACTTGGTGGCAGGCAACATTCTTTGTGTACTGAAATGATAGGTAACATTTGTTTTGTCCATATAGGTAAAATGCAAAATCTCTGAGGCAAGAGATACAGCATATTGTGTTGTTGTCTCTGTCTCTGGCCTCCTCTATGCCTCCAATTCCACTCCTTTTCTCAAGGTCAATATTCAGTGAAATACTTGGCTTCAAAGGTATCACAAGAAATCTTTATGCCAATACCTAGGTGACTTGAGCTATTCCTCTTCTTTTCTGCATGAAAGCATTTGAAGCCTGCATTCTTTGATAGCCTCGCCCCTAGATGATTGAGCAAATTTGTTAATAAAACAGAATACTTAAATTTGAATATCTTATGGCATAAATATAGGACAGATCAACTTTCTAAAAAGAAATGTGCTGTTTAAAGAATGTTTGAAATTTTCTCAGTGACAAATACTCTTTGATCTTTGCAGTGGTAGGAATAGTCATCAAAAAGTGAAAGTAGGTTAATCCACATTGCAATAGTTCTCACTTGACTGACTCACTCTTATTCAGTGTGGGTAATGATTACAATTTCACGATAACCCAAATTTTCCACCTCCAAGCTGTGCATTTGTCTTGTTGCTGAACAACAAAATTGCCTCAGGTGACTGTGCCCTGTGCAAGAAATTATTTTCAACAGCCTGAAGCATAACAGAATGTTTTATGTGACAAGTTCAAGAAATGTTTCTTATCAGACATCACAGGAGTCACTTTTACCTCTGTTGCCAATCTGATCTGTCCGGCTTGTATTTTTGTAAAAAAAATTTAAAAAACAACAACTTTCATCATACTCACTCTGCTTCTTCCAGATACAGTGTCAAACCAATACATAAATAAAGTTGCTTTCTAAAGCATGAACACCTTAATTTTCATGGCCTCCATTGAATTGTGCCTTAGACATTTACTAGCTCACCTTGGATTATTACACACTTTTGAAGAAATACAGAACCAAACCTTGTCTAAGAGCATAAACTGAACAACTACAATGACAGGTAGCTAAAAATGACTTTTTGTTAACTCCTGAAAGATACAGGTTTGATGCTTGGCAATATTCAGAAATATAGGAGCACAATTTGGAAGAATCATTTAAATAGTGACTCTGCTCTAGAATTATAGAATGCCTTTCTTCAGAAATCTCAGAGTATTTCCAAGTATAAATTGTCTAGACTCAAATAACAACGGGGCTAACAATTGCGAATTAACAGAGGCCCACGGGCAGGTGTGCTGTTTTCTTCGTTCGTGGGCAGGTGATTTACCTCAGGGACTTTCAACTACATGCAGTGAAAACACAAAGCAGCATCATTTGAAAGAACTGAGCTGAGTTTCTTAAGCTCCCTGTTATGACTGGTGTCAACTAAACTATTTTAATCTTATCAATTCATCATGCATTTTTTCAAATGTATACTGAGAAAATATCTATGAAGGGAGAAATCTGGTTGACCTGGTAGTTTTCATTGTCAAAATTTTCCATAGTGAGTTGGCATGTCAGCTCATGAGAGCTCATACACACTTCCATGAGTTTTTCTAGAGGAAGGAAAAGTAGGAGAGAAAAACTAATGAAATGAGAAAGGAACAATACAAAAATAAAAGGGATATGAGTTAGAATGGAATTTGGTACCTATTAAATGTGATTACACATTTGGAAATTTATAAGACAGATTTAGCTGGTATCCTTGATAATTTTCAGATTCAAACTCTGATTTGATTTATTCTTTTTTCCCTGTTTCTCACTCTCTGTATTCAACCTTTTTTATTACTGACTACATCGAATAAAGTCTACACAGATTTTAAACTTTACGTGCAACCAAGAGTCATAGCAGGCTCCAGGTAGAGAGGCATGAGGCATGCAGGTTATTTGAAGTTTGTGGATGAGTGAAGAAACCTTTCGGTAGCAACCAGTTCAGGCAGAGAAATGGTGGGATATTTCATTAGGTAGATATAAGACAACTTCTAGAGCATCTGATCCCTATATGGGGACTTAAACCTCATCTACTGTATTAGTTTTCCATTGCTATTATAATAAATGACTACAATGTAGTGGCCTAAAGCAACATCCATTTATTATCTGACAATTTTGTAGGTCAGAAGTCACCATATATTGTGGCTCAACTGGGTCATCTGCTTAGAGTCTCAAAGCCCGAAGTCAATGTGTTCACAGGCTGTGTTCTCTTCCAGAGACTCTGAGGATAAATCCAGGCTAATTTACATTGTTGGCTGAATTCAGTTCTTCCTTGCTGAGGAACTGAGTCCCTGTCCCTTGCTGGCTGTCAGGAGCCTGCCTTTGCTCCTAGGGTATGCCCACGTTTCTTCTCATGCCTTCCATTGGCATCCTCCAACGATGGCAGGACGAGTCCTTCCCACACTTCAGATCTCCCTGACTTCCCTTTCTGACACATTCCTCTGAGTGTAGCCAGAGAAAGTTCTCTGCTTTTAAGAGCTCATGTGGTTAGAATGTGTCAACCCAGATGATCCAGGATAATCTGCACATTTTAAGGTTCAAAACTTTAATTCCATACATAAATTCCCTTGCCATGCAATGTGACACATTCACAGGTCTCGGGGATTTGGCCAGGGCCATTTCTGGAACACAATTATCCAGCCTACTATATGCATCTTCACAGATTCCCTTGGTTAGACCAGTCATGCAGGTCAACCTGGTTTCCAGGGGAGGGGATATAGACCCCACTATCTAATAGGGGGAATGCCAAGGTCATATTAAAAATAACATGTGAGGTGTGAGAACTTGTTGCAGGCATATTGAAAAATACAGTCTGACACAGGAACAGACCCTACAATGATAGGTAGGTTGGAGCCAGATTCTAGAGGTTTTGGTGCCAAGGGGGAGGTTTGGAGTCCATCTGGGAGTCAGTGAAAAGTGATGATTTTTAAGCAGAAAAGTAAGATGGGTACAGACAAGGAGGAGAAGGTGGAGATAGAAATGATAAGAATTGTAGTCTCCTGAGATTGTCCCATTTAATACGGCCAGGATTTTTATTGTGCTTTGAAGGCAGGCCAAACTGCAAGTGTCATTATCTGAATCAAAAGGATTCCCAGTGATTTTGTGTTACTCTCCCAATGTTGCTTCATAATAGATGTAAAAGTTAATTTGACCCTCTATTCCACAATATGAGTATGCAGAGTACCAGGTACCAGCAGGTACCAGGGTTTATGGAATCAATTTAAGACTTACGTTGTTTTATTCTATTGGAAGGATGATTTTCAATGTTTATCACAGCACTGACTGCACACAACATGAGTACTACTCCCTCGCCCCCATTTAAGCTCTACATTAAAGGGTTTCCGCCCACAGGAAGTTTTGGCTGAAGTGGAAAAATTCTGAATATATGACATTCTCACGCACACCCAGTCTAACTGCAATTTCATGCTTAGAATGAAAGCTTAAAAGTCAATAAGGACACTGGCATTTTTCACAGAACTAGAACAAAAAAATTCAAAATTTGTTTGGAAAAACAGAAGACCCCGAATAGCCAAAGCAATCTTGAGAACGAAAAACGGAGGTGGAGGAATCAGGCTCCCTGACTTCAGACTATACTACAAAGCTACAGTCATCAAGACAGTGTGGTACTGGCACAAAAACAGAAAGATAGATCAATGGAACAGGATAGAAAGCCCAGAGATAAACCCACGCACATATGGTCAACTTATCTTTGATAAAGGAGGCAGGAATGTACAGTGGAGAAAGGACAGTCTCTTCAATAAGTGGTGCTGGGAAAACTGGACAGGGACATGTAAAAGTATGAGATTAGATCATTCCCTAACACCATACACAAAAATAAGCTCAAAATGGATTAAAGACCTAAATGTAAGGCCAGACACTATCAAACTCTTAGAGGAAAACATAGGCAGAACACTCTATGACATAAATCACAGCAAGATCCTTGTGGACCCACCTCCTAGAGAAATGGAAATAAAAACAAAGATAAACAAATGGGACCTAATGAAACTTCAAAGCTTTTGCACAGCAAAGGAAACCATAAACAAGACCAAAAGACAACCCTCAGAATGGGAGAAAATATTTGCAAATGAAGCAACTGACAAAGGATTAATCTCCAAAATTTATAAACACTCATGCAGCTCAATAGCAAAAAAACAAACAACCCAATCCAAAAATGGGCAGAAGACTTAAATGGGCATTTCTCCAAAGAAGATATACAGACTGCCAACAAACACATGAAAGAATGCTCAACATCATTAATCATTAGAAAAATGCAAGTCAAAACTACAATGAGATGTCATCTCACACCAGTCAGAATGGCCATCATCAAGAAATCTAGAAACAATAAATGCTGGAGAGGGTGTGGAGAAAAGGGAACACTCTTGCACTGCTGGTGGGAATGTGAATTGGTGCAGCCACTATGGAGAACGGTATGGAGGTTCCTTAAAAAACTAAAAATAGAACTACCATATGACCCAGCAATCCCACTACTGGGCATATACCCTGAGAAAACCATAATTCAAAAAGAGACATGTACCAAAATGTTCATTGCAGCTCTATTCACAATAGCCCGGAGCTGGAAACAACCTAAGTGTCCATCATCGGATGAATGGATAAAGAAGATGTGGCACATATATACAATGGAATATTACTCAGCCATAAAAAGAAACGAAACTGAGCTATTTGTAATGAGGTGGATAGACCTAGAGTCTGTCATACAGAGTGAAGTAAGTCAGAAAGAGAAAGACAAACACCGTATGCTAACACATATATATGGAATTTAAGAAAAAAAAATGTCATGAAGAACCTAGGGGTAAAACAGGAATAAAGACACAGACCTACTTGAGAATGGACATGAGGATATGGGGAAGGGGAAGGGTAAGCTGTGACAAAGCGAAAGAGAGGCATGGACATATATACAGTACCAAACGTAAGGTAGATAGCTAGTGGGAAGCAGCCGCAGAGTATAGGGAGATCAGCTCGGTGCTTTGTGACCGCCTGGAGGGGTGGGATAGGGAGGGTGGGAGGGAGGGAGATGCAAGAGGGAAGGGATGTGGGAACAGATGTATATGTATGACTGATTCACTTTGTTATAAAGCAGAAACTAATAAAAAAAAAAGTCAATAAGGAAAGGCAGTAGAGTAGATTACTGGTAAATTCTTCATCAAAGAAAATATTCCAAAACCCTTCACTGGCAGCATAACCTTTTATTTTTCTTGGTCAAAAAGCTATTTTTTTCCATGCTACAAAAATATACACTTTAACATCACCAACCTACAGCATTGCATCTAAAGACTTTTAAAAGACTCGAAAAGAGTAACATGAACTAGAGATACCATGTAGAGACAGACGTTTATCGAAGAACAGATGGAAATAAAGACTGGCAGCTCCTCCTGCCCTCAGATGGGTCTCTGTTCCTCTGGGTGTTTGTGCCACTTCATACAAACTGATTAACTAGAGGATACAGATGCAGGGGGAACAGGAGGCTTTATTTTGTGTTCCACTGAGTTCAAAGAGTGAAAATATCATGATCTAATTACCATTTAATTTCTGAGGTCAAAATGTTAACTGGTAATTTTCAAAGCTGTGTATTTTTGCTGTGATACTTGGTGGCTACAAATAAATAGCAACAATGTTTAGCCCCGATTTCAGTGCACACAGGAGACAACTTGATTTTTCTCCCATTGTCACCTTCAGAGCTCTGCAGGCTCCCCCCTTCTCCACACCTTACAGACAACCCCTCTGTCTGTGACACATTCATTCAGGTATTAAAATGCCCAGTCGATTCCAATTTCATTCAAAGCAGACTACGTTTGTACATTCATTTTCCATCTGCTTTCATCCACAGAGTGAAAGAATGTCAAAGACATTCATGCTGGGATAATGGAACACCTGGGTGGACTCTTCAGCATCCCTAACATGGGCAGTGCACTCACTGGCTGACCTCTTCAAATCCTTCCTCCCCCTGGGTACAGCTCCTCTACTTACAGATAAGAACCTGCAGGCAGGACCCTCTAGATGGCTCAAACACCCACAGCATCTTTGTCACACCTAATGTGGATCTACAGTTTCCCTTACTTTGCGGCCCCCTCTCTCCACACATATCTATTTCAGCCAGTAACCACTTCTCTAGCTAAAAGCAGACACTGATTTAAATCATGCTCCCAAATTCCTGGAGACACACGCCAGGTTCTTCTGAGAGAACCCTCACCAAGCTCTACCCCAGTATCTTTGCAGAGACTGGACTATGAGTGCTAAAGCTTACTCCTTCCCAGTTGGCAGGAAGAAGGCAGATTCTACTTTTTACAGGCACCACACTTGTACACTGTATTCTCTTAGAGCTTCCCTGATTTGGGCCTGAATGTGAGTGGGGATCAGGACAAACCTCTTCCTTTCCCTGCCCCTGCAAGCAGAAGAGTCAGAGCTCTCCCTTCTCCTAAGTACTCCTTTCAAGGGATCCTCCTCTTGGATTTCTAGAGGTGGTAACATTCATTGGATCAGTTCTTCGCTCGTTAATAAGTCCTGGATGCATGTATCTAGCAGCTAGATCTTTCTAGAATATGGATAAATTACCACCTATTGTTCTAAGTTAGAGGCTCAGCTGAAATTTCAAGATAGCAAGACAATTCCATTCCATATTCTATTACATATTACCAAGTTTATTTGCACTATGATCTACCTTCAGATACCAATCAAGAATTCTAAATATGGAACTCTAACTTAGGAGCCCACAAGATTTATCAGATATTATCTTTTCTTTAAAAAGGAATTTGTCTGAATAAAAATCTGCTGGCAGATCTTCTTGGCAATGGGTTCCCATTTTCTTCTGTTATTTCTTTATTTGTAACATCAGACTTTAAGAGAGAGAGACAGACAGAGAAGCAGAGGCTCATGGGGGAAAAGTAGGAAAAGTCAAAGAAGAGAATGTTTGTGAATGAGAGAGCCAGAATTTTTAAATGATCATTCTAGCCTGTTACTCTGAATTCTTCATGCCACCTTTCCCCCCCAAAGAAAATAAAATAGCAGCTGATATATAATATTTCCTACTTTTCATGACATGAGCTACATCTTTAAATAGATGTGTGCTTTAGGAGTATTTTGGGAAGAACATATGTGAATTTATCCTGATAACAGCAGAAATAATCCTCTCAGATGCCCTATCATTCTATTCTGAGTATGGCAGGTTGTTCCCAGCTGAGCCTCAACTGGCTTTGAGAGGCAGAGCCTGGCTGACTGCTAACTGGTTGCGATGATGGCTTTCAGGCATTGATTTGCAAAAGTTGATAAGCCTGGGGACAAGGGAACCTTCTAAGATTTTCCAGGTGCCTGGAGATTTTCAACATACATAAACTGAAGGATAAAAAGCATCAATGTCGGGCCTCCCTGGTGGCGCAGTGGTTGAGAGTCCGCCTGCCGATGCAGGGGATACGGGTTCGTGCCCCGGTCTGGGAGGATCCCATATGCCGCGGAGCGGCTGGGCCCGTGAGCCATGGCCGCTGGGCCTGCGCATCCGGAGCCTGTGCTCCGCAACGGGAGAGGCCACAACAGTGAGAGGCCCGCATACAGCAAAAAGAAAAAAAAAAAAAAAAAGCATCAATGTCTCAGCCTAGTGGTTAGGTCAGATCCTCATCAGAGAGGTCCAAATTTCTTAGAGGATTTTCCTAACCAGTTTGTAATTCCCTTCAACCTGCTAACCTTGAATCAGACAACATGTTTGCTTTTTAATGGTCTTCTAACACATGTATGATCTACATTTGAGTTGGAAAGGCTAAAAATATTTTTTCCTTATCTAGGGCCAAATATCTTGCCTTCTGTGGATAACTACAGGGTATTTAAAACAACAACAAAATGTTTATGTACTTGATTATGAGATATAGACAATGGCTTGTTAAAACTTTTATTCTATTAATACTACAATGCTTCTCTAATTGTTTTATGAATTTGGCCTTAAATAAGGAAAACTGAAAGTGTTAAACAGGCATGAGCTGTCGCATTTGTTTTCATCAATGAGCAGTAACACTGATTTCAGGACTTAAGAAACTATAACTAAGCCCATGTCTAAGAAGAAAAATCTCTACTTACGTTGGACCAATGATCAAATGAACCAAACATCCTCAGACCCCACCAACCATAAGATAAAATGAGTGAAAATTAGGTAATATGAAAATTCACTACCCGAATCTCACTACTCTTTAGCCTTTAATTGCCTAAGTGCAGAGCCTCAGCTACCCCATCACCCCCACTCCTACCAATGTCCAGTGTCCTTTTCCCTTGCAATAGCTTCACGATTTTTTTCAGTGTAGTCCTTTTTCCTCCAATGTGGCAAAAAATAAGGTCACTGAGAACTCCCAAGGTTTACATTTTACAGCCTCCACCCCACAAAGAAAGATTAGACCAATGATCTCTTGAGCCAAAGTGAAAAAACTAAAGCCACAGATGTATTGGTCCTGTTAGAGTGGCAACCAATCCCTGGGCCAATTAACTGCAGTCAGGGAGTGAGCCACACTGGACACGGGCTGCTTCTGCTTCTGTGGCAGCCTGAGGATTACGAGAGTGGACAGCATTTCGATAACAGTGGGACATCTTTCCTAATGAGAAAATAAGGGCTTAAGTTTCATCCTTACATTCATTCACCTATTATTTGCCAGACATTTTACTAGATTCTAGGGATGCAACCATTAATAAGAAAGATAGCTCTTGTCTAGCAGAACTTAGTGTTATATGTTATGGTAGAGAATGATAAACAAGAAACAAAAATTCAGTAAAATAAAGCTATCATGAATACTAAAAAAAAAAAAAAACTCAAGCACCATGCTAAATGGTTTATATGCATTATTCTCCTCTAATTTTCATAAAACTTAGTAGGATCACTTGACAACTGAAGAAAACTGAGGCTTAGCCTGGCAGTGTAACTTATTCCAAGTCAAACAGCTAAGAAAGCACAGATTGGAGTTTTTGAGAGAGGTCTGCTTGACACCAAAATCTACATCTTTCTAGATTAAATCACACTCTGCTATTCTGATAGAATCACACAGGAACACATAAAAATGACATTCATGGTCAAGGAAAGCTTCTCAGAGGAGCTGAAGTATAAATTGGAACCTTAAGGATGAATACAATTTAGCTCACTAAAGAGGAGGTGGTGTGTTCTAGACAAAAACAACAACATAAGCAAAGAGATGGGAATGAGATGGTCACAGTTCAGGAAGTGAAAGACCTGTAGTGCTGCTGAAACAAAGTAAGGGGAAAATGCTGTCAAAATAAAACCTAGAGGAGAATTCACACTGGTGCATGTGTCAACAGTTCACTCCTTTTTATTGCTGAGTAGTATTCACTGTGTCGATGTACCACAATTTGTTTATCCATTCGTCTGTTAATGGGCATTTGGACTATTTCAAGTTTATAAATAAATCCACTATAAACATTTGCATATTCATATATCACTGTATAAACATATCTTTTATTTTTCTTTGGATAAAAACCTAGGAACAGAGTGACTGGATCATATGGTAGTACACGCTTACATTTATAAAAAACTGCCTAATTGTTTTCCAAAGTGGCTATACAATTTTATATTCCTACCAGAAGTGTATGAGGGTTGAAATTCTTCCATATCTTCCCTGACACTTGCCATGGTCAATCTTTTTAATTTTAGATATTCTAATAAGTATGAGGTAGTATCTCCTTGTGGTTTTAATTTGTGGTTCCCTAAAATATGAAACATCTTTTCATGTTGTTATTTGCCATCTATATATCTTACTTGACAAGGTGTTTTTTTCAAATTATTTTCCCATTTTATATTGGGTTGTTTATTTTCTTATTGTTGAGTTTTGAGAGTTCTTTAATACTCTGTAATTCAAGTTCTTTGTTAGACATATGATTTATAAGTATTTCTCCTATTTTGTGACTTTTCATTCTGTTACCAGTATCTCTTGAAGAGCAGAAGTTCTTAATTTTGATAAAATCTAATTTATCAATGTTTACTTTTGTGAACCATGCTTTTGGTATCATATGTAAAAGTTCTTTGCCTAAACACGCAACGACAAAAATTTTCTCCTGGGCTTTATTTTAGAAGTTTTACAGTTTTAGGTTTCACATTTAGGTCTATGATCCATAACTTTGAATTATATGGAAGTTCAAAGGACCTAGAATAGCCAAAATTAACTTTGAAAAAAAATAACAAAGTCAGAGTACTACCTCATTCCAAGAGTTATTACACAGCCACAGTAATCAAGAGTGCAATATTGGTCTAAAGAGAGACAAATATACTGATGGAACAGAAAAAAGAGTCCAGAAACACACTCATTCATACATGGTCAACTGATTTTTAACAAAGTTACATAGGCAATTCAGTGGCAAAGGATAATCTCTTCAACAAAGCATGCTGGAAAAATGGGATATTCATATGCAAAAACAAATAAATAAATAATGAACTTTGATCCATATTTCATGCCATCCAAAACTGGTTACAATTGTTAATAAATTATTTAAAATAGCTAACAAAAGTGTGATTAATAGACGATTGATATTGTTGAGAAAAAGGAACCCCCCCCTACACTGTTGGTAGGCATGTAAATTGGAACAACCACTATGGAGAACAGTATGGAGTTTACTTAAAAAATTAAAAATAAAACTGCCACATGATCCAGCAACCGCACTCCTGGGCATATATCTGGAGAAAACCATAATTCAAAAATATGCATGCACCCCAAGATTCATTGCAGCACTATTTACAATACAGTAGCCAAGACATGGAATCAACCTAAAGGTCCATCAACAGAGGAACGGATAAAGAAGATGTGGCATGTATATACAATGGACTATTATTACTCAGCCATAAAAAAGAATGAAATAATGACATTTGCAGCAACATGGATAGACCTAGAGGACAGAGACAAATATTATATGATATCACTCATGTGGAATCTAAAAAAAATGATGCAAATGAACTTATTTACAAAACAGAAACAGACTCCCAGACATTGAAAACAAACTTACGGTTACCAAAGGGGAGAGGTCGGGGGGAGGGATAACTTAGGAGGTTGAGATTAACACATACACACTACTAAATATAAAATAGATAATCAACAGGGACCAACTGTATAGCACAGGGAACTCTACTCAATATTCTGTAATAACCTATGTGGGAAAGGACTCTGAAAAAGAATGGACAATGTATATGTATAAATGTACCACTTTGCTGTACACCTGAAACTAACACATTGTAAATTAACTACACCCCAATATGAAATAAAAATAATATTTCCTGGGACTTCCCTGGTGGCACAGTGGTTAAGAATCCGCCTGCCAATGTGCCACAGCTATTGAGCCTGCACACTAGAGCCCACAAACCACAACTACGGAAGCCTGCGTGCCCAGAGCCCGTGCTCCGCAACAAGAGAAGCCACCGCAATGAGAAGCCCGCGCACCGCAATGAAGAGTAGCCCCCACTCGCCACAACTAGAGAAAGCTGGCGTGCAGCAACAAAGACCCAATACAGCCAAAAATAAATTAATTAATTAAGTTAAAAAAATAATATTTACTTAAAAAATAAAAATAGCTAACAAAAATGTGATTAATAGAATCTTGATTAATACAACAGATACATTCATACTACCAATATGTGTCAAGGGTAAAACTAGACTTACACAGGAGTAAAAATACCAGAAGGGAGAAAAGGTTTCACTAAAATAAGAATATCATATGTATAGTACAGAGATAAAGATAAAGCAAGTGAAAATAGAAAAAGCTTTAAATTAGATCAAAGAGCTTTTATAAAGGAAATGTCATCATTTTACAAAACAATATTTTCTTACTCCAGTTGTTTTCAAGCTTATTTTTAGTCATGGGAGACTTTATTCAAGGGAAATGTTAATTAGAACCAAAAACAAATAACTCTGGTTGAAGCTAGGGTGAGGAGCTGAAACCACATTAGTTGACTGCTCTTCACCACCGTCTTTCTGTACATACACACAAACAGCTATCACTGAGGTCCCTTGAATACTTTAGGTAGACTTCAGTTTGAACACTAGGTTCTTGGTTTGGATGTGGGAGAAAGGTAAGTAGAATTGTGGATCACCGGTATGCACACTGTCAGCCTTATTAGATGTATTAGTTTCCTAAGGCTGTCATATCAAAGTACCTGCAACTGGGTGGCTTAAAGCAACAGGAATGTGTTGTCCTCCCAGTTCCAGGAAGCTAGAAGTCTGCAGTCAAGGTGTTGGCAGGGCCAAGGCTCTAGGAGAGGACCCTTCCTTGCCCCTTCCAGCTTCTGGCAGCCCCAGACCTTCCTTGGCTTGTGGCCGCATAATTCTAATCTCTGCCTCCATGTCATATGGCACTCTCCTTGTATCCTGACACAGCCATCTCCATACAGGAGCATCACTCACGTTAGGTGAGAGGCCCGCTTCACTCAAGTATGACATCATCTTAACTGTTTGCATCTGCAATAATCTTATTTCTAAATAAGGTCACATTCTGAGGTACTTCACAATGTGACTTCAACATATCTTTTGGGGGGTAGACACAATTCAAACCATAACACTAAATAATTCCAAATTGTTCTTTAAGTTGGTTGTACCAATATTCACTTCCAATAACAATGTATTAGAATTCACTTTTTCAATATGCTTATCATTATTAACTTTTAAAATTATGTCTAATTTTACGGCTACAAAATAGCATTTCTCTGTTGCATTCTCCTGATTACTAGCAAAACTGAGTATCTTTTATATGCATAATGGGCATCCTGGCTTCCTCTTTTGTAAACTGCTTGCTCATGTCCTTTGTTTATTTTGCTATGGGGTTGTCTTTTTTTAATTGATTTGTAGATCTCTATAGTTTTTGTATAGTAATTGTGGTTACATAAATGCTTGCTGTATTTAACATATTTAACAATCAAAACAATATTTAATGCAACCAATTAACTCTATTACCTAAAAAGGCAAAAATGAAAGTTGAGGATGGAAGAATAATACATGGCGTTTGTGGTACACCCTCACACACACACATACCCACAGACATCTCCATACTGGTTAATTATTCTCACCCCCAAGGTGAAATTGTTACTCCAGACAAGTAGGAAAGCTTATGTGATGCCAGGTCCCTAAGCAGAGGACCTGTGGAGGGATTTTCCATCTCTTAGAATAAGATTAACTGGAGAACCAACACAAGCCTCAATAACTAGTTTCAACAATTTTCTCTATTCTTCATATAACACACTATTCTAGAGCTAATGAAACAACCTGAGTGTCAACATGCTGGAAAATATCACATTTTTGAACTAAGGACTGGAACCATTTAAGGAACCACTTGGAAGAAGCCACCAATATGAAATCTGAACTGTGGCAATAGATAAAAGCCAGCTTATCTTTAGAGTATATTCTTTTTTTTTTTTTTTTTTTTTTTTTTTTCCGTACGCGGGCCTCTCACTGTTGTGGCCTCTCCCGTTGCGGAGCACAGGCTCCGGACGCGCAGGCTCAGCGGCCATGGCTCACGGGCCCAGCCGCTCCGCGGCACATGGGATCCTCCCAGACCGGGGCACGAACCCGTATCCCCTGCATCGGCAGGCGGACTCCCAACCACTGCGCCACCAGGGAGGCCCTAGAGTATATTCTATTTGCAAACATTTGGGAACAGGACTAAAACAGAGAATACAAAGATCTCTAAGAGTACAAGGTGGTTGTCTTCACTTTATGCTCAGTACGATTTTTGAGATAGTGATTTTTAAAGTATAATTTATCCATTCATAAAAGTAGTTTGTGTGTATATATAGATATATACAAATAAATATGGAAATATACAAATATTAAAAAGTATATGCAAAGTCACACTACTTTAAGCCAGGTATGTTTCTCTCCAGTTTTCTTTAAACATAAATTTTTGTTTGTCTACTTCTTTATTTGGTTGACTAGTATAGAATTAGTCAGGATAAACTGCAGGTTATACTGCAGTAACAAATTAACTCTGATATCTAAGCGTCTTAATACAACAAGGGCTATTTCTCATTAACTCTGAATGTTCGATACAAGAGTACTTTGTTCTACTCCACAAAGTCTGCAGCTGATGGAAGCTCATAATTAAAAAAATGTAGTTTCAGAACTCCTTTCAGAGGACAGTAGAAGTAGTAGAAAACCACACAGAGGCTTTTCCGATCATATCTCATGGGCAAGAACAAGTCAATGGCCCCATCTCATAGCCAGGGATCAGGGAAGGGTAGTCTCCCTCAAGCCCAGGAAGGAGAGAGAACTGGATATTGGTAAGCATTACAATGTATACCGGAGCAAATCTGCTTTGTTTTCTTTTTTATTTTGAAGCAGCAGTGGTTTTCCGTGGTAATAGTTTCTGAGGAATTTGGCCTGAGGAATTTGGCCTGATATCTTTTTATCTTACGCAACCCAAATTTGTCTCAGAATCGTTAGGAATTTCCATGTGTAATGTTATGTTGGCACTTTTTAATCTAAGCATATTACTTACTAAATTCCTTTCTGGAAAGGATCAGCTTAATATACTAGGGATATAGCTGACAGATACAAGCAGAAAGCAGCCCTGGAAGGTAATAAGCCGGGAGTGTTCCATGGCCATAACCTGTGTGAGCTTACGTCTTACAGAATTTCCATCCTCAACATTCCAACTAAACAGGAGTTTCTCAGCCTTGAGATGAGAAAGTAATACATTTTAATTTATTATGAATTTGAACTCTATTCTTCCTCCACTCACGTGGTCATTTGCCCTTGATTTTACTTTTCAATAAATACATAGCCCTGTTTCCTTTCCTGTAAAGAAGAAGCAATGAATCAACCATGAGAAAAAATGAGATAATCCAGAAGATAGATGGGGTGGGAAAAGTTATTTTCACGTTTAATAACATCCAATGTGCATTTTCACACCATTGGGAGGAAAAAAAGAGGATAAGGCTAAAATCAAATTTTAAAAAGAGACCTCACTTTTGATCTGTCCTATAAATTTTGAGAATGTTTGCTTTGCCTTTTGTAAATGAGGAAGTTTTACAGAAATTCCTACCTTTATCATTAGACACAGTGATCTTTGCTCACAGGCCTGCCTAGCATCTTCTAAGGGATATTTTAATTTCAATCTCTGTTTTTTACACATTATTTTCATCGAGGAGAGAGGAAGATATAATGTATTAATCATGCATTTATGGGCTTTGTCACCTGAAATTTTTAAATATTCTCAGTTCAAACTAATTGTGTTTGACTTCATGGTCCAGTTCTAATGCCATCCCTACCACACATCTTAGAACTCACTAGAAGAACTCATATATTCATTCTTCTGTCAATTCGTGGCCATTTGCTAACCAGCCCTTCAATAAGGACTTTATTACTTTTTTTTTAGTTAACTGGGTATTTGATTTTCCCATCTAATTGATTTTTGACTACCTGGGAACAGAAAGGATGTTTTATTTCATGCTAAGGAAATCCCTGTTATTAGTTTCCTATGGCTACTGTAACAAATTACCACAAACCTGGTGGCTTAAACCATCAGAAATCTATTCTCTCAGAGTTCCGAAGGCCAGAAATCTGAACTCAATTTCATGAGACAAAATCGAAGAAGGGCCTGTCAGCAGGGTCACATTTCGACTAGAGGCTCTAGGAAAGAAATTGTCCCCTGACCCTTCCAGCTTCTGATGGATATCAGCATCCTTTGACGTGTGGCCATATCACTGCAATCTCTGCCTCTCTGGTCACACTGCCTCCTTCCCTTCTTTGTGTATCTTATCTTCCTCTGCCTCTCTTGTACCAGGAAGCTCATGATGGCATTTAGGACCCACCCACATAATCCAGGATGACCTCTCCATCACAAGATTCTCATCACATCTGTGAAAAACCCATTTTCCAAATATGGTAGCATTTACAGGTAGAAGGAATTAGGACATGGACATATCTTTGGGAGCCTCATAAGTCTACCACATACCCCAACCCTTGCCTAGCTTGGAGCACAGTACGAACACAGCAGGCACTCAGGAACATCCTGAGAGTGATATCTGCCTGTCTCTACCTCTCTGATTGCGATGTTCCTTCTCTCTACTTCTCCTGGGGTATTACCTCTTCTGTGGACTGACTTATACTATTTGCACACCATCAAAGCCAACCTAAAATGGCAACCTTCATTTTAGGGACTACATAATTTTCCACCTTGGTCTCCACAGACTACTAATTCATTCTCTCAATGGCCTCATTCCAAAACTCATGAGAGAGACTATCTAATCCATCTTTTGTGTCTCGCATTCACTACTTGTGAAGTCAGCTTAGACCAGAAGGAAGAGCTCAGAATTATAGATTTTGCAGATTCTCTCTTAAGGAAGTGGGGGTGGGAGATAAAACTGGTTCCTTGAATATGGTGGAGATGTATGATAGACACTTCTTTAATCTTTGGTATGCAAGACTAACTTCAGTCTACAGGTTTGTTAATCAGAGTTTTAGGACCTAGATTAGAGGAAATTTAGTGAATAATACCCCCTTCTTTTGTTTCCTACACACCACCTTCAGAAATCTGGGAACTCTTTTTTTCTGGGCACATTTTGCCGGGCACCACAAAGATTGAACCTTGGCACTCCTAAGAGACCAGGGCAAGGCACCTGATGTCTAACCCCAGTTTAACCTCTCTCTATATGTCTTTTGGCAAAATACATTCCTTCTAGTTCCGATTTTCTAGCATCGGTAGGGGAACACTGTATCTTAATATATCATTTCCACCAACTTGAATAACTCCAAACTAATGTAAATATATACTTTTACATTATTAAGAAATAATATAATTTCCAAATGAATACATTTTATTGCCTCTCCAAAGGAAATCATATGATACATTGTGAAATCCAATAATAGAAACAGAAACAAGAAAAAAAAAACAGAGAAATTCTATTCTGTTGCTGCCAACAGCCTGGAAATCCCCTTTAAGAAACATTTTAAAATTAAGATAGCAGCTGGAAGCATTTAGATATTCCAAAATACTTCAACATCCCTTATGGTCTGCCATTTAAATAAGATTTTTAATCATGTATTTAAAAAAGAAATAAAGACTGGATTTCTTAGCAAAATGATTTTTGGAAAAATTGCTTTCTTATTTCTAAGAATATCAGAGGTTATAGATATTTGGTCCCAGACAAGCCTTTTTCTTCTGCAACTGCAAGAAAATACCTCTGGTCTGTGCCAGCTCCTTCCCCTCTTCCCACTCCTATTTGAAAGGGGTATAGGCAGGAGATAGAAGGATATTAATCTCACACATATTGAACCAGTAATTGAGTAAAAATGTTTGTGGTATTTCCTCTTAACATTTTGTATGTATTTTTGTCTGCTGTTTTACAGTTTGGACTTTGTTCTCCCAAGAGACTCATAAGCCTTTTCCTTAAAATGCTTCCATCTTTTTTGTCTAATTTCTCTCAAATTTTCCCAGGATATTCTTTTGCTCCCTAAAAACAGAGACATTAATTTTAGGAAAGTTGGTTTCCCTAAAATTCAGCTTTCCACATGTGAGAGTTGTCCTGGGTACTCAGCACAGAATATCTGCTATCCAGTCGAGATGGTGCCTAGTTTGAGGTCTGCATTACTTTAATGCCTCTGTTTGTCTACCTCTAAATTGATCATAAAATGTATGTTACATGAAGCTTACTTACTGTTAATTAAGCACGCTCAAATCCTCACATGAAAGATAATACTTACAGTTACATTTTGAGATTTATATGTTAGTTATAAATAACTTTATGAGGAAAGTACCATAAATTCTTTGAGAAATATTTCCTGACAATATTTTCACTTTTCTCTCCAATTTAGAAACTTCACCAACAAAGACTGATGTAAGAACAAGACAAAAAAGGTTATAGTTTAAGAATTCTGATTAAGGAGAAGAAAGTCTGGAATTGACAACAGATATCTTTCTTTCTGTTCTGAAAATTCCAAGTTCCTAAATTTGCTTCTCTTTTCAAAGCTGGGAATTAGATTACTGTTAGGAAATCTTACATTTAATGAATAATAATCCAGGGCAGTCAAAATGTGCCTCTGAGCAAGTGTGATTACTGTTAGTCCACATCAGTCTTGGACATATATGCACAGTAATTCTGTGTCCAGTGCACACCTGCATATCTATTTGTCCCACTGGAATGCCCCTCTCCCCAGGAATACCAAGCTTGTCTGACTAGGCAAAGTAACCAAATGGCTCTTAAGTCCCTAGTTTCTGCCCTGTGATATTAGTGAAAAATTAAAAGAAGTCTGCGAAGGCTTGAAATCAAATATATCATGTGTGAATCTTCTCTCTACAAAATGCAAATGTTCCTATCAAATTTAATAGAGCACATTTAAAAAAAATTCCTTTCAATGGTTTATGCCAGAAACTTGGAGGTACAATGAACTGAGAGTACACAGGCAGGAAGTCTTTAGAGTGTCCTTGAAAAACTCCTTACCATTTGGCAAGAAAAATAATCCAGAAAAAAATTTTCTATATTATCTACATTTTGTACTAGAGAAGAGACAGATATAAACTTCAACACTGGTCTTCACTGACTAAATACCTCCCATTTTTCAACATTTAAGAGAAGGAGAGAGGGAGGTAGGGAGGGGAAGAGGAGAAGAAGAAGGAGAAGGAGAGAGGGAGGGGGAAAAGGAGAAGAGGGAAAAAAGGGAAGAAAAGACCACAAGACTGAGTTATGCTTCTTGTCCTCCAAATACCAAACTGAATGTTTGAGAATAACTTTTTACAGAAAGTAATGGAAGGAAAATATGGTATAAAAATGCTCTCCAAAATATGGTATCAATTTAGAATTGTTCCAGGACTAAATGAGAGCCCCTGTTTCTGGTCTTCGCTGTAAATTCTATTTTAACTTTAAAATTAATATACAGAAATCAGTTGCATTTCTATACACTAACAATGAATTACTGGAAAGAGAAATTAAGGAAACAATCCCATTTACTATTGCATCAAAAAGAATAAAATACCTAAGAATAAACCTGACTAAGGAGGTAAAAGACCTGTACTCAGAAAACTATAAGGCACTGATGAAAGAAATCGAAGATGACACAAATAGAAAGATATACCATGTTCTTGGATTGAAAGAATCAATATTGTTCAAATGACCATACTACCCAAGGCAATCTGCAGATTCAATGCAATCCGTATCAAATTACCAATGGCATTTTTCACATAACCAGAACAAATAATTTTAAAATCTGTATGGAAACACAAAAGGCCCTGAATAGCCAAAACGATCTTGAGAAAGAAGAACAGAGCTGGGGGTATCACACTCCCTGACTTCAGACAACACTACAAAGCTACAGTAATCAAAACAGTGTGGTACTGGCATAAAAACAGACACACAGATCAATGGAACATGATAGGGAGCCCAGAAATAAACTCACACACTTATGGTCAATTAATCTATGACAAAGGAGGCAAGAATATACAATGGAGAAAAAGACAGTCTCCTCAATAAGTGCTGCTGGAAAACTGGACGGCTACATGTAAAAGAATGAAATTAGAACATTCTCTAACACCATATACAAAAATAAATTCAAAATGCATTAAAGATCTAAATGTAAGACTGGATATTCCTAGAGGAAAAACATAGGCAGAACGCTCTTTGACATACATCACAGCAATACTTTTTTGATCCATCTCCTAAAGTAAAGGAAATAAAAGCAAAAATAAACAAATGGGACCTAATTTAACTTAAAAGTTTTTGCACAACAAAGGAAGTCATCGATAAAATAAAAAGATAACCTACTAAATGGGAGAAAATATTTGCAAATGATATGACCAATAAGGGATTAATATCCAACATACATAAAGAGTGCATACAACTCAACATCAAAAAACCAACAACCCAATTTTAAAAATGGGCAGAAGAACTGAATAGACATCTTTCCAAAGAGGAAATGCAGATGGACAACAGGCACATGAAAAGATGCTCAACATCACTAATCATCAGGGGAATGTAAATCAAAACTACAATGAGATATCACCTCACACCTGTCAGAATGGCTATCATCAAAAAGAACACAAATAACAAATGTTGGTGAGGATGTGGAGCAAAGAGAACCCTTGTACACTGTTGGTGGGAATGTAAACTGGGGCAGCCACTGTGGAAAACAGTATGAAGTTTTCTCAAAAAACTAAAAATAGAACTACCATATGATCCAGCAATTCCACTCCTGGGTATATATCTAAAAAAACAAAAACACTAATTTGAAAAGACACATGTAGCCCAATGTTCCTAGCAGCATTATTTATAATTGCCAAGATATGAAAGCAACCTAAGTGTCCATCAACAGATGAATGGATAAAGAAGATGTGGTATACATTGTGGTGTATACATACACACACACAATAGAATACTACTCAGCCATAAAAAAGAATGAAATTTTGCCATATGCAACAACATGGACGGACTTGGAGGGTATCATGCTAAGTGAAATAAGTCAGACAAAGACAAATACTGTATGATATCACTTATATGTGGAATCTGAAAAATACATCAAACAAACAAATATAACAAAAGAAGAAGCAGACTCATAGAAATAGAGAACTAGTGGTTACAAGTGGGGAGAGGGGAGAGGGGCAACACAGGGTGGAGGAGTGGGAGGTACAAACTATTGGGTATAAGACAAGCTACAGGGATGTATTGTACAACATGGGAAATATAGCCAATATTTTTAATAACCATAAATGGAGTGTAACCTAAAAAAAGTGTATTAAAAGTAAAAAAAAAAAAAGAGCTTCCCTGGTGGCGCAGTGGTTGAGAGTCCGCCTGCCAATGCAGGGGACACGGGTTTGTGCCCCAGTCTGGGAGGATCCCACATGCCGCGGAGTGGCTGGGCCCATGAGCCATGGCCGCTGAGCCTGCGCGTCCGGAGCCTGTGCTCTGCAACGGGAGAGGTCACAACAGTGAGAAGCCCACATACCGCAAAAAAAAAAAAAAAAAAAAAAAAGTCAAAAAAAATTTTTTAAAGGATCTTTGTCCATTTGGTATGTGAGAGCTGGCATAACACTCTAAAATTTGCATTCCTAATTTTATAAACTTATGTCTTTTGCCCTGTGGAGGAAGGTATTTCTTTTTCTTACACATTCATGTCACTTTTTATGTTGAAAATGATTTTCTAATATTTAACTTTATCTACACTTTCTTAAAATAGACTTATTTTTAAGACTTAGTTGTTTTAGAGTAGTTTCAGCATAATTGAGAAGAAGGTACAGGGATTCCCATATACCCCCTGCCCTCACACATCCACAGCCTCTCCTGTTATCAACATCCCCCACCAGAGTACTGCATTTGTTACAACTGATATTGACACATTATAATCACCTGAAGCCCATAGTTTACATTAGGGTTCAGTTTTGGCATTGTGCAGTCTATGAGTTTGGACAAATGCATAATGACATGTGTCCATAATTACAGTATTACACATATTTTCAGAGCCCTAGAAATCCTCTGTCCTCCTACTATTCATCTCTCAACCTCCAGTAACTACTGATCGTTGTATTGTTTCCATAGTTTTGCCTGTTCCAGAGTGTCGTATAATTGAAATCATGCAGTATGTCCCCTTTTCAGGTTGGCTTTTTTCCCTTAGTAGTATGCATTTCAGTTTCCCCCATGTCTTTTCATGGCTTGAAAGCTCATTTCTTTTTAGCAATGTATAATATTCAATGTCTAGATGTACCACTGTTTATTCAACCATTCACCTACTGAAGGATTTCTTGCTTGCTTCCAAGCTTGAACAATTATGAATAAAGCTTCTATAAACATCCATTTGCAGGTTTTTGTGAGGACATAAGTTTTCAACTCTTTTGGATAAATCCCAAGGAGCATGATTACTATATTGTATGGTAAGAGTATGTTTAGTTGTATAAGAAACTACCAAATTGTCTTCCAAAGTGGCTAAACCATTTTGCATTCTCACCAGCAATGAATAAGAGTTCCTGTTGCTCCATGTCCTCACTAACATTTGGTGTTGTCAATGTTCTAGATTTTGGCTATTCTAATAGGTGTGTAGTGGTACCTCACTGTTGTTATAATTTTCATTTCCTTAATGACATATGATGAAGAATATCTTTTCAAATGCTTATTTCCATCTGTAAATCTTCTTTGGTGAGGTGTCTCTTAAGGTCTTTAACCCATTTTTTAATCGGGTTGTTTGTTTTCTTATTCTTGAGTTTTTAGAGTTCTCTGTATAGTTTGGATAATAGTCCTTCATCAGATGCGCCTTTTGTAAATATTTTCTCCCAGTTTCTGGTTGATTCTCTAATTCTCTTGATATTGTCTTTCACAGAAGTTTTCAATATTAATGAAGTCCAGTTTATCAATTATTTCTTTCATATATCATGTCATTGGTATTGTATCTAAAAAGTCATCACCATACCCAAGGTCATCTAGGTTTTCTCCTATGTTATCTTCTAGGAGCTTTATAGTTTTGTGTTTTACATTTATATGAACAGGCCTATGAATAATTTTGATTTAATTTTTGTGAAGAGTGTAACAACTGTGTCTAGATTCATTATTCACAGGTGGATGTCCAGTTGTTCTGGTACCATTTGTTGAAAAGACTGTCTTTGCTTCATTGTATTGCTTTTGTTCCTTTGTCAAAGATCTGTTGACTATATTTATGCAGATTTATTTCTGGGCTCTCAATTATGTTACATTGCTCTAGTTGTCTATTCTTTCCCCAATACCACAGTCTTAATTACTGTAGTTTTATAGTAAATCTTGAAATCAGGTAGTGTCAGTCATCCAACTTTGTTCTCCTTCTTCAATATTGTGTCGGTATTCTGGGTCTTTTACTTCTCCATATGAACTTTAGGATCAGTTTGTCAATATCCACAAAATACCTTGCTGGGATTTTGAAGGAGATTTCAGTGCATCTATAGATCAAGTTGGGAAGAACTGACATCTTGACAATAGTGTCTTCCTATCCATGGACATGGAATATGCCCCCAGTTATTTAGTTCTTTTTTTATTTCATTCATCAGAGTTCTGAAGTTTTCTTCATATAGATCTTGCACATATTTTGTTAGATTTATAACCTCAGTATTTCATTTTGGGGGGTGCTAATATAAGTGGTATTATAGTTTCAATTTCAAATTCCACGTTTTCATTGCTAGTACATAGGAAAGTGAAATGATTTTTGTATATTAACCTTGTATCCTGCAACCTTGCTGTAACTGCGCATTAGTTCCAGTTGTTATTTTGTAAATTCTTTTGGATATTTTACATAGATGATCATATCATCTGTGAATAAAGACAATTTCATATCTTCCTTCTCAGTCTTGCCTTGTCTTATTGTATTAGCTAGGACTGGACTGATTTTAATGTAATCAAATAACAATCTTTTTCCTTATAATACCTACATATAGCATAAATAAAAGGAAAAATGTGAGAATGAAATAAATTCAAGTTTAATAGAATATGGCAAAAATAACATTTCTTTTTTAAAAAATTGTATGTGTTCTAGTATACTGTGTGCTTACTGATGTCTGTAGCTAATACCAGTTTTTGAGGTAAAGAAATTATTCCAGGTCAGGCTTCTGACCTTTGTGAGATTACTCTGAGTCCAGCAACAGGTTTCTCAACTATGCAGGTGGAGACGTCCATAGTCAGCTCATTCCAAAAGGATAAGGCTTAAAGATGAATACTCATACCATATAGATACCAATGAGACCTCCAACAAAATGTATTCATTAAAATTGGAAATAAGTTCATAAGCAATAAGCTAATCCATCAGCTGTACACAGCACCCATCCCCTAATATGAGAGAGCCACGAATGAGTGCAAGAAATTCCTTAGACTGTAGAACTTAAGAAAAAGGAGTTTTGAATGGCATGTAGCCTAAAACCTGCCCAGAAATGTATTGACTGAGACACAGTCTTTAATAGGATCTGAATAGATTATTATGCTTTAATTACTATGACTATGAGTAAACTAACAATTTCCTTTCTCTTATCATCATTACTATGACTTGGAGCAGTTTCTATCAGTGAATACTTGGAATATTGATGAGATCCTTTTTGCCTTTTTCAAAGGCCTCTAAGTCAAATGTAAGATTCAGATTCTTCTCAACCTAAATGAATTGACTTGACTGTTTTGTGGTTGACTTGGGGAGTTTCCCACACATCAAGTACCATGTTAAGCAAAATTTCTCCCTAAAGGACACCCTTGTGAGGCTAATGGATAGAATATGCAGGTGTACAGAAATCACAAAACTAATTGACAGATGACAAATGCTTCACTGTTCCGCCCTGGAGCCAAAAACCAGCAAGTAACACATCCTTGTTTTTTCTTTGTTCCCTTTTTCAACATTTTCTTTGCCAGTAGAGAAATCTCTTTACTCCCTGTGCATTTCTAGTTTGCCATTTCACCATTTTAAAATTTTCTCTTATCCATTTCCAAAACCTCTTAATATTTGTCAGTTTTATTTCAACCTGTTAAAAATACTGGCTTGTGGTTGCAGCTTCATACAAAGTAGTAACTGGTTTCCAACATAAAGACAGTACATAAACACCAGTGCTAAGTAGAAATATTTCTGTACTGACAGCCAATAGCTCACATGCATTATCAGGCCTGACCATAATTAGGTGATGAATGGAAGTGAAAACTTTCAGTTTTCAGTATATCCTTCTAATTAATTATCAGAGCACCTATTATAGCAAGCATTATTTTTAGCAATTCCAGAAAAGAAACACAAACTCTACCCTCAAGATGGTTATTAATTCTTTGAAAAGACAAAACAGTCACACATGAAAAGGTGAACAATAGGAGGGTTAAATAGTCAATTAAAAAACAGTAGGATAGATGTCTGTAGGTATTACACATGACTATGATACAGACAATAAATGCTATGGAATTCAGATGAATTCAGGGGAAACCTGTAAGCAAACTCAGAGAATGTTCCATTGCTGATCAGACTTGAAGAATGGGTAGGATTTGGAAAGAACAGAGAACAAGGGTGAATGTGTGGATGGGCGAAGAGATTAAATGGTACGAACAGCTATGTTGGCAATATGCAAGTTGCAGTAGAAGAGTGACTTTATCAGTCTGAATAGATATGATGGTCAAAGGTAGAATGCTCTCTCTCGTATCTTATGGCACATGTGAACACTTCTTCCTTTGTGTTCTTGGGGGCTGTTTTAACAACGTTACGATGGCGTATATCGTATTGGTCAAAGTTCGGTTTTATAGGTTTGTTCTTCAACTCATCTGAGACCTCCCAGAGACAGGAGCTGTATTCTCGCTCTCCACTACCATGAGCATCTAGTACACACCTGATACATGAAAGTCATTTACTAAAATTTAGGTGAATGAAAGGAGGCAAAATAAATACTGAGAGATTTTTCTCTTTGTAAAGATCATCATTTTCCATTAATTACTGGAGTTTCCATCCTCAGTAAGAAAGGCATAGATATCCAAAGGATCTCTACTTTCCAATGAAATTTCATCTGGCTTTCCACTAATAATGATGTACCACTAGAAATTTCATCTGGCTTTCCACTAATAATGGGATCAACTGAAAAACATATTTGAAAATGTTGGCTTAAACACAGTTAAATCAGTTTATTTTTATGCATTCATTCACAAATATCTATTGAGTACCTACTATGTGCAGGTCACTGTTCTAAGTAATACAAGTAAGTAAACAAAATATATTAAAAAAAAAAACCTGCCTTTGTGGAGCTTATATTCTAGTAGAGGGAAACAAAAAAAATGTAAAGTTCTAACACATATGGTAGTTTACAAAAGTAACCCAAATTATTCACCTCTTCCTGTATCGGCATCTTTTGCTTTGTAGCATTGCAGTGCCTGCCTGCTCTGAGTCTGTGCCTGGCCATGTGACCTGATTTGGCCAATAGAACATTAGCAAATTGATATAAGCACACTGAAACGCTTGCTGGCTCTTGTGTCTCTGTGACGGTCAGTGGATTATGCCTTTGCTAGCTTGCTGAAGGATGAGAGGTGCATGCAACAGAGCTAAGATGCTCCAGTCATCTCACTGGGGTCTCCTCGATTACCCAACAGCCGGAGACCCACAGACAAGTCACTGTGCCTAACCCATATCAATTGAGTTGCTAGAGAGTGACAGAGAGATGTGGGAGATGAAGACAGGAAAGTAAAGGGAACAGGACAGACCCAATTTTGTAGAGCTCTAGGAATTCTCAAAGCCTTAATATGCTAATAAGCCATGAGAGTTCTCAAACAGGAGATTTAGAATTCTGCAATTCCTCAAGGGTATTTGATACCCAACACTTTTTTTTTTTTTTTTTCTCTCACAGGGTATCTCAAAGCTCTGCCAAATCCACCTGTGGGTAGGTTTCATCTTAAGGTCCCAGGCTAGGCTGAGATGGAATGGTTGGAGACAAGCTGAAACTAGAACCCTGACAACATTCCAGAAGATCTAAACACTTAGGTGGAGTCTGCTCCAAATCATGCCCCTCCTGGCTATGCAATTTGACATGCAGCAGAAATACTGGCTTTTTTCATTAGAAAAGTTTCATATGTGGCATATTACATCATCACATAAAGGTTCCAAATGAAATAAAGTTCTAAAAAAAGAAAAAATCAGATGGTGTGTTAGAATACACAGAAGTTATAAATCACTAAGCCTTACAAGCTTTCCATTAATAAAAAAACAAGGGTAGGTTCTCCAGATGTTCCTAATCCACATCACTTGGATGAAGACCCAATAGCTTAACCTGTCTCAACAAAGAACATCTTATTTCTACATAAAAGAAATGGAATTGCTGCGATAATTTTAAAGATGGATTAACATTTAAGTGACTTACATAAAAATGCATGTGCCTATTGATTTGTTACAGGAAGTATCATCTCAATCCAAGGTCCCTGACGCCAGAGAGGTTTTGCTGGCACTGCTGAATTTAAGACCCTATACGTATACACGAGACAAGAATTTTCACTCATACTGTATTATTCGATCCCAAACTCCCTTCTTTCTCTAACTTCTTCATTATACCTTTTCACTGCAACTCCTTCCAATTATAGCTACTTCTTCTGAGAATAAGAAATAATTTAAAAGTTGAGAATGTATAGCATCTCCACCCAAACAGAATCCATCATATTTAAATTGAAAACCTCTTGGCTATTAGCAAAACTATTTGATCAGTTATATCTTCCATATTTTTCCTCTGTCATATTGTACATGAAATAATGTGTGTAGAAATACTGTAAATTAAACATTTTAAGGAAACAGGTTCTCAAAACAGCATATCATACACACTTTTAAAAATTGCTGTTTAAGTGCAAACTACCTTTCTGCAAACTGCGAAGAGGTACATTTTCCTTTGCTTCCCAGCAAGGTCCATATTTCCCCTCTCTATGACTGATCATACTCTGTCAATTCCTTTTCTGTAGGCCAGAAAGGAGATTTTCCCCCTCTTCTGTTCCACATAGCTACTCGCAAGGAAGACTTACCAAACACATGGAAATGCCAGAAAGCACACATACAGAAGAACCCAAAGCAAGTCCCTAAGAGTCTCCTGCTGTAGAAACCCTCTCTCTACCTCCTTGCCAGCAGGGGATATACTACCTGCTAGGATGGAGTCCTCCCAGCCAATCCACATACGAGCATGGCACTGCATCCTTCAAGGGAACAGAATGGGAATACCTACTTAATCAAGTAACAGATACTTATTGCTTACCTGATAAGCCATGTATTGGTTATTTCAGAGATATCCAACGTATGACACCAATCCTGGCCACAAGGCAAATACCCTATAGTTGGGGGAATAAGGTAGCATTTCTATGTAAAAAAATATTAACTGTTCAAACTAAATTGACTTATTCAAATACTAACATTACAGAAGTTCAGTAGAAGAGCTATTACTTGGGATGAGTCAGGCCATCAGGGAAAACCTCAGAGAGGAGGAAACTTTCATTTCAACTGTGTAACATAAGCCTAAATTCAGTTAGGTAGGGAGAGAAACAAGGAGATGGACACAAGCAAGGCTTTTGATTGGAACATATATTCCCTCCAAAAAAAAAACTCTGCATTAAGTGTATCAGGTACTATCCCACGTGGAGAAGATAGTAACAGACAAGACAGAATGCTGGTTCCCTTGGATCCTACATCCTAGAGGAAAAAACAACAAAAAATAAGTAACAAGCAATATGTAACATCACATCAAATTGTGACAAGTATTATGAAGAAAATAAAACAGGAGGACGGCATAGAGGAGGGATGGCAACGTCCACCAAGATGGTCGGGAAGGCAGTTCTGAGGTGGCCTCTGACCTGGGGCAACGACAGGAGCAGAGAATGTGGAGGGCAGGCTTTCCTAAACTCTAGGTTGGAGAACTCTGGTGTCCTGGGAAATACCAAAGAGTGATTGAGGAAAACAAAAACAACCCCTGTCCATAGACATTCTTTTTGGAGATTCATAATACACATTAGCATGTGGAAGACATCTGAACGTCCTCCAGGAAAGAGAACCTATTTGACTCAATGCTTCCCCAACATACCTGAAGGTAATGGCCCATTTTTCCTTGGTGATGGTGTATGCTTGCGGGGGCCGGGAGAGTGGAGGGGCAGGTTGTAATATAATAACATTTCTATTACTGGTTCTCAAAATACTGCTTATTGCTAAACTAAGAAGTCTGAGGACTCCAACAGAATAAAACCTGAATGGGTCTCCCTGTAGTTGTGTCATATGGTGGCCTCTTTGGAGTTTGATCTGTAGTAAATAGGAAGCCCTTCTAACTTTTTTTTTTTTTTTTTTTTTTTGCGGTACACGGGCCTCTCACTGTTGTGGCCTCTCCCATTGCGGAGCACAGGCTCCAGACGCGCAGGCTCAACGGCCGTGGCTCACAGGCCCAGCCGCTGTGCGGCATGTGGGATCTTCCCGGACCAGGGCATGAACACGTGTCCCCTGCATCGCCAGGTGGACTTTCAACCACTGCGCCACCAGGGAAGCCTGCCCTTCTAACTTTTGAACAGGAAATTGACAAGGTGAAAGTGTGTGTTCTGATACTGTTACCCTGATGTGATAATGCTGAGTGGGTTTAATGAAGAAGATTAGGTAGATTAGTTAGGGAACATTTTTCTAGCCTAAGCAAGAATTCTTGAACCAAGATTTAGCGAAGGGGAGGAAGAGAGAGGGAGAGACATGAAAATTTAGGAAAGAAGATTTGGCCAAGCAAGTGGACATCTCATCTAGAACGTGGGAGAGACACAATAGTGAGTTGGAAGCAATGGGTTGGTATTGGGATGGTGGATCAGACATAACAAAATAAAATTAAAGAACATTTCACGAGCAAAAATGGATAGGCAGAGACAGAAGGATGAAATGGCAATAAGGAATGAAACAAGGTTGAGGTTATCATATGAACAACCTACAGTGGAAAGTTTAGGAGCTTACTATTCATTTTATAGGCAAGCTACCAGGATTTTCTTAGCAGGAACGATTTGAGGTATGTTTTAGTAAGTTTCATTTCGACTAGTGTGTAGGATTCATTGGAGAAGAAAGAATGGAGATAGGAAGAACCACTCAAGGTCAATTTCAAAAGTCCAAGTTAAAGATAAGCAATACCTCGGAGAGAATGGAGCCTGGGGACAAGGAAGAGGAGAGAGATGCTAAAGGTGTCTCATAGGTAGGATATGGGAATTGGCTGGGACCAAGTGTGAGTGAGGCAAGCACTGATGGGGAAGGAGGAGCGGAGCCTGACAGCATCTTCATCACAACTGGGAAGGTAAGTTAGACAATCGAAGTTAAGGGTGGAGGCAGCAGGTACCTGGCAGCAGATCCTCCGTGCCATCTGGAATGTGCTGAATTTGATGACCTGGTGGGCTGTTCGGGAAGAGATGGTCTGCAGCCCGATATGAAGTTTAAGGAGGATTTCAGCCTAGAGATAAAGAGTAGCATTGAGAGATATAAATTACCATGTGTAAAATAGATGGCTAGTGGGAAGCAGCCGCATAGCACAGGGAGATCAGCTCGGTGCTGTGTGACCACCTAGAGGGGTGGGATAGGGAGGGTGGGAAGGAGACGCAAGAAGGAGGGGATATGGGAATATATGTATATATATAGCTGATTCACTCTGTTGTACAGCAGAAACTAACATAACACTGTAAAGCAATTATACTCCAATAAAGATGTAAAAAAAAAAAAAAGATTATAGAGAGGATTCCTTTAGTGGGAAGAGCATGTGACAAGACTCTGTCCTGACTCTACCACCTCCTCTCTATGTGACTCTGAATGTTACTCCTCCTTCCTGTGACTCAGTTTCCTCCTCAATAAAATGGGGCTAATAATAATATCAATCTCATAACACTGTCATAAGAGTTAAATAAGTTAGTATATGTGAGGTGCCTAAAACAGTATCTAGCACACAGTGTTTTAGGACCACAACAATGTTATTATTTATTTGTGGTTATTATTGTTATTTCATGACATAGATGAGGAACTTTTTAAGCAATGAACTAGAGCAATAATCTTTAAATAGCTCTTTCTATTCTCAGTGTCAAGTTATACAAGCCTGCTTATCCTTCATGAAAATGAGTAAATAATGCTATGGCTATGGAATTGATACTTGGTTTTCAAAATCAAGCTCAAAAATACCCTAGTAGGGCTTCCCTGGCAGCACAGTGGTTGAGAGTCCGTCTGCCGATGCAGGGGACACGGGTTTGTGCCCCAGTCCGGGAGGATCCCACATACCGTGGAGCGGCTAGGCCCGTGGGCCATGGCCGCTGAGCCTGCGCATCCAGAGCTTGTGCTCCGCAATGGGAGAGGCCACAACAGTGAGAGGCCCGCATACAGCAAAAAAAAAAAAATACCCTAGTAAAGGCACAATATACTATATTGTTGCCTTGGATACAAAAGTGTTATTTTCTTTGTAGTATTTGATTAATTAGGCCATGAGAGTAACATATAGATGAGACCTATATTTTGAAATAATTTTACAGACAATTCAAGACTCTGTTAAATTGGTATCAACTTGGAGGTTGAGAGGGATAAGTCTAGAAAGTGTCACTTTATTCATGAAGATTCTATCTCAACTGTTTACACTATTGATGACCTTCATCAGACAGTTCAGGTACCTTAGGGTCAGGCTGAGGGAAATTTTAGGGAAATAAGTTCTCTAAAAATATATGACTGTGAGAATAGTAACCATTTTTAATATAAAAGCCTACTTATTTGACAACAGAGTGTTCACCAGTTATTGCTGCAATAAAACTGCAAAGATTATTAATGCAGTTTAATGATGCTGGCTGTGAACCGCGCCTTTAAAAATGCATGCCATTAATCCAGCCTGTCTCTCAAACTGGCCCTTCACAAAGGAAAGGATTATCTCATCAGTACATCCTGTTCTGTTGTGCAGTGAGGATGCTTCATCGATTCAACTGATGATGGTTTTCTGGAAGCAGTTAATACCCTGAAGAGGCATGCTAGGATGAGAACAGCACAGTTGCTCTTCACAAAGGGAAAACAGTCCATTCATATGTCCTAAATGCAAAGACCTCAGAAATAAAATTGCAAGACATGCTTTTGGGTGATGTTTTAAAGTCTGAAAAATATTTTAAATATGTATTTTTAAATGAGGATTCAGTTCTTCTATTGGACTTGTTTTAATAGTGACCAATAACATGTTTAAAATTCTGATGAAACAACTGTTCTCTGTAGAAGCATAGACAGATCAGATTTATGCCCTTAAAGGCTTGAGTCAGCGATACACAGGAGAATTTTTTAATGTTTCAATTTTGTTATCAAATGTATGTAGACTGTACATTTTTTAACAACTGTGACCAGGTCACATAAATATATAGAAATTTAGGCAAAGGATATTTTTTTTATTGTTGATGACAGGTTTGTTTTTTTTTGCAAAGATTACATTTTTTTCCTCTCTGGTGGCACTATGAATCAAAAGACGTTTTCCTTGAAATTCATAAAGAGCATAAAGTTGGTTTTGTGTTTAATGTCTGAAACACCTGGAGCTAAAAGAAAGTTACCACAGCACAGAATTTACAACTGTACTTTATATGAAATAACACATTATCTCTATTTAGCTTCAATTTTATTAAAAAACAAAAAACAAAAAACAAAAAAACTCCCTGCAAATTTAAATGAACAGGAAGCTGATAGGCTTACAGGTATGAGCCACTGGGCTGATTAAATTGGGGAAAGTAGTTGAGCCTGAAGCGGAAACTCTGGGCATCCTGGCCCCCTCCTCTAGTGAGTTCAGTATGATTATTTAAATTTTCTCTCATTTCAGGTCACTAGAAGAGTCCCCCTTCCCTGCCCTGGCTCCCAAAGTTGGAGCAGATGGAAAGACAGCCGACTCTGTGTGATTGAGGGGCTGAGGCTGCAATCCTCTCCCTGATGGCTGTGAGTGCCAAGGCGCAGGGGCTGGGTGTGTATGCAGCATGCTGCCAACTTCCGAAGATCTGCTACTTTGATTATAAAATTCTGATACCATTCATGTTTATTACATGCATGACCCTAAAGCAGCCAGGAGAAACTGAGATGAGGAAGTAAACCTGACAAATGAAGCACTTAATAGAGCTAAGCTAGAAGTCTTGTCCCAAATTCTGACTTTGTGGCATAACAAATAAATGAAACCCAAGTGCCCTTCTGAGGAATAGGAAAGTTAAGTCAATTTCCCAGAATCCTTGAGGAAGAAGTCAGGCTGATTTAAAAATCTCAAACTAACTTGAAATAGCTTAGAATAATTGTTCACAAGCTAATGAGTAAGGAACAACAGACATGGGTGAGAAATATAAATTAAAAACAACAAAAATAAATAGGCAAAAAGAAAATAGCTTATGTTTTATATACATGACATATATGACATTTTTTAACAGTTCACTCCCCACACACAAGCTTAACAAAAGAAGAAACATTTTCTGTCTTTTCCCTTTGTATCTATCTCCCAGCACTTAATAACAGTGCTGGCATATAGTAGGATCTCAATAAATAATTACTGAGTCAATCCATCGATCAATCAATAATTATAGCTAGATTTTTTTAAAGTGTATAGGCAGGAGGGTGGGAGGGAGGGAGGCGCAAGAGGGAAGAGATAGGGGAACATATGTATATGTATAACTGATTCACTTTGTTATAAAGCAGAAACTAACACACCATTGTAAAGCAATTATACTCCAATAAAGATGTTAAAAAAAAAGTGTATGGGCAACTGACACAAGCAATAGGATCAACACAGGCCTTTCAGGGAATAAGATTATAGCACCAAATTGCAGGGGCGGAGGGGACATCATAGCATTTCTGGTAAATATTAAAATCTCCCACTTGGCTCCTTTTCAGTGGCAGTGTCTCTTTCAGTCCTGCATTAGAGTACTTGTATGATTGCTCTAATATTTTGTTCACAGGTTTGTCTGCTTCACTAGACCATGATGCCTGCTTTTCTCCTGCTTAGTACAGGGTCTGGCACAGTGTTTAATAAATGTTCCATGAATGAAGGAACAGATAACAGGTATCTGGATAAAAAACACGATTCCAGATGTGTTACTAATTGAGATGTCAAGAATCCCTTCAGCTTTTAAATGGAAAGAATTATACGGTGATATCCTTCTCAAAGTTTTTCAGGCCCTTTGGGTGACTGGTTTTTTTATTCCACTCTTCAAAGGTAGTGGGGAAAGAATTCCTTTCTTCCTCTGAAATTCCACTGATGACCACATGATGGCGCTGGCGCTGCACCATAAATACAGAAGCAGCTGGGCAGTGTGGATTCCCTAGGCCCCTCCAGGGGCCTCCCTCTTTCTTTTGCCTGCCCCCACTCTTCTGCTGTGTTTCCCCTCAGGTCCTCCTTTCCATCCAGTCGAGCTTGATACATATAATACTTGCCAAGAAGCTGTCAGACCAGAACTGGATACTGCCCACCTGAAGCTGGTTTGTTCTTTGTTCTCAGACAGGCCAAATTCTGCCTGTTCCTCCCTTCTGAAAAAATGCCCAAGAACATTTTGAATGCTGTTTAAAGCTGTACGTTCTTAGTTTGAAGTACAGATCTTTTTATTTTGCACTTGACTGGCCCCTGCAAGTGACCTATTCCCTTCCTAACAAAATAGCCAACAGAGCAAATTACATCCTGATAAGCTATTAGAATCCTCCCAACTGAGGAAACTGAGACCTAAGGCTTTGCCAACATGCACAGAAGTGAACTCTGAAGGTATGAGTTGTATGGATTCTTACATTCAAGGTAGATTGGAAAACTTAGAGAATAAAAATAAATCACTTGAAGATAATCTACTGCCTAAGAATTAAAAGTGAGTTCTGAAAGCAGATAATTAGTATCGTTTTCAAAAACGAAGATGGATAAACATTTTCATTAAATTAAATGAGGATTTTCTTTTCTTTTTATTTATTTATTTTTTTTGCAGTACGCAAAAAAGGCCACTGTTGTGGCCTCTCCCGTTGCGGAGCACAGGCTCCAGACGCGCAGGCTCAGCAGCCATGGCTCACGGGCCCAGCCGCTCCGTGGCATGTGGGATCCTCCCAGACCGGGGCACGAACCCGTGTCCCCTCCATCAGCAGGCAGATTCTCAACCACTGTGCCACCAGGGAAGCCCTCTTCTTCTCAAATTGAGGTAAATATTATATATGGTGAAATGCTCCAAGATTTATGTTTCTTTATAACAATTTTGTTGAAATATAATTTACATTTAATAAAATGCATCCATTTATGTCTATAGCCCAATGGGTTTTGACAAATGTATACACATTAACTTCAACAACACCACCACACCTCCACAGTCGAGATACAGAACCTTTCCAGTGTCTGAGATAGTCCTTTCAGGCCCTCTCAGGTCGACCCCTCCCCTCCCCTCCCCTCCCCTCACTGGTCTAATTTTAATTGCCTGTGAATACTTTTGCTTGCCCTTGACCTTCATATCAATGGACTCATAATAGAGTATAAATACTCTTTGTTTCTGGCTTCTTTTACTGTCTTGTCTTGTTTGGTTTGGTTCTTTGATGTTCATTCATGCTATGGAGTTTATTCCTTTTTATTGCTGAATAGTGTTTGATTATATGAATATAAAACAATTTTGTATTCATTCCCTTCTTGCACATTTGATTTGTTTCCGGTTTCGGCTATTACAACTAAAGCCACTATGAATACTCTTATACAAATAGATTTACAGACATATGCTTTCATTTCTCTGGGGTAAATACCAAGGAGAGGAATCGCTGAGTTTTAAGGTAGGTATACATGTTTAAGGCTATAAGAAACTGCCTAAGTTTCTAACGTGGCTGTATTAGTTTCCTAGGATTGCCGTAACAAAGTACCACAAACTGGGTAGATGAAAACAACAGAAATGCATTGTCACAACGTTCAGGAATCCAGAACTTCTGAAATCAGGTAGTTGGATATCAAGTTCCTGTCACGGACAAACTCCCTCCGAAGGCTCTAGGGAAGAATCCTTACACTTGCCTCTTCCAGCTTATGGTGGTTGCTGGCAATTTTTGCCATTCCTTGCCTTGTGTCAGCATAACTCCAATGTCTACCTAGTCTTCACGTGGCCTTCTTTCCTGTATGTCTCCTGTCTCCCTGTGTTTCAATTTCCCTCTTCTTACAAAAACACCAGTCATCAGATTTAGGATCCATCCTAATCCACTATGACCTCATTTTAACAAACACACCTGCAAAAACCCTGTTTCCAAATAAGGTCACATTCTGAGGTTCCAGGTGGACATTAATTTGGGGAGACACTATTCAACCCAGTAGAGTGGTTAGTTGAATAGTTTTACACCTCCCACCAGTATGTGTGGGAATTCCAGTTGCTCTGCATCCTTGCCAATCCTGGGTATTGTCAGTGTTGAAAGTTTTGGCCATTCTAGTGTGTGTGTAGCATTATCTCATTTTGGTTTTATTTTGCGGTTCCTTGATGTCTCTTGATCTTGAGCATCTTTTCACATAGTTATTGGTCAGTTAGAGATCTTCCTTGGTAAAATTCTCTAAGATATTTTCCCACTTGAAAGTTAGGTCGTCCTTTTTTTGATTTGTAGGAATTATTTACAAAACCCAAATATAAATCACTGGTCCGATATATGTTTTGCAAATATTTTCTCTCTGTCTGTGGCTTTACTTTTCATTTTCTACAGTGGCTTTCGATGAATGGAAGTTTAATTCTGATAATGTCCAATTTTTAACTTTTAATTTTATACTTAGTGCCCACTCTAAGAAACTCCCCGAACAAAGGGCTCTAAAGATGTTATATACGCTTCCAGAAGCTTTGTGGTTTTAGCTTTTTTGTTTAGTTCTATGATTCACCTTGAACTGATTTCTGTATAGAGTAAGAGTAAATGTTCATTTTCCCCACATTTATCTACTTGGTCTGACTCCATTATGGAGAAGACTCTCATTACTCTGTTAAAAAGCTCTACTTGAAAATTACCTGACTACATTTTATGTCGAAAATTGATGGTACATGGTCTGTTCCAATGATCTCTTTGCCTATTCTTGCCATAATGTTATAATTGCTGTAGTTTTATAGTAAGTCCTGAAATCAGGTAGTGTGAGTCTTCCAACTTTGTTCTTTTTCAGGATAATTTTGGCTATTCTAGGTACATTTCTTTTTCATATAAATTTCAGGGTTAGCGGTTCAATTTCCACCAAAAAAAAAAAGCTGTTTGGATTTTATTGGGTTGAATCAAATATATAGTAACTAGGCTTTTTAATAGTTAATTTGTAAAATCCATTTCTTGCTAAGAAAACCTCATTTTCTAAACTTTTTTTGATTTTCCCGAACTTGCCTCGTCTTTGGAAAATATGTATAACAGTCTTAACCCAGATCAGAATTTATTTTAAAAATCCTGGAAATTATCCAATCCATTTTAAGGTACTCTTCCTTGAAAATAAAATAAAATAAAAACTTCTCAATAATTCAAGTCTGGGAAAGAATTTTTCTGACATTAGAAAAAAATGTACACATTTATGACAAGTAAAAACCATAATTCCCAAAATGTTCTGGAAGCTTTATTTTTTAAAAAACTCATTAATTTCCATTTTATTTAACTGTTAGCTTCTAAACACATCTCCAGACTAGATCTGACAGAAAAGTATGTTGCCTAGTTATTTTAATTCAGTATATTCAAATTACTGAAAACTAAAAAGAAAATTTATTTTTCCTCACATCTCCTTTTCCATTATCCACTTTAATTACATATTCACAGTACAAAGGTAGAGAACATTTGAGAAATCTACCACACAGAAGAAAGCACCTGGCATATTCTACTTTGCAAATGTTTTCAGCCTCAGGTTATTCTCAGTCTTGTTTTTGTTCCTTCCTACATGAAATATTTCAATGTTCAAAAAGTAAAAACTCAAAAACAAAGTCTTAATTATGATTGCCCCACATTTCTTTTAAAAATCTTGTTCCCTGGTGCATTTTGAAGAAAGCGGTGATGGATTTTTTTTCCCCTTCTCAGAATGTTATTATTTATTTTTTAATATATTTTTTAATTGAGGTATAGTTGATGCACAGTATTTGCAAATATTTTCTCCCATTCTGAGGGTTGTCTTTTCATTTTGTTAATGGTTTCCTTTACTGTGCAAAAGCTTTTAAGTTTCATTAGGTCCCATTTGTTTATTTTTGCTTTTATTTTCATTACTCTAGGAGGTGGATCAAGAAAGATCTTGCTGAGATTTATGTCGAAGAGTGTTCTGCCTATGTTTCCCTCTAAGAGTTTTATAGTGTCCGGCCTTACATTTAGGTCTTTAACCCATTTTGAGTTTATTTTTGTGTATGGTGTTTGGGAGTGTTCTAATTTCATTCATTTACACGTAGCTGTCCAGTTTTCCCAGCACCAGCAGTGATGCATTTTGAAGAAAGGAATCCGACTGCCATCCCTTCCCAGACGTTCCTATGTACCTTATCCCAACCTCACCTCAATTTTCAGTGCACGAAATATCTGGATTTTAGCACACTGTTCTTTATCTTTCCAAATTCGAAGTGACAAGAGCTGCAAAATTAAGGCATTTTTTGTCTACAGAATTACAATGGTTCAAAGAAAACTGCAGCTCTCACCAGATAGTATGAAAACTTAGGTCTCCACGGGGAAGGTGCCATCTGCTGGGCGGGTCTGGGAGCACAGAACTGCAGCTTCATCTCCCTCACCGATTCAACGGGGGTGATTCCGATATTTCTTCCATCATGAGATATAGTTTCCCCTAAGTATAATATTTCCTAAAATTAAAATGCATTGGAAAATATACATTAAAATTTAACCAGAGTAGGTAATAACCTCCCCCAATCAGAGAAATACATAACTAAGTTTACTAAACTTAAATCAATTCAATATGACAAAGCTTGCAAAACTAGACCTGTTTGGGGAATGGCATGGAGAGTATTTATAAGTAAATTGATTGAATGAATTATAAAACACCCATATAATGAATGCTTCACAGTTATTAAAGATATTTATGAAAATGTTTAATGAAAACAGAATTTTTTTTTTTTTTTTTTTTTTTTTTTGTGGTATGCGGGCCTCTCACTGTTGTGGCCTCTCCCGTTGCGGAGCACAGGCTCCGGATGCGCAGGCCCAGTGGCCATGGCTCACGGGCCCAGCCGCTCCGCGGCACATGGGATCCTCCCAGACCGGGGCACGAACCCGTATCCCCTGCATCGGCAGGCGGACTCTCAACCACTGCGCCACCAGGGAGGCCCTGAAAACAGAATTATTTTTATCATTATAATATTAATGGGAAAACGAAGACAACAAAACATATGTACCATTTAAGACCAAACTAAGGCACTACTGTTTCCTGGTTCAGAGTGAACCAGCCCTGGGTTCCAATCCTACCTCTGCCTTTATTTCCTCTGTGACATTGGGAAAATTAACTACACTGAGCCTTTGTTTCCTCATCAAAAAATGCTGAAAATTACAAAATTCATAGCATTGTGAAAATTAACTGAAGGTAAAGCCCTTAGAATGATCCCTGGCACAGACCACACTCTCATGGGAAGTACTTATGAGTTTATAGGAAAAATAAAATAATCCAGGCCAAAACGTAAAAGTTAGCTTATGGGAAACAATTTTAATTCTTCATTAAGTATTTCCTAAGTTTTCCAGTGAAGATATTTTATTTCAAAAATCAGGGAAATGAAGTAAAAATAAAAAATGAGAGACATCTATTAATATTAGTGCTTACAGGTCAATGGGGCAATTACAAATAAGAAGAAGACGATAGCTGCTATTTGGTTCTAATGCAGGCTTCAAGAGTGGTAGGCTAGCTATCAGAAAAGCAGCTGCTCACAGGCCAATCTTATACTAGTCCTACTTATATTAGAGCTGTCTGTAAGAAATGCAGTGGACTACATTCGAAACACTTGGGCAGCAGGGACCATCAAGATAGACAGGCATCACTTCTAGAATCTTATATACGGTTTTGAAAAAACACAAAATAATTAATACCAAAAAGTGATGGGTCCATCTCTTCAGCAAGAGATGATGTTCTTGATTTTTGCAAGTACTAAGAATTGCACAAGCCTAGAATGTCCTCACAAATGGACACCAACCAGGAAAGTGGGAATAAATCTATTTCCCATGCTGGTAGTTACTATTTTCCTTTAAGATCTCATAAAAATAAATACTTCCTAATTACACAAAGATGAAAGGGAAAGTTATCATAAAGAAATTGTAGGAAAGGTATGAAGGAGCATTATAATGCTAAACCCCATACTATGGCAGTTAGGTAATGCAAAATGTACCAGTTTTAACAATACGTAACTGTTCACATATATTGTGGTTGTATAACTCCTAATAACGTGAAAGTCTATTAAACGTACACATGAAGAAGGAACATAATGCTGCAATTTCAGATACTTAAAACTACTCCAATGAGGGAACTGGTTTCTTGCAATTAAGATTATGTCTTAATATTTCTGTCTTCTTAGTACCAGACAGTGGTTTATGTCTATGCAGCAGATATGAATTTGCAACCTCTTATTTAGGTAACAGAAATAGTACACCTTGTTTTCTTTAATTAACTTAAATTTGACTCTAAGCACCCATCCCAATAGGCTGTAAAGAAATTCAACCTCAATCTGTATCAGCACTTCTGCTCCAAAGTCAAATACTGCAGCAAAGCTTGGGAGTTTTGTTTGGAATGGGGCATGGGGAGAGAGTAAGCACCAGTCTTCCGGAAAAAATGACAGCTGCCGAGATGCAGAAACCAGGCTCTCACGGTCATCACTACTTCTGTGTCATTCTCGGGGCATGTGAACTTGTGCCCAGCATGGGGAACCTGAATGCCAGAGGACGCTGTCCCCTTCAGGCCTCTCTCTGATATCCTGCTGTCACAATCCTTCCGGCTAGATGGAACTGGCTCTAGGCTTCCAATATCTTTTGCATGATTTTACCCCCTCTTTTGGACACAGAATAAAATTTTATTTTTTAATCAGGAAAATATAGAAGAACATAGATAATTGTTTCTACCCTTAATCATTCCTGACTATGCACTGCCTGGACGAAACATCGAAACTTCCTCATTGAAGGACAGAGACTTAGTATTAACTCTTTTATATTACTATAATAAAATGCTTAAATCTTCTCTATTCCACTCATCCCAACACCCACACCTCACTCGGGTCAGGCAGGGGTTAACCCGAGGGCACCATGGAAATCACATACACAGAAAAGCAAAGAGGAGCAGAACACGTATCTTCCTAAGTGTTGGACCATCTATCGTGATTTCTCTCCTACTACCTCTGCCAGGACCAGTTAAGTAATGTATAGAGCCAAGTGCAAAATGAATACAGGGTCCCTTTTCCAAAAATTATTAAAAGTTTCAAGACAATGACAACAGAGCATGAAAACAAGCACAGGACCCTTCTAAGTCGGGGACCTTTCTTGTGTGACTGCACAGGTCACATGACCCTGAAGCTGGTCCTGACACTGTTTATTTCAGCTCTTCATCATCTCCCTTGTTCTTCAACAACCTCCTGATGTTCTTTAGATTTGCTCCCTTGGGAATCATCCTGTACACACCCTCCATATAAAATCCTAAAGCAGACATCTGGTTCTGTCACATCCCTGTTTAAATCCTTCAATAAATCCCTGCAAGGGGGATGTCCGAGTTATAAATGTGAACTGCAAGGTACTCCTCCATCTGGCCTCTAATTGACCAGTCATCTCCTATCTCTTTCCACTCCCTGCTTCACATGCAATGTTCTACCTGAGAGTCAAAATTCAGAGCCATTTAGGTACCAGATTCCATTTTCAAAACACCTAAGATGGTAAAACAACATGGGATTATACTATATACAGGCCTTCATTTCATATTGCTAGCAGTCTGTCCTTTCAGAAGAAACAGCTTCCAAACATGTACATTTGTCAGCACAGGAAAGCTCAAGAACCAGACAATCAAATGCTGTTTTAAATATGCTTGAGATTTACAGACACTATCAAAGTCATTATTTCTAATCCTGCAGTAGCACGAATTCTCAAAGAGATTTCACCATGCATGTACCTTTTATTTTTTGTTGATTCTTTGCGCAAATATTTATTACACAATTGCTATGTGCCAGGCTCTTTGCTAGGTACTGAGGCCAGAATGATGAGCAAGAAAAAATAAGATGATATAACCCCTTTTTTCAAAGTCATAGTTTAAAGGAGATGAGGAAGACAACTAACAAAGCAATTACAATATAATCTACTGTGGCTATCATATATAGAGCCCTTACTATGAGTCAAGTATAGCATCAGGTATTTCATATATGCTATTGCTAATCCTCACAAAACTTGGGCACTCTTATTCCTATTTGACAAATGGGAGAACTAGGGTTCCAAGAGTATAAATAATTTGCCATAGTAAGTTGTAAGCTAGGACTTAAAACCAAATTTGATTCCAAAGCTCCCTTTTCTCCCCTATGTTATGATGCTGTATCTCATATATATTGAGAACAGTACTCTAAAAGCTGGTGTGTACAGAGAGAAGTGACCAGCAAACCCAGACCAGGTTACCTAATAAGCTAGACAGAAAAGGATAAGAAGTGACTGGCTTTGTGGACAAGTGTGCAGCGTGAAGAATGCACAATGAAGGAGGAACGCATTGCCGGGCTCCAAAGAATGTCGTATTCTAGGAACTGAAAGTAGTATGGAAGGAAAGGACTGTGTATGGAGTTAGGACACACGGAACAGAAAGTTAGGCAAAGGGCTCTATCATTCAGTAGGTGAGAGCGGGCATGGAGAAGGCTTAAGTGGGAAATGACACCTCAGGTCTGAATTTTAGGAAAACATTCTGTTACCAATCTGGAGAACAGATGAAAGGCGCAGGAGGCCACAGGCAGAGAGATCATTCAGCAGGCCACTGAAGTCTTGGCAAGAATGGAGATGGCTTGAACAAAGTCCGTGGGAAGGAGAATAAAAAGAAGAAGCCCATTTTATGACACAGATAACAAGAAGAGAGAGTTGGTGATCAATTAAATCAGGACTTTGTGGTAAGTGTGGAAAAGAAACCTAGGTAGACTTGAAGGGTTTCTAATTTAAATACTGGGGTGAACGGTTAACCCAATTGCTCATTCAGATCTACAACCCCAAGTAGTGGACGTCTGAAATTTATCTTCTGTCATAATCTTCCATTTAAGAAACCACTACTACCTTTACCTCTTTCTTCACCATTGAAGCAAACTTCATTCCCTGTTTCCTGAATCCCTCAGCTTTGTTGTTGTGTCTCTTTTCAGTGGAAGGGTCAGTGGTTACTTAGGGACATGGCTGCCTTTCTTCTCAATTATTTTCTAAGAGACAGTTGCTATTCCAGGATAAAGTGTACCACAGCTCATGTATGGGGGAATCCTTACCCTGTTAGGGCTCTCTACAGTATACACAGCATTTTCAGGAAAAGTTTCCATCTGATACCCTGTGAGATGGGGAGGAATTAAATTTCCTATTTTAAAATGTGGGAAAGGAAACTTTCAGAGAATCTGTGTCATTCCCATTCAAATAGGGAATAGAACTCAGGCCAATCTGGTTTTTTGAAAAGGTGTGCATTCATCACCATGTCTCCTCCCTCTAGCAGGCATGTCTGAAGTGTACTGACCAGCAACAAAGTAACAAACATGTGCACTGTAATTAAACATGAGGATTTAGTTTAAAAAAATATAAGGAACCAATAACTTTCAGGATCTGGGGAAGCTAAGGCTCAAGCCAGTTTCTACTAAATAAGGATTCATCTGGTCACTTGAATTTCCCCGGAGACATTATGCGTGATTGGATCCAGGCAGTTTGCACAATGCAGTGCATCAGCTAATTGCTCCTCTGCTTACTATAAGTACAATTGGCTACATTGGTTGGAAAACCAACCCAGGGAATAGGCTATTAAATTGGTATTGAAGCTTTGGCAGTGGACTGGCTGATCAGGATACTGAATGAGAAGCTGAAACACAAAGCACAGCTTGTTTGGTTTGGTTTGGTTTTTTTAACAGTAATTTCTAGTGGCGGGGACAGATGTTTCTTGAAGTGGCAAGAGATTTGAAAAGCAGAACGTTATAGCACTTACTGTAATTGCTTTATTAATATTGTATGTGTTTATGGCTTCTATCTTTTGGCGGTGGCACCTCTTATTTCAAATGACTTTAGGTTTCCTGATGACTGGCAGTTAATCTTTACTTCAGAGATCCTTTGAGTACCATATTCAGCTTTGTTCCTGCATAGTGAATTATTTCATATGAAGCCGCTTTTTCGTTTGCTTTTATTACACTTAGAAGCCCTCAGGGGGCACTGGAACATCATCAGAGACAGCAGTCCAATATCTGCAAAGACACCTCTAGTTAGGAGAGAAATAAACACCCAGATACATGCCCATCCCTGCAAAAGAAATGACCTTTGATAACCCTAGCCAAGTCTCGGAAGTTAATGTCAGCTACCATATCAGGAGAAGGACCGAAGAGATTTTAATCCAGGATCTTGAAAAGACTGGATCGGTTTGGGAGAGCCAAGTCTGTAATAGACATATCCTAAATAACATATTTTTTGGTGTTTGGTTTCCTTTGCTTTGAAAAGTAAAGACCGTATTTTCATTCTCTTCCAATGTGTTACTAAAAAAAAGGGAAGAAGGAACCGACAAGGAAATTGACGAACAAATGCAAGTTAACTTTGGAGTTGATATCTTCGGAGAAGGCTGGTTGGTTTGCTCAGTGGCTATTATATCTCCTTCCTTCCCTTCCCAGGCCTGTCAGAGTGGCTCCTACTTAGTCCTTCATCTTCTCTCAGTAGGTTCTTGTTCCCGGGGCTTGCTCACTGAGCCTTCCTGAGTGAGGAAGGGAAAGGGGCATCATTTGGGGGTGTTTTCATGTTTCATGGTTGACACACTTATTGTTGTAATTTGCTTTACGACTGCCCTTAATGGGTCTGTGGGTTAAGTTCAGGCCCCACTCAACCAAAGGCCATAAAGGGTGCATGTAAAAAAACAGCAGAGTCTACAGAAAGATTCTCATCACCAAGTCATTTCTGAGAACTGCTGGGACTTCCTTGTGACACCAACCAGCACTGGAGGACAGAGCCGGGCATGATGTACTCAGTGTTCTGCGCCATGTTGTGACAGTCAGATTCCTTTGTGCAAAGACTCGTTAACGGGAAGCCTCCAGATTCACTGATGAAAAAGAAGTATTTTTCTTTGATTCATGCCTCTAGGAGGAAACCTACTCAATATTTAATTTTAATCTAACCTGTCACACTTTTTCCATGCCAACAACTAGCCTTCCAGTTATGCATAATTCATTGTAGTGGACAAGACCAACAGCAGTGCTCCTGGACAGGATGCTGTTGAGAGGTGGTGTGTGGCAGCCAGCACTGTTGCCTGTCGTCTTCCCTGAGACATTCGGATTAAGGCATTTTTAAAATCGATCAACATAGATTGTTTATACAGAGACAGAAATTATTTGATGCAAAAAAGAAAAACACTAAAATGGAATAAAAACATGTAAATTTTCGAATATACCTTGTGCAAGTAGCATAAATGAGTGCGGCTTATAGCTAATCACAGACAACCTTTCTGCGCTTCAGATTCTCCATCTGTGCCAATGGCCTTTCCTGAAATAATGTGTGTGAAACGGATTTTTAGAACAATCCAAGACAAAGAAACAGGACTGCAGATATACTTCCAGGATGCTCCATTGTTGTTGCCTTTAGGTTGCAATAGTAAGAAACTGAGGTAACATTCTCAAGGTCAAAAAACATCAAATGATAAGAATTACTGGAACCTACATTCAACCCTGACAAATACATAGTCACAGCTGTTTTTATGTTCAGTAATCAACATTCCTCTCCTCCATATCTAATCTAATTCCTCTCCTTAAAAAAAGACTTAAATGCTACCTTGCTAATTCAAATAAAAATCAAGTGATATACAGCTATAGAAATGACATTTGTGTACTTAAGCTAATACCATCTTGCAGGTAAACAAAGATGATTTATAAAGGCCAGGTTACCATATAATATTATTAAAATACTGCCATTCCCTCAAGCTGTTCAACAGCACAACCAATCTGACGCATTAACATACTGCATAGTGAAAAGGCTGCACTTGCTACATTCTCCCCAGATTTTGTTTCATTTAAAATATTGTGTACAAAAAAGAGTCATATTCAAGACATTGCTTATCCACAACATCCCTGAAGTGCTTTGACAGCTATGAGACTTTTTTTTAGTAACTGAGCCATGTATACATGCATTTGTTCCCCCTTAATGCTTATTCTTTTTGTATCACTTACTAGCATTTAATTTCACTTTTCCTTATGGTTAGTTCTTAACGTTGTGCATTTTTTTTCCTGTGTGATAACCAACTTTCCAAATGGATACTGTTGACTGGAAGCTACCTTATCTTATCTGTATCTTACTTCTGATGTCTTCCTGGTCCACAGTTAAATTGTTTCCATTTAAAAAAAGAAAAAGAGGGCTTCCCTGGTGGGGCAGTGGTTGAGAGTCCACCTGCCGATGCAGGAGACACGGGTTCGTGCCCTGGTCCGGGAGGATCCCACATGCCGCGGAGCAGCAGGGCCCGTGAGCCATGGCCACTGAGCCTGTGCTCCGCAACGGGAGAGGCCACAACAGTGAGAGGCCCGCGTGCCGCAAAAAAAAAAAAAAAAAAGAACAAGAAAAAGAGGAAGAAGAAGAAGGAGGGGATGGGAAGGAGAGGAAGGAAGGAAGGAAGGAAGGGAGGGAGGGAGGGAGGAGAGGCAGAACCTCATGGATAGTTTCCCTCCAATTTCTCATTTTCTTCAGTTCCAAGATGTGCAATTCTCAAGAGTATTATTTTCCCTGGGCTGATCAGTATTCTCTTTCAATAAAACCGTAGGACATAGCTGTTGGGCACAGAAACTAAATGTCATGAATTCAGTGCCCTGCTACTTGGCAGGAAACTCTAGCCGCATGCTTTTTATGTAATGTTTTTTTTCACCTTCGCTCCTTTGTTGTGCTTTTTTCAACAAAAATTAGACAGTAATAACTAGTACATTTACACACTGCAGTTAATGACTGTAATAGTATAAGGTAAGAGGATAAATACTTATTAACACAAAAAAAGTACAGTATAGCCCTACAATGAATAGAAAAAATTATTTCAGCAGTTAATGAAAACATGGATACATTTGACAGAATTACTTAGGGGAAGAAAATTGCTTGCATGCCTCCTGGGGTCAAATTAACTGGGTGTGTATGTGCTTAATCCTTTCAGAACTGTAAAGTATAATTGTTGTAAACTGCCACCCGCCTTGCCTCCTGCCCAAGTCTGAGTAGGCACCGCCAGCTCTATCTTACCTTTTGGTGGCTAACTTGAGTTTCTCTTCCCAAGATGCACCACAATGTCTGCAGGAAAGGAGGCTAATAATGCCTTCCTGGGAAATCCTAGATTCTGTTCCTGGGGGTTAACTGTTGATCGAATAACGGACAATCAGAGCGGTAGCCATTTGGATGAAGAAGAAGGAAGGTGGGGAGCCATGGATAGAACAAGAGAAAGAAAAAAAAAAGGATACTTTCAAAAACATCCCACAGATTATCTAAATTCATTTTTCATTATTAATTAGCACTTTTATGTCTTTTAATACTGTACTCTATATTAAGTTCCTGGCCCGGACTAATTAAATTAAATATATATTATTTAATGGGCTTTCCATGATCACCTTGTTCCTTGCTAATCTAGCCCTGGGCAAATAGCTTTCCCCAGCATATATGGAATATATACCCCCAAGGAGAATGCACTCGTCACATATACAGAGCTAATCTATCAAACCTCAGATGAATAAAATAATCTTAAAGACATTAGGAAGTAATTTAGTAAGATTAGTACATGAGCAGTTTAGGGCTAGGATCTGACACTTTCTGATTAGAAAGGTCATGAAAGTGAAGAAATTATCTTGAGACAATTAACTTATGAAGGAAATTCATTCTATAATTCTTGCAATTTGAGATGAATCACTTAACTACTCTGGCCCTCAGCTAAATCATATCATCTATAAAAGAGCAGTGTTGGGCAAGGTGGCTGCAACTCCAGAATTATTTGATTTGGTAACATTGAAAATTTGTGATTATTAGCAAAAGAGGAAAAAAAGACTTCAGAATATGAGGACATGAATATATCGCCTTAGAGTTCTTGATAAACATAAACTTTAGCAACGTAGATTTCAGTTGTGTGCAGAAATATGTGGGATTTTACTGCCAGAGAATCTAAAAACATCCCTAAGAAAGGATGGGAGACACCAAAAATTTCAAGCAATCACAGAGCAGAAGAAAAGGAAAACAATTTAAGGAAATGTGTCTCTTGGAAGCAGACATGCAAAGGTAATCTGGGACCAAAACGTTTATTGGGGGAGAAGGGGTGATGATATCCATGAAAGACAAAGGAGCAAGAAGCAGGTTTGGGTAAAGAAAGACATTAGGTGACAGTGCACATCTGAACCTTGTGAAAGGAAAGCAGGGAAGGGGAAGGATTAGGCAGAGGAGCTGTAGGCAAACTCTCCACCAGCCCAACAGGAACTGCAGATAGAAGATTGCTGTGTCCTGCCAAAATGGCTAGGTCCTAGAAGCCCCCCGCCACTGCCATGCTCAGACACTGGCTGAGGACTTCCCAGAAAGTTTGTGGCCTTGGCCCAAAGCTGAGGTTGTGATTGTCTCACTGTGGATTTAATTTGCATATCCCGGATGATTAGTGATATGAACACTTTTTTTTTTTTTTTTTTTTTTGCGTTACGTGGGCCTCTCACTGTTGTGGCCTCTCCCGTTGCGGAGCACAGGCTCCGGACGTGCAGGCTCAACGGCCATGGCTCACGGGCCCAGCCACTCCGCGGCACGTGGGATCCTCCCAGACCGGGGCACGAACCCGTGTCCCCTGCATCGGCAGGCAGACTCTCAACCACTGCGCCACCAGGGAAGCCCTGAACACCTTTTTATGTATCTGTTGGCCATCTACATATCTTCTTTGGAGAAGGATGGTTATTATCAAAAAACCCAAAAGATAACAAGCGTTGGCCAGGATGTGAAGAAAAGAGAGGAGTAGTACTGTGCTGGTGGGAATAGAAACTGGTATAGCCACTATGGAAAATAGTATGCAGGCTCCTCAAAAGATTAAAAATAGAATTACTTCCGGGTATATATCCAAGGGACTTGAAATCAGGATCTTGAAGAGATACACCCATGTTTATTGTAGCATTATTCATGATAGCCATGGAAACAACCTAAATGTCCATCAACGGACAGTGTAAACTATCTTTCAACTTAATACCATTTTAGTCCTCCATTTTGTGCTAACTATTGCATCTTGTAATATATTGCACTATGTGTGAGGTGTTAGTGCATCTTTTCTAGTATCATATAAAGCACATGTCAGTGCCAATGAATTAATTCAGTTCAAATGTTTTCTATGAATCAATGCAACACTGTAATGCATTTATTTGAATATCTTAAGAAAACATCACAGGTTATCATGATATCTATGTAAGTTTAATTGATAATCATATTGAAATTAATGATTTTACAGTGAAAATATTAACTTATTTTTCTAGTTAAACAACATAAATATGAAAAAATTTTATTATTTAAAATAAAGACATAGAGTGGAAATGGTAAAGTTAGTATTGTAACTGGAGCAATAAAGAAAAAAGAAGGGGCTTCCCTGGTGGTGCAGTGGTTAAGAATCTGCCTGCCAATGCGGGAGACACGGGTTCGAGCCCTGGTCCGGGAAGTTCCCACATGCTGTGGAGCAACTAAGCCCGTGCGCCACAACTACTGAAGCCCGCGCGCCTAGAGCCCGTGCTCCACAACAAGAGAAGCCACCGCAATGAGAAGCCCGTGCACCGCAAAGAAGAGTAGCCCCCGCTCACTGCAACTAGGGAAAGCCCATGCGCAGCAATGAAGACCCAACGCAGCCAAAAATAAAATTAATTAATTTAAAAAAAGGAAAAAGAAAGAAGGAAGACGGTTTGTCATAAATATCACGTTAAATGGAAAGTGAAACTTGCTGGGGCCAAAAAAATAGCTGTTTGTTGTATAAAATTGAAAAAATAAGATACATGACTCTATGCATTTGTTTAAACCTATACAGAGTTGATGTTTTTGTGAGGGTGCTTTTAGATAAGATTAACATTTAAATGAGTGCACTTGCATAAAGCATAGTATTGCCTTTCACAATGCAGGTGGCCCTGTTCAATCAGTTAAAGGCCTGAATAGAACAAAAGACTGACCTCCCCTGAGCAAGAAGGAATTTTCCAGCAGATGGCCTTCAGACTTGAACCACAACATCTGCTCTTCCCTGGGTCTCCAGCCTGCCAGCCCACCCTGAGGATCTTGGACTTGCCAGCCTCCATAATCACGTGAGCCAATTCCTTAAATAAATCTCTCTATACACACCCTACTGGCTCTGTTTCTCTGGATAACCCTGACTAGTGTACACTGCAGCCCACACCACCACTGAGGAGGTGGGCCCCATTGCCCAGCCCTGTCATACTTTTATTCCCATGGCTGGCCCAGGGAATTTCCCTCCTTTGGACTTCCCTTTTGATGGCCCTGTTTCTGAGAAAGGAGTCACTCTAATAACTGACATCCTCAGAGATTGTCAACCTGGGTCCCCACAGAGAGTTTAAGGTCAACCCTTGGAAAGCACAGTGTTGAAGGGGCAGAAACGCACCTGTGAGTGTTCCACCTTCCTGTTAATGATCCTCTTCCTGGCCCTGCTGATGCTAAAAGACAAAAAAAGAATGAGAGTCGGGGACTTCATTCTCATTCCCCTTTCTCTAGACAACATGCAGATATTCATTATTCACGAATACTACGCTTTAGTGTTCTGTATTGAATTCGTTACGATGTTTTCCATTTCTGTTATTCATTTCTTGAAGTGGATAAAGTAATTTTTCATTTTTTCTTGCCTAAAAAACTCAAGTAACAAATGTTTCCTGCTCGAGGTCTTCAGTTGACATTCTCACCAGCAGTCCTTGGCTGAAGATGGGCACAGATCCTCAGACCTTCAGAAACATCTATGCTCCATTCAGTGGGATTCTGTTCCCTGAGCATCCATGGGATAGTGTCTGATCAGAGGCTCAGCACTGCTCTCCAGGTCAGCCCTCACACAGGGAGAGGATTATCCCAGAGACAGCTGAGATAGAAGGCAGCTGATGAACAATGTTGAGAAACGTTTCTTCTCGGGTGTCCTGAAAAGACCTTAAAAAGCCAAATTATCACCCCTGATTAATGGTATTTGGGATTTACCCTGGAAACCTCTACCACACCCAGGAAGACGGTCTGTGAATTTCGCATGGAAGTCTCAGTCTCCACTCTGACCTCTGTCCCACCCAACTTTTTCCCCTAGAAGGATGGTATCCTATTACTTTCTGAGAGTTTTCAAGTGTCTTGCTGCTCCTGGGAGCTGTTCCAAATTAAAGGAGACTAGAGAAACATGATAAGTAAAGGATCAGAAATATGTGATCCTTAATTGTATCCTGAACTGGAGGGAAAACATGCTGTAAAGGACATTGCTGGGTGGGTGAAATGACACAACTGAAATAGAGATGGTAGATAAGACAGAGGTCCCGTGTTGATGTTAAATTAGTTAAGCTGCTGTGCTGTGGATTTATAAGGGAATAGCCTTTTTCTTAGGAGATACCCATGAAGTATTTAAAAGCAAAGGGCCATGATGTATGTAACTCAATTTCAAAAGTATGGGACAAAGAATAATGTTTACACAGAAAGAGAGCAAACAGGACAAATTATAAACGGTAAGTGCATCTGGGTAAAGGCTATTGGGCAGTTTTTTTTTTATAAGACTTGCAAATTTTCTGTAAGTTTCAAACTGCAAATCTTCTATAAGTTTCAAACTGTTTCCTAATAAACAGTTTTAAGAAATGGTCCATCGATCAGTCCTGCTGAGCTTTAACTCCTTTTGAGATACATACATTGATGCCCACAGCTGTCACCATCACATCCAACTCCTCAAAGTGAGATATCCCAACTTTAAAAAAAAATTTTTTTTCTATATCTTTATTGGAGTATAATTGCTTTACAATGCTGTGTTAGTTTCTGTTGTACAACAAAGTGAATCAGCTATACATATACATATATCCCCATATACCCTCCCTCTTGAGCCTCGCTCCCACCCTCCCTATCCCACCCCTCTAGGTGGTCACAAAGATTCGAGCTGATCTCCCTGTGCTATGCAACAGCTTCCCACTAGCCATGCATTTTACAAGAAATCCCAGCTTTTAAAGTTTTATTAGGTTCTGTCTCAGACAAAAACACTAGATCTTCTTATTACAACTGTGGTTCTAAACACTTTCAACATAGATTTTAAAAATTACTGGAAAATGCAAATAAAATAAAAATGCATACATGTAAAAATACAAAATAAAAGGATCACATTAATATGACTTCAAACCTTTGCCCTGTAACATGCCAACAGAGTGATGTGGGAAATGTCATTTTACTTCTTTCTTTTTATGTTTCTTTATCTGGAAGGTAGAGATAAAAATCCTCAGTCACATGAGAAATACTAGTTATGACTAAGATTACTAATAAAACCAATAGGAGCTTTACCGCACCTGAAGTGTCTTTATTCAGGAGACCCCGATTTTTCTGAGTGCACCTGGCACAGCTCCTAGTCCAATAATCCACAGGACACAGTCCTACAAGCCTATATAGACTGATTCTCCTCAACAAGATGAAGTGCTCCGTTCTTCTTATTTCTGCATGTTAATATCACTGCCCCATAATGCTGTTCTGATGAGGACCAACTCAAGGCAGACGTCGCCCCACTTCAGCTTCTTATGGGATCCTCCTGAGAGTTCTTTCGCCTCAGGGTTTTTTCTCTTCCATTGAAACCCACTCACAGTGTTGGGTTAACAGATTTCACTTGAACTCTATTTCTCTTCAAAGCGTTTCTACATTGGGATAAAGCTGCCCTATAGCTGCACGGAGAGTTCAAACTGTATTTGAAAATTGCAGACTGCCAAACCTGGGGATGAACCTGTGCTTCACCAGATTCTTGAAATTCCCAATTTGAAAGCTTAAACCAATGAAACATAAGGCTTTATCATGTATCTCAATGCTAATTACTGAATGATTTTTCTTAAAAAGGAAAGAATACAAAGGTTTTAGCACGTAGCATACGTAGTTCCAAATACATACCAATATCAACATGTTTTTAGAGAAGTTTCTTTTAAAGTAATTTTTTTTTTTTGGCTCAAACCCAATTTTTTCCAGGTGCTACTTTTAGGAAATTCTACGTAGACTTAGCATTTTAGGGTTTCATATAATAAAATCACATTTGAGAAACATGAAAAACTTTTCAAGTCATAACATAAATGAAAGTAATATGATAACCAATATTTCTGCTTTCTGCCCACCTTCTCCCAAAGAGTAATCACCTTTATTGCAGGGAGTCAGACAAGAGATTTCTAGAATAAAACATAAGGATTATAAAAATGTACATTAGACTTAGGGGTAAACAAATTAGTTTATTTAATATAATAAGAAACTAGGCCCGCAGGTTTGTCCCAGGACTCCTCGGCTAGAGACGGCACATCCAGGTCTACCTTGGTCTCCTTGCTCCTGGCCTGGTCCTGTTTCATGGCCTTGCACATTCCACCCATTCTACAGCCCTGTCACCAACATCTCTCCGCTTCATCAAGGACTTCTCAGGGCTTTCTAGACAGGCTGCTTCAGAACGAACATCTTTAAAAGTCATTATTTCCACTCCAGTTGTTTTCCTTCTGCGATACTAAGATTCTTTTCAATTCTAATGGAAATATCCTGTTCCTGTTCCCTGAAATGCAATTTGATAGCATTCGCATCTAGGAGTCCTTATTTCTTTTACCTCCATTTATCCAACTTTATTGAACTGCTGAATGAGAGGGACTATGATAGATGAGGAGGATATAAAGTCAAGTAAGACAAAGCTCGTGCCAGAAAGAATTGTGTTCCTTGAGTTATTTCTACTGTCATTACTGAGGCTATCTACCAATTGGCAATTCTCTTGGTTCTTCCTGCTTTTTTCTATTTGACATGAACACTGGGTGGCATTTGTTCACAGGAGTACTAATACTGTCTGCCCATCTATCCATCAGTTCATTCTGCTGTCTGTCCATCCAACTACTTATTCCATCAGCTGAAGATACCATTCTGTTGCCTAGGGCACCCATCTGCCTGATTTATTAGTTGGCCCAGCATAGGCATGTTGAATTATATCACCTACTTCTCATAATGAATGGTCTTTTGTCCACAGGGGAAATAGTTTGGAGTTAACGTAAGATGAAAACCTGGAATACAGTGGTTTTTTACTCTTGTCCCCTCAGGATGATCATTTTGTTAAGGTGCTTCTTCTGTCATCTTTTAAAACTATAAAATGACATTTAAAAATAGTACCATATAATCAAATCTTCTCAAAACACCAGAAAAGCAGTAAACCTCTAGAAACTTGAGTCTTCATGTTCTTAATGGTTAGTCTCTTAATTAACAGCTTAGAGATCCCATCTGCTGTCAAAATAATTGGGCCATCTTTTCACTTATTTTTTATATGACCTCAAAAGACTCCCAGTTTTTTTTTTTTTCCTTCTTGCAGATTAACTTTACTTCCCCACATTTACCTTCCTCATAAAGTGTTTCAATACACATTCTAACTCAAGGGAAAACTGAAAGAAAAAAAAAAGTGTTTTCTTTGTTAAAATACAAGAGCCTTCTTGACAGGGAAGGGCTCTGAAATAAAGAGAGCAGCCTTGTTAAAACTTTGAGCTGTGCCTGAACACATCCTAAAATGTTTAAATTGTCTGTTCCGGTAATAAATTATAAGCTTGGTAGTTTAAAGCCAACTCCCATCGACCAATAAAATGGAAAATATTGGAGTAGGCCAGATACTAGCTTTCGGTGAACAGCTTCTGCATGAATTGCAATAAGAAATGTTCTGTACCAGTGACAGTAAACAAAAATTAGATTTAAAAAATGCCTGGAGGATATGTGATTCACGAGAATTATGGCATTTGTTTCTGCTTCCAGATAAAGACTATTAATAAATTATAAGCACATCAAATGTAGCTGCTGATACAATAATAAATATTGATACAAAACAAAGCTCTGAATACCTTCTTTTGCAGGCTGAATCTTGTAGTCCAGTCTGGCAGCACTGTGTTACTCAGACTTTACCAAGGGAAACCTTTCTTTTTTTCTTTAGATTAAACAGCAGTAACAGAAAGCACTGTGTGTTTCTAATAAGGCATTGCAGTTCACAAGAGTAATGGACTCTTAGGTAGACAAGATTTTGTATAACATTAAGTCCCCAAAGATCCAGTGATCGGTACCCCTAAAAGAAGCAATCATATCATATCAGAAATAAAAGAAGGTGAGCTTAGATGCTTGCATTCTTGGTGTTTCATGTAAACCACAAAATTTAAGAATCTACTTCCACTTTCTTGCACAAAATAGTAATATCTGATCTTTGATTTTCAACTGATTATTTACATTCCTGCTCTTTGCTTTCCTACTCAAAGTACTTCCATTTTGAAACCTTCATGACAAAGCTATTTTTGTGTGTGTGACTGCCTTTGACTTTTACTATACACTAAGATCTGGAAAGTGGTATGTCATAAAAGGACCCCCAGTCTGGAAACTGGAAAGCCTGTACTCTGGTTCAGTATCTACCTTGCGTTAGCTGTGAGACCATGGGGAATTCATTTACCATCTTTGTACCTCTATGTTTTCACTTATGACATGAGAAAATTGGCTTGGATGGCCTGTACAATCCCTCCTAACTGTAAATTTTGACTTCGGAAGCTCTAGCTTTATGTCTTCAAGAAAGCTGACAAGTTTGAGTCCACCCTATCTTTGACTTTTTTTAAGCTTAAATTAGCTTTGGTGTGACTTCCCAGATAAAACTAGAAATGAAGTGAAACATGCTCTAGCTAACTGGACTAGGTCTTCATCCCATCTTCCTATTGAGCCTGGTACGAAAGAGCAGCTTTGCAAACTCCAGTTACTCTATCCTCCATCCATCCTGAATTACACTAGGCCATTTTCTTTAACACAGTTTCCCTTTTATCATTCTTCTACATCCGATCTTTCCATACTTCCTGTTGGCTATCGCTTCAACTCTAAGTATTCCTGTCTGACTGAGGGACCCTCACCATCACCATCTCCTACCACCCCCCCCACATACCTTTTTTCACAAGTTCCCACTGCTGTCAGCAGCTAGTCACTTCTCCCCGCAGCCACTAATGAATTCTCCAAACACTATGCCTTCACTCCTATCATTACCCACTTTCTCTCTTCATCCATCTAGTTCACATTCCAACAGAATTTATGGCAAAGATGGAAATGTTCTGTGCTGTCCAATATGGTAAGCATCAGGCACAGATGATTACTGAGCACATGAAGTGGGACAAGGCAACTGAGAATCTGACTTTTATCTCATTTTAATTAATTAATTAAAGTTCTAATGGCCACATGTGGCTAGTGGCTAACATATTGGCCAGTACAGCTCTAGATTATACCATCATTTGACATCTAGCTCAAATTCCACTTCTTGCAGGATAAGTTTCATTAAAATTACTTCCAAAACTTTTTTTTTTTTTTTTTTTTTTTGCAGTACGCGGGCCTCTCTCTGTTGTGGCCTCTCCCGTTGCGGAGCACAGGCTCCGGACGCTCAGGCTCAACGGCCATGGCTCACGGGACCAGCCGCTCTGCGGCGTGTGGGATCTTCCCAGACCGGGGCACAAACCCGCGTCCCCTGCATCGGCAGGCGGATTCCCAACCACTGTGCCACCAGGGAAGCCCAATTACCTCCAAAACTTAAAAAAAAAAAACGAGAGATGTCTAAGCCCCATCCGCAGATCCTCTAATATAATTGATCTGGGGTGTGACCTGGCCATGAATATTTTTTGAAGGCTCCCAGACTATTCCAGGGGGCAGCCAGGCAGGCCACCACTGCTCTGTGAAAGCCACTCAGGCTTCTCATGTCTCAGTAGTTGCTGGTTGTCTCTGAAACTCTGCACAATAGTCTGAATCACCCAAGTTAGCATTTCTTTTTACCGCTACCTTCAGTTTTCTTTACCCGGTTGGAAACATCTTTTTCTTGTTTTGTCCACTGAGGCTACTGCCACTCATGGCAGGTTCTGGATACATTTTTGATTATGGAACACTTATTACACTTATTACACATAGCCTTGAAATGCAAAATATTTATAGCTTTTGACTTTATAAACCTAAATGAGGGTTTCTATCCTGCCTTTAAATCATTACCATGTATTGTAGTGAGTCTATTAATGAGACTTCTGTGCTAGACTGTAAGCTCCGTGAGAGCAGGGGCCACTGCCCTTCACCAATGTATTCCTGCTACCTAGAACCTAATCTAACACATAGAGGTACTGAATAAATCATTGCTGAATGAATCATTTAATGAAATAAGTACTTGAATAAATACGTTTAAAGTCACACCAGTGTATTGTCTTCTTCATGGAAAGTGAGCATACAGTCATCTGTACCTTGAGGTGGTGTGCTTGTGTATGTGTGTGCACGTGTGTACATGGGCAAGTGTATGCACATGCATGGGTGTATGTGCATGCATGTGCGCCTATATATATATATACATATATACACACACACACACACATATGTTGTGTGTGTTTCATATGCCCAATCACTGTGAGCATCCTTAAGAGGATCCAAAAGTTGCTGAGTATTCCAAAGGATCCTTCAGCACCTCTTAGCTCTGCACAGCTGGTAGCTCTGCTCTCCGTAGCTATCGTCCTGGGAAATATGGTTATTAATACTGAGTGAACAGATGGCGCAGGGTGTGTTACTTAAGACAGTTTTGCCAGGAGGTAAATTTATGCTTTATAAATGTACTTCAAAACGATGCTATTTGATTTAATCACTTAATGCAAAGACAGCTGCATACTATATTTGCCTTAACTGCAGTTCTATGGGTTATCTGCCAATCTGTTAATTATAGTATTTTGAAAGGCTTCAGGAAAAAAAAAACAGTAATTATACAGATTGGGATGGGGGAGGAATATTTTTGAAGCCTAAATTCAGACATTCATTCCCAGCAAACACAAACTTATTGAAGATTTAGAAAACCTGCTAAGAAAGTGGGAGTAGATGTGATGGCTTTCCTTTGAAAGGGACTTATGTGTGTGTTCTCAGTCTGCATTAGTTACTGTGGGTAACTGCCAGGGAGATGGGAATGGAGTGATGTTCAGCTGGGCAGAGCCCCAGCGCAATCGCCAAGGTCTCTGAGCAACTGCTCAATTCCTTGAAATTAAAAAGAGGAAGAAGAAGATGAGGATTAGGAGAAGGGGGAGGAAGAGGGAGAGGGGGAAGAAGAGAGGAAGGAGTGGTAGAAGTGACAGGAGGGGGAGGAAGAGAGGGAGAAGGGGGAGGGGGAGGGAGATGGAGAGGAGGTTCAACTTTAATTGTAAACATGATTCTGCCCTTGATGTTCCCATACTTTCCCATAATCTGCTTGCTCCCTGAGCCCTCTGTGCTTAAGTCCTCTCTGCTAAACAGTTGCAGCAATGATTAAGCAGATTTAATTAATACTGTACCAGCAAAGAGGAATATTTTAAGCTTAGCCTGACAACTTCCTTTTCTTGCCAAGGATTAGATGCCACATACTTGTAGGAGAAGTCTGGCCCATTTCTCCTATCCTCTGGGAATTCATGTTCAATGAATTTCATTGCTATTTTAAGAACAAGATTTCTTCTCTATGGGTAACTGTACCAGGATGAAAGGATTGAACGGGACCCAGCCTGTAAAACAAAGAATTGGGGAAAGAGTGTTACAGATTATCTGGTCCAACTCTCCCTTTTCACAGACGAAGAAACTGGGGACCAAATTCTTAATTGGTCCCAAATTAGTTAAAGAATAATGGGGCTTTGACCAGGAACACTCTTCTATCAGTTTAGACCCTTTTCACACTCATCACACGTGTATAAGGCTGTAAAGTAACAAGAAGTAAAACAGAAAGAGCAGAGAATTAATTTTCCTGTGCCATTCCAATGCATGACTGGCTGGGGCTGCCTTTGGGCAAAAGGAGAAGGCAGCAATAATAATAATCATCCTAACTGACTGTCTAGGGCCTCCACGTTCCACAGCTTCCAGTGTCATCCACACTGAGAATGCTGCCCTGTGGAATTGCGCATCACAGCCTGAATGCCACTTCCTCTGTGCTAGGTACCTTCTGAACTTCATCTCAGTTAAAACTACCAACAACCAACGATGCAAACATCATCTCTTACACTTCACAGACAGGGCTCTCAGAGCTTGAGTAACTTGCTTAAAGTCACACAACTGATTTCTAGAAGAGTCTAATATTCAGACTTGGACTTACTGGATCAAAAAATACGTGTCTTCCCAAGAAAATATGTTTGTTTCTTGGCAACCTCCTTCAAAATGGACTAAAAATACTTCCTTCAATTCTCTGAGGCTTTTTACTGTGTCTGTTCTCGCCAGTCTAGCGCCATCTTGTGGCGTGCTACTCCTAGGTTACTCTGCACTGCAATTTATCTGACCATCATCTCGTCTTCACAGCCAGGCTCTATGCAACGTTCAACAAGCCTCAAGTGATGAACTGATACGTGCTTAGACAAGGTCATCAAAGCAGCCATCGATAACTCATCTCCTTTTTTGCAGGCAGTGTACATTTCCATACAGTCTTGGTTAAGCTGATACACAGGTGCCCACCTGACCTAGTGGAGTAGAATTACTTTAACTTCTTGTGTTAGGCAGAAGGAGAGGATAATGCCAAGGTTGGCAGGTGAAGAGGTATTAGAGGGGGCAGGCCTGGCTTTTGATACATCTCAAGTCATATTTAACTGAATATCGTACCTAATCTATGATGGAGCTAAAAGGTACTTATATCTTCGGTCGTCTCTAGTATTTCCATTTCCTTGAGGCTATTTAGATCAAAATTATCAACATGGCCATCTCTCAGGGCCCTCGTATCTCTGCTTTCTACTCTTTTTATATATTAAAAAAAGTGTTTTACTAAATTTTTTTAAATGTATGCCTATAATCACAATTTTCATGTTTTAGGGCAACATCATCATCAACATCCTCTGACCTCTGTTTTCTGTGTTTCTTTGACTTTTTGTAGTATCTCAAATTTTTTAAAGAATTAGATGTCTTTGAATGAAGCAAGTTTATCCTCTACCAATTAATTAAAGGAAGTTCATGCATAAGAGACCAGCATTCCAAAATAGGAGAAATTCTTTCTGGTTTATACTGAAGTGCTTTATGTAACAGGGTTGAGAGAGAGAGAACGCCCGCGCGCGCATAGTGTGCTTCTTTATAGTATAAAATTGCTTTCAGGAAAGTTGTGCAACTAGCCCAATTACCCATTTCCGTTCTTCCACAGAAGGCATTGTTCCTAGGAAGTAAGTTGACTCTGGGGAATTCCAGCTGTTTAGAGATTCACAGCCCCACATACAAAATCTAAGTGCCTCCTGGCATCCTTGTTTAACCAGCACAACCTTTCGCAATCCTTTTCTTGGATACTGTGATTTAGAGTTTAAAAAAAAATCTCCTACTGTTATCAAAAATAAAATCTGTGTCTGTGTCTCCCATTATCCTTGTTGCTTTGGAATGATTTCTGAAACAAGGGAGCAAAATCAACTTTATTCAATCATCTAACAAATGGAAGCCCTCTCTTTATAGATCATTTGTGTTTTTCTTATTTATATTTCATTTTATTTTTTAAAGTCTAGTTAAGGGCTTCCCTGGTGGCGCAGTGGTTGAGAGTCCGCCTGCCGATGCAGGGGACACGGGTTTGTGCCCCGGTCTGGGAAGATCCCACATGCCGCGGAGCGGCTGGGCCTGTGAGCCATGGCCTCTGGGCCTGCGCGTCCGGAGCCTGTGCTCCGCAATGGGAGGGGCCACAGCAGTGACAGGCCCACGTACTGCAAAAAAAAAAAAAAAAAAAAATCTAGTTAAGTGTTATTTTTAAAATGGAGAAAAAACACCATACCCACTCAAATACAGTCGTTTGATCTTTGTCACACAAAAAAGGCAAAAAAATAGAAAAAGGATAGTCTTTTCAACAAATGGTGCTGGAACAATTAGACATTCATATGCAAAAAAAAAAATGAATCTAGTCACAGACTTTATACTCTTCACGAAAAATAACTCAAAATGGATTATAATCCTAAATGTAAGACGCAAAACTATAAACCTTCCAGAAGATAACACGGGAGAACCTCTAGGTGCCCTTGGGCCTGGCAATGAGTTTTTACATGCAAAATCAAAAATATGAGAAAATATAAGAAAAATTGATAAGTTAGACTTAATTAAAATTAAAGATTTTGCTCTGTTAAAGTGAATAAAAGACAAGCCAAGGACTGGGAGAAAATATTTGCAAAACACATAATCTGACAAGTGACTTGTATCCAAAATAGAGAAAGGACCCTTAAAACTCAACAATAAGAAAACAAGCAACACAATTTAAAAATGGGCGAAACATCTGAGCAGACATCTCACCAAAGATATACAGGTGGAAAAGCATATGAAAACACTCTCAACATCACTGGTCATAAGGAAAACTGAAAACTGAAACAACAATGCCATACCACTACACACTTAGGATGGCTAAAATACAAAATGCTGACAACACCAAATGCTGATGAGGATACAGAACAAGAGGAATTCCCATTCACTGCTGGTGGGACTGCGGAAGAGTATAGCCATTCTGGAAGAAAGTTTGGCAGTTTCTTACAAAAGTAAACATACTGTTAACACATGACCCATCATTTTCACTCCTAGGTATTTACCTTATTGAGCTGAAAACTTACGTCCACACAAAAACCTGCACAGGAGCGTTAGGCAGATTTATTCATAATGTCAGAAACTGGAAGAAACCAAGATGCCCCTCAATAGGCGGATGGATAAACAAACTGTGGTACATGGAATGGAATATGTTTGGCAATTAAAAAATTGAGCGATCAAGCCACCAAAACCATGAAGGAATCTTAATGGCCTATTGCTAAGTGAAAGAAGCCAGTCTAAAAAGGCCACATTCTATATGATTCCAACTATGTGACATTCTGAAAAAGGCAGAACCCTAGAAATAGTAAAACGATCAGTAGTTGCCAGAGGGAAGGGGAAGAGATGAATAGGTAAAAGTCAGGGGATTTTTAGGATGATGAAACTATTCTTTATTATGCCGCAATGGTAGATAAATGACACTATATATTTTTCAAGAGCCAAAGAACTGTCCAATATAAAGCATGAACCTTAATCTAAACTATGGATCTCAGTTAAGAATAATGTGTCAATATTTGTTTGTTAATTATAGCAAATGTATCACATCAGTGCAAGATATTAATAATAGGGAAAACTGTGTGTGTGTCAGGGGAGGCACATATGGCAACTCTATACTATCTATTCAAGTAAAAATATTTTTTAAACATCACTTTTATTTTGAAAGGCCAAAGCTTTGGGTGATGATTCATGAAGTTCTTTGGAAAATCTTTTTTCAGACTACCTTAAGAGGTTGTGCTGCATTTTTTTGAACATCTTCAACGCTAGTAAGCATTATTTTTCCTCTGAGTATCTGAAATAATCAGAAGTCATTAAAATATAACATAAGTGAAAACTTTTGTTTATAAATTTAGGAAACGCAAAAGTAAATATGTTTATGGAATAATCTGTCAAAGATGGATTCTAAAAAGGTTATGTGCAGTGACAATTTTATTAGTATATTGCACCATTTCCCAAGAGAACAACTGTGGAAGATTACCTTCATGTAGACCTTCAAATACTGATTTTAATAAAATCTGTCAAAAACATTAACCCATTACCTCATGCACATCCATCATAAGAAGGAAAGGATGGAAAAGAGAGATGAGGGGCTGGGAATTAGAAACCTGACAGAAGAGACAAAGAGGCAAGAAAAGAAATGAATGGGATCTTAGGGTAAGTAAGGAAAAGGGAAGTAATACCTGTTTATTTATAAGTCATTTTATTCCTGGTGAAGTAAACAGTGTTATAAACAGGTTATAGTTAAATTTATAGTATGCATACCAACATTATTTTCTTATAGAATACAAATGATACTTTGCTAATTATAGGAAAATAAATTACACATATAAAACAATTTTGGGGTGATCGTATCTACTGTTTAGTATGGCCCAAGGGCCAAGCTTACATACCCTTTGTTCACGAACTTCTCGGTCTCACGGTTTCTGCTCCTGTAGAGCCACATCTCTGTAGTTTCAGTTGCCCTAGAGAGCCCCTTAAGTCTTCATACAGAAAGGCTGCAGATAAATGATTTAGAAGTGGATTCATTGAATAAACGGTATTACCCAGTGCAAGCCAGTGGATGTCTGAAGCACAAGCTAGGAGAGAGAGTTAGGATGCAGCTTCTGTCTGACAAACTTAGTCTCTCTTTGCCCAGGAATAGTAGACAGGGTGCCACTGAGAAGAACAACACTTTTTGAAGAAGGAGAATGGCATTCAGCAATGGGGGCTTTGGGGTATCATGCTTTGCGTTGTTTAGGGTCCTGAGACAGTCCTAACATAACTGGCTCCCATTGGACCCTTGTAGATATAATGTATATTAAAAATTTTGAGTTCTCTACAGACAACAGAGACCAAGTTATACTAATAGTACTTATACTCATTTGACACTACTTGCCTTTTTTTCTGTCTTATTTCCCCAACCAAAGAGTATTACATCTTACGGAAAAACCCAAATTAACTTTTTGGCCAACCCAATAAATTTCTCAAAACCAGGACATATTATGTCTTCTTTTTTTGGATTATAGTACCACACTGCCATGAATATAGTATATGCTGAAGAAATGTTTAATTTTTTATATTTAAAATTTTTCACTTAGATTTTATTTAAATATGATTAAATATGCAAAAGTAAATGTGGTATAGAATGAAAAATTGTTGTTTCTTCCTTTTGCTTCTTGAATGTATTATTCGTATCTTAAATTCATTTCAAAACGGTATCTTCTTTTTATTTTCATCAAGATTATTACAAATCCTCTCAAATTAAGGTCATATGATACTCATTGTATATAAACTTTACATACTTGCTCAGGCTTGTGTGAAGATGGCTATTATAATAATAATTTTTAGAACTTCTGTGTACTCTGAATGACCACTTAGGTGTTTAAACACCACTGTTTAAAGAAAAACAACAAAATCAAACATTCAATTCTGTGTAAAAATGATCTATGTCAAACTTTTAGAAATGAAAACCACAATGTTGAGATGTCCAACATACAATAAAAAATTGCCAAACATGCAAAAAAGCAAAACAACATAGCCTCATTAAGAGGACATAGCAAGCTTAAATGTTCTTTCATCTAATAATATGACTTCAAAATACATGAAGCAAAAACTGATAAAGCTACAAAGAAAAAGAGACAAATCCACAATTTCAGTAAGAGACTACAATACCCTTCTCTCAAAATTAATAGAACATGTAAACAGAACATCATCACTAAGGATACAGAGGATCTTAACAACATTATCAACCAACTTGACCTAATCGGCATTTATAGACCACTTCACCCTATGAGAATGGAATGCATATTAATTTGTAGTTAACAGCCCAGCCATTCCACAAAGAAAACTCCAGGCCCAGATCACTTCACTGATAAATTCTACCAAATATATAAGAAAGAAATATTACCATTAAACATAAACTCTTTCAAAAAAATTGAAAAGGAGAGAATAGTCCCCATTTTATGAGGACCACAGTACTCTGATAGCAAAACTCTGACACCAAGACATAAAGACATTACAAGAAAAGAAAACTAGACACTGATATCCCTCATAAACACAGATGTAAAAATTCTAAGCAAAATTTTAGCAAGTTGAATCAAACAATATATAAAAAGTATAATACATTATAACCAAGTCTGTTTTATTCCAGGAATTCAAGGCTGGTTGAACATTTGGAAATACATAAATAAAAATAAATGTATTTCAACATATTAATAAGCTTAACAAAAAGATGAATTTAATAGACACAGAAAAAGTCACTGAACAAAATCAAACATACCGATACATAATCCCAGCAAACTAGAGAAAAAAGGAATTTACTCAACTGGATAAAGGGCATAAACAAAAATCTCACAGTTAATATCATACAACATAGTGAAGAACTAAACACTTGGAATAAGACAAAGATGTAAGTTCTCATCACTTCTAGTCAATATTGTACTGAAGGTTCTAGCTAATGCAATAAAACAATGAAAAAGAAACTGAAGTTATCCAGATTGGAAAGGAAAAATAAAACTCTTTTATTCATAGACGACATGATTTTCTAGATAGAAAAGTTAATAGAATCTGCAAAGAAGCTACCACCATGAGTGATTTAGTAAATTTGCTGAACATAAGATCAATAAACAAAACCAATTGTATTTCTGTATACCAGCAACAAAAAACCAGAAATTGAAATTTAAAAAATAATACGAATTACAATAGTATCAAAAGTTTAGGAGAGAGAAATCTCATAAAAGATGCAAAAGACCTGTACTCTGAAAACTACAAAAGATTGCTCAGAGAAACCAGAAAGATCTAAATAAAGAAGAAATATATTTTGTTCACAGGTCAAAAGACTCAGTGTGGTTAAGGGATAACTTCACCCCAAATTGATTTATATATTCAACATTATCCCATTCAAAATCTTCAAAGGCTTATTTTTCAGAAATTAAAAATTTGACTCTAAAACTGATATGGAAATGCAAAGTTGCCCAGAGTAGCCAAAAGCATTTTGAAAATTAAGAACAATTTTGAAGGATTAATGCTACCAAAATTAAAGCTTAATTTAAAGCTAGAATAAAGACAGTGCAATATAAATGTAAAGACAGCAAGATAAATCAATAGAACAGAAATAAACTCACATGTATTGGGACAACTGATTTTCCAAAACGTGCAAAGATAATTCAGTGGAGAAAAGATAGTCTTTGTAACAAATGTGCTGAATCAACTGAATATATGCAAAAAAAAAATCTCAGATTCATACCTCACACAATATATAAAAATTTACTCAAAATAAATCACTGACCTTAATATAAACTTAAATCTATTAAACATTTAGAAAATTAGAAGAAAATCTTTGTGACTCTGAGTTAGGCAAAGATTTTTTAGATACACACCAAATGCACGATCCATAAAAGAACAAATTAATAATTAGACTGCATCAAAATTAAAACTTCTGCTCTTTGAAAGACACTGGGAAGAGAATGAAGAGAAAAATCACAAACTTGAAGGGAAAAATATACATAATATAAAATAAAGGATTTGCATTATATATATATATATATACACACACACACACACACACACACACACACACACACACAAAACTCTCAAAACTCAATAATTAGAAAAACAAGCCAATTTTAAAAATTTGCATAAGAGATTTGGACAGACACACCTAAGAAGACATGTAATACAAATAGCAAATAAACACATGAAAAGTTGTTCAACATGATTATTCATTAGGTAAATGTAAATTAAAACCACAGTATAACACCACCAGATGCCATCTGAATGACTCCAATTAAAAAGGCAGATCATACCAAGTGTTGGTGAGAATATGAAGAAACTACAACTCTTGTACTTCGATGGAGGGAACACAAAGTGGTACAGTTTAGAAGTTTCTTATAAAGTTCATGTGTGTGTGTATATATTTCCCTTATGACTCAGCAATTCTAATTATAGCTTTTACCTAACAGAAATAAAAGTGTTATATGTACACAAAATCTTTTTCAGGAATCTTCTTAGTATCTTTATAACAGCTGAAAACTTGAAACAAATGTCTATTGTAGTGGTATGAATAAGCAAACTGGACATCCCAACAATGTAATACTACCCAGAAATGAACTACTAAAACATACAACATAGATCTCACAAACAGCCTGAGCAAAAGAAGCCAATACAAAGAGAATATAGACAATGTGATTTTATTCATATGCAATTCTAATGAAGAACAACTATTTGGTAGTTACAGAAAGCAGGTCAGTGGTTACCTGTGACCAGATGTGGTAACTGGGGGGAGCGGAATCTGACTGAAAAGGGACACAGCTGAACTTTTGGGGATATTGGAAATGTCTGGCACATAGATTTATCAAAGCATATTAAGACCTACAGTTAAATCTGGTACATTTCATTGAATATAAATTATGCCTTACTAGAGGTGATTTCGGCTACAGTGTATCTCAACTCCATGAAACATCCTGACCAGAATACCCATTCAATAGTGAGATCTACCTCATTTTCTATACTTAACGTACTGGTAGTTTAATTCGTCCTTTATTTCAAAAAAAAAGAACTAATGGGCATCAAAGGAAGAGTTAAGAAAAAAAAAACCTTCTAGAGATGTACCAGCTTGTTTTCGTAACAATCATTTATATAACTGAGATTAAAATGTAACTGGTCTTTTCCGCTGAAAAGATAAAGATCTGGGTTGCTGAAACTTGTTTTGCTGCTCTATAAAATAGCTGCAGTATCACTGGCACTTATTAGGCATGAATCGTGGTGCAACCTTCTTGTTTAAGGTCTTTAGCAGAACAGCTGCATTCCAAGCTATAATGATGTAGTTGAGGGCAGGGTAGAGTCTGTAGGTGCAAGAAGGCTATGGGGGTTCATGCAATTGTTTCCATTAATAGCAATGACTTAACTTGGCTTGTGGTTTCAAATCCTGATTTAGTCCAGTTTATACCATTTTCCCTCCTTGGGATGGAACTACAAGCTACAGTTTTGGTAAAAGTAAGAGTGGATACGAAGTCAAAAGATACGGATTTGATTCTCACTCTGTCCCCTTTAATATGTGTGATCTTAGACTGATAAAGGTCAGACAGATCAATTATTTTCCTTATCTGCAAAATGGGGAAGATCACTGTTCCCATCACATGAGTGTTTTAAGCATTCAATTTTATAATGTAATGAGGGAATCAGTCATCATAAGCCCTGAGTAAATAATGGTTGGATAGGAAATCAGAGTCTGATATAAAAAGCTAACAAGTTGGAGGCCACTCAGAAATAATGCTACGGATACCAGATGATGACTGCTAGAATAGGATTAACTGACTGTTACTCTCCAAGGCAGGCTCGCTCTCAAGTCCAACAGAGGAAATCTTGGCAAAGTAGTCTAGGTTCGAATGTTAGCTGAACTGGATTAAACAGTGGGTTAACTAAGGTCATCCTCTTTCCAGCTGAACCTGATCAAGCATCTCATTTAAGTGTAATCTAATCCATGGAGAAGAAGAAAAGGACCTCTCCCCACCTCAAAAAAACCTTCCTCAGTAAAAGTTGCCAAATAAAAATATCGTGTTCAAATTGGGCAATTTCATGAGATAAACAGGAGTTCTGACTGGTTTCCATTTCTGGAAAAGTCTCTTCATACCTGAAATACCAATGTTCTGCTTTAGGGTCTGAGGATTTCTCTTCTGTTCTAAGGATATCAAAGTAACATATTTGAGGTTAACTGGATTTTTTTAAGAAAGAAGGGTCAGAATCTATGGTGGCTGCCTCCCAAGGAATCTCTTTTTAAAATATTATGACTGGATTGTTTTGATATGTGTGCACTGTCTCCTTAAGATCATGTCCTTATAGTTCCCTAAGAAGGGCCAGTGTAAACTGAACCACTGCATGAGTAATAGCAGACTTACACACCAAGGAGAAACTTAAAATGAGCCAGGACGAGTTTTGTCTACAAAGCTCTTATTGCAAAGCCTTTCCAGGAAGTTGCTTGTCAAGCCCTAGGCCACATCCAGAATTTAATCCTTTGCAAATTTCCAAAGTGAATTTGTGCAGGAGGGGCAGAGTACCAAAACCATGCATGGGAGTTACCAAAAAAAAAAAAAAAAAAAAAAAAAAATCCTGGGAACAACATGCAGGGAATTTGGAGAAAATTCATCACTTAGGCCAGTAATTGACAACACTTGTCTTTGAGACACTGCAGTTTGCTTGCAATAATCTCAAAGTTCGTTTAAAAGTGCCCTGCCAAAATAATCCAGTTCACCTTACCTGGAAAAAAAATATGTGTCATGGAACACTTCTGTGAGGAGAGTGGGAAACTAACAAAAATCAACAAATACAAGTACCAATATTAACTTACCTTAGAGTTAGCAATATTGAACATTTATTACTCTAGAAACTTTTAACTCCCATAAGGAATGCCTAAGAGTTCCCAGCATCATGTGTGGAATTTAGATACAACCAATAGATGCCAATTTTCATTGAACAAACTGAGTATCTGTTCTATGCCCAGCACTGTTTGGGAGAATAAATAGTTATTCAAAAGTATAGGTCACACACACACACAAAAGGTATAGGTGAAGGTCTAACCAAATATAATCAAGTTTGCTCAAGAAAGCTCATATTTCTTTAAAATATTCCTCTATAGGATTCCATTCTTCAGCAAGTAAAATTACCAGTTCTGTAAGTATGTTTATAGAAAAATTTAATTCTAAGTATTTCAATGTCAAAGATCCCAGCTAAGTTTACCTGCACAGAAAATTTTATGCACAAAGTGTTAAAGACTGCAGTGACAATCACTTATAGAGCTGGAAGCAGAAACTAGAAAAATGATTTTACTTTTTTCAGTGATGTATTACAACATAATCTTTCTTTACTGGATAAAACACAAAATAAACACTCACACAATTGGTTTCAACTTTAGTCGAAGAAAAATTTCAACCAAATCTTTCACTTTACCAGAAATAAAAGCTTTTGTTAGAAGATAGAAAGATAAAGAAAACTGAAAAAAAATTTTTTGAAAAGGCCCATTTTCTCTCCCAAATGCTAGCAATTATATGCAACGATAACATCAATGAAAATCTAGGCTTCTAAGTTTCTAGTATTTCATGTGGCTATTATTTTATGTTCTTCATACAGAGTTTCTTCTTAAGAACACAAAGGGCTTGGCTTTAACACTTTTATATTTTCTCACTTTAAGTTAGATTTTCAGGAATGGAAGATTTCTTAAGAATTGACTTAAGAATTAATTGATTTAGTACTTGGTATTAATTTTTTCAATAGCTACAGAAAATCCTGTGGATATACCCCCTTATTTTTTGCCCCAAGCATTTACTTCAAAAAAGAGCTGATTTTAATATAAACAAAAGAATATAATCACACCCTTACACTTGGAAAAAGATGTTATCTCACATTCTACTTGTACTGCCTTTTATCTTGGGTATGTTTCTAGAAAATGTAATGCTCCAGTATTTTAGAAATAAAAAACAGCCCCTTTTCTGAAGAATGCATTTATCTACTCAGGAAGAGAAGGATGGGCTGAAGACAGAGTAGAGGAGGGGCGGGGGCGGGTAATGTAGAACAAAGCCAAAGTAGCATGGACTCTCCTGCCCTCTAGTGGTTGGACTCCAGAAAAAAAATTAAACTTCCATAGATTTCCTTTTTCCTCTAAGTGGGTTTATTTTCTCTTTGAAAATTTAAACTAAATGTAAAGGTCTTTAACAAATTGACAATATTTCTTGGAGTATCAGGAACAGCCTTATTTTACTTAATCAGTCACAGTTATCATCTGGTCCTTTATTTTTTCAGTCACTGAAGAAGCATACCCAACAGAGTCAGCACTATAAAGGCACTGGTGGAAAGTCGACCACCGTAGCCCCCAAATTCAATAGCCTAGTTTCATAACCATACACACGTTTTACCCAATTGACTCCATTTCCCATAAACATCATTTTGCTGTTTTTGTTGTTAACACTTTGAAGCTCAAGAAGTAAGTCTGGCCCAGTGGTGTCACTGTTGCACTGTATATACATACGTGAACCAGCAATGGTTGTTGAAACCGAAATAGCTGAAGCTCGTGGGGTGAACCTCATATTTTAATGTGGGTTTAAGGTTAGTTCATCTACATTTATTTATTGTATCTCTAAAAGTTGTAGGCTAATTCTTGATGTATTTACCCTTAAATTTTCCCTTTAAAGGGACTTGTATTTTCAAAAACTTACATTAAAACATCTTAACAGTGTTCACTGCGAACCTAAACCTATCAATTTGTAATGCATTTCCACTTATTGAATGAGCTTTATAATCACATATGATTACAATTTACTATACATGCAGAAATGCTTTTTAAACTTCTCAAAATATTGATTTATCACAAAACGGCTTTGTCTTATAACCTAATACTGCAATCACTATCATACAAACATACACATTTAAACAAGCTTTATGTAGGGAACTTGTCTCAATAGTAACCACAATAATAATCAAAACATAATTTTGTTTAGTTTTGTTTTTATGTAACTGTCCCGAGACTTAGTAGCTGGAATGATAATAAACTGATGGGGATTTGCCTTATATTTCCATGGGGAAGGTAGATGAAAATAAATTAACTCCAACTCACAGATACAACTTGATAAACAGTGAACTTAAATACCTGCTGAAAAAGTTGCTTATCTGCAGCTTCCTCCTCTGTCAAACACAGAGTTGAATCTGAATGATCTTTCAGGTAGAGTCCTGCTAGAGATTTGTGTATATTGATGACTATGAAGTCTCATGGTTTAATGTCTGAACTTTTGAGAGTACAGCTCAATAAGTTAATGATAATAATCAGCTATTATTAATTCATCTCCTTTGCTCCAACTTCAAACATACGAGATTAATGTTTGTCTAATTTCCCTCAATCAAGTTAATATGGGAAGATACATTATAAATTATTTAAGTATTGAATTTTTTAAAAAAAGAATTCAAATCACTTTTAAATACTTGTGTTCAACGAAAAGAGTCACTCATTGTCAGGAAACCTGAGTTTTAGTCCCACTTTTACCATAGATTGTTGGTAACTTTGAAGATGGCTCCTCTATAATATTAGTGAATTAGATTCTTTCATAATTTACATTTTTTAATCTTATGTAAAGTCAAGAATTTTCAGGCCTCTTATTTAGTATTGGCTTTGGAATGATCCTATGCCAGGCCCATAATATGTGATCAAGGTTTTGGTCAAATTTAACAAGCTGGAGAGATGGTAGATAATTGGAATACTGAAATATACCCATGCACAAGAACTTACCAAGGAAGAACAGCCAACTTGGAGACATATTTGAATATTAAAGAACTTGCTTGTACTCTACAACCTAATCTTCCCATATGAGCTAAATTACTTTGTTGCAACTTTGTGGGTATGCCAAAAGCTGACCCACTACTTCCCTCTCCAGCTCCATGCTCTCTGCATGTTGGACAATGCACAGAGGGTTTCCTTTTTACCACTCACAACTCATTTAATTCCTTAAAAATAATAAACACAGCCTCTCTACCTTCCTTGCTTTCAACTCCTTTCTGATTCCTTTAGGAAAAAAAAAATATTTCTCTCTTAAAAAGGAAATGTATTATGGCCTGCTATGTGATATATGTCATATTTTATGGAGGTAAAAAGCTGAGTGAGACCAAATGTAGCCAGAAGCTCAAAATCTATTGGAGAAGAGATTATATAGCCAAATGACTTTAACAGATCAAAGACTAGTGTGGTAGAGGTGTGCTTCCTTAAAATGTATTACTTGGAACTTGAGTCTGACCAGATATTTTTGGTCAATTTGGTTTGGAAAATGGTATCCCACACTCAGTGAAGATTTACAGTATACTGCTATATTTGACATTCTGAGAAGTCTGACATAAAACATATTGCCTTAACTGAGTATAACCAATGTTCCAATAATTTATTTTCAGACCATAGAAGATTTTTTTAAGTAAGTAATATGTAACACTTGAAAAATGCTATGCCAGGGATGAAATTTTATGAGTATAAGAAGAAGAAAGACGAGTTCTGGTTAATAATAATCAGTGTTCTAAGTACTTGTCATGAGAAGAACACACACCAGCTCATTAAAGAGAAAACTTTATGAAGAATAAATGATTTGAGCTGGGTCTTGAAGGGTGAATAACCCAGGGACGGGTTAAGGAAAACATAATTTCAGAAAAAGGTAAGTGGGACTTCCCTGGTGGTTTAGTGGTTAAGAATCCGCCTGCCAATGCCGGGGACATGGGCTCAAGCCCTGGTCTGGGAAGATCCCACATGCCATGGAGCAACTACACCCATACACCCATACACCACAACTACTGAGCCTGTACTCTAGAGCCCGCGTGCCACAACTACTGAAGCCCGCATGCCTAGAGCCTGTGCTCTGCACCAAGAGAAGCCACCACAGTGAGAAGCCTGATCACCGCAATAAAGAGTAGCCCCCGCTCACCGCAACTAGAGAAAGCCCGCGCACAGCAACAAAGACCCAACACAGCCAAAAATAAATTAATTAAATAAATAAATTTTAAAAGAAAGAAAAAGGTTAAGTGTAAATAGAATCATGGAGGCCAGTATGTACCAACCAGGTTTGGAAAATTATAAACAGAATGATAGGACTAGAGCTTCTTGGGAACAGAACTGGTGAATTAGATAGGAAAATGTGGGGCCAAGTGCTAGGTGACTCAAATACTAAGCAACGTATGGGCTTATTTTTCTACACAGTGGGAAGCCTAAGACATGTTTGGGCAGAGTGGTACGACTGAACAACTAGTCCAAAAGAGTAATGTTAGTGACACAAATGGATCAAAGAAAATAGGAGCCTTACATTTGAAAGTAAAATCAGAACTCACAAAGAACCAGTTCTTTTCACTTCTAGAGTTCTTGAACACACCCAATGGTTTTCTTCGAAATCTCCACAAAAGTGTTTGACTCGTCCTCCTCCTCCAGTGAAGTCCAGTTTTCCTAGAATGCCAGTACTCAGCACATCCCAAACACTAGTTTTTCTATGTCAGTTATTTAAAATTTTAACAGAATACAACATCAGTAGACAATCTAGACCAAGGACAAAGACAAGAACAATAAAAGGTCTCAGCAAAAGAGTCAGGAAACATGAAGTGGGGCTTTGAGTCAAGGTCAAGCTGGGAGCCAAAATAACCATTCTGACCTGCTGACTGCAGAAATGAGAATAAACTCTTTCCCTCCCTTGTCTCTGCTCAGCACACACCCTGAAAAACAGGGCTAGACCCCTGGCAGGGATCACAGAGCACTGTCTTGGGGAGGAGAGCACTGCTCAACTGTCTTTGCAGTTCAAGTAAGGGAAGTTTTTCCCCTTAATAAACCAGTCTGTGTCCAGGCTACCTACAGGCTAGAGAAGTGGTTAAACATGTTCCAAGTTCTATTCTCAACCACTATCCTCTTCATCTCCAACTATTCCCCTCCCACAAAATTTTTGAAACACTAGCCATTCAGGAGTTAGAGATATTCTCTGTATGGGGACCTAAATGTTTGCATGTGGGAAACAGAAGTGCCATGGTCCTTGCTGCCCTCACTACTATAGACCTTCTTAACTGATAATGAAATGCACTCCCCTTAACCAGGGAGTGAGATTTTCCCTCCATGTCACCAAACCTACCCAAGTCATCCAACGCCCCCTCCTTCAGTTGGATGACTTGGAGTGTCTACTTTTGTCAGATGGTGGGTTGTCCATAGGCGAGGTGTGGGGAAAGGGACAGAGTCAAGGCACTGCTGGTGGATTCAAGCAACTGTCAACTGGGGATCATCACTCAAGGTTAACAGGGCACTAAGTGCCCTTCCCCTCAGCTTCCAGGCCCTTACACTGGATGATTCTTTCTCCCCTTCCCACTTTAAGCCCTTTCATTCCTTTTATTCCTCATTCCTTCTCCCTCACCAGCCATATTTGATATAGTTTTGGAGAATGAAAACACTGTGCATTAAGAACCTAAGCTTTTTCCTCCAATATTTTCGCCAGCAGCTACTTTGAGAGTGTGCCTATATTATACTGTGGCTGGGGAGGGAAGAAAGGCTTTTTTTAGGAGAGAGAAAGAGAGAAAGATAGGTGGGGAGCAGAGGGGGTGGAGTGAGAGCTATGCAATGCATAGAAAACGCATATATTCACACAGTTCCAGATACAGTCCTGTTACATGTTTGTGCATCATTCTATATCACATATGCCCACCTCGCCTTCCCTACACATTCTCCCAAGCAGACAGGTTTTTTTTTTTTTTTTTTGCTTGCTATCATTTATGTACGTGTTGAAACCAGGTAATGGGATGACTTTGCCAAAAAAAGTGGTCAAAGATTAAATCTATTTCCTATGGGCTACTCTGCGTCCCTCCATGACAGTCAAGGCGTATATGGAGTTTCTGGGTTAGCCAGCAGTCCTGTTGGTCAACCTGCTGTGCCTGTCAGGCACAAGGGGCCATTCCAGCCTGAAGACAGAGGAAAGAAACAGGGCAACACAGAGTGTGAGGAAAGGACCGGAAAATGAGCAGGGGAGGGGATGTAATTTTTAATCCCTTCTTTGAGAGTAAAAGATTAGGATAAGATAAAGATCAATCAAAAGATTTTTAAGAAGGTTTAATGAGCATCAAAACTAAGGTTTCATAAATGAAATAAATACTTAGACTCCTTTCAGTTATAAATTTTGGTTGCCAGTCTGTGCTTCTTTGAATACAGCCCATTTATGTTTGGGTTACATATAAATTATAGTTCACCCACTGATCACGTTGTTAATGAAAATCAGCTTTAGATTTCAAGTCTACCATGTAATATGTACTGGGAATTTGGAGAGGGCCCACGAGAAAGCAAAAGAGATTGAGAAGTTGACAAATACGCTAGGGATAGAAAAGGCTGAGTCACCTGGGATGGCACATTTCACTATGGAAGACTAGGGTTTCAGTGAAGACAATGAGGCTTTATGAAGCTGTCCATTCACTTAACTCCAACAAACTTCGTTTTCTTCATTTGTCAAGAAGGTGTTGCAAGCACTTCTTCTAGATGAAATGTTACAGCAATTCTGAGAATGAGCTGTGGTCCTTCAGCCTTTGCAGTAAACAACGGGGTTGGAAGTGGGGTCTTCCCCTGACGGTTGCAGTCAGATGGCCCTTTTGCTCTCAGCTGACCTTAGCAATGAGTTCTTACTAAGCAGAGTCCTTAAGATTATGACACTTCTTGAAGAAATGCTTGCCATCACTGCCACTTCCCACTTTTCCAATCCAAGGCAAAGACCACACACCCTTTCATTTCCAGGAATTTAGCTCTTATCTATTTCTCTAAGAGGGGCAACAAATCATCTTTCTACAGTGGTAAACAACAGTGAAAAGAATCACAAGGATAGAAACAATGATGGTATTGCAAGGGAACTGTTCTAATGGGACACAAACACTTTCACTAAAGGGAGAGGGTTGTTTGGTGAAGGGAGAACGGAAGGTTAGGGAAGATCCTACAGAGGACGTCCCTACAGTCACTGAGCCTCTAATCAATCATCTGTTTCTAGGAAACATTCACGTTCTAAAGAGTTCATGCAGAATACAGGTGAAAAAATATTTCCTGAACCAAGAAGTTCTCTGGTTATCAACTCTTATTTATCAAAAATAAAATCCAAAGTTCTGTATGTTCAGTTTTCTGTTAATACTTTATTGTGATTATACTTCAAGCCAAATCTACACTAGAGAAACTGAAATATCTAGATTATAGCTTTACTTCACTTCTCCATCATGCCACCTGTAATGATGCTTCTCAGAGGACTTCAGACTAAAGGGTGGAGGAAATATTCTTTTCTTTGCATGATATCAAGTGGTACCATTGGAATCGACTATTCTCATCATCATTAGTATTACCTAAGGTAGAAGTCAAGGAGATAAACAAGGCCTTAGTACTAATATTTATGAAGATTTATTGTTTGTCCAGTAGATGCTGCACTCAATTTGATATGTTGTGGAAAGTGGGTTTGATTAAATAAGATACACATATTTTCTTTTTTATAATAAAGACTATCTTGGGAGTAACTTCAACTGAGTAAGAAGAGTAACCTTTCTTCAATTACATTCCAGAAAGGTTAAAACCATTCTGCCAGCATCTACCTAGATACCAAGCGTTCCCATGGAAACCATCCACTGGCCCTAAGTTTTGGGGATGTCTGCAGAAACAAACAGCAGCTGCATTCGCCCTTCAACCCCTTGAGACCTTGTACACTTTTCCTACTTCCTCAGAAAGTGAAAAATATCCATGACTTACCACCATTCTCTTAGTCTCCTCTTCTCAAAGTTAAACAAAAAGTTTGGGGGCTTCCCTGGTGGTGCAGTGGTTGAGAATCCGCCTGCCAATGCAGGGGACATGGGTTCGAGCCCTGGTCTGGGAAGATCCCACATGCCGCGGAGCAACTAGGCCCGTGAGCCGCAACTACTGAGCCTGCGCGTCTGGAGCCCGTGCTCCGCAACAAGAGAGGCTGCGAGAGTGAGAGGCCCGCGCACCGAGATGAAGAGTGGTCCCCACTTGCCGCAACTAGAGAAAGCCCTCGCACAGAAACGAAGACCCAACGCAGCCAAAAATTTTAAAAATAAATAAATTTTAAAAAAAGTTTGAAAAGAAGGAAAAGAGACAAAAGTTGCAGAATATGCAAACTAGCATTGGCCCCACTGGCATTATTTTTGGTTTCTTTTTCCTTGATCTGTCCAAGTCTGTCCCAAAATGATTCTTTCACTTATTCACAGTTACTGAACACTTATGAAGGTCTCAGTATTTATATGCAATATCTGAGATTTTGTAAATTCCGCTTTTTGTCTCTGAAGTATAATTATAATTGACCCTGCCCTTTTGTTTTCCATTGACTCTGAAAAAGTCCATATTTAACTTTCATATCCAATAGCAGAAATCTTATCAGAATAGGCCTGGGGATAATGATCTTCTCCCTTTCTCTAAACTAACTTTTTTCCTTCTTCCTCCCTTCCTTCTTTCCCCCCCTCACCCCTCTCCACACTGTTGAGCAAAACTCCTGAGCTAACATTATTTTCAGTAGAATAACAGAGCCCATAAGGTACATAAAATAAAGCAACATGGTACAACTATCTGCTATAAAATGGGTATGTCCAAGACACAGTAATGATAAAAAGGGTGGAAAGATCATGCTTGGGAATGAGTGCTGGGTTTGTTCTTTAATGGATTTATCATTAATATTTTTTTTAAATTACATAACGCAAAATCTAAAAAACATACACCACCTCACACTTTTGGAAAAGAGTGGTATATATGTCATTCATTAATAAAGCATTGTAGGAGGAGTAGGGATATTTCATTTCTAGAACTATGTAACAGGAAAATGACAGAATATATATTTAGACAGTATTGGTCAATTTGAGAACTTTTAATCAAAAAATCCATAAATGTGTGGTTTAGCTAATATACAATAACAATGATCTATGCTTTGAAACTTTAAAAACTTTCATATCCATTTCGTATCTCAACTTTAAAAAACCTAGATGGAAGATATTACCTCCATTAAGAAATATATTTGGCAAAACTAAGTATCTGGATTTGGTAAAGGAAAGATTTATGGCTCTAATCCCATTTTTTTCTCCTTCAAGTAGGGAACATTTTCCACAGTCCCATTCAAATTCTTTAGTAACTAAATTTCTATTTTCTCTTGTATTCAGAATCCCCATATAGAAAGTTAAGGTATTTTAATAACTGTTTCTTGTTTTCACTTGAAAGTTGAAAAACAGGTAAGTTTTCTAAGTAGGAACACCATTGCAAGTATCAAAAAAAAAAAAATATGATCCATGGTCATAAAGGAAAACTTACCAAAGCTTTTCACACTTTAGGACTTCCCATCCCAGCTTTCACAGGAGCTCATCTACCTGCAAATGATCACTTCTGCACAGGTGGTTACAGACACATATATTCTTTGTGATCTCAATGCTTTATAAAGGTTTAAGGTGATCCTTGGCTCTTCACTGGCTTCCAATATTTAGGTAATTGAAACGTATGATTTATGTTATAAATACCCATAAACTATTTTATTAACAAGTGAGGATTGAGAATGCTTTATAAGTTTACTTCACCCAATGTCCAAGCCTAGACGTTAGGCTTACATGTACTAGTCATCTGCTCTCCAGTACAGAAAAACGTCACCCTTCACTGCACCCAAAGAAAAGCGTGCTGCAGGATCCCATATAGAAGCTTCCATTCTCTCAATCCTCACCTAAATCTTTAACAGTATGAACTGTCAGAGCCAGGTCTTCAAAGAACTTGAAGCTTATTTTATAGTCAAACGTGATTATCACTTGGGAGAAGTCCTCTTTAAAAGCTAATTCCCTTTCCTTAAATCCTTAGGGGGAAAAAAACACAAAAATTTAACCACCAGTAGTGCATACAATTTCCACCTTACATTTCCCCAACTTATTTAGTATCAATCACTTGAGAAATAATACCTAATGTGGAAGAAAGGAGGATCTGACAGAGCCTGATCTCACCAACTTCCTTCTAAAAGACTGTTTAGTCTACCAAGTTCATTTCTTCATTCCCTCCCTTCTGAAAAGAGACTGTACCTAAAAAGGAAGATGAAAATAAAATTTATTTATCCTAATTAATTGAACATAGAGGACTGGGGAGGAGAGATTATAGAGTGATGGATATTGTACAACTTCCCATTTACTTTTCAAAACGAGAAACTTGGCTTATTATGCAAGCGACGGGGCTCAGATTGATGATAAAACCTCTCACTAGGTTTAAGTAACTCCCATCCCCAAAATATCTTACTTAAAATATTAAGGAGTGACACATTTGCTTCACCAACCAATGAGACTATGCCATTCTCAGTTTTCCTGGAATCATTTTTGCTTTTGTTTTCCATTCTAGCAGAAATTATGAGGATGTTTCTAGAATGAGAAACTAAGGGGACACATCCCCAGTTTATGTTTAAAGTTGGGATATAAATTAACAGTAGTGACAGCACACTCTGCTCCAGATGACCCCCACGATTCCACTAGAGATATCATTGCAGCCCTGAAGTTACACTGATTTTAGAAATATTAACAATATTTCTATCATTTACCAAGGGCCACCACACGCAGACACTTCATCTCTTTTGACACTAACAGAGCTGTGAGGAAGATGCTATTATTCCTTTTTTACAGTCAAGGAGGCAGAGGCTCAGACAGGTCAGCTGCCTTTCAGTCGGGGACCAAGCAGGATATGACCCCAGGGCCTTGAGACCCAGAGGCCCATGCTCTTTACACTGCATTTCAGAGAAATCTAGAGCTCCTTCAGTGTTAAGACATTTATCAGCTCTGACTTACATTCATTCAAGGCAGTCAAAGTAGGTATTGAGACATTGATGACTTCATTACATGAATACCTGTAACGTACAGAAAGGAAAAGCTTCAGAAAAAAAAAAATCAACTACTGAATAGAAGAACTAATAGTCAGGTACTTACAAATAAATGCAGATGAATGGGTTGAACCTAATTCCCATAGTTTTAGTTATCCAAATGGCAAGAAAAATTATAAATGTATACTTTAAAATGTATAATTCCTTTACTTATTAACCCTAAGATTAAAGAGTAAAAGATGAAGAAATCATATGCTTCCTAGCCTTAAATTTTTTTTCTTTAAAGTGAGCCAGCATCCTCTATCATAAAATGAACACCTGGCACCAGATCTCCTACTTTGATGAAAACTGTATCTGAAAAAGAGTATTTTACTTGTCCTTTTTATTTTTAAAATGTAAGCTATAAATATACATCTAATTATAAGAAAAATAATGGGTGTGTATAACAAATATCATAAGAGCATTTTAAAAATCATTCTGAAGCTAAAACTGCAAGTTGCTGGTTGTACTTTTAACTGCATAGGTATCCAACTGCAACAAAATGAAGTTATGAGAATTCACATTCCTTAAATGAAGAAAATACATAGTAAGTTTTACAAAGTTCAGTGACATCTCTGAAACAGCTGTAGTAAAATATATTATCTATATGCATAATTATTACCCTGACACCTTTTCTAGAGTAGCTCCTTTTTTTTTTTTTTGAACACTGGGGTGCATGTAACTTTTTTTTTTTTTTAGGATTTTTCATATGTTAACATTCTAATGTCTTTATTGGAGTGTAATTGCTGTACAATGTTTTGTTAGCTTCTGCTGTATAACGAAGTGAATTAGCTATATGTATACAAATATCCCCATATCCCCTCCCTCTTGCGTCTCCCTCCCACCCTTCCTATCCCACCCCTCTAGGTGGTCACGAAGCACCAAGCTGATCTCCCTGTGCTATGCAGCTGCTTCCCACTAGCTATTTTACATTTGGTGGTATATATATGTCAATGTTATAGAACAGCTATTTAAGAAAAAGAAAATGTCATGAAGAACCTAGGGGTAAGACAAGAATAAAGACACAGACCTACTAGAGAATGGACTTGAGGATATGGGGAGGGGAAGGGTAAGCTGTGACAAAGCGAGAGAGCGGCATGGACATATATACACTACCAAACGTAAAATAGCTAGTGGGAAGCAGCCGCATGGCACAGGGAGATCAGCTCGGTGCTTTGTGATCACCTAGAGTGGTGGGATAGGGAGGGTGGGAGGGAGGGAGATGCAAGAGGGAAGGGATATGGGAACAGATGTATATGTATAACTGATTCACTTTGTTATAAAGCAGAAACTAACACACCATTGTAAAGCAATTATACTCCAATAAAGATGTAAAAAAAAATTAAACAAGTTGATAAATATCTGAGTGATAATAGGCCAATCTAATTTGTACCTACAGTAAGAAGTCAAATCAACTTATTTAGGATTCTATTAGTAAATTTATCTTCTTAACTAATGCATAGTAAGTAAAAATGTAAACTTAAAATACTCCCTTGCTAGCTTGAGAAAAATCTTTTCCCAAATGGGACTGACAAATATTCTAATATTCACAGAAAGGACAAAGACCATGACTCTAATAATGACTTATTTTAAAAATCAGGTAAATAGTTAATCATTTAACTTACAGAATTGCATGTTTTCCTCAAAAAATAAGTATGTTAGGCTATGTTTCTTATGTATTGTTCTGCCTTACTCAAATGTGTCTGCGGCCAGTGAATGAACATATTTTATACTCAGTTGAGAGATTTTTATCAGTACACTTAAAGGCAGCAGGGTGTATAATTATGTATGCCTGCCATCTGCATCACCCTCCAGGTGCAGGAGACATTAGCTTTATTTAATGTTACCATAACATTAATTTTACTCCATTAATTTATGTCATTTGTCCTTTATTTCAAACTCAGTTTGCCAAAACTAAAGCATTAGAGGTGATGACCCAATTCTGATTTTAGTGAAAGTCTTATAAACAAAATCTTAAATAACCTCATTAGCTCAGGACACTCTTAAAACAGGAATTGACTGGCTTGCTTTTACTTTTTAAAAAAGGAGTCTACAAACAAAACCTTTCTGATTTTGGTATAACAGTTTCTTCCAAAGAGAGAGTATATTGTGAGATCATTTTTGTAGGGCTCACTGATAAGGCACTAGAAAATACTAAATCATATCATGAAAAAGGTATTTTCTTTCAGTTCTTTTAAGTCCAGGATAGTCTCTATTGAGTCATTAATGCCATTCTAGTATTTGCAACTCTCCCTTTCTGACAGAGAGCAGACCTCAAGTTCTGATCCTCGGTAGGCAACTGTATTTTGATAGAATTCAACAACATCACTTTTGCTCATAATTACCCAAAATTTATGGCAAATTATATTGGTTTTCCACTTGAAGTAGTGAGATATAACTCCTTTTTAAAGCACATTTAAGTTAAACAGGAGTCTACTTTAAAGATATTTAGTAATTAATAGTAGAGTTATATGAGGATATGGGAAACAGCATGAAGATTGTATGCAAAACAACTGAAATTTTGGTGTAAGTTGATTTGCATCCAACTTCAGAAGAAAAAGACATGGTAATACAAAAATGAAAATGGAAGTCTATTTAAAGAAAGCTACTGAATTTACATTACACTATGTCTTCCAGGATATAATACTACAGTAACTCTTACCATTTCTTGATAGCTTATCATGTGCATGGTATTAATGCTTTAAATATAGTTATCTCATTTAATTTTCCAAAGCAAGGTAAACCTGTAAGTTTTACTGAATGGAATAAAGGACCTTTAGGTAAATGAAATTCAGAGAGTAGAACCTTGAATGCCAAATATTTCAAGGTAGACTCAGGTGAAAAAATCACAACTTCTAATACATCAATAAGAAAAGAAGAGGAAAAGTAGGTTTTCCAAGGATAATTGTTTATTTCTGAAAATCCACATGTGAGGAGGAGGATGGGGGAAGGAGGGAGAAAGGATCACAAAGAATCAGCAAATGACACAACTTTCTGAAAAATGTCCAGTATTAAATGAATAAGTAAAGCTCCCTCTTAGAAGCTGCCTAAAGCAGGTTTTTTTTTTTTTTTTGGTATGCGGGCCTCTCACTGTTGTGGCCTCTCCCGTTGCGGAGCACAGGATCCGGACGCACAGGCTCAGCGGCCATGGCTCATGGGCCTAGCCGCTCCGCGGCATGTGGGATCTTCCCGGACTGGGCCATGAACCCGTGTCCCCTGCATCGGCAGGCAGACTCTCAACCACTGCGCCACCAGGGAAGCCCCAGCAGTTTGTCTGTTGATGGCAGTACTTTTTGAAACTTCAAGAAGCATTTTCAGTGAGAGAATTCTGAGATCATTACCACAGATTTGCCTCTGTCTTGACAGAATTCCTTGGAAGGACCTACAATTGAACTTTCAGTACTTGGATGATAAATAAAATTCCTAGACAAATTATACAATTTTTTTCTAATTTACATAAAATGGAGTACCTGTATTTTGAAGGAAAAAAGAAGCTGCAATGTCAAGTATACAAAAATCATAGTCACCACATTTGCTTTGCCTAGTTTCCACACTCTTCATTTAGAAATGTTCTTGTCACCAACATTTTTTTTTTCCTCCTGAGGTAACAGAGGCCAATCCCACCTTACAAACAGCTCCCTTTAGGAAAGGTCAAAGTTAAACATTAATTCCTCGTAGACAAAGTTGAGGAACATCTTTGCACAAATCAAATGCATTCCAGAATACTTGTCACTGACATGAAACAACACACCAGGGCTGCTGAAAGCAGGTGATGATAGTTTCGACATTCCCACACCTAGACCCAAGAAAGCATACTGATTCTTGTCTCCCTGCAGGCATCTTTTCAACTTCTCCACTCACTGTGATGGAGATCTGAAGACAGGCACTAAATCTCTGGCATTCTCAGACAATAAACTAGATGACCAGGTCTAAGACAGCTTGGCATGGTATATATACCTCAGAGCAGGGAAGAGCTTACTTTGCTTCTTTGAATCTATCAAAATCAGCTTTATCAAGATTCTTAAAATGGAAAAAAAAGCTCCTTTTTCTTGTCTTTCATGAATTTTAATCTTTTATGCTTTCAGTTCCATCACCGTTCTGACGTACGGGCTCTACTGACTTGCCACACTGCATTGCTACATCTGCTGCTATAAATCAGTAGGTGTTGAAATCAAATACATCATCATCATCACCATCATCATCATTTTGGAGGGGTCACAAAGAACACCAGAAATGTGCAATATTCGCCAATGTATTTTAATCACACAAAAAAATATTCTGAACCTATTATGGGCAAGCCACAATCTTGAGTTGTACATGGTCTTGAGTTGTACGTGGTCTTGAGTTGCACATGGAATTAACACTATAATGTTCAAGTCTTCAAACTCTTTGCTCACTTTCTTCCTTCTCCAGGGAGAAATCTTACATTTCCAAGAAAGAATAATATAGGAAGCATAAGCCCTTGTCACTCTCTCTAATGTTGATGCATCGATATTCTTTCCCTCTCAATCTTCTTTTCCTTCCTTCCTTCATTCCTTCCCTCTCTTTCTTCACCTCTACATGCTCTGACTTTGTTAATTAGTAGCAGTTCAGGAGGGGAGCTTATCCCCAGTGTTTTACATCCTTAAGTGGCATTCCCACGGCTTCCTGTTTTGCATTCAGTATGAAGGCTGCAGCTAGCTTAACTAAAACAAGGTAAGACCATGAAATTAATCACGACCTATAATTCAATCATTTACATGCTGAACAAAAATATATAGAGCCTCTCCTATTTGCCAGGCACAGTGATAGTAGCTAAGGATATAAAAACATCCAAGATACTATACTGGTGTGTCCTAGGGCTTCCGTAGCAAAGTTCCACAAACGAGGTGGTTTACAACAACAGAAATTTGTTCTCACAGTCTTGGAGGCCAGATATCTGAAATCAAGGGGCCAAGAGGGACAAGTTATCTCTGAAGACTCCAGAGAAAAAACCTTCCTCATCTCTTCAGCTTCTGGTGGTTCCAGGTACTCTGTTTTGTTTTTTGTTTGTTTGGTCCCCATCTTTACATAGCCTTCTTCTTCTGTCTCTGTGTCTCTACATAGCCTTCTCTTAAGGATTTAGGGTCCACTGTAATCCAGCATGACCTCATTTTAACTGAACTGATTACATCCACAAAGACCCTATTTCCAAATAAGGTCACATTCTGAGGTTCTTAGTAGACATGAACTTGGGGGCAATGCTCTACAGGCTAGTACAGATACCCAGCTGGGTGCTCTCACTGGAGTGCCTTCACACATTTACTCAAACTTCAATACAGCTGGTTAACTGGCCTTCCTAGGGTGCGCCGCAGAGTGGCCTCTATAAAATCTTTGCTGGTTAAAACATAAAAGTGGGTGGCTCAGCTTCCAGCAGCCAACCATGAGAGGATCTTGACATGCCTTCATTACAGAGGGCCATTAACTGGTGACTAAGAGGTTAGATGTGTCACTGGGATAGTAAAATGAGTTTTGTTACGTCAAGTACCTCAGTTTACAATAGCTGGTTGGGGAGAATAGCTTCCGAATTGATGCAACGTGTAGTTGTGTCATTCGTTTCGTATATCTAAGAATCACAGAAATTTTACAGTTTAGAACTTGATATAAGCTTTGAGATAAAATCACCTATCATTTTACATATGAGATAAATCAGAGGGAATGCATATGTTCATTAGCTAATTAGGGGAAGAACTGGCAGAACAAAGGTTCCTCAATTCTTTGCTCAGTGTTCAAATCAGATTTTTCATGTTCATTATTACAAATAATTTTCATTATGACTCTTTCTATCTGAACATGCTTTAACTCTTGTCTACTCTAAAGAACAACTTATAATACTGCATCACTCGTAGCATTTCAGGAAAGCACATACAGGCACAACACCTCTCTTTTTTTAATGCTGTTTATCTTCCTCTGCTCCATGAGGAGTCTATGCATTTTTAGCATTAGTAAAAATTCTGGGCATAAAAAGCATTTAGCTTTTCATAATGTTGTTGTCCAGAGTTTCTCTAACTGTAAAACTATGGACACCATATGTTCAGTTAGACATGATAAAAGCCAATTTTAAATTGTAAATCTTGAACAGTATAATAAAGCTTTTCCGCAGTAAAAAGAACAAAATAAAAATGCCTGCTTTTTTTTGTGCACCATGAAACTTCTTATTTATTCACTTCAATTCCGCATTTACACAAAAGCGCTGTAATAAAATATCTGTACACTACTTTTGTTACAAATATAGATAATATTTAAAGTGACTTTATATATTCTAATGTAGGAGTTTCACGCTCTAAAATGGGAATGAACACATGATAATTCCTCACCAGTTGTCTCAATAAACAGCTCCATCTGTTTCCCTTAGTCTTAAACTATTGTATTATAAGATGTTAATATAAGGCAATGAAATGAACTTATGTTAATCCCCTTAATTTTTCTATCAATTTACTAATGGCATACAACCAAAATAATTACTAACACATTGCTTTTTCTCTGTCATTAAGATTAATACTAATTGAAAACCAACTGCACAGCACACTGACACAGTTTCAGTGTTGCATCCCTTAAAAACAGCACTAACAATTTGGAGAGCCTCCTATGCTCCTGCGTGGTTAGCAAGGCTGCTTTCTAGAGAAACCGCAGTCAATACAGGGCAGCGTCATCATTTTACTTATAGAAATGTGAAAATATTGTATAATAGGTCAAAAATGAAAATGAACATCAAGATGTGCAATAAGTGGTTTCTTTACAAACTTAGGAACATTGCTTTCTGTTGTTATTTACCCAATCTTGAAGCCCATTTTAGGAGAAAACTATATATGTGTGTATTAGAGCTGGGAGTTGCAATGTTTTAATAACAGTCAACATTTTTAAATACTGAACGTATTTTTAAACATTTTCAGTACAACTTTTTTCTTTTCTTTTTTAGTTAGAAGTGGGGAGAGAAGGTGGATTAACAGAATGCATTTTTATAAAACTTGAGATTTTCTTCTTTATTTTATATTTTCAATTTTCACCTTAATTTCATGAGACCATTTCCCCTTGGTTAGCTTTCGAATGATTTTTTTTTCCTTTCTCTACTAACCAGTTGAGCCCATATTAATTTCTGCCCACATGATTATAAAAATGTCAGATACCTTTAGGAAGAAAGACTGGATTTATCTATGCAAAGAGCTCTTCTCTTTGAGTTTCCATCACAAAATGCAAAGAGAAAGGGAAAGTGATGCTAGGTTGTAAGAAAATCATTTCTATATGAGAAAAACAAATTTACATGCGATTTTTTCCTACAGTTTTGAAGAGCCGGATGAACACAGCCCAGGAGGAGTCCACAGGACCAGTTCCACTCTCTTTGTAGCATGGGATGTAAGTGAGAAGTTGAGTCGGCTCAGTTCTGGCAGCTAATTCAGGAGAGAACCATCAAAGTGACAGTGCCTTTTGTCCGCTTAAGGATGGCAACGGCTTCTTCATGTGTTACCCCTTCTAGACTCTGCCCGTTGACAGCAATGATCTGATCACCCCTCTTTAGACGCCCATCTTCAGAGGCTGCTCCCTGCAATTATAAAGTGGCTTGTTTACTTCTCAAAAAATGCTGCCTCGCAGTTACACAACAGAAAAAGATCCAAACAAGAATGTGAATTGCTCTGCATGTGCACACACATTGCTCTCAGCGCTCCACAGGTGCTCCACAGCCATTAAGCAATGATGAACAGACACAAAGGAAGCCTTTCTCCTAAATGGCTTCCGCACTGAGATTCCAATTTGAGAGAGAATTTAGCAGTCAATAGATTAGTTGGATGGCTTTTTGGCTGTTCAGCACAGCAGTTGGTAGGAACTCAAATTAATAAAGAATATTTGGGAATATACTTAGTAGGAATGATTTCATAGAATCCAAGATATTTTATCCTATAAAGAAGACCTACAGAAAGAAAACAAAGGATTAGCAGTTTTACAGGACAAAAGCAGTTTTATAGGACAAGGGCATGAGGGCCACCAAACCCAAAGGTTTGCAGAAGCACAAAAGCCCACATGTATGTTGACAAGGACAGGATAAGGCACAAGTCGTGCTAACTCTAATTCTAATTCTTTCTGTGTCTTTCAAAAGGTGGCTTAAGCTGCTTGATTCTTTACTTCACAAGGGTGGACAGTCTTCATATTCCTTATGGGCCCTGAATGATTAAGACTAAACACAGACACTGCTGTTTGGAAAAGAACCTCATCTTAGGCGTAAGTATAGTAGGCAATTATGCAATTAAATATAAGATTAAAATATGGAAAAGTTAATGAGGAATCCATAATGATGAAATTCTTAAAATATGTTCTAACTAGAACGCCTTAAATAAATTGTTCCGAGGCTGAGAAAAAGGACTGCATGACTCTTCTATTTACTGGCAAATGCTGTTTGTATTTTTGGACATACCAGTGGCTTTAAAAAATCTCATAAATTAAGCCTATAGCTAGAGAGATAGCTATCGCTATAGATACAGCACTTTAAATTGGTGAAAAATAATTTTTTTTCAAAATAATAGAATGAAACCTCCCTCAGTAAGCACTTTAAAGGACTATAATACTAATCTAAAGCCCCTGTACCTAATCTTTTAATGGGTTTAACATAATTTTGTTTAACATAATTTTGTTTCCTCTGTGCTGTAAAATTTTGAGAATCTGAATTTTCTCCTGCAGGAATTTTGTCGTTCCTAAAAATTGTCTTAACAAAAAATTAACAAGAATTATATGGGTTTAAATTATTTTAATAGTTTCACCAATGTTGTTAATAACTTTATTTGTATTCTAAATGTTCTTACCAAAGGATGGGATGCTGTATGATTATAACTATATACCAACAGTTTTCTTTTCTTTATTGAATCCCTTGAATGCAAATAACTGATCTGTGGTAGGTGATAGAGCTGCTGGATACTCCTTAATATTTTTAGTAGTTATTTTTCTATTCCATTCAATGAAATGAAACTTGCAAAATAAATGCCCTATTAGTTATTCTCCTTATGTATTTTATGTACTTTTCTGTGCCTGTTTTATATTTCACAACAAAAAATGCAAAGAAAAAAAATGTCAGGTCTCTTTAGCATACACATATTTAAAATGTCCTGTTTGCAAAAGACATTCAATCACATACAACTTGTTTCCAAAGGAAAACAATCAGGCCTGACTGTCTAGCTAACGTTCATTAATAGTTTTATATATATTGTCGAGAGTACCCATGGAACTTCAATTTGAGCCTATTTTCCTTTAAACATAACTAAACCTCAAATTGGACAAAAATATCTAATGACCTATTCCTGTAGGGATTTCCAAAAGAAAATAATCAACTGTTAATCATTGGGCGTTACCTCAAGCCATAAACTAATAAGCCCGCTGCTGACCACTATTAATGAATGCTTAGCGGGGAAGAGGGTGGTTAAAATTTGCAAGCTTACCTTCGCAAACACTGTTTTAACATAAATGGGTAAATCTCCGTGAGGGCTGCCATATCCTCCTACTATACTGAAGCCCAAGCCATCTGGTCCTCGGTCTAGTGTAATAGACTTACACTGAGGAGGTCTACAGTAAAGGGGAGAAAAAAAGAGTCTTTAGACTTTAAAAAAAAACGTATATATGGCATATATATATGTATCTCCATGAATCTGTAAGTTATGGGTTAGCTGACATCCACCTAAAGCTAGTATAACTCTCTGTGTTACCAACAGTGAGTACATCACGGGTATTTTGGGGATGCTTAAATTGTCAGTGTGTGCTGTGCTATGTATCTTAAATTTACATAATCTAATGAAATACTACTTAACACCCTATTCTATTACTCATGTATACTACCCTTAACCTAACATATTCATGGCAAGCTCTCATTGTATAAAAGCAGCTCCTTCCTTTTCCAGTTTATTTAAAGTGAGAGGCTAAACTGCCAAAGACTATGATGGAATAAGTCATAAACATCAGTATTCTCAAGCTCAGAGACAAAAATAGATGGTAAGAAATATAAAAGCTGCATCAAATTATGTAAAACTTCCAACATGCTCCTCTCTTCCCCTCTCTCTATATTCTAATTCTTGTGTACTCAAGTTTTGCGTAACTAAATTTTTTTTTAATCACAAGTATGATTCATTAAATAATTAGGCAATGTTGGAATTTTTAAAAGGATAGATTGACCCCCAAGACTAAAATGTTCCCTCAAAAAACTCAGAGATGAAAATGTGGGAAGAGTAGTAGCATGCATGCATATCTGCTTGTCTATCTATCTACCTACCATTCCATAATCAAAGAGTTTAGAAACACTTGGTTTTCATATTTTACACCTCATCTTCCATCATTTCTCCTTTATGTGGGTAACAGGGACATACAAACCATAGTATATAAGCTCACCCTAAATCATCGTGAAATATACTGCTTGACGTCAGCCCAGTGAAAGAAAGACTAGAACTGGCAGGCTCCTGCTGATGACCTGTTACCACACTCACATCTCCTCCAGCAACCACCTGTACACAGGAGAAGTATAAAGAGAAAAATCACACGCTCACGTGGCTAGGAAGACATCGTTAATTTTTCTTAAAAAGAACACTGGGAATGAAATGTGTATTTTATCACCCACTTAATCATTTCTGTTAACATAAATTCAGGAATTTCATAACGTCCAGAGGCCTCTTCAACTGACACTAAGAATATTCTACTAATTCAATTTTACCAAGTTCTTTGATGCTTTTCAAACATGGTTTCACATGCAATTGTTTTCTAAAGATCTTCAGAATGTAAGTCACTCAATCACACCACTTAAAATTTCAGCAATTAATCATTTCCTGCCAAGACCATGAATTTTCCCCCTAAGATATAAAGTATGAAATGATAAATGCATCGGGATAAAATGTGACAGAATGTGTTTCCTATGTACTTTCTTGGAATTCTCAATGTAATCATTTATCTTCAAGGGAAATAGTAAATACAATAATAGAAGATTTAATCATTTTATAGCTTTAACCTTAAAGCTCATGTGTCCTCAAGCTACCCATATTCAGAAGAGTTGGGATAAAAATCTTACCTGCATTTCAATGGAGCCAGAGGTATTTTTCAGAAAGTTAACCGCCTGGGTGTGAGTCATCCCCTCAGTGGATGTGCCACAGATAGTGACGATCCTATCCCCAACCTGCAAGGGAGAGAAATAGCCATCTGCTACAACAGCCATGGAGAGTGGGATGATTTCCTTCCCTACCTTCCATACCACATATATACTACTAATCAGCAATAGAAATAGAACCAAGGAAACGTCCAATTCCAAGCAGCAGCAACCACAAAGAGAAGCTGCAAGTAATGGCTGAGTTCTATCATCTTTGGTGCAATGGGCAGGGAATCACGCTTCCCTTTTCTTTGTTTCTCCTGGGTAAGACATTACTTCCTATTAAAAGAATACCGTATCTGCTATCTTTTGGGAACCAGCATTTCTCTGGATATTATTATTATACACATTAGCTGTGACTCTAAGTCAAGGGTTGGCAAACTACGGCTGACAGGCCAAGACTGGCCCACTGTTTATTTTGGTTAATAAAATCTGGTTGGAGGACAGACATGATTATTTCGCTGCTTTCACAAGGCAGAGTTGAATAGTTGCAACAGGGAAACACATGTATGTCCTGCAAAGCCTAAAATATTCATCTCATCCTTTACAGAAAAGTTTTCTGACCCCTGTGTTACACGTACAATCTGTTTTTAAGTGCCAGTCATAAATTTACATAGCAAAGGGAAATAGAATCATTACTGATTTAGACAGTATTTAAAAAGTGATTATGGTTTGAGACCATTTTTAAGGCATGAGGCCATATAGGTTTTACTTTATAGAGACTGAGTTACTTTAATGGAATATTCACATGATTTCACAACTGGGCAGTTAGCATAAATTCTATCATAGTGCTCCACATATGCAAAATCTCTCAATTTTGAAGCAAGCTTTGTATAGTTTCACATTGTAAGTCATGTTTACACTCAAATTTTGCAAAACTGATAAACAAATGCAACATAAATGACAATTTTCAATTTAATAAAGTCAAATCAGCATTTAAACCAAAAAAACACATAAAGAAAAAATTTCACTTCATTCTGGCAATACTTTCTGAGAATACCTTCTGTTTTATTTTAACTTCTTCCACAGGGTTTCAAACAAGTAAAAAATATAAGAAATAACTATAAATCATCCCATTTCATTTACTTGAAAATCTGCATACAACAACAAATTCTCCTCTCTTGATTTTCTTCATCTTTTACCCAAAGCAAGCCCTGATGTGGCTGGGTAAGCGGATTTAAAAGTTGACAGACATCTCAAACTGCCTGCAACAGTTGGCCAGAGTCAAAGGGTTTATAAAACCTTTTGACAGATTTGCTAGGGCTACCAGGGCTATTAGTAAAACTTACTCTGAGTTTCTGGGTCTGAGCTGCAACTCCATTCGGGTGCATCATTGCAATAAATATAGGAACATCACCAAGCGGGCTGCCCACTCCTCCAGCAATGCTGATCCCCAATGAGTCAGTGGGTCCCTGCCATTGGACAGACAGAGTATTTTGGTCAAACTGATATTTTTAATTGGCTTTTGGTCTCTTTGGCACAATATTCTATAGTTAACTTTGATCTTCTAGATGTGAGGGTGGAAAATGATGCCCAAGAAAATTGTATTACTTTATTTGATACAGGTCCTTAATGTGATTTAGAAAAATAAGCATCTGTTCAGGAGGTAAAAGAAATCAAAACTAAATGAAAATCATGCTACAGGGAATGAGGAAAATCAAGGAGGCTGATGAAGTGAAAAGGAATCAGAGACCCGTGTTCAAAGCCAGAAACCCACACTTACAAACGCTGGGATCTGGAACAAGTCCACTGCTTTCAATGAATCCCTAGATCTTCACGGACAAAATGGAGATTACCGTGCCTCTCACAAAGGGCTGCAGTGACTATTAAATGAAATGACGATGGTATGAAGTGTCTACAAGTGTGCTCAGCACTTATATCTGCTTTTATTTTCTCTGTTGTGCGTGGCTATCAGAGGAATCTGTTTCAGGAGAATGGGAAATCTCTGTTGAAGGCAAAGGCTAATTTATCCTAATATGAGGAGTGAGAGAGACCCGGCATTATTTTGCGTGGGGCTGGGTTGATACCATTTGTGGCAATAAAGAGTATACCAAAAATGATTTTTCAAACAAGGACATTCAGCAAAGAGTGCATTGGGCTATTTCCACTGCATATAATACATATTTTATCAGATGGTACTATAAAATAGTAAGGCAGCTAACAGGAAAATACATATGCAGATGCCTTTGGAATCAACAGAGTTTATATTGTTTCTTCTCTCCCAAGTTACCTTTTTAATTTCAACTGCTCTTAATCCCTGTATTTCAGATGCCACTGTAAATAGGAAAAAGATAAAATATGGTTATTAGTGCATTTTTAATGTTAGTTTAAATTTTAGTTGATGTCTACAGCTAGATGGGACTAAGTGAGGTACCCTAATTTTTTTGCAAAGGGGATTTCAAAGTTACTAGCACACATGATTAAATGTCTTACAGAGGGACTTCCCAGTTGGAAAAATGCACACACCATCCTATTTCTTCCTTCTTATTTCAAGCATTGCTTATACAACTCCATAATCCACTTTGAATGAGTTAAGGACAGGATGTGCTTTGGATAGAAAGACATCTGCACAGCTGAGAGAAATAAAGTCATGGAAGCATTAAAAAGAATCCATGTTAAGTGCCTAAATTTCTAGAACATTAGTTACGTTGCAAACAGAGACTGCTATGTGGTTAGTTTCTTCAATTTGAACAACTTTCAACCAATACTCCAAGCCAAAAAACCCTCTGCATCATGATTTCATGTAATTAAAATACAGGAGGATCATATTAATTTTATCAATCAAATTTCTTGCAATCTTCATGGAGAAAGAAAGCTTCACTTAATGGGATCTTCTGATATATTGGTGTTACATTAAACAGAAAAAGGGAATAAAAATCAAATACAACAATCTGCTTCGCAAGAAAAAAATTGCAGGATTCTGATTCTAATGTTTAGTATACCTCGTAGGGAAAACATCAAATGCGAAATGCCGCTATAGGCATTGCTTCATGCTCTTCTGAATTTTTGCACCTATACTAGGGTTTGGGATGATTTAGAGGAAAGAGAGCTTCAGAGGTAAAGTAAAACAGGGGAAAAAGTCACTGTTGATGGCCCAAATTCCAATTTAAGCACTAAATCATGCTTAAAATTTCAATCCAATCTTACATGCATTCTTCTTTGAACTGCTTTCCAGTGACTCAGATGTACTGGATCCCGAAAGTGGAAAAGTAAACGATGACAGGCTCCCTTCACTCATCTACAAATACATAACAGTCATTTTAGAAAGTTTGGGAAGTAATAATACTCGCTAAATACCACTTATTTCAGAATTCTTTTAATGGACTTAGAAATACTTGTTAAGCAACAGTGGCAGTAATTTGAAGGGCAATCAATATGGAGAGTTTCCACTGAGTTTTCTCTTTTTTTTTCTTTTTTAGGAAGAATTTGTCCAATGACATAAATAAATTAAAGTTAAAAGAACGGATGCAATTGATTCCAACCTTCCTATAATTTTAGTGGATTTTCATAATCTCACCCAAGCTAATCTTCTCTAAATTTAAACAAATGCTGTACACAGATGGGGACTTCAACAACTGCACAATTAGGGCCAGTCGACAGGAAACGAATGGTAATCATTCAGGGGTGACTAAGAGGTCCTTAAGGACAGGCTGATAAAAATGGGCTTCTGTCATCAGAAGGCAAGACAGGAGAGGGGCTTACCAAGAGACTCCAGCTATCTCACACCATATTTTTATACGTGGTGGCGAGCTTCTACAGTTCACCTACATGGGATTTTTTCAGTTCAATACTGATTGATAAATGTTTGTTATAAAATACTTCAAACATATATGTCTTTGTAGGCTTTATATGTATATATTAATCGGTTCACTTTTGAGATTATGGAAAAAGAATCATGTCAGAAAAGAAGAATGGTTGGAATTAAGTTCCTTAGAATGACTCACAAACTACTCAAGAGCTCCATCCACCTTGCTTGCCTGTCTACTCCCATCTCTCGTTCTTCCCTATCACAAACTCTGCACCTCAGCCGCTCTGCCAAGCTGCCAGGGGGCCAGGCCTTTGTACATGACCCTGGACAGACTCATGGTCAGGGCCATCTTTGAGTTCCTCTTGGCCTATGGACTGCATTGCCCTGATGAATCCCACAGCTACCCACCTGGCTGCTTTGAGAAGGTCTCCTCTCCGAATGGAATGGGCCAGCTTTGACTCTTCCGACTTCCAAGGTTACTGTGCCTAGGGAACACTGGGGGGGGGAAGTTTTTCAATGAAATGTTTAAATAAAATGCTACAGTCAGCTTTAGGATTACATTTTACTCTTCAAGACTGGGTTTTTGAAAGGCATTTTCCTTTTGGAATTTCCAAGGGCAAGGGTACCTCCAATCCTTTGTGGAAAAAGGCTTTTCTAAAACATTAAAACTAGTAAAAAAAAAAATTATAACAAGCAGCAGCAGCAACACCCAGTGTCTGTCTTACTGCCTCATGATTTACATGGAGAGCATGTCTGTCAAGGCAAAGAGAAATGGAGAATCAAGCAATTATCTCACGAAACACAGTAATTTACATAGGCCAAAAGAACTAAGTAACTCAGATCTTAAAAAACAAAACAAAAACAATGAAATAACCACTACCGCAACAATTCATTTTGCCCTCAATAGCAGAGGTACTCAGATAACTGGGTAAGCTCTCTACTGCCTCACTGTACCTGAATAGATACATTATAGTATACAATACTTAAACAAGCCATATTGCTGTAAACACAAAACGAGAATTGAAGACAATTTCCCTGTGGTCCTTTACAAATAAATCATAGGCATGCAAGAAATGCTATACAGTCTAATGTGAAAGTAGCACAATGAGGTGTTTGAGAACTCAGGCTTTTGGAGTCAGATACACTGGCTTAAATCCAGACTATGTGATTTACTAGCTGTGTGAACTTAGCAGAGTTTTACCTTGATAAGTCTTTTACTCTGCATTCTAAAAACAGAGACCATTATAGGCTGTTGTGATAAAATAATCCATGCACAATTCTTAACAAAGTGTCGAGCACAAAGCAGTATCGTCAATTGTGTTGCTTCCAGTTTTCTATTATTACAAACAACACTGCAATGAACCTTATGTACGTGAAGTTTTTTGTGTACTGAGGATTCTGCAACATGTTTAAATGAAGAAATAACAAGTCAAAACAACAACAAGCAGCAGCTGGAGGTACAAATAGCAAAGCTATATAAATGTTTAAGGCTCTCATTATATACTGCCAAACTGGGTTTTTAAATGGTGATTTAACTGGTTCTAAAATTATTTAGGTCATTTTATGGATGTCTCCTTCTCTATCTTTGAGAGGTATCTATCTTACAGAGTTAACTATCATTGTTAATTTATCTCCTAAAGGAAGCTACTTCTCCTTAAAGAATTCTAATTATTTTTTGAAAATTGATAACTAAGAAAGAAATGATAGACTTTAAGTGTGCTTTATTAATAACTAAATTTATATGTATATACCAGATCCTATGCAAACCACAGAGGTTTATAACAAGATGCTCACTTGAAAATCACTCCATGAAGCTAAGCTTAGCCACTGAAGAGGCTCCCACTAGCATCTGAGATCTCTGACATTTCTCCTGCTGTCAGACACTGTCATGAAGTTATGTGCTTATGTTACTGAACATGTGCCACATGACATGGATACTGATGGCAATCGATTTTTAATCAACATTGAACTACACTTCAGGTCATAAAAACACATGTTAGGTAAAGGAAAACAATGAGATAAACACTGCTTTATTTACTTGTAGGAACACAAATCCCCTCTGGAAACTGGGATATTCCCTGATAGGAAATATGTCTAAACTTCCACGAGTTGTATTTTTAAGTGACTATTCTATATTTTACATTTTTAAAATGAGACTGGCTCTGCCTTTCCAATCAGAAAATGATTCTTCATGGAGAGTTTACTCCATGGAGGAAAGAGATTTCACAGTGTAAAATGTACTTAAGACTAGCAATGATACCTTGGGATGGAGGCATTGTAATTATTGAAATAACAACAGTAATAACTGTTGAAGGTACTGCCCGGTAAATCTGCATGGCATTGTCTTCATTTCCTAAGGATGACCCATCCAACTACGATTTTAAAAGTAAAACTTTAAATAGTTCAATAGTTTTGAATCAGAATAAGATGTGAACCAAACATTCTCTTCTGTCATTCAAAAAGGATAAAATCTTCCTTCCACATTCTTCATCTCTGGGGAAATATAAAGATGTCCAATTTAGCGCCCAGGAAGGGGTTAAGGGAGGGGCTGGGACAGGGCAGTCCAGAAGCCTGACTCCCAGAGGTGCCCTTCTTGCCTTCTATGATCTTCCGCCTTTCTGCTGAGTCCCTTTTCAAAGAACACCCGTGCCAGGGAGGAGATTCTTCCCTTAGGTCAGAGGTCATAAGAATAAATCCAAATGTAAATACAGGGGGGCAGGGGAGAACTGAGGTTAAGACTTTTTTTCTCCTTTGTGGACTGGATATGTTTTTCTTTCAAGAAAAGAGCCACACAGTAATCACTTTGTGATAAAAGATTTACTAAGAACACAGATACTCAGTTCATAATTCTTACTACTGCTAAATAAATATATAATAATATAATAAACAGCTGATTGTAATTTAGAGATTTATTACTGAAATACGGTGTCTAATGTATAAATGTCTTATTTGAGAGAACATATTAAATAAATTCTTGTTTGAATGTGGCCGCTCCTCCTCTTACACTATTACACATGAGCATTTGTGGCACTGGGTTTGTACCTTCAGCAGAGCTGCAACGGCTTCCTGGGTGGCGTGACGGACGTCTTCTCCATTCACCATTAGTATCTGGTCTCCCTGCATCAGTCTTCCGTCAGCATCTGCAATTCCTCCTTTCACAATGTCAGACACAAATACGCCAGTATCATTTCTGCAAACGTAAAATTTTGAATGTCAACATTATTACTTTTCCCCAACTGTAATGCAATGCTTATTTAATGAAAGGCTAACATTTTACAACTGGAAATTTTACTTCTATTTTTATGACTTTAAAAGTTTTATTGTTTTCAGCAACACCGGTGCAACTATGAGAATTATTTTTTGTAACAAATAGTATCTTAAAACTACAATATTTCATAGATTGAACGTATCTTTCATAAGCATATTTATTCAACAGTTCTACATTGTGAGTAGAAGTGGCTATTATACTCATTTTATGAGTCACAGTTACTAAATGGCAAAAACAGGACTTGAGAGTCAGTCACTGGGAGCTAAATCTATTGCTCTTTCTACACCATAACGAAGCCTTGAATGGATACTGACCTGTGCCTACATAAATATGTTGCTATTATCACCAATGTCATTAACGTTACTGAAAATAAATAACGGATATGTATCTCAAACTAAAACCATGTGTTACTCAAAATTAAGTACCGTTGCTGTGATGTCTCTTCTTTTAAATCATTACAGGTCTAACTTTCATACAAGACAGGTTTATGCAAAATGAACAAATATTCAACTTATTTCAATCTTCCTTTCATAAAAGTATAAATAACTCAAGGACTTCTTGTTGAGATACAAAGATAACTCTCAGTAGAAACATTTAGTAGAAGTTGAATTGTATCACTTGTTCTTGCCAAGGTCATGACCTCAAACAAGCCCTTTCACCATCTGATACTCTGTTTTCCCATCTTAAGAATAAAAGTGTTAGAACTTACTGGATTATATATTTTTTTAATATTAACTATATATACATATTTAAATCAATGAGGTACTTACTTTATGTATATTCACCAACCTACTACCCTGGCCTCTTAATTTACACTTTCTATTCCCTTCTGATGGTGTGCTCTTGTTCATGATGATCCTTCTTCCTAGAATATCCTCGCCCACTTTTGTCAGACCAACTCTCACCTCTCATTTTTGGCTTCATCTCTGGCACCTCTTTATAAGGGGGTTTTCCTAATCTACTGCCCTTAAATAAGGTCATGCAGTCGGTCCCGTTCTCCTTTGCTTCCATGGATCCCCCACGATGCGTTTCTGTCTCTCATCAACAGATTCCTTTGTTGCAAGAACATATTTAATGCTCATTTACCAAACTGAGTTTTTGGATCCGTGGATCCAGGATCCATGTCTTATTTAACTCTGTTCCCCAGAACCTAACGTATCTCCTGACACCCAGCAGGTACTCAAAAATACCAAATGGCTTTTTGTCTAGTATCTTCAAAATCCCCCAAAATACTGACTAAAAAATTTCAACACCAATGTCTCCTGATGTTCCACTACTGCATGGGCCGAAATAGCTACATACAGAACACTAGCAGTTGAGAAAGATTCTACTACTGCTAGTACTCTTTCAAGGAATTTAAATTCAATCATCTCCAAAAGGTCATTGCATTTGCCCTGATCAGTCATACCTTTTACCAACAATACTCAACCCCAAGCCTTTGCCCGGCTTCTTCTGCAGCTCGATGGTGAGGGTGTCGTACACATCCTCCTCTTTGTACGGGGCCTCATCTCTGTAGAGCGTCAGGCGCACCCTTTGTGGTGTTTGTCTCAGCACATTTATTGCTTCATCATGTGTGGCCTTTCTCAAGTCAATTCCATTCACCTGTACAGAAATGGGACGCAGAGGGTGAGGAACCAGGTGAGTTGAGTAAAAGGAAAAAAGATAGGGAGAAGGGAGAGAGGGGGAGGGAAGGAGGGGGGGGGAGAGGAAGGTAAGGAGGGAGGGAAAAAGAAATAAGCAAGGACCATCCTCCCCAGAGTAGCCTTTTCTTTGTTAGTTGTAAAGGTCAAATGCACAGCATTCTGTACCTCTAAAATCTGATCTCCAGCCCACAGTCTTCCATCTTTACATGCTGCTCCTTCTTCATAAACTTCATGGATAATAATGGCACCCTAAGGGCACAAACAAAACACACCCATGTTTTATACTATTCTCCCTAGGGAGGGTTAGCAGAAATGAAGTCAAAGCACACTTCACTTTTAGAGACAGTGATAAGGGTTATACATTCACTGAATCCGTATGTGAGTCACATATCAAAATTGAAAGAAAAGCATAAGACAATTTTTGCTAAAAGGCTCAAAGAGGCTTACATTTCTTTCACATGATAGGGAAGTTTAAAGAAAAAAATTATAAAATATATAAATCACCCACGCACGCATATATAATAGATATGTATCACCTCATCACCTTTCCTATCCACAAATGGAATGAGTGGATTTTAAAAGCATTTTTGATGTTTAGAAATTTTTATCTATAAATTATCCAAATTTTCAGATTTTTCTCAATATGGGCCTAACCCAAGAGTATCCAGTCAGTAAAAAGAAAACTAAAATATGGCAAGAACTAATAAACTAACAGAAATATTTTGAATCTAAAGGTCACAATCACAAGTATAAAGAAATATTATTAAGTCAGTGTTGGCTTACTCAAAATAAAAATCCCAGTACGCAGCTGAGTATCTGCCCTATAAATTAAAATAACAATGAATGATACATTTTTCTAAGCCTCTGTATTTCCCTTCATAAAACTGATGGAAATCTCCCTGACAATGATCTCTCAGGGCTCACTGAAGAGGCTGCCTGTGTATTTGGAGCATCTCTGGCTGTGTCCTCACCAGCAGTGTGTCAGACCCCCCAACGATGCTCAGGCCCAGCCCTGTCCGCCCTTTGGAAATCTCAATTGTTGTTTCACAGCCTGGGATGATGGGGCAGGTTGCAGGATCAGAAGCAAAGATTGCTGGTGTTGATGACCTGCTTGTACCTAAAAATAAGTTAAAAGTGAAATGAAATACAAACAAAAATTGATTAGAAAGCATATACATCAAACTCACCACACTGGGTGCCTTTTCGGGATGGAGCAGAAACATGGGCCCAAGCTGGGGACAAAGAAGACTATATAATTCCACCTTAATCTTTTAGTTATATTTAAAACTATCCAACAAATGATTAAATCGTCATTGTTAATTTAGGGTGGTGGGTACAAAATTACCAGTTATATTATTTTATGCAGTGTTCTGTATTTTTTTTAATTACTGGAGGTAACGCATAAAAGGAATGAGAACAGAGAGTTGAACTGAACCTCTAGTTCCACTTTGATATTCTACGTTTCATGGGACCCAAACAAACTTCTTATGAAATTATGATTTGTAAAACTCAGAACTGAGATATGTAGTGGAGACCTAACTCACATTCAGGGAAGACGACAAAACACAAAGGACATCAGTAACTCTGGTCATGGTGCCTGCCATTCAGGGCTTTTTGGATTTTTGATTTGGTTTTCCTTTTCATCCTATCTTAGAGCATCTCTACTTATGTAATCAAACCTGAGCATACAAGCAACTGGATTTAAGATCTGAGTTTATAAGACATCAAGTGAGACCCACTTGCAGTTTCTTTCCTTGTGTCTCAATGTTTTATGAACTCGGATATTAAATCCTGGTGCATAAATGCTCAGAATTAAATAAATAAGATTAGATTATGAAAAAAAGGAGAATATAATTTTACACTTTGTTTTATGAGAGTCTTCACATCATATGTTTTGTGATATATCAAAAAGCATAGAGCAAATGTCATATTTTGGGAAAGCTGGGATACTTGATAGATTAGCTTTAGAAAAAATGATCTCTTTCTAGGAATCAGATGAAGACTATTTTCTTGCTCCTGAAATGGTAAGAACAGGTGTAACATATTTTCTTTAATGTTATGTTTCCATTTAGCATTTTATATTTTTATAGACAATGCTATTTAGGGATACTTAAAAATGAAGAATGAAAAAATTTCCATATTTTTTTAACATTTTAGTGAATTAGTCTTTCTAAATAAAGGATTGCTTTCATCAGATATTTATTACTTTAAGACTTTTTAGACAACAGGTCCAACTGTATAGCACAGGGAACTACATTCAATGTACTGGGATAAACCATAATGGAAACGAATATAAAAAAGAATGTATATGTATATGTGTGTGTGTGTGTGTATGTATATATATATATATATGTGTGTGTATATATTATATATATATAAAATATATATATAGCTGAGTCAGCAGAAATTAACACAATATTGTAAATCAACTATACTTCAATAAAAAAAAGACCTTTCAACCAACTATATTACAAATGTTTTAAACTGCTGTTTCCTTAAAAACCTGTTCAAAAGAACTGAATGTTTCAGTCTGGAGGCCAAAAGAGATTTTTTTCCCCAGTTGCAGAAAAAAAGCAATGTTTTTAAGTACTTTTATTTTCATTGCTGCAAAGCTTCAAATTTATTCTTTTATTAAACGCCAGTGTAATTTTTCTCAAAAAAGTAACTCAAAGGAATAATTTGCCTCAATATACTAGACTGGCATTTTAATGATACATGAAAGTTTCATTCCGTGCTCTACATACAACTGTTTCATCTACTTTGACAGTATCTACTATTTACACTCAAAGGATACAACTCATATCAGCTACATATATGTGCATTTTTAAGAGTCTGATGTAGTGCCAGGCAATGTTGATTTCACACCAGTGAAGTGGTATCACTGTATCCATTTTAAAATGAGAATACTGAGGCTTTGGGAAGTTAAATTACTTGTTCAGTAGTATAAAAAAAGGAATGTACAGAATGGTGTATCTAATGTATTAGTAAGATACCTGGAATCACAGATATCCTTAGCAAAAGGTCCTTGGAGAGCAAAGAGTACCACTCCCTTGTCTTAGAGATGAGCAAGCTGAGGCTCAGAGTGGCTGCATGGGTTTCCCAAGGCTCTATGGATGGTTAATGTACAGCAGGCAGATCCCCTGCCTCATAGTCCAGTGCTCTTGCTTCAGGAGCCCCTCTCTTTATACCACCCTTTCACCAGCAGGCTCCCTGACTACGGCCTCTCAAGCAGTGAGCTACATACAGGTAGGTGGCTCCCACATAGGGACCGTATACTGAGTATGAATGAATCATACGCGCAGGACTAGCAGGAGACCAGCCCTTACTTCGGATGGGCTCTGGTTCCGGGGAGCCAGACGGCGGGACCATCAGAGACTGGGGGCTGCTCTTTTTTTCTCCATTGGCTGTACCAGCTGCTGAAGCAACAGCCTGGGAATCTGGATTCTCAGCACGAATGGTCAGTTTCACTGTTGTCCTCGCTGTCTTCAAAAGGCTAATAAACTGGCAGGTGTTGGTTTAGAGGGGAAATAAAATTTACAGGCAAATTAGTAGACTTATACTTCCACTATTATAGTTGGAATCTAGAACCATCTATGGTTGAGAGAAGAGTGAGAGGCAAATTCTTTCCCTGTTAGGACTTGAGTGGTCAAGAAAGAATGGTTGCAGTTCCTTTCTAGTTTCTCCAATTCCCTGATATTGATTAAGGCCACAGTTAATTTCTGCTGTAAGTCTAGTTCTGACCATATTCGTCATTATATAAGTAACGGGCTTTCAACTTTTTACATTTCTAATTAATACTGCCCAGTTCTCTGGATTCTTACAACCTTTGAAGACATATGGGGTGCTTTACCCACTTCTGATTCTACAGAGAATGTGAAGCAGCTTACACAAACATTTTTAATAATACGGAAACACTTAGGTTAAAAGCAAGATCAGGAACACTATGCAACAGAAGAATCAAGCCAAATGGAAAGTTAGAACATACACATGTGAGTTAAAGGATCAAACCCATACAATTATTAAAACTGAATTTAAAAATGGTTTAAGCATCTTGCTGGCCAATGTAGAAATGGAAACATTGACACTCCAAATCTCAAGAAAAATAGGGTTTTTTTCCTAGCACTTCTGAAAGGCCTCAAGTGAGACTCCTAGTAAGTACGGTATTAACATCACTTCAGAGCAGGAAGAAACTCAGGCACAAATAACCGATTAACCCCAATAAAAGACATACATCTAATGGTTGAGTTTTAAAATATGTTTATAAAGCAATATACATAGTGGATACTTTATAGGAGCAAACATCCATTAAAAAACATTCCTTTAGTTTTAATACTAAGTTGACCTTTGTTTAGAAGTTTCAAGTTTTCCTAAGGAAAAACTGAAAAGATATTTATCAAAAATGCTGACTGAATCATGAATTTATCAGGTAACAAAAAATACCTTAACATCATCTTAATTGGAAAACAGAAAGTAGAAATTAGATAAGTTCCAAAGAATCTCTTCCTTGCAGATATCTGTCTAATATAGCTACGCAGCTCTGATTCCCTATGACTGACCCCCCCCAACCCCCACACAGACACACATTTAGCCATGTCCAAGGATGAGTTTATGGTATCATCTGCTTTCTTTTGGAAAAGTACCTTTTCAACAGGATAGCCAACAACAACTTCATCATCTACAGCCAAGATCTGATCTCCAACTTTGAGCCGTCCATCCTAGATGGAAACATGGAAGATTTTGAGTGAATTTACAGAAAGAATTCCCTCCCCAGCACTTTCTGAGAGTGAGAAGGGGGAAGGCTCACCCTGGCTGCTGCCCCGTGCTCTGTTAGACTCTTTATGATGACCCCGCTGAGTGTATCTTCTTCACTGATGGCAATGCCCAAACCCCCCTGATCCTAGAGAAGCAAAAACAGAAACACTCAGAAAACGTGAAACAGATTAAATTTATCCAAATGGAAAGGTATGTGACTGAAACTTCTGAACACTGTCTTCTTACCCAAGGGCTAGAAAAGAAAACTGTTCTAAAATCCACTATTAGAAATCTCTTCTTTTCTTAAGCGAACTTTCAATTATTTTATTGGGATTAAATTCTCCTCCATCAAATAAATAGTCAAATGTTTTCACTCCTCCCATATGTCCACTATCTCTAGCATATATACCCAGTAACATAGCTCTAGTAACTCTAACAAAATATTTAGAGAACTAAAACGTATTCAACAATTTAATGACTGTACAACGTCTGAGAATTTAGCTCTGTGTAACTGGCTGACTAAGTGATTCAACACCAAAGTATCCTCCTTCTTCCTCTTTCTGGCCTACAGCTTAGAGATAACCGCTAACACTGGCCCCTGCATCCCCTTCTGCTGTCCCCCCTCCTTTAGCAGACAGACTGCCATGACTGCTCATGCTCTGTCCTTTCTAGGGCTGAATACCCAGACTGGTTACTTCAAATACTCATGTTCTGATGTGGTGCAGAGTGAAAATTCTCTCAACTCTGAACCCAAAGACCTGTAGTGAAAACCTGTCAAAGCTAGAAGAGCTACACCTACTTTTGTCTATATTTTCCACACTTTTTAAAATGAAAACCAAGTGTTCTGTAACATTGGGTTTTACCTTTTCTTAATGTTTACGTGAACAAAATTACCATAGGGTTTTACACATTTCATTCTGGTTAGAGCTAGCAACCTTTCTCATCATAGTTTGCACCTAGGGAGATGGAAAGCAAAAGAGAGAAAAGGGAATCTCGCCATGGTTTCTCTGAAATGTATACATGAGAGCCAAGGTTGCCACCAGACATTTAAGATCACGACAGTGAGATAAGGCTTCACCATCATTTTAAAGATTATCAACACTGTGGCTTTGCAATGATGATTAATGCTTGATGACTTTCTGACTGTCACTGTGCATCCTCTCTGCCACTGCTCTTTTCACGTGTATAATACAGAGAAAATCACACACTTTCAGGGAAAGCAGAGCTCAGCTGTAATTTCCTTTCTGGCTAGCTCCAGAAATTTGGATACGTTACCTAACATCTCTTAACCTCAATTTTCTTATCTCCAAAAAAAGGGAAAATAATTCTTGCCAACTACAAGTTTTCTGTGAGGATCATGTGTAGTAAGAAAAGGCTTAAAAGCCTGACACACTATGCAGAAGTGTTGTTATCACACACACATTCCTTCTACTTATAACTCTACAGGATATAATCAAATTGACTTCAGATAAAGTGTCTAAACTTGCCAGCATTGTGAAACCCCAAACTCTGATCTAGTGGTCAAAGAATCAGGCACAGTGAGTAGGAAGGTCAATGTGCTACGAGACTGACAAGTCTCAATGCTGATGCCAAATGTAAAAAACTGAGCTACCCTCTATGTGGGACACTCCACACCAAAGCTCTTTCCTACTACCACAAATAAATATTCGTTTGAATAAGTAATACTCTATATCTACCATGACTGTATGTACTCAATTCTGAGATTTGATTCTGTTCTTGTCTATTCACTTAACTGTAGTCAGAAAAGTACTGTACTAAGTACAGACGGCATTTGCTGGTTGTTAACCTAACATCCATTCTCGGCGTACTCCTTTATACAAACTCAGAGACTTCCATTAGAATATCCAGTCCCCTCTCCCCCTGCTGTCTCAAAGGACTCTCTCTTAAATGGCAATAGAATGAGGGATTCTTGAATGGAAGTGTATGGACTTCTTGATAGAAAAAGCTTTAATAACTTCTTTTCCCTCTACCCACAACACAAACTGCCCACGATGACTTTTCTTAAACGTATATGATAAGACCAGAGCAATCCATTTTTGTAGAGTTATTTATTTTTTTAAAAAGAAATCAAACCAAGAAGAGTCACAGCATTTTTTCCCACTAAATGCTTAACAAAATCTGATCACATGCCAGGCTTTATGCCCACTTTATAAACAACTCAATCTTTATAATTACAATATTATCAGAGGTAATACTATCATCTCCAATTTATAGGTAAGAAAATGGAGGCAAAGCAAGACCACACAATGTGTGAAGTCTGGACCTGATGAAACAAAGATTCAATCCAGACAGACTGCCTCTGCTGCCCTGGATGCCCTGGAGCTGGGGAGTCGCAGAGGAAGCAACCCTTTCTGCTGCAGCATTTCATGTTCAATCCCTCTATCCCACCACCCTACCTCCTCCCTTCCTCTCCTCTTCCCTGAGCATGTCACTACTCTTTCTGCTTCTACTCTGTTCATCCACTGCCCACCTGCATTCCAGCATGAGCCTGCAGCACTTGAAAACATTTACAGGTGCTGTTCAACATCTGTTCAACAAACCAGTTCTTTAAAGTGGTCACTTGAACCTAAGGCTCAGATCTTTGCAAAAGCAAATACCTCAGGGATGCCTATTGGTGAGACCTCTAGTTATTTGAGCTTTCGGTTTCACGAAGGACAAAGACTATAACTTCCATTTCTTTAATCTTTTTATTTCCTCCATAGCAGGTCCTTGGTAAATAAATCAAAGGAGAGATCACGAAATGTCATACCTTGGGATAATCATAAAGGCAGGAAAAGCTGGGTCCCTGCCCAAGTATCAATTAGCACAGTGGTTCTCAAACTTTAGTGCACACTGGCATCACAGAGAAGGCTTATTATTAAAACACAAGATGCGGGGGCACCCCACAAAGCTACTCATTCAGGAGGTCAGGGTGGGCCCACACACCTGTAGTTCTAATAAGCTTTCAGGTGATGCTGATGCTGATGCGGCTGGTCTGCAACCCAGTTTTGAGAACCAGTGAATTAAAACACCAGTGTCAAGGAAGTCACATCATTTCACTCCAATTCAAAGCAGATTTACCTTGGGAAGCTCCAGATGTTGCACGTTTGGAAATGAACTGAGGTCCACAGCTGCATCGGAAGTAGTAACAATCGGTTCAGTCTGACAGAGGGAAAGAAATGACAAAATAGGCAACTGAGTGTTATGTAGTTTTGTTTAAATACAGGGGCTACTTAAAATTATTTCATATGCTGTAATTCCTTATTACTATTTTATTATTTCATGACATTTATGAACATTATATTCTCTTTAAAATACGAATGAGGTGTGATTAGACAGCAATTATTTTGGAGCACAAAGACACAAGGTGTTCCTCCAGACTGCCTGGGTTTACTCCACAGTGCTATCTAGCAACAACCCAGCTCCAAACGGTGCAAGCACTGAAACACAGAACACCAGCAGAGGCACCATTCACTATGCTTTACTGTGCTAGTCATCAAGTGTATTTAGGAGCTATTAAATGTTTTACCTGAAAATTACTAAAATCCATTTTCTTAAGGGACATATTTGGTACAGTTCAAATGAAAATAGATTTTTCTCCTTTATAATCTTGAAAAACCACTTGACTCAGTTCATCATTATGATCAGTGAGTTAGTTCACCAGCATGAGACAATGATTTCTGCATCTTATGTACAGAAAAAACCAATGTATAGATATTAATTTAGGGAAGAGCATTTCCATTTCTATGCCTTTTCCCAATGATAGTTATCATGGTTCCTCTAATTTTAAGCTTTTCTCTCTCTCCTATCTCCTTTTACTCATTCTAAGCATGTATCCAATGCATCTCCTAATCAAAACAAAACTCCCACCAAAAACTCAATTTTTTTGTCACCCTCTAGCCACTGCCTCATCTTTCCTAATTTCTTATCCATCATTTGCTTTCTCAAAATCACTAGTAATCTCCTAATTGGGAAATCCAAAGAACTCTATTCACCTTCTCACTTGAGCTCCCTGCAGTATTCAAGGCTGTGGAATATACCCTTTCTCAATGGGGCTCTCCTCAGCCGCTGTGCAACATGCCCGCCTGATTCTTCTTCATCTCTGACCTCTCTTTGCCAGCCTTCCTCCTTACTGTTGATATTACATATTTCTGACCTGGGCCCTCTTCTTCTCTAAATGTTCTCCATAGGCCAGAGCCTCAGCTCCCATGGCTCCCAAGTCGGCACCTATGGGGATTCATCTCTAAACTCTACACCAGACGTCTCCATGGACACTCCTACCAGGCTTTCCAACAGGCACTTCACTCCTAAGTTGCCTCAGAGAAAATGTTCTCTACTTTTTTTTTTTTTTTAACAAATATCTGCTTCTCTTTTTTATTTTAGTGAAAGTTAGCCATCTATCAAGTCACTAAGTCAAGTATCTGGAAGCCCCATACCTCTTGTCTGTATCATTCACCAGTTTATTCTCAGCCCAAAACACAGAACCTATTACAAGGCAGATACTCAACAAATATTTGTTGGATAAACAGATTCTCAACCAGTAGTTTTTCCTCACTGAGTATATTTAGTTACGGATGAAATAACGTCAATTTGGGTCCTAAATATCTGACATAACCACTTCTTCCTCTCTCTCTTTTTTTCCTGCATTCGTTCAGGCCCTCATTATCTATCCCCTGAACTACTCCAATAATGTTCCTACTCCCTTTAACTTAACTTCTCTGCCCTGCAACCTGTGATTTTTCTCTGCACCATTTCCAGAGAAGTTTTTAAAAATATAATTTTCATTCTTTGAATTTGCAAAGACATGGCCTCAAAGACAAAGTTCTGCACCATGATCCCCATGATCCGACCCTACCCATTCCCTGCCTCCCACTGTTAGTAACACTCTGCAGTTATCAATTCTCTTCATTTGTCAGAGCCTCTAAGCCAGTCCTCAATCCATGTGCTCTGCCTGCAATGTTTATGGCACCCAAGTCATCTACTTCCAATATACACTTCATGTGTAACCTCCCCTATGAAGTCTTACTCTCGCTTTCCCTCCAGAGGTAAAATTGTCAGCTCCTTTTTACCTTCATTATCCCCTTTGCAGACTCTACTAGTAGCCTTCATGTAAGCGTTGTGCTTATTGACATGAGTGTTTCTTATAGTAGGGTATAAACATCTTGGGTGCCAAGGCTATGACTTACTTACCTTTTACATCCCTGCAAGAGTTCTATAATTGTTAGCTGAATTAATAAGTGGTGTATCAAGCAAATCTTCCCAGAACAACAAGCATAAGCTACTTACCTCCTTATTTTGAAGATTCTCTGAGGTAGCAGGCAAAGGTTCCACTGTATGCCCAGGACATACGGCCATCTGACTCACTGCATCTTTACTTCTAAAGGAAAAAAGCACTGACCTATCATATCATAAGCATTCATATGATTTTCATTCTTTAGCTTGAAGACTCAGATTATTAGAGAAAATTCTGGGACCTGGAACTACAACACTCACACATTTATTTACATTTTATTTTCATTCAAAAGAATTCAGAATTGAAAGGCAAAGGAAAAATATTTAATAAACCAGAAAAAAATGCTCACCTGATAAAAATTATTTTTACTTTAGAAGGGGCACATTTGATGATTGATGAAGCATTCTGATGACTTCTTCCATATAAAATTTGACCATTGATCTATGAGAAATAAATATCATTAATTGAACCTAGAATTTTAATTTCACAAATTTTGATCATCCTATCTAATGAAAAGCACATCTGTTTCTCCCTTCAAAATATTATATATATTTTTCTTCCTAGAACATGAACCTGACTTTGATGGTGAGAAAAGAAAAGCTCGTGTTTAAAGCCAACATTAAAATAACATGCATGTAGTCTGATCTCCATGGACTAAAGAGGCACCACTTGGACTGACTATAGGACAGTACTCAGGCAGGCGACAAGCTTCTAGAGTGCTTTGTACCAAGCAAGGGCTCTGTGGAAGCACCTGTGACCCGCACAGATCATCCTGGGAAGGCCCTGACTGTCATGGCTCCTAATTAATCTCAAAACTCAAGGCCTGGGAATAGGCCACTGGGAGAAGCAGTGCCAGGGGATTCAGGGTTTAGGCAGCAGAATGTGCTTAAGCAGCACAGTACCTAATGGAAACTGCCAATCATCCTGTCATTTAGCCACTGCTGACTGAGCCTTCCTAGCCAACAGGGAAACACATGAGGCATGGTTCAAGCAGTGTAAAGACACATGGATCCCAGCCTACAGGAGGCGAGGGTGAACAAATCAAGCAAACACAATTCTAATACTGTAAAGTATGGTCCACAAGTTTATTCTGCTTGGCGGGCTGAATTACTGTGTGTGTTATTTAGCCTCTAATCTAACCCCGCCACACCCCACCCCCATCACGTCTACCATTAGGGATTCAACTTCTAGAAGGTTCAGTGGATCAGTCTCATTACCAGGGCATGATTGGCCATTTGGTTTTTTCAAAAGCTCCTAATAAAAATGCAGCACACAAAAAAATGTTTTTGAAGTGTGATCTTTATTACTGTCTTGGGGCAAAAATTGTTTCTGGTGCTATACAGTCACACCTTTTAATGGAAGTTAATGGGAACATGGGCTGTAGTTAGTAGAGATTTGGTCTAGAGCCAAATTTGCTGCAATGTATCTATTTTATTAGAGAAGCGGTAGTTTCCTCAGTCACCATATGAGATCCGGGTGGATTTTCTGGAAACTGATGGTTCCATTGCACCAATTCAGCAGGAGTAAATTCAGTGCTTTCCACAAGAACTTACCTCTAGAAGCTCATCTGCAATCTGCAATCGACCATCTTTCCCAGCTGCTCCATTTGGATCAATCCCCACTATAAAAACACTCATCCTGGACCGGTCTTTGTTCCCAGCAAGACTCAGACCCAAACCACTACGACCCTTCTCCAGTTCAATCATATGTAGCTCGCCTGTTAGGGTTCCATAACGCTCTCTGATATTTTCTACACACAACAAGAACAAAAAAACCCACAGATAGTAAGAGCTAATTCACAGCCAAACGCTTTACTATGGAAGGTTACTTAGAATGGCATCATAAGGGCATTATTTGTACCAAAATGTAACCCTTGGCAGTTAAGAAAACACTAAATAGACTGGTGGCCTGGGCATGAAGACTAGTTTCCTGGAGCAACCAAACTTTGAGGAATTTCTCTGCATCCAGGGTGCTGAGTACAGTGTCTGATTAATCAGTTCACCTGGGGTGATCAGGCCCAAAGAAGTGATCCATATTAACAAACTCTCAAAAGACTGTGATTAAAACAGAAAGTTTCTTTATCATTTGCAGAGAACAGAACATCCAGAGGACTTGTCTTTACTGGTCAGTGGAAGCTTTTCTCCCGCAGGAAAATCTACATGGCATGTCACATCTTGTTGGATGGTGCTCGTTACAAAGATCCAGAGTAAAGGGGATGGGTTTTCTTATTGCACAGAGCCATCAGGCCACACACACTGATGTACCTGCTGTCATTAAATGGGACCTTTCATACCTCACATCCCACATGTTCAAGAGGTAGAGTTTATTCTTTAATCTGAGATGGCAAGGCCACAGGTAGGTGCACCAGGCCCAGATGAACAACCAGCCAGTGGCCAACACTAATCACCAGGCACGTGAGTGAGCCATCTTGGAGGTCCAGCCCAGTTGAGCCCAGTCAACCACAGCACCTTGACAGATTAATAATAACTTGTTTTCTTAAGCCATTAAGTTTTGGGGTGGTTGTGACATGGCAATATATGAACATTCCATTTGATGTTTTCCTCAGAGTACATTCTGGCCACCTGATGGATTAGCAAAACATTCTAATTTCATTAGAAATACACTGAGAAAACTGCAAACTTTACAAATCATTTCTTAGAAAATGTTACTATTTGGCTAATGTCATGCATTCTATATTGATTCTTAACTGCATCAATTTCATAAATTGCCATTTCCTGATTCCTTCTTGAATCTAGCAGCATTAATTTTGTACTCTGTACTTCCTAAAAGCATACACCATAGCATTCTTAAAAGAAATAATTACATTTTTAAATGAAACTTTTTAAAGCACTGACACATAACTTTGAGCTTAATGTTTAATATTTCCCTGTAAAATGGCTTATTTCCTTAGGAAACGGAGACACACCCATGATCCTAATAACAGCTGCCTTCGAATGCTTCCTATGCATCATTATGGCTCCTCAAACATTATCTAATTCACTGTTAGCAACAGGGAGTGTAGGAACTGAATTTTAAAAAGGGGGATATCACCAGGCTGAAACTTAGAGGCAGTTAAACAACTTCCCAAATGTCCCAAGTTTTTATCTCAACAATTATACTATGTTACCATCTTAGTACAGAAAATACCTAAAATCAAGGCTGTTCTACCAGCAACAACAAATAGATTTTACAGTGAGGAATCTGAGGCCTAGAGGGGGGTGACAACTTGCTCGAGACCAAGAGATGGCTCATCCAGTACAGCTTCTGAGAGAGTGCGCTGTCCTTTTAAACTCTCATAGAAAAGGCAAAGTGGGCTTGAACAGGGATGCAGATTTAAAAAAAGGAAGAACATGATTTCATGCCTCAGGAATGTGTGTATTCAAGTATAACGAACAGCAGTTTTTTCCACACAAAATTGCAGCGTGTATAACCGAAGGTGAAATGTACTTATTCATCCAGGACATAAGCCTTGAGAAACCCAGAGCTACTTTAATACCTCTTATAAGTCAGTGCATTTCAAAAAGACAACTTACTCCAGCTGTAACCAAACTCATCCTCTTTGTCCACATCTGCTGAGATTTCACTTGCCGATGACTGTGCATGATCCTCGCTCATTTCTGCAAATGCTGGAGGAGGGGGTGGAGGCACACTGCACAATGGAGCCTTTTCTGGCTCGGATTCTGACTGACTGGGAGCCTGTGGGAACAAGAAGAATGCAGTGGGTATGCAGTCTAAGGAAGGAAGACTCAACGAAAAGAAATAAGTCTGCAATGTCAAAAAAAAAAAAGAGTAGCTTTAAAATATCTCACATATTAAATAACGGGAAAATATATACATATATAAAAATGGTAGAAAGGATTCAGGTAAAATTTAAATACACTAAACAAAATAGTATGTTCAGAGCACAATCCATTAAATGGTTATATGGTATTTTAAGGTGAAGAATTAAAGGCTTAAATAACTCAAGATGAAAAGTTGTACAAACTTGCTTTTTTGGAAAAAATATTCTCATTTGAAAGTTATCTGGGCAAGATTTTGGGGGTCTAGAAAAGGCTTCCAAGAAACTAGAAAAAAATTAATGAAGTTAATCATATAATCAAGCAAAGCAGTTCAAAGCTTGTTAGTGAGAATATATATAAAGAATTTTTTATTTCTACCCGAATCCTCTCTCAAAATGACTTGTAACAAATTCATGAAAATGAGCATTGCACATGCAGGGTTCATCTACCAGGGAGACAGTTTGTTAGCAAAGAGCACACAAATTCAGATCTCAGGGGTGTTGGTTTTAAGGGACAAAACCACCGGCCCCTTACCAGCATAGCCCTAAAGGAAAATGGGAAAACAGGGTTGAATACTTCATACAAACCCAAAGTTTGGCTGGTATATTTGCTGTCACTTAGGGCTACAAGTCTTATTTCAAAAAAAAAAAAAGACTTGGTATCATCAGGTTTTTTTCTTTAATTGAAACACAGTTGATCAAATTTTTATATTATAGATTATCAAGCAGAATATTAGAGCTAGAAAGGCCCTTAAGTCATTTTATTCATTTATTCATTTTGCAGATTAATAACCCAAGGCTGTGAGATGTGAAAGATTTTGTTCAGAATCACCCAGTGAAACTAGACTTCTTTTTGCTCAATTCTTAACCTAATCCAATGCACTTTCCATTATATCATGTTGTCCTCTCCAATTTCTACAGTAAGACAGAGAGTACCTAACTCAAGGGTCAGAGATACCCAGCTAAAGTTCCAACATTGAGGTCAGGCTGTCCCTGATGCCTTGAACATACATTTTTCTTTCCTTCTTTGTTTTACCTTTTTTTTTCTATATAAAAATCCCTCTGATATACCTTATTTTGTTTTATATGTATATATCTGGAAAAAGATTGTGACTAAGAAATATTTCTTAGAGAACACACTAAATGACAGGCATGTACAAATACTTAAGAATAATTAGTGGCAAGAATCAAAATATACCTAAAAATGAAACTATAGGGCACTGAATGTGATCTTTCTTTGATGATTCAGAAAACACTTCAGATGCTAAGCTACCCCAAAAATGATCCTGGCAAACATGAATTACTATTCTTCCGGCAAAGCACAGGTGAGCTGATTGATAGACACTTAGGGAAAACAGATTTTCAAGTCACAGAATCTGCTGCATTAAAATGTTTGGTTTAGGGCCTCCCTGGTGGCGCAGTGGTTGAGAGTCCGCCTGCCGATGCAGGGGATGTGGGTTCGTGCCCCGGTCTGGGAGGATCCCATATGCCGCGGAGCGGCTGGGCCCGTGAGCCATGGCCGCTGGGCCTGCGCGTCCGGAGCCTGTGCTCCGCAACGGGAGAGGCCACAACAGTGAGAGGCCCGCATACCGCAAAAAGAAAAAAAAAAAAAATGTTTGGTTTACATAACATTGGCCAAACAGACAAAAATTACTCATGGAAACAGAATCCTTGTTATCCTCCCAAGTGCTGTGCCATAAAACTCTCAAATTAGCAATATACAAATAAATATAAACAAACAAATAACAAACTTCATTTGATCCAATGGAGGTTCATTAAACATATTACGGTAGGAAGGAACATGTAATTTAGAATTTTTCTGGTTAAAAGTTTTTTAAAAATTTACCTTTCTAACAATGGAAAATGTGAGAAATTATGAATTAATAAGCCCATTTCATTTTTAAAAAATGGAACAAAATCTAATATAAACTTGCCATAATTTTAATAAATTTATGGATGCATATTTTATAGATCCTGCTCTCTGCTTAACTTTTCTGAGCTGTTATTTTCCTTAAAAACAAACAAACAAACAAAACCTGCTTGTCTAAAAACTATTCAGGATCTTACTTAGGCAGAACATTTTCGTACTGTGAGTGGACTCAAATGGTACCCTAACATAACTGATTAATCATAAAGCCAATACAAGCCTACATTTACTAAAGGGGCAATTAGGTGTTCTATTTTATTATCCTGATACTCTCATTCTTACTGAGATCATGTAATTTAGCTTGCTGTTGACACTTCTTAAAATTTACCAGTAAAAATACAACTCGTTAACAAAGACCATTTAGCCTTCATTGGCAAAAATGCAAAGTGTAATTGAAATCACTCCATGCCACGTATGCACACAAGTATAACGTACACACACAGCATACTGTAACACAGCCACTTACTTGTGTAAATTTTACACTAAGACAAACCTTAAATGGTGTGGGAGCAAAAGGGTTAGTTGGGGAACAACGGAAGAGAACTCTACTTGAATTCTGTAATGCCTACAGTAACAGAAAACATATTTCTTCAGATATAGCATCTTTGGTTATCCATATTACAATAACATGAAAAATCCAATGAATATTCATAAAATGCTTCCTGAAAAAAATTAACAGCTTTCTTCCTTTCACGATCAAATTATAGTATACAAGTTCTTGTAAGTTTTTGTTTCAATTTTGGATTTATAATTTCATCAGAATATGAGAATATCCAAGTATAGATTTACAAATGTTGAAACAGTTCCATGTTTCCTCATAAGGCATTTACACGGACATACTTTATGAATATTCAACAAAATCCTGCATATACACAATTATGTATGGAGTGATTAACTAACTGAAGAGCTTTTAGGACTACCTTGTATAAGTCTGAGAAGGATTTAAACCAATACAAGGTTTTTAAAGAAATTATGTGTGAAAGTAGCTCATACATTTGGCAACTAACAAAATTTATGTATCTGAAAATTCAACTCACACCAAAATATAGGAAAGGCATTGGACTCACGATTCTCCCTCACTCTTCAGAAGGGCCATGTAATTTCAGCTATAAAAATGAATAGGTTCTGGCAAGAAAATGTGCTTAAGAAAGGATTTGCATGCCCACTCCAAACACACAGTTTTTTGTTTTTTGTTTTTTTAATCCTTGCCCAAATTTAGTAAACACTGAACTAGGACAAAGGCACAGTAGCAACAAAGAACAAAACATTGGCAAAAGGCAATGGCAAGACAACGGTCATTATCCAACCTTGTCAGCGTTGAACTGTAGAGAATCAGCAAATGGGTTAGTGCTGCTGAACTTGTACTTAGGGTAAAGGTTGTGCAGCAAGGAAGGCAAAGGGGATTTCTAAAAGGAAACATAAGAGGCGCTGAGCGCAAAAGAAATGTACTTAAAACAACTCATTTATAAGGACAAAGCAATTGCTGATTTAAATAACTGTGCGACACTAGATCCTGTCAGATCTCATAATTAATAACACCATCTTATCAAACAGCATAGAACTCAGGGTTTACCTCTAGTAACCTGAATCCACACTCAAATCTAAATCTGGCCACAAAACACACAGGAATCAAGTCTGTCAAACTGATCCCAAATTTCTTTTGTTTTCACTGAGTGTCTTCACTATCACCGACAGAGAAGCACATATATTTCACCCACTTATATTGACACATGTTCCATGCATATCAGTAAACATGCTTCAAAATTGAAACCATAAAAGGTTTTCATTTACACTTAAAAGCAAATTATGCTTTTTTGGTAAAACAAAGAAAAAAGAGTCTATCTGTTGCAGAGTGCAAATTAAACATCTGTCCGCTAGTCCATTGGTAACCTTCAGTGTTCTGTTACCTTGTTTCCCAGTAAGGAAACTTTTCATACCTTGACTAGATATTAAGTTTGCTTCAATCAACAGTATTCTTTAATTTAAAAAATGAAATCAAAAATTTTTAAAGAAACGACCTGCTGTACAGTGGTGTTCTCTATTTCTGCCCACTTTTTGTGGAGCTAGGAACATATATATATATATATATATATATAAATTTCCTATAAAAGTTCCCATATTACTGGGGAATTTATGAGGCTTTGGGTAATTTTTGAAGTCCTGCCTTACTGTGTTCACACAGGTTTTGTGGCTCGCCTGTGATACGCTGAGCTTGGACTACTGGAGCTGAATATACGTATTACAGGCAGGATGACTGACAGAAAGAATGTAGTATTTTCATAGTAAAAAAAAGGGAAAAAAAAGAAAAGTAATTTCCTCAGCACAATAAATTCTTCTCTTTTTTCACACTGCTATCTTTTTCTTTTATTGACTATATCTTTCAGGGGAAATTGCAGACGTTTAAAATTCATTTTGGCTCTAACTAAATGTTTGTGTTACTTCTCTCTATAAAAAAGCCCTACTGGCAAGCATCAAGAGTAGGGAGAGGTTGTCATGTGACACCACCCTGTATGAGAGAACACTCCACAAAGACTATCCTCACCCAATACGCCTGCACTAAAGCTTATGCCACATCACCCTTTCAATCTGCTCTTCTTGCAATGTTTTTCCTACAGAAGGAAGATGGGTAAAAGAAATGGGCACACTGACATTTCTGCTCATCTCAACTTTCTCTCTGCTTTTCAATTTAAAATGTCAAACTCCTGCTTTACAAAAGAGAAGATCACAAATGCCAAAAAACATGACCATTTATTAAGGTGGAAGAAATGACTAGGCAGAGATTAAAAACACATCCTAGGCAAAGTAACTCAATGCTATGGAAAGTAGATTATTTCTAATCCTCATACATGGAACTGTCAGGTCTTACATTTCCTTTATAATTCTGTAGAACAATATAAATCAAAATAATATTGGGAAGAAATGGAATATTTTAAAAGAGCTCTGGTTTTTTTGTTTGGCTTTGCTTTTTGTTATTTCAGCTTGCAGCTCTTAAGGATTAGAATTTGGCCCTGATAGGAGAGTATAAAAGTACAGGATGAGCACAGCAAATGAAACAGTAGATCACTCTATCATTAGGGAAGGATTTATAGAAACAGACTATATCTCTTATTAAAAATTCAGTGATGAAACTTGTGTTTATAGTTCCAAGGGCTGATGAAAACAGAAACGTTATTAACTAAGAAGAAGCACAGGGAAGGCAAAATCATCCTCTGGCCCATATTAGTGGGACCCACCCTTTAATGCGACAATGTGGTCAGACTGAGTTTGAAGTGTCATACTGGTGGAATTATCAGGGCTAGTTCTGGGAAGTTCTGATTCTTGAACAGTTTAAGAGCCAAATAGACTGACTGGCTTTTCAGTCTATGTACAAGTTTTTCTTGAAGCTTTATTATATCCAAAAATAAAACGTTTCCCATCAAGAGACTCTTATGTATGTGTAATGTTTTTCCTTTAGATTCCTGGAGACATCATTATTTTCATAGGGAAGTAAATCATTAAAAACAAAGTAGATCTCATCTTAAATGCAAAATTAATTCTAATTTCCCAAAGCAAAATATGTATGTAGAGGAGGAAAAATAACTTTCCTCTACCTGTCGTAGATTCTTGACTGGACCTCTGTAACGAAAAAACAAATTAACGAGAGAAAAGCACGTATATTGAGTTAATGTAAGTTTTGCATGACATGGGGCCTTCATAAGGAAATGAAGACCAGAAGAAATGGTTAAGTCTGAGTGTTTTTATAGGAGGTCTTATGAAGAGCAGAAAGTTACAGAAAATATGAAAGGACAAAACAGCACGAGCTAAGTGTAGTTAACTGGGGGAAACTTAGCAAGGCCTGTTCATTCTGATTCCTCCCAGGATTCCTCCTCTGGAGATAAGGATGTTCCTTTCCTTAAGACCTCTCAGGAGAGTCTTATGACCTGCTTCAGCAGAGAAGGGGGAAGTCAGAGTCTTTCCAGCACCTGCCTTTTCTCAAATAACTTCAGTTTAAATATTCAATATGCCAAGGTGTCGTATTTCAGGGTACCATATCCTAAACCCTGTCATGTATCATTTGACTACACATGTCATTCTAAGCAAGATTTATTCTGGAATAATTGCTATAAATCAGGCTTCATTATACCTCAGATAATAAAATAGGAATATTTTCCAGGTGCATGAGAAAAATATCATCCTAGTGCATTAAAAATGTGACTGGCATTGAAAGAAATGTTTGTAGTTTTTTCAAAAGTAATCTGAGAATCCTATTCAACAGTTTATAGTATTGTCCCAAATGATACAAAAGTTGGAAATTAAAAATAAAAAAGGAATAAAACCCACCCACACACAAAAAATAGCTTTAACTTAACTTAAACAGCCATTTACCAACATTATCATACTGTGTCTATGTTTAACACAACAAATGGAAACAAATGTAGAAAGATCTGTAGTTATTTAAACAAACTGAATAGCATCCGAAAAGAATGCAGGATGATACAGCCCCACCATTTGGCAGATTTTCTCATCTGAATGGATAATTATCACCTAACAATCAACAACTGAATGATTAAAAACTGCAGATGTGAAGATAACTGCTTACATTAAGAACTACTATTTCATTTCTTACAGTGAACTCAGACCAGAGCTACACCTGTCTTGACAACAAAAGGAAAAACCAACAGGATAAATCTGGTCACTTTGTTTCCTAAGGCACAGAATATTGACAAGTTCCTTTTACTGATCTCATCTAAAAACCTGTTCATTTGAGCATTGCTATCTTAAATTTTTAATTTTAAGAATTAAAATTAAATGTATTATACATAAAATTACATATTTTAAGTTTTAGATGATTCTTTTCACTTCCCTCACATGTGTTAACATTTTCTTTCTAAATACAACAAACCCTAAAAGCTAATAAGGAGGTATTTCAAAGAGATTCAGTATGACAGGGGTTCTTAAATCCAGAAGTGGAAATTCTCTATGAGCCTCAGGACATCTAGGAAACTCGGGAAATGCTATGCAAACTTTGCAGTAAATGTGAAGAACTTTCTAAGGGGTATGTGGCCCCAAAATATTTAAGAGCTGCTGCACAGGAAAATATTATTTTTTTCACCGAGGCATAAAGAAGAAATAGAAAAAAAGTTTTAAACTCTTGGCATAATTTTCATCTTCATAATTTTCAACACATCGAATACACAAAGCTTCAGTTAGTATCTTCATAAACAGCATTCACTGAATGTGCTTAGAATTTCTAAAACATTTTTTAAAGCCATTTCACCTGTGACGACTGATGGTAAAATGCATTAGTAGGTCTCTGTCCACCAGGGGCTATACGGTAAAGAGAGCTATACAGTTAGTAATGATAGCTGGGAAACAGCAGGTATGAATGAAATCACTAGATATAAACATACAGCTTAAACAAAATCCGTCATGTGGAAAGTTAATGTTCACTGGGGTAGACAAATACATTAAAGATCATGCACAGGAAATCATGAGATTGCATAAACTGGAAATTCTGTCCAGAGAATAAATTTATAAAGAAAATGAAATCTCTCTGGCTTCTAAGGGACTTGACTAGACGTCACAGACTATCAACCTGAATGACTCCACCACATCCTTCTTAACAACTTAAATATTTTATGACTAGAGTGAACACTAATAATTATCCATCTAGATGCCTATGAGCCACCAATGAATCCTACTTGTGTGCTTTTAACAGGCTTCCAAGTGTCTGTTAAACATGGTAGAAGGGATTTCCAGGACAACTTAATGGGAAAAAAAAAGGCAAAATAAACTTCTAAAAAGTCTCCTGAGATTTCAAGACTCGATCTCGGGTCCTAGAAACAACTTGGCCCTGGATACATTAGATTCCAAGTTGAATACTGTTTGGATATGCCTACCTTGCCCTTTGTGTTTGCTTACCCTTGGTCTGTTTATAATGCTCTGTACCATAAAGACTACAGGGTTGCCTGCTTTCCGAATGGCTTCCACAGCTTGTTCATGGCTTGCATCTCTGAGGTCCATGCCATCCACCTGCAATGGAAGGCCTCAGCTTAACATTTCAAGAAGCTACAGAACAACAGAACAATTTGTCGATCTGGAGTTTTGAGGATCCTGGGTGAGTCTCCTAAAAAATCTGTTTCAGATTCAAAAATAATTGAGAGTACTTATGAGGCTCCAGAACTTTTCATTTGTCCAGCAGACTTGTGGTCCCTTGTTTTGGACACAGATTTCTGTCTCCAATAATCAACTGAAATAATAATCAATTAGAATGAAGGCTCTGCTTCTGCTTCCTTTACATTGCCCAGTTGTTCCTTTAAATTAATAAATCAGCATCATTAAAGAAATAATATACGGGAACTGCCTAGCAGCACTGTTTTCATCATGAAAGTCACTGTACAAATTTTCTTCCAATTCATTACAGAGTGGTATGGGAAGTGGGTGTGTGAGGCTTTGTGTATTTCTCTCTGTACAGGGAAGCTTGAAGTTAAAAACAAAATTCTGATGTTCAGAAAAATCAGGTTATGGTAAGGTTAGTTTGGCAAAAGAATCTTTGCAGTAGACGTGGTAGGAGCTGGAAGCCAAGAAATTGTGCTTATCTGTTAGTAATTCTTATATAAATAGCTTGAAAGTGAAAATTATTTTGTAACCTTTTATTGACCACGGCTTGCCTGGGTGATGATCAGCTCAGCTTATGCACTATATGAATAGGAAGGAAAATAGTTTGAAAGGCCAAATGCTAATCCTGCCAGAAAACTATAGGACACTGGTATAATTTTATCATTTCCAATTACCAGAGAATGGTATATACAACAAAATAGAAAAATCAGAGTAGACATAATTCTGAAAAAGAAAATTATTAGATCTCTGCATAGAACATTATCACCTTTAAAAGAATTATATACTATATTTAATTAAAAACTTCCCTCATGTTGATACTTAGATGAAATAACAACATCTCTTTCAGTTCATATTAAAAAAGGCTTCTAGGGCTTCCCTGGTGGCACAGTGGTTGAGAGTCCGCCTGCCGATGCAGGGGACATGGGTTCGTGCCCCGGTCCGGGAAGATCCCACATGCCGCAGAGCGGCTGGACCCGTGAGCCATGGCCTCTGAGCCTGCGCGTCCGGAGCCTGTGCTCCGCAACGGGAGAGGCCACAGCAGTGAGAGGCCCGCGTACCGCAAAACAACAAAATGGCTTCTAACTTTTTGTAAAATAAAATATTTATGTTTACTATATATTCCATTAGTGGGAAAATTTAACAGGACATTAAATATCTTTGCTCAAGTCCAAAGAACTCTATACTTAGAATGGAATACTTCTCAGGTCTCTAATTTACATACATTTTCAGAAACTCTTAGCAGAGACATGTTCTAGAATCCCCAGGATTACAGAGGCCTAAGGCTCCTTATTTACAGAAAAAAGCCCTTGCACGTAACAACATTCAACAAACTGTTGCTTAGCAGTATTTTACCACACACAAAAATCCTTTCTTTTCAATTTGAAAGGGATGTTTTAACTCTCTTAATACACTGAAACAAACATTTTGGTGCAAACTATGATTAATCTTTTCTTGAAATAATTTATAAACATTTCTTACTTTTTTCTACTTAGGTCAAAGGTATTCAATAGTGAAGTACCTATAAAATAAACTGCCTTGTGATAATCTTAAATTAGAAATTTTATGTAGTACTATAACTAAAAAAGAATCATTTAACAGGGGGTTAAGGTATCATCTAATGAAAAGCAAAGATGCAGGAAGAGAGAAAAAAAAGCCCATCATTCTTCCTTATAAATGGTCAGAAAAAAAAAACCAAAACACCAGACATGGCCTTTGCTTTCTCTCAAGTCTTAATCTTTTTCCTTCTTCAACTCTCAGAGACAATCAATAAAGGAATAAATAGATCAATGCCCAAAATGTTCATTTCAAAGTTGTGACTGATATTATTAACCTTCTTCTACACAATTAAGGCATTTTAGTGTCTAAGTTATATGGATTTAGAAAATGAGAGACAATCACTTGTACAAAGTAAAAATAATGGTTGTTATAATAACAAAGTGATCAGTTTCTATTTGGAAGTTGTCTCTTTTAGTCTTCTCTCTAAATCCTGACAACTCAGCAAACCTGGGTCAGCTACCCCTTCCTCTAACCTTAACTAAAACTATACTTATGCTGATCAAATAATTCATCACACTGTTCTGAAGTGACTTGATCACCTGTCAAGTCTGTCCCACTTGACAGGCAGGCACAGTGTTTTATTTACTGTGGGATGCCCAGAGTCTATTACAGCACCTGGAATGCAACAGCTTCTCCAGGAATATTTGTTGAGTAAATGATGAGTGACTCGTGCGAGAAGAGTTAATTTAAAATATTAAACTTAGCTTTGAATTAAGGGATTAGGTACAGTTCGACCAAACGCTTCTCTCTCACACATAACGAAGTACTCATACATGCGTACACACGTGTGTACATACCAACTCACGTGCGCGCACACGCACACACACACACACAGCCCTTAGTGGTGAATGGGGAATGGGCACAGCACTGAGATGGAGGAAAAGCCACGCTTGGATTGGCCGGGGTGGTGGGGGAGACATTTATATAAAAGGCAATCAGGATCTTAGCATAAAAACTTTACTAAAAAGACACTTTAAAAAATCTCATCCAACAACATTTAAGTATTTCTAGAAATAAAATTTCATTTAAGGGATTAATTATGACGTACACATTCTGTGTGTGTACGTATACTTTTAAACGATTCAATGATTTCCCCAAGAAATTTGCTTTGTTCTTTAAACCGAACTTAATTATTTTATCTTGGTGCCAATGTTTTTTTTTGTGTTTGTTTTTTTAGTGCCAATGTTTTTTTAAACAGTTGATTATACCCCCAAACACCCATCTCTACATCGAGATATATAATCTGTCATCATATACTGAAGAGAAAAATTATGGACGAAAACTAACAAATAAGAAAGAAATGCTTTAACAGCAAACACATTTTACTCTAATGTTGGGTCAGTGTAAAGATGATGACTCCCTTGGTAAAAAGGATGGCCCAGGTGAATAATTTTAGCACAGAAAGCTCACTGGAGGGTACCTCTACTATTCTATCTCCAGGTTTCAAGGTTCCATTTTTGCCAGCTGGACTATCTTCAAGAACATGTTTGATGAAAATGCCCCTCATCACTTCACCGTTGCTTAGACGACTCCCCATCCCTCGTCCACCAACAATGCTGATGCCCAGGGATTTGCTTGGTTCTCGCCAAAGTTCAACCCTATAAAAAATAAATTAAATTTTAAATTCTCATAAGGAAGTATAGGGGCAAAGCCTCATAATATTGGGTTTGGCAATGATTTCTTGGCTATGACACCAAAGGCACAGGCAACAAATGCAAAAACAGACAAATCGGACTTCAATAAAAGTAAAAGCTTTTGTTCATCAAAAAGTACTATCAAAAGAGTAAAATGGCAACCCACAAAATAGGAAAAATATTTTCAAACCACATATCTAATAAGGGATGAACATCCAGAATATCTAGAAAACCCCTAAAACTCAACAACAAAAGCAAACAAACAGATCAAAAATTGGGTGAAGGACTTGACTAGATATTTCTCTAGGGATGATACACAAATGTCCCATAAGCACATGAAAAGATGCTCAACATCACTAACATTAGGTAAATCAAAACTACTATGAAGTACCACCTCACACTCAGTAGGATGGCTACTATCAACAACAACAAAAAAGAAACCCAGAAAATAAGCGTTGGCAGGGAAAAATTGTAGAAATTATGGAAAAATTAGAACGCTTGTACACTGTTGGTAGTGATGTGAAATGTTGCAGCTCCTATGGAAAAAAGTATGGAAGTTCCACAAAAAATTAAAAACAGAATTACCATATGATCTGGCAATTCCATTCCTGGGTATATACCCAAAAGAATTCAAAGCAAGGTCTTGAAAACATACGTGTACAGCCATGTTCATAGAAATATTACTCACAACAGGTGGAAGCAACCCAAGTGTCCATGGACAGATGAATGAATAAACAAAACAGTATATAAATACAAAGTAACATTATTCAGCCTTATAAAGGAAGGAAATTCTGACACATGCTAGGACATAGATCAACTTTGAGAACATTATGCTAAATGAAATAAGCTAGCTAAGTGAAATAAAGGACAAATCCTATATGATTCCACTTATATGATGTACCTAGAGTAGTTAAATCCATAGAGACATAAAATAGAAAGGTAGTTGCTAGAAGATGCATGGGGTGGGGGATGGAGTTACTATTTAATGGATACAGAGTTTGAATTTTGCAAGATGAAGAAAGTTCCGGAGAGGGATGGTGGTGATGGTTACAGAGCAATGTGAACACACTTAATGCCACTGACCTAACACACTAAAAAATGATTCAGAAATGATAATAGTAAACACATTTTTTTAATTCAAAGGAATAAAATGTTACATATGTTAATTTTTGCAAATATTATTTGCTCAATTTATTAAGGTTTTACCAGTAGTAAAACAAGATCATTTTAAATACTCTTCCAATTATGTGTTTTATAGGGTCTGATAAATACTAATGTATTTCTGAAGCTTATTTATTACAGGTTAATATTGGACTCATACTCCAGGCTGGGGCACCGATGAATGTAAAAGGACCATTTTCCAGAAGCTCTAATACTGCAGACATCAAAAAATTCAGCTACCCTCAAACAGATGGTACCTTCTAAGCTTAGCAACCCAATCAAGAGAGAGAACATTTCTGCATGCACTGTATCAGAAGCCTACCTCTGTAGAAGTCTGTCTTGCCAACACAGACCTAGAAACTAACAGTCAGCGCAAGAAGAGCAGTTCTTGTTAGCAGCGCTAACAAGATCCTCCGTGACCTGATCCCATCACCACCTTCTAAATGCATCCCTCACAGCTCTCCACTTTCCTCTCTCCAACCCAGCTACAACATCATCTTGCTGTCCCCTAGGTTCATCAGACATGCTCTCCCACCTTGGGGCCATGGCGCTTGCCTCTGCCTGTGTCCTGAATGTACTTCCTCTACCCACATAATAACCACACGAACTCTTATCTGATAATTGCAAATAGCTGTCAGAGCTATGGATGAGTTGAAAACACATGTCTTTTGAAAAGGCAGAATATAAGAATAAGGTGATTTGCAGCGAGGTGTTTGGCCAAGATGAAGGAGCAGCTCAGGTGACTGGAAGCAAACAGAGATACTGAGTAGAAAGCTTTGAGACAGGTAATGAGACTGTGCCGTGTACTCCCAGCTGCAGGAAGGGAGTCAGCTGACACTGGACATCAGATAAATAAAGAAAGCACGGTCCAGCATGCCCTCAAACTTGACATTTGAGGTGCTCCCAGAAGAAACGAAAGGATAGAGGTAGGTAGGACTCCTGTGCAATGAGGGAGGTCACAGTAAGAAAAGACTGGGATAAAAGAGTACTACAGGGGCTTCCCTGGTGACGCAGTGGTTGAGAGTCCGCCTGCCGATGCAGGGGACGCGGGTTCGTGCCCCAGTCCGGGAAGATCCCACATGCCACGGAGCGGCTGGGCCCGTGAGCCATGGCCGCTGGGCCTGTGCGTCCGGAGCCTGTGCTCCGCAGCGGGAGAGGCCATGGCGGTGAGAGGCCCGTGTACCGCAAAAAAAAAAAAAAAAAAAAAAAAAAAAGAGTACTACAGGTGGAGTGAGAGGGCAGGCAACTGGTCACATGAAGGTAGATGATGAAACCCACATTTTCTTTGGTCAGCACTTTTTTCTTTATTAGAAATCTAAGATCCTAGAGATCTATTGTTTAGTCTAAAAGGATCTCACCGTGGTTCTTGATCTTAACAAATCTGTGAGAATAGCTTAAACTAGTTAAAATCCTATTCATCATTTTCTTTCATTCTAGGAATTCTGGGAAAGAAAAGAACCAACTTCTTCCATTTCCTAAGATAAAATGGCAAAGTACTAAAGTCAGCAGAGTTAGCCATTGTGTTTAATATTTAAGAATCCAAAATACATAGATGGGGCTTCCTCGCTCTTCTTTTAAAAATGTAAAAAAATAAATAAAAGAAAGAATGAAAGAAAATGTCTCCTAGGGCTCTTTGTGGTTGGTGTAAACTAGAGAGTGGCTCTTATGATTCCCTGAATATGAAAAAGATCATCAGCAGCAAACACTTATTAAGGGCTTATCATGTGCTCAGCATTGTTCTCTAAGTGAGTTCCATACACTTTGATTTAATTCTCAAATCACTCCTATGAGGTGGATACTCTTGTCAGCCCCAGTTTACAAAGGGAAGAGGCACAGAGAGGTTAAACAGCCTTTGGGTACCAGCGCCTTGTGCTTCCTCAGGATGTGGCACAGACAGCAAAGTGGTTTCAGATCCACTCCTTAGAGGAAAGGCTGTAACTCCTCAAAACATCAGAGCAGATAACCAAAGACAGAGCTGCCAAAAGGACCCCAGCACTGAGGAACCAGACTCAGGATTCACAGAGCAGAACATGGTAAACATTCCGTGGAAAGAAAAAAAAAGAGACCTATAAAAGAAAAATTTTACAGAACATGTGCAGAGCTGGTTTTACAGAAAAATGGCAGCCTTTCTGGAGAGCACAGGTTTAAAATAGAGTGAAATTCAGAAAAGCAAAGGTAAAACAGAGCTCTGAGGCCAGGCTGCTTGAACTTAGAACCAAGAGCTCCTGGGCTCAAGTCCTACCCTTCTGCTCCTTAACAACTGTGTGACCCTCTGCAACTTCTTTAGTCTCTCTTTTACTTTCCTCAGCTGGGAAACGGAGCCAACAAGAGTCTCGACATCAGAGAGCTCCGGTGAGGATTACATTCATGAATACATGTAATGTGCAACACAAAGCTTTGGGACATACTAAGCAATCAATAAATCTCTGATTACTCTTATTATGATGATTATAATTATGATTACTGAAGTAATGTCAACAAGGTATAGTATTCAATTCATATGACAAATGAGCAAATGTGTACCCCAGCACCTCAATCCTGTTATGCCTATACATTGTTTACTAAGATAACTTACCATTTTCTACCCATCAGGTTGACAAAAAGTTTTTAAATGATCATATGATGTGGTAATAAAGATGTGGGGAAAAGAAAACTCTTATATATTAGAAATAAAAGTAAAAATTGGTATAGTCAATTTAAAAAGCAATTTGACAACTTCTAGTAAATAATACAGTTAAATCTATGAGCCAGCAAGTCCACTTTGGGATATACACCTAGATAAATTCTCATCCATACATATAAGAAAATAAGATATAGTTACTGCACAGAATTATTATAATAATAATTACTCAAATATCAATGAGAATTAACTGTGGTATACTCATATACTGAAAGGCACTGCAACAAATAAACTGAATGAAATAGATATTTAAGTATCAACATGATAGATCTCCAAGACATCGGTTTGAGAGAAGAGTAAGTAAGCTGGAAAATGATACATACAGTATGATACAATCCTGTACATGAAAATCACACAAAGGTGTAACACAGATTATTTACAATCTTAAAATTTACGCTTTGCTAAAAAGTATTCTCTATTTCCACACAAAGTAAATTTTTCTTGACTGCATGAAAAAATGTCCTACCAGGTTTCCAATGTTGTAAAGCATATTCATTAACACTTGTTCCTCATTTACTAAAAGCTCTGGCTATTTTGGTAAGCTTCCTCATGAACTTCGATGAACTTTCCCCCCAAAATACCTTAGTGCTTCTATGTAGGTTAGGGCGGGCAGAGTATCTTCTTTAAGATTTATGGAAGCTCCAGACATATCCTCTCTGTAAATTAGTTACTGCCTTTAGAGACACCTCTTAGGCTGACGTGAAGGCTAAAATCGAGGATAAAACTATAAAAATCTTCTGGTCCATAAGTTATACCCTTCTCATAAGAAAATTTCATAATGATTCCTGTGATCAACGCTTTATTTTCTTTGTTATGAATAATGATGATGAAGATGCTGATAAGACCGACACTGACTGAGTGCTCACTCTGTACTGGGCACTGGACTAAGGACTCTACATGCATTATGATACTGAATTCTCCCCTAAATTTAAAAGGTTCTATTATTTATTTTTATTTTTAAATTAAAAATTTAATTATTATTTCAAATATGTTTCTTAAGTGAAGTACAGTTGCTTTAACATATATTAATGTCAGGGGTACAGCATAGTGATTCAGTATCTTTACAGATTATACTCCATTAAAATTTATTACAAGATCATGGCTATAATTCCCTGTGCTGTACAGTATATCCTTGTTGCTTATCTATTTTATACACAGTAGTTTATATCTCTTAATCTCTTACCCGTAATTTGTCCCTGCAGCCTTCCCTCTCCCCTTTGGTAACCACTAGTTTGTTTTCTATATTTGTTAGCCTGTTTCTGTTTTGCATATACATTTGTTTGTTTTATTTTTTAGATCCCACATATAAGTGATATAATACAGTATTTGTCTTTCTCTATATGATTTATTTCACTAAGCATAATATTCTCTAGGTCCATCCATGTTGCTGCAAATGGCAGAATTTCATTATTTTTATGGCTGAGTAGTAACATTCCACTGTGTGTATATATACATATATAAAGATATATAATTTCATCTAATATTTATAATTCTATCTAACTTGCTTCTGCCTCTTTCTTCAAATAAACAAGAAACTTAGTATCTTATAATATTTTTTCTGCCACAGATCTACCACTTATATTCTCAATGTGGGTAATAATGTAGAAAGACCTTAATTTCTCTAAGCAGTCTAAACAGTTTTTAAAAAATTCAAATCAAAAAGTCACTTTAGATGGCTGAAAATGCTTACTGTCTTTTGTGAAAGCAACATAAAAGGTCTCCTATACTTTGAACAGGATTTGACCTAGAGAATGTTTACATGTGATGGCTGTAGCCTCAAGCTCATTGGTGAGCAAGGAAACTCATCAAACTGTACTACACATCTGCAGAGTAGAAATTTTTCTCTCTCGAGAATTTTATTTATTCATTGTAGAATAAATATTAAGTATTTACTATGTAAAAGGCACCTTTGTGATGGTCACTTTTAGATCTGTTTAGAGAAAGTACCCAACGATTACTTATATTTTACACTTAATGCAAAATACCTTACATTTTTCTTTAATTACTTTGTGTGTCTCTATATCTTGCCTCCCCAAATGCATAATAGCCTCCTTAAAGGCGGTATTTATGCCTTACACTTCCCTGTTTTTCACAAAATCACCTGCCTCTCATCTGGGTCCATAATCAGGATTCAAAAAATTCCTATTAGACTGAATTTGATTCTACTCAGCATGAACATGAAAATACACCTTGGTGATACACAGTAGTATATCCGAGCAGATGTAGGGAAGTCGTCTTTTCTATTATATATGAGATTCGTTCTAGAAAGAGCATGGGTTAGAATAACTGCAGCCTATGATAAGATGCTTACACACACATTTTGAATATATATGCTTGAATATCTAGTTTCTACAAATGCTAGAGAAATTTCAAGTTAACATTTGGTGGTTTACCTAAGATCAACTATACAAAAAATATTCCAACTACTTATGCATAATTTTCTCTAGTTTATTTAGTCCCTACTATGTGTCAAATCCTCAAATACATGTTAGTTTTAACCCTGTGTGATACAAATTATCTTCTCCACTGTGCCCATGCAGAAATGGAGGGTAAGGGATATTAAACTACTTGCTCAAAGTCACAGTAGCAAGTTGTAACCCAGTACTTGAAACCACCCCTCCCTATCTTTAAACACCAAGTAGGTGGAAGACTGAAATAGTTCTTACCGCCTGGATTGATTCCAACTGCTGTACGTTGCATTTTGAAGTTCACTTTCTTCCCCCTCTCCTTCTTCTCGCTCTGGTAGCTCTGGAATGTCTCTGTTAAAGAGTTACAAAGTGAGTACTCCCAAATCCTAGTAAAGCCATGCAAGGTTGTCTTATATGTACTTTATTGTTGGTTTGGCTAAAAATGCAGAACTGCTTTATATTTTCACCATACTTAACTAATAAGTAGATAATAATTTACATTAAGGGGAAAAATAAAACCTGTATTTTATTTTACATAAAATAAAAGTCTTATATTAGAATCAATCTACTATAACTGAGTCTGGAGATATAGCAGAACACAAAGAATCTTTTCTAGTCTTTCTCTTTCCTAATGAAACATGGACGAAGAAAGGAAAGGCATGAAAAGAAAGGGAAAATGCCAGAATTTTAAAGAAAACTATTCAACAAGTTATTTCTTAAATGCTTACCGTGCGCAAGAAAGTAGAAGTACCATGTGGGTTATAAGCTTGCAAAGCCCTGATAGATCCCTGGCCTGAAAGAGCTTATCACCAAGTACACCAGGAATGTAGCATCTCTGCTTCCTCAGGATGGACCAGTGCTTTCCCTTCAACTTTTGAAGACAGATGGAAAATGCTTATGGTCCAGCTCAGCCCATCCAAAGGAGCCAGACACAGAATTCTCCTTACAGGAAGCAGTTTACAGCACGCTTCTGTTCAAGGTCAGTTTTCGATTTCTGTAGGAATTCAGATTTTGCCAAATGCCAGGCATACAGCAAAATGTGTCCAATCTGTTAACTGACTATAAATAAAACCATAAAATAATAACCTTGTCAAGAAACATTTTGTTTTCCCAAAGGAACACTTTGCATTGTAAGGCATTGTAAATGGCATTGCAAGGGCCATAGAGAATGGTTAAATCAATTACGGTGTGCCTTACGCTGTTAGTAAAAAATGGATTTCTAAAGAAATAGGCCTACATATTCTTTTGAAAATAGAGAAGGCTTTAAAAACTCTAATTCAATAAATGTTTGCAGTTGATTTTTATAGAAATTGAAAAAATCTCAAGACAGTATATGTTCAGATCATATCCATTCTCCCCTGACAGGAATAATGAATTTGATTCTACCCAGCATGAACATGAAAATACACCTTAGTGATACACAGTAGTATATCCGAGCAGATATAATTCTGTCAAATTATATCATCTTCAGACTTTGAGATCAGAAGTCATCTAATCCAATAATCCGACTGTGTTTGAATGTTTCCCAACATTTCTGCCAAACAATTTGTCCAGGCTCTCCCTGAATGTCTCATTCTTTCTCTGACCTGAATGTTAGATTTTTGTTTTTCATCTGTTAAAAGGAAATCCACCTGCCTGTGGTTCCTACCCATCGGTTTTGTGACTAAATTCCCCCCTGTGTAAACTGAGGAAGGAGACTCTGAATGAGGCTGGGGTCCCCAGAACCTAAGCCCGACAGTGTGACACGATGGTTGAGAATGGATCCAAAGAAGGATTTTCAAAACGATGTTAAGAAGCTGACTGAGAACTAGTCTGAGTGAAGCTCAATCCGTAAGATGCAAGGCAGATACAAGGCCTAGCCCTCTGGAAACACCACTGGAGAGAATATGATAGAAAAAGCAGGTAAGGAACATAGACAGGAATGAGAACTTTGAAAGAGTACCTAAAATATTCAGTTCTTACCCCTAAAGCCCAAGCTGGGGGAGCTGCTCAGACACAAGCACACACATTACATCACATGCTTCTGCCCTTTGAGCTATAAGATGATGAATATCCTGAGTCTTCTGATACAAAAACCCCATTCTCTTCAAATGATTCTCCAATCTCGAATCATTTCACTAACCCAGATATGCTCCTGTAAATGTGTTGATTATTCTTTATCCATCCTAGGCTGGGGTTTATGGGTCTTGGGTCATGTGCTCCAAAGAGCAGAATGGACTGGTTCTGTTCCCCAGCACTCACTCAGCCAAGAATGAATTTTGCACCCGTGTTTGCTATTGAATATCAACGAAATTTCTGTCAACTATAATAACTAACTCTCTTTCATGTGCATTTCATGTGCACATTTCATGTGCCAGAAATTGGCACAAAGTCACACAGTGAAGGAGCAGAGGTGAGACTTGAATTGAGGCCATCTTATTACAAAACCTGGACTCTCAACCTCCATGCTATGTTGCCCCATATTTTTATACTGGGCTTGTGCAATTCTTCTTTTTTGGATCCAATGGTTAAGAACATGGAGCCTGACTGCATGCATCTAACCTTGACTCTGCCACTTACTAGCTATGAAACTTGGGCAAGTAACTTAACCTCTCCGGTGCAGATTCCTCCTGTGTAGGATGAAGACCATTTTGTTTTGAGCACCCTTATATTAATAGCAAATATACTTTTTCTGCAGGGAAGCAGCTAGTCACAGCACTGTACAATTCAGGCCCTTCTCCTTTCTGTGCTGGGAGGGAAGCACAGTGCTGAAAGTGGCTCTTTCGCTCTAATAGTAAATTTTTGAGTGCTTTTAAGGCCTCAGAACTTAGTAAGAATACCATGTTATCTTGGCATATTCTTTAATTAAGCCATCTGAAATGATATTTCAGAGGACACCAGAATTACTGATTTTACCACTTCAATAGGAAGTACCTGATAGTTGTAATCAATTCATGTCATTAACCCCGAGATGGAAATTCTAGACAGGAGTATGGCTGAGTTTTGTACAGGGTGGAATGAATACTCCTTTTCCCATAAAATTCAAGAGGCCCTAAGGGCCATGACATTCTTTGCTTTTATTAAACACATAACACACCTTCCCTTCCCTGACACTTTCTGGATAGCTGCAGCCATGTGCAATTTGTAGAGGAAAGAGCAATGTGATATCGTGACGTCTGCAAAGTCACTGGACACCAGGGTGCCCTGGGATGTTAGAACTTTTGTGAGCAAACCTCAGAATGTTTGCAAAGCCATTTTTCTCTACAACATGCTTAAAGAGAAATCTGTTACTCAGTTGCTAATGCAACTGAAAAAAAACAGGCCCACAGCTGGAAGTGTAAAGTGGTTCATTCTTCCCGGAAAGGCAGTATGACATTATTTCTCTCCCTGTGCTGAACTCAGCAGCATCAAAACCTAGTTTCTGCCTTTCCTAATGGGGGAGTGGGGGGGGACTACTTTTCCTGTATTATTTAAAGGTTCTTAATACACTGCATATCAAAAGGCTTTAAAAAGCCATATACACTATTTCCTAACATGCATATATACAAAGACATTCAGCTCAACGTTCTCCAAAGGAGTAAAAACATAACTATTGAAAATGTTTCTGAATCTGTATGTACGTTAATAAAGAAATAAATAAAATTTCTGAAAATGTTTGCTTATGAAAGAGGAAAAGTGATACAATACCATACAAATTGTAGGTTCCAGGGAGTTAATGAAATCATACTCATATCTGGGGTAAATTCCCAAAACTCAATATGTTGAAAGTGCTATACTGAGTGGTACAACTAAAGATGTTTTAATTTCTTGATTTGATTTTTCACAGTTTTTTCCAAATTTTCCACAATATATGATCACTCCTTAAGTAATATGGGGGAAAGGGGTGAATATTTTTTAAAATCTTGAAAGAGAGAAAAGGAATTCAGTCTTTTTCATTTCTACTACTCTCTGACTCTGGATTCAAAACTCTTCTTTATAACTTGCTGTATCATTCATTCACTGTAGCAGATTTACAATTTCACTTACCTGCCAGTGTAGGAAGAAAAAATATCCAGTGCCATTATTCCTCCAGATTGTTGTCCCAAACTTATTTTGAACTCTTCTAAATGTTCTGCAGGCACATAAGTAATTCTGGAACAAGACACAATCCATGAAAGCAAAGGGAAGCAAAGTTTTGCCTGTTAGCGGAATCTTCCAAAATATAAAATAAAATTATATTGTCTCTTCACCTCTACTTTTTCACACAACTCATTTAAATTGGCTTAACTCAGTAGAGAATCCAAACTTCAAAAGGATAAAGTATCCTATAAGCAAGAATAATAACAGAAATTAAAATGTTAAACACTGCTGATAAACTATGTGTTTACCGATAATTATATGGGGGAGGAAAACAGCATAATGTCTATTTCCAGATGAGAACACTAACAGGAATTTTTTGAAATTAAAGGGATCTATAAATCCTTAGAAAAATAACTGTCAGTAATAACATTATTTTGTCCAAAGATTTTTGGGTTCTTTAGCAGAAACAAATTAGGTGAACTCTATTAAAACATTGGGTATACCAAATTACTTTACATTCTCCCATAATACACAATTAATTTTGGACATTAACAAGTATTACCAATAAGCATATCCTAGCTTTATTAAATTATTAACTCTCAAGTCTGAAGTTTAACTATTATAAGTTTATGTAAAGATTCTGTTACTAATTTGTAGCAACTTCTTATATGTTCATTTTCGTTTCAGAGAAAAGCCTACTGTGTACACCTGAATGGTCTCTTACTAATTCAACAAGTGCTGGCTGAATGCCTATAATGTGGAAGGCACAGAGTAAGATGCTTATTACAGCTATAATGCTTAGAAACTGACATTTGAAAATTTAAGTTTACTGCTGTCCTATCAGGCTACACAACTGATTGACTTAAGTAGTCGGTTCTGAGATCCTCAAATTAATGAATAGTAAGGCAAGACAAAGAATGCATTTGAAGTCGGTTCAGCATATTTGTGCAAAGAAACAAAAGTATGTATCAAAAATCAAGAAGACTATTAAAAAAGTCTTCACAAAAATCATGAAGACTATTAAACTGGCTAACCAGAGCTTACCCATGAAGACAATAGGTATCAAAACCTTAGCACTAAAGGGCAAAGAAAAAGGATTGTCTTTCATGTTATAATAGGAATTATACCAATGGCATAATTTATTGAGTGAGGAAGGTATATAATTTCAGACATCCTGGTGATTTCCATAAAAAGCATTCACTCTGTGAGCTCGCTTAGGTTTAGAGTCAGAGGACACAGTTCTGCTGCTTCTCCGGAGTGTTCTGGTAGGGTAAATCACCACCCATCAATCTCCATATCCTCAATCACAAAAAGGATGGCACTTTTTATGAGGCTATTGTAAGCCAAGAAGCACAATACAGACATAACACAGTGCTCTAACAGAGCGTCAGCCAGCCTGGCCACACCTGATCATTCTGGCATAAGCCGTGGACCCTTCCGACACTTTGTGACACTTTTACCTCAAGGATCAAACTGAAGTAAAAAACACAGTTTCAGTGGATTTAGGACTAGGCTGGGTGAGAGAGTGGCATCTTAATTCTGGAGCTACTTTATTTATTCATCTATAAAAACACCTTCTCTATAGTGTTACAAAAGTATACTGAATAGCAAATTTGCATTTATCCCTTCAAAAATAATGAGTCGAAAATGTTTAACACATTAGGTTGGGGAAGAAGACTGACTGCCTTTACACAAAGAAAAATAAAACATAAAACCTGAAAAGCCTATTCAAGAAAACTGGTATTATTTCTGAAGGTTCAGTGAAGTTAAAACTCATCTAAATAATACCTTAAGAAAAAAAGCCAGGAAGAGGTGAGGAGAAAAAGCTAGAACACAACAGGCAAAATAAAAATAATCAGTTAAAAGTATTTAATTTTTTAATTGGTTTGAGAAGGAAAAGCTGTTTCTATCCCAAACACTGTTGAAAATGAATTATCCTCTATATTTATTCAAAGGTGTTTACCCTTTACCAAAAGGTGGGGGAGGAAGAACTTTACAAATATTTTTCTTATATTTTAGAGCAGTGAGAAAGAGGAAAAAAAGCAGTTTTCATAAATATTTAGCCCAACACAGACAGCAAGGCCATCAGAACAAGCATCCCACAATGCATTAGCCCATGCAGAACAATTATAATACATGCCTGGTCACACTGCCATAAAAAGCCTCCAGACACCAACCAAGAACACCAAACTACATTATGAACTGCATAAACACATTGAAACTGCTTATTTGAGAATTGTATTAAAAATTCTTAAAGGCAAACTAACCTTAGATTACATGTGGAGTGGAAGAAAAAGAATAGCATTAGTGATGCTGAAATGTGACACAGCTATTAATCCAGAGGTTGCGTCTACATATGCAGACAGGATCACTCCCTGAAAAAAGAGCTGGAAAGCTTAGTAGTAGGAAAATATGATTTTCAAATGAGTTCACAATCACCAGTACAATGTGAAAATGTAACCATCTCATAGCTCTGTTGGAAGTATGTTCTTACATAAAGAAGAAAAAAAAAAAGCCAAAATGTATATACACTGAATCTCTATCTGGGTCTATCCCCACATCCGGATGTTACAAAAGCATGAAGAGGTTTCACAGACAAGTTGTAACACGCAGTCATAATGAGCTTTTCAATCACCATTACTCACACATAAAAGGGGGCTCGATCGTCAGCAGGTGCTGCAGAGAATCTAGAATGTGAAGCATACACCGCAGCATCTTTTTACAATGGTGTTAACAAATGTCAATGTCTTGCGCTGAATGTGAGACGCATACATATGTAGTTAAAAATGGGTGCTCCTGGTTGTTTTTTCCCCTTTCCACCTCCCTCCTATCTACACCTCCCCCAGAAAAGCATCTGCTCTTTACTGGTGTCTATAGCAGTGATTATTAACAAGCATAGAAAAATGTAACTGTAATCAATCTTTTATTCCTTGATCAGGAATTCATCCCACACTTTAGGTTAAGGCAGGTGAATTCTGATTCAGCTCGGTAATTATCTGGCAGATGTTACAAGCAGCTGCCGCTAAGCACAAAACCCTGGCTATTATTACAGAAATATAAGCACTCCTGGCAAGGTGGAGTGTGAAGTGAAACAGAATGCATTCTGGTGAGGCTTCACATCTGGTTTTCCATAGAAAATAATGAAACCTGGAACTTACACTGGCTGTTCCTGAACTCTTGAAACTCGAATTATCTACCCAGGCACGCACGAACACGCATACACAAAGTTCCTAGTCATCTCTCGTAAGCGGCAAAAAAGAAGCCAGTGTGTTGTCTCAATAAGCAATGCTTTTCCTAAAACCAATCAGTTATGTAACTGAACCAATTAGAGTCCTTTTTTTTAAGTCCCTGCAATACATTCCTCCACCACCAGCCCAGATTAAGCTAGCTTCCTAACAAGAAATCAAGAGGAAGGAAGAGACATGGATGGAGCCTAGATTAAAGCAATGACCACAACACCTAACTGGCACTTAACATTATGGTTCCATGCAGAGTAATGGAAGGACTAGACTTTCCATTTGGAAGGATTACCCACAGTTTTCAAGGTAATTTTAAACCTTTTGCTTCACGAAAGCAAGTAACAGGGAGGAGAAATGGCCAAAAACACTTCATGCAAAATGCATGGAACACATTGCTCAGTCCTGGTCAATCTAAATGGCTATCTGTTTTACCACTTGACATAATTTTTCTAAAAAAGGATTATATGATTCTCATTTCTTTTTATCATTTACCCAATGAGTCAAAACTATAGCCATCCTAATCACAGCTTTAATAGGATACCTGAGGAGAAATCAATGTAATTTGTGGGTGTGTCTGTGAGTGTGTGTATGCACGCATGTGAGCATGTGAGAAAGAGACTGACTGACAGACTGATTTCCAGAGGAGGGAAGGTTGTAGGATTTTTCTTATTTTCTCTTTTTAATGTAAGATACTACATTATATTTTGCTTCCTGGAAGCCTAAAGCAATTTTTTATGAAACTAGCTCTCTAGATACTCTTCACAGTCTTAATAAAGCTGCTGAATGCATAAGTGGGTAAATCCTGGTGCTAAATCAGAGGATGGGAAAACAAACAACAAAACAAATCAAAACAACCTCCCCCCCCCCAAAAAAAAGCACAAAACAGGAAAGGAGAAAAAGGCTTTGTAGCTTGAAAATGTACCTGACACCTTTTCTACAGTTGACTAGGTACATGACTTACGCTAAATCAATGTCACAATGATCTTATTTTGGGGCCACTTTTTAAGATCTGCAGTACATTAGGACAGCGAGGTAAGGTTAAAACCAAGCACCGATTCTAGTGCTCAGTGCCAAAAAGTGGACAGAAGACCTGCATCAGGGCTCACGACATAAGACGTGCATTATCACACAATAAATCAAATGATCAGTTACGAGGCCATCTGTATTTTGTAGTACCTCAAAACTACATAAGCTAAAACCCCAGCAGTAAAGAGTCTCCATGCAGATCCTTATCATTCATCTTTGAAGCAAAATGAATGGACACTAACTAGCCTGCAAGTGGTGAGGAAAGCACTTAACGTTTCTCTTTTTATTTATTGTAGAGGCACTGACATTTTTAATGGTCTTCGCTTGTACTTGCATGATTAATAAGATAATTATGGAACCGTCACATGATCTGATGATCTGTTTCATTATAAAATAAAAGTCAAAAAGGCAGGCAAATATATGAAAGCCTGTGAGTGAAATTCTGCCCTAAAATTAAAACCTCCTTTTTATAAGACAGCAGAATGCACTCTAAACAGCATATATTTTTCTGCTTTTTATTGACAGAAAAATGAGAAACAGGTTGTAAACACAGTTTTCTTACCTAAGCTCTACTAGTATGTATTTTGCAGAAGAATAATACAGAATTCAGTCAGTTAGATAATATTAATACAAAAAAGTCTCCCACACTAGTATTCATCACATCAATTTAAAGTAAACAATCTTTCCTTGAACTCTTATTTTACTATTTTATCCCTTATATGCAAATATTCAATTATTAATGCTAGAGAAAAAAGGAACGCTTTTACATTGTTGAGGTGTGACAATCAAGTTATGAACTGATTTTTATGCTGGCTCAAGAAATGTCTAGTGGGCTTCCCTGGTGGCACAGTGGTTGAGAGTCTGCCTGCTAATGCAGAGGACATGGGTTCGAGCCCTGGTCTGGGAGGATCCCACATGCCACAGAGCAGCTAGGCCCGTGAGTCACAACTGCTGAGCCTGCGTGTCTGGAGCCTGTGCTCTGCAACAAGAGATGCCGCGATGGTGAGAGGCCCGCGCACCGCGATGAAGAGTGGCCCCCGCTTGCCACGGCTGGAGAGGGCCCTTGCACAGAAACGAAGACCCAACACAGCAAGGGTAAATAAATAAATTAATAAACTCTACCCCCAACATCAAAAAAAAAAAAAAAAAAAAAGAAATGTCTAGTGACTTAAAAAACAAACCACATATATGACATACTTTTAATACATTATGGGATGATGAGACATTTAAACACTTCCTGACAAAATAGCCTATATGACCTACCATCAGACCATATCAACATTTTGGTGAATTCTCTTATATCATGAGGCAGTTCAACAAAGGATAAATTATGGGTCAGACTGACACTGTTCTTATACGATCTTTACCATGCCTGGCTCTTAAAGAACTGGCTGACTTGGAGGATTCATACAGATCATTAGGTAGTGCACAATTTGCTCTACTGAGGCCAATCCAAACTTCTTTGTAAGTTCCTAAGAGTGGACTGTCCTGCTCTATGAAAGATATTTCATATCTCTCACATCTAAGACTTTTGCAGAAATCACTGGAGAATTAAAAATAAAAATAGAAGGCAACACTGTTTTTAAGTATAGCTGTCCCTAGGTATCCGCAGGGGATTGGTTCCACGTGCCCCCATGGATTCCAAAATCCATGGATGCTCAAGTCCCTTACATATAAAATGGCAGAGTACAGTTGGCCCTCTAAACCCACGGTTCACTCAACCTCAGATGGAAATTTTGATCCAAGGTTGGCTGCCCCTGAGGATGCAAAACCCAGAGAGAGCTGACTGTGTATTTACTGAAAAAGATCTGGGTATATTTGGACCTGTGCAGTTCAAACCTGTGTTGTTCAAGGGTCAACTGTATTTCAGTATTGTTAGTATTAAGAAGTTATTGATTGTAGATATAGTGTCCTAAAGACTACAATCAGGGCCTCCCTGGTGGTGCAGTGGTTGAGAGTCCGCCTGCCGATGCAGGGGATACGGGTTCGTGCCCCGGTCTGGGAGGATCCCATATGCCGCGGAGCGGCTGGGCCCGTGAGCCACGGCCGCTGGGCCGGCGCGTCCGGAGCCTGTGCTCCGCAACGGGAGAGGCCACAACAGTGAGAGGCCCGCATACCGCAAAAAGAAAAAAAAAAAAAAAAAAAAGACTACAATCAATAACTTCTCAGGAATAGTCAAATTCTTCAGTGATTTATATTAAATAAATATATAATAATTTTTGTATATCAAACAGAAGTATGTACTGAGAAAAAAATCCTGATTAATGAATTGAAATTCCTGAATTTCCCAAGCCAAAATAGGAGCCAAATGATACTTACTTTATGTCTGGCCCAATGAGAGAATGTCTTCTCAACATGGCTCGTGCCTGAGTATTGGTTAAACTGATAGTAGATTCTTCATTAATAGACAAGATGCAGTCCCCAACAGCAATCCGACCATCTCGACTAATGGCACCTCCATGAATAATGCTTCGAACAATCATCCCCAAGCCATCTTTATTAGCACTTACTGTCATTCCTATGGTAAAGGAGGGATACATATTAAATGCATGACTTTCATGGTCTCTCAAGGCAATAGAAACAAAAGCAAAAATAAACAAATAGGACCTAATCAAATTTATAAGCTTTTGCACAGCAAAGGAATCCATAAACAAAACTAAAAGACAACCTACGGACTGGGAGAAAAGATTTGCAAATGATGCAATCAACAAGGGCTTAATTTCCAAAATATACAAACAGCTCATACAACTCAATAACAAAAAAACAAACCACCCCATCAAAAAATGGGCAGAAGAGCTAAATAGACATTTCTCCAAAAAAGACATACAGTTGGCCAACAGGCACATGAAAAGATGCTCATCAACATCACTAATTATTAGAGAAATGCAAATCAAAACTACAATGAGGTACCACTTCACACCAGTCACAGAATGGCCATCATTAAAAAGTCTACAGATAACAAATGCTGGAGAGGGTGTGGAGAAAAGGAAACCCTCCTACACTGTTGGTGGGAATGTAAATTGGTACAGCCACTATGGAAAACAGTATGGAGGTTCCTCAAAAAGCAAAAATAGAATTGCCATATGATCCAGCAATCCCACTCCTGGGCATATACCCGGAAAAAAAACTATAATTCAAAAAGATACATACACCCCATTTACAATACACAGCGGCACCATTTACAATAGCCAAGACATGAAAACAACCTAAATATCCATTGACAGATGAATGGACAAAGATGTGGTGTGTATACACATACACACACACACACACACACACACACACAAAGGAGTATTACTCACACATAAAAAAGAACAAAATAATGCCATTTGCAGCAACATGGGTGGACCTAGAGACTATCATACTAAGTGAAGTAAGTCAGAGAAAGACAAATATATCATATGATATCACTTACATGGGGAGTCTAAAATATGACATAAACTTATTTATAAAACAGAAACAGACTCACAGGAAGAACAGACTTGTGGTTGCCAAGGGAGAGGCAGGGTAGGGGAGGGATGGATTGGGAGTTTGGGATTAGCAAATGTAAACTATTATATATACGTATAACTGAATCACTTTGCTGCACACCAGAAACTAACACAACATTGTAATTAACTATACTTCAATAAAATAAATTTTTTTTAAAAAGCATGACTTTCAAATTCATTTTAATTGAATTTAATAATCCCTATGGATTCACAGATAAAAGAATAGGAGTAACTTTTTCAGCAGTAAAGAAACAATCAAAAGGAAAGCATTAGTTTCTAACAAAAATATTTTTTAAGTAAATTTAGAAATGTTTGTGAAATTATACCTGAAGACACTCCATGTTAAATACATGAGAGATGAAACAGGGTCTACACTGTGGAGTGAATGTAGCTTAGGCTATGTGATGTGTCATCACTTACACAGAAAGTTCTCTCAGGGAGAACATTTTAACAGTATCAAATCAATTTTATAATAATAGTTCATCTCTCACATATATGAAAGAATAAAGAGAAGGACTGTAAATGGAAAATTAGTTCTCTAAGAAACTCTCTGATATTACCTTATTTCTAGATCATTTGTTCATTTGGTATATACTTACTGTATGTTTACTATGTGCTAAACACTATTCTGGTAGCTTGATATAAAAAAGCATAACGGGCTTCCCTGGTGGCACAGTGGTTGGGGGTCTGCCTGCCGATGCAGGGGACGCAGGTTCGTGCCCCGGTCCGGGAGGATCCCGTGTGCTGTGGAGCGGCTGGGCCCGTGAGCCATGGTCACTGGGCCTGCGCTTCCGGAGCCTGTGCTCCGCAGTGGGAGGGGTCGCAGCAGTGAAAGGCCCGCATACCGCAAAAAAAAAAAAAAAAAAAAAGCATAACAGAATTCCTAACATCAAGAAGCTTGTATTCAAGTCTTATCCGCAGTGCCTATCACAGTGCCTGAACATACAGTAGTCAGTTGAATTAAACTGATGTGAACATTAATCTATTACCACTTTATTTCCAAATCTGAACTTCAACGAGCTCCAGATTTGGATATTTGATTGCCCTCTTGACATGGTCCCTGAATGATTCATAGGAAATACAACCCTAGTAAGTATAAAATTGAATTCCCTAGTCTCCATCTCCCCATATTTCTCCATTTGTCCTCCCGTTTTTGGTAATGGTACCACCATACTACTCTCCATTACTCAAAGCAGAAATGTTGGAGTTGCTCTGGATTCCTACCTCTCTCTCACTCCCTATATTTAATCCATCACCAAGTTCCACCATTTCTATCCCTAAAACTTATCTTGAATTCATTCACCTTTCTCCACATCCATACTAAACCTAGACCAAGCCAGCACTTCTCCTGCCTCATTTTCTGAACCAGCCTCATAACTGGGCTCCTGGCTTCCAAAGTTGTTCCTGCCAATGCATTCTTCTCATAGCAGACAGGGCAACCATTCAAAAAAGACAAACCACATCACATCACTCCCTTTGCTAACAATCCTTTAACAGTTTCCTATTGTGCAAATATACAACATACCTACATGGCCCTGTGTATATGGAACTCCTGGCCTGGCCCTCCCGACGTGTACCCTTCCTTTGGGCTATGCCCTCCTTGCCCCACGCCCCCACCGTGTTCCAGCAACATGGCCCTCTTTCAGAAATATACCTTGTCTCCCTTTTCAGAGTCTTCGCCTGACACCCCCTTTCTGCAGCTCTTGCACAGCTAACAACTTCTCACTCTTCAATATCAATTCCTCAGAAAAATATTCTCAACAAACCCATCTGAATTAATGCTCTCTTCTCCCCCTACCCTCACTCTATTCCTTCAAAAATATAAGACCTATTGAAATTGAAAACTTTACATAAAATAATATAAATTCACTTAAAACCAAGTACTAAAAGTTCCTTCCAAAACAAGATTATATAATTAAACAATATAAGGAGAGCTATAACTCTCTTATTAAAACTTTGAGAGAAGTCAATAATCTGTTTTTAGTTTTTTATAATATTTTTAAAAGAAATTCTCTCTGAATATTAACTTTAACTATACCAGATTAGACATGATATTTCAAATATTTTTTAAAGAATGATCCTGACTACAATATGTTTCCAGCCTGATATTTCATGCCTGGATTTGGGCCATCCAGGCTCCTAGTTACCATTTTCTGATAGGAATGAACCATTAATCAAATGTAGTTAAAAGATTCTGTTGAGATTCATACAAACGATTTTTTAAGTGCATTGTTATTAAGGAGCTTACTATAAACCAAAAAACAAGTTTAGACGCTGCTTCATCCAAGGTGGGTTTCATACGAGCAAAGAGGCTGGCTCTGAAATGTTTCCACAGGTACGCTGGTTTGCTCTGATGCTGCCATCTTTCCCACCAGGAACCACCAGACAACTATACTATAGTAAAATCAAAACGTATGACTACAAGACACAACTTAACTCAGTGGCCCATCCTGGGAATCTAACCCATCATCTTGTTCTCATTGGCACCATGCATTCTGCAATAAAGCAAGCCACAGACATGTGACAAGTCTTCACGAACTATGGTCAACATGACCTCTAAATTAATTCTTAACAACATGACCTCTAAATTAATTCTTAACAGCATATTTAACTCATGACTCTACCAGTTATTAAGGCTGTCAGGTCATGTCAACCACATGAACAAAGAGGTTGACATCAGTTAGCTCGGCTTGTACTTTCCTTTCACCAAATGATCATTTTCGGGCTTCAATAACTTCGAGGTAATATCCACTGACTAGATTTTGGTTGTAACTCATAACTCAATTTTTTCCTAAAAGAGGTATAGTAGGGATAGCCCAAACCATGTACTATAGAACCAAAAAACTGGTTCCAAATTTGAGTTCCAGCACTTCTAATCAGTGTGGCTTTGGGCAACTGACTTAACTTCACAATGGCCTGCATTTTACTCATCTGTGATATGGGGATAATGCCCACTTTTAGGGTTGTTTAAAGAATTTTTTGAGAAAAGCACATGTAGCGTTCCTTTCAAAGTGCTCAGTAAAGTACAAAAGAAAACTCACAGAATATATTTAAAAGACATCTCCAATCCAAAGCTACATTGCTTTCTAATGCCTTAGTGCAAATCGTAATTCAGCTTCAAAATGAAGCTTGTTACTACAGCAATGCCACTGCAGCTCTGAGTGACTCAAGGATTCACATGGCTTGTATGGTGTGTGAAAACCAGAGACAGACTCAGGTTTGAGTCCTGGTTCCAGAGAAATTCCTGAGTCTATGTTTCTGTACCTCATCAGCGAAGAAAAGGTAACACCTTCCTTTCCTTCTTACTTTTTTACCTTCAAGACCTAGTACAACATAATTAGCCAATGTACCACAGACCTATCAAAAATAATCAAGATTAAAATTTTCAAAGGTCACTATATGCATATGTACATAACTGTGTATATCTGCACATAACATCCCCCCCACTAAATTTAACAAAGTTTAAAAACCCCAGGTTATTCTTAAAATCACAGCAAATGGATGATGACAGCTTTTAGAGAAACCTATCATTTATTAATAATTTCTTCTGATTATAACTAGGAAAGAAACAAATTACCCAGAAAGTGAAAACTGCAAACAACTTCACATAAAGAAGAGACCTATTCTATGAAAATGTGTTCAGTGATAGACCCTTTCATGACACACTCTCCTACCAGCACAAAGCCAGTCTCAATTAGATATTCTAAAATGCTACCACACTTTTTGTTACTTCAAGTTGTAAAGGCAACACCTTCCTACATTAAAAGCTTAAATGAATGCTTTAATTAAATTGTTTTAATGTTCTACTGAGATTTTTAAAATAGGCCTTTTTCATTATTCCTTTACATCTAGTTACTCTGGGCATTGTAGAAATCTGAATATTGAAATCTCCTGTCAAATGAGGTAAGAGAGAAATATTCTTGCTTTGGCATACAGAATTTGCACTCCAAGATGCCACAGGAACTCAACTGGGCCCCAGGAAATCAAACAGCTAAGGACAAAGCCCTATAAGCATTTTGGGTTGTACATTATTCAAATAATGGAAACTAAGCAGAAAAGTAAAACTAAAAGATATATATTACATATATATGTTAACACTTTTATATTACAGTTTGGTTGGTAAACTAATGGTGTTATAATTTCACACAAGTAAGTGGTTTAGTCTCACAAAACAAATTAAAGAGTTCTTTTATATTTTAATGTTAAAATCAAACTACTGAGGTATAAATGGATTTCTGGATATGAAAGCAAGGACACTTCACCTTCTACTTTTTTTCCCCCCAAATCCTAATCATTTTGGTATATTTTTTAAAATCAAAACTCAACTGCTAAAGTAGAAGCAACCGAAGTTTCCAACGACAGATGAGTGGATAAATGAAATTTGCCGTAAACACACACACACACACACACACACACAGGAATATTATTCAGCCTTTTATTAATAAGGAAGGAAATTCTGATACGTTACAACATGGATGAACCTTGAAGACATTACAAAATAAGCCAGTCACAAAGGGACAAATACCATAGAATTCCATTTACATAAGGTGCCCAGAGTAGTCAAAATTTATAGAGACAGAGAGGAGAATGGGGAGGATGCCAGGAGCTAGGGGAGAGGAGGGAATGGGGAGTTAGTGATTAATGGGTACAGTTTCACTCAGGGAAGATGAAATTCTGGAGATGGATGGTGGTGATGGTTGCACAGCAATGTGATGTACTTAATGCCACAGAAATATACACTTAAAAATGGTTAAAGTGATCAATTGCACGTTACGTATCTTGTACTACACTAAAAAAAGGATATATCCTGATGTCGTAACAGAAAAAAACAAAAAAATCCATATGACTGTCTCAACAGATGAAAGAAAAGATTTCACAAAATTCAACATTCTCTCAGCAAACTAAGAACTGGTGAGCAATCCACAGGCTTAGACTGTAAAATCAGATGTACTCCAACCCCAGCTCTTACAGCAGCCTCCCAGCTGCTTCCGATCTAATTCATCCACCTGTTCCAGAATGATCATTAAACACACATCTGGTCACGTCACCCCTCTGCCCTTAGCTCCCACTGACCACTGGCACCTAAGGCAGGGGGTGTCCTGAGGGAGGTCCTGTGTCCTGCATACGAAGAACTCACCAGGCAGCTGTCTCCCACCTACCATTCCTTCAGCTTCATCTCTGACTTTGCCCGCCATTATGCCACACTTCACCCACACCAAACAAACTTCAGTGATGTTTCACGGTTCTCTGCCTTGGCTCTTCCGACTTTCCCAATGCCTCCACGAGGTGGTAGAAATCTCCTTCTTCAAGGACTAAATCAAACATCTACTCTTCTCTGAAACCTTTCTAGAAACTCCTCCACACTCAGAGAGCAGGGATCAACTATTCCTTCATTTAAGGCTTCAATGTTCTCTGCATGAGGGTTTCTCATGGCAGGTATGATATTTTAATGCACTGAGGATTTTAGAAGTCAGTTTGTCTACTCTCCTAACCTCATATTCCTTGAGAAAAATGATTATATAATGGTGTCTATGCATAGTAGCCAGAATACAGAAAATAATTAATGTTTGAGAGTTGAGTAAATAAATACACTAGAATAGGATCTCTCATATGGGCTCTGCAAAATTTCTGTCTTATGAGTTAATAAAAAAAAAATGGCCAATGACATGTGAGAAATGCTGCATCCTGTAACCTTTTCTTAGAGATCCACAATGCATATTTTTTTTTTCTATTTCTTTTTTTTTTTTTGCGGCACACAGGCCTCTCACTGTTGCGGCCTCTCCCGTTGCGGAGCACAGGCTCTGGACGAGCAGGCTCAGTGGCCATGGCTCACGGGCCCAGCTGCTCCGCGGCACGTGGGATCCTCCCGGACTGGGGCACGAACCCACGTCCCCTGCATCGGCAGGCGGACTCTCAATCACTGCACCACAAGGGAAGCCCCACAATGCATATTTGACTATCAAAGCTACTGAGTGATGAAAACAGAAACACCTGTCTCTTTAAGTTTATCACATTCCAAACTCTGAAACTTGGAACCCATTTAATAACTCCTATTAACAGCCTACAAAACTAGTATTATAAGCAACATGCTTTCAGAAACACTGCATTAGCAGATGAGATATTTTTGACATGTTTAGGTATCTATAGTACACATCCCATAATTAATGAATTAGAGAAAGTTCTGTAGCTTAAGTTATATATTATTCTATTAAATGTAGTATATAAGAAATAGTAAAGCTAATTAAGTAGAAATTCTCTGCTATAAGTCTCTATGTAGCTGCTGTTGGTAGCGCCCAGCTGCCAGCAAATGGAACAAAATCTAGAAGGAGGCAGAGACCGGAATCCCAGTCACCAGCTAAGCAACGCTGGCTTCTCTGCCAAGTCCAGAATTTAACAAGGAAACTAAACCCCACCACAGACACCAATGTAAAGGGTGCTGGCTTGGTTACATCCTAGAAGGAGGAAAAAGCTCTCTGAAGCACAGCTAACCAGAGAGTCTTGAGCTGTAATCAGACCTCCAGGGAAGCTGATTTATGGCCCTACTGATCAGCACCGAGCACTAAAGACAGAGCTGAGCCATGTCACTGCTCAACTCAAAAGAAGAACAAATGTGACCTGCCTGGATATAATTTTAGCTACTGTAATCAGGATTTTATTTCTACAGTGGGTCTTCTTTGCCCAATTCAGGAGATTTGGGATTATTAACCAGCCACAACCCTGTACAGGTAAAAGAGGACATAAAAATCCTGCCACCTGGGAAGGACTACTAAATAACTGCACTTAAATTTTGGTGGTTGCGCACCTCCTGTCTTTCTAGTCTTTATTTCAGCAAACGAAAGAAATTAAATACAAACTGACTTATGCATAACTGGTAGCATTCAAAGAAACTAATAATTTCCTTTTCCGAAGAATTTAGAATTCCAAATCGCTGACTTTTCATTTTCTAAGAATGCCTTTTCTGATTTGCTGTATCATACATAAACACTTGTATATCTTTTACTTGAATGGAAATGAGGCTCATGAATACTTGTAAATAACTAGGAGAGTGAGGGTTATAAGCTAGTCTGAATTAAACAAACCTGTTAACCATTTCAGATAAAAATAATGAGTACATAAAAAGAATAACCATAAAAACTAAGGGAGGGATCTCCCTGGTGGCGCAGCGGTTAGGAATCTGCCTGCCAATGCAGGGGACATGAGTTTCAGCCCTGGTCCAGGAAGATCCCACACGCCTCGGAGCAACTAGGCCCGTGCACCACAACTACTGAGCCTGTGCTCTAGAGTCCGCGAGTCACAACTACTGAGTCCGTGTGCCACAACTACTGAAGCCCGCACACCTAGAGCCCGTGCTCCGCAACGAGAGGAGTCACCGCAATGAGAAGCCCGCGCACCGCAACGAAGAGTAGCCCATGCTCACTGCAACTAGAAAAAGCCCGCGCACAGCAACGAAGACCCAACACAGCCAAAAATAAATAAATAAATAATTTTTGTAAATGCTTAAAAAAAAACTTATGGGAAATTTTACAACATCTATTATGTTACCTATACTCAAATATTTCCTCTTGGCCAGGGGTTTGGGAGGAAAGGTGTATGTGGAAAATAAGAAACTTACCCAGGCTAGAATTGCCTTTTGCTATCGTAATAGTCCTCTCGAAAGATTCTTTGGATATAGTTTGGAGCATGACACACTCAGCAGCAGAAGCCAGGGATCCCTGTTGAATTAAGAACTTGGAGCCCTGTCAGAAAATAAAAATAAGTCATGTGGAAAGGAAAACTAGACTTTGGAGTATGATTTCAACATCACCCATGTTCTCTAACTGGTTATGCTTTATTCAGCAAGAACCTACAAACAAAACAAGTTCATAGGTTGTCTTCTGAAAATCTCAGTATCAGGCAAGCGCTGGCTCCAGAGGAGCCAGAATAATCTAACCCCTCACTGTCCCCAACCTCATCATCATACGCAAACCATCTCTTGAGAATGTTACCTTTCCACCTGAATCAGTCAGCACAGGAGAACTCAGTTCTGCACTTGATATAACTTCATTTGGTCGGTGAGGTTCAGTCCAAACTCTTGTGTTGTCACATCTGTATTGCTGTTCAATAGCATTGGCAGGTGTATAATCATTTATGGTAAAGCCAGAAGCAGTCCCCATGCTCAAGTCCACTGAAGGCGGACTCTCGTCCCGTCTTTGCAGGAGATTCTGGGCATACAGCTCCTCCAAGGACATATGCAAGTCAAGTACTGGATCTGAGGAATTTTCAGTAACATCCTGATGATTAAAGAACAAAAAATAAACATTACGGCCAGAACTGCATCAATGCATTTCGTAAGATCTTAATGAACAACTATTTAGTGAAAAACAAACACAACATAATTTTTAACTACTCAAGAAGTATTAGCAAACATACATTCTTTGCTTACCTGATAGTCCAAACATGTTTATTTTTATAAATGATTCTGAATACATTTCCTGCAAATCATACATCTCATACTGAGTCATATTAGTACTTAAGATCATTAAGACATAATATTCTGTTCTACTCACAAATAAAATTACTCAGAGTTCAATACATATAAGAAAGTAAATATATATTTCTAAATCTCATTTAGAAAGTATTTCATATCCAATCTGTCTGAAAGTTTCTATTCATTATAAAATTCAGAAGATAAAGAGTATGACATTAATTGATTTCAATTTATAAGAACCTCCAAGAAAAACACTGTTTGGATAGGGATTTGTAGGTATTTATGTAGTTGAAAAGGAAGTCATACAATTCATATTTTTATAGAGAAATTTTTCTCAAATATTATGCAAGTTGTAGCAGAAGAAATAGTACTAAGAAATGGTGTCATAAGATGTAGGTTCTAATCCAGACTCTCTTATTAACAATCTATATATCACAGAACCCCTCTTGGCTCTATGTTACATAATTTCTAGAATTCCCTGAAACTCTAGAATTCTACAGATCTATGTAAATACATGTATCTACTTACAACCCATATATTGCATCACTTACGTGCTTTGGACAAGCAGTGCTCTTCCATGAACTGCTGTTGAATAAGTGTATTAATTGTTCCTTCAATCCTTTTACTGACGTTTTTAAAGTATAAAATTAGGGTATGAATACATTATCCTCAAAAAAGATTCAGGCCATACAGAGGTATATTATGTATGCATACAGAGTACAGTATGAAAGTCTTCCCTTATGGCTCATTCATCCAGTCCTTTCCTCAGTAGAAATAAGGGGCTGGCATCTGTTGGGTGTTTATTCATCAAATTTTTTATGTATCTGTCTAATACAAGCACAGATGCACACATTCACATGCACATATACGTGTTCATTTTTAAAATCTAAACTAAACTATATACTAAGTAGTATATTTCTACTTGCTTTTCTGAAGTATCTTTACTATCTTAACATGAGAGATATCCTTGTCAGTAAATATGTTGTCATTGACATATTCTGAATATAAAGTCATTGTGATATATACTGCAAGTATTTTCCAAGCTTGTCACTTGTCTTTCTTTAAAAATAAGTTTATTTATTTATTTATTTTTGGCTGCGTTGGGTCTTTGTTGCTGTGCGTGGGCTTTTTTATAGTTGCAGCGAGCAGGGGCTACTCTTCGTTGCGACACGCAGGCTTCTCACTGCAGTGGCTTCTCTCGTTGCGGAGCACGGGCTCTAGGTGCGCAGGCTTCAGTAGTTGTGGCACATGGGCCCAGTAGCTGTGGCTCGTGGGCTCTAGAGCGCAAGCTCAGTATCTGTGGCGCACAGGCTTAGTTGCTCCGCTACATGTGGGATCTTCCCGGACCAGGGCTCGAACTTGTGTCCCATGCACTGGCAGGTGGATTCCTAACCACTGCGCCACCAGGGAAATCCTTGTCACTTGTCTTTTAAGTTTGTATGTGTTATATACCTATACATGCTGAAGTTAAATTCTTTATGTGATCAAGAATTCTTTATGTAATTTTTTATGAAATTCTTTATGTAATCAAATTTGTCAATTTTTTTACGCTTCTGGGTTTTATATATTGCTTAATAATTCCTTCCTCTGCACAGAGTAAATGAAATGTTTTGTAGTATTTTTCTCCAACTTTATAAATGCTTAGTTGGCAGATTCAGTATTAACCCATCTAGAATTTATTTCAGGGTGTGGTGTGGGATATGGGTCTCTTTCATTTTTTTTCTAAGTTGGTAATCAATGACTCCAGCACAGTTTATTACACTCTTCTTGCTCAATCAAGTTTTCGTCTCTCTGGAAATATCAAATATTCCTCGTATAAAGCACTGAGGCAAGTAGGAATATCATACAAGCAAATACGATCTTTAAAATCCTCAGGAACAAAGGATAGAAAGTATCATCCTTCACACTCCTAGAACCTAAATAACAACCTGTTGGCTCATTCAACCAAATTTATTTTAGTCTTATGAAAAAAAACAAAACAATGTACTTACTAGAGAATTGGTTAGCTTGTGTATTACTAAATTAATTATAATAATTATCAGTAAATCATCCCTACCACTTCTCAAATAAAGATGACAATCAAAACTACTTTTCATCACAAAAAGAGGTCAAGCTGCCCTTGTTAGCTGGGGTTTACTATAAATCATGTAACAGAAATCTCCATGAATTATTCATGAAGGAGTTAACACAGGCACATAGAAAAGAAAGAGCTAATCAACATAGCAGACAACATACGCCTACTTCAGAAACATTTCTAGTTGCTGAACAACCGAGTTTTATTTTTAAAAGTCTCATGGATCTAAAAGAAAAGCAGTTCTTCCCTCATAAGATGTCCAAAAATAACTACGGTTTCCCAGTGCAACTTGGAATCTAAACTGAAGTCTTTCAAAATTCCATATTAATAGGTGCCTCCCCTTGACACATTCTTGTTCTCAGGAAAAATGGCGGAAAGGTTAAATTAAAATGCCAATTATATTTGAAAGTAGCTCTTTTTTTTATGTGCAATGCATATAATGTTATACTTGGGCACATTATTTACCCACAGAATATGTTTACATAGACGAGCTAAATACTTAAGCATTCACTGGACACAACCTGCTTTTTTTCAATAATAACTCTATCACAGAAGTCATTCTGTACTTTTAAAAATATATCATAAGCACAGCTGCTCCAACTTAAATTGTTCTCCCACTCTTTCTGAGATAAGGTACCCTTCCTTTATTATCTGTATTCTTATCCTACTGAGGGAAAAGGCAACAACTTTCATACCTTTGCGAGCTTGCAGTTTTGTCACTAAGACTTCCACAATCACTCTCATCATCTTGACTAGAATGATGTAATTAGTTTTTGATACTAACCCTTTCTCCAAAAAATAAAAATTAAAAAATGGTATCAACATTTTAAACTTAAATGTGAAGGCAGCAATATTTTATGCTATAGTACAACACTAAGTGGAGATTTGTTCCTCTAAATATGTAGATTTTTTAAAAAAATTATGGAATCCATTAGTTTTGTTTGGGGTGCAAGGTATGAAGAGGGGTTTCTATCGTGACAAACATGAAGTTCAACTTAAACTAGAAACAATAGCACTTCCTAGAGGGTCCAATATTCAGCAATGCAGGACATGCACCAAACGTAATCATTTCATCCCTGGAGCAAGAGTGTGAACGTGGGTGTACTAGGGAGTGTCGGGCATGGCCGTGTGGATAAGAAGAGGAGATTCATTACATAGCTATTGAATCTTTATTGATTGTACTTTTAAGCCAAAATAGGGAAAAATAAATGAAAGCATCTTCTTCCCCAAAACTATATTGAGCTTTTAAACGAAAGTCTACAAGCATTTAGTAAGTTTCTAAAACAATTATTTCTGCATTCTATTATGTCTTGGGGTGACAAAGAAAGGGGGGCAAAAAAATTATAATCGAAAACTTAAAACCTAGAACAATGAGAAAACCCATTGGCTTCTTGCCTTTAAAATCTACATTTCAGTGACCTGATTCTATTAATCCAAATACCATTGAAGTGGCCATATTTTTCAGATTCTTGAGTAATGGTTGTTTCCCTTAAGTCCTTAAATGGTAATTAATCAAATTAAGCAAATACAACTCCTTAAAAAAAAAAAAAAAGCAGAATGGTCCCCCAAATGGGAGAATTTTGTGCAAAGGATGTCTACCATATGCCTACAGCCCTATGCCGTCTAAGCAGCTGTCCTGGCCCAGGCTCTACCCTTAGGGGGAAGACCTCCCTCCATGATGAGTCCCTGCTCTGGGTGATCAGCTCTTGGAGCTTCCAGTGGCATACCTAGCAATGGTCCAAAGGCTTCTCTCATCAAGGTAAAGGAGAGAGGTAAAATTATTTGTGCATTTCCAGCCACCATTTAAGGCTACAAGATTATTACATAATTAGCAAAGTCAAAAGCCTGAGGAATCACTGAGATCCTCACACTCTATTCTATCCTTCTTTCAAATCTGTATGGAAGCTTCTTTGTTTTTCTTAAGAAAGTATCATACATGGTATGATTTTATCAATTAAAGAATTCCAAAGTAAGCTCACTTTTCTTTAAGAAAAATGGTCTACTCTATATTCTGTAACAAACTGCCATTCTTTTAAAAATAAGTTTAGTGCAAAGTAATAGGAAGATGAATGAACCATCTAATTTTTTTAATTTTCCAGTAAAATATCTAGGTACTAAAAAAATGCCACAAAACAAATACGCCAAAAAAAATGTTGCAGAGATTTACCATGATACACAAACAGCCCTACTTTCTAAGAAAACAGAAAGCACACAGGAGTTTCACAATGTGTTTTAAAACACCCTCATTAATATCTTCTTTGTTGTTTTGTAGTTTAAATATTTCAGATGATAGGCCAGCTTGCCAAAATTTGCTTCAACAAAAGAGTAAATTGTTTGGGCCTCCCTGGTGGCGCAGTGGTTGAGAGTCCGCCTGCCGATGCAGGGGATACGGGTTCGTGCCCCGGTCCGGGAGGATCCCATATGCCGCGGAGCGGCTGGGCCCGTGAGCCATGGCCGCTGAGCCTGCGCATCCGGAGCCTGTGCTCCGCAACGGGAGAGGCCACAACAGTGAGAGGCCCGCATACCGCAAAAAAAAAAAAAAAGAGTAAATTGTTTAATGAAAAGAAAAAAAAAAGGCAAACAGACCTCAGTAAGCCAATACGTTGTGCTGCATATAGCCAGCATTTGCCCTGTAAAATATATGCTTCTCAGTTTGCAGATTGTGTAATCCCTTTAAGTAACAATTACTAAGTTAAACAATGCAATCTGTCCCACTGGCAAGAAGGAGTGTGCTATGCTGCAGATTAGGAGATTCCATGAGGAGACGAACTCAGCTTCCAGCCCTGAGGCCAGTAAAGATGGAATCTGTTCCAGACAGTACTCAGTCAGATAGACAGTCTCAGGTGTGGTGAGAGAGGAACAGCTGCTCCATTCAAGATTATACCTTGCAAACCAATTCAAGGAGATTACCCAGCATCATTTACAAGGATAACAGGTGCACCCTGAAAGAAAATGCTTTGAAAATGTTCTGGCCAAAAAGTTACTTGTTAATCAGGAAAGGAGGAAAACTGCCCAAGGCCTATGGAAATTCCACTTTTCAACTTATTCATAAATACAGATTCCCTTCCCACTGAATTTACGTGAAAAACATATATTTCATATATTTAAGAAAGAATTATTATTCAGTCTTTTATCTTAGTTTTTATATTTATTTACAGTATATTTCCAACACAGGAAAATATATCCATATATGAACCCTTTGCCCAGATTTAACAGACATTAATATTTTTGGCATATTTTCTTCAATCTCTCTTTCTTCTTAAAGGATATAATGTGTTACAGATACAGCTAATTCCCATGTTTTCTTTTTTCTCCAAGAATAACTTCTTTCCTGAAGTTAAAAGGAATCATTCCCACACATTTTCAGATTTTTAAAGTATACACACTCACACATATACTCATAAATATACACCAAATTGCTCTGTATATCAATCCTGAGAAAATATAATCAACTCCAACTAATCAACAGAAAGACAAGCAACTCCACACAAAAACAGCCAAAAGATTCATGAAGAGGCCATTGGTGGAAGTGAAAACCAGATGGCCAATATAGGAAAACCTGTTCAACCTCACCAGTAATCAGGAACTCCAAATTCAAACAGTAAGATATCATTCCACACCCAAAAGACTGGATAAGTTTAAAAATATTACTTAATAAACATTATAGAGTGTGTCATGAAGAAAATAAATAGCACCGGGTGGGGCACTTACACCAATAATCTATTTCTAAAATTTAGATGGCACAGACATGTCAAATAGTAGCTAAATTCTCCATTTGCATCCAGTGACTTAAACATAATTTTGCCATTCACTGGGGTTTTTATATAAAGTATTCTTTGGCATCATTTTATATAAAAATGTAAGACAGCATTAACTTTAACTTAGCTAATAAATATTAAATTAATGAAAGGAATATTTTACTGTCCAACTTTCCATGAGAGTCAGCTTTAAAACCATTAAGAAAATAAAGTAATTCTTGTAATTTTTCCAAGGTAGACACTGCCAAGAACCCAATTTGAGAAATACATTTCATTAAAATGTTTCTGTCTAACATGCAAATCCTAATCAAAGTTTTGAACCTTTGTGTCTGTCACGCTGTATCACAGAACCTAGATTTAAATAGTCCCTTGGAGTCTACAAGATACCCAATTAACACTACCTAAAGGAAACTGCACTTTAATCTGATAATGAATCCCTGACTGGAAAAACATAATGTCTCTAACATGCCCCTCCCAAAACACCCCGTTAACAATGACCTCTGGGAAATTACGCACAAAGTTCTCCCATAAATAAAATGGCATTTCCTTTGTACCTTGGGAGGAGAAGATGGAAGGGAGGGACCAAAATTCAGATTATCACTACAAGCACTGCCATGAAGAGATAAAAGAGAGGCTTGAGTGGAGTAGATACTGTCGTTATCAGGAGAGTACTGAGACTCAAAGGCAGATTCATCTGCTAAGTCAGCATCATTTGTGTCCACCTAGGAATAAAAACAATAATATCAATTGGGAATTCTGTTCTGATACATATATGACAAAGTCTCCACTTAAGACTAAAGGGCATACTGCTTTCATTCTTTTGTCTATTCTATTTTCTACATGACCTCTTCACCCTCTTCAACATATCAGAAACTAACTAATGCAACAGAACAAGGACAAACTGGTGCTAGCACAGAAGGTTACTTTATTCCATCAATAAAAGGGCAAAAGGTAACAATTTACAAAGGGCTTGGAGCAATTCTAAGTATAAATATTTCCATAAATTAAAAAAACTTTTTTCCAGTTCACATTTTTTTAAAAAGTAGCTGCCCAAACTCCTAGAATTTTATAATAAAATGAATGAGATCATCACTTTTCCTATTCAACTACAATAAATTATTATTCAACAAGGCAGCTAAGCAATTATCTATTTGTAAAGCTCACAAAACAATATATTTTGTTTAAATTATCCTTTAAATAGATTTTAAAACCATTCAAGTTACAGGTCCAGAATTTTATGGTGATCACTGGAAATCAAAAATAATATCTGTGATTTCATGTTGAAATTATATTAACAAACAAGGGACCTTATTATGATCTGGTTATAGTGAAGCTGTAAGTTACAAATGTCTACTGATGGAAAACTCAGAAAGAGTGAGCTAGAGAATTTCACAACATTTTATAAAAAAATCTTATTACTATTTTCTGTCTCAGAACCAAGTGAAACAATTAAGTCACGATGAGCTTGTAGCTCTTCTTACAATTCACTCACAGTTACACCTTAGAACAGACAGAAATGATGTAGATACTACCTTTCTCTAATATTACCAGTATTTTGTCTTGATGGCCAAAACCCGTATGTTCTATTTCTTTGTGATTTCGACTTACATGTTTAGCCAAGAAAAGTATCATAACATTATACCAGGTCACGTTCTTGCAAAAACCTGATTAAGAATACAGGTTGGGCATTTTAAAGTGACCCTCTCTCTAATAATATATTTTAAATACATGTTCTGAGTTACTACTGACTATGTGGAGGTTTACCCTTTACAGATGCACATTATGTACAACAATCTAGATAGTAAATCTTTAACTTTTGCTATCTAGATAGTATTAACTAAGCCGAGTGTCACGGATTATAATAAATATTTAACAGTACCTAAGAACAATTTGTATGCTTATCGTTGATGCCCTAGAATCTTAAGAGAGATCCAAATAATCAATTCATCTAATTATCTTAGAGATTAAAACACTAGGGCCCAGAGAAATTGAGTGACCAATACAAGGTTACATAGCTATTACCATTATAAGATGTTAAACTCGCTTAAAAGTGGGACTAATTTTTCTTTTTGACTGGCATTTATTTAAGAACATTCAAATATGCCATGTAAAATCTACAGAGAAAATTGTTTCTTGGGGCACTTCTAGAGACACTGATATATTTGTGTCCTATAACATTTCAAAAATAATTTACTATAGCTGGGTACTATTTAATACATTTACACCATAGTACTTTATGTAGTTCACAGCATTCTAAGCTATCCAGTTTTGAAGTGGTAATAATGCCCATGGGGAATAGAGCCAAATGTTACCTGGTATGCTAAGTATTATAATGTGAAATTATTGCACTAATTACAATATACACCAAAACTTTCCAAATGGCTAATTCAGGAGCTGACAGTTGAAAAATACTAATAGAAGTATTATTAGTATTTTAATACTGAAGAACTATCCCCTTCAACACTAGGATTATTGGAGTCAAAGAAATAATTCATACTCCAGTTTAAAGCACGATGTGCACAATTGGTTATAAATACCTAATGGAGAATTTCACAGGTTCTAAACCTCTCACTAGTCCAACACCACTAAAACATGTATTAAAAATATTCCTTTCTAGTTACACTGAGCAATGTTTCTCCCCAGAAAAATTTAGGTCAGGAACCTGGCTTCAGTGGTAGAAGTACTAGGAATAGGATGTGTAATTTGTTACACTTATATTGTATAAATGTCACGTGTATATTTATATCTGGTATTTAGTTTTATATTTTAACTATTAACTGTTAACACAGCATTAGCTCTTCTACCAGACAATAAGGTTCTCAGGATCAAGAATCATGTATTTACCCAACAAAGTGGCCCCCAGTGGTCCCTAAATATGTTTATCCCCCAGTGGTCCCTAAATATGTTTATTACAATGAATGACTTTATATAGATCAAGTAAAAATAAAATTTTAATTTAAAAGTTTCTGGTAAATCAGTAATGTTAACATACATGTATTCATAGGAAACATGAGTTCTGCCTCTTTTGGAAGCTTTTGTGCTCTTAATCAATAACTGAACCAATTTATGTGATTTTCACATTATTAACATCTAATGAAATAATATACCTGTTACCTCATTAAAAAGAAGCCAAACAACTGATATATGACTGAATACTGAAAACAGTTAAAGAATGCCTGGAGATGCCCAAGTATGAAATTAGAGCAGAATGCCTAGTTTTCCCAAACATAACAAACAATATAGCAAGACTTTAGAATATTTTGAAAAGCAAAAATAAGACACATAAGATTTTGAAGGAAAGCTTGATAAGCTGTGGCCACTAACCAGAGCCAAGTCAGCCCTGAAGAGGGCTTTGTCAGCCAGCCCTTCCTCCTCGCAGGAATGTGGTGGGTAGAGAAAAGAATCCTCCTTAGCAGAAACATAACCCTCTTCTGGTGAAAGCTGCAGGGAGAATGAAGCCCAGTGTTTGAGGATGAGTTCATGAAAAATAGAGAGAATGGGAAGGAGGGAGGGAAAGGGAAGACAGAGGGTGAGGGGAGAAAAAGTAAGGGGAGGAGAGGCAAAAACAGGAAAGTTTTCAAATAATGTTTTCAAATAATAAAGTCATAATAAACATACAACTTTAACATAAATGATGAGCACAGAATATGATAAATATTCATATTTAAGTTTTATATTTTAAGATACAATGAGGATGTTTATTCCAATACCAACATCATCTGTTAGATGAGAATCCCTTTCTACCAATTTCTTCATCCTTCTTATAAAAGATATTCAAAATCAATAATTTTTTATATTATAATAATCTTCTAGTCATTTTTACCTGCCAAATATTTGGTTAAACAATGACTTCTTAATATAGAAAGAAAGCAACTTTTAGGTATTAAGACATAAAAGAAGTTGACGAAAAACAAAACATTAAAAAGAAGGACCAATTTCTCTCTGTCATCCCTTACCAGAATATTATTTTAAAGAATGTAATTTCCTTGACAAGGAAAGTTAGTGAACCTTACAGTGAAGGCTCTTAATTTAGCATGGCTTAAAAGACAACCACCACCACCAACTCTGTATGTACACAATATGCTTAAATTGCACTCCTGAGATATCAAATTATAACCATGAGCACAGTGATCAAAAACCTAGCATTCTTATTACAATCTCAGATAATAAAACAGGCTAAAATATTTAGACTGTCTTGCCTATATCACCCTATATCACCAATACATGCAGAAATATTTTAGAGAAAAAATGTTTATCTTCTTTTCCCACACGTAAGAGTTTAATGGTCAGTAAAACTCACTTTATGTAAAAGAAATATTCATCATATACTGCAATGCATATTAAATTTGAAATATTAAATACTCTTATGAAAGAAACTTATTTGGGATCTACCTAGGAAAAAAAAGATCGCTTCTGAGTAAGTGGCATGGTTTCCCGATAAGGGCAGTAAAAAACATATATTTAGTTACGTTTGCCATTTTCTTTGTGTAACAACAGAAAGACCGGAACCAAATGTATGGTCAATCTTAATGAACATGTAGAGTCCCATAATGGCCTATCTTCATTCTTACACTCCCCGTTGTACTGATCTCTTGTTCTGATTTCTATAATCCTGGTTTGATTGAGGTTTGCTTAACATGCTCTTCCTTCTTCCCTTCCTCTTTCCCTCCCTTTGTGTTTTCATAAATATATTTTCATAGGTTACAGAAATTTATTGTAGAATAAAAAGCAGAGAATAAAACATTTAATAAACATTTTAATATATTAACAAGCTTACAATTTGAACAAACTCTCTGACAAAGTCAACAAACTTCCATTTGATGTTTATGCAAATGCATCTATGTGTCTGTGTTTTCTTAAGAGAAGGTATATTTGCCTTTTCACTTAAAATATACTTATACACTGAAAAAAACCAAATACTGAGATTGTCTCTAATATTTCATTGCAATTCAGTGATAAGTGGGCTATGCTGCAATCACTATACCTAATAAGCATACTGACATTATATAGCATGAATTTATTAGTTGTTTTTATATTGCAGTACTTAATAACATGAAGGTTATTCCCTCCCAGGAGGAGAGCTATAAGCTGATGAACCCATATTGGAAATTTCAATTTCTTGCTCTGTAGTAATTAGACAACAAATATATTGAAGTCAGTAGAATATAGGAACTTAACCCACTCTGACAGAGATTCTACTTTCTTCCACGATAATTAAAGATTCCACTGTTAGTTGTTAATGCTATTAATTTCTGTAATATGCCACCATACTGGTATAGATTATTTTAAAGCCTATTTCTTCGAAAATACTTGATTCTATATTGATCACGACCTTATTTTGGAATAAAAAAGGTCAAAACTAAACCACAGAATGCTAAGTTTTAAACTTATTTCTGAACTTCCTAGCTGTTTTCTGCCCTTTACTCTTTTAAAAAATATTACTCAAAATTAAATCTTTACACTCATGAAGCCAATAACCATGTTGATGAAAAGTACCAAAAGTCATGATTCAATCATGAGAACACCTGAAGATAAAAGCCTGAACGCCAATACTGTTTGCAAATAAAAAGAAATCAGCAAAATCTGAATTCTTACGGGTAAAGGCTTGGCAACTCCTATTCTCACAGTTCCTGACGGTGCACCCTTCAGTGCCTGGACAGCTTCTTCGAGACTGCTGTTTTCCAAGTTAACGTCATTGACAAACATGAGTCGATCTCCAGGGAGAAGTCGTCCATCCTTTTCAGCAACACCACCAGGCACCAGAGAACGAATTACAATCACAGTGCTTGCTGGATCAATTGGATCCTGACAGAACGAAAAAGGAAAGAGAAGGCAGCTCCTTTCTACACTTAAAAATGTTGTTACAGGTTGTACACTCTGAATTGTAACAGATGGGTAATTGTTCCAAGTGTCTTTTAAAAATTTCATACAACACTCCCAATGAATTATCTGGGTGAAGGATATGTCCATTTTAAAGAGTTTAGGAAAAGTCTACGCTAAACAGTGGCACCCTCACTTTCCATGGTTCCCAAGTAGACCTCTTAAATTATACAGGTAAGTGTAAAATTATAACTTTAACTTTTGATAAACTGTTCAATTTTATAACTATCATCTGAGATCCATGAATTATTAACAGCAGCGTTTATTGATAAGATGATAGCATTGTGGATCACTGGTAGATGTGAGTATACTGAGGGAAGGGCCTGTTTTTGAAATGAAGAAATACAGAAGGAGGCCATATCATATTTGGTGATGCAGTGTCTTCAGATACACAGCAATATTAGAACAAGACTCCAGAACCAGGCCCTAGAAAGAACACAACTCCCTGGAGTCATCTGAGATGGCTTTTCAGCTCAGTATTAATTAATGATGAACAGCAGCTGCACTTCATCAGACTGGCGTTAGCATGCCCTCAGTTACTCAACACAGAACACAACATGAGGATGCAGGCTACACCTCACCAATTTAAGATTATTCCTAAGTTTGGTCAAATAATAAGAATAATAGAATTTACAATATATCCAATTATAAGTCTATCATTCACTTCTAACAAAAGAAGTAAGTATTTAATAGTTTCTGCCTTACCGCTCAAATATGAACCATGAGTTAAGAGCAAGGAAATAAAAATAATTTAGGCATATTCCCCAAAGGAACAGAAAGACTCTATTTCTATAACATTCCTAAAAAGTATTCTGCATATTCTTCAAACTTCCAAGAGCTGAAATATAAAAGAGCTCAAAGAATTCAATGTCAAAAGAAATGCTTTACGATAATCAATTAATCATATAAATTATTATTCTGAAAGACTTACGAGAAACAAGAATACATCTTTGATAAACCTAAAGCAGTATTATCTGCTTTTTCTCTGCTATTAACAATATATGTTTAGTATCTGTCATCTTTTAAAAAAATATTGTTAAAAGTAGCATATATTTACCTGATAATCTAAAATGCTAAAGCCAAGTCCTCTGCTCCCTTTCTCCAGCTGTATGTTCTGAACGTCGGCTTCCCACATGGCCAAAGGTCCTTGAACCTCCTCTGCATTCTGACCCACATCGGTCATCACCAGCACAGGATCCTCTGTCTCCGAGGACCCGATAAACTCACCTAGATCTATATGAGGCTGGATAAACAGACCAGACAGCTCTTATTTCAGACGCACTAGACCCACAGATGCACATACAAACACTAGAAGGAAAACAAAGATTCCCAGCATCTGTCCAGAATAAAACATTCACATATGAGTAGCAACAGCTTCTCATGAAACCATTAGGAATTAAAGTAGCAAGTCAGAAATATCTAACTTGTAATAGGCATTTAAAATGTATGGTTCAAAGAGCTCCTATAAAAACATATAGTGATTACATCTCGGCAGCATGATGGTGGGTGATTTTTTTTATCAGTGTCTGTTATCACGTCTATCGTTAGAAAAAAAATGTGAAGCTATTTTGATATTAAAGAAAAATAATTCTTATGATAAATAAGAACAATTCAAGAGGAAGTGGCTATATGTAAAAGTTCTGTACTCTAGGCAAATAAGGGTTCTAAAATCCTGTGAGCTGTACACGTGATTATCTCATTAATAAATTAACGTGCACAATGGCAGGACAAGATCTGAAGTCAGATTGGCCTTGGCTTGAAGACTGTCTCTATGATTTTTCATCTGTGTTGCTTTGAGCGGTATTCTTAACCTGGGCTTCACAGTTACCCATCTCATAGAATTTTTGAGGATTAAGTCAGGTAACATTCAAAAAGCACTTGGCACAGAAACAGGGGTTCAAAACATTAGCTTCTTTTAGTAAAAATATACTAAAGTGAATCTGGTTCCACATCAGATAGGAAAAATGTGTTTTTGATGATGAAATGTTACTTTAAATACTATCGTTGCTTTTTATCAATTACTGCACAGTAGGATCATGGATGCAAATCCGTCCACCTGCTTTATTATAATAATAAATACCATTACACCAAATAAAATGTATTTGGATATGTATCGTACTAGACTGACTTCTACACAATTTGGAATTCTGTTTCTTATTCTCCCCTATTCTTACCACGCCTGTGACAAGCACTGGGCTGGGGAGGTTACATAAAATTATCTTCTACTACATACGTACCACATACTCACTACTTTCATATTTCAATTTTCTGTTAAGGGGGACGAGTATCTAATTCATAGGAATAGTGTGAATAAATTATACAAGCACACATGCACAGTAATACTTAATATCATTATATATCATATTTAACCCACAGAGCAACCCTCTAGGATAGGCATCAAGACTCATATTTTACACAGGAGAAAAGTGGGATTCAGGAAGATGAAGTGACTTGCCCAAGGTCGCAGAGCTAGTAAGTGCCAAGCCTGATTCAAACCCACGTCTGTCTGACTCCAAGGTCTATCCCATAAGCCACAGGATTTGTGAGGAAATCAAATACCAAATAAGAGAAAAAAGGCTTAAAAATTTTTAAATGCCATTTAACCTTTCCATTATACATTCAGATTAGTCTCCTATATCTGCAAACCTGGTACCTTTTCTGTTAGTTCAATGTCACGTAAGTCCAGGCTCTCCAACTCTGACGGGGTGGTGGGTGGCACCGTTCGACGACAGCACACCATTGTCACCTCTATAGGCAGTTCTTTTAAAATAGTCACCACATCCTGGTGATTCTCCCCAAGTAGAGTTATGCCGTTCACCTGTGCAAAAAGAAAAGTTGGCCAAGAAAGAACATTTCCTAACATGACTACTTTCAAAACCATTTTTTTTATTACATAAATATAAACTCGGATACTCGGGGGATAACCATAGGTGCTGCTGTGCTGAGAACTACAGCTGGATCTGTAGTGGTGTTTCCTAAAACAATCTACACGCAACACTACAGTCTTGTTGGAATTGGACTTCTAAAGCACTCACAGGAAAATCACTAGCTTTCACCCATGTTTCATATGCCAGTGTAATAGTTTGGAAAGGGAGGGTTAATAAAATCATTCCCAAAGGATAAAGGGAAAAGGAGAAGTTTTTCTTTAAATGATATGTTATATCATTATTAAATGAAAAAAATGAAGATAGAAAATGGTACGTATTATATGCTACTATGTTTTTAAAAGGGGGACAAGTGAATATATTCAAATTTTCTTACTTATTCATGAAAAATATCTGGAAGATTGCATAGAACCAATGATAAGCAGTTAGACCTAATGAAGGGTGATGAGAACTGAGTGGACTGGGAGAGAAAAGAGACTTCACTGGAATACATCTTTGTATCTGTGATTTTGAAACATGTGAATATATTACCTATTCTAAAAAGTGAATGTTTCAAAATTTTTAAAGAAAAGTTTTTATAGTTCTCCGGCCCTAAAACAAACAAACAAACAAACAAAAACCACGCAAGGAATTAGGTAAGATCAATGTACATACAGACTGAAATTTCTGCTTTGGGTGGAGTTTTACTTGCCTATCTTTCTCAAGTACACTTTGGAGGAGAAATTTTAAATAAGAACTTACTTATTCACCACATTAAGCCTCCCACAGCCTTTTCAAAATTTTATTTACAAAGGGGAAAACGAAATAGCTGCTTACTTCCAATAGCTCATCTCCACTGAAAAGCTTCCCACTGTGTCCAACAGGACCTTCCGGTAGAACAGATCGGATAAAATGATGGCCCACTGTTGCTTCAAGACTTATCCCCAACCCACTGTTCTCACTGAACTTGCTCACATGGGCCACCTGAAACAAGAAAAATCATCACAATTTTTAATATTCTTTCATTTATTTTCTTCTCCTGTATGTATTTTATGTTCACTCCCTAAAAGGTCAAGTTTCTTACAAAAGCTTCAAAACCCTTATTGTAAAGCGGCAAACCTTTAGAGCTTTGCCTTGGAAAGAGTGTTGGTATCTAAGTAAGAAGTACCTTACTTCTCATAAATAGGTACAATGTCTATCCTTGCTTCCCAAATTGGAAAACAAGGTTCTGAGAGGTTACCTTCAACAGAGTCACACAGCTACAAAAGTGCTTTGAACCTCAGCAGTCTGAACCTAGAGCCCAGGTTCTGGACCATATACTGTATCAAGGGGACAACACGTGTCTTTAAAATTGAATCAAAGCTTAAAACAGGAGAATAAACTTTCTATTTCCTACTGTTACACTAAATATTGAAAAACGTTAGGAAATCACCATTTTCACAAAGAGTCCAATCATTATAATATTAAAATCAGAAAGTATACTAAAGATGATCTGCTTTATCCCCTTTATTTTATAGTTAAGGAAACTGAGGGATAAAAGGACTGAGAAAAATATTTAATTATAAAAGATCTTTTTCAAATCTTAATGATATCAAGCACAGGGTTAATACTAGATGTTGCATTATCTGACTTTGCAATCTAATGCTGGATGAAATCCTTCTACTTCTTAAAATCCAATTTAGGTATCATTTCCTCCGAGCAGCTCTCCAGGTCCCCATTTAAACGTCCATCAATCCTTCTCTCTACTACACCACTCCCCCTGTAACTTCATTTATGCTGTATAACTACATAGAAAATAATGTGAAGTCCAGATCTATGTCAATATTTACCTGGAGTTTGATGAAGACCTATAAATAGCTTAGTTCTTTCTTACTTAGAGTAAAATCCCATGCTTGACTTATTACTGGAAGTGCCACCAAGAGAGCATGTGCACAAAGAGCAGTTAAAAGTCCACGGTCTTGGGTCTGAACTCTGTGAGAAAATGGCTGGTGAAAGGGTGCTCTTCACTATTCAGTTAGCACCTGAAGGATTCAGGTGCACACCAGAAGGAGTGCAGCCTCAGTTATTCGTGCCAGTCACATTAACCCCACCTCACAAAAGGCATCTCCCAACTTTCCTTTCCTGATAAATTAACTACAGTTAAGCTGGACCTTGTTGTATTTTTTCCTTGACTCAATTTATTTAGTTAGTTAATTAGTTTTATTAATTAATTAATTTATTTTTTTGCGGTACACGGGCCTCTCACTGTTGTGGCCTCTCCCGTTGCGGAGCACAGGCTCCGGACACATAGGCTCAGCGGCCATGGCTCACGGGCCTAGTTGCTCCGCGGCATGTGGGATCTTCCCAAACCGGGGCACGAACCCATGTCCCCTGCATCGGCAGGCGGACTCTCAACCACTGTGCCACCAGGGAAGCCCCTTTGACTCAATTTAAAATGGTAACAGCAGCTGTACTTACTCAAATCTCATTTGACTGTTAACCATCTTGAGTGTTTTTAAAAAAAATACCTTGTAATGAGTATTAAAAACTAAGAATACTGCTTGGCACAAAGTACTCAATAAATGTTAGTTATTATTTATATTATCTGTCATTATCTGTTGTGCTTTATCGCTTCTAATCTAGAGTTACTTGAATATTATAAGCAATATGAAAAATTTTACCTAACCTAGTATTTTATTGTTCCTTTGGAAATTCCTGAAATTTGCTGCTATATACCTAAAGATTCATAATTTGTGTCTACTTTGTTAAACCTCTTTTTAAAACAGATCACAACTGCTACCCTAGGTATGCAAACCTTTAATAAACAAAATGTTCACTATGGCATAAGTGAAACGAAGAAAAGCATGTAGAATAAAAACCCTCAAGGAGAGTAAAAGCGTAAGAGTGATAAGGAAAAAGTAGGAAATTACAATTCTGTACATAGGGCATGATGATTTTTGTTTTATTTTCAAGTAAATCCTGTCATTCTATTCTGATTCTTTCCACGAATCCTAGGAATAAGAGTGAGAAAAACCCTTCCTATTATCTATATAATATATACTACTGTAAGAAATACTGATGAAGTATAAGTTCTAAAACTCCCATCTCATTTACTTCAGCTCCTTGGTTACTCTCCAACTCGAATTTTTTAAATATCTGAATCAGGACATTTAGGTCTTTGAAAAAAGCCCTTGGTGTTTGCTACTTCTCCAAGACTTGAAAAAAGCCCTGGGCGTTTGCTACTTCTCTAAGACTCTTTATGATGGTCATCTTTATTATTGTCAGGAACTTCCTGCTCAAATACAGTTCACAAGTTAGGAAGTTAGGGAGGGGAAGCTAACCTACCACTATTTCATAATTAATGCCCATAATCCTTTGCCACTTGGTCAGCAGGGCAGCTTCCTGTTGTTGAGCATCTTCTGTATCTTCTCTCTCAGCTGACAGTAATGGATACCCTGAAAGAGTTGACACAATTAGTGACATACCACAAAAATCTCCATATCTTAACATTTGGTACTAGGGACACTGTGATCACAACCTGTCATACCAAGTCTGACTGTTCACTCAATACATGAGTTACTCTTATTTCTCTACACATCTTAATAATTCAGTTTAGAAGCCTATCATCTCCATGTTCCAAAACTCTTCTCTTTTAAGAGATATCTTTTAGGTCTTAACTATATTTCCATTAAAGTATTCATATATTATCTAACTTTTATTTAAAAGAACAAGGACTCCAAGTAGCTCCAGGATTCACTTGGTGGCCCTCTTGTGACTCTATATTAAAAAGTCATACTGCCTTCTATGTTAGTGTATCTCTTTCATTTTCATTTGGTTCTACAGAGTCGAGAAGGGACCATGCGATGACTTAGCAAAAACAAATAAACAAATTAAGAAATAATATATGTACCTCCATGTACAATAAGAAAATATAAATAAAAAAATAAGAAACAAATGGAAAAGGTACATTAAGTTAAAATCCTATAATTGGAATCATACTAATTGGCAAAAAAAGGAAAGTGAAAAAACAGAAAAGAAAATCACTCAACAAATTATGTAAACAATACTGAATTAAAACACTTAGCTAAAATAAACTGGTTGAGAAGAATTTTCAAGTCATATTCAAAGATTTCCATGACATCAGAGTTTTTACTCATAAAGGTTGTCTTCTAAAAAAAAAATCTCTACAGGCCACTACTCCTTACATTAGATTTTGAATATCATTTTTTAGCATTCAAATTTCAAATTTAAAGAGTATTCTAAAATTCAGATTTCTCATTAGCTGCTTCCTTGTTAGTGGAATGAATGAGCTTCCACTCCAGGACTATTTTTCAGGTTTGTTATGTGTTAATAAAACGATTCTGTTTTCTCTTTGAGAAACTGGAAACAGTAAGCTATATATTTCTTTAAAATTTTGGAGACTAGCCCCCCAAAATGAGTGTTTTCTCTTCAAAAGTATATTCATTCCAGAGAAGTATGAATGTGCAGCGGTGAACACAGACTACAGGAAACCTTTCAAGCTGATGAAGGTTAGAAAGAGGAGGGTCAGCTAGTCCTACCTCCTCCCATAACCCCATTCTCTGATTCTGTTGTGTTTACACAGGTGGGCAGTGATTGAAGCAGGGTGGGATTTGGAATGGAGAAAGTGGGGAATCTGTAAGCTGCTGATAACAACAGTCTGAAATTTGTATTCATACAACCAACCTACAGTCACAAAACCCTTCATTCTCCCCCTTTCCCAAATGCCCCAAGATCAGATTTCAGGCATATTTAAAAAACCATAAAGTCCAGTCATTTGTAGTGAGGTGGATGGACTTCGAGTCTGTCATACAGAGTGAAGTAAGTCAGAAACAGAAAAACAAATACCGTATGCTAACACATATATGTGGAATTAAAAAAAAAAATGGTCATGGAGAACCTAGGGGCAGGATGGGAATCAAGATGCAGATGTAGATAATGGACTTGAGGACACAGGGAGGGGGAAGAGTAAGCTGGGACAAAGTGAGAGAGTGGCATGAACATATATACACTACCAAATGTAAAATAGATAGCTAGTGGGAAGCAGCTGCATAGCACAGGGAGATCAGCTCAGTGCTCTGTGACCACCTAAAGGGGTGGGATAGGGAGGGTGGGAGGGAGACGCAAGAGGGAGGGGATATGGGGATATATGTATAGGTGATTCACTTTGTTATAAAGCAGAAACTAACACACCATTGTGAAGCAATTATACTCCAATAAAGATGTAAAAAATAAATTTAGAAAAAATTTGAAAAATTAAAAATTTTTTTAAAAATTAAAAAAAGAAAAAGTCCAGTCTCCTGATGTTACTGTGAAGTCAAATGATTTGTCCAGGCTCACATTATGAGTCAAATTTCTGTGGAAGAGGCAACATCTTATCCCCTGTCAGAGGACCAGTACTAGAACAGATGCATTAGAATCATTCAGACATTTTTCCTTTATTTTATTTTAAAAAGAATGTAGGACTCCTGATTCTAAGTCTAGACCCTCTCCCACCTAGCCTCCCATACACATATGCACATTCACCAAAGCAAAACAGATGGCTGAGCCTTCAAGACCATCCCCCACACCCATCCCTTCTTACTCTCTCAAGTTTTATGCTTTGAAACATTTTTATCCTGTCCCACTCCTCTGGATATTCACATTATCCTAAATAATTTCTACACCTATTAGTGTAAAAATAGCAAAATGTGACTAAACCCCTGAGAGTCCTACACCTGTCACTCCTGGAATATCATTGCAAACACAAATATCCCTTTAAAATAAAAAAGTTAAGTCACAATTTTCAGTAGAAAAAAAATAATGAAAGAGGAAAGAACTACAAAGCTTCAATGTAATTATTTAGTGAAGGGCAGAATTCTCATAAGGAAGATCAGTCTTGGACTTTGTTCAGTGGATTTAACTTATCAAACACCTAAAGCAATATGACAGGTCAGGGAAGCACATAGCATCCAGCCTAAAAAAAAGGCAGCAACATTCGGGCATAATTATATACTAAAACTATGCTGCCCTAAAATTTTTGAAACAGTTTGATGAATTCTAAGTATATAGTGAGAGAAACCTCAGAGAGGCTTAATAATTTCTCATATAACTCCTTTCAAAATTTAAAACTTTAGAAAAATTTAGAAGAAAAAGTCCCCAAAAAGAGGATAATTTCATTCCTAAGAGCTTATGCTTTAAAGATTCTCTTGTGTTTATTTAAAAAATCCTTTTAAATTTATTACTGCTTGCTCAATGAGAGACAACTTAGACCTATCCTAAGAAATAAGGGGAATGAAATAAAGCCATGTATGTAACTGAATGATTCGGTTCTGATTAAAAAAATGTAGAAGAAAAAACAGACGGACTCAGCAAGAAAATCTGCAAGCTATAAACTATTTTAATCTACTGGAGCAATTAATCAATCTGTAAATAAGGATTTTCAAGAATCTTTTTTGAAAGTTTTTTTAGTAATTTACAATATATCTAGAGAGGTTGAATCACATTTATAAAAATCATATCTCTAAAAAACAATAAAGAACATAATAACCTGGCTCCAGGTGTTTACCTTCTTCTTCAATTGGTAATATGCTGGTGTTTCTCCTCAAAGATAAAGAATCTTCATCTTCTTCATAATTTTCTTAAAGATAAGAAAATTTTAGCAGTTATGTCTATAATATAATCAAGCACTTGAATTTTTCAAACCCCGCTTTATTTGAACACCTAAATGAGAGTTTGCTTTTTGTAGGTAAACTGTTCATCAACCACATGTACTTAAAGTTCTGTTAATGGTACAAAGAAGTAATGAAGTTCTCCTGTGATTTGCTTCCCTCTCTCCTGGTCTGCAATTAGTAGTGTACGGCATAAATACCAGAATGGTCAACAGTCTGAGAAATAAAACACACTTTCAAACCAACAGCCTGACTTCTACCAATAAATACTTGCATCAGGGAGCTACATGAGGATTTCAGTAATTTTTAGAGATATCCATGTACAAACAGCTTATGAATGACATTTCTAATGTGGAAATAGGAGTCTCATGGTCTACTGACTGAGCTAGCCAAGCCTACATGTTGAATTAAAGTTGATTCCTTCAAGGAAAGGGTGGGCATTTAGAAACATTATGGGGGTCACACACATAATCTAGGCAGAACATATTTCCCCCTAAAGAGAAAATGTAGAAATGACATCCAAAAGTAAGGCAAGGACAGAAAGCAAATGACTGCACATGTTTCCAAATGAGAAGTGGTGACTGAATAAACAGGATAGAAATCTGCTTTATTCGGAAGCCCATTCTATAGTTAATGGATGCATCTCTGGTTCCAGTTAATCCCAACTTCAATAAATTCCCTTTTTACTTGGTTCATAATGAATAGTTAAGACGAAAAGTGACTCTTTAAATAATTTCAGAATTAGAAAAAATACAAAATGATGTTAAGAGCCTAACTGAAAACCAGATTCATGTGGCCTTACCTTTGCTTACGCTTGCATTAACAGGAGACAAAACTGCCTCTTTTGTGATGTCCTCCCGGGACGTGAGCTCAGCGTCCTGCTTTGCTCCTCTCCTCATCAATGTCAGGTGAACAGTCTGTCCTGTGTGTCGCAACACCTCTACTGCTTGTTGATTGGTAAAACCCTGAAGGTTTGTGCCATCTACCTATGATAAGAACAAGACATGTCAAAAATAAAAGGGTAGTTGTATTACCAACCCACGAAACACACGGTTACTGCTTGTCAGTGAGAACAAAATTGGGAATGAGTATTCCCCTAGGTGGGGGGATAGGCTAAAACCTGTCTGGGGACCAGTACTGGCTCAGACGCACTGGAATCACGCAGGAGTGTTTCATCTGTTTTAATACAAACTAAGGGGTCTCACTTCCAGAAATTATGAGCCAGCAAGTCTAGAGAGGGGGCCAGAATTCTCCACCTTTTAAAATATTCTTTTATATTTCTTAGGGGATCCTAATGCACAGTCAAGTTTGGAAATCAGTCCTAGGCAGGATACAGAGGTAAAGAAGACAGTGAGGTTAAGTGGTTACTGAGAGTGCTGATGAATTCCGAAATCATACTTACACTGGCTTTAAAAAAAGAAAGATGACAAAACTACCTTCCTTTTTATTTCTTTGCCTCTTCAAAAAATATTTTCCCTTTTTCTAGTTCACAAATGACAGAACACTTGATGGTGCCCCTGTGACCTTTCTAAACTACAGATATGATCCCATCACCCCACCCGGCCTCTTGCAGAACACTCCTTGAGACAATGCTCCAAATTCTCAACATGGCTTAGGATGGCCATGTCAACCCCACCTCCCATCACCAACCTCATCCTGCAGGATGCTGCCTATTTCTCTGCACTCCAACCCCAGAGGATCATTTCCGTTTCTCTGACCTGCAGTGCTCCCTTCAGCCATGAGGTGTTTGCAAGTTCTGTTCCCTCAGTCTAGACTCTCTGGACAGCCTGCTCCAGCCCATGCTCTTTCTTATCTATTTACTTAGAAAACGCCCATAAGTACTTTAGATCTCAGTTCAATAGTTATTTCCACAATTAAGCTATCTTGATGCCCCCTGACTTTAGTCAAAGTCCCCTTTACCATTTCTCCTTCACAGCACTTATCAAAAATTTAATTTTACGTTTTCTGTCATTATTTGGTTTATTTCTGCAACCTCCAAGAGGACAGGCTCTGTGTGGCATCAAAACACAGTGCTGGGAATTCTCTCAAGGTCCGGTGGTTAGGACTCCATGCTCTCACTGCCAATGGCCCAGATTCGATCCCTGGCCAGGAAACTAAGAGCCCAGAGGCCGTGCGGCCACCAAAACAAAAACAAAAAACAAAAAAAAAAACAGTGCTGTTCACACAGTAGATATTCACAAATGAGAAATGAGAAACTGGCTCATACGTCAAAGATTTATTTGGAAAGCAAATTATATATATATATATATATATATATATATATATATATATATATAATTTTTTTTTTTTTTTTTTTTTTTTGCGGTACGCAGGCCTCTCACTGCTGTGGCCTCTCCCGTTGCGGAGCACAGGCTCTGGACGTGCAGGCTCAGTGGCCATGGTTCACGGGCCCAGCCGCTCCGCGGCACGTGGGAATTTCCCAAACCGGGACACGAACCCGCGTCCCCTGCATCGGCACGTGGACTCTCAACCACTGAGCCACCAGGGAAGCCCAGCAAATTATAGTTTTGAATAAATAAATGCAGATTATAACACCTTATTTTTTAAAATACATAAAATTTAAAAACAGTTTGGAAAACTGGAACAATAAATTTAATGTTGAAATTCAAAGTCACTGATACTCCTTTTGAATTGTGAAATGGCTATAAAATGGCTATTAAGTGTCATGCTTTTCTGAGCACAGTGCTGACCACATTAGGCACTCAAATATTTACTTAGTGAATGAGAACTACAATAAAGACCTAGATCAGTGATCTCCAAGATGAAGTACCCTTACTGCAGAGGTTTCTTGAAGAATATAATACAACTCTTAATTAAACATATTTTAAATCTCATTTGTTTTATATGCACACATATATAATACATACATTAACTATGTATATAAAACAATATATATAATACATATAAAACAACATATATCATATATGAATCATGTATCATATATAAATATATAGAGAGAAGAAAAGAGGAAGGAGAAAGGGGTAGTTTATAGATCGATAGATACAGATTTTTTTACCAATGGGGATATTCTATCAGAAACCTAGAGACCTCTGATCTAAATGATCAATTGGACTTTGGAAGTTACTTAAGTTTTGTATGATACTTTTGAGCTAAATGGCAACTTGCACATAGGTGTCTAACACTCTGCTCTTTCCCCCCACCACCACCTTGTTGATTCCCTCTTGGAAAGACTAGTAGAAATATAATAACAGAGAAAACACTGTAACAAAACTGGACACCATGGAAGAAGACAAGTCACTTATTTAACCAGAAAGCCCTTGATGCAGGGTCTCTGGGATTCACGTTCTGAGAAGTAGTTAGGGTAGTCCAGTTTCCAATGAACAGTGAACTGAAAGGTGGATTCTTTTTATACTACCTTGAACAGCTATGTGGTCAAAACATACTAATGTTACTAGGATACAATTATGAGCTTCATCTAATCAAGAGGATCTGGCTTTATTTCTTTTATTCCTTTATAGTCTTACAGCTAAAAGGAGCCCTGGTCATGGTGCCAACAAAAATAGTGTCATTCTGATGTAAAAAAATGCACACAACCCAATTTCAGATTCAAGTACACTAAAAGTGATAATGTCTGGTCTTTAGTTTTGGAGCATCTGCAGCTAAAATACAAGTATGATTATTAATGTACCAAACTCATTAAAACCAGAAAGCAGATGTATCAGCAGTTATTCAAGAAAGTGTCCCACCTTTAGAAAAGGCATCAATAAAGCTTCTATCCAATGCTCTGACTTCCACAAAATAATTGTGATGACAGCTCAGACCACCAAAGCCAGCTTCAATTAGTATAGAGCTACCTATAGTTCTCAAAACTGCGTTAACTAGGAGAATGCATCTCTCAACCATGAAAATTAACAAAGCTGTTATTAAATGTGTACTTACTGCTATAATTTGGTCTCCAATTTGGATTCTTCCATCATGTTCAACAGCACTGCTCTTTGTAATGCTCTTTACAAAGATTCCTGAAGGTTCTAAGATTAGAAATAGGTTTGTTTTTGCTTTGTGTTGCTTTACTATTTACAAAGCACACTCAAATAATACCCATTCTCCATTCTCCAAATATAAAATCCTAATTCTGCACAGATATAAATCAACTAACCACACAAAGAAAACCACTAGTAGAAACTTACGCTACAGAAAAAGACAATGGTTTTGTCTGTCTGAAATAAAATATCAGAGTCGCCCGCACTAAATTATACCTAAGGAAGATTTCCATCAGTTTATGACAATCTGAAAATACATTATGTTGATTCAATATTTCATAAGACAAAGATATTAGAGGCAATTGTCAAGATGAAAGAAATAGAATATTAATGTTTAAAAACTACCTAATTTTTTATCTCCAATGTAACCAGCAATGGTAATTCCTAATCCTTGGACATTTTTAGTGAGTTCTACATCAAATGTCTCATTTTCTTCACTTTTCTGAGTAGAAGCATCAACCTAAAATAAAATTGATAAACATACACATAAATAAACATGTAAACAAACAAGATAATCTTTTTTAAGCCACAATCTTTATAAATAATATGATGTAATTGGGTGTTAGAGAACTCAGCTAGAAAATTATAGAGTAGAGATTACTCCTTCAATCTTGACAACTTGGACTGAGCATCACATTTTTACTCAAAAGGAATGTCAAGAGTAAAGCTGAACACCCCCATCAGAGAAATATATTATTGTCTGTGCGTGCAAAATGTAAAAAATTAAACAGTTTCTTATTAACAAACTCTATTTTCAGGGATGGCTCATCTTCATTTTTGAAGAAGTTAGGATGTAATACAGTTAAAATAACTCATACTTTGAATCCACATCAACAAGTTCAAATCTAGCTTTGCCACTGATTTTTTCTAAGCACCACTCTGCTCAACTGTCTATCAGGAATAAGAACAAGTCCAGCTAACAATTATTGAGCAGTTTCTATATAACAGACACCTGTCATGTCTCAATTCATTTACTCCTTAGAATAAGCCTATGAGGTAGGTACAATTACTGTCAATTTTTCTCTGGGGAAACTGAGGAACACAAACTTTTCCAAGGACAAACAGCAATCTAGTAGAGGCAGAACTCAAATGTAGATAAGCTGGTTGCAGAACCCCTGCTCTTAAAAGCTGCACAGTATGTTAATTCCACCTAGAATGTAGGGGCCATACTACCCACTCAAGACATGCCATTATTACTACCTTAAGTTGAAAGCTGATTCTAACACCAAGAATGTGAATCTATCCTCCAGATATACTATTAATAGACTGATGATTATTTTGAAAGCCAGTGAAATGTATCAAACAGCTAATTAAAACTGTCCTTGTATTTGCTTTATAAATTCAAACTTTAATACAAAAAGCTTTTTAGAAGGAAAGAATGCCTTTCCAAATGATTTCCTTCATTCCTAGAGTGGTACCTGAAAGCAGACTTCTCTAATATGTAGACTTGTTATTATATATTGGACTGAAGGGCAAGGCTCCCTGAATAAAGCATGAGTGAACTAGCACAGTAAGTCATCAGTAAGTTGTTGGCATTATATATTAGTGTGGTGTCAGCAGATTCCACAGAACCCTAGGAAGATCACAAAAGAATGAAGTCTTTGGTTTGAATGGACGTGCAGGTTGGGGCGAGCTGGTCATGGTTTCTGATTTTCTTTAAGCACACTCTGTACCTCACTGATAAGTCACCTAAATGAGATATAATTTTATAGTAAAGTTTTATTTTTTTCATTGCACATAATTATCTGTGCAAACTTAGCAAAAGTTTAAAGTTTAGATAATTACAAGAAAATGACAAGATGAAATCTGCTTCAATTGAAACAAATGTGTCTTCTATTTTTAATAAGACTTATGCAAGTGCTATTTTAGAGGGTGGCAATTTGACTATCGAATGGTTTTAAAAGGGGCACAAGCTTCACAAATGATGATATGCACAGAATAGATATTTTTCTAAGCTTTCAATTACATCAAGTGGTTTTTGGTATTGCATTCATTTATATATTGCTGAATAAAATGTTTTGTTTACCACAAAAGAATGCCATTTAAATACTTTCATAAACAGGCTTTCTTTCTTCACTTCTTTCTCCCTGCAAAAAATAGCAATGAAACTCAATCCTAAAAACAACAGAATCATGGAAATTTCAAGTGTTCTAATAAAGTCTTAAAGGGCTTGTGGAGGAGGTTAGACTATTAAAAGAATGAATTTGTAGCAACTGTTTAGAAAATAACTGTTTTTAGATCTATAAGAAAGGAATGTAGAACTTGTATTTGCTATAAAGCTCATATAGAAATTGGTCATAATTCTCTTCTTAAATATTTAAGAAATTTCTGGATAAAATTATTTTGTTGATATTTAATCCACTATCGTCTTGTGACCTGAACTATTTGAGATAACCATCACATTATAATAATTTTGAAACATTCTAGCTTTTATCATATTAAGTTAAGAACAAAGATGGAATGCTCTGCCTATGAATAGAGCTTTTGTCACAACCCTGAAAGCATAACTTTTCTCTAAAAGAAATTATATCACTGGGTCAAGAATAGCGACTTATTACAAATCTGGTAACAATTATATGACATACCTGAAAACAACAATGAAAGGTTTTAGTAAGCTTTATTTATCCACCTTGCCCACAAAAAGGAACTAAGAAGCAAGGTGTTGAAAGGGAATGACTGGAACTTACAGCCCACCTTACAGAAACACTTCTAAGTAAGAAAAAGATAGAATTAAATGTTTTAGGTATTAGTAGCAAATAATTCTTTAAAATTTATCCATACTTCAAAACATTTTCCTCATAAATTTGCTTAGAGAAAAATCAAAAACAGTAATCTAGAATTTTTAAGCAATCTATCTTTCACCTGTTAGACATTATTCCTATTTAATAAACTATTATTAGTGCTGAAACGTCATTACATTTGAATTTTGTTTCATTCTTTAGCACTGATACACTAACATTAGTAAGTCTAGTTTCTAGTTTATTTATTTTTGCTGTGTTGGGTCTTCATTTCTGTGCGAGGGCTTTCTCTAGTTGTGGCAAGCGGGGGCCACTCTTCATCGTGGTGCACAGGCCTCTCACTATCGTGGCCTCTCTTGTTGCGGAGCACAAGCTCCAGACGCACAGGCTCAGTAGTTGGGACTCATGGGCCTAGTTGCTCCATGGCATGTGGGATCCTCCCAGACCAGGGCTCGAACCTGTGTCCCCTGCATTAGCAGGCAGATTCTCAACCACTGCGCCACCAGGGAAGCCCAATAAGTCTAGTTTCTAAATATACACCACTGTCATCTAAGTGCTACAGTCTATGACTTTCCCATTAACTGCTTTTATCTCCTTACCCGCATCTCTGGCGTAGAAGATGGGGATGAGGAAAGCGTGATGCCCAAAGAGGTGGGCACCGTTGGTTCTTCCATGGCACCTCTTGCAATCATCAATTTGACTCTATTTCCACACTGTCTGAGGACCTGGGCTACTTGCTCACTGCTCATTCCTGCTAGATCTGTGTCACCAATCTTTAGAATGTGGTCTCCACTGCATAATCGCCCATGCTGAATAAAAAGGGATTGATTAGTCAGATTGTTGTTGTTATTATTTACTTCATCAGAGAAATCCCTCATTTAGAGGGAATGGGAGTAATAACAAAAAAAAAAACCATTACATGAATTACCAATCATGGTACATTAAACATGTGGTTGTAATGTTAACTGTCTTTTGAAGCATCCTAACTTCATTAAATGTGATATAAGTAAATGAAATTCATAAATATTCTTTAAATCAATAGTTGATATGAGCTTTTCAATTTGATTTCTACCCACTCGATGCAAGAAAGCACTAGTCTTTCTGTGAATTTTTTGAGGGATACAATAAAGAGAAAATACCACTAAGGAAAGATGAAGTATAACTCACTTCACAAATATATATAACTCAAAATACAGTATCAACCACAAAAAACCACTGAGTTAATACCACAATTTTCTGCCTTGCCATTTCAATTATAAACATCCCTAAAAAACTCATTTGCAGATGAAATCTTTGTGAGACTTAAATTCAGATAAACCAGGGAAGTGAACAGCAGTCCGGTACGCCTCCATACAGGCACTGTCCACTAGAACTTTCTGCAGTGATGAAATGTTCTGCATTGTCCAATATGGAAGCTACAAGCAACATACTGCTCTAGAGCACTTGAAATATAGCTCATCTAATGGAGGAACTGGGGTGGTAATTTTATTTAATTCAAATTTGAATTTAAAAAGTGATATGTGGCCAGTACCTACAGTATTAGACAGTGCAGCTCTATACACAAGGTAAAGCTGATTTATCACAAGCCTGTCAATTAGAGAAATTTCACTGGATACTGCATGATACTGGCTAATGTTTAAAAGGAAGAAAACGCACATAATATTGAGTTATCCTCAATAATTGATAAGGTTACCTCTATTGATAAGGCTGCCCATAAATCTGCCTTTCATTTACCAATATGAAAAATATTTGATGCACGTGACTTAAGTTCAAATACACATGCAAAAGCAAACAGCTTTATATACAAAACATAATAACCAAGGCAAAAGAGACACTAGAACTTGTCAAATTAAAACGTAAATCATAGTTAGTAACTTTACAATTTTCTCACATATGCTCCAACAACTTTACATAGCATAAATGGCAATGCTTTAATAAACTACTCTAAGAGATAAGAACAGGCTGTACTTCATATACAAAGATGACACCAGCGACCCATCACTAAAGGGACAAGATGAATCTTATTTTTCGCCCTTCAATAATGAAGTATTATTTTTTCCATAATACCTTGTAGCTATAAAACAGATAAGTAGGCTTATAAACGTGATTTACAATCATAAAATAAAGGATACATACCTCTACAATGATCAAAACCACAACCTGGGCTTTAGTCTGTGATTCTAAAGAGTCTTAAGATCACTGTCTGTAACTGTAACTGAAAATCAAGGTCTCTCTTGAAATGTATTTCTCCCCAGGTCTAAGAAAAACATTTTACATACAAGCCCAACGAAATAGAAGATTCTGACATTGTCTAAAGCCAAAGTCTCTTCTTTCTAACAGAAATGTAAAAGACGAAGGTGTATTTTTGATAAAACATAAAAAATCTGCTGGAGTAGCTTACCTGATCAGCTACTCCTCCAGGCAGGATGGTTTTCACGATCACGCCAGTTGCTTTTCCTCCTACAATGCCAAATCCCAGACCAGAGCCATCATTTACCAATTCAATAGTCTCCACGTGCTGCCAGTGAACCTGAAAACAAAGCCCCCATATGAATTTGAAAACATTTTACGAAAAACTAAAATTTTTATTACAGTTGAGATCTCTATGAATATTATTTTGTGATTAGTATTAAATACCTAAGTGCAGACATGATAATGAGCTTTAACAGGGTCCCTTTTATTTAGTACACTTCTCTTTCAACATGTTGTTACTGCTATTGATATAACCATTCTTGAAATAATCAATACATCATTAGAGTGACTGCATTTAACCAGGTAAAGAGAGATTTGCAAGATCCTTTGTAGAACTTAAAAAAAAAAAAGGGATGATCAAGGAAAAACTGTTACCTGTTAAGAACTTCTTCTGCATAAACCCTACTGCAGGAGATTCCAAACAAAGTGACCTCTTAAAGTCACTGACAGCTGTCAGTAACTTTACAAAGCAAAATCAAGATTTTATTTGCTTACCAATAGAGTCAACTGTTTTTTTTCCTTTTTTCTTTTTTTTAAAGAGCTCGTACTCTGATAAGATCAATAAAATTGTTTTTTTTTTTTTAATTTATTTTTTGGCTGCACAGCACGGCATGAGGCATCTCGGTTCCCGGACCAGGGATCGAACCCAGGCCCAAGGCAGTGGAAGCGCGAAGTCTTAACCAGTGGACTGCCAGGTAAGTCCCTAGAGTAAACTTTTTTAAGGGACTAAATTTTTTTAAGGAATGATGTCAAGTAAAAAGGCTACATAAAGAAAGGTAACAATCCCATTCACCATTGCAACAAAAAGAATAAAATACCTAGGAATAAACCTACCTAAGGAGGTAAAAGACCTGTGCTCAGAAAACTATAAGACACTGATGAAAGAAATCAAAGATGACACAAACAGAGGGAGAGATATACCATGTTCTTGGATTGGAAGAATCAATATTGTGAAAATGACTATACTACCCAAAGCAATCTACAGGATCAATGCAACCCCTATCAAATTACCAATGGCATCTTTTACAGAACTAGAACAAAAACTCTTAACATTTGTATGGAGACACAAAAGACCCCGAATAGCCAAAGCAATCTTGAGGGAAAAAAATGGAGCTGGAGGAATCAGAATCCCTGACTTCAGATTATACTACAAAGCTACCGTAATAATCAAGACAATATGGTACTGGCACAAAAACAGAAATATAGATCAACGGAACAGGATAGAAAGCCCAGAGATAAACCCACGTACCTATGGTCAACTAATCTATGACAAAGGAGCCAAGGATATACAATGGAGAAAAGATAGTCTCTTCAGTAAGTGGTGCTGGGAAAACTGGACAGCTACACGTAAAAGAATGAAATTAGAACACTCCCTAACACCATACACAAAAATAAACTCAAAATGGATTAAAGACCTAAATGTAAGACCAGATACTATAAAACCCTTAGAGGAAAACATAGGAAGAACACTCTTTGACATAAATCACAGCAAGATCCTTTTTGACCCACCTCCTAGAGTAATGGAAATGAAAACAAAATGAACAAATGGAACATAATGAAACTTAAAAGCTTTTGCACAGCAAAGGAAACTATAAACTAGATGAAAAGACGACCCTCAGAATGGGAGAAAATATTAGCAAATGAATCAATGGACAAAGGATTAATCTCCAATACATATAAACGGCTCATGCAGCTCAATATCAAAAAAACAAACAACCCAATCCAATAATGAGCAGAAGACCTAAATAGACATTTCTCCAAAGAAGACATACAGATGGCCAAGAAGCACATGAAAAGCTGCTCAACATCACTAATTATTAGAGAAATGCAAATCAAAACTACAATGAGGTATCACCTCACACCGGTCAGAATGGGCATATCAGAAAATTTACAAACAACAAATGCTGGAGAGGGTGTGGAGAAAATGGAACCCTCCTGCACTGTTGGTGGGAATGTAAATTGATACAACCACTATGGAGAACAGTATGGAGGTTCCTTAAAAAACTAAAAATAGAATTACCATATGACCCAGCAATCTCACTACTGGGCATATACCCAGAGAAAACCGTAATTCAAAAAGACACATGCACCCCAATGTTCATTGCAGCACTATTTACAATAGCCAGGACATGGAAGCAATGTAAATACCCACCGACAGACGAATGGATAAAGAAGATGTGGTACGTACATATAATGGAATATTACTCAGTCATTAAAAGAAATGAAATTGGGTCACTGGTAGAGGCAAGGATGGACCTAGGGACTGTCATACAGAGTGAAGTAACTCAGAAAGAGAAGAACAAATATCATATATTAATGCATATATGTGGAATCTAGAAAAATGGTACAGATGAACTGGTTTGCAAGGCAGAAACAGAGACACAGATGTAGAGAACATACATATGGACACCAAGGGGGAAAGCGTGGGGGGGTGGTGGTGGGATGAATTGGGAGATTGGGATTGACATGTATACACTAATATGTATAAAATAGATAACTAATAAGAACCTGCTGTATAAATAAAATAAAATTAAATTAAATTAAAAAAATAATTTTTAGAAGCCATAAAGTTAATCATCATTACATAAAAAATAATCCAGGCCACAGAGAGATGCAACAAAAAGGGAAAAACCCAAGAAGTACAAAGAATCTACAGGAAGTGTGAACCCCTACAAAACCTTAAAGAACTAGAAAAATATGTTCTGTTCCTCTTGAAAATCTGAGGTACTCACCGGATTAGAGTGAGCTGAAATTGTGCTGGCCGCAGAAGGAGAACGGGAAACTATGGGGCTGATAAGCTGAGGCAATGAGCCTCTGGCAATAACCAGCTTGACAGTATCTTTGGCTTTCTGCAGGATGCTGATGGCCTGCTGATGTGTAATTGTCTGATCAAGTGCCTGTCCGTTAATAGCAAGGATCTGATCAGTTTCCTTCAATCTTCCATCTCTAAGAATGAAAAAGAGGGTAAAAAATAACTAACAGCTCTCAAAAAAATGACAGCTTCTTTGGCATGCATTTTCAGGTTATTTTTAATTCTATTTTCTAATGTCCACACTATGAAAGCTTTTTCCTGCAGCTGCACTTCTAAAAATATTTTTTCTATTTCTTTAATTTAGTATGTATATGAGACAGTGTTTACTAAACTATTGTGCCCAATCATTATGCTGTACACCTTAAACGTACATACTGCTGTATGTCAATTATGTCAAAATAAAAATGGAAGGGAAAATATATATGCTTTGGCTCCAGTTGACCTACCCCTTATCAACCCCTCCCAGTTAAAAGCACCTTCTTTTCAGCTACCCACTCAACCTATACACTGCATTTTACATGTTCCTAACCTCTACAAATGAAAGCAAAGATGTATATATTTACTTGTTGCTTTGAGTATATTAATAAAATATAGCTCAAATTATCATAGGCCATTTGTATACTTTTCTATAAAGTAATTTTAAAATCTAATCAAAAAGAGCCCATTTAATAGCAATGAGAGTACTGTCCTAGTCAAATTTTCTTTCCTTACTAAAAAATGATTAAGTTATGACTATATTTAAAAGTAACTCTCCTTTCAAAGGACTTTCTTTTTATCATAGCAATGTTAAGAATTTAATGATTTCTAAAAACTAATAACAGATTGTATTCAGTTTTTTGTCTGTTTTTATTCATTTTTGTTCCTTGAAATTCTCCCAAGGTGAGCAGTACCTTCTGAATGTGGTATCAAAAACAGAAAAGAGGGGCTTCCCTGGTGGCGCAGTGGTTGAGAGTCCGCCTGCCGATGTAGGGGACACAGGTTCGTGCCCCAGTCAGGGAAGATCCCACATGCCGTGGAGCGGCTGGGCCCATGAGCCACGGCTGCTGAGCCTGCGCGTCCGGAGCCTGTGCTCCGCAACGGGAGAGGCCACAACAGTGAGAGGCCCGCGTGCCACACACACACACAAAAAAAAACATTAAAGACACAGTGACAGTCTCACCTGTGGGCCACACTGCCCTCCTGGATCTCCTGCACAAATATCCCCAGTTCTCCCCGGTTTTCACTCCTCAGTCCCACAACACTGAACCCAAGGCCTCCACATGGAGGTTTGAGGAGCTCAAAAACTTCTATTTGGCGACCCTGTTCAGGAAAAAAAGCAAGAAATATAATTAAATGCAAATCACTGCACTTGCAATCATCTTATTAGTGGCATTAATCTGTTCTTTAAAAGAAAAGAAATTAAAAATATTTTTTTCTAAGATCAACTTTATCACTCATCACCTAGAATGAGACATTTATTTATCCTGAAGAATATTTCTGAAACATAACATATAATGCCCAGTTTAAAATATGATAATTAAAAAAAGGAATAGAAAAGTCTCAGAACCACCTAAACCCACATAAATTCTACATCTTTGTCATTCCAATTTTTTCAGATATTATAAATGTCTTCATAAATAAGAATATTATATTTAAAATATACTTGATATATATTTAACTTACATAATGTAAATATATATAAGTATTCTTCAAATTATCCAGGATTTGATTACATTCTTAAGATATTATACATTCTATAGTTAACTATCAGGAAGAAATGTTCTTACCTGGGCCATATTTTTGATCAGTTGATCAAATTCATCACAAGCAGGTTTCCCATTGATGTGTGGAGTACCCAATCCTGTAAGAACTTCCAGATTCCCATTACTTGGGGATAATAAAAATGATTCATTTTGCAGAGTAGGAATTACAGCTGGGCTGAGATGTGGAATGTGGGCACATTCAACATTTGAAATTGTGGGAGTTGCAATGTTTACCTAAGAGTAATATGGAAAGTATTAACAACTTTGTCATTCCATAAAGTATTTCATAGGAATCATCCCAAGAGAGGTAATAATGAAGTACCTATGAAATTTCAAAATGTCCATACCCTTTTATTCTGCAACTCTATTTCAAGAAATTTATTTCAAGGAGAAAAATTAGAAAAATACACAAAGATGTAAATGCAAGGATGTTCAACACAGCACTATATTTTAGGTGGAAAAAGTTTTAAAAACTAATTAAGTGAAAAGAATCAGTGTTCAACGTCAAGGTACTTATGAAAACACACACAAAAACACATCCATACATATGTTTTTAAGTGAAAAGGCCTAGTTATTGAACAATAACAGTAAGTATAGTACAATTCAATGTACACTTAAAAAATGTTTACATGTGTATTAAACATCTGGAAGAATGTATACCAAACCACCAACAGAACACTAGTTGTCCCCAAGAGATGGGATTCCAGAAGGCCATTAACTTACCATATTGCTTGAATTTTTATAACAACCTATGCAGTAAAGAATTTGGTCTTTCCCAGAAAGAAGCCCGGCCTTTGTCCTTACCTCATAGGAAGTAACCTCTAAACCCTTGGAATTTCCCAGATGACAGAAGTGTCTCTGTTATTCACGGTGGGCCCCAAGGCCACATGATATCCTCTCAAATTCTTAAACTAAGTCATCTCACACGAGCAATCAATCATGCCTATGAAATGATGTCCCAATAAAAACTCTGAACACCAAGCTCAGGTGAGCTTCCTGGGTTGTCGATACTCCATGCATACTGTCACACAACGAGTTTGGGAAGGGAACACTTCCTCAGGAAAATGGAAGCTTCACATCTGGAATGCTCTCAGACTCAGTGCTATGCATCTCTTTCTTAGGTTAACTTTCGACCTGTATCCTTTCCCTATAACAGATCATAACCATGAGTCTTAACAGCTTTCAGTAGGCTCTATAGGTCCATCTAATGAATTATTGAACCTGAGCGTGGTTTGGGGAACCTCCTGAATGTGCAGTTGGAATCAGAAGTGAGGGTGGTCTTGTGTGGACTCTTCCTTCCAACTTTGTATTTGGAGCTTAACTCCTTGCTGTTGGTGTCACAAGTCTAGGGCAGAGCTGCCAGTCTGGAGGACTATGCCCTCAAACCTCACAGTATGGTTAACTCCAGGTACAATGATATTAATAAACAACAACAAAATATTCCATAATTACTTGTATGTGCTTGTTATACAGAGCTAAATAATCTAATACTAATAAATAATAATATATTTATTATTAAATATTAATATATTCATAGAATATCTTATATAAAATCATATTGACATTAATATAGTAATATTAAATAATAATAAATGTAAATAATAAATATTACATTAAAGCTAAGCAATTATTAAAACAGTGCAAAGAGTCAATCCTAATTTTGTATTTCTATAGGGTATCTGGAATGTAACTTTTAATTTACAATTAATCGTGAGAAAAGTTATATCAATGACACTTTTGGATCACTCTCTAAGCTCATCTCCCAGCACTCTGTCCTTCACTCACAGAGCTCCAGCTATACTAACCACTTTACTGTTCCTCCAACTGCCAAGCTGCTCTCTCTAGCAGCCAAGTACTTCCTTCCCCCAAGTATCTACGTGCTTACATTTTTAGTTCATCCAAGTGCACTCAACATCACCTCAGAAAAGGCCTCCCTGAAAACCCTAACTGAGACTGTGTCCCACCATTACGCTCCATGAGCTGACACTGCCCTGTTTTTCTTCATGGTGCTTATTATTGCCTGGCATGCACCCTGCTGTCATGGAGCTTCCATCCCAATCTGCAGAGACAGACTAGAATGTGGAATTCTCCAGTGGAGGAATTTGACTATTTTATTCTCTATTATATCCTCATCCTCTAGGAGAGTGTCTTGCACGGAGTTGGCATTCAATATACATCTGCAGAATAAACGTTTATCCATTTTTAAGGACCCACTCTGATCTAATCTGCCCAATGACCCTCCAAGAATCACCATTACCATTTTACAGATGACAAAATTACACAAAGTCACACACCTAGTAAGTAGATTATGACCTAGATTTTTGCATCATGGTGCTACTATCATCTTCGTATTATACACATAGCAAACAATCATTTCTGGAAATGAGACATTAGTAAATGTCTTCCATTGACAGAAGCAATCAAAATATTTCACAATTTATGTCACCAATCCATGCCTAAGTTTGTTACCTGTCGTAAAAAATAAATCAGGAAACTCAGTAACTTACCAAAGTTACCAGTAATTCACCATTTCATTGGCTATCTACAACCACAGATGTAAAAGAGATCAACGTATTTGAGGAAGAGGCTTTGGGGAATCCTTTCAAATGCTTATTTTAAAATCTACAGCAGGCACGATCAATTATTATTTTTTCAAAAGTAAGCTTCTTATGCCAAACCTGATTTTTTTTAAACCTGAGCATGGCAACTTCAATAAAATCTGCCGGCAGAAGATACACTGTTCAGGTTGAAGCAGATGGCATCATGAAATCTGTGACAGGCTGAGGATCCCACACACCAGGACCTAATGCCTATGGTATGTTTGCATAGGGAAAAAATATTTGGAGTTTTGCTACAGTGAGCCAGGATGAACAAATCACATCATAAGCACAGAGTCTGTCTGTGTGAAGTTAACTGGTGAAACAGAAGCTCTGACACTATGCAAGACAAGGTGTGAAGGCATTCCAAGAGTAAAGTTATATATGCATATAAAGCTATAAGATACCGAATATCAATTGTCTTCTACAAATTTGTTAAAGGTTAATAAATGACAGTGACTCCTCCTATCTCCTCCCAGCCGCTGAGGTCTACATAAATGTAAAAGCAAAGAGATCACATAAGTAAAAACTAAAATATAATTATACCATCATACAAAAGGCTTGTTTTTAACTTTGAAAATTTATACCCATAGGAAAAAGCACAAAGGCACCTTGTGATTCTGCCATAGCTTTATTCAAATGGCTTTCTGAACTATAATCTCTTTGAAGAACAAGAATGAATCTCTTTGCCATGATAGGTCTGTTCATAACAGACATAGTATAAATGTTTAATAAAAAGAACTTGACTCCCACCTTGGTTTATAGAATATAAAATAAACAGAAGAAAACACAACTATCTGTTGAGTTTTATATACAGGTAAACAATCTGTATAATTTATGGAAGTTGCTAGTAAATGAGCAAGAGTCACCAAATAATTTTCTGTTTTCTGCTTAGTTTCTGGCTATTTCAGTCTAAAAAGGTCTTTTATGTTCTTAGTAAATAAACATGTATTAATTTATGGATTCTAATTAGTGCTAACACTAAAACATAAATAAAAACTATGTAAGGTATTCAATTAAAAGGTTATCAAATTCTTTGTGAAAGGGTAATATGTTAAAGGATACAAATTTCCAGTTATAAGATGAAAAAATTCCAGGTATCTAATGTACAGCATGGTGACGACAGTTAACAATATTGTATTATATACTTGAAAGCTGCTAAGAGAACATATTTTAAAAAGTCTTCACCTAACACACACATAAAGGGTTAATTATGTGAGGGGACAGATGTATTAACTAGCCTTACTCTGGTAAATAAGGGTAGCAAATATTTCAAATATCACGTTGTACATCTTAAACTTACACAATATTATATGTCAACTATAACTCAAATAATAGGCTGGAAAAAACAGTGATTCCTTTGGGGTAGTTAGGACTGACTGAGGGGACACAGAGATTATTATGGAGCGCTGGTAACCTTCTATACGTTGATTTATGGGGAAGGTTATGTGTACATTCAATTTGTAAAAAATCCTTGAGCCACATAATCTTTGCTTGATTGTATGTTTTTTTCTCAATATTTTTTAAAGTTTACAAAGTAAGTGATACAATCAGAGCAGAGAACCTGGGGTACTCCAATGAATGATATAAACATACACTTCTCTTAAAGAAAGAGGCAGTAGGAATACCCTCTATGTATCAAGCTAAACCTTCTCTGAGAGAAACTGAATTTAAAGTTCAATTACCAAGCATTCACCTTAAGTGAAGGAAAATAAAGAAATGGATATCTGAAGATGAAGCTTAGTCTATTACTGTGATAGATTACCCTCCACAGGCTTGATATGGATTCAACTGGCTAATTCCCATTGCCAGAATAAATCTTTTAACAAGTGCTCAAGTCAAGATGAATCCTCAGCAAATGTGTTTTGACCTCTGTAGCGCATCTAGATCTTTCTTCCTTAAAGATTATACATTTTAAAAACTTGTATCATTTAATTGCACACCAAATTAGAAGAAAAAAATAATCTTTATGCTGTCTTATACTTTTATACTAAAGTAGTTTGACCCACCCTGGTACAAGGCTGATATAATTGTAAGATTTTTAAAATTATAAATTGTTTTTCATCTTTTTTCAATAAGAATACCTATTCTTTAAAATTAATGTAATTCCAAACATACTCAACAAGATCAACATCTTAATATTTTGATCATATACATGTGGTTTATGCACTTAAGCTTAATCCAATAGAAAACTTCTCAAATATGTAGATTCACTTAACAAAAACTGCTACAAAATACTGAAATATTAACTTCTTAGGTTTTATCTATCCCTTCTGTGTTGTTAACTGAAAAGGAAGTTAACGTTATTAGCTCTATTTTCATGGCTAACATCAATCTTTCCAGAAGTACTTGTATTATTGTCTACAAAAATGACTGCTTAGGATCAAACTCAATTTCCCAAAGCACTTCTGTATAGATTGTCCAAACCTAATTTGTGGTCCTGTTATTTTGACTTATTCTGAATTCAGAGTATAGCAATGAGAATAAAACAACCCAAATGCTTATGTACATTTGATGAATACTGTATTTCTATCACTTAAAAGCTAAAATATGTATTATCTTGAATTAAGCAAGAAAAATGACCACTACTTTTGCAACCTTAGTTTTGGTAGATTTTAAACAAATTTATAAACATATATTGCTAGTTCACTTTCCCAATTTTTTGTTTGTTTGTTACTCCCTCAACATAATGAAAAATAAGAAGCAAGGCACTCTCTGGGGAATCTGCCATAACAGGTGCACCTCATAGAAATGCAGACTGTTTTTTTGTTTTGTTTTTTTTTTATCTGCACCTTGTCTTTTCTTCTTGTAGAGCAAGAAAAGTGCTTATTTTCTTGTGAATTTACAAAAATGCCGTAAAACACTCTCTGGAACTGATCCCAAATATGAAATGCAAAGAGGGATAGGATGCTGAGAGTATTCAATGAAATACAGCACCTAAAATGGTAGCAATAACAGGAAAAAAATCTTATACATAATAGAGCTCCATTTCAAGTTTGGAACCAAGAGATGCCTCTTTTTCCATAAATCATTCAGTGAAATACTGAGTAGAGCACAACTCTGATGCATTATTGAACAGGCAACCCCCCTTGCACAGTAATTGATGGTGGCACTCTGATTTAATGATCCTTATTTTTAAAGCTAATTAAAGAAATTGAGTTGCATGTTCAAAGCATATTAGCTTAATGTGACCAGACTATTTTGGACATAAAGTAGCTCACAGTTCCTGAGCTAAACAAGATACAAAATGCAACAGCAAGTTATAAGGGCGGGGTGGGGGGTTCAGATGAAACAAGCATAATTTTACATTTTCTATGAGACCTATCTTTAGTTCATTCAAATACTTAAGCACCTGAAATGTCCGATACATTGGGCTCTAAGTGATGGGATGGTAATTAAAGAGGTATCTGTGGTAGACTGTGAAAGAAAAGGCAACAAATTATTTTCAGCTCCTCTCAGCAAGAACAAGTCTATTTCCCCACCTTTGAATCAAATAAAAACGTTCTTGATGTAGTAAAAATTATTAATTTTATTCGATATTGACTCTTGCATGCACATCCTTTTAATACTCTGTTAAAAATGGTAAGTATGTATAAAGTACTTCTGCTATACAAAAAAAATACAATTGTCAGAAGAGAGTTAGACTTGCAAACTAAACTATGCTATTTTTTTCATGGGCACCATATTACTTGAAAAAAATGACTTAAAACCAAAAATGATTATACAGACTTGGGTATATGGCAGACAATTTCTCAAAAATAAACAAAGTATGCCTGTCACTTCAAGGAAAACAACTGACAGCAATTGTTGCCAGTAGTAAAATTTGAGCTTTCAAGTAAAAATGAGAATTTTGAAAAATTTGCATCTGCCTTCCTGAGCTTGACACTTTTCCATAATTTAAAGACTCCATTGATAAGATCAGAAGCAATATTAGCCAAGTGTAACTTTCTGATACTATATAGTGAAATGTGAAATGTAATTTTTCTATTTTTCAAATTTTCCAGATGACCAATATAAAATTATGCATGGATAATAAAAGTAAAAATTCAAAGCACAAGACAGATTTTACAGTAACAGAGTACAAAACGTTCACTGTTTTAGTTTCAGATACCACGCTGTAACTAACCTTTAAGAAACTACCAAGAGTTTTGGTGTCCTATTGAACGAGGATATCCACAACCATCTGAAAAGGCTATATATACCCCTCCCCTTTTCCAGCTACATACTGATACTTGCATGAGGCCAGATTTTCTCACATACATCAATTAAAACAAATGCAAACACATCAAAGGCAGAAGCAGACATGAGAATCCACTGTCTTCTACTGAGCCACGTTAAAGAGATGTGCAAAAATATAAGAACAATGCCACTCTTCTCACTAATTTTTAAAGGTAATCGGTTTATTACTGTTTTTAATATAAGTAAATATTTATAATAGTTCTCAATTTTAATTTCTAACCTGATAAATATTGGTGGATAAAACCACAAAAACAAAAGCTCTTTGAGGTGCTTAGTAATTTTTAAGAATGTAATGGGGCCATGAGGCCAAACTGAGAGTTGCTGCCTTAGAACATAAAATCTCAATAGGAGGAGGAAGCAATAGGCAGAGAACTGATATTTTTTGAGTGCTTGGTAAGCACTGGGCTTATGCCTTAGTTTTAAAATCCACGTTATTTAGTTCTGATTTTACAACTAAAGGAGAAAAAAAAAGGGGCTCAGTCAAGATAAATATATATTTTTTCATTTTAAGAAATCAACTCTGGCTTAAGATCATTTACTTATAAATATCAGTGCCAGAATACAAATCTGGATTGTGTCTGTCTCCAAACAAGACAGCACTACAATACTGCCAGCACCTGAGATCAGATAATCAAAACAAAGGCCTCTAGATCACCAGGAAATCCTTAAATTATGTTCATTATACTGTTTAGGACAGTGAAACAAAAGACAACAGAGCTCTATGATTAAGACCTGGGCTCTGGAGTCAGCGTGCCTGCATTCAAATACTAACTCCCCCACTTAACCTGTGCCTCCGTTTCCCCAGCTGCAAAATGAGGAAAATGTTATCCTGTGCTTTACAGTATTATTATAATGATGAAACAGGTAACTCTACGTGGAATAGCTCCTGGCACACAGTAGGAATTCCATACATGTTAACTGCTATGATGATGATGAATGATGAGTGACACATCTTTTTCAATATGGTTTCTACGAGAAAAATGAGGTATCCTCAAAGTAACTTCAGTTATTTGGCTAGTTTATTTATGTTAAAAACCCGTTCTCAAGCAAGGAAAGTTGTTATTAATGCACAAAACTTCTAAATATTCAACAACATTCACATACTCATTAATTAAGCAATCATTTATTGAGTTTGAGCAAAGTGTCGTGTTAGGGACAAGGTATTCAAAGATGAACATGGCATGGATTTTATCCCAAAAGTAGTAAATGGACTCCAAACAAACCTCCAAACAAATGAGTTCTACAACTCCTGTTTACGCTTGTTAAGAACAAATGGCGAGTGGCGCACAGCATATACACCACTAGTCTAGGCATGTGTGTTGATGTGTATTTGCAGAATGTCTTTCCTTTATTTAAATCTCAACACTTCTGTGCTTTCTTAACAAAATTTCCAAGGGAAAAAAATTTACAGAATGTAACTTGACCAAAAATAATATTCTTATCAAAGTACGCTGAAATTTTCTACATCCAAGGGGTAAAGGTATCAAAATTAAGTAAATTTATCTTTTTCAAATGCCACCACAAATTTCAGAAATTGAAAATCTAGACAAATGACGTGTTAGAATGTTTGCAGTGTTTTTTCTATGTCCCACATTTCCAGAAGATAAAACTGATTCACTGTTCACAGTCTGCTTAGAGAAAAATAAAAATAAAACCTTCTAGACAAGTATAAATATATGGAAATGGGCATATGAAGACTGATGTTACTTTGCCATGCTGTCTCTCCATTCCACTATTACCTTTACCCAGTTCATTTACTTTAAAACCTAGCATAATTATAAACAAAAGCAGAATGAAACTTCTGATTTACATTAAAAAGGCCCTCTGATTAAAATTTGGTGGGAGAATTTGAAGGAAATGGCAAATCTTAATGAATTTGAATTTACAAAAGATTTAGTTTAAATTCATTTCTATTTAGGAATGCTATTAACTGTTTTTTCAACTTATTTGCTCCTTTAAATTACAGAGCTAAGGATTTAGAAACTGTAAATTAGAAGTTTAAAAAAAGCATTGGCTTCAGGGTCAGACAGACCTGGATTCTTCCCCTATATCTACCAATGAATAATCGTGTGGTCCAGATTAAGTTATATAACCTCTCTAAACCCCAATTTCCTCACTGGACAAAATGGGGATAAAACCCATCTCAAAAAGCTGATGGACTGGTTAAATGAGACAAAGTCCACAGCACACAATGGCTTCCTAAAAGTAATTGTTCTTGTTGTTGCTGTTGCTATATTTCAAATGCAAATCAACCTCTATTGTTCTAAATTCTTGGGTTATAAAACTGATTTACATTATACCCAGTAAATTTCACATTTTTTCCCTCTTCTCCAAAGACCATTTAACTTTGTCACAAAAACACCATACAATTAGCACCATTTGCTGTTTTAGACACACATGCATACCCAATAGCAAGATGGTGTTGCATTTTAATCCAGCACTGTATAAAAAGCTTGAACACTGCCTTCTTGCCCAGGATAAAACAAGAATTTTAGTCCCTTCAAAGGCTCTATATTTACAAACTTTTAGTTAAAGGAACAAACATTTAAAAGCTGTTATTGTACCAAAAATAAAGTATTTGAAATTCCTACAGTAAATAAACTTTATGGTAAATGTAAAAACATGAGACTCAACTCCTCCTCTCATAACTTCTCCTAGATAACGTACATTGAAGTCTCAAGAAACAGACACTTTCCTGTTAGGCAGCTGCAATGCTCTCTCATAAAAGCAAAACCATTTCAGGGGTAAGAAAAATAGTTTTTTCATTTTCACAGGCAACATCAACTGGGAAGAATTCCAGTCGATTTCTCGATACTTCCTGTTAATGGGGTTGAGGCGTATCTTCTTTCTCTCCGTTCCCCTTCACCCATTTCCCAGTCATAATTTAACCTAGGCATTCTTGGGAGACAGTAGCCATTTCCCCTTTCCTGACAGCAAGCCTACAGGTGAATTATCTTCATTTCAGTCTCAAATTAGAAACCATCCACAGAAGGGTTATGTTTTCATCTTTTACATAAGTAATAAAATAAAGCTGAGGAAATACAGGCATCTCTGCTCTTTGAGACATGAATTACACAAAACAGCATCTTTCTGACGACCAAAGTCAAAACAGAGCAACCAAGTACTCAGTTATCAAAATTCTCAACTTTCCAACAACCTAAAAAACATAAATGTAAGAAAGTGTCAGAGGTGAGGATGTTACTGCTTAAAAGCAGCATACCTCAACACTTTGGCCATGAACTTGATTTATCAGTCCTACAAATACAGAAGAGTGGCTCTTTGCGCAGGCCTCAGGATGGTGGTGTTGCACCCAATACCCTCTGCTTACGTTAGATATTTGAAAGTAACCCTATGAAATACACACTGACTACCTGTTTCTTTAGGTTCTATAAAGTGCGCTCCTGTTTTAAGACAGTATGAGAAAAAAAATACATGGGGTACATTACTTCATGTACTCTTTTGCAGAAAAGCCGTCGCTAAATTAGTGTGTATTCTTAGTGTATTTCATTCTTAGAAAGGTGAAAGAAATAGTCCTTTGAAGTACAAGTCATGTATTTTACAATTATAATTGAGGGTCTTATCCATCAAAAATGTCATTAAAACCTATACCTTTATGTTGTGTGTTTTTACTATGACCTTTAAAATGTGGAGAAATAAAAATACGTAAATAAAATGACTGTTAAAAGACTGTATTTAATAGTGTGGTTAAAAGATAAAGTTGATACAACTTCAACTTGATACAATAAAATTTGATATAGAAAGTTGAATGCAAAAGAGCAAAGATGATAAAAACCAACCAAAAAAAAAAAAAAAACTCAAAAAACAAACAAAAAAATCTTACCTAAATAAATCCTTTATAATCTGGCTCCAAAGTTTCCTCTCTTGCCAATAGCCTCACGTATTCTATTGCTCTGATAATACAGGTATGTATGTGACTCTGTACCAGGGTTTTTCAGCCTCAGCACTGAACACACCTTAGACCCCATACTCCTTTGTTTTGATGGGCTGTCCTTTACACTGAGGATGTTCGGCAGCATCCCTGGACTCCCGTGCCAGCAGCAATGGCCCCCACAGCCCACATGTTGCGACAATCAAAAGTGTCTCCAGGTATTGCCCAATGTCCCCTGGAGAGGGAGAATGTAAAATCCCCATTTGAGAACTGCTCTATACTCTTGTTACCACTGTTCCCACTACCTGAAAAAACTTCCTCCATCTCTGCAGAAAACTCCTACTCATTTTCAAGACCTATTTTACATGTTACTTCCAGTGTGACGTTTTCCTCTAATCAAAGTTAGTAATTTCTTCCTCTTTCTTCCTCTTATACCACTCACACTCTTGTTTTTCTATTTAATTACATAAGACTATACATGTTCTATATTTCCCTCTAGATGGTGAGAACCTCCATCTTACTTATTCATTGTGTTTTTGATTATTTTAGGTGTTCAACAAGGTTTGTTAATAAATGATTATGAGCTTTCTATAAAATAACCATGAGCTCCAGTAATGTTCCCATTGCCAAGGGGAAATCTGGTTCATAGAATGATGTCTCACGCTGAGCAATATATAATTATCTGGTTCTTTTTTGCCTTTGTCCTGGGAAATGGGAAATAAATTCTATACTAAATTTTAGCAACCCAAGATTCTTGGTATATCTAGTTCTCTAATATTTTTATTTGATCTTTATTTAGATTTACCTTTGAATCATCTTTTAGTCAGGATGCTTTGCCTTCAGGAGTTGTTCCAAATTCTTTTTGGAATGTGAACAGATAAAACTTAGGAACACAGAAATATAAAACCACAATTTTATACCATGAAGACTGTATTTTCCAAGAATAAAAATGAAAAAGATGAACTGAATTACTGTGATCTACACTGAACAGTAATTTCTAACACTGATTCTATGTTAAATCAGCATCTCTCCAATTATTTCAAGAGATGTCATAAAATTTCCAAAGAAAAACTTGGAAAAATCTGGTTTACTTTTGTGTGTAAATACATTATGCATCTAGATGATATATATGTAAGCCAACACTTTCCTGGGAGAAAGGTTAATGAACCAGGAACCTGGAAATATCAAACAAGAACAACAACAAAATAACAAGTGTCATACTCCAAAAAGGCTGGAAATCACTGATAAGGAGAAACCTCCAGAATATTCTGTGCCCCAAGGCTAGTCTTCCATATCAGCAGCTTTTGTAGCCTGCATATCCACATCATTTCTTCAATGTTGGACTTGGTCTCTGTAGCCATAATTTTTTTTTAAATCTTAGCAATGACAATTTTTAAATATTAATCCTAATTTTCTAATGAAATAAATCATTTTAATTCACAGTTTTCCTATAAAAAACTCAGGATAAAAAGACATTTAACTTAGTGCCCATAGTTAATTCAGAAAGCAAGGCAATTAATTAATCAGAAAAGCAGCATCCACCTATATTGGAATAGAGAAACGTCACAGAATAAATATTCAAATCCAATATCCTCGTGGCTGACAAGTTCCTATTATTAAACTGCTAACATGTTTATTTCCTCCACAATAGCTGGATTTTTGTCATGAATATGCATTAAGCCCTGCAGTTATTAGCCCTGATGACTAGGTGACAGTGAGGACACTACTTGAGAATTTGCATTTGACAGATCATTGACACAAAGTCACAGTTCCCTTTTTTTTCCCCCCTCTTCACTTAAACAGGAATCATGCAATAGGAAATGAACTGGAGCTATTAGAGATTATTCAGGTTTAATAGCACACATCCTTTTAGCTGACATTAAAACAATACACAATGTGGCAGAGTTAAACAGAGGCATCAATTATACTCTCAGACCTGTTAATATTTTTGACAATATTTAAATAGCACATCCCTTCAGGGCATGGCTTTTTTGCCCTCTCAGTTACACACCTGTCAAGTGTTTAATTTGCCAAAGGGAAACAGTTTGATTTCTAAGGGCAGTCTTAATACGGAAGAAGCAAATTGGAAAAATTAAACATTATTGAATAGAAGTAATGGGAAGGATCTGAAGGGAAAAAAATAGTAGGCTTAATTCAACATGGCATGTCGGCATCTGTCATTAATGCAACAATATGATCATGTTCCCAATATGGTGCATATACCTTGGGCTTTTCAATTATTCCCTCCCTTTGCTTTTTAAAAGACAGAATGATGGCAGAGGAAAATCAAAGGGGTCAACATTTCCAGTAATAATAAAAAAGATGGAAACGGTAACTTGCTCCTATTGTGCATATAAAATTATACATTTGAAAACATAATTTAGGTATAAGATAATAAATAAAAGCTAGACATGCATCAGATTTGTGTAGCTACTGGATTAAAAACACAAAACAAATGTCACTCCTTAGATGCATTACTTAAATATTAAATTATAAATATCAATAAATTAGCAGTTGGTAAACTATATAGAAAATTTAAATCTAACATGATAACGTCTAGAATATTTAATGTTTAAACTTTAAAACAGAAAATATTATTTTAAGTTTTTGAAAATTTTCTCTAGTCACGCAAGGAAAAAAAATTGGTTAAGTTAACAAATGAAACTGAATTGGTAAAGAACGGAGAGTAAAGTGAAGAGTCACAAAAAATGTGGGAAATTATCAATAGTTTCAACCAACATAAAGTCATGGCATCTAGGGCATTTTTACCCTTGGGGGTAGGGGGAGATGTGAGATAAGCTGCAGGGTCAAATAAGGGAAAGGGCTGTGCTTGGCGGCCAAGAAGCATGAGTGGTAGCTCTGGCTCTACTCTTCTAAACCACTCTGCTGTAATAAGCAGGGGGAAGAACAGACGGTTTCTTTGGTCCCTTTCAGTATTTGAAGGGATGACCAATGAGCCAAAAAGTCCAAAGTCATGTAAGACACGCCTACAGAATTCACAAACATCACAGCTTACGTAGCCTTGAAATACAGTTGACCCTTGAACAACACAGAGGGTAGGGGCACGGCACCACCCCACACACAGTCGAAAATCCACGTATAACTCTGAATCCCCCAAAACTTAACTACTAAGAGCGTACTGTTAACCGGAAGTCTTACCCATAACATAAACAGTCATTTAACACATATTTTGTATGTTCTGTGTATTATATACTGTATTCCTACAATAAAGTAAACTAGAGAAAAGAAAATGCTATTGAGAAATGTCATAAGGAAGAGAAAGTACATCTATGTGCAGTTCTAACCCATGGTGTTCAAGGGTCAACTGTATACTAGCTTCTAACATTTAATACAATGAGATGACACTGTCCATAGTCCTAGACTATGAGGCTCAATAATATTATGCTCAATAATTTCCAAAGAAATTTCAGCTGCATCACGTGGGACCCAAACAGTTTTAGAGTCCATATTCTACTTCCATTTAGAAATGACAAAACAAGCTCAACAACAAGTAGGCCCATTTCTCTCCTCCTTTCAGCAGACATGGTAGGTATGAAAGCTATTCCCCTTACATAAGGTTGGCTAGCAGGGGAATTTCGACAGTTGCCTCACTGGACTAATGGTATTCCCTAACACACTTACTAGTACTTTTTCTTGCAACTTTTCATCTCATTCTAATCATATTTTCACATAATACAATAAGGGGAGACATCTTCACACTCTTTAAAAACCAGATAATTTTCCTCACCATAATTACACTAATATTCATGATATTGGTTCCTCCAAAAGTGTGCCAATCCATTCTGAAAATGAGTACCTAAAACCAATCTTTTCAATAATTTACAAAGGAAACAAACACAACTACATATAATGAAACTACCTCTTTTTCTTAATTCATGGCTGTAACTTTTAAAATCATTAGGTAGAAATTCACTTGAGAAAAATATTTTTAGTGATTCTTCTTGTTCTACTTACTTAATTTGGGGGGGCTACTAAAATATCTAGATTAAGAAGTTATATGACATTAAACAAATTCTTTCTCTATTGCTACTATTTGTTCTCTTTGCATTTGGCATATTTTGGGTTTTCCTGTTAATTGGAGCTGTTCTTTCACTGAATTATGAAACTAGTCTACAGGTTTCATTTTAAACTTTTAAGGCAGAATATTTGCTATCGAGTCATCCATAAACATCAGATTAATGATAAAAACATCAGAATGAGAATTAACTTGGACTACAGACATAATTAGACTGACTTCAAACCTTGTGAGGATAGCAACCATTTCAAAAATATTTTTTAAAAACCTGAGAAATGGTGATTAAGTAAGTTCAAAGACCATCTGACTCCAGTTTTTATTCTGTCATTGTGATATGTTTCAATTTTAATATAAATGCTAGGACTTTTTAATGTTCATAATTTTTACAGCAATAAAACACTATGTTACATTTAGAAGTCCTAATGTTTATCACCATCTGATGCTGTCATGGGAGCAATTGTTACTTACACTCTTTTCAGAAGTGAGAATTGCAATTCCTCTAACTGATGACAATGTAATTACTCCTTTTACTGTCAAAATAGAGGTGATTTCCCTTCCTCACATACATGATTACACATGCAAATCCAGGCTCATTCTGAAATCATGTAAGTTTACTGAATGTCTGAATCTGAATGAGCAAGATCACATGAACCATGAGTCCTAGTGATGATGGAAACCAAGCTACAGTCATCCACCTTAAACATATTTTCATCATCCCCTTCTCCTGTAGGAACTCATTCTTCCGTATCCACACAGCCTTCAACACAATGTCATATCATCTACAATACACTGCAACAACCGTCACAAAAATAACTGGGGGTGGGGGAAGCCACAGTTAATCTGAATGTCTCATTTGGAGGTTTAAATCAGGAGCCCCCAATCCCCGGGCCATGGACTGGTACCGGCCCATGGCCTGTTAGGAACCGGGCTGCACAGCAGGAGGTGAGCGGCGGGTGAGTGAGGGAAGCTCCCTCTGCCGCTCCCCACCACTCCTCATCGCTGGCATTACCGCCTGAACTATCCCCCCCCCCACCCCCCGCATCTGTGGAAAAACTGTCTTCCACGAAACTGGTCCCTGGTGCCAAAAAGGTTGGGGACTGCTGGCTTAAATGACTTCATTAACTATTCATTAACACATAAAAAAATCAGCCTTTCAGAAAAACACAAGACTATCACAAGCTCTACGCAACACCACAAAGGCCTCCTGTGAGTGCACCATGTCTTACCTGGTCTTTCAGCTGCTGTACAGAAGTCTGCAGGTTCAGAATCTGGCTGAAGAGTGGGCTCTGCAACACTGACTTGAGAAGGTTCAGTTTGTCTTCATTTGCTACATCCCCGCGCTCCCGCAGCTTGGCCTGCAAGCGCTCTGCCGCCTGCAGGGCCCGATTTTTGTCTAAACCAAAGAGCAGCATTAGACAGTAACAGGATTTGAAAGACAGGCATCAAACCATGCTTATAGAAATCCTAAAGCTATTCCTTTCCAGAGCTCAAAATTGACTCAGAGAAAAAAGAAGGGTCTAAAACATGTCACTACGAATATATTCTTCAAACCTTGAAATCTCTGGTAAGAAATTTGACAGCAGGGAACTGGTTATAGTGTATGCTACATGCAACTAATTGTAAAGTACAGAAACTAATTCAGATGAAGCATATTTGAGTTCCAATACCAGCTATTTCATCTCTAATGAAAACCAAACACTCTGTCATCTTGTAAATGCTGACATTTCCACTTTTTAAAAAAACTTATATGTAAGAAAAATTAGAAGTATAACTAATAAGTGGAGGTGAATAATGTTACTGATGAGTTATAACATCCAAATATGACAATTTCATATATTAAGGGGCAAAGCATTGTATATTTGTGAATTTACTTGAAAATACATTACAATAATACATATCCCTTCAAAAACACAAGTTTTTAGTATTTTAAATGTCTTACCCCCAAAGTAAGATACTTATTTGCCAAAGTAAATATCTTGAATTAGCATATCCTTAATAATCCTAGCATCTTGCAAGCATGCTTCTACCAGATAGTGAGTTTCTACCACATATAATAGTTAAAAATATCTCCCCAAACCCTACTCTCGCTCTCTTTCTCTCCCTTACTTGTAAGTGAAGCCACATTAGTTTTTTAAAAAATGGAGACTGCTCAGATATATGTCCTAACAGATTCATGGTGGTAACAAATGTGTCTATTAAAATATATTTGCCATATCATAGTAATTGAAAAGAGTGAGAATTATCACCAGAGTCATTTTCGATAGCACCAAATGTAGAATTATGCAGGAATGGGGAAATTAAAACATGAATCAATGTCGACCATAAGTTCACAAACACAAATTTAAAGAAACAATATTTACTCATATAGTAGGTCCCCTACACATTAACCTTCAAGTTGTGAACTTTCAAAGAATGCGAACGTGCATCTGGTTCCAGCAAGGAACCAGAGCCTGTGCCATCAACGTCAGGCGTGAGTGAAACTGCAGCTTGCCCTCTATCTCCTATTGCTGACGATCCTTCAGCTCTACCATCTCCCACCTCCTCTCCCTCCTCCAGTCAGTAACTCTTCTTGCCTGTTCACTCAGTGCCAGCCCTTGTATGCCAGCTGTTGTACTGTACTACTGTACTTTTCAAGGTACTATAATGTAAGATTAAAAATGTTTTCTTTATTTTCTGTGTTTGCTTGTTTTTTACGTATTATACGTGTGAAACGTATTATAAACCTATTACAGTACAGTACTATATAGCCGATTGTGTTAGTTGGGTACCTAAGCTAGCTTTGTTGGACTTACAAACAAATTGGATTTATGAACCTGCTCTCGTAACGGAACTCGTCCGTATGTAGGGGACTTACTTGTATGCAGAATTTAAAAGCAAACAATAGCAAAGATATGCATGAGAATTTTATTCTGGGTCATATTTCCCACGGTATCTCAGAATACAAATCTAGTATTAATTCCCATGTCAATTCTTGAAAAGTATACAACTCAGTAATAACTTACAGAATGAAGACTATAAGGTAATCGTTTATATAATTCTGTATTTCCCCTTTGCTGTCCACTTTCTTATGAGGAACTTTCCTATGTGGACTGGTAGTCTTTATGATTTGTGACTTTAGTATAAAATAGGTGATGCAGGAAATGTACACCCATGCATTCTTATTACGGGCATAGTACTAGGAACAAAAGTCAAAGTAATGATCCCCATGATCACAAAAACAGCTCCTTCTCCCTTCCTGCCACCCACTCTCCCCACCCTTCCCTCAAAACATGCAGGTGTCAAACCACCAGCCACGATCATCAAGGCACCAAAGTGAAATCCAGATACCTTCCAATAATCATACCCAGAGTTCCCTGGAAAAGGTGAGGACTGCAGTGCCAGATGAGGGACGATGAGGGACTGGGTGTACCATACCTGATATACCTGAAACTAGTTCTATACACTAGCTTCTCTAAAACTAAAGAGCAGTGTGAAAAAAAGATTAACACATGAGTCCTGAAAATTTGGATATTTCAACCTAAATTATCTCATGTAGAAATTAGACTGCCTTAAATTGTCACTCGAGTTTGTCAACCTAAGTGTTTGTTACTGTTATTTTTACCAACTTAAAAGCAAAGCTCAGTAGTATTTCACCTGCCAAGAATAAATTAAAAATAAGACACGGGCAATGATCTTTCAGTATTAAAAAAATTGTTAAAACTTTTGGTGCTATCCAGAAACAAACATTAACCAGAACTGGTTTCATAAATCAGAATTGGGTTTACATTAAGTTTTATGAAAACCCATAATCGGTAGAACATTTCATATACTCTCAACTTTTGCTTTTAAATGATGTGTTTTTGATAACACTTCATATGAAATCATCCAAATATAGAAACACATTACCTTAATACAATGCTAGTGGATAAAAAAAAATTTTAACTAAGTTACTATAGACAGAATCCAGATATGCAGAACACACCATATTTCAAAGATCCCAATGGAAGGAGTTTCAACTATTATCAAAATGGTCAGGAAGAAACAGGTCTTACCTATAGTTTCTAACATTTTTCCCAAGTTCAGTGTCTTTCTCTCCAATGATTATAAACAGCAACTACAAGGAACTCTAGGGAGAAAAGAAAATGGAATGGTTATGTTTTACAACTTTAAAATTATATTCTAAAACCAAATACTCTAAAAAGCACTTGATACTACTATGATTCCTTTGACCATTAAAATCTTGTTGAGGTAACTTAAGATAGTTTTCTTTATAGGCAAAAAAAAAGTAATCATTTTAGGATTTATTCAAAATTATCTTACATTTGCAGATAATACTTGTATAATAAGGTAAAAGGCATAAAATCTGTTTTAAATAAGATAGTAGAAGTATCCAAAATATTTCCTTAAGAGCTTCTCAACACAGACCACTATAACCTTGGATTCACTTACAGATCCTTACCCACAGAGGAAGGCATTTACTTGGCTCCACATGAGAAATTCCGTAGGCGAAAAAAAGAAAAAAAAAAAATCTAAAAAATAGAATATATGATCCTGTCCTTGAATGCTCAGTCTTAACTGGGAAGATGATTCAGACACACCAATTAAGAAATGAATTGTGACACTCGAGCAGTAAGTGAATCAATGCAAGATAACATATTAAATCACAGACAAAAAACTGAATAAAAGAGAGCATAACATTAAAAAGATTTTTTAAAGTTTTCAAAATACCCTCCTGTCAATAATCTCTCTTATTCCCACTCAAAAAAATCTTCTCAACTCCTTCAACCCACACAGATTTCATCCTTCTCTGATAATACTCATCTAGGCTATTTAAAGTACCAGATACAGATCTCCGCTGACAATATCCACACCACTAACCCATCTTTAACCTTTGCTGTCCAGCAGTTTTGCCCAACTGATTCCAAGTTACATCTATCCTTTGCCTTGCGGAAAATCCTGAGTCATTAGGAAGTCAGTGGGTCATTTCTTCAATGCAGAAAAGGAATCCAAAACCAGACATCTTCACTTTTCATCTGGAAGATGAGACAGTGGATTTCTCTGAGAAGGGACAAGTTGCCTCCTGTAATCTCTTTAAGAGAGAATGCATTTGGGAAAAAAGGAAGAATGTGACGTACACACGCAGATGCACAGACCATCAATGCCTGCAGTCAGCTCTGTGTAATAACTGAGAACATTACTTATTGACTTTCCTTAACCCAGTTTAGAATATAACAATTTAAAATAACTCCACTTCAAATAGTCAAACAGCTCAACTACTGGCACTTGTTTTAGAAAGTGCCCTGGTGTCAAGAAAAGAGGGCACTAACCTAGAATTGAAACCTCAAGAGTGGTGCGGCCTTGAGCAAGGGGCCTATCATCTGAACCTTAGTTTCCCAGAAAACGCACTTACTCTTTGGGTATGTAATGCTAAATGAGATTAAAAATATATATATACCAATTTCCAGCTCAGTGCAAAACTCCTAATTCTAAAATATATATTTAGAATTAATGCTGAGCCCATGTATTGAATAGATTAGCATTCCAATGCATAGTTTCATGGGGGAAAATATAGGGAGATCTTTAAAATAGTTATATTTTTTATTCTTATTTACAAGGAGAATATAATAGTCCTTCATAAAATAGAATATTATTAGATCCCCTCTCAAAAAATTATTAACTTTTGACAGAAAAATAAAAGGAAAGATACCCCAACAGAAGGAAGCCCAGGTCTACAAAGGTGTATTTAATGCAACCGCCCAAGAGGAAGCATGACAGCAGTGAAAGGGCATGGATGAGGGAGTCTGATGACTTAAAATTTCAGCTTCACCATTTACTAGCTATACACCCTTGTTAAGTCACCCATCTATCTCTTCTGAACTTGGAAATCTCTAATTACAAGTGATTGGTATTCATAAAGTTTTGAAAGGGTAAAATTATATGCATGAGTGCTTGGTATACACAATAAAATTTAGTTCTATCCTCTTTCCCGTATGAAAAATTAACTCAGAAAGATAAACAGTATTCATGACTTGGCGAGGGAGGGGGATAGGCCTATGGATTTAGAGGCCCACTGTTAATGAGGATTCTGCAGAGAAAGCACAGAGTAAGCAGTTCCCAACTGAGAAAAACACCGGCATCCAAAAGTTCACCTGCAAGTCAGGTCTGTGGAAGCAGAATTACTTTTCATTTTCCAGAGAAACCCTTACCATAAAGGTTTTTTATTTTTTTTTAAAAAAGCTCAATTCAGCTGCAAGTCACTGGCATTAGTTCCCAGATGAGAGCTCCATTCCTCTGGATTTCAGTATTAAAAAATTAGTTTCACAGTTTGTCTTCTCTGCTCTGATGTCCCTCAAATAAATAGATAACTATTCTGATTTCACCAGGATAGAGATAAGAAGTTGAAAAAAATGTTCCTTTCTATGCCCTATACTCCAATGGCAAGTATTCAGTTTTAAGTGTAAAACTCATTTGTAATCACAGAATTTTTGAGATAACAGAGATGGCATCCACTCCCATCAAACTGCAGACATGAATTCTTTCTCACCCTTTCACCGCCCCACCAACACCCTTCCCTCTTTACCCATTTCAACACTGTATGAAAACAGAATGGTACCTGGATGATAACAGTGGGTCATGGCCAATGGATAAGACATAAAGAAGGCTCAATACATTTCAGAAGAATGCCAAGTTCTCTGGGTTTTTCTGGGCAATTCACGCCAGCAGTGATGAATCAGAGGGGCAGTAAAGAGGTGAAATAAGATGTGGGTACAATAACAAAGAGACGGACACGAATGCTGGGGCAGCAGTGGTAGTAACGGCATAACGGCAACCACACAGCACCTATTACATTCAGATGTAGATTCATCACAATCTACTCACTGTACAAATGTGGAAACTGAGGCACAGAAACATTAAGTAACTTGCCTCACTGGTAAGTGATGAACCTAAGATTTGAACCCAGGCAGTTTGGTTCCAGAGTCAATTAATTTAGCTTCTACGATATACTGCCCCTTGATAAGAAGAAGACTCACCTTACCATTCTCTTTCCTCTATCCAAGTTCAACATTGTGTAGACCTTGCTCTACACAGGAGAAACTAAAAAAAGAAATGGCAGCCCTAAGTGAATGAAGTCTGAAAGGGACTGGTTCAGACTACTTAACATAGCCCACAATCCACACAAAGGTATGAACAAGTCAGAGTTAAGGATTTTAGAAACTATGCGTAGGTACATCAAAGAAAGATCAGTAATATTCCCCATTTATATAATGTCCATATATGTTTAAACAAATCACTTTTGAAATTCAAGATTTTAAGAAAAATCTCCAAGAAAAAATAAGCCTCTTTATATTAATATTCGAAGTACCTTTAAAAATATGGCTATTATATGTCAAAGTACTAAATCCCTCAACACAATGAGAATAAGAATATTCAAATAGTATAGAAAATACTAGCTTCTATACAGTAGCCCCTCTAGCTACTGTTTATATACTCTGCTTGTAGCCAGATCACTATTTAGCTATAATTGAGCCTATTTCAGTAGCCATAGCACTCAGAACTACAGGTCATACCAATAATGGATCAATGAATTCGGTGCCTATGAAGCACTATAGTGCTAGGCAAGTGCTGTTTCCATACATTACATCATGGGAGCTGGGGCCCCAACCATCTTGCTCTCCATAATATCCTCCACTGCCTGGCACATTATTCTCTCCATTTTCCAGATAAGGCAACAGAGGAAAGGAAGAGGCTGAGGTCTTACTCAGGGTCACAGAGCTAGTAAGCCAGAAATCTTAGATTTGAATCCAACTCTGTTTGATTCAAAGTCCCCACTTACTCAAGCTCACTCTCCCTTATTTTCCATATTGTTATAGGAAAAAAGAAAGTGCAGGGCAATGTATAACATTGCTAGTACTTGTATAAAAGAAGAGGAGGGAAAACATTTGTATAAGTCAAATTAATATGTGCATGTTTATGAAAGCATAGACTATTCCTACAAGCTTTCCAAAGGCACTAATGGTGGGATGTAGAGAGCTGGAGAACATTAGGAGAAACTTATTCTGACCTGCACTTCTTCTGAGTTTGAAAAATTTTGTGTCACTATAAGGTGGCCAGATTTTGCAAATTAAAAATACAGGATAGGGCTTCCCTGGTGGCGCAGTGGTTGAGAGTCCGCATGCCAATGCAGGGGACACGGGTTCGTGCCCCGGTCTGGGAAGATCCCACATGCCGCAGAGCAGCTGGGTCCGTGAGCCATGGCCGCTGGGCCTGCACTCCGCAACGGGAGAGGCCACAACAGTGAGAGGCCCGCGTACCGTAAAAAAAAAAAAAAAAAAAAAAGATAAATAAAAAGAAAAAAAAATACAGGATACCTAATTTAATCTGAAATTCAGATAGATGAATAAATTTTTAGTATAAGAATATCCCATGCAATACTTAGGATACAGTCATACTAAACACTAAATTGTTGATTATCTGAAATTCAAATTTAGCCAGGCATCCATTATTTTATCAGGCAAGCCTACTCATGTACATATTGTCTTAGGAAAAAAGCCAATTTTTAAAATCATTTTTAATTTAAGGACTTTATGCTTCCTGCAGAACTTTAATATAATGACAGTGTTGCCAAATCCTTTATAAATCTCTAACCATTTTAGCTGTGACCATATGATTCTCCAACAACTGGTTGATAACACTAGTTTCAGTCGAGGACAAAAATCAGACAGCTTCTTTCGTTTCTTTTAGAAACAGAAACTAATTAATTAACAAATCATTTTACTTTTCAACAAGTTGTACTGGTATATGTAGGCACAGCTTTTGTGTAGTAGAGAATCAGTGCCTGAAACATAAAACAAATCATTCTGCCCAACACAGATTATATGGCAACTAACAAGTGAAAATATGTCTTACGCTAAAAATAACTCTACTAAGAGAAACTGCCCCAAATGCATACAATTTTCTAGTTATCTTAAACAATTCTGACTGTAAAAGGAGTACACCATTAAAAGAGCTTGCTGCAATGGTTTGTGGCTAGTCCAAGTCACTTAGCGTCTGCTAATGCATTTAAATTTAGCACTTGTCTCATTCTCAGCTGCCTCAGCACTACCTGAAGTTAGCAGACAAGTACAAGGCTGTAGTCATTTGCAGGTAGTTTGTCATAAAGTCAATTGGCCATGACAGCAAAACTTACACTTGCAGTCATAATTCATACTCTAGGGTAACGTTACTGAACTACTGTTACTGAACTACTGCAAGAGCACAGAAACATCCAACTACCCACCAACATCATGCAATCATCCAACAGAAAAGTCAGCTCTTCTTAGCATTTGTTCTTTAGAACTTCTCCCTCATTTTTACAGGCTTGATCTAAAAAGCATTTGTGAACAAAACCTTGCTTTCAAGTTGACATTTATGAATCTCCCCGAATTCCTTCAGTAGACTTTATTAATTCTTTTTTGCTCCCCCAAATCGAAGAAAATCAAGTTTCAAAGAACCTTGCTTTTACAGCATAAGGCAAATACTGATTGATGGTCTTGTCCTTCCTTTATAAAATGAAAAGATAAATTACCTACCCAAAATGAATATGCTGAGGGGGCCACAGGGTTATAAAAGAACTCAAATTCTGTTGTTTATTGATTCAGCAACTCACGGGGCTCCTACATGATGAGCATGTTGTTAGGTGAGAGAATTAGAGGAATGGGGACACAGTCTGGGAACTCACGGGCCAAATGAATGTAAGAAAAAACAAGTAAACAGACACTTAAAATATAAGAAGACAAGAGAGGGATGCCATCAAACCCAAACTGAAGAGAAAGGGAAAGCTTCCCGGAGGCAGAGACCCCTGCATAGAATTCTAAAGAACAGGTGGGAGTTAGGGCAGAACGGGTGATAGAAGAGCTCCCAACATAGAGGCAAGAGTACCTAGCACCCTTAGGAGCATTGCAAGTAGTTACTTATGCCTGGACCAGGCCTGAAGGAGAAGGAAAGACAGAGGTGATGAGGCTAGAGATGTGGGTACAGGCTAAATCACTGAGGGCCCTGCATGCCATTCTTGAAGAGTTTAGAGATTTAATACTGAAGCTTGTTTCGGTACAGTGAGTGACACAATCAAACTCTGTTTTAGAAAGATAACTCTGGTGATAGTGTGGAACACCTATAAAAGGGAAAAAAAAGACTGGAAACAAGAAGGTCAGGTAATAGGCATTTTCAAAAATAGAGATGAAAGTGAAAAATAAATGAAAATGGGAGACAGATTTGAGGAATTAAGAGCTGTAAGCAACAGGACCTGGTAAAGTGGAGGTAAGGCAATCCCAGCTTTCCTGCTTGAGATATTGATCGAATGGTAATACTAACCACTGAATAGAGAATATAAAAAAAAAAAAATAGCAGGTCAGTGGTATGACTGTTCTAGAAATAAAGCACTATAGTGATCAAGAGTTTAAAAGGCTGGGTTATACAGTACCTCATAACACTGTGACGGACTGAACTGTATGCCTCCAAAATTCATATGCTGAAGCTGTAACCCTCAATGCGATTGTATTTGGAGATAGCGCTTTTAGGAAGTAATTAAGGTTAAATGGGATCATAAGAGTGGGGTCCTAAACCAAGAGGACTGATGGCCTTATAAGAAGAGACAGATATCTATCTCCCTCTCTCCCTCCTTCCCCCACTCTTACCCTCCTTCCCCCTCACCACATGCAAGCACCAAAGAAAAGCCATGTTTTTTCTTTGGAAGGACACAGTGAGAAGGTAGCCATCCACAAACTAGAAAGAGAGCTCTCACCAGAAACCAAACCCTGCCAGACCTTGAGGTTGGACTTCAGCCTTCAGAACAGTGGGGAAATAAATTCCTGTTAAGCCACCCGGTCTATGGCATTATTTACAGCAGCCTGAACTAATTAATACAGATTTGAATCTTCCCACAGCCCCTGCTCCAAGGAATATACCATTACACACTATGATATGCCCCTTTCCTTCAACCATAACCAGGGGAACAAGGGGTGGGCCCCTCACCCAAGGAAAGACAATCTAAGTGCTGACCTAAAAGGCAGAATTGGGCTACAGTCTCTCTCTTGGGAACTAGAGAGAATAAACCAATTAGCAGTGGAGCTAGAGTGGAAAAGATAGAAGGAGCATGAGTAAAGAATGAAGAGGCTAAGATGGGGCACATGCCAGCCTGAGTTAAGAGAGACCAAAACAAATAGAGACATGGGTAAAGACAGAAGAACACAGCTGACATTAGGAGAGAGGCAGGTATTCTTTGGGAGACCCAACACAGCCAGTGAGAGGGAAACAGAGTAATTGGTCCCTAAGATGCACGGTCACTGACATCCATTCTTACAGTGCACTCCATTTTGCCAGAGGTAATTAGTATGAGTCTCTGTTTGTTCCATTCAAACACACCTAACTATTACAGGCTGCTTTGGTATAGCATCATACTATCACATCCCAAACAAACCAATATCCTGCTTAAGAAGTACCCTTCCTCCTTTAACTAATTCATGTGGATTCTCTACTTCCAATAAAGATTTGAGGGAGCTTACAAGCAAAGATAACTTTAATAGGACCACTGAGATAATTAAGATTTTACAGGGAGATAGTTACATCGGAAAAACAAAGCATAAGGAACTGCTACTATGGTGGGTGAATAAAATACTATATTCAGTTTTGATCAGAGCCTGAGAAAAGCTATCAGGTTTCAATCAAACAAATCATAAATCCATTGTTGAAAAAGGAATGTGAGATGCAACTGACAAGGTTTCATTCTGTAAATGAAACCACAGTAACTGTGGAAAACATTTACAAATAATGCAAATATTTCTGGCTAAAACATTCCAGTCAAAGAAGAATAGAAATACTTTCACTTCAAACTCTACTAGAAAAATAAGCCAAATATGCATGTTAAAAATTAAAAGTAACACTTAAAAAACAGAAATGGAATCTATAATTTATAAACCAGGAGGAAAAAAGAAGGAACAAAGAGTACTAAGCAATCTAGAAGAGGCTGGGAACAGAGCAGAAAAGAAAAAAGATAAAAGCATAGTAAACAAAAATCACAAGAGGACTGAAATAAATTCAGATATCCATATTCCCAACAAATATAAATGGGTTAGACTCATTCACTAAAGAACAGACTCACAATCCATATCTCAAAAATGAAAATGAAAGTTCCAGAATACAGTTTGATGTCACTTAATCTATAATTTTTACAGAATATAAAATAATAATATATGCTACATATAAATAGGTATATATGTGCTTTCATCATTTCAACAATGAATTAAAAAGATATTCTAAAATTGCAGTTATGATTACTTTTAGGAGTGGACAGATGGAAGTAGTAGCTTTAGATCAGAGAGAAGTCAAAAGGGGACTTTAGCTTTCTCTATTTTTTTTTAGGAAACTATACTTTTAGAATGTTTAAGCTTATATATGTAAAAAGTAATTGGGTTGAAATATTTATGGATAAAATGGTGAAATGTCTGGAATTTGCTTCCAAAAAATGAAAGAGGACAGAAGAAATAAGACTGGCCATGAACCTGTGGCTGTTAAAACTGAATGATGGATACATGAGGATTCACTGTAATATACACAGTGTAAAATGTACATTTTAAGTTTTTCATAATAACAATTAGAAAAATAAGAGAGTGTCAGTAAACATATGAAAATGTTAATACCTAATTTTGGAGGATGGGACTAGAGCTGGTTATTTCCTTCTTTATTCACAATATTTCTCAAATTCTCCCTAGCATCTTTCCTCAACAAAAAAAGATTTCACTTCAAACTACTAAATTACTTGGAAAAAATTTTTTACCATTGGTAAATGCTACCAGAAAGATAATTTCTTCAGGCTAGATCAATTATACTCCAACAAAATGAAAGGAAATATTATGAGAAGACTTTTCCAAAAATTAGTATCATATAAGGAATTTTCATTTTCACCATTAAAAACAAAGCTTTATTCTGATTTTCTGATGGCTACTCTGCTTCTAGTTTTACGAAGCCCTTTTAGATAACAGCCTTAGAAGCAGATCTTATGGCCCCGGATTAGCCAATTCCTTATGACAGAGCTAGCAGCAGGCAAGAAGTGATGAATGACTACTGCTGTTCTAGTTTTGAACATATACACAGTGCAAACCAAAATCCCCACCTTTGGAAATTGATGGGTGAACCCAAGAGAGTACATAAATATAAATGTTTCAATTGAAAGAAAACTTATCTTTCATGCATACGCAAATGACGATTCAATATTATGAACATTCATATAATATATCTAAGCTAATACTATAATACGGGCAAGTGGCATATTAATCCACAATTATGTGGACATACATAAATTACAATCATTACTTTGACTAAGAATCCACATACTCTAAACAAATTTTGGTGAAAATAATATCAACTTATTCCTTTTCCTAGGAATTTCCTAATAGGGAGAAAAAAAACCTATTGAAAAGGAAAATATATATAATTTAGATATTAGGATATTTTATTACTTCTAGATACACTTACACGACAATGTGTTTATACTAACAAACATGGTCACTGGCTATATTTTCGTTTTGAAAGCTACTTCCTTTTATTTTTAAGATTGTTGGATTGAGGTGGAGGGCTAACTGTTCTTTCAAATAGTATAACATGTTCTATCCTTAACTGCAGATTCCCTAAAAGCACAAAGATACTAACTTTAAAAGGACATTTCACCAGATTAATATCCAATTCCAGAATTACACACTTATATTTTGTGATGCTTTTGAGTCAAATTCCCTTATTAACTGCTCACACCTAAAGGTGAAGTCAATTTTATGGTTGAAAGGAGCCTCAAAAAACATGTAGGTCACAGACAAGCTCAAGTTTGCTGAGGTTTGGTTCTACAACAAACCAGTGGTGTGTCAGGCTGCTATATATTACTCAACTGGCTATTTGAAAGGCTGAACTTTTTTTTTTAAATATACTAGACAAACCAATTCCATTTATATTCCATTGTATTAAATTTATTTCCTTCCTCCTCCACCATCATCCATATTTTTTTAAAAGAACAACCAAACACATACACACACACACATTTTCTCTCTCACTCGCGCGCGCTCTCTCTCTCTTTCTGTCTCTCTCTCTCTCTCCTAGAGAACTAGAGATTCCAATACCTTCTCTCTGGGCACCCATTTTTACATATTTTCCAGCCGTAATGTTCTCTCTTAGTACATTCCTACAGGACAGGGACCCTCTCCCCAAATCAACTCACACCAAATATGGTGACTCAGAAAAAAGATTTAGATGCTTCTGAGAATGAAGATTTAGCCTCGCTGTTCTCTCCCTAGCCAAACTCAGAGGAATTTACATTGTTGGGCAGTTTACCCGTTTGCTACCACATTTTCAGTGCTACGAGCCAAGATGCAACAGGCTGTGCACGTTTGTTGGACAGAAACAGGCAGGGGGATTCCTCCAATGGCTGCCCTGCAGGCGAGCAACATCAGGCAGACATCAGACTCCAGAGGCAGCTAGTCGCACATAAAGCACTCACTCCAGCCACATAATTGTCTTGGGGGAAACCAAACATGTGCAGGAGGATTAACTCTGTGCCACAGAATTCTCAGGTGTTATTCCTACAGTGGGCAACCAATTCTCCAGAGAAATTACTTCATGCCTCTGCCTCCTGCCCTTTTGCCTGCCTGGAATGAGGCAATTCTCCAGTGGATCGGGCCAACAGTGTCCTCGGTGCTTAGAAAAAGCATGAATACTCAAAGCGTCCCCATGGGACCCTGAAACATGGCCTGCAGCTGCTCTGTGTTAAGACTGATCAACTGCAGGAGGAGGTAACAGATCTCTGTCATTCCTGGCTGCCCTCTCAAGGATGATGAGTTTGTGAGATCTCAGTGACAATACTGGTGCAGAACAAAACAATACGTGGCTTTGTCAGTTGTGACTCAATGATTCCTTAGGGTAAGGCCCTAAAGAACAGTGCAGAGACAACCTTTCCAATACAGATAAAACTGTGGAACTCAGAGACGGGAGGTGACAAGAATATTACAACCACGCTGCTTCAACTTACCTCCCCACTCAACTAATCCATGCTCTTTACCAAAGGTCATTTCTAGGGCTTTCCCCCATAACTTTTAAAATAACTCTACTTCCACCATTTCCAAATTGCTTCTCCTGTTCTGGAATCTTTTCTACAAAAATGATGAAGCATCGTCTATCACATGGCCTACTTAGCTATCATTGAGCTCTAAGTACTATACATAATTAGATATTTTTATCTTTCCACATCAATCAGTGCCTCCTAAATTCAGTTTGTGGCTTTCCTGATTTCCCTTTGCTGAATTTGGATGGGAACAAAGATAAAGTTTACAAACTTTACTCAGAAAAGGGCAGCCTCAAATTTCTAATAGGAAATCCTCTGGGAAGAAAACAACATACTGTAGTGATATTTAACGTGGCTGTTTTCCTCTCCTGGACTATGCCTGTGGTGACTAGAGGTCTGCATCCCCTGTTGGTTTAGTTCCAACTCTTTGCACAGAGGAGAACCAGGCATATATGAGAAGAGCTTGTGAAAGATCATGCTCTCTTGCTCTGAGTCCATTCTTTGTAATAATTTTCATGAAGAAATTTAGAACCCTTAAGTTTAGCTGGCAGAAGAAATCAAATTTGCAGTTACTAACACTTAACGATTTCAAATATCTTATTTGAAGACATCAGAAAATTTTGTGAGCTTTTACTCTTTCCAAAACAACTTGCTAACACATTTTACAGATATGGAAGTAGAAGGTCAAAGAGACTACTAACTTCCCCAGTGTCACATAACTCACATCTTTTATTAAGGAATTGTATTTCTATATCCATTATTATGTGAGGGTACTGAAAAGTCTAGGTAATAAAACATCAACAATTATCTGAAAGTTTCAGCCAAAAATAATCTTAATTTAGCTACAAGAGGATTTGGGGGCAGAGAAGAAGGGAGAAAATAATAAACTTAAAAATCTTACTCCATCAGAATGGGTGTCTATGCTAACTCAATTCCCTCAACAATAGAATGTTTAATTTTCCATGTCATTTTGCTGATTTAAAAAAAAAAAGCAACTTCATTCTTCAGGTACAAATTCACCACCAAATACTCCCTTCAAGAACCAAAGGTTTCCAAATATATACTCACCACTAGAGTATCTAAAATGTAGGCTTGGTTGTAATCCACAAACTAAAGCAATAATTTGTCATTTAAGACTTTTTAAACATGCTATTCAATGACAACTAATAATAAAACTGCATATAAGGGGGCTTCCCTGGTGGCGCAGTGGTTGGGAATCTGCCTGCCAATGCAGGGGACACGGGTTCGTGCCCTGGTCCGGGAAGATCCTACATGCCACGGAGCAACTAAGCCCGTGAGCCACAACTACTGAGCCTGCGTGTCTGGAGCCTGCGCTCCACAACGGGAGAGGCTGCGACAGTGAGAGGCCCGCGCACCGCGATGAAGGGTGGCCCCCGCTCGCCACAACTGGAGAAAGCCCTCGCACAGAAACGAAGACCCAACACAGCCAAAAATAAATAAATAAATAAATTTATTTATTTTTTAAAAAAGAAAAACTGCATGTAAGAATTGGTTGCTATTACATCCACTATAATAATAACTCTTCCAGAGAATAAAATAGTCCATAAGTGAGTTTTTTAGACAATGAACCAGCATTATTTTTACTGTCTGAAATGAAACCACTTATGAAATGGCTTTCATATATCCGTCTTCTTAAACAGAGCATATGTGCTTCACAAACATACACCCATTTTCAAGTAAGAAACCTGAGGCTCAGAAAGATGAAAGTGTTTTCTCCTACATTCAGGACGCTTGTAAGTACGAGTGCTAACATTAAAAGCCAATCCCATTCATCAGAGCCAAGTCCTTTCTACAAAATCATAGCTCTGTGCTCTAATAATACTACTACAGGAAAGAAAATAGCTATTTACCTTCAGATGAAGTAGCCTCAGGCAGAGCTTTCAGAGTTCCCAAGCTGTTTTATAAAGCTCTCTTGAAAAAATACTCTACCATTTTACTAGCTGTGAGATCCTGGGCAAGTCACTTAACTTCTCAGAGCTGCTGCTGTAAAGTGACATTAACAATAACATATGCAAAGTGCCTGGAAGTAAGAGGCATATAAAAGCTGCTGCTATTTATTATTTTTGTCTTCTAGTGTCTGCTGTTTCCAATTTGCTATGTAACTCCTTAACATGAGTGAAAATTGATCACTTCTGAACTGGGACTTGCAAACTGAACCATGTCTTACCTATGCAGTAAACAAAGCACATGGCTTTAGGATAGCTTTCCCATTGCTGAAAACTATCTGTACTTTTTGTACTATTTAGGATCCCCCTCTAAAGTACTTCAAAGAAGCAGAAATGAACCCAAAGAAACTGTAATCCAAAATTCAGCTTAGTCAAAGAACTGACACTTAGAAGTATTAAGTTATCAACCAGAGAAGACAGAGGGAGAGGGAATAGGTTTGGTTTCTGGCAGGACACAGATAAACAAATGGGAGGAAGGGAATAATGAGGTGAGGAAGCTGAAACGGAGAAGAGACAGAAAGCTGGAGGGCAGCAAAGTGATTTAGAAAACCCTGAGAAAATTCCTTAGCACTTACAAGGCCAAGAGGTGGCGGGGGCTACTAAGGTCACAGATGCCCAGAAGAAGGGAATCATTTCCCCTGCCAAAGTGAAATCTGATCTCAAAGGAAAACCTCGAGCTCTATCTTCTCTAACCCGCCAACTAGCAAACACAGTAAAACTCAGTACATCTGAGTTACTGTCTTTGTGACTCAGCTGTCAGAATCCCATGAAATAAAAGTATGTGAAAGTGCTTAGAAAATGGGAAGCAATATAGAAGCATTAGGCATTATTTTAAGAACAGTATCAGCATCAGAATGGCTGATACCGTTTCTTATCCCTAATTTTAAGAAAATGAACAGCAAAAAATATTATATATACACAGCACTATGTTAGCAAGTTTTAAATAAGTGCTCCCATTTCCCTAGGCATAAGGCACAGGCAGAGTTAGCATGAAGATACTTGCATGGGACACTTCCGTTCTCATACAAATAAATATGCACTTTCACATCTCATTTTGTATTTATAATTCTGCTTTAATTTAAGAAAGCATCCTAAATTCTATAAGCTTTAAGCCCCCCAAATCTGTATTGCCTCTACCACTGAAGCATATGGCAAAACAAAATAAAGAGAGGTACCTAGCTTCTGAGCTCTCAATTTAGTAGAAAACAGTAAGTAATGACACTGCAACAAGATGTGCTAAATTCTGGGAGAGTACAAAGGAATCCAATGCTATCAGAATGAGTCAGAAAAAAATTGGAGATGTGACAGGTGAACTGTCCTGAAAGACATGCAACTTAGGAGAATATGAGGGACAGCCAGGAGAGGGAATGGCATCTCTTACTAACGCAAGGACATCTGCTAAGGCAATGAAACCAGAGAACTTAATGACAATGGTTCTATACTACAGGGCTACCACACTAGATAGAAGAGAGGAAAGCACTGTCCCAAGCATAGCTCCCTGGGACTATGCCCTGCAGGGAGATAGCAGTGCATTTTAGATACATGGGGCAGGGGTGGCAGGGAAGAGGGGGGTTACTAAAATTTCTTTTCCAGAAAAACAATTCTGGCAATAGGCTAAATAATTCACCAAAAATACAAAGAACTAATGGGACGTCCCTGGTGGTCCAGTGGGTAAGACTCCAAACTCCCAGTGCAGGGGGCCCAGGTTCAATCCCTGGCCAGGGAACTAGATCCCACATGTCAAAACTAAGAAGTCTGCATACTGCAACTAAAACCCGGTGCAGACAAAAATATATATATATTTTTTTTAATTCTTAAAAATAAAAAAAGAACTAATAATAGTATAGCCAGATGTTAGGCTGTTAAAAAAGCCCAGTCAGGAAAGAATGTGAGCCAAGATTAATGCAGTGGCAAGAAAAAACTAAAAGAGTTGACACAAATACACTCATTAGAGAGAATTAAAATGACCAATGACCACTAGACATGAGTTGGGGGCAGGCATAATGAGCAAGTGACAGCAACAAAGGTTGACTCTCAATGTTTCTAATCTGGGAAACTAGAAATACTGGAGCATCATTAGCTTAAACAAAGAAAGAAAAATGTCATTTAGAGGAAGAGGCCAGAAATGCACATTGGACATACTGAGCTTGAAATGACTCTAGAAAACAGGAAATAATAGAACTTAAGTTCCGGGAGAGCAGGGACGTTGTTGGGGTTTTTTTTGGGTTTTTTTTAATTGTTGTTGGTTCCTTTTTCTCAGTGGGCTGTCACCAGCCCTAGAAACAGTGGCTGGCCCAAAGTAGGCACTCAGTAAATATTTGCTGAAATGAATGAATTGACTACATATGTGAATCTAAGGAGAAAAGAACTTAGAGATGTAAAGTCAGGGAATCACTGGCCTCAAGGTGTTGCTGAAGATAAAGGAGATTAATCAGGGAGAAGGTAGAGATTAACAAGAGAAGAGAATTGAGGTTGGAATCCTGGGAAACATGGACATTTAAAAAGTAGAATCTAATGCATAAGAATTATTTTAGGGGTAAAAATCAATTAGAAGTAAGGACTCTTCATGCTTTAACAATCTAAACATATACTACACTCACAAAACTCCCACTCTGGCCAACACGCTAGGCCAGGTTAGTGTTTATTTAGCTGACCCTAAATAACACTTATTTGACATCACTTTGATTCCTATACTAACGTAAAAACAAATTACTTATGGAAGATAACCTTAATCAGGTCAAGTTAAATATAGGAGAAGATCAAAATATCTTAAACAGACATCAAACAATCACCTGTGAGAATAAATTAAAATTTTAGAGAGGACCTTCAAGATGGCAGAGGAGTAAGACGTGGAGATCACCTTCCTCCCCACAAGTACATCAGAAATACATCTACATGTGGAACAGCTCCTACAGAGCACCTACTGAACGCTGGCAGAAGACCTCAGACCTCCCAAAAGGCAAGAAACTCCTCACGTACCTGGGTAGGGCAAAAGAAAAAAGAATAAACAGAGACAAAAGGATAGGGACGGGACCTGCACCAGTGGGAGGGAGCCGTGAAGGAGGAAAGGTTTCCACACACTAGAAGCCCCTTGGTGGGCGGAGACTGCGGGTGGCGGAGGGGGTAAGCTTCAGAGCCACAGAGGAGAGCGCAGCAACAGGGGTGCGGAGGGCAAAGCAGAGAGATTCCCGCACAGAGGATCGGTGCCGACCAGCACTCAGCAGCCCGAGAGGCTTGTCTGCTCACCCGCCGGGGCGGGCGGGGCTGGGAGCTGAGGCTCGGGCTTCGGTCGGAGCGCAGGGAGAGGACTGGGGTTGGCTGAGTGAACACAACCTGAAGCGGGCTAGTGCGCCACAGCTCCCAGCAGGGAGTCCGGGAAAAGTCTGGACCTGCCTAAGAGGCAAGAGACCATTGTTTCGGAGAGGGGATTCCTTCCCTGTCTGCCCACAGAAGACAGAGCACCACCTAAACAAGCTTCAGAGATGGGCACAAGCTGTGACTATCAGCACGGACACCAGAGACCAGCATGAAATGCTAAGGCTGCTGCTGCCGCCACCAAGAAGCCTGTGTGCGAGCACAGGTCACTATCCACACCTCCGCCTGTGCAGCCCACCACTGCCAGGGTCCCGTGATCCAGGGACAACCTCCCTGGGAGAACAAATGGCGTGCCTCAGGCTGGTGCAATGTCACGCCAGCCTCCGCTGCCTCAGGCTCACCGGTCATTCCAATTATAACTACTGTACTGTTCCCTCCCCCCAGCATGAGTGAGCCAGAGCCCCTTAATCAGCCGCTCATTTAACCCTTTCCTGTCTGGGAGAAGAACAGACACCAGAGGGCAATCTACATGCAGAGGCGGGGCCAAATCCAAAGCTGATCCCCAGGAGCTGTGCAAAGAAAGAAGAGAAAGGGAAATTTCCCCCGTGCAGCCTCAGAAGCAGAGGATTAAATCTCGAAAATCAACTTCATGAACCTGCATCTGTGAAATACCTGAATAGACAACGAATCATCCCAAAACTGAGGGGTGGACTTTGAGAGCAACTGCAGACTTGGGGCTTGCTTTCTGCATTTAATTTGTTTCCAGTTTTATGTTTATCTTAGTACAGCTACTACCGCTTGTTATCACTGGTGGATTTGTTTATCGGTTTGGTTGCTCTATTCTTTTTTTTATTACTTTCTAATGTTTTTTATTTTAATAATTTATTTATTTATTTTTAATTTTATTGTATTTCTTTTTCTAATTTGTTTTTTCTTTCCTTTCTTCTCCCTTTTCTTCTGAGCCGTGTGGCTGACAGGGTCTTGGTGCTCCAGCCTAGTGTCAGGCCTGAGCCTCTGAGGTGGGACAGGTGAGTTCAGGACATTGGACGACCAGAGACCTCCTGGCCCCATGTAATATCAATCGGCGAGACTTCTCCCAGAGATCTCTGTCTCAATGCTAAGACCCAGCTCCACCCAACGGCCAGCAAGCTCCACTGCTGGACACCCCATGCCGAACAACTAGCAAGATAGGAACACACCCACACATTAGCAGAGAGGCTGCCTAAAATCATAATAAGGTCACAGACACCCCAAAATACACCAGCGGATGCAGCCCTGCCCACCAGAAAGACAAGATCCAGCCCCACCCACCAGAACACAGGCACCAGTCCTCTCCATTAGGAAGCCTACACAAGCCACTGAATGAACTTCATCCACTGGGGGCAGACACCAAAAATAAACAGGAACTATGAACCTGCAGCCTGTGAAAAGGAGACCCCAAACACGGTAAGTTAAGCAAAATGAGAAGACAGAGAAATATGCAGCAGATGAAGCAGCAAGGTAGGAACCCACAAGAACAAACAAACGAAGAGGAAATAGGCATACCTGAAAAAGAATTCAGAGTAATGATACTAAAGATAATCCAAAATCTTTGAAATAGAATGGAGAAAATACAAGAAGCATTTAACAAGGACCTAGAAGAACTAAACAGCAAACAAACAATGATGAACAACTCAATAAATGAAATTAAAAATTCTCTAGAAGGAATCAATAGCAGAATAACTGAGGCAGAAGAATGGATAAGTGACCTGGAAGAAAAAAGAGTGGAAATAACTACTGAATTGCTGAATAAAGAAAAAAAGAATGAAAAGAATTGAGGACAGTCTCAGAGACCTCTGGAACAACATTAAATGCACCAACATTTGAATTATAGGGGTCTCAGAAGAAGAAGAGAAAAAGAAAGGGACTGAAAAAATATTTGAAGAGATTATAGTTGAAAACTTCCCTAACATGGGAAAGGAAATAGTCATTCAAGTCCAGGAAGCACAGAGAGTCCCATACAGGATAAATCCAAGGAGAAACACGCCAAGAAACATATTACTCAAACTATCAAAAATTAAATACAAAGAAAAAGTATTAAAAGCAGCAAGGGGGGGCTTCCCTGGTGGCGCAGTGGTTGAGAGTCCGCCTGCCGATGCAGGGGACACGGGTTCGTGCCCCGGTCTGGGAAGATCCCACATGCCGCGGAGCAGCTGGGCCCGTGAGCCATGGCCGCTGAGCCTGCACGTCCGAAGCCTGTGCTCCTCAATGGGAGAGGCCACAACAGTGAGAGGCCCGCGTACCACACACACACAAAAAAAAGCAGCAAGGGAAAACAACAAATAACAAGCAAGGGAATCCCCATAAGGTAACAGCTGATCTTTCATCAGAAACTCTTCAAGCCAGAAGGGAGTGGCAGGACATATTTAAACTGATGAAAGAGAAAAACCTAAAACCAAGATTACTCTACCCAGCAAGGATCTCATTCAGATTTGACACAGAAATTAAAACCTTTACAGACAAGCAAAAGCTAAGAGAATTCAGCACCACCAAACCAGCTTTACAACAAATGCTAAAGGAACTTCTCTAGGCAGGAAACACAACAGAAGGAAAAGACCTACAATAACCAACCCAAAACAATTAAGAAAATGGTAATAGGAACATACATATTGATAATTACCTTAAGTGTAAATGGAATAAATGCTCCCATCAAAAGACACATACTGGCTGAAGGCATACAAAAACAAGACCCACATATATGTTGTCTACAAGAGACCCACTTCAGACGTAGAGACACAAACAGAAAGAAAGTGAGGGGATGGAAAAAGATATTCCATGCAAAGTGAAATCAAAAGAAAGCTGATGTATCATTTCTCTTATCAGACAAAATAGACTTTAAAATAAAGACTATTACAAGAGACAAAGAAGGACACAACATAATGATCAAGGGATTGATCCAAGAAGAAGATATAACAATGGTAAATATTTATGCACCCAACACAGGAGCACCTCAATACATAAGGCAAACAGCGATAACGGGAAATCGACAGTAATAGTAGGGGACTTTGACACCCCACTTACACCAGTGGACAGATCATCCAAAATGAAAATAAATAAGGATACACAAGCTTTAACTGACACATAAGACAAGATGAACTTAATTGATATTTATAGGACATTCCACCCACAAACAACAGAATACACTTTCTTCTCAAGTGCTCATGGAACATTCTCCAGGATAGATCATATCTTGGGTTACAAATCTAGCCTTGGTAAATTTAAGAAAACTGAAATCATGTCAAGTATCTTTTCTGACCACAACGCTATGAGACTAGATATCAATTACAGGAAAAAAACTGTAAAAAATACAAACACATGGAGGCTAAACAATACACTAGTAAATAACCAAGAGATCACTGAGGAAATCAAAAAATACCTAGAAACAAGTGACAATGAAAACATGATGACCCAGAACCTATGGGATGCAGCAAAAGCAATTCTAAGAGGGAAGTTTTAGCAATAAAATCCTACCTCAAGAAACAAGAAAAATCCCAAACAACCTAAACTTACACCTAAAGCAATTAGAGAAAGAACAACAACAACAACAAAAAAAACCAAAGTTAGCAGAAGGAAAGAAATCATAAGGATCAGATCAGAAATAAAAGAAACAACAGCAAAGATCAATAAAACTAAAAGCTGGTTCTCTGAGAAGATAAATAATTGATAAACCACTAGCCAGACTCATCAAGAAAAAAAAGGGAGAAGACAAATCAACAGAATTAGAAATGAAAAAGGAGAAGTAACAAATGACACTGCAGAAATACAAAGAATCATGAGAGATTACTACAAGCAACTACATGCCAATAAAATGGACAACCTGGAAGAAATGGACAAATTCTTAGAAAAGTACAACTTTCCGAGACTGAATCAGGAAGAAACAGAAAATATAAACAGACCAATCACAAGCACTGAAATTGAAACTGTGATTAAAAATCTTCCAACAAACAAAAGTCCAGGACCAGAAGGCTTCACCGGCAAATTCTATCAAATATTTAGAGAAAAGCTAACACCTATCCTTCTCAAACTCTTCCATAATATAGCAGAGGAAGGAACACTCCCAAACTCATTCTATGAGGCCACCATCACTCTGATACCATACCAGACAAAGATGTCACAAAAAAAGAAAACTACATACCAGTATCACTGATGAACATAGATGCAAAAAATCCACAACAAAATACCAGCAAATAGAATCCAACAGCCCATTAAAAGAATCATACACCATGATCAAGTGGGGTTTATCCCAGGAATGCAAGGATTCTTCAGCATATGCAAACCAATCAAGGTGATACACCACATTAACAAACTGAAGGATAAAAACCATATGATAATCTCAATAGATGCAGAAAAAGCTTTCGACAAAATTCAACACCCATTTATGATAAAAACCCTCCAGAAAGTAGGCACACAGGAAACTTAACTCAACATAATAAAGGCCATATATGAGAAATGCACAGCAAACATCCTTCTCAATGGTGAAAAATTGAAACCATTTCCACTAAGATCAGGAACAAGATAAAGTTCTCCACTCTCACCACTATTATTCAACACAGTTTTGGAAGTTTTAGCCACAGCAATTAGAGAAGAAAAAGAAATAAAAGGAATCCAAATCGGAAAAGAAGTAAAACTGTCACTGTTTGTAGATGACATGATACTATTCATAGAGAATCCTAAAGATGCTACCAGAAAACTACGAGAGCTAATCAATGAATTTGGTAAAGTAGCAGGATACAAAACTAATGCACAGAAATCTCTTGCATTTCTATACACTAATGATAAAAAAATCTGAGGTATTAAGGAAACACTCCCATTTACCACTGCAACAAAAAGAATAAAATACCTAGGAATAAACCTACCTAAGGAGACAAAAAACTTATATGCAGAAGACTATAAGACACTAATGAAAGAAATTAAAGATGATACAAACAGATGGAAAGATATACCATGTTCTTGGATTGGAAGAATCAACATTGTGAAAATGAGTATACTACCCAAAGCAATCTACAGATTCAATGCAATCCCTATCAAACTACCAATGGCATTTTTCACAGAACTAGAACAAAAAATTTCACAGTTTGCATGGAAACACAAAAGACCCCAAATAGCCAAATCAATTTTGAGAAAGAAAACGGAGCTGGAGGAATCGGGCTCCCTGACTTCAGACTATATTACAAAGCTATAGTAATCAAGACAGTATGGTACTGGCACAAAACAAAATAAATCAATGGAACAGGATAAAAAGCCTAGAGATAAACCCACACACATATATATGGTCACCTTGTCTTTCATAAAGGAGGCAAGAATTTACAATGGAGAAAGGACAGCCTCTTCAATGAGTGCTGATGGGAAAACTGGGCAGCTACATGTAATAGAATGAAATTAGAACACTTCTTAACACCATACACAAAAATAAACTCAAAATGGATTAAAGATCTAAATGTAAGGCCAGACACTATAAAACTCTTAGAGGAAAACATAAGCAGAACACTCTATGATATCAATCACAGCAAGATCCTTTTTGACCCACCTCCTAGAGAAATGGAAATAAAAACAAAAATAAACAATTGGGACCTAATGAAACTTAAAAGCTGTTCCACAGCAAAGGAAACCATAAACAAGATGAAAAGACAACCCTCAGAATGGGAGGAAATATTTGCAAACGAAGCAACTGACAAAGGATTAAATCCCCAAAACGTACAAGCAGCTCATGCAGCTCAATAACAAAAAAACAAACAACCCAATCCAAAAATGGTCAGAAGACGTAAATAGACATTTGTCCAAAGGAGATATACAGATTGCCAACAAACACATGAAAGGATGCTCAACATCACTAATCATTAGAGAAATGTAAATGAAAACTACAATGAGGTATCACCTCACACCAGTCAGAATGGCCATCATCAAAAAATCTACAAACAATAAATGCTGGAGAGGGTGTGGAGCAAAGGGAACCCTCTTGCACTGTTGGTGGGAATATAAATTGATACAGCCACTATGGAGAACAGTATGGAGATTCCTTAAAAAACTAAAAAGAGAACTACCATACGACCCAGCAATCCCGCTGCTGGGCATATACCCTGAGAAAACCATAATTCAAAAAGAGTCATGAACCACAATGTTCACTGTAGCACTATTTACAATAACCAGGACATGGAAGCAACCTAAATGTCCATCGACAGATGAATGGATAAAGATGTGGCACATATATACAATGGAATATTACTCAGTCTTAAAAAGAAACGAAATTGAGTCATTTGTAGTCAGGTGGATGGACCTAGAGTCCGTCATACAGAGTGAAGTAAGTCAGAAAGAGAAAAACAAACACCGTATGCTAACAAATATGTATGGAATCTAAAAAAAAAAAAAAATGGTTCTGAAGAACCTAGGGACAGGACAGGAATAATGACACAGATGTAGAGAATGGACTTGAGGACACAGGGAGGGCGAAGGGTAAGCTGGGACGAAGTGAGAGAGTGGCATTGGTGTATATATATACATATATATGTATATATATACACTCTACCAAATGTAAAATAGATAGCTAGTGGGAAGCAGCCGCATAGCACAGGGAGATCAGCTCCGTGCTTTGAGACCACCTAGAGGGGTCGGATAGGGAGTTTGGGAGGGAGATGCAAGAGGGAGGGGATATGGGAATATATGTATATGTATAGCTGATTCACTTTGTTATACAGCAGAAACTAACACAACATTGTAAAGCAATTATACTCCAATAAAGATATTTTAAAAAAGAAAGAAAAAAGCTGACTAATCTTATAATAGGATAATAAAATAATAAAATGACACTGTAGAAAAATATTACTTTAAAAGTTAAAGAACCATATAAAAATTTTTTTAAAATTTTAGTGGAATCAAAAATACTCCAGCAAGCTCCACGGTGAAATAATATCTACATACACGGAGGAGAATACATGTAAAAAATATAAATCAGCCATGATGCTCTCTTATTTACCTCCACACTAAACCAAAACAAATTCACCTCTGGATCTTCCATTAACTGAATATGCAAACATTCAAGAAGAAATTAAAATTTCTCCACAATAATAAAAGTAGTGTTTTTCATAATCTGTACTAAAGACTCACTAGAGAGAACTCTGTATCCCTCTGAAAGCAAAGAGGTGTCACTGTCTAAATCAGGTGATAAGCTCGTCAGGCAGTGGTAGTGTACACTCCTGAGGATACACTGATGAAAGTCAGCCAAAGACATGACAACTCATATCATGCTGGCAAGATTCCAAGTTGCTCAGAGAAGGGAAAAATATTTAAAGAAGTCTGAATTAATATGAATCTACCCAAACACAAACCTTACCCATATAAGATAAATAAGCATGGACCAATTCAATCCCCCAATTACTAACTCAGAGATAACTGTAATAGGCTACACTATTTAGTCACCCTATGTAAGTCTATAGGACTCACTAAGGTCATCTTGACAACCTGGTATTTCCTCTCTGAAAACAATTTAAGTGGTCTCATTCGGGCTTCCCTGGTGGCGCAGTGGTTGAGAGTCCGCCTGCCGATGCAGGGGACACGGGTTCATGCCCTGGTCCGGGAAGATCCCACATGCCGCGGAGAGGCTGGGCCCATGAGCCATGGCTGCTGAGCCTGTGCGTCCGGAGCCTGCGCTCTGCAACAGGAGAGGCCACAACAGTGAGAGGCCCGCGTACGGCAAAACAAAACAAAACAAAACAAAAGTCTCATTCTCTTTCAATAAACGTGACTATTTGCTTCTTAATTAACACATCTACTATTTAACTACATGCATTAACTGTATTTTACTATGGTATTCAAAGGACTGTTAAAATTAAGATTATAAACCAACTTTTACTTTTGTAATAATCCAGACAGCACATCTGCTTTTAATGGTGTTGCTGCATTGGGGTTTGTGTTTTTTTTATTGTTTAGCCACTTAATTTCAATCAAGTGATCAGAAAGTAGAGACAAACACATAAATGTTAAAAATGGCCTGAAAAACCTGAATGACCCCAGTAAGAATAACATGTTTTTATAATATAATGACCATCCTTTCTCCAATTTTTGGTATGTCTGATGATCTTAGGTGTAACATATAATGAATGGCAATTATTTGTATAATTCAGGTGCCAAATTACTCCTTTGTTATCCAAATCACTATAGGACTGTCACATAAAGTGGTCACAAGAAGTGACCAATAAATCTACCAAAAATTATAAGAACTACCAAAAATATGCACGTGGGTCAGGAGAATTAGGCAAGCAATCTGGAAATAAAGTTTTGGGCTCAATATTGAAACTGACTTCACAATGTAGTATACAAAAGCTTGTGGAAAACCTCAACACTCACATGACTTAAACAAAATTAATCCCCTGATATTTTCAAAAATTTGAAAAATTTAAATCTCCCTATTTTACAATTGCCAGGTTTTTTAAATAAAATATGATTTACATATTTTTGAACTTCATGTAACATTAAATAAGGGTACTTAACTTTTATGTTGATCCAAAAGGAGCATGAATTTAAGAAGACTGAATAAAACTGTCAAATACAAAAGTCTGACACAACATAGTTGAAACCAAGAACAAGTACACCACAAGACAATGGATGAAGTATAGGAGAATTCTAAAACTATTTTAAAAACTCTGAATGGTATATCCATAAAATGAACTCGTTCTCATTAATAAACAGTAATAAACCACGAGGACAGGCAACAAGGATGAATCCTAAAATAAACGGTGAAGCAGTCAGACAAAAAGAACACACTGTATGATTCCATTTATTTAAAGCTCTAGAGAATGCAAACTATAGTGAGAAAAAGCAGGTCAGTGGTTACTTGGAGATAGGGAAGTAGGAGAAGCAAGAAAGGATTACAAAGGGGCATGAGTAAAATCTGCAGGGGATGGATATGTTCGCTGTCTTGATTGCGAGGCTGGTTTCACAAGGGTCCAAATTCAACAAACTGTACACTTTCAATATGTGCAGTTTATCATATGTGAACTATAAATTATACCTCACTAAAATACTTAAACAAGCCCTCTCCCCTCCTTGAGAGAAGGGGGAAGCCTAAACGTCCTGAGTTTAGCACCCAACTGAACGTAATAGCACTGCCTAGGGGGCAATAATCCAGGCCCAGGGGCTGTTAATATAGATAGATATATGTATAGGTGTACATTCTGCAAAGTTTATAGCATAAAGAGGCATTCCAGTGCTGTACTTTTCTCAAAGGGAACAGGATGACTACACTCAATACTCCCAGGAAAACCGTGAATGTGGTAGAAAGGAGGGAGAGGGCGTCAGGCAAAACTCCACTGAATCCTATAGTTGAGGCCCCTCCAGCGCTACAGCAGGAAATAAATGTTGCCCAGAGGCAGGTTTCATGCCTGACTTATTAAAATGAAATACCCTTGAAAGACTGGGGGAAGAAAATGGGAACATCTGGTCTAAACCTTCTTTAACTTTATCCAGTAATGCCTTAGACAAACGACCTGTTTGGGAGGGGTGCCTAGCAAAATATAAGAGAAGCTGGGCATACCTTGTATAGATCAGAGAAGACCTTTTAAACTGTAAAATAATCTTTAATATTTATGGTTCTGTCATCACAGTTTTGTTAGTGTAGTGATGTCTTATAAGCACAGGATAACAGACTCCCATGACCATTTTCTTCAGCACGTTCCCTGAAGCAAGGCACGCTAGGGACCACCTAATTATCAATACATAATGTAAAGTTACTGCAAACTTAACTATAGGTCTATGGAACATTTAATTTTAAGCCCAGATCAAGAATTACAAATGCATTCTCCACTGGTGTCCTGTGTGCCATATGGTAGTTAGGCATATTATACCTCCTCAAAAGAGTCAAGAGACATTGGTTCAAACAGGTGCAATTAATGTCAGTTCAAACGTATGGATGTTTAATAATCTCAAATCATGTTATCCTCACTGAGAGAAAGGGCAGTTACTGAAAACTACTGACCAATGGCTGTACTTGTTCATTTGTATATCAAAATAAGTTAAGCATTCCCGTTTCACAAAATACGTGTTTTCTTTGGGGAGGGATAGTACCTAGGTGACAGAATTGCAGCTAAGTTTTTCTGCTTCTTTGCAGTTGTTTATGTTGTCCATATTTTTTAAATGTGCTTTTTTATCATCAAAAAAAGTTACTAAAAGAAAGAATTACCTTATGTATTTTACTATAACTATAGTTTTAAAACATAAGCAATAGAGTAAATGAAAAGTATCCCAAAAGGTATTCATACTATCAACATTAAATCATCAACACAAACTAAATAGGTTTTTCCTTGAGTTTTTGTTTTGGTTTTTTGTTGTCTAGTAGCTGATGTTTCTGTCTTTTCCTTTCTTACAAGTGTTTTCTTTTTCACTTTCCCCTCCTGCATTTAGTTATGGCACCCTAGATCTGGAGGTAGAGTGGTTTACAAGAAAATAACAATGAATGTTGATTTTGCAGATCTAAGTTAAACCAACAGGAGGATAAAGACAAGAATTCCCTCGACCAAACAAATTTAACCACCACAGGCAAGAAGAAAAAAAGCCAGAATTTAAGCCTTGTTTTACCTTTTTTTTTTTTTAAACTCAGCTGTCCAAATTTGGAAGAATTGCTTTAACACTTCTCTAACAAATATAATTTCAACGCTTCAAAAAGTTTTTTGTTACTTTATGATATAGGATATAAATTACTTTTTAAATGATATTTTTCCAAAAAGGGGAAGATATTTCTGGGGAAAAAAGACTACGCCAAATATCTGCCCATAAAAAATGCATACAATATACACACAGTTTTTAGGTCAATATAATTTAAATTATAAATTTTACTGTTTTAATCACACTCCAAAACCATCGTGAGATGTTTACAACGCTAATATTTCATCTTTGCGAATTTAATGTTTTACTCATTTTGTGAGAGATAGAAGAAATATTTTAAGAAAATTGAGGCTTTTATGAAATCCTTGAAAAGAAAACTAATGCTCTGTCTACAAAAAGGAAGGGCCAATTTTCCAGTGAACCAGAAGAAAGAAAACAAGTGGCCTCAGGCCAAAGATAAAATACCTTTTTCCTCACATAGTAGTTTCCCTTTCTTTCCAAACATCAAATTACCACAATACAGCTTAGTTATACCACCACAATAGCCTCCTACAGGACCTCCCTCCCTTATCCTAAGCCAGTCCAATTCTTCAAGGTCTCACCAGTTTACAACCTACAGTCTGTGCGAGCCTTACATTCTCTGTAAGAATTTATGAATTGTTTCCTCCCCAAAGTCATATTTTGAAGTCCTAACCCCCAGTACCTCAGAATATGACTATATTTGGAGAGAGGGTCTTTAAAGAGGTAATTAAGGTTAAATGAGGTCACTGGGGTGGGCCCTAATCCATCTACAAGTTGCCAGCAAGCAACCCAATGTTGATGTCTAACTTCTTTAATCACTGTAACTTTTACTACATGTAAAACTTTTTATTCTTTCCTGTGTGTGTCTATTTTTCCAACAAAGACAGTAAGCTTCCAACAGTATTTATACTGTGTTCTCCCGAGTGCCTAACCCAATTCATTCAACATACCTCCTAATCCATCTATTACCATCTACTCAATGAGTAACTATCTCAGATCTTCTTGGGAAGTGTTTCACAGGAAGGCAATGGTATCAGTTTTCTCTATCTAGAAATAGTTCATCTCCTTATTCTTATTCACCCATGTGGAACCCCACTATAATTATTTAATTATAGTACATTAACTTTACCATACTAAACATCATTTCCAACTGTATTTATAGTGATGCTCTTTTAAGCAGGAAACTAATTTACAAGAAAAAATAATACCTTTCTTGTTATAAATATGGGGTTGATAATGTATGTAACAATGTAACAATATCAAATGAATTCCTACTTTAGGCCAAACGTATTTTAAGAGCACATATAACTGTTTGGGAAATACAATTGGTGATATATCATCATTCACATGCACCATCAAGCAGTCCTGAATTCCACAGGAAGTTGTTTGCTTCTTTACTCTGAATCAGAGAAGCTTTTGCTGATAGATGTGTCATTTGCTCTAGCATATATAGGGACATTTCCAACCCAATATGTCAATTCTACCCGAAGATATTTTGTGAAAAGCACAGTTACTTTGTGCATATTATAAATATACAAAAGGGAGCCAACCTGCAACTCAACCTGAATCAAATCTATTATGTCAGACTTGAGATGTAATCTGGAGAAAATAATCTGCTCTTAACTCACGACAGTATCTTCCAGGCAACTGTTACTTGCCAGCTTCTAAATCCCTTAATCTGAACCCTAGACAATGGGTCCATTTCTTTGTTTGTAAAGCAGAGCCTCTCCACTTCATCAGCTAAAGGCTGAACGCCTGATCAATGCAAAATTACATTTCAAGGATTTCCCTGAATGTCTCCAAGCACCACGCCTTGCACAGATACAGTAAACTCTGGGGAGAGCCTCTACTCCCTCACCATATATATGCATTTAAAAGATATCTGGGGCTTCCCTGGTGGCGCAGTGGTTGAGAGTCCGCCTGCCGATGCAGGGGACACAGGTTCATGCCCCGATCCAGGAAGATCCCACATGCCGCGGAGCGGCTGGGCCCGTGAGCCATGGCCACTGAGCCTGCGCATCCGGAGCCTGTGCTCCGCAACGGGAGAGGCCACAACAGTGAGAGGCCCGCGTACTGCAAAAAAATAAAAAATAAAAATTAAAAAAAAAAAAAAAAAAAAGATATCTGAACTACACACAGAAAATCCTAAAGATGCCACCAGAATACTACTACAGCTAATCTATGAATTTGCAAAGTAGCAGGATACAAAATTAATGCACAGAAATCTCTTGCACTCCTATAAACTAATGATGAAAAATCTGAAAGAGAAATTAAGGAAACACTCCCATTTACCATTGCAACAAAAAGAATAAAATACTGAGGAATAAACCTACCTAAGGAGGCAAAAGACCTATATGCAGAAAACTGTAAGACACTGATGAAAGAAATCAAAGACAATACAAACAGATGGAAAGATATACCATGTTCTTGGATTGGAAGAATCAACATTGTGAAAATGACTATATTACCCAAAGCAATCTACAGATTCAGTGCAATCCCTATCAAATTACCAATGGCATTTTTCACAGAACTAGAACAAAAAACTTTACAATTTGTATGGAAACACATAAGACCCTGATAGCCAAAGCAATCTTGAGAAAGAAAAACAGAGCTGAAGGAATCAGGGTCCCTGACTTCAGACTATACTACAAAGCTACCGTAATAATCAACACAGTACGGTACAGGCACAAAAACAGAAATATAGATCAATGGAACGGGACAGAAAGCCCAGAGATAAACCTACACACGTATGGTCACCTTATCTTTGACAAAAGAGGCAAGAATACACAATGGAGAAAAGACAGCCTCTTCAATAAGTGCTGCTGGGAAAACTGCACAGCTACATGTAAAAAAATGAAATTAGAACATTTCTTAACACCATACACAAAAATAAACTCAAAATGGATTAAAGATCTAAATGTAAGGCCAGACACTATAAAACTCTTAGAGGAAAACATAGGCAGAACACTCTGTGACATAAATCATAGCAAGATCCTTTTTGACACACCTCCTAGAGAAATGGAAATAAAAACAAAAATAAACAATTGGGACCTAATGAAACTTAAAAGCTGTTCCACAGCAAAGGAAACCATAAACAAGACCAAAAGACAACCCTCAGAATGGGAGAAAATATTTGCAAGTGAAGCAACCGACAAAGGATTAATCTCCAAAATTAACAAGCAGCTCATGCAGCTCAATAACAAAAAAACAAACAACCCAATCCAAAAATGGGCAGAAGACCTAAATAGACATTTCTCCAAAGAAGATATACAGATTGCCAACAAACACATGAAAGGATGTTCAACGTCACTAATCATGAGAGAAATGCAAATCAAAACTACAATGAGGTATCACCTCACACCAGTCAGAATGGCCATCATCAAAAAATCTACACACAATAAATGCTGGAGAGGGTGTGGAGAAAAGGGAACCCTCTTGCCCTGCTGGTGGGAATGTAAACTGATACAGCCACTATGGAGAACAGTACGGAGGTTCCTTAAAAAACTAAAAAGAGAACTACCATACAACCCAACAATCCCACTACTGGGCATATACCCGGAGAAAACCATAATTCAAAAAGATACACATACCCCAGTGTTCACTGCAACACTATTTACAATAGCCAGGACATGGAAGCAACCTAAATGTCCATCGACAGATGAATGGATGAAGAGGTGGCACATATATCCAATGGAATGTTACTCAGCCATAAAAAGGAATGAAATTGAGTTATTTGTGATTAGGTGGATGGACCTAGAGTCTGTCATACAGAGTGAAGTTGGACCTAGAGTCTGTCATACAGAGTGAAGTAAGTCAGAAAGAGAAAAACAAATATCGTATGCTAACGCACATATATGGAATCTTAAAAAAAAACAGTACTGATGAGCCTAGTAGCAGGGCAGCAATAAAGACGCCGATGTAAAGAAAGGACCTGAGGACACAGCAGGGGAAGGGGAAGCTGGGATGAAGTGAGAGAGCAGCACTGACATACATACACACTCCCAAAAATAAAATGGATGGCTAGTGGGAAGCAGCTGCAAAGCACAGGGAGATCCTCTCGATGCTTTGTGATGAACTAGAGGGGTGGGATAGGGAGAGTGGGAGGGAGGCTCAAGAGGGGATATGGGGATATATGTATACGTATAGCTGATTTACTTTTTTATACAGCAGAAACTAACACAACATTGTAAAGCAATTATACTCCAATAAAGATATACCAAAAAAAAAAGTATCTGAGATGCAAATAGGACTTCAGCCGCCAAACAGGGCATTGTATATATGATAGGAATTTGGAGTACAATAGAAACTGACATACATCTCTCCCCTAGCAACAACAGTCAGGGGGCTCACGCGATGAAATGAAGGAGTGTGTTAAATGGAGAAAGGAAACCAGAAACAAGAGAGGGGAAAAGAAATACTGAAAGGAGCCAAGGAAAGGGAGGGAACACATGTAAGAGTTATGGTACGCATCTGAGCAATCTAGTAGTAATGTGTTGAGACAAACTTCATCAATGTTTTTGTCTGTTTTTGCAAATGGCATAGGCAAGACGAGTGGTGAAGGGTCAAGGGGCTCCCCAAACTAGCTCTGCCTAAGTGACAACTTGCCTGTGGAAAGGAACTTATGACAACCCCTAACCCCTGCCTCTCTCTACCTAAATAAGCAGAACTATAATTCTCAAAGCTGCTCAGGTAACAGCTAGAAGTCACCAGAACTCACTGCAGAGCACCCAGAGATACAGCTATATATTGAACTTAAAATAGCTAAATATATAATTCCTGCTAATCACAAACCCCACTTCAGCCTAGATTCTTCAAAAAAAAAAAAGATACCAAAGGTTAAGAAAACTTTTTGAGAGTGAAATATGGAAATGAGAAATCCAACACATTAATTTGTCTGCCTACTGGGGAACAGTCTGCCAATTCACAGAACACCAGAAACAGGGCCTAAAAGGCAATGAAATTAAACAATACACTCATTACAAGAGGGAGTATGTAAGCAATACTTTTGAAGCCTAGTCTTGATTTGGCAACTACTTCTGTAGAGTAAGACAGTAAATTTTTCAGACTTTGAAGGCTCTCCATCTCTGTCCCAACTATGCAACTACTCAAATCTGCCACTGCTGCTGCGAAAGCAGCCACAAACAACAAGAAAGAATCACAGACAATAAGAATGAGTGGCTGTGCACCAATAAAACTATGTGCACTGACATTTGATCTTCATATATTTTTCACATGTCATGCAATATTATTCTTTTGATTTTGTTTTTCAACCATTAAAAAATGTACAAACCATCCCTAGCTCTTAAACCGTAGAGAAAAAAAACAGGCTGCAGCAGACAGATTTGGCCCTTGGCCCTTAAGGTTACAGGCCTCTGCTTTTAAGAACCCTACTGTGAACTCTGAGATGGGAGGGGGGAGTGAGGGGGCAGTGGGGGATAGAGTCCAGTCTAGATAAACCTGGCCCATTTGTAAACTAGCCCATCAGCAAGCAGGAAATCTGGGCAACCCAGACAAGATTATTCCCACCACCCTCTAAACCCTCTCAGCTCCTCCCTCAGGCAAAGGCACAGGTGCACTGCATTAGAATTCAAGCCAAGAAACTTCAAGTTTTGTTGGGTTTTAAATGCAGTCATTTACCTAAATTCTACCGGGGCTAAAGCATATATTTTACAAATTTAGATGATGCGACTCCTACAAAAAAGTTCATTGTAGTTCCCTATACCCAAATGCAACAAGTAACCCTGAAACCCACTCCATCACTTCATAAATGTTTCAGATTAGGTGTTACTTATTCTGTAAAAGGCAACCTAAATGAGGAATGCCTACGGAAACACAAATGGGATGTTTACGCCACAGCTGTCCAACAAGGCTGGATGACAAGAGTCTGGCCACTTTTCAGATTATTCCCCTCTCGACACCAAAAGAACTTGGAGAGTCTTCCTTCTAGGCTGGTGAAGTCAAGGTCCTCTTATCTGATGACACCTCTGAAGCACTAGCCGCCACCCGCACCCACTCGGCCCAAGGCCCGCAGCGTCCAAACCCGGGTTCCGCCCCAGCAGAGCAACCTCCGCAGCCCCAGCCGCTGAGATGGACGGAGACTTCCCACCGCCCCCTACTCGCCCCTGGACACAGAGCAGCAGCGGCCCCTCCCCCTCTCCGCAGTCCCAGCATGAATTTCCACGCGATCGGCAAAGAATAGCTCAGCCTTTGTGCCTCTGCAAAAGAACGCAGCAAGAATTTACACCATCACCACCGCTGAAACACACACACACACACACACACACAGACACACACAGACACACACACACACACTTCGGAACAGCGCTTCCCTACAAACATCCGGCATCCCGGGGCTGCGAAACTGCAGACAAAGGCACCCCATCGCCACGGGGTGGGGGGATAAAGGGAGAGGCGGGAGCAAAACACTCCCACCAACGCGGACAGCTGACGAAAGGGCACTGGCGCCAGGGAGAGGGGTGAAAAGTGGGGGCGGATACCAGTGAGCCGCGCGCTCTGGGTGTCCCGCAGCCGAGGCGAGAGACGCCAATCTGGGGGCGCGTCTCCCCACCCCCGCGTAACGATAGAGTGGGCGTCCGACCCGGGGCGCCGCCACCGCAGCAGACAGCAACAGGCGCCCGCGCCCCACTGCACCCGGCCCCCGTGCCAGGCCCGGGGTCCGCCTCCTCAGCACCCTTACTATGCCGCTCCTGGCGAACAAAAACACGAAACTTTTCAACCTCTTAGGATCAACAAGAGCAAAAGGAGGGGAGAAGTGGCTGAAAGAACCGGAACGACCGCTTGGGGACCCGGCGAGTCGCAAAGGAAACTTCCAGACCCCATCGTTTTCAACAGCCGGAGGAACAGCTGCTTCCCGGTAGCGCCGGGCCGCGCGGGGTGGGCGGCCCACCCCGCGCGCCGAGCCCCGGGCGGCCGCGCACCTTCCCGGCCGGTGCGCGCGCAGGGCACGAGGGCGCGTTCCGGCCTCCTGGCCCGGGCCCCGGCGCCGCTTACCCTGCTCGCGGCGGCCGCCGCCGGCGGGAACGCGAAAGGAAAGGAGGGCTGGGGAGCTGGGGTCGCCGGGGACACTGGGAGCCTCGCCTCGCCTCTCCTCGCCCACGCTCGCTCTCTTCTGTCCTGAAGTAACGTCCCGGCGAGGAGCTTCGGGAGGAACGCGCACTGACGCTCCTGCTCGACCGAGAAACTTAATCCTGCCCGGCCGCCGGCGGCCCGACGCCAGCCTCGCGCTCCGCCGCGCCCCCTCCCCCTGCGCGCGCCGCACTTGCGCCGACCGGGGCTGCCGCGGAGGCGGGTGCGGCGGCTGGGCCCGGGCTGCCAGGGCTGCGTGACGCCTTCGGCCGGCGGGGCAGCTGGCGCGCCTCGGCCAATCAGGGGGCGCGGCCCAGCCGGCAGGCCCCAGGGTTTAAACTAGCTTCGCGGGCGCTCGGCGGGGGATGTGGAGAGTGGGTTCCGCACGGTTGCTGGAGAAAAGCCCCCTTCAATGTCAATGTCAAATAAAAAAGAAGCATTAATTTGGACGAGTGTGTCCCATGCAACGTTTAGGATATACACTAAAAAATTCTTTGTTTATCTGAAATTCGGATTTACCTGGGCAGCCTGTATTTTTATTTGCTGAATGTGGTAACCTGCGGGAACCGGTAGCCTCTATTTCTAGTTTTGAGGACTTTTTTTTTTTTTTTTAATGCGGACTGCTCTCTGGTAGCTCATTAAAGCGATGAGAAGCACTTTAATGAGGATGCTTGGGGGCGGGGCTAATCTAACTTTCTAAAAAGTAACTTTTAGCGCATCAATGTCCATTCTCAGACAGATGACCCAACTAAAAAACAAACAAAAAAAAAGTGGAGGAAGGGTTCAGAATTACATTGTGCCAGGAAAAAACATACTCATTTCTATTTTGTGCCATTTAAGATTGTCTTTCTGATATTCTCAATTCCCTGAGTCCCAGGAATGTTCTCTGGGGAGGAAAATTGCTCCCTTTTTCAATACATAAGTCTAATATTAAAGTATACATCAAAGGATACGCAGAAGCCCAATTAAAAATATTTAAAGAATTTATTTTAATATCCTGAATTAAAGGTCTGTTTTTCTTTAGCAGACTTGTAAATTTGGTTTGTCTTAAAAAACCGATTTGTATTTATACAATATTCACCAACTATTTAAGGGGAAACACAGTTTATAAAATATACAAGACTTCAGAGGGAAACTGGTTTTTTTTTTTTTTTTTTTTTTTTTTTTGGTTTTTTTTTTTTTTTTTTTTTTGCGGTACGCGGGCCTCTCACTGTCGTGGCCTCTCCCGTTGCGGAGCACAGGCTCCGGACACGCAGGCCCAGCGGCCATGGCTCACGGGCCCAGCCGCTCCGCAGCATATGGGATCCTCCCAGACCGGGGCACGAACCCGTATCCCCTGCATCGGCAGGCGGACTCTCAACCACTGCGCCACCAGGGAGGCCCCTGGTTTAAGTTTTTAAATGGATATTTTCAGAAAGCTGCAAAATAGAACATTTGCCTGTAAATGACTAGGAGTTGAGTAAAGTCAGCTCAGTGCCCTAGACTGAAGAGAGTGTCTTCAGCCCAAGGACGCTTGCTCTTTTATAAACACATGAATTGGTGTAGATTTCCCCACGGGGAAACAAAAACATGGAGTAGATTTCTTCATAGTCTATGGATATTCATTTCCTCTGGGTCTTTTGAAAATGAAAATTAAGATAAAGGAAAAACTCATTTACCTTATCTTTTCCGTTGTCTCTTCAGCACATCTCTATGTTGCATAACCTTTCAATCAGCACTCTCAGGTCTCTCCATTCTGAAAAAGAGAGAAAAAAGGAGAAAAGAGAAATAGAAGGAGAGAAGAAGGGGAGGGAGGGAGGGAGGGAAGTGGGGAGGGAGGGGGGAGAGAGAGAGGGGAAACAAATAGGCTACTTCCCAAACCTGTCTCTCCCCAGCTACCACACTTTTCCCCCTCCTTCTTAGTTAAGTTTGTTGAAACCAACCAACTGCATCTGGCTTCCTGCCCCTTCATAGTACAGAACGGGCCCTTGCTAGGGACACCAGTGACCTCCCACTATCTAAATCCAGTGGATGTGTTTCTCTCCTCATATTCCTGTCTCTTCAGATGCGTTCATAACTGTTGCACTCTCTGTTCCTGAACTGTTCCCCTCGCCTTGTAATTCCAGGCAATCACTCTCTCTTGGTTTTGCTCCTTCCTCTTAGTTAGGGGCAGAAGTGTGAGACCTGAAGCTCATACAACTTGGGGCTCTGCTTTTAGAAAAGAAAAACAAAGATATCTTTCTTGTGAAAATTTTACAAAAATATATGACCATGTAAACCCATTGCTAGGGCTCCTCCCAAGCAAGAGAAGGACCCAGAATCTTCACCTTTATTAGCTGCAAAGTTGCTCTGCCTCTGTCCTCAGACCACTCTTTTATATTCTTTGCCAACTAATCTCTCCCTAATCTTTAAATGGAATTCCTCAAGGCTCAGTGATAGGCCTTCTTTTCAACTCTATCCCTAAGTCAGTTCATTCTCACCTCTAGCTTATCATTTATTGGTTAAGGATTCCTAAGCTGTTATCTTCAATGCAGACTTCTCCATCTGAGTGTTTATTTGACTTCCCCATATGCCTGTCTCAAACCTAGATTACCCAGAATGGAACCATGATATTTGCTCAGGCCTGGCCATCTTTCACAGTTCAGTGTTTCAGTGAATGGCACAGCCATGGACATTACTCCATGATTCCCACAAGTTAGGATAAACCCACTGAGATACATTCTCAACTGTACTTTTGCTTCACAGTATTCATCCTACTTTGAAATTACACATTTAGTTTATATATTTAGCTATATATGCAATGTTTCTCTTCCCACTTAGACTATAAACTACTCAAGAGCAGGGCCCACTTCACCATATCATCCTTAGAGCCTAGCAAAATGTTTCATACCTAATCAGTGTTCAGTTGACATGGAACGAATACATGAATGCAAGAATGAATGATTTGTCTATATAACTTTTTTGTTCTTGCCATAGAGTCATCTCCAGTCATCCCATTTGGAGAGTATTCTCTTATTGCTTAGAAATTCCAGAGGATTCCTCCTCTTTGAATAGCAAAGCTCTTCCATTTGTCTATTTCCAAATCTGGTCATTCTCAGATGCAAAGGAAGTAAGTGCATGAAATGCTAGCTGGTAGAAGAAGAATAGGAGAATGATTCCATAACTAGTTACTTAAAGTATTCTAAGGGTGTTAAAGGTAAAATGGCATTTATTCTATTGAACCATAGGAAAAGAGCCCAGCTTAAAGGATTTAATACCTTGGTTTGTTGCAAGTCTATAAATGAGATTAAAACAAAGGGTTGGTTAAAAAGATACTACTGTTCTGGTCTCATTTAGCAAAGCAAATTGTACATGCCCATCTTAAATGGTAATACATCAGAAGTCAAAAAGGCATTTTGCCTACGTTACTTCTTCCATAAAATTACCCAGAACTGGGATGATTCCACTCAGGAGCATCTCCTTTCGAAGTAAACCTGTATCATTTCTGCTCCATTCTCTTCTGCTTGTTCTCACCCAGAGGACCCAAGACTTTCTAGAGTGACAAGGCAGTGTGGTATATTGCACTGGTTTAAAAAAATGTTTTTTGGGCTTCCCTGGTGGCGCAGCGGTTGAGAGTCCGCCTGCCGATGCAGGGGACACAGGTTTGTGCCCCGGTCCGGGAGGATCCCACATGCCGCGGGGCGGCTGGGCCACAGAGCCATGGCTGCTGAGCCTGCGCGTCCAGAGCCTGTGCTCCACAACGGGAGAGGCCACAACAGTGAGAGGCCCGCGTACCGCAAAAAAAAAAAAAAAAAAAAAAAAAAAAAAAAAAAAAGTTTTTAAATTAAAATAAAATCTTACAGAGAAAGCCCAAGTATATAGAGGATAAAGTAGACTTGCTCTTGTCTATGGGGTGGGTTGAAACTCACTCCATGGGTACAGGTTAATAATTCTTTCTATTTCCTGTCAAGCACAGGCTCCGGGATCTGAAGATGAAGGAATTAGGAACGCTGTCTGCATCCCAGCTGTATTCCCAGGGAGGCATTCTGCACAGCAATTTGTTTTTCTCAAATTTGAGTAATGTTCAGACCATTTTTGTAAGGGAAAAGTTTTGAGGACTTCCAGGATTGGCTAGAATTATTTTTTATTATAATTTAACAAGTACAAATATCAACTGAGTACATAAAACTCTAATACTGGTGAAAGACCCAACTTGTCTACTCAAAACCTTTAATGTCTGCTATTAAAGATAGATCCTAGAAATTCCAAGTTTGATCCATCAGGTTACAAAGTTGCCTCCCAGGCAACACAGTCTTTGTTCTGCTCTCCTAACAGTGGGCCAGTCCCTCCCTCACTTGGTAGGTGTCACTACAGGGCTCACAGGTCAGCACTGTGTATGAACCAGATTCTTTCCCCAGAACTAAATGACTTTGGAGGAATTCTAACTGTGGGACAATGGATTATTTCCAAACCTTTAACCAGCTGTGACTCTTATTAATAATGCTTCATTTAAATGCAAACTACTTGATGTGTCTACATCTCCTCCTGCCTAAGGGTTAACTAATGTATAACAGATATGCATTTTTATTTATTATAGTTTGCAGAAAGGTTTTTATATTCTATCAGTGTTGGCTGACTGACTTTATGGTTTCAATCGGCCTCTAGTTTCTCAAAAGACAGAACTTTGGATACTTTTGTTTCTTCAATGTTAGAAAAAAAATAGACCATTTTAAACCATCTTTAACTTTTTTCTCTGTTGAAAACAGACAAGATTGAAAAGAGATGAAGAAGAAAGAAAAGAATGTTAGGATAATAAATATATTTGTGTCTGCAAGAAATCCATTAGGAAGAAGGAATGACTGAGAGAGAATGCCAGGCATGTGAAAAATGTAAAAATTATATCTCTTTTGAAAACATGTAGAGTAATCTGTCTCTCTTCATATAACAAACTGTTTATAGAATAGAGGCACTGAAACATACAGTGTGTCTGACTGGGTCTCATCTCTCTGAGGAAGAGAGAAAGGGCATTGGGAGGTCATGACCATCTGACCTTGACTTCACTTACTTATGTACCCACAGAATTCTGGTGCAGTGAGGAAATCTTAGGAGAAAGCAATAGGACGTAGTTATTTTTTGGGTGGAACACATCCAAATAATCTCCAACTCAAGTTTATACAAGCTAGAATAACATTTTGGAATCTCTCTCCTGACAAATATTTCTTCTGCATCATGCATAGTATGAGAGTATAAGTCCATTACCCAAGCAAAAGTCAAGACAAATAAGCAATAATGATAATGAGAAGACCTTGTTCAAGTCACATAGTAATTTTTAGGTAATACCCCTCCTTTGTGATGGCAAAAAGAACAGAGGAAAAAAATCGAGTTTTCAAGACTGCCACTGGGTCATTGGATCACACATTACCTGAAGCCCACACCCTCTCTTGTACTTCCATTTATATGAGCCAATCAGTCTCCTTTAGTTCTTAAACTAGTGTGAATTGTCTTCTGTTATTTACAACTAAAAGCATTCAAACTGATGAAATATACATATTAAGCCATTCACAGTGTTTTAGACAGGTACTTTTAACTTTCTAGGAACACACTGAGATTACCTCAGTTAGTGAGAGTTGTTAAAGAATAGTTAGGAATATAAGGAAGATGAGAGTATTCCATAGGTGAAACTCACTGAGAAATGTGACATCTTTCTGGTTATACCACAAACACGCAGAGAAAATGTAAGCTCGTTTCAGAAGATGTAGCTCTAGAGACCAGGTAGGTTTTCACTGAGTCTCTGCAATTTCACCATAATTATGATTCAGTGTAGCCCTGTCCCTATTAATCTTGCTTTCCATCTTCTTCTAAGAATATTTGTTTAAATTGGTTCCTTGAAAGTCTGGTGACCCTTAATGTTCTGATCCATTTAATAAAGAGGCAATGAACAGTTCTAGGCTCTGCACACACTGGAAACATTGTTGACCCATGTGCTTCACTTCTGAGGGAACAACACTTAGGAGACCCTAAAGTCCAGAAGGAGGAAATCTGGGCTCATAGACATTGATATGTTTAGAGAGGACATTTCTGGATGTTTATCTGAGAAATAGATGATAGATGCCTGGCTGCCAGGAGTTCTGTATGGAAGCCGTGGTGTGTGTGTGTGTGTGTGTCTATCTGTGTTTATGCACAAATGTGGTAGTGGCAGTGATGGTAATGTTGACTGTACCGATCCCCATGTTTTCCACATGACATTTATTTCTATTCTCTATCGTACGCTGTACATTTCATTGTTTCCTGCTTCTTTGTAATTTTAGTAGTTAGTTCAGTTCCCTCCAGCTGTAACACTCTTGGCTCTAGGGCAGTGCTTTTCAAACTATCTGTGCAGGGTCAAATTTTGTGTTTTAAACTTCCAATCTATCAGTGACCAATGCACTTAAAATAGATTACTAGAAAAGTGATTACATGCATGGATGTTGTATCAATGTTAAATTGCTATAAAGATATTAAAAGAAACTTTAGGGCTTCCCTGGTGGCGCAGTGGTTGAGAGTCCGCCTACCGATGCAGGGGACACGGGCTCGTGCCCTGGTCCAGGAAGATCCCACATGCCGCGGAGTGGCTGGGCCCATGAGCCATGGCCGCTGAGCCCATGTGTCTGGAGCCTGTGCTCCGCGACGGGAGAGGCCACAGCAGTGAGAGGCCCGCGTCCCGCAAAAAAAAAAAAAAGAAACTTTAGAAGTCTTTGTGAACCAGGCTATAGACCATACTTTGGGGAGCAATTCTACAGGGCCTTGTTACTCCCAGGATGGTCCATAAACCAGAAACATTTGCATTGCTAGAAATGCAGAATCTCAGTCATCACTCCAGAATACTGAATCTGAATCTTCAGTTTAACCAGATCTCCAGGTGATTTATATGCACATTAAAGTTCTTAGGGAGTTTCTACTCTTTCATCTGTTTCTTGTCTTCCAGGAATGTGCTGCTATATCTTTACCTGGAAAGATTTTTCTTCAGAGCTTCAGACAGCTCGCATCTCCTCCTCGTTCAGATCACAGGTCAAATGTCACCTCCGTGGAGAAGGCTTCTCTGGGTGCTCCAACAAAAGCATTAGCCTTTTCCATTCCACATTACCCTGTATTATTTTCTTTAAAGTGTTTATCACTATCCAAAATGGTTGCTGTCTCCCATTCCCAGCTAGAATGTAAGTTCCACAAGAGCAGAGATATCGTCTGACTCATTTTCTGTCTTTCACCCCGTGATAGTACAGTGCCTGGGAGGTGGTAAGCCCTGTCTACAAGGCTATGTACGTTACTTCTGCTGACTCATGACTTCTGCTCCCCCCTGGCTCTTCCTGCCTCCCGCTTCTCTTTATTGCTTTCTCTCCTTGTCTCTCTGAATTTGTGACAGAAAACCCAACACAAACTGGCTTTTAAATAAAACGGATGCTGGTTTATGTAATAGGAAAGTCCAGAGGAAACCCAGTAATCAGGCGTAGTTCAGTTAGGACTCCGAGCCTATTTCTCTCTGATTCTTTCAGCTGCACCCATCTCCATGTGTCAGCTTCATATTCAGGCTGGCATCTAGGTAGCCACGGCAGTCCCAGCTGTCACATCCATACAGAATGCTGTCCACAGGCCATCCAATGCACTTGCTCGCTTTTAAAAACTAAGTAAATTTCTGTCCCCCAAACCTCCGCAGCATGCCTTCAACACTCCTTAGATTGAATTAGATCACATGACTATTCACAATTCAAAATACTTATACACATATAGAGAGTGGTATAATTACAAACAATAAGATGTACAGATCTCAAGTGTTCATTTCAATCCATTTTGACAATTACATAGACACCAGAGAACCAAGATGTCAGATATTTCCAGAAAGTTGCCTTGGGTCCTTTCTAGTTAATCAGATGCCTTGCTGAGCCATACTGAAGTTGAAGGCAAAAGGAGCAATCAGGAATACTGATCCTGTCTTTATTTAAAATGTTGATGTTTTATTCATCATTTACCTTGACTTTTTTTTTTTAATTTTGCACCAAAATCTGATTTACCTTGATTATTAGGTTTTTTGGTACCCCTCCCCCTTAAATTTTGTGCTAAGGTGAATACCACATTCACTTCACTCACCTCTCCTGTTGCAGCCCTGTGGTCGAGGAGCCACTCTCTCTGCCTCGCTGTCTCTCTCAATATGATCTCTGCATGTAGCCTCTCCACATGATGGCCTCAGAATGGCCAAACTTCTTCCATGGTAGCTGAAGGCTCCCAGAGTTAAGTGCCCAAGAGAAGCCACAGGCCAGCTGCATTCCCTATCTGATTTAGCCTCAGAAGTCACCCAGTGCAGCTTCTGCCATGTTTCATTCATCACGACAGTCACAAAGGCTCACCAGGTACAAGGAGAGGGGACAGAGACTCTATCTCTTGATAGGAAGAGTGTCAAAGTATTTGCAGATATATTTTAAAACCACCATGCAACCAGTTGCTTTTACAGCAAATTTTGGGTATTAATGAATAGCCCTTATTTTTGACTACTAAAAATTCCCAACCAAATGAATGTTTTAAAAATTCACCTTACATTCAATTTGAAGTATCTCCTCTTTGCTCCAAGGTTTAGTTGGATGGTTTTGGTTTTTTTCACTACTTCCTCTCCATTCACTTGCTGCTGGTTTCTGGCTCTTCCAAGTTAAGGATAAGAAGCTGGGAATCAGACAAAAAGGAGGAAAAGTATCCTTTTACTTGGCTAGATGTTGAAAACTCTCTCTGTGGCAGTTAGCCAAAGGCTAACTCCATCTCTTAAGGGGTGATTTAGTGAGCTATTTGAAGACCTCCTCCACTCTGGCTCCCTGGACCTCTGCCCATTTTAGAGACGATGTACATTCCTGCTGACCTCCTAAGACTCCCCTTCAACTCCTGCTTTCCTGGTACACCCCACACAGATTCCTCCTCTTAGGGTCTATTCATCAAGGCAGGAAGTTCTTTGGAGAATGTGTTTCAAAATGGCACTAGTCTAGAACCACTACCTTCCAAGGTGTCTTTATGGCATCACAGAAAAACCCAGTCCATCCAAATCTGTAAATTTGTATTGGACCTGCCATCTCAAGCAATTCAAGACAGCCTGTTACATTCAAATTTTTCTAGGGGAGAATCAGACTGTCATCTGTGTGCTCCCCATACTACAGAGGACCCGATCAATTTCCTCTAAATATTTTCTCATCACACTCTGTTTTAACAGCTGCACCAGGCAAGACCTCAGTTTTCACAGCTCAGCAGCAGCCAGCCTGTGTGAGGAAATACCTCCCCTCTATCAAACAAATCAGACTTGGTGAGTAATTCTCTTGAAGCCCCCCTCACTTATCTGGGGAGATGTTAAAGAAGCAAGACTTTGCCCAGTATGAGCAATGGAAGAGAAATGTGTAGTATTTTCTACCAAGTGTACGATTTTCTCCAAAGAAAAACCCTCTCCAAAGAAAAACCACTCTGAAAAACCCTCCTTTGAATTCCTACCTCATGGCCTGAAAGTGGATGACAGGTGAAACGTGTCAGGATTTGCGTTGCAGTTCTTAGTAAGTGCCATGGGGAATGTGTCTAGTTCTTTTGTTTAGAATATGTAGAACAGATATCTCTTGGGTCCTGAGATTGGGACTTCATCAAAGTTCCAAAACAACAGAAATGTCCTAGTAGACATCAGTACTGATTCTGTTATCCCATATTAGAGTCACATCTTACAGCATCTGTTGCTGAATCATGTCCCATTTGTCTCATTTCTTGTATCAATATCAATATCAATGGTTTTAATTGTTATAGATTTATAGTATGTTTTAATAACTGGCACCCTCTCACTACTATTTTTTTCTCAAAATTCTCGTGATTTTTCTCACCTGATAGAAGAATTTTTAAATTATATACTTTAACTTATGGAAATCAAGAATATTAGATAATCCAAAAGATAATCCAAATGGAATTTGTAGTATATTTTTTCTTTTAACAGAATCTGAAGTTATTTGCATCTTTTTTACAAGTAGCAACATAGGCAGATTTTATAGAATCTATATTTTAGAGGAAAATACATAAAAGCAGTAGCAGTAGTGGCTTTGAGATGTATTTCTCCTCCCCAATTTCCCTTTAAAAATGCAATGTCAGCCAGAGGCCACTTACCAAGTTAATTCATAATAAGATATTAAGTAAGTTATAAGATCTGCTTTGTCATTTATAGCTTAAAAATACTGCTTACTTAGAAGAAGTTGGAAACTGGCTGAAAAACAGTAATAAAGAGGAGAATAGAAAAGTGAAACACTTTTAAACTATACGCTGAGTGGGATAGGGAGGGTGGGAGGGAGGGAGACCCAAGAGGGAAGAGATATGGGGATATATGCATATGTATAGCTGATTCACTTTGTTTTAAAGCAGAAACTAACACACCACTGTAAAGAAATTATACTCCAATAAAGATGTTAAAAAAAAAAACTATATGCTGCATCTAAATTATCTATTATCATCCATTCGTTCTAAAACCTTTGCCTTCTCACTATTAGTTCTTAATCTTCTCAGCGTGGTAATGATAACTGAAATTTTAAAAATATTTATCTGTGGATAAAGTGAAGGATTTAAATTATCTGTAGACTAAATAATTCACCTCTGATAGGTCTTATCTTTGTTTCCAGAGGATGATGTATTTAATGAACATAGAGATTATATTTTCTAAAAAAATTTATACTATGAATGAACATGGAACATTCCGAGTAATCTTAGTTCAGTAATGAGACTGCAAAATTGAAAAGGGCAAGGTGAAAAATTTGACAAGAGCAAACTAACCCATCAGTAACATTATCTCAAGGGAATATTTGCGATATTTCGACTTTACAGGGTTTTGATTCTTCATAATATTTTCTGAATTTTGGCTCTATATCTCTGTGATGCATGCCATGGTCTCTATGAAACAGTTTAATGATTGAAAAAAACTTGTTCTAGTTTACTCAACAGTATGGGTTTGCTTATATTTGACATCAATTAAATTTTGAGGGTTTTCTCTTATGTTGCAATTAGATTACGTATAACATGAATGACAACATGGAAGACAGAGCTTACATGAATAATATTCAGTACATTTAGTATACTATTTCTAGAATAAGAAAATTTTAAAAGATTAAATGGCATATAGGTGGAAATATGTATTATATGATAATTATGTATGTGTAGCAGGCAGGTTCACTGAATCATTATTAAGGGTTTTTTGCTTAGATATATCGGGTAAACTTGAGACAGGAGAAAGAACTAGATTGAGTAAGAACTGTTCTGTGTTCACTCTAAAGACCAGTAGGATTTAGAGCTCAGAGAAATCCAGTACTAGCTCACCAAACAAGAGGAGAAAAGAGGATCTTATGCCTCATTTCATTTAAGGCAGATTTATACCCTCTGCTCTGTTATTTCACTTTCATTAAGTAACGAATATCTCTGAACACAGTAGGGATTGGGTGATAAGGGGATAGCTGCCACTCATTCTTTAGTAAATGAGAATTGAGTACCTGGTAAGAGCCAGGCACTGAGATCCTCACAGAAACAGACTACGTAGGTCCTACTCCCAAGACACTCATATTCCAAAGGGGAAGGCAGGTGGGAATGGATGACAGCAATGCGGCTATAGTGTCAATATGGGGAGGTCCTCATCAGCATTTCTCTAAGGGCATACGAGGGCTATTGAAGGGCTTTAAGATGGAGGAGAACATCATCGATTTTATAAACCTCAAAGACCAAAAAAGCAGAGGGAAATTATCTTTTCAGGACCAGCCCTTCTTTCTCCTTTCTTTTTGAGGTCAAGTGCAGTGAGCTTGAAGCCTTTAGCCAGGTCCAAACTTAGGGTTCTGAGGCAAAGAGTGAGCCTACCACAGAGAGATGACTACAAACACGGGGGTGATATGTACATACAAAAAGTTCAGGAGTATTAGTACCTCTCTATGGCCATGTTCATAACAGTTTTCACCAAAAATCTGGTTTCCTTTAATCATGTGCACAGAATCTATTTGTTGCCTATAAAACTGGCCTAGTTCCTAACTGAAAGCCATCTCTACAACTAGTTCTCTGTTATCTCTGATTTCCAGACTTCTCAGGGTCCCCACTGACGATCTTCCAATACCTACACATACTACCTACAGCAAGGACTGTACCGTCAACACTTTCCTACTACCACTTCTGCTGCTTCCAACACCACAACTACTACCATTTCCACAATCACCTCTACTACATGCACCAAAGTAAAATATAAATTTGTACATTTTTTGCCATCATTCAGATACCCTGGAAAGCATACATTATATTGGAGAACGTCCTTGGGATCAACACCTGGGTGAGGGGATTGTGACAGAAGTAGGACTGGGCAAAGGGAAGTGTTGAATCTTGTAGTATTGAAGCAAAGCCCTCAGTAGATTCCATAGGCTACTGTGAAACTAAAATGGCCCTTTAGAGTTGTACCACCTTGAAAAAATGGGTCTGATCTTTTATAGGTCTATGGAAATTGCCTAACTTATTGACAGTATTCCCAAAGATTGCCTCAACATCATCATCCTTGCCTATATCTTTGTGGACTTTGCTTTTGTTTATTAATTTGCTTTTCCAAACATTTTCCTAATTCTGTAGCTGTCTCCCAAATAAAATCTAATTATGTCTACTAGGTTTTACCCAATTGCCCTTCTCTCCATACGCAAGAGTAAAGTGTAAAAAATGCAATGCTGAGTACAGCAAAATTAGAGTACAGCCAGCTCATCAAAGTATTCTCAAGTGGAAGGAGACAAAGACATGACCGACTCAAGCCTGGGAAAGTAAGTATAAAGGTGAAATCTAGAGGCAAGATCAGGGTTAACAAACAGGAAACATAGTTGGGTATCAGGAACAGGACAGAAACCGGAGCAGGGAAGAAATGGGAGCAGAGCAAGAATAGATCCGAAACAAAGCAGTTGCTACAAACAGCACCCAGTGACCACAGTTTGTTTTTGTTGGTCAATTAGTCCTGAATATGTGGTGAAATGGAGTTGTCAGCGTGGATTAAAAAAGACACAGAAAGGAGGCATTTTAATATTTGTGTTTATTTCAAGAGAAATGGACCAAGAACTGAACAGCCCTATTACCAGTGAGGAGGTTAAATGAGGAATTAAATCAAAAGCCCAAGAACAGATGGCTTCACTGGCGAATTCTACCAAACATCTAAGGAAGAATTAAAAACAATCCTTCTCAAATTCTTCCAAAAAATAGAAGAGGAGGGAACACTTCCAAACAAGGCCAACAATTCCCTGCTACCAAAACCAGACAATGACTCAACAAGAAAAGAACATTACAGGCTAATATTCCTGACGGACATAGATGCAAAAAGTCCCAACAAAATATTAGCAAACCGAATTTAATAATACGTGAAAAGGATCACACACCTTGACCAAGTGGGATTTATTCTAGGGATGCAAGGATGGTTCTACATCTGCAAATTAATCAATGTGATACATCACATTAACAAAATGAAGGATAAAAATGATATGATCACCTCAATAAATGCAGAAAAAGCATTTGACAAAATTCAACATCTATTTATGAAAAAACCTTTCACAAGTGGGTGTAGAGAGAATGTACCTCAATGTAATAAAGGCCATATATGACAATCCCACAGATAACAAAATAGTGAAAAACTGAAAGTCTTTCCTCTAAAATTAGGAACAAGACAAGGATGCCCACTCTCACCACTCTTTCAAACATAGTATTAGAAGTCCTAGCCAGAGTAATTAGGCAAAGCAAAGAAATAAAAGGCATCCAAATCATTAAGGAAGAAGTAAAACGGTCATTATTTGGAGATGACATGATATTATGTAAAGAGAACTGTAAAAACTCCACCAGAAAACTATTAGCATTAATAAATGAATTCAGTAAAGTTGCAGGATACAAAATCAATATACAAAAATCAGTTGCATTTCTATACACTAATAATGAACTATCAGAAAGAGAAATTAAGAAAACAATCCCAATTGCCTCATAAAGAATAAAATACCTAGGAAAATATTTGACCAAGGAGGTAAAAGATCCGTACACTGAAAACTATAAGACACTGCCAAAAGAAATTGAAGACATGAACAAACGGAAAGATATTCCATGCTCACAGATCGAAACAATTAATATTGTTAAAATGTCCAAACCACCCAAAGCAATCTACATATTCAACGCAATCCCTATCAAAATTCCAATGGCATTTTCCACAGAAATAGAACACACAATCCTAAAGTTTGTATGGAACCACAAAAGATACATTTCTTACCCATCTCTGCAGACAACATTTTTTAGGCTCCTTGGTCAACTGGATTCCAGATTAATTCCACAATGGAAGGACAGAAAAAAGGGAGAAATCAGTTTTTTGCCCTCTTGCTCTTTGCTTTGGGCAGCCTTGGGCAGTACCTTTTCTCCTTGGAGATTCCTGATCCCTCTGGATGGATACAGAGTCTTCCATTCATCATACTCTTGAGCTCTGGTAAACACTGCCTTATCTCTCTGTTCCTTCATCCCTAAGGACACTAGAGGCTTCCTATTGTAGCCAATATTTGAGAGATCTCAGCATCCCCACTTTGGTTTGTCTGCTTTCCCAACACATTTGTAGCTCATTTCTCATGTAAAATTCCTTTTATTAAACTAGCTGGCATAGGCTCTGTTTTCTTCCTGGACCTTGACACACCCACTACCTTTTTGTGTTCCCTTGCACAAAATGAGGATTGCACTGACTTCTAAGCCCTTCTAAGCCCTATATCAGCTTTTACTGGAGATTACTTCCAACCAACACTTTCCCAGCAATCTGGTACACCTATTCATGCATTCACTTAACAAATATTGATTATGCGATTATCGAGTTCGAGGCACTATTCTAATTCCCGAGGATATATACAACAGTGAAAACAATCAAAGTTTTGCTCTCATAGAGATTGCATCCTATTGTGGGGTAGGATAAGCAAGTGTCCCGGTTTGACTAGGACTGAGGGAGTTTTCCGGATGCAGAACTTTCAGTAGTAAAACTGGGAAAATTCTAGGTAAATTGGGGTAAGTTGGTCATCTTTGTGTGGGGCGGTGGTGAAGAAAAATATTTTTTTTTTAAAAAGTCAGGTGGTAGTAAGTGCAATGAAGAAGAATAAAGCCAGATAAAAGAAAGGAAAGGTAGGGTTGCATGAAGCCTCTTTTGATAGTGTGGAAGACATTTTGGATGAAATAACATTGAGCAGGGACCTGAATAACATAAGGAAACGAATACTACAGATATCCAGGTTGAGAAATCAGCCAAAGGAAAGAATATATTGCGTTATTTAAAGCTTCATTAAGATAAAAATTATTACATAAAATAGCAATCTCAGATAATACAGTTAGGTTATACGATAGAGACTACTTATTTTATATCCAATTTCATTCCTCCCTTCTCCCTTGGTGACAGAAGTCTGAGTTTTTTCAGGGTGGTATTGTTTGTTGGGAGAGGCAATCCACCACGGGCCCTGCATGTTCTTGGTGGGTATGCCAAGAATGCAAGGTCATGGTAGCTCTTGACCTCGACCATTTTTCAGGGTTGTTTTTGAAGAAAACAGGATCAAGAGCGGGCTGACTTACTGACTGCTACACAATGTTGGCTTTTTCCAAACCCCATGCATGCTCTTCTCCTGTAATAATGCAGCCCATTGCACATGTAGACTGTCATCAAGCCCATGTCATAATTCCCATGGGACTTAGGGACCAGGGTAATCTACACAAAAAGCTGTGCAATGATTAATAAAGACCCAAGAGTCCGTCTTCTGTCAGCAACCATGAAACAGTAACAGGATAACTTAATAGATTTTAAGTTAGGCAACATCAAACTACAGACTTGACTTGTGAAAAAGTACATTGCAGCTAGGCATGACCAGGTGTCTAAATTTGGGCCAAGGATCTGCAAGTAAAAATTACTGGGAGGAATTGGTGCAAAGACGGTTGAAAGGGAGACAGCTGGCTAGGGTGTACTTTGTTTTTTGTGCTTTATCTCCTCTTCCTTTCTATTGTGAGAATAAAGATAAGACGGGTGGATATCTGGCATCCATCCTGGACCACACAGTAACCTTGAGGGTGGCAGCCTACACCAAGGATGGCAGAGCAGAAAAATAGAAGAAGCTTAGGTCCCTGTTGACTTTTATGGAATTTTCATACCTATTTTAGCCTACTTGCCTGCCTCTAGATGGTTATTTTTGGTAAGAGAATAAAATATTATATCTTTGTGAGTCCTTAGGGCTCTCCTCCTTTCAGAATTTTTAAAGAATTTTATAAATTATAAATATCTAATAATTGAGATAGCAGTGGCTTTAAATGTCTCAAGAGCACTAGTAATTTCTCAGAAATGCCTCACGGACCCCTCTGAAAAAAACGATTAGTAAAATTTTGGGAGACAGAGTGTCTGTTGGGTAGGCTTCCAGTCCCTTTTCCCACCATCTTAACTAGAGATTTATTTTTTTATCTGTTTTGTATCAGCTGATCTTCTGGATAAGGTTTTATTTGAAGCAAGGGTCCACCTCTATAAGAAAGTTTGAAAACTACTGTGTTAGAGAAATAGTTTATGAAACATCATTCATGTTATTATGTAAACTTGAAATGAGGAAGCTTTATCTTAAGTTTACTATTTGGAATTAATTTGATATTTTTATAACTGTATTTGCAAGAATAGAAAATTAGTTTTAGTCGTGATGCAATGTGTTTTGGCAATCCTAGTGCATGGATTTCCATTTGTAAGTAATTTTAAAAGGTTATATTCTTCCCTGAGTACACATTTTCAAATACCTGTTATTACTATTCTACTTTGTTCATTAGTGTCTTGGGAAGAATATGGCCCTTAACGTAGAACCAGAGATTACAATGTTATCATTTTTGAGATTTTTTTTTAAACAACTACTAAGAGGACTCTGCAATTACAACACATTAAAATACTTTTACTATTGCACAAAAATAATCTTATAATAACTGCTTCAGCATTTACGATAGTAAACACAGCGAAACTTCTGATAAAATACGGAGCAGACTAAATAAGCACAAAAGATTCTTTAAGGTGATAACTTCTGGAGTGGAATATGATTTGATTCTATTTTATTTTTAAATAGTCATGTATCTGTTTCCTTTGAATTCAGATCTAATATGCAGTAATGAGGGGGGTAAGCAGTTACATAATAAACTAGCTAGTCTCAAATTGAAAGCACCATGATGTCTTTTGGATAATAAGTGTTTTTCAAAAAATTACAGTGGTGTTTTTAAAAGTTGGGTCTAGTAAAATCCTTCAGTAGCAATAATGCCATTTCTTATCTAGATGGCCACCAGAAAGGATGCTCTCATGAAACATTCAAAATGGCTCCATTTCCTTCCACTAAAGGAAGATTAGGTAGCAGAGTGATCCAGAATCAGCAACTGATTGAGGATGAATAGTAGACTGAGCGGGGATCTATTCAAAATGTTTAACAATTTGCATGACATGGGCACTAAGAACACAGGGAAAAGAGACTGGACCTCTTTATGGGAAGAATCATGTATTCATTCATGCACAAGGTCACATGATATGGGAGGGACTATTATAATTTCCTTCTTATCTTTCGTTGCCCCAGTTGGCTTATATCTCCAGATTAGAAGGCTCTCAGAGGTGGGCTAGGAGGAGGAAGCATATTTTTCTTTTGTGGAAATAACAGGTACTCCTCAGATTCCACTTGAGCTGATGTAAGATGCCTCAGAAAGATCCAAGAAAACCCAAACCATAGTCCCTACAGTCAGTAAGGACGAAGAGATCACAGTGGAATTCTGAGACTAAGTTCCTGTATCTTTGATTAGGTGTTAGAAAGTGTACTATGCAGGAAAACGTCTAATGTGATCCCTATGACTTGTCTGCCATTTCTCAGATGTCGTCTATGTTGTCTGTGAAATGGGAGTTTCTCCAATCTCTCTGATGAAAACATTCCACTCATGAACAAAGCTCAATCAGTAACATGCCCAATTATAAAATTAGTATCCCAAACTCAATCTCTTCCCTTTTATAAGCAAATGTAGTTAGTAAATGCTATGGAAGAAAAGATACTATTTATACAATCCATCAAAAGTAATAAAAAAAAAACTAGGAATAAGGTCTTAAAAACATAGGACATATATTAAAAAACTGTATTACTTGACTGACATATGTAAAAAGATTTGAATAAATGGTGAGGTATGCTTTGTTGTTAAATAAGAAGACTCAACATCATATCAGTTCCCTCACATTAATTTAGTATTTAAATGTAATTCTAACAAAGATTCCCATATTTTTTAAGAGAAAAATTGACTCAATAATTCTAATGCATATATGGGAGGATAAATATATGGAACTTCTAATTTAAGATGGTTGATAAAAACATGCATATTTGCCTCCATTCCTGAACCCCACTAAAATGAAATAAATAGATATGACCATATAAAAAGAAGTCATAAATATATAAGGGTAAATATTTTGGGAGAGGAGACAGCAATAACAAAATTCTAGAAGTTGGAAAGAGATGGAAAGCTACAAAACCACTTGATTTGCCTTGCAGACTTGGGCACCTGCTACTTGTGGAGAGTAAAACAGAACAAAAATATCAATAGCAGGATTGACAGAAAGTTACCTTTTAGCAGAAGCAGGCTCCCATCATCTGCCCCATTCCACATATCTGGGATTGTTGCCTCTTTCCCATCATGGCAGAAGACAGGGGGTTTATTTTTTGTGGAAAGTAGGACTGAAGGGCTCTGGCCTGGGGAATGTTGGGTACAGCTGAGAGCCAGGATACTGTACTGAAAATAGGGATATTAAATTGAAGGCTTAGAAAGTAATTGTTAATACCCAACAGTCTTCTCCTCAATTCAGCTTCCAGAGCAGTAACAGCTTGACCTATACTCTTAAGTGTGACATTAGAAAATTCTTTATTGAGAGCTCCAATCAATCCAAGATAAATTCCTAAATATATTGATATTATGTGCTCTCTAAAATTTTGTTAATAATAAAAATTTTAAAAACAAACTATTGTAGTTGCTCAACATTTCTAATTGTTAGAGAAATTCAAATCAAAACTACAATGGGGGTGGGGTGGGGGGGATGAACTGGGAGATTGGGATTGACATATACACACTAATATGTATAAAATAGATAACTAATAAAAACCTGCTGTATTAAAAAAAATGAAAAAAAAAAACAAAACTACAATGAGGTATCACCTCACACCAGTCAGAATGGCCATCATCAAAAAGTCCACAAATAACAAATGCTGGAGAGGGAATAGAGAAAAGGGAACCCTCCTACACCGTTGGTGGAAATGTAAATTGGTACATCTCTGTGGAGAAGAATACAGCGTTTCCTTTAAAAACTATAAATAGAGTTACCACATCATCTAGCAATCCCAATCCCGGGCATATATCTGGAAAAGAGGAAAACTTTAATTCGAAAAGATACGTGCACCCCAATGTTCACAGCAGCACTATTTACAATAGCCAAGACATGGAAGCAACCTGGGTGCCCATCAACACACAAATGGATAAAAAGATGTGAGATATATATATATATATATATATATATATATATATATATATAGTATATATATATATAATGGAATATTACTCAGCCACAAAAAAGAATGAAATAATGCCATTCGCAGCAACATGGATGGACCTAGAGATTATCATACTAAGTGAAGTCAGACAGAGAAAGACAAATATCATGATATCATGTATATGTGGAATCTAAAAAAATGGTACAAATGAACTTATTTATAAAAGAGAAATAGACCCACAGACATAGAAAACAAACTTATGGCTACCAAAGGGGAAAGGGTGGGAAGAGGGATAAATTAGGAGTCTGGGATTAACAGATACACACTATTATATATAACATAGATAAACAACAAGGACCTACTGTATAGCACAAAGAACTATATTCAATATCTTATAATAATTTTTAATGGAAAAGAATCTGAAAAAGAATATATATGTGTGTGTGTGTGTGTATATATATATATATATATATATATATGAACCACTTTGCTGTATACCTGAAACTAATAGAACACTGTAAATCAACTATATGTCAATAAAAATTATATATATACATATATAAAATAAACTATTGTAGGTTAGATTCCCCAGGAAGTAGATTCTGAAATGGAGATTACCTTGCAGGGAGTTAATTAGGGAGTATCCATGGGAACCACATCTATGGAAGAAAGAAAAGGGAAGCAAAGAGTTTTAGGGAGGGGTAGTGGAGTTGTGATCACATCTCAAGCTGATCCCATGAGAGTTCTGAAGCAGGGATGGTCCTTCAAAGGTGTCCTGCGTTATGACAAAGGGATGTGCTTATATGCCTTCATGCTGGTATCCCCTTAGGAGAGGGCATTACCTTGGTGAAGAAGTTTTCTCTAATTGAGGGCAATTTCCAGATGACAGCTGAGGACTGTCAGCAGGCAGCACGTCTAGCAGCTGGGGGGAAATAAGACCTTCAGGTCTGAAGGAGCCGGGACCACATGCCAGACTGCCATGCAGTGAATCCCACACTTGCCATGTGCACAAGTTTCTCCTTGGCTATTTAGTGTCTGTATCAGGCAGGAAAGGCTAGGTTGTACTGGAATAACAAATGATCTCCAAGTCTCAGTCACTTATAATCACAGTGCTTCTCTCAAACTCAGCTCCGATTTGAGACCTAGGCTTCTGAGGGATAGGCTCTATCAGAAATATTGCTGACTTTTGCATTTAAAAAAGAGCATTGGGCCTCCCTGGTGGCGCAGTGGTTGAGAGTCCGCCTGCCGATGCAGGGGATACGGGTTCGTGTCCCGGTCTGGGAGGATCCCATATGCCGCGGAGCGGCTGGGCCCGTGAGCCATGGCCACTGAGCCTGTGCGTCCGGAGCCTGTGCTCCGCAGTGGGAGAGGCCGCAACAGTGAGAGGCCCGCGTACAGCAAAAAAAAAAAAAAGAGCATGGCAAACCATGCACTGACTCTTAAAGCTCAGAAGTGACAGACATCACTTCTGGTAACATTTCATTGGTTAAATCATGTCACATGGCTAACCCTAACGTCATAAACAGGGGATATACAATACCCTCCTATGTCAGTTATCTATTACCCCAAATCTTGGTGACCTGACATAGTATGTATTGGTGTATTGTTTTTCATGATTCTAAAGGTTGGCTGGGCTCAGTGCAGTGACTCTTCTGCTCCCTGTGGTGTCAGTTGGAGTCAGTGAGGGGGCTGCATTCAACCAAGACCTCAGGAGAGGCTGAAACAGCCAAGATATGGCTCCTTTCCCGTAAATGGCAGTTGGTGTCAGCTGTTGATAGGAGAGCCTTGCATCTCCTCCATGTGGCTAATCTCTCCATGTGGTCTCTCATTACTCAGTAGGCTAGGCTGGGCTTCTGTATATGGTGGTAAGAGCATTTCAAAAAGGATGCTTCCCAAACCATAAGTTATCAGGCCTCTTAAGGCCTATGTCTGAAACTGGTGTCACATCTGCTGCACTATGTTGGTCAGTCTTTATTCGAGTGAGGAGAGGTAGACAGCAACGGGAGGAACTGTTGGCAGCTGTCACTGGAGGCCATCTACTCTACTTTAACAGGGTGCGAAGACAGAATTATTTTGTGAATGGTCATAATATTTTCCACTAGAGAGTCACAGAACATCAAGTATGTGAGGAAAGGCTCAAACATGAGAGAAACCTAAACCTATTGAATGAGAAGAAACTTGGAAGAAACCACACAGGAAGAGGAAAATGTAAAAACAAAACCAGAAAAACACACTTAAAGTTCAAAGAAAAAAAGAGATTTCATCCATAAAAAATAACATGATTTTTAAAAAGAGAAGACAAAAGGGGTTTTGGAATTTAAAACAATGATAAAAATGAAAAACTGCAATAGACATTTTGATTATTAAGATGAAATTTGCCAGGAGACAAGGCACAAGACAAAAAGTGGAAAATCATAGGAAAAAGATAAGAAAAGAAGAGCATCAGTCTGGGAAGTCCAAATTTACAGTAACCAGAGATGCAAAGATAGAGAACAAAAGAAACAGAGGGAGGAAAATCACTAAATAAATAATCCAAGAAAATTTCCCAGAACTAAAGATCATGAGTCTTCAGACTCTAAAGTCCCCTAACAGCAAAATGGATCAAAACAGACCTAAACCAAGGCACACGACTGTGAAATTTCAGACATTTAGAAAAAAAGATGAGTGTACACACTTCTCAAGAGGAAAAGATGTTTCATATAAAAGATCAAGGATCACAATGGCATTGAACTTAAGCAATAGTGATTCTGGGAGCTAGAAGACAAAGGTGATTAGCCTTCAAATTCCAAGAGAATAGGATTTCCAATCTATAATTCTAAACTCAGTCAGCTATCTGTTAGAAGGGTATCTAACAACAGTTTTCAAGTGTGCAGTGTCTCAAAAGATTATCTTCCACTGGTCTTATTTTTAAGGGAATAAAGCAAGAAAGTGCAAGAAATGGGACCCAGAAAGTGAAAGATTGATTAGGAGAGAGAGGAGGCAAAAGGAGATCCCAAGACAACATCTGTCTTAGAGGACAAACAGTCCAGATGAAAAAAAAAAAGATGAAATTCATTGAAGACAATGTATTTGAACAAACTGAGAGAAGATTAACACTTCTAAGAGAGAGTTTGTGTGTGAATTAAAAATGAGTACTTACATGGCTCATGTCTGAATGGCCGTCATGTAGCTTGTAGAAATAGAACCTTGAATATTGAACTATATTACACACCATGAGAGAGGAAGCATGAGTGTGGAGGGGTTCAGAGAGGCTTACAAGGGACAGAAATTGGTGATAAGCTAAGTCCTCATCTTCCATAGTGCGAAGTCAATAGATAAGTCCTACAGCCAAAATATGAAGAACTGAAACTACTCATGTTATTTAGAAGTAGACAGCGTAGCCCAGTAGAAACATCTAAAAGAGTAGACTATTCAGTTATGTAAATTAATAAATTCCCCCTTCTTTTGCTTAAGTCAGTTTGAGTTGCTTTTTCTGTTTGTTTTTTTTTTTAACTTGGCTTGTTGTTTCTGTTTTGTTTTTTACACTAAAGAGTCTTATCCAATATGTACATACACATTCTCAGATTCTGCATCAGAATTTTTGGAAAAAAGTATTTAAAAAAACTTTCTGGGTGATTCTGATGCACAGCTTAGTTTGGGAATCACTTCCCTGAAGAACAATACTCTTAGCTGTGTCCTTAGATAAGGATTCTAATGAGCTCATCTTTCAAATTCAGATGGAGATGATAGCTCATGTTCTAGTACAGCTCTCCACATTTCTTCTTATCTTCAGTTTAGGAGGCAAGATTTTCTCTCACATGCAAGTATGAAACAGTGATGATGGCGGCAGCAAGAAACATTGCTTACTTAGGGGAAAAAACACAAAAAACAAAGGACTTGAAGAAATCAGGAATTTTGTTATCTGATAAACCCATAAATTGCCTAATGTGCTTTGAACTTTTCTGCCTCCCCAACTTCCTTCACATCCCTTGCCCTAACCCTGGAGAAATGTCTTAGTGTTTTATTCTATATAAATAAAGCTCCACAAGGGTAGCACTTTTACCCTACATTCTAGGAACAATCTATTTCTTCTGCCATGAGATATTTTTCCAGTTGAACTGACTCTAAATTTACTTAATAAAATAGCAAACTGGACATTCTTTAGTTCTACTTCACCTGATGAACCAACGTCACTGCATCCCAATTCTCTCTGTAGAAAGCAGAATTTTATTACCTCTACCATATTAGAGTTGCTGACATTAAAATGGTTGTGAAATGCTTAAAGAATAAAACCACCAAACTTCTCCAGTCAAGGAGGTAAGTTCTAGTTATCAATTGCTGTATAACAAACTATACCCAAACTTAGTGGCTTAAACAACCATTTTTTAATATCTCATGATTTTGTAGGTTAGGAATTCCAGCTGGTCTGGGTGATTATTCTGTTTCACATGGCGTGAATACAATGAGTAGGATGGTCTGGAGGGTTTAAGGTGGCTTCATTTACATGTTTGTCACCTTGGCAGAGATGGCTAGAAGGCGGAGCTCAGCTGGCACTGTTGACTAGAGCATCTATACATGGCATCTCCAGAATGGTGGTCTTTGGATAGTTAGGCTTTTTCCTGACTGGCCAGAGCTCCCAGGAGGGAATGTTCCAGGAGACCTGGGCTGAAGATGCAAGGTTTCTTATGACTTAGCCCTAGAAGACCTGGAACGTCACTTCTGTTGTATCCTGTTGGTCAAACAAGTCACTAAGGCTAGCCCAGGGGTATGAGACTCTTCACCTCTTAATTAGAGGCTTAGCAAAGAAATTGTGTCCACCTTTAATCTATCACAGAAGGTATGATGACACACGTTTCTGAGCATCAGGAAATCTCTTACTACTCAGGGTCAATCTAGAAGTTATTCTTCCCACAAAAAAGGAGGGATCTGCCACTTAGATCCTTAGAAGAAGGAACAATCAAGGAGACATAAGCAAGATAAACAGACACCTGTAATAGAGACGACTTCAACAATTAAAAAGCAACACCTTTATTGGCAATAAGAATCTAGTATAGTCTCATAGCAGAGTATATCAGAGGAAACAAAAATGCAGTACAAATCATTAAAAAATACTTTACATTTAAAGTAAATAATTGAAGATGTAGTGAATAAAAAATTTCTGAAAATAGTAGTAAGGTCTTTACACATGAGAAACACTCTAGCTCAGGTGGTGAAAGACAAGAGCATTGAGGAACTCACAAAAACAGAATCTGGGCAATGAAAAAAGAAAAGAAATATGGAGAGGGCAAGAATTAAGTCAATCGTTTTAGCCACAGATGATTAAATGATCTGAGCAGTTTCTTAGCATGGAGGATTAAGGTATTATTACTATAAAATCCTATTATATTGTCTTCCTATTTGTTGTATACAAATTTTGCTTGTATTAACCATCTACCAACTGAATATCTATTTCTCTTCTCCAGGCACTATTTTTAACTCTATAACTATCTGTTGATTGAGTCATTGAATGTATAACGCATGTGTGAAGAAAAGATTAATAGTAAAGAATAAATAAGCAAGACCCCAATGATCATGTATGATTCTCACAAACCTTATAATCTGTGGGACAGGTGAAAACAGTATTCTGTCCCAACTGTTCTAAGACAATGAGCTTGACCTGATGTTCTATTAAGTGACTGTAAATTTCTTTAAAATGTCTGCTTATATTTTGTTAATATCTGAGAGATAATTATTCCAATGATGTTGACAGGATATGTGTAGAAGTATCAGGAGAAGTGCATATTCCTTTCTTTCTTATAAAATAAAAAATAATGTTGGTATTGACACTGAACATTCTGGGAGTAAGAATATCAGGCAGGTTAGGAGATTGATTCTCTCAGACTGACAGGTGTCCCATGAAGGAACTGTATTTCAGGAATAAGAAGGGAAAAATGTCACAGATTGTAATACAGTCAATGGAAAAGGAGAAAGCTGGTTATCAAATGTGATATAAAGAATTTGGGAGAAATCGTTTTTTAAAAAAGAGACTTCCCTGAGTAATGATGGAAAACTTTACATAACTTGAAATTGGGAAATAATGTTCATAGTTTAGCTTCCTGAAACTTATATAAATGTACTCTATAATGTTAATAATATTAGTTATATAGTCTGGGTAATGATCCATACTGGAGCCAGGCCAGGAATAACCATAATGAATGGTTTTTATTTGTGTAGGATTGTAATTATGCAAATTAAAACTTAGCTATAGTTACTCTTGCCTTGTTGCTGAATGGATTATAAGCACAAATATTACGGAAGATTGGAATTATGTTTTTAGTGATACATACTGTACACCAGGAAAGAGCTTGAAGTAAGGGCTGTAGAAATAAGAGTGGCTTTGGTTATCAGAATAGTTTGAGTCTGCATTTTTTTTATTGGTAGCATGGCTTCATGGAAAGACTGAAATATCTTTAGTCCAGAAAGGATTTGTCAGAATTTCATTCTTAACCTAAATATGTATATGCTACTGATTCTAAAATTAATATTTTCATATTGAAGGAAATTTGGAAGTTTCCCAAATAAAATAAGACACCTGTAATATTCACCACCTCAAGACAGCTACTGTTTACATGTATCTGCTTTACCATCCAATGTCTTTTTATGTATCTGTGTGAATACACTCAAAATTTTAGAAGTTAGTATAGCATAGTGGTTGCAAGTACAAGAAGTTGGTATAGCATAGTGGAGCCAAAGTGCTTGGATTAAATTCTGGCCTCATCAGTTTTTATCGATATGATTTTATATGATGCCTCACTTTTCTCATTTGTAACACAGAGATAATAATTATTACCTAGAGTTCTTAGAGGCATTAAATGACATAATCCTCATTAGAGCTCTCAAGGAAGAGTTCATACCCTTCTTTCATCCCAACTTAATTAGATAGGGCCAGGTTGTGGCTCACTGAATGGAAAAGAACTTTCTGTGGTGTCACATTGACACACTGGCAGAACTTGCCCGGAATCTGCCCTCTAGGGTACCAGGGCAAGATTAATAATAAAGAATGAATAAGCAAGATCCCCTGTGATCATATAAGATTTTCACAGGAAAGTGTCTCACAGGAAGCCTAGCTATAAAACTGACTGTAAGGGAAGCAAAGGTGTCAAGGGAAGCCACTGGTCAACGGGTGTTGCAGGACCCAGGTGCTAGAGAAACCTAGGAAACAAGAAGTAAACCCCTTTTCTCCTGCAATGTCTCTCCAGCACCCTCTACTGACAAAGCTTAACACTGTGCCAGACAGTAAAGGAAAAGTATTTAAAGGGCCTAGTTCCTTTTTCACATAGCAGACAAAAAGGGTGAATTTGGGTCTGAGAGCCAATATATTGATATGTGGCAGACTTTGTAAAACACATAGAACAATGCCTAGAATATAGTAAGTGCTCAAGAACTATTAGCTCTATTTTTTTCAGTCACATATGCATACATATGTGCAAAAATGGAATCATCTCTGCTGTACACATATTTTGTACCCTGAATTTTCACTTAGCATATATTATGGCTGTTTTCTTTTTTTTTTTTTTTTTTTTTTTTTTTTTTTTTTTGCTATGGCTGTTTTCATTAACATTTCTTGGAATCTCAATTTCATGTCTATTTAATTATCCATCATGTGGAAATATCATATTTAGCTATGACACCAATGTGCAGAGTGTGGATGTTCTAATTTTCAGTCTGATAAGTAAAGCTGGGTGAACAGCCATGTTTTTAATGTATATTAAATAATTTCATATGGTTAATTCCCCAAGATAGAACTCAAAGAATGGACACTCTTAAAACTTTTATATATGTTGCCAACTTTCTTTGTAGAAATATAGTTCCTTTTTATACTTTCTTTTCTTTTTGAAAATAGTGTCTGCCACAATATAGTTAATATTATATATTTTTAACTTTGATTCTTTGATAAGAGAAAAATAGTGTCTTATTGTTTGTCTTAGTTTGCAGTTTGATTATTAATGAGTTAAGACATTTGTCATTTTATACCAAATATGTGTCCATATTTTTATTGGATTATTAGAGTTCTTACAATTTTGAAGACTTTTTCATGCATAAAGGATATTAGTCCATTGTCTATTAGATTTGTAGTAAATGGATTTCTTTTTTTAATTCTACATTTGAGATTTCATCTATGTTTTTTAAAACACAAAAGTTTTCAATGTTATAATTCCTATATATTTTCCTTCATGATTTTTCCAATTCTTTTTATGATAAGAAATAAAATACTTCCATTTTTCTTAAGATTTTTTACATATTTACACAGTTTCTCCTGGTTTATGATTTTATCCATTTGATTTTTTTTTTTTTTTTTTTTTGCGGTGCGCGGGCCTCTCACTGTTGTGGCCTCTCCTGCTGCGGAGCACAGGCTCCGGACACACAGGCTCAGCGGCCATGGCTCACAGGCCTAGCCACTCTGTGGCATGTGGCATCTTCCCGGACCAGGGCACGAACCCATGTCCCCTGAATCGGCAGGTGGACTCTCAACCACTGCGCCACCAGGGAAGCCCCCTCCATTAGATTTTTAATTCTAATGCATCTGAAATTAAGTTTGGTAATTATATAAAATTGTATTTTTTCAAAATAGATTAATTATCCATCATTATTTAATAAGCTAATGTTTTCTGATTGGCTTGCAATATTCTCTTATATATACATATTTTGTTTCATTGCTCTGTTAAATTCTATGCTAGTAGCACATGTTTTTAAATGTATGCTTTATGAAAATAGAGTTTTATTATTTATACCAGTGACCATGCATCAGAGGAGTGGTACTCCTTATTATATAACACCCTTATTAATCAGTTAACATTAGTAACCCTTATTAATTGTTTGAAAAAGAATTGTAGGAAATTGTGGTCCTCCATTTCCAAAAGTTTGTTTGGTAAAATAACTCTGTTCTGTTATTATCTAGGGGATAGTTAACAAAATTGACCTAATTTAGAAAAATACTGAGATTGTGTCATCTGCATAATTTCCCTCCCTTTAACATGAATGCTTTCTTCATGTTAGGATCTACTTTATTTCCCTGCTTTTATAAAAAATATACGCATTGGACATCAGCAGTGTACAATTACACTATACTGCAGCCTGAGTGAGTTTTAATTTCAGCAGTTAATCTCTAAAAATTAAATATTTTCTAAATAATACACACACAAACACACACACACCTCCTTCTGATTATGTAAGCAATTCTTGAACACAGAAAATCAGAGAAATACAGAGACAAAAAAGAGAAGAAAATGTAACATTATTCAAAACTAACCACCAGGGAAAACCATATGTTAACACCTTGGTGCATCTCCCGTCCCCTGCCCCCAATTTTCCTCTGCATGTTTAGGAAAAAGAGAATTTTTTGAAATAGATTTATTCTACTCAATATTTTCAACAAACGCCTTTAGAGTTTATGTGGCATTTTAGTACATAACTTTTCCATAACTTATCGAATTCCATATTATTGAATATTTATTTTGTTTACAAAGCTATTGTAATGCTATGAATACTTGTTTATAGATCACTATGTGGTCTAATTACCTTCTAAGGATAAAATACTAAAAACTGAATTACTGGGCCAAAGGGTCTGGACATATTTAAGGTTCTAATCCATATTACCAGATTACACCTCATGAAGTTTATATGAATTTACGCTTTCAGCAGCTGTGAGAATGATCTTTTCTCCACAACTGTCTTTGCACTGGATATTTAAAACAGAGAGGGAGGGAAAACCCTGTTAATTTGATTAGTAAAAACATGTATTTCATAGTTAAAATACTATTTTATTTTATGGTTTCTAACTGAGTGGGTAGTACCTGCTTCAATAATCTTTAGAAAAATCTTAGCTTTTGGGGGGGGCCAGTTTTCTTTCAAAGCAACGTTAAAAGAAATTCCAATCTAAAAAATATTATGGGGCTTCCCTGGTGGCGCAGTGGTTGAGAGTCCACCTGCTGATGCAGGGGATGCGGGTTCGTGCCCCGGTCCGGGAAGATCCCACATGCCGCGGAGTGGCTGGGCCTGTGAGCCATGGTCGCTGAGCCTGCGCGTCCAGAGCCTGTGCTCCGCAACGGAAGAGGCCACAACAGTGAGAGGCCCGCGTACCGCAAAAAAAAAAAAAAAAAAAAAAAAAAAAAAAAAAAAAATATATATATATATATATATATATATATATATATATATATATAATGAAGAACTTAATGGGGATCAGGTTAAGTCTAAAACTGATTTGGGACAAAATGATATCTTCACAATATTCCAAGTGAGGAACATTTTATTCTTTAACATGTACTCAAGGAATATTTTATATTTATCCTATGTATTTTGATATTTTATATATTTAGGTATTTTGTGATTTTTGCTGCCACTGAAATTGGAATCCTTTTTTCCCTTTGGATCATCTAAAAGGCAACTTCGAGGTTAGGGAGAAGCAGTAAACGTGGTCATTAGAAGCTCAGTTTCTGTCTCCAGATTTCTCTTCTGTGTCTGGATGGTATGACTTGGACAAGCTGGTGCGCTGAATATGTCTTTTACCCCTCCAGAGTCCTCTCCCAGCTCTGTACCCTGTTCCATGTCTAGGGAGAGAGGAAGCCTGGTCTTACTAGGGCTCCCTTGCTTTCTGGCTTCCTGTTAGGTTCAGCCAGTGAGGGCACTGGCAGGAAATAAGAGTGGCAGGAAAGTGAGGGGAAGGTAATTATTTCCACAACTCCCTCCCGGCTTGGTTGTTGCCTGACTTGTGTCCTGCAAAGGGCAGCAGCTCCTGTCAGAAGTCCTCATCATTACCCTATGCCAGTCTGGAAGAGAGTCCCTCCATTTGCCCCTCAGCCTTGTAAGTGGTCACAGGCTCCTTGCTGTTGCTAATTTCAGATGCTGCAGAATCCTTTGGTGTTTCTACAACCCCGTTATCCAGCCTGAGTGTGTCATCTGCTTCCTGCTAGGATCTTGACTGAGAGGAAAAAACAAAACAAAACAAAAACAAACAAACAAAAACCACATATCCTGGCCATTTTTTTCTCATATTATTGAGAATGCCTCTTGGTTTTCACCATAATGATAGTTTTGGCAATTGATGTAAGATTGGTGTTCTACATTATGGGCAGAAAGTATCTCTTTCTTTGTGATTTTCTGAGTTTTGTCAGTTACATTTTATCTTCTGCATTTTGATATATATTGAGTTTGTTTTAAAATTGGACTATTGATGTATTCTTTTATATTCTGAAGCTTTTCTTTATCAATAAAAATCCTTTTATTCCTGGAATAATACAAATTAAATTTACTTGACTACTAATATTTCATTTGAAAATTGAAAAAATTTCTCTCACCTGGCTACCATAGGCCATCTCAAACAACAAATGGAAAAAGTAACACACTTAAACTGACATTTTCCTTAAGCACAAATCACTTTGAATAACTGGAAATCTTAGTAGGTCTTTATCACCCAAAGTCCTTTTTTGTGTTATTTCTTTCAGTTTGGAGTTCAGAAGCAAGTGGCTTGTGGAAGATTTCAAGGCATAATATTTTGGTGGGACACAGTGGGGATGGTGGGAGTGAAAGAGAAAAAATAAAAAAGCAAGGAATAAAGCAGACCTCAAAGTAATGCCTAGGAATTACATCTGAGCCAGAGTTAAGAAGGTATAAAATGATTATAGAGTGTCTTCTCCCTCGCCCCCCTTTTTTTTGGAAAAAATTACTCCGTTCAATTGTGTTTCCAATTCTATCAATCTTGGATTCAGAATGTGGCAATAGCTTGAAAGTCTATGCAATAAAAACCTTTCCTAGGTGATTACTATAATATATATTAGATCACAAAACCTAGAACATGAATTTATAGCAACTGGTAATTCCAATATTTTACATCTGTTATACCATGCTATACCATATCATTTCAAGCATGCATTTTCATTTTGGTTCACATGAATCAGTTCCATCACAGCAGAATCCTGAGCACAATATCCCCTAGGGATACAAATAATTTTATTTAATTTTAAAATAATGCTTATATATTTGGTGCCAACCCCTTGAAACATTAGAACAATAACTGATATAAACACTGAGTCATTGACATAAGGAAACACAGGCTATTTAGTTCTACTTGAAGAGACTGACATTGAAAACAGAAGTAAGCATTATGCTAAGTGAAATAAGTCAGACAGGCAAAGAAAAATACTGTAGGATATAATTTATGTGTGGAATCTAAAAAATACAACAAACTAGTGACTATAACATAAAAGAAGCAGACTCACAGACGTATAGAGCAAATTAGTGGTTAGGCGGGGGGGGGGTGGGGGGGAAATGTAGGAGTGGGGATTGGGAGGTACAAACTACTGGGTGTAAGATAAGCTCAAGGATGTATTATACAATATGGGAAATACAGGCAATATTTTGTAGTAACTGTAAATGGAGTGTAACCTTGAAAAATTGTACAAAAATTAAAAATGTTTAAAAATTAAAGACAAAGAAAAGAGAAGTAAGACTAACAAGGTTGTATCTGAACTTTTATATGAGTGTCTATTTGATTTGGTCTGACTTAAGAATAGAATCTGCAAATATTAAACTATACATTTTCATTTAAAATTTTATCAGGCAAATTCCTAGTAAAGACAAAATGTCATTATTTATAATCAAAGATAGTTACAAATGTCAAAGAAGATTTAGAATTTGTTTGAGAAGGAGCAAGTTGCTAAATGCCATAGTGGAGAGTTTACTTTTTGAAGTGTTTGCTTGTTTATCATCCCTCCTCACTTCCCATTCCCCAGTTAACGGGATGTTCCCTCACTCTGAACCCACTGGCATTTGAGAATTCCATTCCCACAATCTACTTGCTTCACAGACTCTCCTTTCTAGTACTGTTGTGGTTTACAGCTGAAAAACCAAGCGTGAGAATGTATAGTATCCAGTAAAAGCCAGCATTACTGAATGAACTTTTTAAAGCCAAGTGGGAATTGCAAAATCCGAAAATTAAAACATCTGAACATCTGTTAAAACTCGATCTGTGTTTCTTTGAGAAAAATAATAAATCTGGCCAACTCTCAGTGTAGCATCTTAAAAGAATAAACAAAGGATCTTGATAAGTAAAATTTATTTGGCAGATGGTTCAATAAGTTAGGCACTGGGATAATTCTTGGAAAGTTTCCTTAATTTCTTTGAAAAGTTAATGTAAATCTAGAAAATTCCCAAGCAACAATAAAGTGAGACTGAGGAACTGTAGTCACAAAAGGTATAAGAAGAGATGGAAAATGATGAAGATCAACCAGATTATTTATAAATAAAAGGAAGAAAAATCTGAAATGCATGTTATCAGCAAATATTTTAAGTTATCAGGAAAGTTAAAAGTTTAGTTTTTAACTTAAATTAAAGCTGTTTATTTAATTCAGCTTTATTTTTTACAAAGTGCTTCCCCCCCCCCACTCTAAGAATGCCTTTGTTAAGTTGCTTTTCATTCTCTCTTCTCTCTCTCGTATGCTTTACTGTTGTCATTTTCTCACAATGGCAAGATGAAATGTTTGTAGGATTTGTCCAAAGGTCAGGTTTCTGTAGAACATATATCATGCACATGCAAAAAGCATCACATATTCCATTATTGGTGTAAACAGCATGTTTAACTTTTACTGTCCAGAAACAACCAAATTCCTAACTCTCCTGTCATAATTATTTATCATTGTTCTTTCTATAACTTCCAAATTAAGGTGTGATGTCTTTGTCCTATACTCCAGAAATTCTTAATTTTTCCTGTGGTAGCAAATTTAAAAACCAGTAAGAAAAAATGAATATTTAGTTTTGCATGCTTCATATTAGGGAATATGATTTCATTACTGAAAGCACTGTTTTCCTAAGCCATGCAAGCATAGGTGTCAGATGGTATCAAGTACACCTGCGTGGCTGGCCCTCACCATCTGGGGTCCTGAAACACCAGCTCTATGCCTACCCACACCCATCACTTTCACTTGAAGCAAAATGAAGGAAGCTGGGCTTCCCTGGTGGCGCAGTGGTTGAGAGTCTGCCTGCTGGTGCAGGGGACATGGGTTCGAGCCCTGGTCTGGGAGGATCCCATATGCCGCGGAGCAACTAGGCCCGTGAGCCACAGCTACTGAGCCTGCGCATCTGGAGCCTGTGCTCCGCAATAAGAGAGGCCGCGATAGTGAGAGGCCCACGCACCGCGATGAAGAGTGGCCCCCGCTTGCCACAACTGGAGAAAGCCCTCGCACAGAAATGAAGACCCAACACAGCAAAAATAAATAAATTAATTAATAAAAAAAAGAACACCAAAGAAGTTTAAACATAAATGCTCTTACATATTTAAAAAAAAATGAAGGAAGCTGAGATGCTCACAAAATTCTTCTTGACCTTTGATTTTGTTCTCCGTGATATTAGATGGTGCAAATAAGGCTATTTGGTGTCCAGTTTCAAGCCATCTGGTTTTTGAGCTCCCAGCTATAGCTTTCTCAAATATGTCTGGTATTTTTGTTGAAACCATCTGGAAACATAAAGATCTGCTTCAAGTTATGAGAGGCGGCTCTCCATGAGGACACCTCCACTTGTTCACTTTTACCCAGATGCTATTTCCATGCCTGCTACCTCTCCAGTGGCAAGTTCCAATGTTGTCAACGGTCCTGTTACTTTTTAGCCATGTAGACTCTGGGCTGGAGTCGACATGAACTTCTGGGAGATTTCACTGTTCTCCCCATTCATATCTTCTCTTACACAGGGAGAGCTATGTCCCTTTTTGCTCCTCCTTTCTGGGTTGCCCCAGCTCCAGCTTCCCCCAACCTCCTTCTAGACAAACTCAATCCCTTGCCAAGATTTTCCCAGTCTGACTTTGGGAAAAGAAATAGAGCAGTGCTGACTTTAGATACAAAGTATTTCCACATAGCATTTAAACAAGTAATGATACTATGTATAATTGTTTGTGTGTGTGTGTGTGAGGGTTTCTGTTGTTCCATTTTTAAATTTTACAAAGTTGATTCATGCACATGGTAAACATTGAAAGTGCTAAAAAGGGTAGAATTAAAAGTGCATTTTCCTCCCATCCTTGATTCCTATTCATGTGGTTCTTCACCTCAGAGGACACTCCTACACTTAGTTTCCTATGTATGTTTCCAGAAATGATAAAATATATATATATCTAAACATACATATTTATGATTTTTTATACAAATGCTAGTATGCTTTATATTCTCTTTTTCATCTTGCTTTTTAAAAGTTTGTGAAATATAATAGAAATAATTCCATATCAGTATCACAGGTCTGTCTTATTCTTTTTAGTGGTTAAAGTATTTTGTTGCATGAATGTATAATATTATAAAAACAATCCTTCAGTGATGATCATTGATGATCACTGATGTTATTTCCAGTCATTTTAGTCCTACAATGATGTAGTGAGTATCTTTGTGCATTTGTCTATTCAATAAAAGCTGAAAACAAGAAGGGAAATTATTGGGTCAAAAGATGCATGAATTTTAAATCTTGGTAGAGATTGTTAAATTTCCCATCCAAGAAATACCAGTTTATACTCCTTACAACAGTGACTGCCCAGCTTCTAAACCTCACCAACATCATGTATATTTTTTAATGAAATAGTTGGATCTTGTGAATCTGGTAAATAAATATTGTCATTTCATGGTTATGCACTAAGAGAGCAAAGAGGTAAACTGTGATCTTCCTAAGAGTGTCTAAGCACGTTACTGAGTCCTAATTGTCCCTGACTCCAATCTTCACTAGCTTTGTGCCTTCAGGCTAGTTATCTTACCTCTCTAAGTCTTACTTTCCTTGTTTTCAAATCAATATTATTAGCTTACTTTGTGTTAAGTACCATTATATACATCAGTTCAGTCTTTACAACAAATCTGTAAACAAGCTATTAGTATCTTCATTTCACAGATGTGAATAGTTTTCTCATCTTTTAGACTGTGATGAAAGTGTCTTTTTATAGGATATTATGAGAATTAAATGATAAACTTCGTGTAAAACAATTAGCACAATATTTGGTTGTAACAGTATACATTATTATTGTTTTATTAATATGGACACAAGAAAAGTCTTTATCACTATAGATATGAAAGAATAGATTCTAAAAATATGCCTAGAATATTTTTTTTTTTTTTTTTTTTTTTTTTTACTGTACCGAACTTCCAAAAGCTAGAGTGAAATGTTTAATGTTAATTTCTAAGCTGATGAATTTCAGCCTCTATTTCTCCAGTTATCTGTAGGATTCGCTGCTGTCTCAACAAAATTAATTTAAATTTACTGATTTGAAAGACAAAATGTTAAATTCACTCATCAGGAGTAGGAGAGCCTGTTGCAAAATAAAATTAAAATTAAATAAGAAGATATGAATTTTCCTCTTTTTTTTGAAGGGCACAATCTAATATTCCTTTAGTCATATACAGCGTTAACAAATGATATTTTTGCCATTTTTGCTTTAGTTACTTTTTATATATCTAAGTGATTCAACATTACAAAGATGAAATCCTTCTTCTCCCATCTGTGAGAAAAATTCCTGTTCTGCCCCAAAGGCAAACCCTGTCATGAATTCAAAGCATAGCCAGGTTCTGTTTTCATATATTCACATATATTCCATTCTACAATGAATCAAACATATGTATTTTGAGATCTGTATAGAATTGTTTATTCATTTTAAGTGAGTTTAAACTTATTTATCCTGGCTTGTAATATTAGAGATTCAAAGAGTTTCCAAAATTTACTATCATAAACAATGCTACAATAAACATTCTTCGGCTATTTCCCTGTTTATGGAGAATATTTACCTAGAAGCCAAATTGCTGGGTCATAGGGAATTTGTTTTTCACCTTTACTAGACACTGATAAATTTAAAAGGTTGAATTATTCATACCTCTCCTGAAATATATGACAGTTCCTCTTTCCCCACATATTCATCAATACTACACACTGCCAACTTTGAATTTCAGGTCAATCTGATGAATATGAAATGTATCATGTTTAAATGTGTATTTCTTTGATTACTAGAGAAGATGAACATTTCATTATATATTGGGTTGGCCAAAAATTTCGTTTGTTTTCCCGTTAAGATAGTTCGGAAAAGCCCAAGCGAACTTTTTGGCCAGCCCCATATTTATAGGCTTTTGGGTTTTCTTTTCTCTGAATTGACCATTTTCCTATTGGGGTTTTTATTTTTTTGGTCTTCCTATTGTAGTCACTATGTGCTCTAGATACCAATCCTTTGGATGTTGATTATGTTGAAATATGGTTCATCTGTCACATTTTTGGGGTTACCGTTGTGTAGTGGGTGGTTTTCTGCTTAGATGTCTTAAATGTTTACATATACCAATCTTTTCTTTAAGGTTTTTGGGGGTTTTTTTTTTGTATCTTGTTTAATAAATCATTCCTTGATCCAAATTACTACGATATTTTCCTAGTATAGTTTTTAAAATGTGTATGTATTTTACATTTAGTTGTTTTTCCATTTGAAACATTTTGTTTTGTTTTGTTTTATGTGGTAGAGAGCTACTTTTATGTTTTAATCTATATGGCAAGCCAATAGTCCCAGTACCATATATCTATATACATTCTGTTTCCTCTACTGATTTGTAATGATATCTCTATCATACTTTAAGCCTCCTCAATAATTCTAATCTCTGTATTGTTTCATTGACCTATCACTGCATTGACAGTACTGTATATTAATCATTGTAGATATGTATTTCTCAATGTAAATGTTCCAATTTGTCAGAGTGTATTTGGCTACACTTGGACTTTGCTTCCATAAAAATTTTAGTAAAAGTATGTCAAGTACCAAGATAAATTATGTCACCATTTTTATTAGAATTTATATGAATTTGTCATCTTAACACAGCAAGTATTTCTGCCCATCATTTCTTGCCATTAATTCCAGACTTTTTAATGTCCTGCTATAACATTTTGTAATTTCCACACTAAAGGTCACGCATATATTTTGTTATATTTATTCTTAACACATTATGTTTTTGTTGCTATTGTAAATGAAATTTTTTTCTATTAAATTTTCTATATGGTTAGTGATGGTGATTAGAAGCATTCATTATTGATTTTGTGTGCTGCTTTTGTGTTCAACAATTTTGTTGAACTTACAAATTCTATTAATTTCTATAGATTTTTTTGAATTTTCTAGATAGACATTCACGTTGTTTACAAATAATGCATTTTATCTTTATCTTTCTATTTCTTACTTCCTTATTTTGTTGCATTGGATAGGAATTCCAGTATATTACTGAATAGCTGTAGGGTCATTCTTACTTCTTCCTGATTTACATTAAGTGTGATGCTTACCATGGAATTTTGGTGATATTCTCTATGAGACTGAGGAAGTCTACTCTTAGTTTTCTGAGAAATTTGATTGTGAATTGGCATAAAATATTATCAACTGATTGTTTTTGCATCAATAGAGAAAATTAAGTGAGATATTTTTCCTTAACTCCCTAAATATAGGTATATAGCAAATCACATCTATTGATTTTCTAATGTAAAGCCATTTTGTATTCCTGAAATAAACCACTGATATATTATTATATCACATATATATTATATGACTAATATATTATTATTTTTAATACATTGTTGGATCCTATTTATTTATTTTTTGGTAAGGTTATTTTATTATCTTTATAATTCAGGCTCAAACTGAAATTTTATGGAATCGTGTTATAAGGAGTATTTGTTATTATTTTCATTGTGTTCTTTGACAATACTCTTATTTTGTTTGTTACATCAATTTTTTTGTAACATCTTTATTGGAGTATAATTGCTTTACAATGTTGTGTTAGTTTTTGCTGTATAACATAGTGAATCAGCTATATGTATACATATATCCCCATATCCCCTCTCTCTCCCACCCTCCCTATCCCACCCCTCTAAGTGGACACAAAGCACTGAGCTGCTCTCCCTGTGCTATGACAACTGCTTCCCACTAGCTATCTATTTTACATTTGATAGTGTATATATGTCCATGTTACGCTCTCACTTCATCCCAGCTTACCCTGCCCTCTCCCCGTGTCCTCAAGTCTATTCTCTACATCTGCATCTTTATTCCTGTTCTGCCCCTAGGTTCTTCAGAATGATTTCTTTTTTTAGATACCATATATATGTATTAGCATACAGTATTTGTTTTTCTCCTTCTGACTTCACTTTGCATGACAGACTCAAGGGTCCATCCACCTCACTACAAATAACTCAATTTCGTTTCTTTTTATGGCTGAGTAATATTCCATTGTATATATGTACCACATCTTTATCCATTCATCTGTCGATGGACATTTAGGTTGCTTCCATGTCCTGGCTACTGTAAATAGAGCTGCAATGAACACTGTGGTACATGTATCTTTTTGAATTATGGTTTCCTCAGGGTATATGCCCAGTAGTGGGATTGCTGGGTCATATGGTAGTTCTATTTTTAGTTTTTTAAGGAACCTCCATACTGTTCTCCATAGTGGCTGTATCAATTTACATTCCCACCAACAGTGCAAGAGGGTTCCCTTTTCTCCACACCCTCTCCAGCATTTATTGTTTGTAGATATTTTGATGATGGTATTCTGACCGGTGTAAGGTGATACCTAATTGTAGTTTGAATTTGCATTTCTCTAATGATTAGTGATGTTGAACATCCTTTCATGTGTTTGTTGGCAATCTGTATATCTTCTGTGGAGAAATGTCTATTTAGGTCTTCTGCTCATTTTTAGATTGGGTTGTATTTTTTTTCTTATTGAGCTGCATGAGCTGCTTTTATATTTTGGAGATTTAATCCTTTGTCAGTTGCTTCATCTGCAAATATTTTCTCCCATTCTGAGGGTTGTCTTTTCATCTAGTTTAAGTTTCATTAGGTCCCATTTGTTTATTTTTGTTTTTATTTCCATTTCTCTAGGAGGTGGGTGAAAAAGGATCTTGCTATGATTTATGTCATAGAGCGTTCTGCTTACATTTTCCTGTAAGAGTTTTATGGTGTCTGGCCTTACATTTAAGTCTTTAATCCATTTTGAGTTTATTTTTGTGTATGGTGTTAGGGAGTGGTCTAATTTCATTCATTTACATGTAGCTGTCCAGTTTTCCCAGCCGCACTTATTGAAGAGTCTGTCTTTTCTCCATTGTATATTCTTCCCTCCTTTATCAAAGATAAGTTGACCATATGTACACGGGTTTATCTCTGGGCTTTCTATCCTGTTCCATTGACCTATATTTCTGTTTTTATGCCTGCACCATACTATCTTGATTACTGTAGCTTTACAGTATAGTCTGAAGTCAGGGAGCCTGATTCCTCCAGCTCCATGTTTTCTTTCTCAAGATTGCTTGGGCTATTAGGGGTCTTTTGTGTTTCCATACAAATTGTGAATTTTTTTTGTTCTAGTCCTCTGAAAAATGCCATTGGTAGTCTGATAGGGATTGCACTGAATCTCTAGATTGCTTTGGGTAGTACAGTCATTTTCACAATGTTGATTCTTCCAATCAGAGAACATGGTATATCTCTCCATTTGTTTGTATCATTTTAAATTTCTTTCATCAGTGTCTTATAGTTTTCTGCATACAGGTCTTTTGTCTCCTTAGGTAGATTTATTCCTAGGTATTTTAATCGTTTTGTTGCAATGGTAAATGGGAGTGTTTCCTTAATACCTCTTTCAGATCTTTCATCATTAGTGTATAGGAATGCAAGAGATTTCTGTGCATTAATTTTGTATCCTGCTACTTTACCAAATTCATTGATTACCTCTAGTAGTTTTCTGGTAGCATTTTTAGGATTCTCTATGTATAGTATCATGTCATCTGCAAACAGTGATAGTTTTACTTCTTCTTTTTTGATTTGGATTCCTTTTATTTCTTTTACTAGTCTGATTGCTGTAGCTAAAACTTCCAAAACTTAGTTGAATAATAGTGGTGAGAGTGGACAACCTTGTCTTGTTCCTGATCTTAGTGGAAATGGTTTCAGTTTTTCACCATTGAGAAGGATGGTGGCTGTGGGTTTGTCATATATGGCCTTTATTATGTTAAGTTCCCTCCATGCCTACTTTCTGGAGAGTTTTTATCATAAATCGGTGCTGGATTTTGTCAAAAGCTTTTTCTGCATCTACTGAGATGATCATGTGGTTTTTATACTTCCGTTTGTTAATATGGTTTATCACATTGATTGATCTGTGTATATTGAAGAATCCTTGCATTCCTGGGATAAACCCCACTTGATCATGATGTATGATCCTTTTAATGTGTTGTTGGAATTTGTTTGCAAGTATTTTGTTGAGGATTTTTGTATCTATGTTCATCAGTGATATTGGCCTGTAGTTTTCTCTTTTTGTGATATCTTTGTCTGGTATCAGGGTGATGGTGGCCTCATAGAATGAGTTTGGGAGTGTTCCTCCCTCTGCTATATTTTGGAAGAGTTTGAGAAGGACAGGTGTTAACTCTTCCCTAAATGTTTGATAGAATTCGCCTGTGAATCCATCTGGGCCTGGGCTTTTGTTTGTTGGAAGATTTTTAATCACAGTTTCAATTTCAGTGCTTGTGATTGGTCTATTCATATTTTCTATTTCTTCCTGGATCAGTCTCAGAAGCTTGTACTTTTCTAAGAATTTGTCCATTTCTTCCAGGTTGTCCATTTTATTGGCATATAGTTGCTTGTAGTAATCTCTCATGATCCTTTGTATTTCTGCAGTGTCAGTTTTTATTTCTCCTTTTTCATTTCTAATGGTATTCATTTGAGTCTTCTTCTCCCTGTTTTTCTTGATGAGTCTGGCTAATGGTTTATCAATTTTGTTTATCTTATCAAAGAACCAGGTTTTAGTTTTATTGATCTTTGCTATTGTTTTCTTCATTTCTTTCTCATTTACTTCGGATCTGATGTTTATGATTTCTTTTCTTGTACAAACTTTGGGTTTTTTTTGTTGTTGTTCTTCTTCTTTCTCTAATTGCCTTTGGTGTAAGGTTAGGCTGTTTATGTGAGATGTTTCTTTTTTCTTGAGGTAGGATTGTATGCTATATATAAACTTCCCTCTTAGAACTGCTTTTGCTGCATCTCATAGGTTTTGGGTCATCATGTTTTCATTGTTATTTGTTTCTAGGAATATTTTGATTTCCTCTTTGAGTTCTTCAGTGATCTCTTGGTTATTTAGTAGTGTACTGTTTAGCCTCCATGTGTTTGTATATTTTACAAATTTTTTCCTGTAATTGATATCTAGTCTCATAGATACTTGATACGATTTCAATTTTCTTAAATTTAGCAAGGCTTGATTTGTGACCCATGATATTGTCTATCCTGGAGAATGTTCCATGAGCACCTGAGAAGAAAGTGTAATCTGCTGTTTTTGGATGGAATGTCCTATAAATATCAATTAATCCATCTTGTTTAATATGTCATTTAAAGCTTGTGTTTCCTTATTTATTTTCATTTTGGATGATCTGTCCGTTGGTGAAAATGGGGTGTTAAAGTCCCCTCCTATTACTGTGATCACGCAGCCAACCCCAGTCCTCTCCCTGCGATCTGACCGAAGGCCAGGCCTCAGCTCCCAGCCCCTACCCGTCCCTGCGGGTGAGCAGACAAGCCTCTCGGGTTGGTGAGTGCTGGTCAGCACTGATCCTCTGTGCGGCAATCTCTCCGCTTTGCCCTCTGCACCCGTTGCTGCGCTCTCCTCCGTGGCTCCGAAGCTTCCCCCCTGCCACACCCCCGTCTCCACCAATGAAGGGGCTTCCTAGTGTGTGGAAACTTTTCCTCCTTCACAGCTCCCTCCCAGAGGTGCAGGTCCCATCCCTATTCTTTTGTCTCTCTTTATTCTTTTTTCTTTTACCCTATCCAGGTAGGTGGGGAGCTTCTTGCCTTTTGGGAGGTCTGAGGTCTTCTGCCAGCATTCAGTAGGTGTTCTGTAGGAGCTGCTCCACATGTAGCTGTAATTTTGATGTATTTGTGGGGAGGAAGGTGATCTCCATGCTTTACTCCTCTGCCATCTTGTAGGTCCTTCTCCCATCCTATTTATTATCATATTAGCATGCTTATGTCTGTATTCATAAGTGAGGTTAGCTCTTTATTTATTTATTATAAATTGCTGAATGAAGTAGGTAGCTTTACCTCCCTCTCTTATTCTTTTGCACTTCTTCTTTATTTTTTGATCTTACTTAAAATTCTGAAACAGTTTTCATAAAACAGTGATTATCTTGTCAGGGCACATGGTAAGGCAGGAGGATTTGAGCATTAATTTATTGGTAATTGATTATTTAGATTTTCTGAATTTCTTTTTATGTGAATGTTAATAATTGTTTTGAAGAGAACTTTCATTTCCATTCTGTTTGAAGTTTTCTTGACATAAAATTGTCCATTGTATGTGATCTATGCTTCTTTTTTTAATTACTAACATTTTTTATTTGTGCAAACTATTTTTTTGATTGATTTACTGAATTCTTTTCATTGCATTGGCTTTTTCAAATAAATTGCTCTAATATTTGCTTGTTTATATGTTTGACTCTATTAGTTCATTAATTTTGCTCTTTCTGATAGTACCTTCCTTTTTATCTTTTATAGTTTTCCTTTCTAGTTTTTCCATTTTAATTTTTTGCTATTTATCCTATATATTTTACGATTTCCACTTTAACTTGTCAGTTATTTGTGGATGTGATTTAGTTTCAAAAATATGTTTAAATTAAAAAAAATCATTTATTCCTAATTGAATTGCAGTAATGGCCAGAGCGCTTTCATTTGACCTTTTCTCTACCCAGCTTCCCTATTAATATTGTCAACTTTGTATTTTACTGTCTCCTTTAATAATTTTTTAATTTTATAGCTGACCATTATTTTTCCATGCATTTTCCTACTATTTTAGAACAGTAGTTTTATTATTTTAAAAATCTGTTACAAAATTTAAAATGTGGAGAAATTCACCATAGGCCCTTTTCCATCATTTTCTTCTAGCTACCCAGTTCCCTTCTCCTATGGAAGTCCCAATCTTATCGATTTCTTAAATATATGGATGTAGTTAAACAGGGAAACATGTTTCAATAAAACCGCCAGATACATGTCATTATGGGCTGAGAAAAGTCTCTATGTGCAGTTAATAAATCCCAACTTGAGGGGATATGAAGATTAACTAAAATACTGTGTATGGTTATGAAAGTACTTAATATAATTGGAACACAATATATGTTCAACCAATGGGAAAAATACATATACACTGTGTTAATTATTACTGAGGTAAATTTATGATTATTATGGAGGCTGGATAATAGGAAGACAGATACTAGATAATAGGAAGACATTGTCAGATACTCCTGGTTTAGATTCTCTGTTTTGCCATTTTCTCATTGTGTTATCTTAGACAAGTAAGTTTAACCTTTTGAGTTCTCAGATTTACTATCTATGAAATGGGTGTCGCAATAATATTTACCTGTTAGAATTTTCACAATTAAGTGACATCATGGATGTAAAGAGTGTATACACCTAAATTATGATATTGCCTGTAAGATAATAGGCTCTTCTTCTTCTCCATGTCCTCCTCCTCTTCCTTCTCATTGTCATCAGCATCATCTTAGTGGTAGTAATTAGTGATAATTATAATTTTAAAATTTATGGTGTTTATTTGGAGGACCAGTATTGATCCAGTTTAGACTGGAAAGAGAGGTTGAATTTATTTTATTTTATTTTATTTTTTTTATTTTTTGCTGTACACGGGCCTCTCACTGTTGCGGCCTCTCCCGTTGCAGAGCACAGGCTCCAGATGCGCAGGCTCAGTGGCCATGGCTCACAGGCCCAGCCACTCCACGGCATGTGGGATCTTCCCAGACTGGGGCACGAACCCATGTCCCCTGCATCGGCAGGCGGACTCTCAACCACTGCGCCACCAGGGAAGCCCGAGAGGTTGAATTTAAATCAGGAAATTTCAAGACTGACAGCAGTGTGGCTCTCCCAGCCTTAGAGCATTCAAATAATTGTATTCAGTTAGTTTCTTGAGAGTTATTAACTTTTACAATATAAAATATATCTGTGCCCATTTTTAAATGAAAATAGAGCTAACTAAATGATAGATGGTCAATCTGTGGATTCCTAGGGGACCTTGGAGATCATGGGGATTGCAGCCACGTTAACAAGTACTGCCCTCCTCAACTTTCCATGTCTCTTCAACACTAGCTCCAGGCAAGACTACCGCTTTAAATTATGCATACAGTGGGTGGAGAAGACTGGGGTAGGTGGGGAAGATTGATCTGGGTAGGAGGTAGGCTGATTGCCAGATTCCCCAGGGTGATAGAAAAAGCTTTTTGTTATAATTTAATAGAAAGTCTTATGTCAAAAATATTTCCATAAATAAATACATATGTTGGTTCTTGTTGAAAAATGCAAATCAGATGGTTTCAGTGTTTTTAAGCTTACTTGAAATACCTTAAATAACAAGCACAAACATTTATGTGTGTACATATATACATTTCAATGTATACCAAATTAGGCACATAGAAAATGTTTTATAAAATGGCATAAGAGGATCTGACCCCACCAGCATCCTGACATCCGGCTGAAATTCAAATCAAACAATGCAATCCTGGAAGCACTGCAGGAACTTTCATCACCGCAGCAAGTATTCGTTAGACTTTTTTTTTAGGTTGTATTTAAACGATCACAGCCCCAAACAGACAGAAACAAACATCTGGTCTTTCTGGTTGCATCATTCCTATTCTAAAGTATTAATCTTCTACTTAGAGGGCATCAAAACAATCTTGGGCATATTATGTGCAGCAGTATCAGACCCAAAGTCTGACTCTTCTGTATATAGTAGAGCTGACTTGATCTTTCTTTTCTACTGCTGAGGCAGGAATTATAAAAACACTCTGAGTATTAGGATGTTGGCATAAATTATAGACACCTGGTAGTTAAGTTGAACTAAGAACATCCATTCCTTATAAAACATCTGTAGAACATAATGGTGCTCTTTGGATATTAGTTGATGGGCATAGATTATAAATATATACAGTTTGCTTTATTAAAACTTTCCTGACATAACCAACTATTTTCTGAGCTATGGTGGCCAATGTACTTCTAAATAATGTATTTCTGGGAGTGAAAGACTGTATATTAAGACCACTGGCTGATTAGCACATCGCAAACTTTTCCAAATACAATGTAGATTGATGATAGATTTTATATTTGAATTCTAGGGTAAATCAGCATTTAATTTTTTTTATGGAGAAGTAAATAAAGTCAATAAAAATATATCCATAATGATTGTCATTATTGTTATGTACATTGTAACTTAGTACAAAAAATACATAATAATAAACTCTGCAAAGTAGTTGACACCATTAAGTAACTTGGAAGTGGTCAGAGAGCTAAGAAATAGTAAAGTTGAAACTTAATAGTGGGTACTATGTTTGGCCTTAAGAAAAGAACCTTTTTTCCTCCTGGGGAGTAATTTATCATTTATTCCCAAATTAAATGAAGCACTTAATCAAATGACATATTATGACCTCAGGTGCTCCTTCTGATTGCTCAGAATGAAGTGCTAATGACACCAAATAGCTTATGTAACTATCTCACAATTTGACTTCACTCAAAAGTGTTCAAGTGAAGCACTTGAATAACTTAGTAGAAACTCTCATGACCACAAATTGGAAAAAATAGCCCAAGTCCATACTTTAATGATGGCAGTAGATAGTGTTAATTCTCTAAACATATTTCAGAGCCTTAGGAAGGAATGTGAAAGACTATTCATTTACAGTATTTAAATATCTAGTTAGATGTATTAAGTGGTACTGTGTTAAGTGGTAGAGATTAATAAGGTATATCTTTTGCTCTCAGAGAGCTTACAGTCGAGTAAAATGAAGTGAGACTGAATATGCTAACCCCACCTAGGAGCTGCCGTATATGTACAGGGGATGTGCTCAGAGGTCTGTGATGTCTTTAGCACTGAGGTGCATAAGCACGTTCATGATCGCTAAGGCTGGATTTAATATTAACCAGGTTAACAGTACAGGAAGCAGCGTGCCCAGGGCTCCCATGAGCCAGGAAGAACCACTGGAGGAAGTTCTTGATCTCTGTGAACATATGTGAATATAGACAAGATGAAAAATGATGGCAAGAGAGGAGACAGGAGCTTCAAGGCTGAATCTGGGGCCAGAACTCAAACCCACAGTGTAGCAGTTGGCAACTCTAATGTCTTAGTGGGAACCAACAAAGTCAGATGTTAGGGGCTCTAGGGCAAAGACTCAGAAGTAAGGTGAGTGGTTGATGCTAAGTTAGGTGCATACCTGGTCACCTACTAGGGACATGGATTTATCATATATATATTTAAATAAAATATGTTTTATATAATATACATGTTATAAAAATACACATTTACTATATCACATGTTTCTGTATATATTATTTTTATATATTATATATTACTTCCTGGCTGAGGAATCACCATGGAGATGATTCCAGAGTGTCTATGATTAGAGCGAACTCAGCAACCTGAGGGCCAGAGGCACTCCAGATACACTGGAGACACAGCACAGCAGTTTTCAACCCTGGCTGCGCATTAGGGTTCCCTGGGGAACTTTAAACAGATACTAATACACAGAGGTCAGACCCCCATAGATTCTGAATTTATTGTGTGGAGTGAGTGAGGCCAGGCATTGGCAGTTTTGTTTTTTTCTCATTAATACACTTTATATTTTAGAGCAGTTTCAGGTTCACAGCAAAATTGAGCAGAAAGTACAGAGATTTATTATATGTCCCCCACAGGCACAACCTCCCTTTCTGTCAACATCTCCCACTACAGAGGTACCTTTGTTACAATCAATGATCCTACACTGACACATCATTATCACCCAGAGTCCACAGGGGGCGTTAGGGCTCACCCTTGGTGTTGTACATTCTATGGATTTGGACAAACATAGAATGACATGTATTTACCATTGCAGTATCAAACAGATTGGCTTGGCAGCTTTTTTTTTTTTTTTTTTTTTTTTTTTTTTTGCGGTACGCGGGCCTCTCACTGTTGTGGCCTCTCCCATTGTGGAGCACAGGCTCCGGAAGAACAGGCTCAGCGGCCATGGCTCATGGGCCCAGCCGCTCCGCAGCATGTGGGATCTTCCCGGACCGGGGCACGAACCCGCGTCCCCTGCATCGGCAGGCGGACTCTCAACCACTGTGCCACCAGGGAAGCCCTTGACAGCTTTTTTAAAGGCTCTTGGTGAACCACTGTACTACCAGTAAGAAGCCACAAACACAGGCAGGAAAATTCAGAAGCTGCCATACGACACTGCCAACAAGATTACAACAGGTCCGTCACCCTTTAGGAAATTTAACTTTCAGGCAAAAGCAGAAGAATATTTCTGAAACTCCACTGACTAATGGAGGGTGCAATAACTTGCTAGAAAGTTGTCACTGCTTGTGGGGAAGAATGGGGGCAGCCTGCCGAGGACAGAATATTCCCAACAGCCACAAGGGCTGGAGCTTGGGTGAATAGAACTTACAGATAACACACTTATGTCTCATCATGGAAGAAGAGGTTTGGAACGCAAGAAAGATTTGGCTTAGAATCCTAACTTTGTCAGGATGTGTTACCTGGAACGAAGGATCTGACTCCTCTGAGTGTCAGTTTCTTTTTCTGAGAAATGAAGATGGTAGTACCTAACTTGAAGGGTCATTATAAACATTCAAGTCATTATGTCCAGCTTAGCATATTTCCAGAGCTTTAAGGATCATCTATACATGGATTCTGTTCTAATTAGTAGTAGTAGTGATTAAAGAAGAATATATAAACAATTTTTTAGTGGTGTAATTCAGACCGGAGAGTATGAGAGTTCAAAAGCAGGGAAAGCACGGATGGTAGAATGGTCAGGAAAGCCTTGTTGGGAGTTCAATAATTTATATAGCTTTGCATGGAGGAATGAGGGAGAGAAGGGTATTATTGACTGATGTGTTTGGGGGACACATGTATCATGGGAGACAAGGCCACGCACGTGTAGCAGGCTTGTGGGAAATGTGGTGCCATAGTATTTGGGGAGGCCTCACCTTGGCCTTGAGTATTAACCAAAAGAGTTGATGGCTATCAGGTGTGCAAGACTTCTAAGAAAAGACCACATTGTTCAAAGGGGATTCATAGGTTATATCCAGGGGCCCTCAGAGATGATGGTAGTGGGGACCATCCTATAAATCTGCAGTTCATGCGATGGCCTTCCTTCCCCTTCATTTTCTCCTCAATTTGTCAGAAACACTATCTCTCGTCGGCATCTTGGCTAAGAAGAGACATCTGGTTTTGCATAAGCATAAATGAAATGATTTGGGATAATCTTTTACCAACAAAAAGGGCATTTCTTCGTCATACTCAACGAAGATAACACAAACTACTGCATGCCAAATCCTTACTCTCTAAAAGAAAATGTTATTTGTATGGATTTTTTGTTACCAAAAAGCTACTGAAATAAGTTTGCTGATGAAAAGAAAATTTGCTGTGGGGTGAAATCAGGACCTGAGAATGAAAAGTACAGACCTATGATATTATTACTTCAAATATCTTTAAGAATTAGGTGTATTTCATTACCAGTAGGTGTCACTGCAGGCATTAAACACAGTCTCTGTTTCTAGAGAACTTTGTCCCATAAATGCTGGTGTAATTTAATTGGTAGAACATAGTTATGATAGGCATAAAGGATATGTATTCTGAAAAGCAATATATTTTATCATGGTCATGAACTTGTAAAAACACTGGCTTAAGGAAGCTGAAGTGTATACTTTAAATGGGCTTACTTAATACAATATACAGCATAAGTAATAGAATCTTATGAGGTTTTAAATATATACAGTGGGTTTTCCTGGATAAGATAAGGCTTACTTTTCAGAGTTATTCCACAGAATCTGGTTTATGGAACTAATTTAATGAGAATTCACAGACCCGATTGCTGCCTTCTAAATCTTTGTGCAATTGACATTTTTTTCCTTATAATGTTCCTGTAAGTTTTGTTAGAGAAGGGAAGGAAATTAAGATTTTGAACTTGAATTATATTAGTTACCCTCTTTTGGGTTTCTTTGACCCTTTAAACATATAGTATCTGATATCGGGAAGTTAAAATCACTAAGCTCTTTTAGAGTGGCACAATTTAGTGGCTTCCAAGCAACTTACATAGAGAAATATTGGCCATAACCAAACACTGATCTCTGTTCCATTTCTACCATGGTTTTAGAGTTGATTCATTAGTGCAGTCACGCTGGCACTGCAGAGTTGAACTTTTGAACAGGGTATTCTCAGTAGAAAAATCCTCACACTCTGAAATTAATTTGCCTGCTGGAGGTGTTGGTGGTTCTTATTTATGCATAATTTAAGGGCTAGGTGTGTGAATGTGCCCCTAGTGACTATTCCATTGGCTCCATTTTACAAACTGAAACTGATGCTGGTGGTTGTGGTGCTTTTCAAGTGTGACTTGGGGGCAATCTAATTTACCTAAGCTGTTCAAAGGTGAACTCAATCTTTTTAATCATAAGTTAAAAGTCTATTCCAGTTTTCAAATCAGAACCAGCACAGATTACATATCTGCAGGCCATAAAGAATTCTCCTGCCCTGGCCTACCTCTGTTGATTTCATCAGGATAGACCAGACATTCCCAGACACCCTATGTTTTAATATGTCTCTATAACATCTATTTTAGGAACATCATATTGCCTTTTTCTCTGTGTATACTAACAGGAACCTCATGAGCCTCTGGCCTTTGCTTGTCTAAGTAAGCCCATCTATGGTAATATTTTTGACCTGTTAGATTACTGGATTTTCATAATGTGAGCCGGGTTTCTCTGAAAGTCATAATATTAGAGACTAAAAATCCAGACCACTGGAAAATACTTAGTAATGTCAACAATGTGTATCTTCTTTCTTTCTTCTTAAAAACTTTAAAAAATGATGTTTTATTTATTTATTTATTTAGTCTGTGTTGGGTCTTCGTTGCTGTGCGTGTGTGTATCTTCTTAACACATAACAGTACGTCCCTGTTAACTACAAGATGTAGACACTGCTCTCTACAGAAGCCTATTTTATTTATTTATTTATTATTATTATTATTATTTTTTTTTTTTTTTTTTTGCGGTATGTGGGCCTCTCACTGTTGTGGCCTCTCCCGTTGTGGAGCACAGGCTCCGGACGCACAGGCTCAGCGGCCATGGCTCACGGGCCCAGCTGCTCCGCGGCATGTGGGATCTTCCCAGACCGGGGCATGAACCCGTGTCCCCTGCATCGGCAGGCGAACTCTCAACCACTGCGCCACCAGGGAAGCCCCAGAAGCCTATTTTTAAACCTACACTATAGATCATATAATGACACAACAAAAATGTATGTCAATCAACTGCATGACACACGAATCACTGTATTTGCAGCGTTTGTTGCAGCACCCTCCTGTGAAGTCTGTTGCACAGTAGCTGCAAAAGGCCAAACTTCCAGATATTTTAAAATTTATGCCTATATTAAATTGGACTTCAGAGATCAATATACTTCAATCATATCATTGTGGCACCTAGTGCCACTCTTTTTACTTAAATTCATTCTGTTGGGATGACTCTGGCTTTTATTGAAAGCCGGCATAGGAAATAAATTTTTGGAAACTTGATGTGTTAAAAGTAAGGCCGGGCCTCCCTGGTGGCGCAGTGGTTGAGAGTCCGCCTGCCGATGCAGGGGATGCGGGTTCGTGCCCCGGTCTGGGAGGATCCCATATGCCGCGGAGCGGCTGGGCCCGTGAGCCATGGCCGCTGAGCCTGCGCGTCCGGAGCCTGTGCTCCGCAACGGGAGAGGCCACAACAGTGAGAGGCCCGCGTACGGAAAAAAAAAAAAAAAAAAAAAAAAAAAAAGTAAGGCCATTGTTGAAAACGCTGATTGTTTTGTTTCCTGGGGTTCCAGCTTTCAATGTTAGTGTCAATACAGTTTCACTTCTCTGAGCTCTTTACGGTTCTTTTTATTTAATTTTATAACATAGTAGGTTGTCTAATAATGACTCATGTCTCTTTCTAGCCCGACTTTGGCTCATAAGAAAGCACAGAACCAAAATTATGCTCCTATGGCAAATATAATGAACTTTATGGTTTACACTTTTATAATAACTTCATTCCTAAGGACTCTGAGTTTATTTTCATTCTTTCTCAGATATTTTTACCCTCAGATTGCTATATATTATATATCCTTGTAGGCTCTGGGAATGTGGGGACAAAGTGAGGGGTGTAAACAAAACACAACAAAAATAAACAGGACATGTTTCCAGAACAGACCTACATTACACTAAAAATTCACACAGCTAATCACACCCTAACCTCTAGAGTTTATAATAAAAATATGAGGAATACCCCCCAGAGCTAAAAGGAAAAATAAACACTCAGATCCTACTAAGATACTTACATTTTTATGCTATATAACATTGTACTAAGAATTGAGTTTGTAGGTCCGTTCGTGGGGTGGGACTCATGTAATAATTATTTTTTCCCGGTAATTTGAAAGACACAGAGTTAGGACTTTCTCAATTTAAAGCAAGAGCATCCATTAAACTAGACAGAGAGCTCTTGAGATTAGTAATAGTAATATATTGTTGGAGTTTAAGAAGTAGACATAGGTATTTTAAATTATTTTAAGATTGACAAACAGAAATAATGAGTATGAGACTGAAGTTTACGGCATCTAAGAATTATAAAAGCAAAGAACTTCACTGAGTCAGAAAGAAGTAACCTTTCTAGGTTCAGAGTATGGCTTGCTGGATAATTGGGAGAACCGGCGGCTGAACAGGGGAGACAAAGGCGGGTCTGGGTGAAGAAGAAGGACTAGACAGAGGGCTGGGGAAGGGAAAGTGACTCATTGTGGGCCCTTTCAGCATTATGGTTTTGTTATTTGATTTTGGACTCAGAGTATTTTGGCAAAATTTGCTAAAGCTGAAACAGGAAATTAGTCTTCATTTACAAAGCATTTGAATGGTTTTGGAAAGGGGAAAGACATTGTCAAAATAGAAGTAAAAGATTTCTTTCACTTTAGTAATAGAATGAGTAAGTAGTGAGGATGATGGGTAGATAAATGCTCTTAATAATGGAATTTCTATTAAATATTTATTGTTCCATTGACAGATTGGGCAACTGATTGATAGGAGCCTTCATCCCAAGGAAGGATGTCTATATTTAAAGATCTTTTCCTCCACATCTTAATAATTATTTTTACATCTTTATTGGAGTATAATTGCTTTACAATGGTGTGTTACTTTCTGCTTTATAACAAAGTGAATCAGTTATACATATACATATGTTCCCATCTCTCTTCCCTCTTGCATCTCCCTGCCTCCCACCCTCCCTATCCCACCCCTCTAGGTGGCCTCAGAGCACTGAGCTGATCTCCCTGTGCTATGCGGCTGCTTCCCACTAGCTATCTATTTTATGTTTGGTAGTGTATATATGTCCATGCCACTCTCTCACTTTGTCACAGCTTACCCTTCCCCCTCCCCATATCCTCAAGTCCCTTCTCTAGTAGGTCTGTGTCTTTATTCCCATATTGCCCCTAGGTTCTTCATGACCTGTTTTCTTAGATTCCATATATATGTGTTAGCATACGGTATTTGTTTCTCTCTTTCTGACTTACTGCACTCTGTATGACAGACTCTAGGTCCATCCACCTCACTACAAATAACTCACTTTCATTTCTTTTTATGCCTGAGTAATATTCCATTGTATATATTTGCCACATCTTCTTTATCCATTCATCTGATGATGGACACTTAGGTTGCTTCCATCTCCTGGCTATTGTAAATAGAGCTGCAATGAACATTTTGGTACATGACTCTTTTTGAATTATGGTTTTCTCAGGGTATCAGTTTTTATTCTTCTTGTCTTTACAAACTCCCTGAAGTTTTTTCCACCCAGCCTACATGGATTTCTTTGGAATTGAAAAAGTAAAGCTGTTTTTAAAAATTGGTACTTAAACAATTAAATTCTAAGGGACTTCCCTGGTGGCGTGGTGGTTAAGAATCCACCTGCCAATGCAGGGGACACGGGTTTGATCCCTGGTCCGGAAAGATCCTACCTGCCGCGGAGCAACTAAGCCTGTGCGCCACCACTACTGAGCCTGTGCTCTAGAGCCCGTGAGCCACAATTACTGAGCGCACATGCCACAACACTGAAGCCTGCACATCTAGAGCCCATGCACCGCAACAAAGAGTAGCCCCTGCTTGCCACAACTAGAGAAAGCCTGCGTGCAGCAACAAAGACCCAAAAATAAGTAAATAAATTTATTTTAAAAATTAAATTCTAAAATAGTAAGAAAAATAGTATCACACATAAAGATTTGAGAATTTCTTCTGAAATAATATGTCCCTACTACTCTCACTTTGTAGATGTAGTACAGTAAAAAATGGACAAAAAGCATATATTTTTTATTTAGACTTATATATATCTTCAAGTGGACACAGGAGAAATATATTATTTTGGATTTTGGTTTTGGCTTTGAAATATGTTTATCCCTTTGGCATATCAATAGGTTTAGTCATTATAATTTGTCATCTCAGAAGAGATATAAGCAATCATTTTATTTGGAAGCCATGCATTTTCCAAATGACCAACCTAAATTTTCTGTCTATTTGTTTTTATAAATGAGAAAGCAGAGGCCACTCTATTTAAGTGACTGAAACACAATTACTCACTGAATCAACGGCAAAGTAAAGCTTGTATTCACGTCATCTCTTTAAGTCCCACAATCAGACTTCAACCATGGGATAATTATAATTGTAAACACTCATGTGTCTACAACATGATACATGAAAACTTACCATGAGTTAGCTGTAATAGAATACTGGATCTGGAATTAGACAGATCTGGATTTGAATTTTTAGCCTCAACTTACTAGATATGTAATATTGTGAGAATTACTTTATTTCTCTGGATCCCAGTAATCTCTTCATAAGGCTATTATGAGAACCAAATGAGAAGATTTATGGGAAATGCCTGGCAATTTTAAATGCTAAACAAATGGTAAGCCCTTTCCTATTCCTTTCCCAACTATAACTGTCAAAGTGAACTTTACCATTTTTAATTAAGACTCATTATTTTGGTAAAATTACATTCATACAAGTAGAAGTCTCAGGAGTCTAACCTAGACAGCTCTTTTGTCAATCTCCATCCTGTGAGTAAATAGTGTACATTTGACACTACATGTTGAGAGAAATACACTTAAACTTGGAATCTAAAAATCTGCCTAAATAATTGTAATTTACTCCAAAACAGAAAGTTTTTAAAGTTTAAGATGTACAGTTTAGAACTTAATTATACTGCTTTTTATTGCTAAAACTTTTATCTGAATCTAGTTTCTCTATCTAGACTGTGAAGTCAGAAAGAAAAAATAACATGCTTCAAAGAGAAATCTGCCTTTCTTGACTTATAGTTTTATCCTCAGTAAATATGTGAGACTGATTGTAAGAAAAATTTAATAATTAAGTTAATACTGAAGAAATAGCATTGAAGCTGGTAGTATTTTTAGAAAAATAGACTCTATTTCCCTAGATTTATTTGATTCCATTTTTGAATTTTAAGGAACATCACTATACATAATGTTCACACACTTTGCATCACTCGTCTCTCAAAGTATTTACATGAACAAAATTAGATATTATTTGACTTGTGTGGCACAGGGAAGAAGAACCATTATTTAGTTTTTGTTGTTTTCATGATCTTAAGAATTTACAAAATCATATGAAAGGTTGAGACAGAGTAGATTCACAGCAGTACATGTATTTTAAGAATATGAAGATGCCATAAAGATCATGCCAAGGGAAAGCAGTGATATCTCTAGTCCTATTAATCTTAGTTAAAGCTCTCCTATTAATTTCAGGTCCAAGGAACTTAGCTAATATATTTTCCATTGATAGGCACTCTAAATTGTTTTCATATGTATACAATGGGAATGAACGTTTGTCTTTGTAAAGTGGTAGAGCTTTAGTGGTAAATCAAAAAGTATTTTATTTCTTCCCGTTTGAGGCAAACTGAGGACTCTGAGAACTTGTCAGTGTCTTTGTATTTTTTGCCCCACCCCCCAAAAGACCCAACTATTCAATTACTAAAAATTGAAAACATTATAAATCTATCTACCAAACAACAAACATGGCTAAAATGAACAAAATTCAATAAAAATGACTTTACCTCTTGGGGGCCTAATCATTCTCCCCTCACTTTATCTTTCTTTCCCCCGCTGTATAGTGCTATCTTCACTCCACTGTCAGCTCTGAAATGTAACAAGGAGAGGACCTCAAGGCCTCTTTCCAGGTCTGATATTCTCAATGAGTTAGTTCACTTATCCATAATTTTTCAAACATTTCAATAAAAGCTTGTTGAATTAAAGTAGAATGTATATGCAGCCATTTGGCACCATACGGTCAAACATCTGGATATTGGACTAAATTTTTCAGTTTTTCAAGGTGTTTAATTTTTTGAAGATACTGTCTGAACTTAAATCTTAAATTTGGATCTGAAATTAAATCAGATCCAAACTTCTGATTTAATTCCAGAAAGGTGGAATGGTAGTATTAACTGCTCTGTAAGGAATACAGACTTGAGCCACACAGAATTAACAACTCAGAAACGATTTCAGCCTCTTTTCATTATCTTTTAATAGCAAACCTCTAAAACTAGTACCAAAGGATAAGTATCATGATTCGATGTTGCAGTTCTGCACAGCTACTCTCCTCACTTCTTACCCATCATTGCAGCACTGCAACTATAGTGATGGAGTCTGGCTTTTATTAACAAAATGAGAGAAACCTGTGCTGTAATAAGAAGGTAGCCCACCTCACGCTTAACAGTAGTTGTAAGGCTCAAATACCTTAGGGGCTTTTGCCTTTATGTCGAAGTTCTTTCTCTGGTACACAAACAGGCCTGCATACCAAAAACATACAGTCATTGGCTATATTCACTAGATGGGAATTGGGCCTACAGCCATACCACCAACAGACTACAAACTTGCCAAGGCTCACAAAGAAGAGTCAGGCCAGCTTTTCTCTGGATAAGTTAACTCTGAAATATCAGGTCAGGAAAGTAACAGGATGTCAGAATAAATAGAATCCAGAGAGCCAAAGTCTCTAAGATATAATCATATACTATGGTCCCAGTCTGAAGGGGTGCCACAGTGGCCTCTGTCTCTGCTAAGCTAATTTTTTGCAGATGAAATCTAATTTATATAACCTCTTCTAACTGGGGCATCTTTAACCTGAGCTTTGTTACTCTACATGCAGATTGCTTTTAAGAGCAATCTTAAGATTCAGTGAATTTTTCTTAAATTTTAGAATTTGGGAATTGTGTTTGCTTACTCAATCTACCAACACTTAATTTTCTCTTTCTTCTATGATGTTTATTTTACCCTCTACTTGGTACCACACTCTTACTTACAGAAGCTCACCTGACACTCCTTCCAGGAAAATCTCGACATTATACATCTTCCAGCTATAAAGCTCTCCTGAGGCTCCATTTCTTACCTGTACTTAATTGGAACTCACTTCTCCAATCATACAGTACAGGACCCCAAAACTAAAATTATCCAGGAGCTAATGAACATAATACTTGTGAAAAAATTTTAGATTTTTCCTAAAAATATTACATTAAAAATTATATTCAGATGTGATTTGTCAATACTAATGCCCCAGAGATGGTCATCATATGATGCTGAGTATTCAGCTGCATCAAACCTAACTGAAAGGATCACTTAGCTCTATTACTTCACCAGCTATTCCATTCCTGTCCTTTACACCATCATTACCCCATATCCAAACCTCTTTCCTAGAAGGAAGCAATAGTTTTTTGATTGTCTGTCTACCTGCAATGTCTCCCTTCCAGCTTTCTCTGCATCCTGCTTCCAGATGACCCATTAGAAGGTGCAAATGTGGTTACTGTCACTAACTTTCAATGACTTTCAGCTGCTTTCTGATGAAGGTCCAATCTTCAGCCTGACATTCAGTCCCTCTGGCTATTTCCCCCAAAGACTCTTCTACTGCTGTACTCCAGTTGAATCGGATTATTTAGCATTTATTAAATACACTCTGTGCTTTACACCTCTTGGGTAACATTATTTCCTTTACTTGCAACACCCTTTGTGAAATATTTATCGAAAATCGAACTCAGGTCTTTAAAACTCTATCCAGTGCTCTTTCAACAATTATATTCTGTTTCTCTGGAAACACAAATTGATGTATTTCTAGGAATCCTGGTGTAGTAGAGAGAATACTGCCCCCTTCCCCACCCCACAGTGTCCATGTCCTAATGCCCAGAATCTGTGAATAGGTTACCTTATGTGGCAAAAAGGACTTTGTGGATGAGATGGAGAGATTAGGTTGGATTATCTGGGTGGGCCTAATCTAAGTATGTGGGTTCTTAAAAGTGAAGAATCTTTCTCAGCTGCAGTCAGAGAGGGAGATAGGAGGACAGAAGATGGGTCAGAGAGATGAGACGTTGCTGGCTTTGAAGATAGAGGAAGGCTGCCACAAGGAATGTGACCTCTAAAAAAGCTGGAATGGCAAGAAAATGAATTCTCCCCAGGGCCTCTAGAAAGGAACAGAACCCTGCCATGACCCTGTTTGTAACCCAGTGAGATCGCTGTCAGACTTCTGATCTCCACCACTGTAATATAATAAATTTGTGTTGCTTAAGTCATAAAGTTTGTGGGAAATTGTTACAGCAGCAATAGAAAACTAATATACCTGGATTCACATTCCACGGTTTACTAAAATAACTGTAAGTCAAAAAAATTGAAACATAGGATTTCTTAAGCTCCCTTCGAGTGGCAAAATTGCTATTCTAGGCTAAGCTATCTTTTCCTTCCAAGACTAGGATCCTACTTAATTAATATAACATGAATATATACTCATGTGCTAATCAGTTTTATCTCATAAACTCAGAACATTTTCAAGTAATGAGAAGAAGAAAGCTTTTAAAGGGCAGTTAAGTCTATCATTTAAATAAAATCAATTAAATTGATGTGGAGAAATACTTAATGTCAGGGATTAGATGCCTTGTACATATGAAGTTGTCAAATGAAAATTCGTTGGTTAAACCACCATGTTAGAAGGCTCAGGAGATTGGTTCAACATGGCAGAGTAGAAGGATGTACGCTCACTCCCTCTTGTGAGAGCACCAGAATCGCAACTAACTGCTGAACAATCATTAACAGGAAGACACTGGAACTCACCAAAAAACATACCCCACATCCAAAACAAAGGAGAAGCCACAATGAGATGGTAGGAGGGGCACAATCACAATAAAATCAAATCCCATAACTGCTGGGTGGGTGACTCACAAAATGGAGAACACTTATACCACAGAATGCACCCACTGCAGTGAAGGTTCTGAACCCCACATGAGGCTTCCCAACCTGGGAGTCTGGCAATGGGAGGAGGAATTCTTAGAGAATCAGACTTTGAAGGCTAGCAGGATTTGATTGCAGGACTTTGACAGGACTGGGGGAAAAAGAGACTCCACTCTTGAAGGGCACACACAAAGTAGTGTGTGCATCAGGACCCAGGGGAAGGAGCAGTGACCCCATAGCAGAATGAACCAGACCTACCTGCTGGTGTTGGAGGGTCTCCTGCAGAGGCAGGGGGTGGCTGTGGCTCACCACCGGGACAAGGACACTGGCAGCAGAAGTTCTGGGAAGTATTCCTTGGCATGAGCCTTCCCAGAGTCCACCATTAGCCCCACCAAAGAACCCAGGTAGGCTCCAGTGCTGGGTCGACCTCAGGTTAAACAACCAACAGGGACGGAACACAACCCCACCCATCAGCAGACAAGGTGACAAGGTGATTAAAGTTTAACTGAGCTCTGCCCACCAGAGCAACACCCAGCTCTACCCACCACCAGTCCCTCCCATCAGGGAGCTTGCACAAGCCTAATAGATAGCCTCATCCACCAGCAGGCAGATAGCAGAAGCAAGAAGAACTACAATTCTGCAGCCTGTGGAATGAAAACCACATTTACAGAAAGACAGACAAAATGAAAAGGCAGAGGACTATGTACCAGCTGAAGGAACAAGATAAAACCCAAGAAGAACAACTCAATGAAGTGGAGATAGGCAACCTTCCAGAAAAAGAATTCAGAATAATGATAGTGAAGATGATCCAGGACCTCGGAAAAAGAATGGAGGCAAAGATCGAGAAGATGCAAGAAATGTTTAACAAAGACCTAGAAGAATTAAAGAACAAACACCTAGAATTAAAGAACAAACAAACAGAGAAAAACAATACATTAACTGAAATGAAAAATACACTAGAAGGAATCAATAGCAGGATAACTGAGGCAGAAGAACGGATAAGTGACCTGGAAGACAGAATGGTGGAATTCACTGCTGTGGAACAGAATAAAGAAAAAAGAATGAAAAGAAATGAAGACAGCCTAAGACGCCTCTGGGACAACATTAAATGCAACAACATTCGCATTTTAGGGGTCCCAAAAGGTGAAGAGATAGAGAAAGGACATGAGAAAATATTTGAAGAGATTATAGTTGAAAACTTCCCTAATATGGGAAAGGAAATAGCCATCCAAGTCCAGGAAGCACAAAATGTCCCAGACAGGATAAACCCAAGGAGAAACATGCCGAGACACATCACATTCAAATGGACAAAAATTAAAGACAAAGAAAAACTATTGAAAGCAACAAGGGAAAAATGACAAATAACATACAAGGGAACTCCCATAGGGTCTACAACCTGGAAGAAATGAACAAATTCTTAGAAAGGTATAACCTTCCAAGACTGAACCAGGAAGAAACAGAAAATATGAACAGACCAGTCACAAGTAATGAACTTGAAACTGTGATTAAAAATCTTCCAACAAACAAAAGTCCAGGACCAGATGGCTTCACAGGTGAATTCTATGAAACATTTACAGAAGAGCTAACACCCATCCTTCTCAAACTCTTCCAAAGAATGGCAGAGGAAGGAACACTCCCAAACTCATTCTATGAGGCCAGCATCACCCTGATAACAAAACCAGACAAAGATACTACAAAAAAAGAAAACTACAGACCAATATCATTGATGAATATAGATGAAAAAATCCTCAACAAAATACTAGCAAACAGAATCCAACAACACATTAAAAGGATCATACACCATGATCAAGTGGGATTTATCCCAGGGATGCAAAGATTCTTCAATATACGCAAATCAATCAATGTGATACACCATATTAACAAATTAAAGGAGAAAAACCATATGATCATCTCAATAGATGCAGAAAAGGCTTTCAACAAAATTCTATAAGAACATGCTGTTTAAAAAATAAATACAATAGAATTAAAAAAAAAAAAAAGAAAAGAAGGCTCAAAATATTATCCCGGCCAGCCATAGTCACTGAGTTAATATACTCACTTATGTATTCATTTAGTCAACAGCTATTAAGTACCTGTATTCAGCCAGTTGTAATTAATGGAAGATGTAGAACTCTATGCCTGGTGCTGAAGAAATGTACATTTATGCGAGGAAACACAGAATTATAACCCCTGGGCAGCATGAAGTTTTGAGGAAATCAGGCAGGCCTGAAGTAAAGGAAAGTTTGGGGGAGCAGAACATTTTTATGAGAGGGAAGTAATAGAACTACAATGAAGGAACCACTAAAGACAGTTTTACATAATGAATGGCTGTTGTTTAGGTTTGGCGTTTAGAGATTCAAGTAATCTCCTTGGAAGTTTTTATTCAGCAAAAACTGCATGACACTATACGCAGGGCATGGTGTGACGAATACAGTCTTATACTATGTGAGTTATAACCCCTGATTTTCTGAAGCTTACAGTCACACTGCTAGTAAAGACACAAAGGCATTTATGAAATAACATTAATTTACATGAGTGGTAAAAGGACAAGTGGCCAAACAGGGTTCTTATTAAATATCATAGATTTTTGGAAGCAGGGTTATTTACACTGAGATCCAAAGGATGAGGTAAAGAAGGTAGAGTTCTCTTTACAGAACAATTTTCATAGAGATTATTTCCCTTAAGACATTTTTCTCCTCTCTAAGGGCTGATTTCCTTAATGAATTAGTGTGCCAATTGCATCGCCTAAGGTCTTTTAAACTGCAAGAGACAGAATAAACCCAAGCAAATATACCCCTTATTCTCCTAAGAAGAGGCTGAGAGATAGGAAATCCCAGGGTGGATGAATTTAACAGTTTAACAAAGCTGTCAAGGATCTAAGATTTTTCATCCTTCTCAAGCTTCCTCAGCAGGCTGTCCTTTCTCCTCAGTTCTGTACAGTCCTAAGATGACTGCTTGTACTCCAGGATTCATGCTTGGCTTCCAAAGGCAGGAAGGAAATGGGAAGGAGAGTTTGTTTAACTTTCATCTCTCTTTTTATTAGAAAAAAAAATCACTTCCAGAAGCACCTCATTCTCTACCCTTCCCCTAAGAATATTCCCCCTTCTATGGAAGGCTATGACCAGGTCTTTTATAGGCTATGCGATGCAATTAAAAACAGAACCTGGAGGTATGTAACTATGATGCAGAAGGGAATTGCCTTATAATGTAGTAGGTGGACCCTCTATAACCAACATGGTCTTTCTCCCAGTCTAATCAAAGGAAGGACTTGAGACTTCAGTTTTTTGGCTCCTTAGAACTGGGGGGTTTCTCATTCTATGTGCGTTCCACTGAGCACTGACTTTAGAGAAGTTCTAGGAAGCTGCATGCACACTTTCTTGCATACTTATCTAATGTATGTTTAATGTATGTCTGTTTCCTAGTTTGGTCATAAATCAAAGTGAAAGCAACCTTGAGCTCAGTCCAAATCATTCTTCACAGCCATCTTTTAACCTAGACCACTCCTTTGTGGTCTGACCCAGCCTTATTACCCAGAAATCATATGGCTACCCCCACCTGCAAAGAAGTTTGGGAAAATGAGTATCTGGCATTTTCAAACTCTATGTTTGTATGGAATGGGGGGAAGAAATTGACAGGCAACCAACAGTGGCTTGGACCCCATATAGAGTTTCAGAAACCAATTAAGAAACATTATTTCTTCAAAGGGAAAGACCACCATAATGATATGATGGAAAAAGTCTTAATGTTTCTCAAGAAAGTGATTTAAGATGAGAGTTCCTGTACTTCTATAAGTGCAAATTCTATATGCTACTTAGTGTTTCTCAGGTGAATTCTAGATAGTCCAAGTTCTTTCTACTGTTTGCCAAGCCTACCATAGATAACTCCAGCTTGGAGAAATTTTTATTGCTCTTTTATATCAAGGACAATGGAATTCTCAGCTTAAGACAATTGACACTGAGGCTGATTTCCAAATATGAGCTGAAGAATTACAGTGCCGTGGCAGACGCTCCGCAGAATAGTTTGCATTCTGTGTGGTAAGTGTTGCAATTGCCCACAGAGCATCTGTGTATGATTCTGGGATTATTGGATGCTCAGTATTTTGTTTTTTTAATTAACTTATTTTCGTTATTTATTTTTGGCTGCGTTGGGTCCTATTGCTGCAAGCGGGCTCTCTCCAGCTGCAGTGCGCGGGCCTCCCACCACAGTGACCCCTCCTGCCGCAGAGCACGGGCTCCAGGCGTGTGGGCTTCAGTAGTTGTGGCATGCAGGCTCAGTAGTTGTGGCTCACGGGCTCTACAGCACAGGCTCAGTAGCTGTGGTGCACAGACTTAGTTGCTCCGCGGCATGTGGGATCTTCCCGGACCAGGGCTCGAACCTGTGTCCCCTGCATTGGCAGGCAGATTCCCAACCACTGCAGCACCAGGGAAGCCCGGGTGCTCAGTATTAATGAAGCTAAATCATGGGTACATTCACAATTATGGGTCAGTTCCAGCGTCAGAGAGTAAGGAATGGGGATGGTCCTATACGCAGTACTGTATTAGTAAGTATGTCTTAACTCCTTTTCTAGATCATTCCTTGAGGAGAGGAATGCTGTTAGTTTTATTGCTGTATCTCTCACAGGGCTTGGATTCAAATCCTGACTCCATTACTCAGGACTAGTGTGACCCTGGGCAAGTTACTTGATCTCAGTTTCTTCATTGATCTAGGAATATACTAACAACTGCCTTGAGGGTTATGCGTATCTCTGTGTGTGTGTGTGTGTGTGTGTGTGTGTGTGAATACAATGTGGAAATTTGTTGAGGATTGTGCATCTGTGTGTGTGTGTGTGAATACAATGTGGAAATTTGTGTAAAAAATTTAGTGCGGTGTCACTGAAAGAAAGTGTCCAATAAATATTATTTATTATTAAGTACCAAATATATTTCTTGATTAGAAATTAAGGTTTACTTTCCACATTAGCTAGCTGTGTGCTTTTGGCTAAGATGATCAACTTTCTGGGCCTCATTTTCCACTTCTGTTAAAGGTGGGAGTTGTGCTAGAATCTGTAAGCTCACTTGTGGCTTTAAAGATCAGTGATATCCCTGGGCATACTTCAGTGGTTTGCGAAAAGAAAGAAAAAAAGAAAGCCCAAAACCCACCAAAAAAGAAACATACTATACTTAGGCAATGTGGAAATTTCATCATGTAGTTTCATAACCAAATCTGTCCATTAGTCATTCTGTTACCAAGGACGAAGACAAAATGTTGATCGTAATGGGCAGAATGTGCATTAAGTGGTAGGACCCTTTAAAGAAAGAGAACGTTTTCTCCCTCCTGTCACGTGAGAAAAAGGATCCTTCCATGGCATTTTGTAAATGAATTCTTGGCTATTGCTGGGTAGTAAGTTCCCAAGTTTAAGGTTTACCATTTATTGGCATCCAACAGAGAAACAGAGTACTTTTATTTGGAAATACATTTGAAAAGGATTCCAGAGAGTCCAGGCAGCATTAATTGTACTCTGGTTTGAGAGGTTTTCACCTTTTCTGTGCTCTGTAACTAGCTGGCATGCTTCCAACTGTAATTTAGACTTACCATGAACTGTAGGGTTTTTTTAATGTGTGCAGTGATTTTTTAAAAATCCAATAATTTCTTTTATTTGTTGTTCTAAATTTTAAATTTGCATCTGCTTTTCTTATTTTCCAGCACTCTCTAGCCCCTATAAGTTTATTCTCAAAAAAAGGTACATTTTATCAGTGGTTTTTAATGATATTTTAAAACTTTGGCTATTTGGTGAATTTGGGTTCACTTGTGAAACCTTTACTAATCCCATTATAAGCTCCCAACAATAATGTCTCCTACCTCAAGACTGCTTTATTTAAATTACAATAGGAAATGCCTCTGAACCTTCAAACATCCCAATTTATGCTCTTTTAATCAAACAACTGCAAGCTACGGTGACTCTCCTAGTGAACTCATTAAGGGAACCAGATTTCATTTGGGTAGGACTTATATTTTTTAGAAGATTAAAAATGTAGAAGGATTCTATGCACAATCTCATTTTATAGATGCCTATGTGTTATGACCAAATAGTCTGTGCTGTAATCAACCAGATATCAGCACAAACATTATTTGCAGAAACAAGTGAATAGACAGATGCACTTTGACCTAGAGAATCAGACACATGTTCAAATTCTTATTTTGTTAATATGGACTCATAATAGTGATGATGAATGTTAGGTAACATTTCATTTTTAAAATCTGGGAATGGACTCTACTCTGGAAAAATGGAAGGAGAAATGTATGAGTTTATAGAACACAATAAAGATAAAGGCTATGTTTTGGTGGGCATGGGGGATATCAGTACTTACCTCATATATAGCCAATTAGAACAGGAGACTGACTCAAGGACATTAAAATTTTATTTATTTATTTATTTATTTTGCTGTATGTGGGCCTTTCACTGCTGTGGCCTCTCCCATTGCAGAGCGCAGGCTCAGCGGCCATGGCCCACGGGCACAGCCGCCCTGCGGCATGTGGGATCCTCCCGGACTGGGGCACGAACCCGCGTCCCCCGCATCGGCAGGCAGACCCTCAACCACTGCGCCACCAGGGAAGCCCCCCAAAAATATATTTTTTATTGAGGGAACATTGGTCTATAACATTATATACATTTCATATGTACAACATAATATTTCTACTTTTCTACTTCAAAAGTAGAAATATTATGTTGTACATGTGAAACATATAATGCACTGCATATACTATATACATATACTAGACCGTACTTACCACCAAAAAGTTAGCTTCCATCTGTCACCTTATAGCTGCTCCCCTTTACCCATTTCACTCTCCTCCATGCCTTCCCCTCTGGTAACCGCTATTCTGTTCTCTGTATCTAAGGTTTTTTTCCTTTGGTTTGTTTTGGTTTGTTCCTTTATTTTGTTTTGCTTTGTTTGTTTTTTATATTTCATGTATGAGTGAAATCATACAGTATTTGTCTTTCTCTATCTGACATACTTCACTTAGCATGATACCCTCAAGGTCTATCCAAATTGCCGCAAATGGCAACATTTCATCATTTTATGGCTGTGTATTATTCCACTGTGTGTGTGTGTGTGTGTGTGTGTGTATCACGTTTCTTTATCCATTCATCAGTTGATGGGCACTTACTTTGTTTCCATGCTTTGCCTATTGTAAATAATGCTGAGATGAACACAAGGGTGCATATATCATTTCATAGTAGAGTTTTCATATTCTTTGGATAAATACCTAGAAGTGGGATAGCTGGATCACATGGTAGTTCTATTCTTAATTTTTTAAAGGAATTTCCATACTGTTTTCCACAGTGGCTGTACCAATTTACATTCCCACCAACAATGTATGAGGGTTCTCTTTTCTCCACATCCTTGCCAACACTTGTTATTTCTTGCTTTTTGATAACAGCCATTCGAACAGGCGTGAGGTGATATCTCATTATGGTTTTGATTTGCATTTCCCTGACGATTAGTGATGTTGAATGCCTATTCATATCCCTCTTGGCCATTTGTATGTCTTCTTTGGAAAAATGTCTATTCAGATCCTCTGCCCATTTTTTAATCGATTTGTTTGTTTTTTTGATGTTGAGTTGTATGAGCTTTTTATATTTTGGAAATTAAACCCTTATCAGATTTTTGTTTGCAAATATTTTCTCCCATTCAGCAGGCAGCTTTTTTGTTTCATTTTGTTTGTAGTTTCCTTTGCTGTGCAAAAGCTCTTTCATCTGATACAGTCTCTTTTATTTATTTTTGCTTTTGTTTCCCTTGCCTGAGGAGATGTATGCAGAAAGTAATTGCCAAGACTGATTTCAAAGAGCAAAATGCCTATGTTTTCCTCTAGGAGTTTTATAGTTTCAGGTCTTACATTCAAGTCTTTAATACATTTGAGTTGATTTTTGTGTATGGGATGAGATAGTGGTCTAGTTTCATTTTTTGTTGTTGTTGTTGTTGCATGTGGCTGTCCAGTTTTCCCAACACCATTTGTTTTTTTTCATTTTATGTTCTTGGTTCTTTTGTTGTAAATTAATTGTCCATATGTGTATGGGCTTATTTCTGGGCTTTCAGTTCTCTTCCATTATATCTCTGTTTTTCTGCCAGTACCACGCTGTTTTGATTACTATAGCTTTGTAATATAGTTTGAAATCAGGGCATGTGATACCTCTAGCTTAAGAATGGGTTTTACAGTATGCTTTCTGTCTTAGTCAAGATTGGCTCGGGAACTGGGAAGTCTGCAACTGAAGTAAGAGACTTCAGAGCCTACAGTATGTGCCACTGAAATGCTCTGGCTCACTGGTGTAGTGGAAGCCAGTAGTGGGTGGTGGTGAGGCTGGTGTGTAAAGAGGAATAATCTCTTCCCTTCTCATGAGGTGGCCACACTTCATTTCTATACCAAGCTTCTTGAAGAATTTTCCATTGCTTTTCCCTTAAATTTTATGGATTATCTTTTCACCATTAAATCTTTGATTTATTAGAAATTTACAGTTGGTGTGAAGTGTCCTGTATGGGTCCAACTTATGTTTTCAAGTAACTACCCAGTTGTCTAATATCATTTACTGAATAGTATATAATTTTTCAACTGGACTGATATGCTCCCCCTTTATATTCTAAATTGCTTTATGTATTTGAATTTATTTCTGGGTTCTCTACTGTATGTCTTTGCCCTGTCTGTTGACTCATGCATCAGTACCACACTGTTTTAATCACTAGAATTTAAATTTTAAAAATCCAGGACTTCCCTGGTGGCACAGTGGTTAAGAATCCACCTGCCATTGCAGGGGACATGGTTTTTGAGCCTTGGTCCGGGAAGATCTCACATGCTGCAGAGCAACTAAGCCCGTGTGTCATAACTACTGAGCCTGCGCTCTAGAGCCTGTGAGCCACAACTACTGAGCCCATGTGCCACAACTACAGAAGCCTGTGTGCCCAGAGCCTGTGCTCCGCAATAAGAGAAGCCACCGCAATGAGAAGCCTGTGCACTGCGATGAAGAGCAGCCCCTGCTCGCCACAACTAGAGAAAGCCCTCGGGCAGCAACGAAGACCCAACGCCACCAAAAATAAACAAATAAATAAATTTATAAATAAATAAATAAAAATCTGATATCCCTTGTCTCTACATCATACCTGCATCCAATACTCTTAAAAGACAAATTCTTTATCATTTTTCATATTTTTCCCTAGGGTCAGTCAGATGATGATTCTGATTCATTGTCATCATCTCTTTCCCCCCATAAGCATTTACCTAGAACATATTTACTTAAAAATTGGGGATTTCCATAGTGTGCTTTACCAAATGACAGATATTGCAAGAGGTAGTTCTGTTGTAGAAAAAAGAAAGAATTCTAGCATATGTATGAGAGAAATATTTCCAGAAATATCAGCTCTGGTTTCAGAAAGTTCCCTCCATCAGAAGTGCCACAGCATTCTTTAGCACCTACATCAGGAAGATAAACAACTTCCATGCTTTAGAATATACAAATAATAAAGTTTGAATATGAAATATTTGAAGCTTCTTCTTAAAGCAAACTATTCTGCCACTATGGTATGTAAAATAGTTTTCTTTCAGTCATATTTCCTATATATGTCTGCTCATGGTAAGATAAGTATATCTGCAAAGCAGTGGATGCAAAGTATTTTTTCTATTGCTTCTAATTTTAACACAATGGTTATACTTTTTAAAGAGGTTATTTTTAAATAAAAGAAACCTTAATGAGAAATTTAAAATACCAGGGGAGCTTACTATTTAAATCAAGTCTTTGGTAAATCCCTTTGTTGAATGAACTACCACTGTTTAATATTTAATAAATCTAGATTTTTATTTTTCTGAAGGCCAGATATAGTTATAAGTTCATAGCGATAGCAAATGCTATTTTCTGTCTCTTGGAGACTTTTTTGGCACTTCTAGAAAGAAGGGAAACAATGGATCCAGTAACGATGCAAGAGAGATCAAAGCAATTCCTTCTGTCAGTAGTAGCAATTCATGCAAATCTCTAAACACCAAAGACTCTCTTCAGCTAAAGAAAAGTCCACCAGAGAGATCATTGTGAAAAAGGAATCCTAGAAAGCAGTATCATTTTCTAAATTTTATAAGTAGATTCTGCTTAAGGACAACGGAACTTGGTGTAGGAGAAGGGAAGTAAGGAAAGTGGAACTCAGATTTATTGAGCACTAGCTATGGTACATCGCATGCCTGCTAGCAAGACCTCTGTGTGTGCTCCTCTAAGGTGTGGTTGCAAATAGTGGGCTCCTGAGCTAAGCTGCCTAGGATTTGAATTCACTCTTGGCCACTTACTAGCCACCTGGCTCTGGTGCAGGTAATTTTTTTTTTTTTTTTTGCGGTATGCGGGCCTCTCACTGTTGTGGCCTCCTCCGTTGCGGAGCACAGGCTCCGGATGCGCAGGCCCAACGGCCATGGCTCACGGGCCCAGCCGCTCCGCGGCATATGGGATCCTCCCAGACCGGGGCACGAACCCGTATCCCCTGCATCGGCAGGCGGACTCTCAACCACTGCGCCACCAGGGAGGCCCTGGTGCAGGTAATTTGAGCTTTCTTTGTTAACACTTTCATCAACATGAATAGTAAAATCAGATTATTGAGTTAATTACTATTATGCATTTAAAACTGTCTGGAATAGAGTGCTAATTTGATATTATTATTTCCACTTTACTGACAAGGAAACAGAAGCTCAGAGGTAAAGGCACTTACCGTAATTCATATGCTTATTAAGTGGTGGAGCTTGGTTGCTAGTCCTGGTCTGTCTGAAGCCCTGGTTAATGGTTTCCTCTAGACACTTGCTACTCAAAGTGTGGTCCCTGGATCAACGGCATCAGCATCGCCGGGGAGCTTGTCAGAAATGCAGAATCCTTGGTCAGCTCCAGACTCCCAGAAGCAGCATCTGCAGGTGAACAAGATCCCAGGTGATTTCTATGCACATTAAAGTTGAGACGCACCACTGTCCAACTTCTGTGCACATTAAAGTTGGACACACCACTGTCCAATCAAAGCTCTGCTAAGAGGAAGGCCAGCAGAGATTCATTTGCATGCAATCTGTTGCTTTACAGACCTCAACTGTCCCAGAGTGGGATAGGTCTTCAATATCTTAGGCTTTATTTTCTTTATTGCAAGTGTACTGCCTAGAGGCTAACTCTCAGGACAGGCTGTTAATTTGTCTCTAGTATGAACTGTCTCTACTATTCTCCCTCTCTCTGTCTCTCATTTTTTATTCCTCAATTTATACCTTGAAGGATATACTTAGGGTTGCTCAAGGCTAGTTGTGCTCTATGGTTGTGAGCAAAATTCCAGTGAAACATGTCTTGATAAAGGCAGGAGTTTATGAAAATAGGATAGATTACAGAATTGGACAAAACTGGGTCCAAATGCTAATCCTTTTACTTAAATTTTGTCTCTAAATATTTTATTTAATCTCTCTAAAACTTTGTTTCCTTGTCTTTAAAAATGGTGGTATTAATGGATATTCCTCAGTGTTGACAGGATCAAATAAAATCAAGGTCTGAGAAAGCACAGTGCATAATAGGTGCTCAACAAATTTAAAGTAAACTAACCCAGGACATTTCCTGTCAAAGTTAAGGAAACTTGCACGGGAGACACATTACATTTAAACGGGTGGGAGACAATGGCTGCCTTCAGGAAAAGCGGTGAGTTCAAATTGTACCTAAAGGAATATCTTCTATATTTAAAGACTAAGGCAACTGTTTTTATGTGGAACAAGCCCCAGGAGGGCTCTGTTTCTTAGAGAGAATCATCAGCATCAGCTTACTCTGTACAAACATTTTTTAGGAGGACACCATTTGTGAATTGCAAGATATCTTGTCCCTTTAATCACATCATTAAAAAAATAAGTTGCTCCAATCTTAAGAGGAATTTTTATTTCTTATCAGAGCTAATTCTTTACATTGGAACAAAGCACTAATTTTATTATTAAAAAATTGAAGGTAGTGAGCAGAAATTTGCCTTCTGTTATTATGCAGAGAGGAAGCACCTTCCATAAAGGAATGTGCATGCACATGGAAGAAAGGCCAAGCACAGCACTGCTGAGCCTTTCTTGGTTCTGGTTCTCAGGACCATGGTGTGTAAGGAACAAGAGAAATGCCAGGCAAGCATGGAGCTGTTCTGCCCTATGAGGCACCCACTGAGTTAAGGACAGAGACTCTACATACACGTGAAATCCTCAGGCTCCCAGTTAAGTCCCTGAAAATTTTCAAAAATGGTAGAATCATGCATATAAAAGATCATATATATTTTTGAATAAAAATAGTTTAAAAGTAATTTGAAAAAAAACTATTACATTGCACACAACTTTATTCTCTTCTTTTCCCATGGTCACAAACTCCTTAAACATTAAACATAAAAGCAACCTAAACACTTTTGCCTCACAGTTGGGCTGAAGTTATTTCAGAGTTTTGTGTGGTTTGGCACACTTGAAGTTGGGTTTCATTGTGATTTATTTTTATGTGCACATCACATAGGTACACAGGTTCTGCACATTTTCTTTTGATTCCACTTCCTTTTTTTAAGAGAGAAGAAAAATTTTTAATGAGAAGAAAAAAGAAATAGCAAAGAATCCCGCACAGATTGGGGGCAACTTTTTCATTTCCTGCTAACATAGGTTTATGGAGACTTGGTAGACTATGTAAATGTAAGATGATTTATTTTTTTCTCCTTCACTGAAGTATGCAGATATGAAGATGCCTGGGCATGAACAGTGCCTCCATAATGTCTATAAAATGTAGAAGAATTTTTTTCTGGTATATCCTTGAGAGATGATTTCCCTAGAACTTCCTTCCCTTCAAAAACCACATTTGTCACTGGGAGTTGAGAAGAGGGATCTAGTCAAGGCTGCTGCTGCTGACTGCTTCCTTTCTCACCCTGCAGGATAGGGCTTATCCATCCCCAGTCATGCCAGATGTATGGAAGAAGGTTCTCAGATACTTGCATTGCATCTACAATGCATTCAGATAAACTCAGTTTGTTTCCTTTACCACCACTTGTTAACTGTCCTATTTCCATGACCTGTTTGCGTGTGTGTGTGTGTGTGTGTGTGTGTGTGTGGCTTTTTACTGTTGTCAACCTAACCCTCGAATACTAGAATATTGGGAAGAACTATTTTGATTAACCCCAGTAACCCTTTGGAACATGGTTTCCAGTATTTGTCCTCCATCTCCCTGTCCTCCGTAGTACACTATATTTGTCCCACTTTGGCTTAATGAACTAAAATGGGGCTGGTGGGCAATCCCACTACTGGGCATATACCCTGAGAAAACCATAATTCAAAAAGATACATGTACCACAGTGTTCACTGCAGCACTATTTACAATAGCCAGGACATGGAAGCAACCTAAATGTCCATCGACAGATGAATGGATAAAGAAGATGTGGCACATATAGACAATGGAATATAGGGCAGGAATAAAGATGCAGACACAGAGAATGGACTTGAGGACACAGTGAGGGGAGGGGAGGCTGGGATGAAGTGAGAGAGTAGCACTGACAGATATACACTACCAAATGTAAAATAGGTAGCTCATGGGAAGCTGCTACATAGCACAGGGAGATCAGCTCAGTGCTTTGTGATGACCTAGAGGGGTGGGATAGGGAGGGTGGGAGGGAGGCTCAAGAGGGAGGGGATATGAGGATATATGTATACACATAGCTGATTCACTTTGTTGTACAGCAGAAACTAACACAACAATGTAAAACAATTATACTCCAATGAAGATGCTAAAAAAAATTTTTTAAAAAGACATAATGAAACTTGAGAAATGAAAATAAATGGGGCTGGTGGGCAAAGGGGAGATGTGAAGCATTCACTTGCCTTGGAAGAATAAAACTATCAGGCTGTCTCAGAATATGAGAACCTAGAGGTCATGAATCATTCTGAAATCTCAGCAATGTCTCAGTCTTCAGGCCTCCCATTGCAATACCTTTATCAGCAATTTTATTTAAATGAGAATTAGAATTCTTTCTTGAACCTTTCTTTGTGCAAAACTGGCAGGGAGCATTCAAACATCTTGCAAGCTGGGACTATTTTCTTTGCTCTGGAATTTGTCCTGGTAGGTGGGAAGACAGTGGGTAGTGAAGATGTCTTGAATTTCTGGAGTACAGAATTAGGGATCTATTCCATTGGGTAATTCCAAAGCATCCAGAGTGATGTAGGAGTACCATTATACCTCCTAAAGGTATCAAGTTCCCTGATTTTCCCTGTAGCGTAATATGTGGTTTTCTTCTGAATGCTTCTGAGATGAAGTGGCTACATTTTATCATGGAAACTACCATATTTTATCAATTCTAAGCCATTCATATTTTCACATTTTAACTTCTCTGAAATTGAAATGTGTCTTGCAATTGATGGTGCATCATAGTTTGATTGCCAGTATTTTTTTCTTCTTAGTGGCACATAAGAATAATGTTCCCTATTACAATCAAAGTCATCTTAGACTTAATGAGTTACATTATACCTCTTTAAGTGCACCTTCAAAGATCTCCTACCTTTCAAATCTAGAATTGCAATAGGAATCACAATCCTGGCCATCTCTGTATTCTATTCTCCAAAGCAAGAACATTTGAAAGTACAATTTAAAATAAAACAAATTAACAAACACTACAAAATGTTTAGAAGACATTTAATGTTTCAATTGATTGTCATTAGTATAAGCTGTTGTTCTGAGAGTTCTTTTCCTTTTAAGCTCAAGTGTCCATAACAAATGAGGCCTTCATTTGCAAATGGTGAGCCATGGTAATCAAATAACTACTGCTGTATCATTAGTCTCTACTTCTAACAAAAGAATATCCTGAATTGGATTGATGCATTCAATCTGATCAATTACTGCAATAGTGAAAGTGTCTACAATTCTGAATTAACTGTGTCATGACTGATTTAGTTATACTAGAGTCATGATATCATTAAACCTTAAAGTCATTGTTCCAAAGATAGCTTATACATTAGATTATTTTCAAATATGCATGAAGGGCTTAGTATAGATCTCTAGTGATTTGCTAGGTTCTCTAGATATTTAATTTTTGTTCAGATTTGTGCTTGGTTTTGAATAAAGTTAGGAGAGAAGGGTATGAGACTGGAGGCATTTATTGAGTGAAACCACCCTGAATCTTTCATGGCTACTGACCAAGCAGTAATGGAAAACGTGAACCAAGAAATAAAAATCTCATCAACACAGTGAAATCTGTTCTTCTCTCTCTATATATAAACCTTATGTGTTGGCTTTGGCAGCAGTTTGAACTTTGTCATTCCAATAAAGTTCCTGAAATTCACTAGATATCACTTCTTTTTATGGGAAAACATCTGCAAGTCTATTTATCTGGTTATAAACAAAAATATGCTTTACTTTTTCAAATGACATTGCAGAAGTATTTATTTGTTATTTACAATATACATCATTAGCCCATCACAAAACCCTGTGAGCACATGCACATTATGAAAACATCATTCATAAGTTTAAAAATATACTAACTAGAGAGGCATATAGAGTTCTCTGTACCTTAGAACATTTCCATTGTACTGTTGAAAGAATTTTACTTGGTTGAACAGCAAACTGCTCTTAAACTTTCTTTTGGGAAATTTAGTTAAAACTTTCCACTCTTAAACTTGATCCAGACCATAGTTTAAATCTTTGAAAACACACACACACACACACACACACACACACTACTGTATTTTATGTACTTAAGATGAAAATTTTTTTTCCACATTTTTATTTATTTATTTTTTTTTTTTCTTGTGGTACGTGGGCCTCTCACTGTTGTGGCCTCTCCCGTTGCGGAGAACAGGCTCCGGATGCGCAGGCTCAGTGGCCATGGCTCACGGGCCTAGCCGCTCCGCGGCATGTGGGATCTTCCCGGACCGGGGCACGAACCCATGTCCCCTGCATCGGCAGGCGGACTCTCAACCACTGCGCCACCAGGGAAGCCCCACATTTTAAACATTATTGAAATCTGATGCATCTTATAGTCAATGGCAAGACATAGTTGGGTTGGAGTGTTTTGTTTTCTTTATGGTAAAAAAGATGATGTGAAATATTACAACCAATGCTCTCATAGATAAGATAGAGGTTGAGGAGGATGATGAGGATGATGATGATGATGATGGTGCTGGGTATATAATAACCACTATTTATTGTTTACACTGTCTTAGGTACTGCTTGAATACCTTACATACCTTATTCAATGTTCACAAATACACCAGAAAAGCAGATAATTGTTAGATAATCTCCATAGGTGAGGAAACTTAAGGCCTGGAGAATCTGCATATAACTTGCCCTGCCACTCATTGTAAATGTTGAGGTTAGGGTTTGGATTCAGGTATGCTGATGCAAAAGCTTGATCTTTTAAGAGGGGCACAATGGACCAACTTAAAAAACCAACTCATTCATGTCCACTTTTGTCCAAAAGCCTTCATTTGGAAAGTATCATAATTTCTGCATGGCACTCTCACAATAATAATAGTTAGATTAACGATGGCATCATGAGGTGGTAAAACTCATCTTTCTGTATCTTTCTGTAAAATTTCAGCCTATTCAGGCAGAAAAGCTTGTCTTCTTTCAATTTATGTTTTCTGTAGACCTTCTTTGGGTCAGGTACAGAGCTGAGTAAATACTGGAGGCATATAATGAGGAAAGGGATTCAGTTTAAATAAAACTAAGGAGCAAGCCCTGGGTCAAAATTAAGGATCAGCAATTCTGGGTTCTACTGCAGTGATCTGCTATCACTGTCTTGCTGTGAAATATGACATATGAGTCCTTCCCTGTGACTAGGCTTTTGCATAATAAACTCTGTATTACATTTCACAATTGTGATCATAAAATGAGATTAAATAAGATAGTTTACAAAGCACAAACAGCAATAGATATATTTGGCACTATTCATTTCTAATGGACTTATTATAGGCATAATCATTGACCAGAGATCTTTTCATGCAGACATTGAACTTCACAAGAGAAGGTATATGTGGGGAAAGCAGAATTAGGCTCTAATATCAAATGAAACATTTCATAGCTCTGTATAGCCATTTCACTAGCATCATTAAATTAATATTGTCTCTACATACAGGCAAAAATCTTCAGTTCTCTGTCTCGGTCTCTCTAGATCTGTCTCTAGCCTGGTGAATAATATATTACCTTTGGTCCTAGAGGCAAACAGATTGATTTGAGTCCCAGCTTCACCACTTAATTGTGCCACCATGAGCCTGTTGCATAATGTCTCTGAGTCTCAATTTTCTTATTTTAAAATGGGAATAGCATCTTCCATTCAAGATTTTTTAAAGGACTGAATGGCACTTAGAAGGCCCAACACATAGTAAAGATTTAATAAATATTGACTAATATTGTCCTAATAGGTTGCAACCATCCACCACTATTTTAATTCCACTGTAAATTCCACATGGACTCAGCAATTCTGATATGCAAAATGTGAAAATTCTATTCTAGGCACCACGGATGATATAGAAATAATTAAATACTGTCCATATTCTTGAAGAAATTACATGTGGTTTAATTTCTGCCAAATCAACTATTTTGCCCATTTAGTTCATCCAATTGATGTATTACAGAAAGCAATGAACTAGCATTTTATTTTTTTAAATGTATAGGCTGTCATTACATAATGTATAAAACCAACTTGGTCTAAGTAATTGTTCTGGATGAACCCTAGACATTATCCATTTCTCTAGATGAGTCATCATGTTTATATCAGCAATTTATCTCTGCAACACTGGTTGAATGCTCAATTTCATTTCTTTTATTCTTACATGAAGGCAGCTATTTCTGAGCCTTTAGGAATCGTCTTTGTTTTATCTACCTGTCATTGCCTTCCAGATGGCTTTGACAGACTAAATTCCCATGTCTGCTATATTGTTGCCCGTCTTGGACATCTCTCCAAATTTTTCCTGAAGATTTATCCCAAGCACCCTAAGTTGACTTCTTTTTATTCTTGTTCCCACACCATCTTCATCTTTGGAGACCAGTTAAGATCAAAGACTTCGGAACCAGACCCCCTGAATTCAAATCCTAACCAGTTGTTTGAACTTAGGTGAGTTACTTCTTTTTGCTTCAGTTTCCTCATCTATAAAACAGAGTTCTTAACCCTAGTACCTACTGTAGAGGGTCATTAGGACAATTAAATGAGTTAATATGTGTAAAGTGCTTAGAATAGTGCTTGACACATAGTAAATGCTATATAAATGCTTACCATTATTATTACTGCTTGTTTGTGGTCACTCACCCTGGGTTCTTGATACTGTCAGGTATCTTTGTAATTTTACCATTCCAATATATTAGAATGGTAAAATTAATGGTAAAAATAATGGGTGATGTGAAGTAAGAACCAATCAGTGAGGGAACAAATGTAGAACACAGATCTACATTAAAAATGATAAAGCTACGATGAGATGGGAAAGTAATGGAAGGTTAGACAGGACAATATTTCCAGTAGATGGAAATGAAAAGTCTCAAAAATCTGAGAACAGGTAGCTAGAAAGATGAACTGGAAAACATAGCTGGAAAAGTATCAGTAATCAGCATGGTGATGGTAATTTTCCTAGAGTGATGCATTAAGAGATTTCAAAGAATTGAGGATTAATTAGGATGAAAGGCAGGAGTAGGAGTTTGGGACAAAAAAGAAGTGAGAAAGAGCTTAAGCCACATTGCTCAGGAGATTGCCAATAGGGAAGATGAGCTTTCCTATTGCTTCTCCAAAAAAAAAGCGGGGGCGACAGATGAGGGAAGAGAAATAAAAGAGAGACAGGAGCAAAAGGTAATGGAGAGGCTACCGGACGGAAGTCAAGACACCAGGCTTTCCTTGTTCTAGCTCTCGGAAGGACCCGGGGTATGACCTTAGGCTCGTCTCTTAATGTTACTGGGCTAGATATATTTAAGGTCCTAAAGTCCTTTTCACCTCTAAATCCTGACGATGATACATGCTGAGATGAAGGTTGGTAGGGAAAAGTTATAAAGGTCAAATAACTTTTGCTCTTACAAAAATAAAAGTCAAGGTCATCACCATGAACCAATATCACAGTCAGGTACATGGATGAATCTCATATGCTGAGTGAAATAAGCCAGATGCATAAACCTCATACTACATGCTTTAGATTATACAGGTTCAAAAACAGGCAAAACTGATCTTCTGTGTTAGAGGTTAGAAGAATTATTACCTTCTGGAGACAGTATTGACTTGGAGGGAACATTTTGGGGTGCTAAAATGTTCTCTGTGTTGATATAGGTAAGGATTTCACAGGTGTGTCTGTAGGTAGGTAAAAGGGATAGAGCTGTACTCTTAAGATTTGTGCACTTTACTATTACAAGTTGTACCTCAGTTATAACGAAAAATAAGTGAAGGTTCTACTTTTTTATAAAAAAAAGGGAAAATATATGCTCAAAATGAAAAGTAAGATGAGAAGTTGAGGGCCCTGGTGCAAGGCACTTTCTATGGGGATGGTGCCTAGGTTACAGAGAGATGAATTACTGGATTGTATCATAGGTACATAGATACATTAACTGTTTTCCGTGGTAATGCTTTCCATGGTAAATAGTTACTATTACTGAACCACACTTCATTTGTACTAATTTTACAAATGTGTTCCATATGCACTCATGATATATAATAATAATATGTATAATATAACATAAATATATAATAATGATAATATATGCATATATAGGTATTATGTATATGTGTATATATAGATAGATAGATAGATAGATATTTATGGATAAATATATTAGAACAATGATCTTCAAAGAGTTCTAAGCCCTGATGCTTCATGGAGGATGTTCAAGGTCACTGTGTGTGATGAAGGGAAGGTGACCCAGCAGTCTGAGCTCCCTGCCCCTTAATGGCCAGTACAGTTCTACTTTAATCTGTTTTATAAATCGTGGTTTGGCCATAAGAGTAAATTTGTAAACAGATTCCACTGCTAAAAATGTTTGAAAATACTGTAGGAAGTTACACATAAGATATACATAGATTACCTGCGATTTAAAATTTCATTAAAAAAAAAAACATAGGACCATCAGGAATTTTGATTGAAGCCCTACTAGAAACTCTGAGAATCAGAAAATTCAAAGTATACTTTCCTCTTCAAGTTAAAGGTCCTATGCCTGCTTTGGGGTGTTGGAAATATGAACAGGTAAAGTCCTTATCCTTAAGTAGTTTAAAAGCCATGGCAAAAGGCCCCTCAAATCAAGCCACAGTGCTTCTGATCTCCTAAGACTAAAGATTCTGGATGAAAGAAGTGTGGCATGTTTTTCCTGTTTTGTCTGTCTGTCCTGACTTCTCATTCCCTGATAAAGGAAAAATTTTAACTCTCCTCTCTGCCAGGAGAATTTCGCCCCTTTGTTGAGTTTCTAGAGCAGCACGCACATAAAGAGAGCTGATAGGACAATGTGATTTTATGAGAGTTTTATGGAGTGATCGTCATACTCTAGAGTTCCTTATTTATTCAGTTGCAGGGGAGGAGGAAGGAGGCACCCATGATGATCACTGTTATTATTGTAATTCTAACCACATATCCCACCAACTGGAGTTTCCTGTTTTCACCACCTTTGACAGCACCTCTGCCTCCCCACCCTGCAGGTTCATTCTTCTCTTCATCTGTTCAATTGACACTTATGACACTCATCAAGCATTTGTTTTCATACCTCTCAGGATTTAAATATTGTTCATTGTTTTTTTTTTGCTTACTCAGAACTCATGTCCATCATCAGCATGGTAACTGCCTGTAATACGCTAGACTTTATCCTTAGTAAGTTTCCTTTTCCAGGGACCTACTGGATATTTAAAAGCTCCTAATCACAAAAGTTGGCAAAGACTTTTATTATAGTGTGTGGTGTGTGTGTGTGTGTGTGTGTGTGAGAGAGAGTGAGAGAGAGAGAGAGAGAGAGAGAGAGAGAGAGAGAGAGAGAGTCAAACTGCCTTCTAAAATACCTATCTACCTTGATGAATGAAGCTATCCACCTTTTACATATATTCCTTCTCATGTATCTTGGCATATTTATGTACAAAAACTGCTCCAATTAAAATAAATGGATTTAAAATATTCTAAAATTGTGAAATTGTTTCAGTTGCAACATTTTATTTGCCATTAAAAATTCCTAATGTGTCTGTGCTGGTGGAGCCCCTCTTTGGCCATCGTCTTATTATTTTAAGCATCTCTGTATTTTGTGTTTAATTTTTTGCTCATAGATTTGATGCTGGCTAACCAAAATCAGGAAAAAAAAATCTCTACTTTGTACTTTCATACCATGATTTATTTTTCAAAAGGTGAACATGTTTTTAATCTGTGATGGTATAATTTATGTTCTAACAAGCATGAAGTTTTAGAGGATCAGATTAGTGAAGCATAGAGCAGTTGGAACAGCAGATCACATTCCTGGACTTCCCACACAAATGTTTCCATGCACTTTGGTCCATTCCAAAACCTCAGATTTCCTATAACCTCACGAGGAGCCTCCAGCTGCTATTCTCTCCTGATAAGCTCCAGATATATTTATTTTACCGTCTCACCTTCTCCATAAAATGGAATTAGAAGGAAACAAGGGGCTCTTGGCTTTTACAATTTATTATCCTTCAGAGAATTAATGTTTGTACTTTTGAGCCACAGAAACCTTTGTTCAGACAAAACATTATACTAAAGCCAAGGGTGGAAAACAGATAAAAGTTTAGTTGCTCCAGGTGAATTAGGGAGGGGGCCCAAAACCCCGGCAGCTGGCCCCATTCCCCTCCAACAGAGGCTCCAGCAGAGCTCTCCTGAGCAGTATAAAATCTATAGACTCTGTTGACTGAGAGCAGGGGTTCTCAATCCTGTTTGCCTGTTAGATCATCTGAGGAACTTGTTAAAAATATCCATGCTCAGAACCCACCCCCAGATATAGTGATCCAACTGATACGAGTTAGGATATAGACAACTGTTCTTTTTTTTTTTTTTTTTTTCAGGGCCCCAGATGTTGTAAAATGCAGCCGTGGTTAAGAACTACTGCTTCAGAGCAGTACTGCTCAAATTTGAGCGTGCATCAGCGTCACTTCAGAGCTTGCTCAAACACAGCTGTCTGGACCCCACCCCCAGAGTTTCCCATTGGGTAGGTCTGGACTGGGGCCTGAACATGTGCATTGCTCTAAGACCCCAGGGCATGCTGGTGCTGCTGATCTGGGGAATTCATTGAGAACCACTGCTTTGAAGAAATGATAAAATCGGCCAGGATTATATCACTTCTGCTAGGGCCCGGGGTAAAGTCAACTTCCATTGGGCTTGCTCTTCTCTATCCTTTTTGGAAATATAAATCTTATGTCCAGAGGTACCTATCATATAAGGTACCAATTATTTTGGGCACGCATATGGGGTCTGGGGTTGTGATTCTCCCTCTCTCTCAGTGAAGCCTCTGCCCCCAAATGTGTTTTACAGAACAAGGAATTATACTGGAACCAATTTTCCAAACTATAAGGACATTGAGGCAATAGATTGAAAAGAAGACTTATTTTAAAATTAAGAAATGAACACATATGATAGAATCTGCACAGAGTGAATCATGGAAGTCCGTGCGTCACATTGTGCAACCCAGAGCAGATGAAGACCTGCATTTGCCTTTGAGGAAATTAACCAAATCAGCACTAGGCTTTCCGCTTCCCATTGTTATCTCTTCCCATGTCCTTCTATTACTTTCCAGACAGATGAGGTCTAGGGAGAAGAGCAATAAAATATCTACTTCATGCTAATCATTTGGGGGCAAACAGATTTGGAAAAAGGCATTAATAAATATGAAAGGTTAAACAGTTTTGGACTTGAGTATACTTCCTTCCAGAATATCACCTTGGATGCATGACAAGCTTAGTCACTTACAATCATAAAGCAGGTAAACTCAAGCTGGGTGTCTACAAGCCATCTCCTTGAACTGGGAGGACGGGTGATTACAGACCCTAGGTACTGAATCCTGCCATAAACACAGGTGTAACAAGGCAGGAGACAGTGAAAAGTGTCCATCGTATGAGCCCCCTCATTGCCTGCAGTGTGTGCACTAACAGAAGCAAGAGCTTGGAGACAGGCTGGTTGGCATGGGATGGTTGATGTTGACTGTTAAGGGTGGAATTGTGTCTTCCCAAAATTCATATATTGAAGTCCTAACCATCAGTACTGCAGAATGCAACCAGATTTGGAAATAGGGTCATTGCAGATGTAATTAGTTATGATGACGTCCTTGGGTGGGCCCAAATCCGATATGACTAGTGTCCTTATTAAAGGGGGAAATCTGCACACTGAAACACCTACACCCAGGCAGAATGCCATGTGAAGATGAAGGCAAAGATAGAGGTGAAGCTTCCACAAGCTAAGGAACCAACTCTGCTGACACCTTGATCTCAGACTTCTCGCCTCCAGAACTATGAGACAGTACATTTCTATTGTTTGAGCCACGTGGTCTGTAGTATTTTGTTACGGCAGCTCTAGCAAGCCAATACACTGAGCCCGATAACCACGTCAGATAAGCACGCAGTGAGGGAAGCCCCACGTGACCCCTCCTAGGGAACTGAAGCCAGCATGTCATGAGGGAGCCAACATTACATGAGGCACAGAAGCCAGTCACAACTGCGTGAGAAGAAGCAATACCCATCAGGGATAGGTCCATGGAGCAGCCAGGAAAGAAATGAGACAGTAATAAACATTTGCCCTTTTCCTTCAACCTGCTTGTCCCGATCAAGGTTGCTGGGTCTTGAAAAGGGCATAGGAAAGAATCGTTGTAGCCAGCCATATAACCTGCCCTCCACCCTGGGCAGTCAGAACCTGGTTCAAGGCTGCTGGGTGTGAGGACAGTGGGGAAGGAAGAGGTGAGATTTAAATTACTTGGGATGGAAACTTAAAACAGATTTAAATTTTAATAATCCAAAGGGAGAGAAGAGTCATAGTATTTAACTCAAGATATTGCTGAGGGACGGGAAAGGGACAGTTATAATAGCAGTGAAAAGTTGTGACCAGAGAAAACTTAAAGGGTTTCATGATTATGCTCCACTGAGACTTATACTGAGTAGAACTTGCCAAAAACTGGAGGCAATAAAAACCATAATTACAACACCAGTAACAATATCTAGTTAATATTTCTTTTGCACTTAAAATTATATTCTGGGCTAAGTGATTTGCATGCATCATACTCATTAATTCCTACAGAGCCCCACTGAGAGAGGGGATAAAATATTACATATTAGGAAATTGAGTTTCAGAGAGGATAACTTGTGTAAGGCCACTCAGCTGACAAGGGTTAAGAGCCAGGGTTTGAACCTCTGTGGAGGAGACCCACAAGTGCCTGAGCTCCCCCATGGCACTGTAGGGCCCCTACATGCTTTGTTTCTAAACTTCAATGCATCTGTCTCCCACCCAAGAATGGGCTCTTCTCGGGCCTTCTAGGGAGTGCTCAGTCAGGTATGTGATAGCAACTGCCTATGACATGCAACTAAGACATATGGCTGCTATAAATGAAAACAATCTTTAGATATCGAGATGGTTTTCAGTCTCCCTCAGAGTTTCTGAAAGCAAGTGCTCAACTATACTATTTCATCTGAAAACAAAATCATAATCCTCATTCCAAGGACCAAGGCATCAACCCACCTTGATGCTGGTTAATATGGCCTTTGTCACGACTCAACACTTCATAAACGAATGTTAGGTTGATGGGAAGGATACAGTTGTCACCCATGTTAAGCATAGTAAGTCAGAATATAACATTATGCGTATACCAGAGTTCCAATCAGTCCCAATAGAAAACAATAAATTAGAACATTAACAATGGTTATTCCTGGCTGAAAATACAGTGAGCAATTTACTTTTTATTTTTTATCCCTCTGAATGTTCCAGTTTCCTTACAATGAGCGTGTACTTTTAACCAGAAAAATAGATTGCCGCCAGGTACCGTAGGCCCTGCCAAATGCCTCAGCACAGCAAAACAGTTACCTCCCTGAATTTCGGTGGCTAGATAGGAAAACATTTCCTGGTCTCATCAATATTATTGTAATACATTTTATCCTTAACAGTTACATTTCTGCCCTTTTCCATCATTTTGAAAACATTTTATCTCCTTTGTCTCTGTTTTTATTAGTGTGGGCGTATAGTATATTATGATTGAAAGTACTAAAGGAGATTTGTGGCTTTGATTTCATTTTTGGTGAACCAGCAAAAACAAAATTGATGATTTTTCCTTATGCATAAAGTATCTTTTATCGTGCAATTGGTTTTAAAGTATTCTCAAGTTCCACTCCAAGCCCCACCCGTGTGTTGAAATTTATGAGAAAAGGAATTATCTGCAAGCTCTGAATAGAATAAAATTACTGAGAAAAAAGGCATTTGCTGAACATCTAGTCCAACTTTCTCTACAATTGAGAGAATGAACGCCAGAATGACTCGTCCCTAGTCATTCAACCAGCAAACCTCAGAGCCCAGGCTAGAAATCCAGTCAGATCAGGCATAAATGAGGGGCCCACTAGGTACTGTAGTACATAATAGTCATGTAACTAGGTGAAATCTTATTTTATCAGCTGGTGTCAAGGGTCGTCCTAAGGAAGAAATGGTTTGCCTTAGGAAAATGCCTTGGAAACCTGGCTGAGGCTAAGGCTGAAGCCTTAAGGCAATAGTGGTGAGGAGACGGAACCACCCAGCTCCGTGTAAGAAAAAAGCATGGTTTAAGTGTGGTAGCTGGAGCCCACTCGGTTGAAATGGCCAAGGGCGTTTTAAGAAAAGAGATGTCTAATATTTGATTTTACGTTGTTCCAACAGTGGAACAACTATAAACTGCAGAGTGAACAAAAAGTTTACTAGCATCAGGAAATCATAGAAGGGAAATATCAAGCACTGGTTAATTACAGAAATATGGGGGAGGACATTGAGTTTCCCGTGGGCAAATAATGGAGTTTTTATACACTCATCTCTACGTTTTTGGGTACAAGGTGTCCCCAGGGACCTTATGAGATATGTGGTATAATAGCTATCAGAGATCATACAGTCTTTTAGGCGCCAGGCACCACCATAGCAACTTTTCATATATTATTTGTAATACTTAGGACATCTCTACAAAGAAGTTGTTATTAGCTCTTATTTTTAGATTAGGACACACAGGCTTGGAGAAGTAAGGGGGGTTAGATGCAAATGTTGCCTCCTCCATGTACTAGCAGGGTGATCTTGAGCAGGTCATGTGATCTCTGAGCATCTGTTTTCTCATCTATGTAATGGGGAGAATAAGTATGTGAAGATTTAACATGTACCCTACTATGCCAATCACCTAGCACAGTGTCTTAAATATAAAGGATGCTCAATAAATGCATTCATAAATGGAAATTAGGACAAACTAAACATAAGTTTGGAGATATTCCTTAAAATTGAATGAGGCATAGTTAAGGCAACTAAAATAGGATACATTCTCTATCCGTTCTTATTCACCTGACTGATGAGGAAGTTAACTAAAATAGCCCATTGTGACCTGACACCGACACGTTTTCTTCCATTTCTAAAATTTAATTTGATACAGACTGGGATTACAAAAAGCTTCACTATATTTCTTACTTTTTATTTGCCTCTCTTGTTTCTCTTACTTTTGTTCTCCTTTCCTCTTCTTCCTTAAAAAATTTTTGACATTAGACAATGGTTTTAAATAAAATGAATATTATTTCATAACTCAAAGCAGGTGCCCTGGACTGTAGCCCTTGCAGAGGGTTATGAGATTCATATTCTTTACAGCTTGAATGTAAGGTCCCTGAAAGTGGAGATATTGGTTTGGTGCACTCAAGTGTGTAGACGGGGCCTAACATGCAGGAGACCATCAAACTGTATTTATGGAATGAGTCAAAAAGTTTCCAAAAACTTCAGTTTGTCAATTCTTCTTACATTATTATGCGTTGGAATTGTACTGCTGGTAGTGTTTGGGGGTCTAAAAGAAACTTTTGCTGGTGGGGCCTATAAGTGGTTTGTAGTAGAGCCTCCGTGGATGATGGGAAGGCAGGATGCTCCTCCATAGAATTGGGGGTGGGGAGAAGACACTGCCTGCTCAAGGACTGGTCCCAAACACAGGCAGTGGGCACCATGATCTCTAAGGTATTAGTGGCCAATTGTAGCTCTGTTTCCTGGATGAGGAAACTGCGGTGTAGCAAAGACATTACAAAACTAAGTGCTGAAGTCCTTACACCATTAGTGGTTTTCAGATCTGTTGACCACCATGACCCCGTTTATTTCAAAACAATTGCTTGAACTGTCAGACATTTAACAGCCTGGCTATTTTATCTGTTCATGGGAAAGTACGAAACCATAGGCAGAGGACTGATTTTCCTCGTTTCTTCTTCCCTACCCTACTCTCCTCCCGTGATTGTTTTTTCTTTTTTAGTGAACTGGTAATTCTCCCCAGAGACTAACTTAACTTCATAGCTTTCTAAATTAGAAGGGTTTACTGAAGACTTTCTCTAAAGTCTCTGCACAAGCTAGCTGTAGCACTCTGCCAACAAGAATTTGAATTTGGTGTCATTCACGGGGAATGCTTAAGAACTTGGCAATCCCAACATCTCTGCTGTCTGCACTGTTAAAATTTAAAGAGCCCTCACTGCTGCTTTTGCAGCCCCTGAAGCTAGACAGCCAGACCTTGAACTCTGACTTTCCTACTCCCTCTTCTCACTTAGGAGAAAGAAATGCTGTTCCCAGAATGGCTTCCTCAGAGAAGTCAATTGTCTTGGTAACTGAAAGCCCAACATGCCTCAATCACTCCTGTGTAGCTTTTAATGGAGGTAGGCTGGGAGAGTCTATGGCTCCTAGAAATCTCTGCACCAGTAAGAAGTCTTTGGACAAAGAATATCCAATGCCATTGTTAAGAGGTGCAATAGAAAAACTGGAGTTTTTAATGACTTAGTCAGGCAGCTACTGCGACTTTCCCATAGCCCCCATCAGAAGATCCTTGGATTATCACTGGAGTCAACCAGTCTCTCAGAGATGATCTCTGGGGACTAGAAAGCTAAAAATATATCCCTAAGAAACTGATATTTTGTAGAGAACAGACAAGAAGATCTGCAAAGTTTGCCATATAAACATCTGTGAGATTAATAATGAATTTTAGAAACTATACACATAGAGATGATTTTACAAGGATTTGTAGGTAACAAATAAAGCATATCAACTTCTAAGTCAAATCTCCTCCAAATCTTTTTCTCTTTTCTCTTCTCTGTTTTTCATCAATCGGTTGAGGTCACACAGCTGTGATTCAGACTCCGGTGACATAGATGAATCAGAGATGGCACAGGGGTCCAGAATTCTTGGCCAGCCTTACAACAGATTGTTCATCTATCAACCAGCAACGATGCAGTGCTCTGATTCAGCTATGGTGGCCCCAGATGTGGGCTAGGCTATTTTGGAATTATTCTTATTACTTAGGAAGAGCCCTTTATCTTCTTTCTGCTTCTCCACTTAACACTTAATTGAAAAAAAAATCAAGAATAGGAAAAGTGTCCTTAGTTCTTTAAGTGTTCCTCCAAATGCCTGGGTGGTACCATGTTATTTTCTATTATGTAGCTGTGCATATGAAATACTTCTCTCAGTTCAGGTTGAAAAAATAAGATCTGATGTACCCAGGGGAAAAAAAAAGTAAAATTGATGGTACAAATTATTGTTTTCCTGAGCCCCAACTTTAGACACAGATTTCCTGACTGGCCATGTATTAGGTCCCTCAATGGGTATCTCTCAACGAGGCCTCCAATCAAGTTAATTTTAATTTACCTTCACTTAAAAAAAATTATTGGTTAAGAGCTTGGATTTTAGAGTCTTACTGGTCTAGAGTCCACTAGTAGTTGAACCACTTATTTGTTAGAAATAGTTGTGCCTTAGAAAAGCTGCTTAACTTCGAAGACTCACTTTCCTCATCTCTAGAAGGAAGAGAATAATATTTTACCGGTTGGTGAAGAGAAATAAATGAGATAACATGTATCAAATGCTTAGTCCCCGAGCTAAATGGCGGCAGGTTTAACAATATGATGTTAGGGGCCTAGGGCTTGATTTAGAAAATGAGACTCACAGCTGAGACTAAAGAAAGCAGTGCTCCATATTCAATGTTTAGAGAAGCATTATTTGTAGAGGACTGACACCTCCCATTCAGGTATTAGAAGCTGGCTCACTTCTGAATGGAGGCCAGGGTGGGAGACAGGGGAGGAGGTGGAAGTGGCAGCTGTGTTTTATGGGAGTGCAATGCTGGTGAGGAAAAGCCACTCCCTCATCTCACTTCCTTGTGGAAGAAAGGACAGGATTGCTTCCCCTCATTGAAGTGAGCTGAGAGGGGCTTCCAGATTTGGGGGAGCTCTAGTATCATACCCCACAGGCCTTCTGTTTAGACACCAGCTTGGTTACCTTCATTTGCCTTCTAGTGTAGGGGTAACAGTATTGCAGAGAGACACGGAGATTTCCAAGGAGTGAGGAAGAGGGGTTCTATAGGAGCCACATACCCTGAATGGGAAGGAGGAGCTCATGGGGCAAAGGAAAACAGAGGGCCACTGATGCTGGCAGATCACAGGGAGAACTGGGGTCCCCTGGAGGAAGTGGGAGAGTTTCCCAAGGAACTAGCAATGAATGCTCGGAGAGAAGGTGGCTTTGACTACAATGTGAGAGTGAAGCTCTAAAATGAATGATTGAATCATAAGAACACAATAAAGCCATTTAAATAACTGTCCATGAAATTGGACAGATCTATTACTGGAATTTCCTACTCAGGGGGAAAAGGAAAGCTTACTATATTCAACTTATATCATCTTGGAGCCAGTAAACAGAAGGTGAAACATTTTAAACATTTGTGAGGGCCAAAGAGGATCCATCTAAAAAATTGGTAACTGTCCTCTGATTTTGTGATGTATATTTTCTTTACTTCATGTAATTTCTATAGGCTTAGACCAGTGTTTCTCAACATTAAAATTTTTTTTTGTCCCCACAGAAGGCCTTTTTAGGTTTTTTTCCCTTAACTGTCCCTTCCTTATGCAATCTTAATACCCAGCTATACTGTATATCTTTTTATGTACTCTCTGGATGCCCTTGTTTTATACATAACAAGAGTAAGATTTTGTCACTCCTTTGGGGGCAATATTGCCTCTGTTGAGAATGCATCTATTAAATAGAAGGCAAGCTCCTAGCCAGAATGGGCCTGAGTTTCCTTATCTCTAAAATTAAGAATTCGATTCAATTCAATAAACATTTCTCACGCTCTAGACATTGTTCCAGGACCTAGGATACAAAGATGAAAGAGATATGGCTACTATTTTTAAAGACATGGTTGCTGGGTGTTCTGCACAGAGCATTTCCAGTATGTAATATCTGTGCCTTCTAAAGCAAGATCTATGATGGGCATGGTAGTTTTCCTTGGATGGTGACTTCATGGGACTTTAAACATTTTGTTCTTTTCTGTTTAAAAAAATTTTTTATTCTAAAATAAAACTTTTAAAGTTTATTTTTGGTTGAAGAAGACTTCTCAAAATATTAGCATTGGAAGGACCCTAGAGATCATCTATCTCATCCAAACTTCTTGGGTCCTCAGACACATATGGAAATGTTGTTGCTGCTGGCTACTTCATTGGCTGTAATTATTCACCTGGTGCCACGGTTTCAGTCCCAACTCTGTGGCCAATGAACTAAGTGACCATGGTTGAATTATTGAACATTTCTGGGTCTTAGGATACTGATCTATAAAATTTAGAGGATGAACTAGAGAACTTCCCAAAGCTTCTTTCAAGAAGAACATTTTAAGAGTCTAAGATTTGTTTTGAACGTGCATGACGAAGTTGTGCCAGTATTCAAAGACAACGCAAAACCTGAATATAGCATATTATTTAATTAGATAGTACAATCCCTTCACTTTAGGAATTAAAACTACAAGTAAGCCAGTATGTTAGTCAACAGAACTGAGTCTTCATTTCATTCCTCACATATTTTCCTAGATCCTCTGAAATCATTATCTTAATTCTGTCAGTATTTTGGGATGTTTTCTTTTTCTACCTTCAAAAAGCCCAACTGAAGTTCTACCTGGATTGATTTCTTAATTATGTTTGAACTTTGATTTTGAATATACTGCCTAACACTTTAATTCCAAATTTAATGATTGGAAATTTACACTACTAACAACATTAAACTGAGTTGCCATTATTGGAAGATTATTGGTAATAACTTGTTCTGCTCCCTCTGGATCTCATTTACCTCTGTGATACTCCTTAACATCTTCTTTTTGCCTATAGGACTCAGGCCAAGACTGGCTAATTCTTTGTCATGGTTTAGCACTGAATCATTCTGATTATTCTCTGATGTGTGTTTAGACTCAGAATGTCCTCCTATAGCATTCTAGGCAGAAGTGCACATAGCTGCATTCCCTAGCGAATTTTCATTGGTACTTTATGTGGTGCCAAAATAACATCATCACCATAAAATATGCTTCATAATAATCTTACTTGCTTTTCTTTCTCAGCCGTCAAAGATCATACAGATGGTTTGGTGAAAAGTCCACATTGACTCCCATAGAGTACCCGTCGCATTTCTACTTGATAGTAATTTTAAACATTTACTCCTCATCATTTTTAAAAAATTAAAACAGCTTTGTTTTGAGAAGTGGGATACAAACAGTTTTCTCCAGTTGAGAGGATGGTAGCCCTTTCCTGGGAGGTGGGAAGAAAAGACTCATCACAGCGCATGTATTTTTTGTGGATTTAATGCTGGTTTAGGCTACTGTGTGGGGAATGGAAGAGAAAGTTGACAGCATCATCAAGAGAAAACCAATGTCCTAAGACGGTGCCGTCCAATAGAACTTTTCGTGATTATGGAAGTGTTCTATCTGGACTATAAAATACAGTAGCTATTGAGTGCTTAAAATGTGACTATTGCGATTGAAGAAATGAGTTTTAAGTTTATTGAAGTTGTATTAATTTAAATTCAAAGAGCCACATGTGGCTAGTGGCTACTGTATTCACAGCACAGTCCCAGGAAGTAATGTGACCAGAACAGGGGCCCAGAGACTGGTTAAAAGTTGAAGATATACCTCTGACCTGTCATTTAATAAATCTGTTCCTGGAGGATATTCTACCTCACCTTTATAACGTAGGGACAATCATTGTACCTTCTTCTTAGGACTTTTGGGGCGAGTAAAATAGATAATCTGTGCAAAACACTTGGTATGGTGACTTTGACATTACACTTGTTATACATATTAGGTATTATTTTCTAAGAGATTTGATTTAAAAAAAGAGATATGGTTTAGACACTGAATCAGGATGCTGAAACAATGTATTCAGAACCTAAGGTGGGAGTCCTCCTCCTTTTTTTCTCCAAAGAACACCTATACAGTTTTACAAGAATTGAAGAGGTAGAAAAATCCTTCCTGAGTGAACCTTGGGAATCAGGGACCTAAGCTTCCTTAAGTTAATATTATTCCCTCTGAACACTCTTTGCTTCTTCTCAACATTTTCCTTTCTTCCTATTTCATTTTGTGTTATCGTTAAAAATTTAAGAATGTGGAAATTCTCCATAGAACACTTAGTTGGCCATGATCGAATTACTTCTGGTTTTAACTTCATGTTTCCTGTAAGGCATTTGTGGAGATGATTAGACTTTTGTGGTGAAATCATCAAAGGTCAGTTTCACGAACAATAACCCCCTCCGTGGGTCCATTTTGGTAAGAGCTGGTGTTTGTACCCCTTGATTTGTGCCCTCAATTCTTTCCAGCCTTACCAAAGGATTGGAGCAATCACTGAGTGTTCAGGTGTATGAATAGCGATGGCCTTAAAATGGTGTGACCAGTTGTGAAGGAAAAATTTACTTCCTTACTGACCAGCAGGCGTCAGCTATCTGATGCTTTCCAATATGCCCTATAAAATTTCATAAACCTTGCCTTTGGAAGCAACATGGGAATTTAAGGTGCATTTAAGTAACAGTGAATTGTTATTGAATGTCAGTGACAGCTCTTCTAGCGTCTATGTTAATGGCAGTTAAATTCATAATCAGTGATATGACAATCAATACCTCATGTTGACCCAATATACATTATTTTTTTGCCTCTTCAGAGACAGAAAAATAAGAAACGGCTTTACTCCTTATCCTATGCTTCCGTTTTGCTTTTCATTTCTGCATGCTGTCAATGTTAATGGAAAAGGATGTTTGGGCTTTTCTCCACCTTTCTTCCAGAATTAAAGCTGACTTCTTTATTCTGGATCCTGCTCCAAATTGTACAGGGTCTGATAGCTACTACGGTTGTGCCCATCTCCTTTTAGGAACATGTGAATGGATGTGTCCCACCCCTTATTTGGCGGTGAGTGTTCCCAAAGCCCAGCTATGCTTTTGTTAAATCTAAACACATAAGCAAGGGTGCCGGAGTACCATGAGCAATAAAAAAAATAAAACCTGTCTGGCTGAACATGCTGTCCTTCTGCAGAAGATAATTTATAGTTTGTTTTCTTTTTCTTGCTGAACTGCCATGCTCTACCTTTTGAGCTCCTTTTTTTTTATGGGAATGTGGGCAGTTCGTACCATTCTCTATTTTCCTAATGATTGTCACTGATAATGAGACAATGTGGTCCAGATATAAATTAATCAAAGATTTTCATTAAATTTCAATCCTGGAACATTTTGATAGACGTACTGCCTCAATTGTTTTTGTTTTAATTTGTGAAACACAAGGCTTCTCGAGTCACAAGTCCTAATATTTTCCTAGGAATGAGACCACATTAAGATCTTAATTAGTCCCTTAAGCTTTATGGACATTATTTTACTTTTATGTTTGATGCCAGTTTAGCACAAAGTACTTTTGCAGTAATTTTCCTTTGGAATTCTATTTTTTATCTTTGAGGTTATTAGGCTTTGAGGTTTATGGAGAACGAGTACCGGGGAGGGTAACTGTTATATCAATCATATTTAATTGGTCCCTTTATTCAGAGTTTCTTGCATTCTGAAAATGAAAAGGACATCTAAACTAAAATAATAATTATTATATAAAATCATTTTTAAAAAACAATAGACATTTGACTGTGGAATGCATGACAAAGAACTAATTTATTATTACAAGAATGCTGTTCACCTTGCTACTATTAGAGGTTTAATTTTCAGTCCGATGTGGTATGTTTTCATTAAGCCATATAGACTAACTTATTTTAGTTTCATGTCTCACTTCAAAATTATTAAAATACAAGGTGGGAAAGAGGCCTTTGTCCTGTAAGATTTTTTTGTTGTTGTTCTTTTCAAGACAATTCAGACTAGTGCTATCTTCCTGAGGCTGTCCTGATGGGATATTTATATAAATCAGTTTGACTCTATTAATACACTGTATTGATCTACAATTCATCTAATTGTTGAAAGGATATTAATGGATTCCATTAGTCCATTTTCTAATTTCCACATGTTCTGAGGAAAATAAATCTTTAGTTCCTCTACTTGTAAGGAAGAGCCAATTCCAATAGAACCAGCTGAAAATAGGACGAAGTATATATCTCATAAAATTCATTAGCGCAAGTAAGATCCATTCAAATATTCCTAAAGTTGTTCCTTTAGAGATATCAGTTCCTTACAAAAAACTACTAATAGTAGCATATTTACAAATACAAATTTGTGAATGCAAATTTGCACAGTATCTTTGCTGTGAGTCTATGGGTCACCATCTAAGGAAGAACAGAACCCATCCTTAGCTCCTAATCCCAGCTGACCACCAGCACTCTTTTTTGTGATTGTTATACTGATTTCAAGGAGTGCTATCTAGTAGAGACACCTATGCAGCTAAAACTGCATAGGCTAAGATGAGGCCTACTTATCAGAATTATTATAAGCAAAAGAGAAAATGTTTCTTGAATGACTAGCACAGTGCCTAGAACACACAATAAATACTGAATGTACAGTAGCTATTATTATTACTGGGGCTACTCTATCACCTCTAGTCATTTAGACAATGGTGGCATGAGTTGTAAATGTGTGCTTCTCATCACCCTTCTTTCAGAGTATACTCTCAGCTGTTTATCTTAAAACAATAAACAATGAGCAATCAAATACAGCCTTAAAGAACTGCAGAGCAGAACTGATAGAATCTGGGGCTAAACAATGCTTATTCTATCCATGCCAAATAAAAGTACCTGGAAACTTGTAAGGTTACAGTGTTGGACTTAGAATGTTGGACAGGCAGTGAGAGATGACGTAGTCAATGCCCTTATGATCCAGAGAAGGAATGTGATTTCAGGAAAGAGAAAGAACTTGCTGAAGGTTCCAAAGCCATTGAGTTTAATAAGCCAGGGAGTATAGCTGAAATTTTTCACGTAACCAGACACATACTCTTTCCAACATATCACAGTGCTTCCAGGTTAGTAAACACTAATTTGAGAACCATACTTATTTGTGTGGCTTTAGCGAATATTTATTGAGTACCTGCCATGTGCAAAATACTATGCTTGGTGTTGTGGAAGATGTAAAGATATATAAGAGCTTGGCATGGAAAAAAACATATATATACATATATATAAACCTTCTTATATATAAATTTATGTCACATATAACACCTGAGGAGCCATATAGTCTAATCTTTATGTGATGTAACATATAAAGAAACAGTAGTGTTTACTGGCTCTGTGAAGAAAACTTAAATTTTAAAGATTCCTTGAAGGACTTTTAGACGGCACACATGTACTTTAGGAACTTTTTCCCCTCTCCAAATTTCCCACTCATAATAGTCACTGAACCTCTTTACCTCTCTCTCATCCCCATGGTCCCTTACACCACCGTGCTCTCCCTTCCACCACCATCTTCCCTACTGTACATGATTTTCCTGAAAAAAAAAAAAAAAAGAAAGTAATCTTCACATCAACTGTTTTTTTAGGGGGGTAAAAACTAGCCCTCCTGTTTTTATAAACCCTTGTTAGAATGCTGGTAATTTTTTTTTATCTTGTAGCAAACAAGTAATACTGTGTTAAAAAACAAAAACAAAAATGGATGACCCTTTGGCAACAGAAGATGACAGATCTTTGAAAAGTAACTGACTATTTTGTGCATCGTTATCAAGGATGCTGTTACCAAACAACATTCTGGTCATGACCTTGATTCACAAGTTGATGATAGATGGTCACGTGATTTATAGCTGCGCTTCAGTTGCTCCTCATCCCCTACTTTCTAAAGCTTTATGATTATGCAAGCAGAGAAAGGAACATGCGTGAATTACTAGACTATCTAATGTATTGTGGAGTGCTCAAATAGAGAACACGGTATTCTCTTTCTTTTCTTTTTTCTTTTTTTATTGAAGAATCGTTGACATAGAGTGTTATATTAGTTTCAGGTGTACAAATAGTGATTTGACATTTGGAGACATTATGAATTGATCACCATGATAAGTCTAGTAATTATCTGTCACCATGCAAAGTTATTATAATACTAATGACTATATTCCCTATGCTGTATGTTACATCCCCATGGCTTATTTATTTTATAACTGGAAGTTTGTACTTCTTAATTTCCTTCACCTATTTTGCTCAAAGCCCTAACCCCATCCCCTCTGGCAACCACCAGTTGGTTCTCTTTATTTATTACTCTGTTTCAAACATAGTATTCTCTTAACAGTTGGCACAAGAATTTCTCTTACATGGAGAAAAAAAAAATGTCTTCTTTGGAAAAGTTACTGATATGCCTGTTTGGGTTAGCAGCTATAATTCTAAAGGAACCAAATGTGAAAGATCATCTGTCCTGTAGGAGATGAGAGGAAGACGTGGTGACTTTGGAAGGCAGAGAAGATGAAGAATGGAAGAGGGAGTTCAGGGCCACTGAAAGACTGTGATCAGAGTCTCCTTATGACCCACACATTCTTGAGTCATTTTATGTCTCCCTCAAGGCCATCCCATGTTTCTTGATCAACAAAATAAATCATCTCATGCGTCATGGACCTAAGACTTCAAGCAAAAAATAATAGTTTCTCACCCCTAAAGACCACTGACCCTAATATATGAACAAAGCTAAAATTAGATATGTGATTAGCTGTCTGCTACATTAAAGATAATGTGGATTTTACCTTATCTGTCTTTTAACCTACCAAACCAGCAAGGCGACCAAGATTCCCATTCCATTCTATTTCTTCCAGATATTTTAATTTGCTGATTCTTCTTGTTTCTAAGCTACCTTAAAAGTTGAGTGTTAATATGTCTTTTACAGTTTTTTCCCCGTCTTTTTATGGATGCTATTTCTGTGTTTTAGGTAGTAATTTCAAGCTCATCTTTCTGGATGTTTCTCATCAGTGGTTTTATGATACCCGCTATCATTCATCTTCCCCACCACAGTTTTGTCACAGGGCATCCCACACTGCTTGCTAGGACTGCAAAATAAGTGTACAGGGTTCTTCTCATGTGAATGTTTATTGACATGTCGACATGCTGTATGAGAACTTCTATGGGAGATACTTTACCTCTCTAGACCTATCACATCATACAATAAATATTTATTGAGTTGAGTTACTGAATGTTTATGAAACTTACGGAGAAATTAGAAGTAAATCATCAAATAGATTCTAACCACATAACTAAAAAGTAAGCTATTACTACTCTTTGGTTACTATGGGACTTATTTTAAGCAACCAGTAATTGAACATACTCGATGTGCTACGTGCTTTACATACATGAGCTCATTTAATCTTACTGATTACTATAAAAGTAAATATCATTATCATTGTTTTATGAATGTAACGTAATTTCCTGGATGTCTGAAAGGTCATAAGGTCATAAGAGTTTGAATGTCATGTCTTTCAAACTTAATAATTTTTGCTTCCTGCCACCAGACCCTGGTCATACTCACAAGGTAGAGATGGATCAATAGAGTAATAGAAGTGAATCCAAAGAAAAAAATTAGTTACATTATTTCCCCTAATTTCCAAAGAAGTTAGGACTTTCTTAATCATGTTAATTATTTCTGTAATTTAAAGATTATAAAAATAAGAGGCTCTAAAGAGTAATTTCAGGCAAATACAGAATTTGTAGATGTATCAATCTTATTAGAGTTTTCAGAGTTCAAACGCATGTTTGACATTCAACTTCAGTGTGAAGCTGTGTTGTGATATTGGCTGGAACAGTGCAGAGACCTCAGAACCTCTCACCATTGTCATGTGTATCACATCGTAACTCCTCCCTTCACAAAGAAAATTGAGTTTATTCTCTAGAGGTATTCAGACACAAAAAACTCCTATCATGTAACAGTTTACAGTTCTGTTGTACTCCAGGACTTAAATTCAAATGGTATTCAACTATATATATTCCATTTGAAAATTTAATTATGACATAGCTCCTTGTTTAAATTTGAATGAAATCTCTCCTGAAAAGTGCCCAATTCAAGGAGCTTGGTAAGTACTCATGAAATCACATTTTGGAATTTTGACATTTTGTATATTAGAAGCGGGATTCCCAGTTGTATGTTGGTACTTTGGGATAATACAGCAAACAAACTCTAATAAGCATCACATTTTACTAAGAGAATGAAGCACATTTGTTCTATCTTTTATTACTTGTTAATAAAAATGTGTAGAATATTTAGGCAAATACCTTTTTAATTCAGGGTAACATTAAGGGTATAATTTCAGGAATCCCATATCTTGATTAACTGTAAAATTTCTTATTTTCTTCCTTTCTTTCTATCCTCCTTTTCTTCCTTCCTCCTTTTCCCCCTTTTTTTCTTGTTTCCTATGACTCTAATCCTCTTTCTCCACTGTCACTGACATGTGAACTTCACGGTCCATCCAAAGAGGTCCAGAGAAGTTGCAACTGAGATGATCTGAGTACAGTTATTCTGAAAAAGACATTCCCTTACAGGTTTCTTCTGACAAAAGAAGTATATTAGTTGTAAACACAAGTTTCGTTGGGTCAGTGCTTCTTTCCAAAACTCTGCTTCACTGGCAAGTCACTATTTCAACTTCATTAGTTGGAAAGTAGTAGGAATAGTCTTTAATTGTTTAAACAGGTATTTCTGCTGATTTATTATGGCATTCATATATTCCCTTAAAATTTCACACAGGTTTTACTTTCATATAATTGTTGGTGTCTGCCCCATTTTCAAAACTGATTGGTGGGAATAAATTCATCTTCAGAGGGACAGTGTAACTGAAATGGGTATGAAAACATTATCAGCTTCTGCTCTTCTTACTGGCAATATTTTCATGTTCTTAGAACTATTTTCACCCAGGTCTTTATCTTCAAAATTCTAAAATAAACTGCCCTACTATATTTCAAAAATCCAATATGCCATCAGTTATAAGATGTACCATCATTTTATGACAAGAGAGAAAAAAATGTTACCAAAGAAACTTAGGCAAATATCAATTATAAGACATATCCAAATTTTAGAGACATTAAAATATGAAAGCTATATTTCTTTTTATCAGTCATTCTCTCCCCCAGGTGAAAGCAAAATCCAGAGCTTTTACTTGACTTGGTGGATCAAGCTTAATCTGAGGCAATTTAATAAACAAGTGATGGAAGTAGGAGGTATTAAAACTTAACAAGCAACTTATTTAACATGGATGAAGCTCTGCTGTGAATCAAGGAAGAAGCAGGATGTAAGTTGCTGTCAGAACTTTCAGGATATTTAGCACATTATTCTAATTTTGGATAAATGTGTCTTGTACGATGGAAAAATGCAGTGATGTGGATCTGGAAATCCTTATAGCTATGAAGCGTTACAAATTACAATAAAATGGAAGACAGTCTTGTAAATAAAAAAAGAAACCCAAAGAAATAATTGTTTTGTGAGATACACATCTATTGCGTGGATAGGATAGATAACGCATTTATGAAACATTTCACGTCTGCATCAGCATGACGATGTTATCTTATTTATTCTATTCAATAGTTGTTGCCTATCTGGAAACATATTTATAAGCATACCCAGCCTCCTGGTGCATAAATTATTTTGCGGAAGAAGATTAAGAACTTTCAAAATAACATAAACTTTTTGAGGTCACCAAGGTACCATTAAGTAAATTATTGCCCCACAGCCCTAAATGGTACCTAGTAGCCAGGAGGAGTTTAATGCACCTATCAAAGCGCCTAATTTACTCTCCAGGAGTAACGAACTAGTGGACAGGTCCTGGATGATAAATTACACATTGAAATGCATTTTCCCAAGTGAATTGGGCTCAGTGTAGTCTGACTAAAATTAATGCCTCACATTTATTTCAAACATGTGAAGGCGAAGGTCTACAAATAGTTTCAGAAGTCTAAAGTGAGACCATTCCATCTATTTAAATGCAGTAAAGGGCAAGATAAATTTGGTTACAAAAATCGAAGATAAAGTTGGCCAAAGCAAATGAATGAAAAGTATCCTATATGCAGTTAGGAAGGGTCACTGAACAAGAAACACTCAGAATAAAACCTCATCTGAAAGACAGCTGTGCTTTTTGTTAATCCTTGGGTGTTCCAAAAAAGTCTTCCCTGTAAGAATTTAACCTGCCCAACCTTGTACCATCTATGATACCTGCCAGGATGGCAACCCAAGGTGGTATGTTTCCAGGCCATGAATGATGTTGTATTTACTGAATAATGTCTATTGCAAAGAAACTGTAAAGTATTTTTGCCTTTTGAAAACTTTCCTTTGTTAGCCTTTATGATCTCAGAGGGATTGCATAAATGTCTGGTATCCTACTTATTTTTGCTTTTCCTTTGGGGAATGATGAAAGAATCTGGAGTCATTTCTGAATCCTAGAGCCCTGAACTCGTATGATCCTCAATTTCAAATAATCTCAAGCAACTAACACTTAAAAGCACACTGACTTTGTACTATCACATTTGTGCTTTCACCGATGTCTGAATATTTACTCCATTAAGTATCATATTTAAGACTAATTTGACCAAATGAAATTCTACCAGACAGTACAACCACTGAGGATAGATTTCATGGCAAGTAGATTGTGCTGCTGTTGGCTGAAAATTCATTTTTTCCCCCTGGTGTCCCACTCTGTAAGAGATTACGTATCCCTGTTCTGTTGAATTCAGAAGGTCGTGGGAGGAGCTGACATGTAGTACTTGAGCACAGAAGTGCTTCATCATTCAGCTAGTGCTTCACCCTTTCTCTTTTCTATTATAAGACCATTGATATACCACGGAGAAGCTCCTCCAGTGGCTGGGTCTCCTAAGTGAAGATCATGATGCAGGAGAGCCACTGTTACCATGAAAGAACTACAGCATAAATGAGGAAAGATGTTTGTTGTTGTAAATCAGTGAGATTTGGGGGTACTTTGTTATGACGATATAATCTGTCTGACCCTCACTGGTATAGTAAACAATGCCTGGTACATTATAGCTCTTCAATAAATGTTTGTGGAATGAATCGATTTCTGGATTTTTGTAGCAAATCATTATTCACACCACTAAAACCTGAGTGTGGTATATCATAACTGCCTGTGGGTGAAGTAAGGGCCGCAAAACATCATTCTCTGTAGTACTGCCCCCACCATCAGGAATAGACCCTCTAAATTTCTCCTTTGAGAATTCTGGGAAATTTCTTCCAGGCTTTTTCTTACATTTTTGTCTTCTCTCCAGCTTTTTTAGGATCATGTCTCCTTTGTTACCAATGGCAAATAGGCATGTGTCATTAGTTGTCACCTCAAGGCACTGCTGTTCTGTTGATGATTTTAGACAATGAGGGCATCAAAGATGGACATGTTGACTATGTGAGGCTACCAGTGTCATCATCTACCATGTAGGAGCCTTTGTCTTCTTACTTTCTCTTCTCATAAGCTGAAGCTTTTCACAAAATGATTCTTCTGGTTTTCATTTTTTATTTATCTTAGTAGATTCCCATCCTCAGAGTTTGTCATGAGTTCCTAGGATGTGAGCTAAAAGACCATCAGAATGACAAGCATCACGCCTTATTCAGAATCTTACCTCCCTCCAATCCTGACATTGTCTTTGGACTAAATGTGTATAATAATAGCTAAAATCTATTGACAGGTTATATGTCAGCCACTGTTCAAAGAGCGGTTGAATCTTTGTATCAATCATATGATAAGGAAACAAAAACAGAGAAGTTAAATGACTTTACCATGGTCACACAGCAAGATTACCCAAGCTGTCTTACTTAAAAACCAGTTTATTATACTTTTCAACTATATTTCAACTCTTTTTAAAGATTTTTCACTTAGGAGGTTCCTTGTACACCAGGGAGAGCCCTGGTGACCTCATTCTACTAGTTTTCTGTGTATGCCCAGTAGAAGTCCATATTCTTAAAGGTATGACCTAGTGCTGGCTGTCATGTTGACAAAAATTAAGATGATCATGAACATTTCAGATATCATGATGTCATTTTTTATGGCACAATGTTTAAGGGAACATCATTATATTTATTATATTATTCAAACTCTATGACATAGCTGGAAACTATGAAACTGTATTTATTTCAAAATGTGATATATTTAAAATATTTCACCTAGGACATATTGTTTTTTAAAAAACTTAATGATGGACTGTGGAACTTGTTTTTCTACACAAAATATTTTTCTTCAATGAAACAAAAGCAAAGCTCAGTCAATCTGTGTGGTATACCATGTTGGAATGTGTAGACAAACAAAAGTTCAAATTATAATATGGCTCTGACAATATAAAAACCCTATGAGGAGTAAATGGCTAATCAATTCTGATCCAAACATTAATGACATACTATGCTGCAATTAACATGACCACTTCTGTTTATAATGAAGATGAAAAACACAGGAAAGTATTTATAATAAAATTCTGTACGAATAATGAGAATTTAAAATCATAAGTGTATTATATTTACAACCACTAAGAGTAACTGTACATATGTAAATATACAAAACCTGGAATAGAATAAACTGTATTCATAATAGCTGCATTAGGGTTGTGACCTTTTGGGGCAGTTAAAATTATTTTTTCAAAAATTTTTTTACATAAAAGTAAAAAACTAATGAAAATAGAACTTAATATTAAAAAAAATTAGTCTTAACGAATTTAGTAATTATACATGAGGATGCACTTAATTGCTGAAATTACTTTTTAGTTATGTTTATTAATGATCAAATTGTTGACTACATCTCATTTCTTCCAGTCACATTTCTCCCTGTCTTCCTCCCGTGAAATTCAGAGAAGTGAAGTAAGGAGTAAGGTGAGTGGAATGATTTAAAGAAATAAGATAAGCAGAGATCTTATCACGACTCCTTTGGGAATTATAAGGTAATAAAACTCCGGAGTTGATTTTACTGGCAAATATTCAAATACCAGCCTTTGACTTAGAGCTTCACTGGTCAAAATTTGGCAAGGCCAGCTTCTGTGCAATGTCTGTGAGTAAAAGGCCCTAAGCTGAGTAGGGACATTGCCAGGCTCTGCCCAATTTTATTAGGGCTGTTTTAAAGATCTAGTAACAATGATCCTAATTAGCTTCCCTTAATTCTACCCAAGGTAGTTCATAAACACAAAGGCCAAGTTCAAAATCAGAGACTTTTGAGTCTGGGGTGGGGGTGGGAGCTGAGAAATAGGTAGCACATGGGCAGCAATTCTTCTTTCTTTATCCAAGGCAGATGTGAATCATCTATCTATCATTTTCAGATATACCGGATCTGAAATCCTTTTAGGGATACCCTCTAGAAAATTCATATCAATTGATTGGAGTTATCTTATGAAATGAAGCTATTTGACATTCCATACTTAATCCACTGTTTCTTTTCACTGAGGGAACTGAAACCCCTAATGGGAGGTAGGAAATGAATTTTAAGCAATTTCTATTTTCAAAGCACTCTGATATGCACACAGCATGTGGTCCTAAGAAAAACATTGTTAACATTCCCATTTGACAGATGAGGAAACTGAGTCTCAGAGAGGCTAAGCAAATGTACCAGCTTACAGTTCTCCCTAGGTACAGATGCACAACCTCAATGCAATTCTCTTGACCTCGGGTCTAGTACATTAGTATATTTTCCAACACCTCCAAGCTGCAAGGTAATGGTATTCTTTCTCTGAATAAATTAATGGGTGATATTAAAAGAATCCTTCTTGGGTCAATGGCAGCCACTCATCTTCCCATGAACCAGAAGAGAAAGACTCATAAATAATAAACCACTATGCCTAGCAGCCACCTGCCACTTAAATATTAATAGTGTGTATGTTAAATACTTTTATATAACCACATTAAAGGCATTAAATAAATGTCAGGGCTTGAAAAATTACCACTTTGGGTCACCGCTGGCCACTAAATTCTACAGGCTGGCTATTAGAGCAGGATTTTTAGAAATTCCACTGTCCTGGACTTTTCTTTCCAGGAAAAATAGTATCTTCCTGGACGATAGAGAGAGCTGTTTGAGGCCTAAAATTTGCTAACTTCTTTACTATGTATGAAGTTTAAGCCACAGTGACTCTTAACAATTTCCACTCCCTTCCCCCAACTCAAATTTTGCAATTTCTCAGCAACCTGGACAACTCAGTCTGGAATATTCTTCACAGCACAGAGCAGAATCAGGGTCTTCTGCTTGGATGGAGGAGTAGGCTTTTACCATCAATGATTCAAATATTTGTTCCCTTTTCCAGCTCCTTCTGGAAAAACTCACTTCCCAAGAAGGAAGTTTTTGTGATTAGGAAATTGTTCAACTTCTCTCTTGGGTAAATCATATTGTGAATTATTCTGTTGAATTCCTTTCCATTTTTTTTCTATTTACTTCTTGTTTCATTCCCTCTAGGTCTCATCCATCCCTTCTGTATAGTAAATTTTAATCTGTTTTCAAAATAAATACTCAACTGACAAAACAAATATTAAGAGGAAGTGAGGAATGAAGAAGAATCCAGCTAATCTTGATTGCAAATTTATGTTTATTTGAGAACTATATCTTTCTCCACATCTCTACCCCCTCATCAATATATTACCTGCCATCTGTAAAAACAAAGGTAACAGATACATTTTTTTTCTTGTTAATTTTAAGCAAGATGTAGAAAATGCCATCTACACGCTCCTGGATCTCGACCGATTTCCAAAACTCTACATCTGTTCTCAGAAACTTCTGCTGCCCTGTCTGTGTAATTCCTGCTAGTCTGACTTTATAATATCCAGCCTCATTTTCTACTCTTTCTTTCCCAAGCAGAGCCATAGGATGGGAAAGAAATTCTCTGGAAGATGGTAAAGCTAGCATAATGGGAATCTTACAAGGTTTGTGCTGGCAGCAAATCATAACTCACACTGGCTAGGAGGGTTAACCATACCACATGTGGCTTCGCGGTATGTGCTTGGGGTTCACAGTAATTTGTGTCCATGGTGTAACCAAAGGCATATCATAATTGCCTACATTCTAATAGGGGATATATTATTTTAAGTATCATTGTATGTAATAGCCGAACTTCCTAGGCAAACTTTTGAGCTCTTCCACATTTTAGAACTATAAAAATAATGCCAACTCCTAGCAAATATGAAAACAATCATGTTTATAATTGATTGTAATATATTTTACTCCATTTACATAATATTTGTCCTTTAACTATTTATTAGAATAATATATATTTTCTGTGGAAGAAGAAAATAAAAATCACGCCTAATCTGCTTGCTGAGATAACTGCTGAGAACACTTCGGTTATTTCCTTCTAGTAATTTCCTGCACATTTAGTTACATATCAATAATCACATAACTGGGAGAATACTGCACATACAATTTGTTCTGGCCTTTTCACTTATGTTTTAGTAGGTGTTTCCTCATATAGGATTTGAAGTCAAGATAATAGATATCTTTAAGAAGAAAGGTGAGGGTAGCGTTTAAGAGGGATCACGAAATAGATTTTTGGGATAATGGGAATAATTTATTTCTTAAATTGGATGGTGGTTACAGGGTGTAATTCTCTGATAACTCATTGAGTGCATACTTAAGGTTTTTTGTATTTTTCTTTTCTGTATGTTATACTTCAATAAAAAGTTTATTTAATAAAAAATCATGAATTAATTGAAAAATGAGTCATAATGACTGCATAACATTCTATTGTAAAACTTCATTATGATGAATTAGGCCATACTTCCATTGTTAGGTATTCAGTTTAACGCTTTCTAATATTTCAAATAATACTTTTCTGAATATATTTGTATTTATATATTCATCTGTATGACATTCGTTTGGGGTAGAGTTCTAGAAGTATTTGCCCCTTTCCTGAGAAGAAATTACACCATAATAGGGAGAGAGATTAATGTAAGTAAATTTTCTGCAATTGCATTTATTGATATGTTAAACATAGTGCAACCTTCAAATTCTTAAAGCTGTTAAATCCTGAGTTGATTCCCCATGGAATTTGGACAACAAGTGAGATATTCTTCATCCCAACAAAGATGAGCAGTTGTCTGTTCAATTCAATGGAGTAAACCATTCTTGAGCACCAAGTCCATGGCAGGACTCTCCTGGACACTAGCACACAGGGATGACACAGGTATAGCTCTGCTCTTGTTTTGTAATAAAAGTTGACCCCAGAGGAAACACTTTCAAACCAGGGTGGATATGAACGTTCCCCCTCATTTCAAAGTTCCTTCATCTGTATATTGGGATAATAATACTTACTTTGACGGCTTGCAGTGAGGATTAAATTAAACAGCATTTTTGGAAAACAGTATAAAGGTTCCTCAAAAAACTAAAAATAGAGTTGCCATATAATCCAGCAATCCCACTCCTGGGCATATACCCAGACAAAACTATAACTCAAAAAGATACATGCACCCCTATGTTCATAGCAGCACTACTTACAACAGCCAACACATGCAAACAACCTAAATGTCCATTGATAAAGAAGATGTGGTACATATATACAATGGAATACTACTCCCATAAAAAAGAATGAAATAATGCCATTTGCAGCAACAAGGATGGACCCAGAGGTTATCATAATGAGTGAAGTAAGTCAGAAAGAGAAAGACAAATCCCATACGATGTGACTTATATGTAGAATCTAAAATACGACAAAAATGAACATATCTATGAAACAAACTTACAGGCATAGAATAGACTTGTAGTTGCCAAGGTGGAGGGAAGGTGGGGGAGGGATGGACTGGGAGTTTGGGATAGCAGATGCAAGCTAGTATATATACAATGGATAAACAACAAGGTCCTACTGTATAGCACAGGGAACTATATTCAGTATCCTGTGACAAACCACAATGGAAAAGAATCTGAAAAAAGAATACATATATGTATAACTGAGTCACTGCTGTACAGCAGAAATTAATACAATGTTGTAAATCAACTATACTTCAATACAATTAAAAAAATTAAACAGCATTTTCAAAGCACTAGTCAGGGGTGCAATTCAAAATATTTAATAATTCATATATACTGGCATCGACCAGCCAGAACAAATGCTGATTCTGACAAAATGGAGGCCAGTAGTAGAGAACTGCCTTCCGTCCAAATGCATTCTGGCTGAATACTTTGTGCTGTAGCCCAGAGTAGGTCTTGACAAGGGTTAGTTTGGGGTTCTTTCTTTCCTTCCAGATAAAGTAAAAATTCCTTCAAACTAATATCTAGTTTTTGAATAAAGTTATTTTGCTTTCAAATATTTGGAGAAAGCAACCCAAGACGTGTGATCTGTGCTGAAACACTTCCTTTAATTTTCACCAACTACGGTCATTGGAACTCTTCAACCAGTCGTACCATTGTTTCGTTTGTATGCAACTCTGATTTCTAAAGCTATCAGCTGCAGAAGCTTGTTGTGAGAAGAATTATGTCCCATATTTATTCCTAAAAGTTGGCAGTGAATATACGAACCATGTGGGTAGTGGGGTTGGGATTTGGGGTCTAGTCATATAAATATAGCAAATGAAAAACCCAAAACCCAAAACTTGATATTCGGGGAGCAGGTTTCAGATTTTTGAGTTCCATAAAACTGTTTCAAAATTGTACCTAATTTGCTAAAGTCAAAGGTATGAATTATTGCAGAAATAGAACAATAACTACAAGTATAAAAATGCCCATTCATTACTATAGATTATTTTAGGTGCTTATGGTTAAGCATCTGTTCATGCAACAGGAGCAACTCAGAAATATGTTAACATCTGTTCTTCAAATTTGGAAGATAAATACTTTATACTATAGAAATAATCCACTGGAGCTCTTCAAATCTCACCAGTTCCAATAAGAACTCTGCATTTTGCTGCCACCTTTCTCTTTGAATACACAGGAAATGTGGAGTCAGGAATGAGAATATTGGGTAATGTCATTATTGCAATCGGGGATGGAAATTTCTGTAAGTTCATTTCAAAGATTGACATTTAAATGCCCATGGCATAATATGGCTTGTATTATACCCAAGCCATTACTTGGTCTCTGATAAGTTTTTAATGTTCACTGTGGGAGCAAATATGGACAGAATAAATGTTTCTTAAACACCAAAGGTAATGTGACATCTTTGGAAAGAAAATGTATTTTGGTATCTGATGAATATGAGTTAGAGATCTGACTCCATCAGTTACTGGCTATGTGACCTTAGGTTAGAGCCTCAGATTCCTTACCTGTGAAAATAAGGAAAATAGCACATTTATAATTTTGCTATAGAATTTAGAAGGAATGTGTTTATAGTCACTGACACAGAATAGTATCATAAGTAATAATAACTAATATCGTAAGTAATAATGTATAAATAATTATATTTATTGCTCTTATAATACAAAAGTCCAGGAATCATGAAAATGTGGGAAATACTTAAAAAAACAAATCTTCCATTGTGGTATCTTCAACATATATGTCAATGAAGAAATTTACCAGTTGTGACTTAACAGATAAAATTAGGAGACTACCTCCTAATAACCATTTTTGGAATGGAAGCTTTAATTTCCTCCTGAAGCTTCTGTCAAGTAAAGTTGATTTCCACAATCAGCCAGTTTTAAACTGTAAATAGTGATGCTTTGATCTTGGTAGGAGGCATCCTCTATGAGTTCCTGGACCATAGGCAGGTAAATACCTAAGCAGCAGCTGACCCAGGAATCCAAATATTTCACATTTCATCCATCTTCTCATGAAGCTTCACTGGATCAAACACTGTAGGAAAGCTCTTTTTTTTTTTAAAAAAAAAAAAAAAAAAAAAAAACCTGATCCAGTCAAATTATCTCAATGCAAAAAAATGCCTTAGTTTGTCAATATAAAGTCTAAGGCTAGAAGTGAGGTGGAATAGAAAGATAATTACATTCTCTTCAGAAGGGCTTTCGTTTTGTCCTTTTTTTCTCTCTCGTGATTGGGTAAAAACTACTGAAGAATGGTCTCCAAGGTTTCCCTCTGTCCTTGCCCTTCAGTTTCCAGGACAAGAGCATTCCCTGCGTTGACTGTGCTTTGCTCTCTTGGATTTCCTGGCTGTCCTTATACCCACACTCCAGGTGGGGTCAGCTGTTTCTCAGCCTTGTCTTCTCCCCAGCAGAGTCAGAGCTTAAGTTGGGAACTTTGTGAGAGAATGAAAAGTGGTAGCTGATGGAGCTCTGATTTACCTTAGAATACGGTACCTTTGAGAGGTGGGCAATGAGGAGGATTGGAGTAATTGTATAGAGGAGTTACATGACCATCGCAGGTTTACACACAGGGGTGGGTGCACATGCAGGTTTGCGCGTGCGCGCACACACACACACACACACACACAAACACACAACCACACAGCCTCAGATGACTTCATTTTCTGTTAAGTTATATAATTACTTATTGTGGTCAGATCAAACTGTTGATATCATACTTTCTTTGGCTACTAACATCAGTAAAATACTACTAACAATAGTTAACTTGCTCTCCATGTGCCTGGACATGTGCTAGGCGTGTTACAATCATTAATATGCTTACTCCTCTTACTCTCTAAGGGAGGTACTATTATCAACATCTCACAGAAAGGAGAAGCTTGAAGCATTTAAGTGACCTATGCAGTCTCCGCGGTGGTGAGCAGTGGAACCCAGATTTCAGTCTAGAGAGCGTGACCCCATAGCCTTAACTCTAAGCCTTTCCATTGTATTCCTCTTTAGCTGTGTCCCAACTAGGACCTATTAAAAGGAATGGGGCATGGTGACCGATGACACGATGAGATGCACATACCATGCTGATGGCAGGTCTGAGCTGTATGTGAGTGCCTGCCCTCAGGAAGATTTCCTTTGCACAAAAATTGGGACACAGGAAGATAATCTGGCTTTGCTAGATATTCTTGCTTTTCTTCGCTCTACCCCATTCATTCTAGTTTATTCTGAACATGGCCACTTATTGATCATGTTACACCTTTTAAAAATCCCCTTTAAAAAAAGGCAGCAAGGGTTTATTAACCCTTCCATCATTAAGTTCTTCTGTAAGATACGTTTGTATGTTACTGGAAATTGGGTGAGATCTCGGTTTTTTGTTTTTTTGGCGGTACGCGGGCCTCTCACTGTTGTGGCCTCTCCCGTTGCGGAGCACAGGCTCTGGACGCACAGGCTCAGCGGCCATGGCTCACGGGCCCAGCTGCTCCACGGCATGTGGGATCTTCCCGGACAGGGGCACGAACCCGTGTCCCCTGCATCGGCAGGCGGACTCTCAACCACTGTGCCACCAGGGAAGGCCAAGAGATCTTGTTTTTTCTTCCAGAAAACAAGGATATGACAGTAAGAGTTATATATTAAAATTTTGTATCTTAATACCATTTATTTTCACTTGTTAAAAATTGAATCAGTGAAGAGTATATCAGTAATATGAACTTTTGGTCCTGTTGAGTATTCCTTTTCATTGGAAGTCTGTGACATTCATGTAAAATGTCTTTGGATCCTTTACTTTATCAGCTCCTCCCTGCCCTCTCACCTCTGGCCATGACTGAATGGAAGCTAACACTTTAAATTCTGACTAAGGGGAAAAAAAGGGACATGGCACTTGCAAGATTATGCTTACTTACTAGTAATGAACTCCTAAAATCCTGTAGATCGAATTTTTATTAGTCTCATAAAATGTATTTCTCTTTAAATGTTGTTTAAATTGTATTTTGCTTTGGTTTTCAAGACGTTTAAGTTTTTTTTTCCCTCCTCTGTTGTTAAAGCTGTATTTTCCTTTTAGGTGCTTCTTCTCATTGACAAAACTTTTTAAAAGTCTAGCTAAACATTTTGCTTTAGTCTTCCAAGGGACCACCTTCTTTTTTTAAAAAGTTGATTGTCTGGGGCTTCCCTGGTGGCTCAGTGGTTGAGAGTCCACCTGCCGATGCAGGGGACACGGGTTCGTGCCCTAGTCCGGGAAGATCCCACATGCCGCGAAGCGGCTGGGCCTGTGAGCCATGGCCGATGGGCCTGCACGTCCAGAGTCTGTGCTCCGCAACGGGAGAGGCCACAACAGTGAGAGGCCCGCGTATCGCAAAAAAAAAAAAAAAAAGTTGATTGTCTGGAGCTTCTATAGGGTATATATTGTAATTGAGTGCTTGTCAACTCAAAGTCAAGGAAACTGATGGCATGTCATCCCATGTACACTGACGGTAGAAATAACATCTTGCTGTGGTATAGTTACCAATTCTGCGAAGCTAAGGATGATACTGAATATTTCATTCATATATTATATATATTATATATTTATGTTATATATTTAATATATATCAGTATATTATATATTTATATGATCAGAAAAGTAGACCACCAATATGTTAAATTTCCTTGTTTATTCAAGATGATTAGTTGAGCTAACAGTATCACTCAGATTCAATTTCTTAAGTATTGGCTGGTGTAAATCTGTAACCTACAATGCACTATTAATTGAACACGGCTAGCTTTTGTGACTGTTTCAAATGTGCACATGTTATTTCCCTCAAGATAACATTACAGATATTGAATTTGTGTAAAGTGGCATGGACATACTACATTATTTTTCATGAAGTTTTAAGTTTTTATGGTAAAATTTATGTGTAGTGTATATATTTTCTGAAGTAGCCATAGGTAAATTTCTCATGTTCTTGATGCCTGATGTAGCAGCATTTGAGAGGATCTTTTACACATTCTTAATATACTAAAGGCAACATGATTTTGGATCCAATTTTCATAGAGAAAGGTAAATTAAATTGCCTTATATTATCAATTAAGTGTATACTACAAGCTTACTTATTAAAAAAGAAATAAACTTTTTAAAGCAAACACTGAAACTCCTTTTCTTCTTCAACTCTTTCCCTCTCTCCCAAACCTACTTCAGTTTAGCATCAAAGTTCAATACTACCATTTAGGTAATCAGGCTCCATCTACCCTTCAAGTCCCTTTCCACACTACACTTGTCTATAAATCCTGTTCTCCAACCATACTGGATTCTTTACTTTTCTCTGGTATGGTCATTGCCCTTCCTTCCCTTTGTGTATCTGTTGATGTTTTGACTTTTTCTCTCATCCAGATGGATCCTTTCCATTCTTCAGGATTCTATTCAAATCCCATCCTTTCCCCTGAAAACTTTTTTTCCCCACAAGTCAAACTCATAGTAACATATGGTGGTTACCAGAGGCTGGGGGCTGAGGGAAAACAGGAAATGTGGATCAAAGGGTACAAAATTTCAGTTGTAAGATGAATAAGTTCTGGAGACCTAATGTATAGTATGGTGACTACAGTGAATAATAATGTATTATATACTTGAAATTTGCCAAGAGAGTAGATCCCAAGAGTTCTCACCACACACATACACACACACACACATACACACACTGGTAACTATGGGAGGTGATGGGTATGTTAATTAGTTTGATTTTGGTAATCATTCACAATGTAAACATATATCAAAACATCATATTGTATACCTTATATACAATTTTTGTCAAAAATAAATAAAAAATTTTAAAACTACTTTTTCCCTTCTATTTAATGTAGACAAGATCAAATATATTCCCAGTGCAGCTGAGACTTCTTTATATCATTCACCAGGCAATTAAATACATATAGTCTCATAGAAGGTAGCAAGGAGTAAGCCAAAAAGTCAAAGACCAGAAAATCAGGCCATCCTTGCCCCTCTCTAATTCCTGGAGCTGTCAATAACCAACCTCTCTCCTACTCTTTGCTGAACCAGGATGCTGCACAGACTTTTCAAGACAGGGTTCCACTAATAATCAAAGTGGGTAAAGATGATGCAAAACTGAACTGGAAACATCAGTTCTGTTTCTGGCTGCATCCCTTCATAGCTGTATGAACTGAAGGTTCTATTTGAAATAATGTAACAGGTATGAAAATATTTTTTGAACTTAGATATTATAAATACGTCATATGATACTACCCCAGACTCTTATTTCACTCTACTGAGATAAAGCCAGTGGTATGCTGGTTAACCCACCAGCCTGCCAGGAAAAAAAAAATTCTGATTCGTAGCATCCTTAGTGCAAATACTCCCACCTGGCAGACTGCAAACTACTGATGGAACATCACTAAACACAGCCTTGGGGAAGATGTGCAGTAAAACACCATTATCCAGTATTTCACCATTCAGATACAATAGATGCCGATAACCTCAAGAGCACAGATTGTAGTATAAGGTAGTAAAATAATTAGGAATGCTGAATTTTGAGTATTTATTACTTTTTGGCTTAAATCTAAATTTGATTTAATATTTAGCTTTTAATAATGGCTATCTTTAACAACTGGCCCACAAAATTCCTGAGTCTAACAGTTGGCTTTCCCCAGCAGGCACCAGTCAGCCCCAGCACACCACTGGTAGCATCCATATTTTCTCCTCCAAATAAATTAGTGCAAGAGCTGTGTTTACAGAGGAGCACACTCCAGTGTTTGCACATAGTAAAACTTAATTACTGTTTTTAAAAATGAACTGTGGTGTACTTAGAGAACACCGATCGCTTGGAGATATTTAAAATATATATTTTTTCAAAACCCGTTTACACACCACTGTGTAAATGGGTGTGCAGTGGTAAACTCTGCACACCACTTGCCAGAGACTCTGTTAAATTAAGATAGGATGAAAAACATCATATGGGTTAATACGGGGCATCAAATCTTGGCAAGTGATCAAAAAATCACTTTTGATCAAAAGTGATCAAAAAATATCTGATCAGTTCTGTGTGAGCTCATTTTGAGGTCCTCCGCTCATGCTTGTAACCAATCAGAGGAATGGCCGAGAAGCTCTCATCTGCCTTCACTTGTTCACCTTGCTCAACTTCTCAAAAGGCGAAGTATTTTTACTTCTACATTTCCACTCTGTTAAGCTGCCTCCTTGTGTTCATTTTTGCATTCCCTTACCCATGCCTTTGCTGGGCACTGGGAACCTTAACACACGCAGCCCTCCAAGAGGCAAACTTCAGAGGCGCTGCTAGGCCGGGGGTGCAAAAGGCCCAGCTGCTAAAACTGCCCATGGCTAGGAGGTCATGCACTTAGATGCTCATGTAATTTCCACAACCTCCCTGGGAGGCAGACACTGCTCTTATCCCCATTTTATGAGTGAGGAAACTGAGGTTCTGAGACATTAGTTATCTTACCCAGAGTCATCTCATGAGTAAGGATTAGAGCAGGTCAAGTTCTTTTTTTTTTTTTTTCCCATCACACCACTTTCTCACTTATTCCTTCACATAATGTGATGCAACAGGCCCCTCTGCGGTCTCTCCGGGACACACCCCTCCTCCATATCCTCTGCTGTAGCTCCTCTCTGAAGTACCCAGATAATAGTACCTCATGCATATTTCCCGAGTTTTTCAGATGCTAAAAACCACCACCAAATGGAAGAAATTAACTACTTGATGACCATGAGCACATAGTCACCCCCACCCCCCCACCCCCGGCCCACTGGCGTCTAAGGATTGATAATATCAACTGCCCTGTTCTTTTAACATCAACCTATTAGGGAAATGTTCATGGCCGGTCACATACCCTGGGACGCCCCTCCCTCACTTGGCCCTTGGGTGGGATAGGGAGGGAGGGAGGGAGACGCAAGAGGGAGGAGATGTGGGGATATATGTATACGTATAGCTGATTCACCTTGTTATACAGCAGAAACTAACACACCATTGTAAAGCAATTATACTCCAATAAAGATGTTTTAAAAAAGAAAGGGCTTTGCTGAAACCCTTTGGAGAGTTCTGGGTTTTGGGGGGCATGAGCTATCTGTTCTCCTAGCATGGACCTGCAGTGAACCTTTCTCTGCTAGGTTTTGTTTGACCTCACTGTGCGTGGGGCGCGTGAACTTGCGTTCAGTAACAGTAACACATACATGTCTTGGTTCAATTTCTTAAGTATGACAGGCTGGCGGATCTTTTTAAAACAAGGGAGAAGAGGTAGATAGTATAGTATATTTAAATCTACTTTTAAAGATAAAAGTTGCCTTAACAGGTTTTATTTGACTGTCTCCTCATTTAAACATAACAGAAAGCTGAAGAGTGATGTCTTGAACTTTGAGGGCAGGTAACCACAGGATTTGAAATTCTCATCCAGAGGTGGGTTACAACCTGCAGTTGGGCATGGTAGCTGCAAGCCAAATGGAAAGCCAACCCTTCTTCTTCACTTTTTATTTTATGTAAACATTTACATTACTGAAGTAAACCATAATTATTATTCAATTCTTGATGCAGGAATCATACTACCACACATGGAGCACACAGTATAAGACTAATATTTTCTCTGGGATTTCAGGCTCAAGTTTAAAACTACGATTACAGGCCCATTATCACAGATAGGCAGGGCAGAAGCTGCTAAGAGTTTTGACTCTAGAGAACCAGATTCATTTTTTAAGAGCCTGCTAAAAAGGAAACATCTGATGTTTAAGAGCAAAAGAGAGGGGAAAGAAAGTAAAATCTGTCTAGCAGTCCATCATTTTGGAAATACATGCCTATGGAACCATATCCACCATGATACAAACTCTTGAAATAAAACACAGGGGGAAATTCAATAAAGAAAGCAATAAAGCCCATATCACACCATGCAGGCCCAGATTGGCATTCTGATAACCCTAAGAGAATTCGCAACTCAAGCGTTATATTCCCAAATAACCACTGAGAGAATGAAAATAATGTGACAAGGAAATTTTTCAGAAAAAGTAAGAGAACGGACATTACAGCTAACATACCAGTTGTATTAGGGGAAACACTGACTGAAACCACCCACCCTGGCCAGACACCACAGTAACCATTTGCATGAGTTATTTTACGACAGGAGGTCCTGGTAAGGAACACGGAACTAACAAGCCACCACCAACCAGAAGAATTCAGGCAAGGTCAGAGGGAGACACCAGTCCATATGTCCTACCAATCTTCCAGAATCCTTCTCGCTGGAATCCACCTTGGCTGAGTAATGCGTGCGCCACCAGGAAGGACCCTGAGTCAGAATGATTGACCAGAGACAACCTGGAAACGAATCCCATCACCATAAAACCCTTGACTGTGAGCCACGTGGCAGAGCAGTCCTCCTGGGTTCTCTTACCCACCTACTCTCCACCGGGGTGCCCCTTCCCAATAAAGTCTCTTGCTTTGTCAGCATGTGTGTCTCCTCGGACAATTCATTTCCGAGTGTTAGACCAGAGCCCACTCTCGGGCCCTGGAAGGGGTCCCCCCTTCCTACAACAGTTGTGGTATGATTCTCTGACCAAAGTTTTTTATGAGAAGGATCCTAGAAACTCATACTAGTGAGAAGGTTCACCCTTCACTGGATTTTTATGCAATGGGGTTAGTTACATGGTAGGTCAGTGTCCAGGTGTCAAGAGAAATGCAGGGTGACCGAGACAGTGACGATGAGCAGAGAAGGGTCCCAAAACATGCATGCCGAGAGCCAGCTAAAAGCCTTCTGTTTTCCAGGGCAGACATTCTGCTCTAAGTCACAAAGAACCCATACGAGCCACAACCAGAGAGGGCATCAAGCCTGCCTTAAAGGGAGGAACTCTAATTTTTGTTTACTCTGTCTTCTAAAGAGCATGAGGCTTTGTGTTATGGGCCCAAGAAGAGGAAAAGTAGAGATGATTAGAAACACAGAAGTGGTTTTAAGTTTCTAATAGAATTCAACAACAGAAAAAAAAAATCAAGGTTCATAATAAATGTGTTCTATTAAAAATGAAGTCAGGGGCTTCCCTGGTGGTGCAGTGGTTGAGAGTCTGCCTGCCAATGCAGGGGACACGGGTTCGAGCCCTGGTCTGGGAAGATCCCACATGCCGTGGAGCAACAAAGCCCATGAACCACAACTACTGAGCCTGGGCATCTGGAGCCTGTGCTCCGCAACAAGAGAGGCCGCGACAGTGAGAGGCCTGTGCACCGTGATGAAGAGTGGCCCCCGCTCGCCGCAACTAGAGAAAGCCCGCGCACAGAAACAAAGACCCAACACAGGCAAAAATAAATTAATTAATTAATTTTAAAATGAAGTCAATTCCCATTCTTTTTTTTTTTTTTTTTTTTTTTTGCGGTACGCGGGCCTCTCACTGTTGTGGCCTCTCCCGTTGCGGAGCACAGGCTCTGGAGGCGCAGGCTCAGCGGCCATGGCTCACGGGCCCAGCCGCTCCGCGGCATGTGGGATCTTCCCGGACCGGGGCATGAATCCGTGTCCCCTGCACTGGCAGGCGGACTCTCAACCACTGTGCCACCAGGGAAGCCCCAATTCCCATTCTTGATACATTCCTCTCTTCCATGGGGCACAAATGGTCCACTAATTTTTTTTTTCAGAACAAATGGAGCTTCTGTGAATTTTGTAGACATTTCTATGCATTGAAAAGGATGGACCCAATAATTTTCTGTGATTTTTCTTTCTAAATAAGTGTATGGTTGTTTAGACAAACCTAAATAATAATAATAATAATAATAATAATTAATTAATAAATAAATAATAAAATACAGTGTGTGCAGAGTGTTCTAGCATTTAATTCTCACCACCACCCTCCAAGACAGTAGAGAATGTATTGCTATTATAATTTACAACAAGGAAACTGAGGCTTACAATGATCAATTTTCCTTGTTCAAAATACAGTCACAGTAATCAATGGTGACAATGATTAGGGTCCCAGACCTTTGTCTACAGGTCCAACTCCTCTCTGTGACACCACATTGCCTTTCTTAGCCCAGTGACCAAACTTGGTGAAATGATGTATGAGGGTTCATTCTTGGTCTCCAGGCACTTTGGTACTGTGGGCAGAACTGGATTAGTGGATCGTCTTTTTTTTTTTCATCATTATTAAGAAATGGAATGATATAATGGAATGGGCTGGAGGATTATTATAAAAGTCTTTTGTTTTTACAAGGTCTAAATCACAAGTGGTACATCTGGGAGGTTACATAATTATCTCCTTCCTATGATAACTAATTTATATATTGGAGATTATAATGTACATAGTCCTAATATGCAGTAAATTTAACCTGGAGAAAACTTACATGCTAAGGATTGGGAATCATTTGAAAGCCCAAGAGAAAGATGGTTCAATGAGGGTAAAAAATGCTTACATAGTCACTACTAAAGGTGTATATCTTAATAAATTTTATGCCATGAAAATGCCAAATATATGTTAATGACAAAAACTGTACATATGGTATGATCCCAATTTTGATTTTAAAAATACTGCACAGCTCCCCCATATGTGTGTGTATGCCTTGTGTGTGTGTGTGTGTGTACATGTAATTGGAAGGAAATACTATTAAATCTACAATACATGAATAGCATGGGTTTTTCCTCTATGAGGGGACATGGTTGATTTATGGATAATCTTAGTAACTACTTTAGTATTATGGTTATGCTATGGAGTGAGCGGCTGGATTTGATTTCCAAATCCATCACTTGTTGTATACCCTCAGGGATCCTTTACTTTTGTTGTTTCACCTGTAAAATGGGAATAATATTAGTATCTACCTTCTGTGTTACTGCCAAAATTAAAAGGGGTAATATAAATATACAACAAACAGCATAGTTTCTGCACACAGTAACCCCTCAAATACGGCAGCTGCTGATTTGTAAGTTCTTCTTTTATAGTTTTCTGAATTGTTCAAATTTTCTAGAAGAACTTGTCTATGTTTCCTAACCAGAAAGTAAAAACAAATATACAAAAGTTTTATAAAAAGTATTGAAATTAATTTAACTAAATTTGTAACCAACGGCATGATGGGCGGCAGGGTGATAAGGTAAACTATTGCTACTTCACCACATTTTAGTCTATTTTCATTCTAATAATTTGGTAAGCTATCTCTAAATGAGGCATAGATCCTGGTAGTAAGGGTAAAGAAATGGAATTCCAATCGGATTTTGCTCTTCCAAAATCCATATGTGTTTCCAAAGTCCCTGGTGTTCTTACCAAGCCCTCCTCCAAGGGGTGCCTACTTCCAAGCTAGTTGAGAGAGAAAAATGAATATCAAAAACAATTCACAGAAGAGTAAAGAGTGCAAAGAGGCATAATGGGAATTCAGAAAGAAGGTCAGAGTGTCCTGAGGTAGTCAGAACAGGGATGAGGTGGAAACTGTTCCAGGCCCTGGGGGATCAATATTAATAATATACGTTAAAGGGATATGCCTATGAAGGCATTTGACTAAAAAGGCAATAGAGTGGCAGCATTTCCTGCCCTTCAAGTCTCCAAGGGTTATTTTTTTTTAATGAGTGGAAAAAAATTTTTTTAATGTTTCTACAGTTTTACCACTACATTTTCTTTCTTGCGTTGCCACACTTCCAGTGACTTTTATTATGGCGCTAAAATGTTTCCCAGGCATTATCACCATTTCTACCCAGTGACAGAATTTCCAGGAGGTGGGGAGTTGAATAAATATACAAATAGAGAAATAAGGAACATCTGAAAATGCAGCTCTAGGACCTCCCAGCCCCACAAATATGCACAGCATCTCTCAGTATACAAAGGCTTGTGTAGAAATCCCAACAGGATTCTCTTCCCAAAGTAAATAATTTCCAGTTCCATCACTGCATAAAATCCCCTATTGGAGGGCATGGTTCAGAGTTACTGTCATCACACTCATAGCTCTTTACAACTGAGACATTGTTTTAATTATAAAAGGGAATGTGATTTAGGAGAACCAAGGGAACTGTGGATGCCACTGAATAATAAGTGTAGATTTTAGTAGGCACTCATTGATTTTTGAGATCTTGATTCCTTGCTCATGGATCTAAAGAGGGTGTGAACGTGGTGGAGACATAGTGGAAGCAAAAGTGATTTGGACTAATCTCTAGAGGACCTCTAAGCTCCCTCTGATGCTAAGATTTTGTAGTAGTAATTACCATTTTCCAAGTATCTCTTATGTGTTGCATTTCTATTTATTCGTTCAACAGTAATTATTAGGTACCTATTCTTGACCAGGCATGGAGGATGTAATGGTGAAAAAAAAACCCAGCCACTTCCTGCCCTTAGTAAGTGGCTCATAGTCTAGTAGGTAGACAGTCAATCAAACTAAATTAAACCTGTGATAAGCGCCAAGATGGAGGAGAACTATAAGGTAGTTGAAGAAGACATAGAAGGACTTTGGCCCACTCAGCAAGATCAAGGAAGGCGTCCACAAGAAAGGGATGACTGAGCTAAGATATGATGAAGGAGCTGCCATTAAAGAGATGATGCACCGTGAGGGACACGGCAAGAATGAGGACCTCAGGCTTCCAAGAAGGCCCCTTCGTCCGCAGAAGGAGCATAGATGGGGACTAAAGCAGAAGAGCTGCAGAGGAAAGGAGGAGCCGGACCGTGTAGAATCTTTTACAATAATCTGTGATCAAAATTCTCACCCAGCTCTGTGAATTAGACAATATCCTTCTTTTTCAGAATTGAAAATTGAAGCTCAGACCATGTGAGGAAATGGGCTTAAGATCACACAGCTCAAAGTTGCCCAGTGGAGTGACTGGAACAAGGTCTATCCACTTCCAAAGCTTGGATTCTCAAAGGATTCTGTCAATGATTCATCATCTTTTGTGGACCCATTGTCCAGTAGATGTTCTCTCTAGATGACCCCTGAAGGACAACTTTATTCTCTGGTTCTAGGTTCTAACTTTCTGCCCCACTGCAAACCAGTGCCTGTCCCATCACAGGGAAGAACTCTGCTGTGCTCTCCCAGGTAAGAAGCATGGTTGCTTCACTCATCAAATCTGAATCCTTGTTTTAGATAATGTCTTCTTTTCAGTTTTCTAGTCAAAGCCATCGGTATTCAATGCTCCCTTTGGTTGACTATGGTGGCATTTGTTTTCAGGAAATCAAATGACCAGTTACATTGTTTCATTCACATAAGACTTCTTTTTCTTGTTTATGAAGCAGGAATAGCAACGTTGGTTGTTTGTTATGTACCATTTTGCTAGAGCATCTTACACATGTTATCTCAAGGCAACCTCAGTGAGCTACCCAATGGGGTAGAGATGTATTATTATTCTCTCTTAACCAAAGAGGAAATTGAGTCTCCCTGAGTTTAAGTGGCTTACCTTAAGTTACACGTTTGTAAATGACAGAGCTGAGATTTGAATCCAGGAGAACTGCCTGACTCTGAAACCACATTTTTAACTGAATGTTTCAAAAATTCAACTTCTAAAATAGAATTAGCGTTAGAAGAGAATTAGTGAAATAAGAAAATCCCAAAAAATACTGCATGCCAATATGTACTGTAATTCAACAATAATTATATTGTTAAACAAGAAAGAACCTATCATAAAAAGATTCTCTGAGGCTTTTGACACCAATTATGGATGCTTTAGGAAATAAGTGTGATTTCCTAAATTAAGATATCAAGTTTAAGATGCAGGATGGTTCTTTTAAAAGAAATGGCCCTATTCCCAAAGATGAAGGATACATACATATATTTCGAGGCTGTGTGGGTGGGTGGAGGGGGAAGGGGGAATGGCAGGTTGGTAGAGAGAGTGAAATAATTATTCTATCTTGGTAATCTCTCAAGAATTACATGTTTGTTTTCAAATTATGTGACAAACTGGGCTGGAGGTTGGGGACAGCATTGTTAAGGCCCACCCACAGAATGGGATGTTGATGCCTCTGCAGTGCTGTATTCTTCCTTTCTAAAAAAGAAGGCTTTTTTCCTTCACGGAGCATTTACGTCAAAATTCTAAGACTTCTCGCATGCGCCTATCATATCAACCTTGTCAAGTCTCACTTGTTGAAATGAGTGGGATTTGAAAACTTCTGAGTATGCTGTTACATTTTCCATTTATGTTCAGGGAATATGGCTGTGTGAAAATGAGGCCAAGTGTTGCAGAGGGGTTGGGGGAGACTTAAGGGAGAGACAGCTCTAAATGAGTGAAACCCAATAGATTGATTATTTCAGGTGGTGGAAGACAGTAGTCTCCATGAAGGGTGAGGCACAGAGTTTGGGAGGAAAACGCAGCTTATTTTTTACATGTTTTACTTTTATTGCTCTAATTAAGCTACTTGTTATATCAAACGTTAGAGTTTAAACAAAAGAAGCCAACATTTTTGCTTCCAAATGATATACTAGTTAAAAGTGTTCTATTTATTCTCACTGAAATAACAATCAAGATAGTCTTGGTTTTTTTTTTTTTTTTAATTCAGCAAGTGACAAAGAAATATCATGAAAAACATTTAGCTTCTATTAAGATTTCTCAACTTCCAGAAAATAAATTTAATATTTGTGTTAGATTTGGGAAAATGCAAACCTAAACCTAGCCCTAATTATATTTTAACCTTAACCCAAACTCTATATAATAGAGAGTGCTGGGCAAGAGAATAAGCAGATGTTTTTTTAGTGGAGGCAGGAACTCTTTATTGATAGCAGAAAATTCACATGATTGTCAACTTCTGTTTCTATAATTCTTAGTGTTTTTCTTTATATCACTACAAGTGAACATCTTTCAGCGTTCCCAAGAAGCTTCTATGTTTTGCAAAAAATTTAATTTGATGAAGATGCTTCTTAAATAAATAGCAAATTTCTTTTTCATTGATGGAGATCACATGATTTCCTCCAGTAGCCAGTAGAGGGAGCTGTTGGCATTTGATTTGGCCTTATAACTCGACCTGGAAATTCTCTTAATTAATTCAATGTTTGAAATCAAACCAGCCTTTAAATGTAATGATATTAATATGCAAGGATAGACGTGTAAACGTGGAGATTTTCCATTCCCATTCAACTTTCTACACAACCACAGATTTCTGTTTCTTCTGTGGGCCTCTTTTAGAGAGCTTACGTTATAGAAATGTTGGCAGCTCTAAATTAAAGCTACTCAGAATTGAGTTCATGCACCTAGGCAATGATTCAACATTTCTAAGACTGATTGCAAGTCAAGAAAGAAAGCAGCTTCTTCTTCTTATGAAAGAGAGAAAGGAAGAAGGAAAGGAAGAAAGAAAGAGAAAGCAAAAAGCTATTTAACTGAGAACAATACTTGAAGTTCTCAAAGAAAAATTATATATGCTAGATTTACAAAAAATTTGAGTATCTCTAATCCAAGGGAAAGAACTCTCTGTTGTTAAGATTCTGGGCATATCTGACGTGGCCCTTGTGATGAAATACAGCATATTGATTTTTCTTATATTCCCTCCACTCTAAATTTATTTCTATAGCTGTGAGTTAGAAATACTCATTCTGATTCAGCTGAATGTATTTCTCCTAAAATGAACATAAAAATAAACTAGTAGGGGCCTCCCTGGTGGCGCAGTGGTTGAGAGTCCGCCTGCCGATGCAGGGGATACGGGTTCGTGCCCCGGTCTGGGAGGATCCCATATGCCGCGGAGCGGCTGGGCCCGTGGGCCATGGCCGCTGGGCCTGCGCGTCCGGAGCCTGTGCTCCGCAACGGGAGAGGCCACAACAGTGAGAGGCCCGCATACCGCAAAAAGAAAAAAAAAAAAAAAAAAAAAAAAAATAAACTAGTAAACATTTAAAACAATGAGATGAAAGACATGAAATCTCACCAAACTTGAAATGCTAAATTACCTGAAGAGATAAAGAAGAAAGTAGAGTGCTATTTTGATCTGCATTAACAAGTAATTTTTAAATACACCATCCAAACATTGCCAATAGATTTCGGATTTCTCCATCAAGGTGCTCTAAAAGCATAATGGAGATAAAGGGTTAACAGTATTCCTGAGTACATAAAGTGCCATTTTCTTGGGACACTATGACACATTGCAATTTGCAAACTAAATGCTAAACCGGAGTCATTGCTCATGTTCAAAAAAACACGAAAGGGAGTTTCTTAGGAAGAAAAAAAAAATTTTTTTTTTTTTTTAAAATCTGAATGTGAACAATGTTCTACGCTATTTCCAAGTGGTGTGCAGTTCTTCAAATCACTTCTGCGCTTCCATGTGTCTGGCTTGGTCTCTGTTTTGTGTTGCTTTCTGGGCTTTCCAATCAACATTAATTTTGCTGCTCTTTCCGAGAGAATTTGTTCGAGGGAAAAATGAACCACACGCATGCAGGTAGAGTTGGAAGGCAAGGGACAAAAGTGCCCATATTGTCCTTCTTGAGTGCTTTAGACAGCTGGAACAAAAAAGCCCAGTACTATTAAACATGTAACTTTAGGTGAAATTTTGTTCCATGTGAAACATTAATTTTAATAGAGACTTTATAGATAAGCTCTGGTTTGAATAATAATGTAAAATTACATTTAAATTGTAAATAACGTCCAGATACTAGTTGTTTCCTGGCTCAAATTCTTCAGCACATATGGTGCTAGCATAAGCCTGTGCCTGTCTGCCCACTCTGGGTAATTTTGCATGCAAATAGCTTTAGTGCCTATGTTGAGGTGCTAAAACGTGTTTAGTACACTTGAAAATATTTGCATTGCAAAAGGAGAGCAAATCTCCTGAGGAAAATCAGATTGATGTTTTGTATTAAGAGACCACTCTGGGCACTGCATGGCATTCTTCTATGGAGAATTCTGTTTACAGTGCAACTAGCATTTTTAAGTGACTTTTAGAAAAGAGGCTCTGGGGCTTCCCTGGTGGCGCAGTGGTTGAGAGTCCGCCTGCCGATGCAGGGGACACGGGTTCGTGCCCCGATCCCGGAAGATCCCACATGCCGCGGAGCGGCTGGGCCCGCGAGCCATGGCCGCGGAGCCTGTGTGTCCGGAGCCTGTGCTCCGCAACGGGAGAGGCCACAGCAGTGAGAGGCCCGCGTACAGCAAAAAAAAAAAAAAAAGAAAAGAGGCTCTGGCTACAGCTTTGCCAGGTTTATAAACCGTTAGACCATCTTCTGGCAACATTCAGTGCATTTATCAGGAGGAGAGAGAAAGCAAACGAAAGAATCGAATTGCCTTGGCTGGACGGTAGCTTTTCATGCCTCAGTTTGGTGGACTGTTAGGATAAATGTGTTAATTATAATGAAAAGTTTCAGTTGGAGTGTGCCTAACTAATTAGCTAACTAACTAACCAGCTAACTCAGGAAAGGCTTTAGCACAGGGAAGCAGCAGTGACGCTGGGTGTGAGGCCGCACACACGCTCCCATTTGCCTCACTCCCATCTGCTGCATTTACAGGAATCAGTTCGTTAAGAGTCTGAATTGAATCCAAATAAAATGCATTTCTGATGCAAGCCCGGTGACTGGTGCCATTCTACGCCGCATTATGTCAAATTAGAGCTCGGTTGGGAATGAGGGTACAGAGATCTTACGTAAACACTGCACGCATAGAACGCTGAGTGAATAAAAGTCTAGAGAAATTGAACATCCCATTTCTAGAAACGGGTCCACACCCTTCTCCTGTCCTGAACCCCCTTATAAAGTAACAAATAGAATTCAAGAGCCGTGCTAGTAAGAGGTTTGTGAAACTTTTCTTGTAACTACCTTTTCAACGTTTATGGAGAATTTTATTTTATTACATTGGCTAATTCAGGTGTAGCATGTCCTTACAAAATGAAAGTAAGTCAGTGTCCGAAAGATAAACAGATGACCCGAGGTCTACAAGAGGAATTCAAATTGTGGGACTTTTCTGTCTGCACCTCCCTCTTCTGTGAAGAAATGATGCCAGATGGAATTTTAATAACACCCATCGTAGTGGAGTTCTTCTATCGCTTGCAGCCCAAGCTCCACATAAGGGATTGCCTAGTATAGATGCTTATATTGGCTGAAACTCTGGTGTTCCATTCAGATTTTCTCCCCGTATTTTACCCTTCCACACCTAATATTTTTTTTCATCTCTAACACTTCCTATTGTGTGCAAGGTGCAGTATTTTGTGTCAACGAATAGCCACAGACAGGTAGCAAGCAAGGGCCAAAAGAAATTCATTGTGAACACACACCAGTAGGGAGGCGTTGACTGTGTTGGTGAAAGTCCTGATGGCCACCTCTTCCCTTTAAAATAATCTTAAAAAAAAAAAAAAAAAAAAAAAGCTTCTGCTGTCTGTGGGATCCTGGCACATCAATCAATCCATTAAGTAAATAAGGCAATAACTAAACAATAAATCATTTTGAATTTCACGCATGCACAAACCTTTTGATACATAAATTACAAGAAGGGTTTAGATTCTGAGGTTGTACAGCCTACTATCCAATAATTTTCCATACAAGATAAAGAGCTATTCTAAACTGTGGTGCATTGCTCATTCTGGTCCCCAAATCGTGGGGCTTCTTTGCATCCCCTTGGTGGTGGTGTGTGTATGATGCATGGCATGGGAGTGTGTGAGTGAGTGTGTGTGTGTGTGGGGGGGGCATGCTGTTAGGGGGAAGCCTACCACACATTTCTGCCACCACAGACTGTGGGCAAACAGCTGTCTCCACAGCTGAGGCCACTGGAACCGCATGCGCTGCTCCAGTAACTCGAGAGCACGCGGCTGGTCCCTGGATGGCACAGAGCACTGTGCCTGCAGCAAAGCGCTGGAGCTTTCCTGAGGCTGAGCGGGGCGGAGCCTTTGCCACCAGACACAATAAGCATCTGAAATGGGGGCTCATGAATAATTCATCCTTGGTGTCCTACAAAACAAAGAAATGATATGTTTGCTGGTAGATAACTGTGTTGTGGCATTTGTAAATCTTTCTGAATGTGGAGTGGATCATGTTTCTTGTTGGTAGAGAAATATGTTTTTCTTTTTTTTCTTTCCTGAAACGAAAAGTTGGTAGTTTGATGTAACAATCCTACATTGAAGGTCTTCCATGAAATACTGGATTGGATTAAGCTAATTTGGCTCATGATTTAGGAATTTTTAAAAAATCTCATTCAGTGAAGAGGGATGGTAAAACGGTTTTACAGCAATAAAATACAGCAGGATACCAAGCTCTCAAGGAGAGTATTGTTTTCCTTGGTAGGCAAGCAGCCCACTCTTGGCAATGCGAGTTTCATTACTATAGACTAGAGAGAGTGGTGCCTCTGGCATCACAGGACAGCATGGGAAGGAGTAATTCTTCACTTTTCACTAAAATATTAGTAAAAATGATACTTTGGTGAATTGAGCCCTAAATTGTTTTAGTGATAGTTAAATACCCACTAATTTAACACGAGTTAAATTGGCAATAAAAATGACCCCCAACCAAGTTGAGCCACCATCCTGTTTCTGCACAATAGTTCTGAACCTAATGCCAGGGATCTATAAAGCCGTTGGGTAGAGTTTATGCATTTGCATAACGAATATTTCCAGTGTTGTCTAAAGTAGCTAGCTGTTCAAACTTATCATAATTAGTATTTATAATTAGTATCTGTGTATTCATTTCATTTATTCTTTATTTTTTTTTTTTTTTTTTTTTTGGTGGTACGCGGGCCTCTCACTGTTGTGGCCTCTCCCGCTGCGGAGCACAGGCTCCGGACGCGCAGGCTCAGCAGCCATGGCTCACGGGCCCAGCCGCTCCGCGGCACGTGGGATCCTCCCGGACCAGGGCACGAACCCGCGTCCCCTGCATCGGCAGGCGGACTCTCAACCACTGTGCCACCAGGGAAGCCCCATTTATTCTTTAATATCTGTGTACTCATTTCCCTGAGGGAAAAAAAATTGATTTAATAGTTCTTCATTATCTTTGAAACGACAACCTGGCAAAACAAATCATGGCTGATATACTCTGTCATCTCTCCAATAATTATCTCAAATCTGTCTTCTATTATTCACTCCTACTTTCACCATTTTTTTTTTTAATTTTGTTTTGCAGCATCTCCTTGTCATCCCCCTGGCTTTCAGGTTGCCCAGGAATGATTGTACATCCATAAACCTCACACAATTCGATATGCTTGGCAGGGAAAGTCAGAAAGAAGGCAGGCTGATTTTGATGAAAGAAAGAAACAAGCAAAAACAAAATATGGATCTGCCAATTATATGCTGGCGTGAAAATACTATTCCTTCTTGCTTTCAGGTACGTAGCAGGAGCTCCAATCAAAAGAAGAGCAGTAAATGCTGTGTGAAGTGCTTTTTGTTTTTTTTTGTTGTTATTTGTATCTTTAAGCTCCAATAATGTATCAGATAGTAGACTCACCAATATGTACAGGTAATGACTCCTTTTCTTTACCTTGGCTGTGTAGCATTAAGATTGTAAATAGAATGATGGTGGGACATAAATTGTTTCCTGCCTTTTTAAAAGATAAGTAGATTTCCAGTGGAGATAATAACTAAATAAGTGGTAGGGATGTCCTGGGGCCAGGGAGATAATCATGAGAAATAGAGGTTATGGCCTTAAGATGAACACAACACAAACCAAACCTAAAAGGCCTGAGGCAGAGGCTAATAGAAATTCCCCTCATTTCCCATTGGCTGCTCACACCCGTGTGTTCCTTCATCACCTCCTGTGTACTTGGCTGTAGTGAGACAGCAGAAGTCTCTCAGGTCTCCTCTTCCTGAGGAGAGGAGACCTTTTTTCGGGCTCCGTCAGCTGTTGAAAGAGGCTGATTGCTCTTTTTTTTTTTTTTTGGCGGTACGCGGGCCTCTCCCTGTTGTGGCCTCTCCCGTTGCAGAGCACAGGCTCCGGACGCGCAGGCTCAGCGGCCATGGCTCACGGGCCCAGCCGCTCCGCGGCATGTGGGATCTTCCCGGACCGGGGCACGAACCCGTGTCCCCTGCATCGGCAGGCGGACTCTCAACCACTGCGCCACCAGGGAAGCCCTGATTGCTCTTTTAAGAACATCACACCTGGACTGCTAACATTTTGTTTCCAGTGTGTCAAAGAATCCTTTATGGGAATGACAAGCAAATTCATGACCCTTATTTTGTGTATGATTCAGTTACATATCCAAGAACTATAAGGAAATTTAAAGAAAAGGCATTTAATGAAGTGTGCTATGATAACACAAATAGTAACCAAAGAGGAGAGACCGCAGAGAGTCAATCAACAACATAGAAAATTGCTAGTATATTTAAGGTTAAGAGAAGCCAGGATCTTTGGATCAGAGAAGTTCGGAAAATGTCAGTTTTCCAAAATTTCAATCCTGTCTCTGACACATTTATATTATGATAGACACAAAGTCCCTAAATACATTTACTCATCTGTGAGATGGGGACAAAAATACATACTTCGCAGAGTATTTTAAAATATCAGAACTAGTGATCTTATGTATGGAAAGCATGTTGGTAATTTGTAACTTTCTAAGCATATTATAGTCACCTGGAGAGCTTTGAAAAGCTACCAATGCCCTGTTCCCACCTCCATTCAATTAAATCAGAATCTCTGGGGAACGGGCCTTGGCATCATAGTTTTGAAAAGATCTCCAGGTAATTCCGGAGCACAGCCAAAGACCTGACCCACTGATGGAAAAGCCTGAGACTGGATGAACACTCAGTAAATATTATCCATTTCTTCTTGTTCATGTCATACGAATATCAGCCCAATCAGGACACAGATTTTTATCACTGGAAGGAATTTGCAATGGTAGTTAATCCATCTCTGTGCTTTGAAGGTAAAATAGCCGATACCAGGAGGATTAGTGATTACCCATGGTCACAGAGTTAATGGTGAGATCCCAGTATTTGTACTAGAATTCTGAAGTTGTCCTCTCTGGCACAGCTTTTAAGAAGGAAAGTGAGGTCTCAGAGAGGCTAAGCTTTATCTTTCCTTAACTTCTTTAGTTTCTCAACAGTATTTTATCACAACAAGGATATAACTAATGTCAGAAGCAAAGGATTAAGCCCTCAGCTATTGTCCTCATTAGCACTGTAATGACCTTGACCTGGTAGCATTCACTCATAGAAACTTTTGAGCAGAAAAACTGAGTTCCAGCAGTACTTGCACAGAGAAGGCATATGCATATATAGTTTAGCTTCTGATACTAGGTGTCATAATGCTTCTCCGTCTTACTGAGCAGTTCCTCTGTGATAGATATGGAAAATCAGAGCAGTTTACCACCACACAGTTATGAGACACCATACAGGTGCATTTAATTTTTAATTACTCTTAAAAATGTTTTTAATAATTAGTAGCAATAACCACTAATTGGCACGTAAGCCATTCTTGCACCAGCAGGCAAACTGTAGGTTTACCTCTGTACATCCACCCCCAATCAACTGAAAATTGCTTCAGTGCTTATCTTATAATTACTGAGCTTAATGCTGTTTACATTGTTTGGAAGCTTTTGTAATTAACTGATTTTTTTTTTTTTTTTTTACCTCCGAACCTGTACACGGAACAGTAAAGATTAATCCTTTGCTCAGTAACATCTTATTTACAATGAATTGTTTAGACACACATAAGGGGGGAAATAATGGGTTTTGTTTTTACCTGCCAGATGTATTTGCTCTGTTTATATGATAGATAGATCCCATGTAGAATTTTGAACTGCTCTAGCTACCTTCTTGTCTGTCTGGTTCTCCTCAAGGCTGTCGGACCATGGCACAATTACATTTTCAGGCAGACTCTCGGACTCTATATACCTTTATCCCTTCCACATTATTGATTTTGCAGAGATTTATGGGTAAAGGGCAATCATTTGAGAATGTCTCCATTAAAGTAAAGGCCAGAATAGTTAAAGTTGCAGTTTGTTCCTTGGCAGTCAAGAATTGATATATATCTGCGCCAATCATTGTGCCTTTGATCTTGAAAGTGGCAGTCACAGTGAACCGCTAAAAAAAAAAAAAAATCATGAAATAAATTGAGATATTGGTATGCTAAGCTAGTTTTAGAAATAAGTGATGAATCTGCCAATGTTTTCATAGTAGTAAATGGCAAATAAAATATTTTGATGAGAGAGGCAAAAGATAAAAATCTGACTTTATAATTGTCGACCATTAGGTACGGGTTACGAACTGCTACTGGATGAAGACATGGGTGGGAATATTCCTTCTTTTCTTTATTCATTCACTTGTTTAATAGTTACTAGGAATACGATGTGCCCAGCAATGTGCCAGACAATGGGGATGCAAAAAGAACAAAACATCATGGGACAGTGTAGTCTTGGGAGTCAGAAAAAAACTTAGTCTGAAAAGCTTGATTCCATAGCTAAGTAAACGGGACACTTTCAGAAAATTATTTGATCTCCCAGAACCTCACTGGTGTCATCTGAGAAGTGAAGATAGCGACAGCTCTTGAGGGCTCATTTTGAAAATTAAAAGAAATCCCATGTGTGAAACACTTTGTACTTTTCTGTATGTATGTTAATGCATGTATGCTATAATTTTAATTAGACCAAAGAACTCCCAGTCCAGTGAGAGAATGAGATATACTATCACTCACAGAGTTCTTTGATTGCAAGCAACAGAAACAGATTCTTGCTGCCTAAGCAGGAGAGAAATTTATTGGAAAGCTCTTGGGACACTCACAGGATCAACTAGAAGGCTGGAGAATCAGGCTTGAAAATAGAACTAGCATATCTAAGGGTTTAAGTACCAAGAACTTCTCAACAGTCTTGGAGGGCGCTGCCAGTGAACAAATGCATTCCAATTTTTTTCCCTGTTCTTGTATCTTTCTCTTCAAGATTCAAGACTTAGGAGAAGGAGAGAGGGAAAGAGGGAGAAAGAGAAAGGAAGGGAGGGAGGGAAGGAGGGGAGGAGAGAGAGGAGTTAATAGAGTTTAGTCATGTGCCTATTCCTTAGCAGGAGAGGCTGGGGGCCTTGATTTATAGGTGCACTGAGACATATACATTGGGGAAGAAGTAACCCCCCCGATGGAACTCTGATACTACCACAAAAAAGGGTGATTGGTGATTAGTAACCTGAAATCAACACAGAATATGTAACACAGAATCTGATTACAGTATCAGAAGTAGGGTTGGCTTCATACACATGTCATCTGTGCAATCACAAAAGTCCCCACACTTGATTTAACGCTCTGTGCCACCATTAAAAAATTCCTAGTAATTTATAAACAAGGGACCCATATCTTCATTTTGCACTGGGTTGTGTAAATTTTGTGGCAGGTCCTGGTCATATGTTCTACGGTAGGGATCTATACACAGCTCCATGGAAGCACAAGAGGCGGAAGAATATCCAGGTAAGAATTCATGCAACGGTCAGGGAAGGGTTCAAGGGATAAGAATTAAAGCAGCAGTCAGAGTTTACAGAGTGAAGAATGGGGATGGGGGGCATTCAGGTAATGAAAACCAAGAAGCAAAGGCCAACAGAATTTCCTATGATCAAGGATATTAAACACGATTCTGGCATAGTTGTAATTAAAGTCATCCTCTTTAAGAGTGGTAAAGCAGAGACATTATGATTACAGACTGGAGAAATATACTCTCTGTTCCACAGTACAAATCAGCAGAGGAGACCTGGTGAGCTATGGGAAGGCTCCCACCACAGCCAGATAAACCAGGATGCTTCTAGGCCACTAGAAACACACGGTTTAGAAACACGTGGCTTAACCATCATCTAGTTCTTGCTTGCAGCTAGCCTCCTCCTGAAGTCACTGGAAGCAAGCACTGTCCCCAGTGCATGCTCCTGTCTTCTGGGCACCAAGTACCAAGTTAATGGCAGGGTCTTGAGTGGGAATGGTAGAGAGGAAAGCAGGGCAGTTTAGCTTCACTTTCTATGTATTATTTTAGAATCGATGCAACTTTGTTTTTCAGTATTTTCTGATATCAAGATTTTCCTCTTTTATTGAATATTTTTATAGAATTTTAGTTTTCTAGCCCAATACTTTTCCAAAATATAGATTTTCTGAACATGCCCAACCAGGACTCCTTCAGCCTTTCCTGGAATACCTCCAGTCCATTCCAGTTTTTGGATAGATGTAATTGTCAAAGTTTTTTCTTCTATTGAGCTGAACTTGACCTCTTTGTAACATTTACCATGAAATGTTTTGGAATCACTTGAATTAAGCCTCACTCCTCTTCCCCACGCAAACACCAAATATATTCTCTAATTACAGTGAAAATCTTCTTTGCTTCTGAGGCCCATTCTAGTGGGAAAATATCTATAAGGTTTTCTTTAAAAAGCTCCTTTTAGCACCGTGAGAACTATAAACTACATGATGGAGCCTAAGAGGATCCTCCTATGGGCTGAATAGGATTGTGTTATATTTCCAGGGTAACGCAGGCCTGAAAGTTTCTCCTGAAGATTCATTTTGCCTTCTGAACTTCATCCTCTCCGTGGGAAGCAACTTTCTCCATTCCCTCCATCATTTGTAATGGACCAGGCTCCCTTCCAGCTGAATCCACTGCATGAGACGTGGAGCCCATCACAAACACACTTGTGCCAGGAAGGACAGCCCAGACATTTGCTATCTGTCTCAGCTTTCTCCAGTTCCGTTCTTGGGTTGCTTGTCTAGGGACACACCCATATGCACTATTTCCCTGCTCCCCTGACAGTGGGAAGAAATGGCAGATGGCTCAACACTAGGTTTTCGAGGGAGTCCTTCTTTTACAAGATTTTCCCTAAATTTTAGTGAGATTTTTTTTTCAATGTGCTAGAGTAGCATGCCTTCAGATGGGGGTGCTGAAATTAACCTACTCAACAAAAACAAGATCATCTTCATAATGGCAATTTTGTTTCGTTTTGTGGGGAAATCAAGTCAATGCTTATAGGCTCTTTTCGTAAGCATAAACATTCATTGAGTAAAAGGGAATTAGAAATGTACATCCTGGGATATTTGCCAGTGAGTCATATTGACAAAGGGCTTCTTTTGCAACCAACATCTTACTCCTGAGTATCACTTCTTCTCTTTAGTTGCATGACAATATGCCGCCTCTTGATGCTGAAAATGAAACCATCACATGCTACTCCCTTACCCCTCAAATATCAGGTTCAGGAAAACAATAAGAGATAGCTCAACTTTCTTCTCATGATTTCTTTCTCACTCCCTATACCCTAATGACCTCTGCATACTTTTTTCACTTGATTATTTGCTTTCTGGCCAAGGTAGAACTGTACAATCTCATCATGAAGAGCTTGACTGGATTTGAGATAGTATCAGCAACAGATACAGAAAATTAGAGAAAGTAAGGTAGAAATAATTACAGAAACAGCAGCTAGATTATTTATAGAGCAACTACTATGAACCATGCCTTCTGATGGGAACGACACATACATTTTCTTAAATCCTGGCAATGCTGTAAGGCAGGAATTATTACTCACATTTTAAAGATAAGGAAACTGAGGCTCAAAACGTTTAAGTAACTCTGCCCAGTTTGGGCTGCTCTTAAATGGTGGAGTGAGGGTTCAAAGCCATTTGACCTAACTTCCAAATTTTATGTTGCAGGTAAAGAAGTGAAGAGAAAAGCCTGGGCTTGAGACACCTGGAAGAAAGTAATCTAGACTTGGCTGCATGACTGCCTAATATACTATCTTACGATGTCACAGGCTGCAGTGTGTATGTATACCTCACATTATTTCCAGGGTAATTTGGAATTCTTTTCACTAAATATTGAGCTTTTAAGCTATTTTAATAGTGATCAAGATTTTGGTTATAAGTGTCTTGATTTAAGCCATCCTGATTAGATGAAAAGGATGCATATATGTAGAGCTATAATTGATAGCAATAGAGAACCATAATTTGTTAATTCCGTTTAATGCTGTTGGCATTGTCATTTGTTTTCTTGAGGCAAAGATTAAAAAGATATTACATATCAAAATATATTTTAGACATAAACATTCTTTTTTCAACTTTTAAAAACAGAAAACAGTATGCATATTCAGAGTCAACCCAGCTTCAACTCCATTTACTATTTCAAAATTCACCCGGAGTTTCAAATCACTCTGAGCTTCCCTTTCCCTTTTGGTCCAGTGGATATATGCGCTTGATGGCCCTGCTTAATAAAATAAAATATCAGTCCTCCAAGGCTGGCAATGCAGCGGGAATCAAAGTGTAGGCAGGGCAGCTAGGACTCTCCCCTCCATGAAGGAGTCACTTGTTTCTTGGCCAACTGTGAAGGGGTTAGACTTCGTTTTGTTAATTGAATTAGAGGTTCTAAGCCACAGTGGTAGAATAATAGAAACACCCCTAATATAACTTGAAGGAGGGCTCTGAGATCCATACCAGCCAGAGATTCTCCCACTGTTACCAAATTAGATCTGGGCTTGGTATCCTAAGAGGAGCTAGTGGGTTTTATTACACAGCTTGCTAGTATGTAAGTAGCACAGAGTAAATTTCCTTAGAAACGACCTAAAGTAGAAATTACGAGCAAGAGAAGGACGTGTTAACTTGTACTTTTCCAAAACCTGGGTGTTTTCCTTACATCTCAAAGTCACTGGGAAATTCAAATCAGAACAAGATGTGAAGTCACCATTCAAAGCATAAAGCATTCTTGTTTTTAAAACTGGCGGATGGCAGATAGATCTATCTTATAGTCCGATTTAGTAGTCATAAATCCTAATAGCTGGTTGGGAAGCTTTCCTGACTTCACTTTTTAAATTTATTGTATTGCACTTATTGTTGGAGCTGGGTCCTGGTGTAACTGCGAGAGGCCTGGGTGCTCCAGTCAGAGGAAACTTTGATGCCAGCATCAGCTGTGCCACTTCCTCATGGTATGACCTGCACCTCCCTGTCCTATTTTCCATCTGAGACATGGAAGACAAATGCCCTCAGAGGGTTTGGTGAGGAATCCACAAGTTAATACCTAGAAAGCACTTAGAAACCAGCTTGGCTCAGAGTAAGTCCTCAGGACCTGTTAGGTGTTATTATCATTAAGCAGATAGAATGTCAAATATTTTCAACATTCATAAGTAGAAACCATCAGTGCTGGCATCTAGGGAAACTGTGTAGTGCATGGGTATTTTATTTTCCACACTGACTCCAGCTGAGAAGCACTTGGTTTTGCATGGGGTCACCAGTAGTGGTCAGGGGACAGGAGAGACTCCCCCCAAAAAGAAAATGCAACTTCAGCTCCCAAGAGAAAACTCCATATGCCTCTGCTTGTTTTTTTAAAATATTAATTTAATTTTATGGAATGGATTAAAATACTCTAGTGAGCCAAGAAGGCCGCTGGTCCAGAGAGAAGAAGCCGAAGATCTCTGAAGACAAGTTTGTGGTCTATCTCATTCCGGGTTTGGAATTCTAAGTAACAGTTATTCTCCGAAGAGAGCTAGGAGCTAAGATTAAGGACTCTAAACACAGCCTTAGACCATAGTGACCCTCGGCAGTTCATGGTGGCCCCAATATTTTATGTTGTGGCCTCTTAGATATTGTGGCATTACATATGGGAGGAAAAATTCTCTTGGGCACGATGTGGGGGACAGGTTCCATGCTTCTCACTCCCTCTGCCCTTGACTTCAGTTCCCCTGCATCACTTTTTTTCTTCGTAGCATCATTAGATATCCCCAGTCAACTTTTGAATTATTTTAAAAGGTTTATGTTCTAACATGTAACTAGACTCATCAATTATCTCTCAACTTTCCCTAGTTTTACAGCTAAAGGAAATAGAAGATTGAGACAGGCTAAATGAAGATCACAAGGCCAGTCAATGTGGAGCTGAATCTGAGACCCAGGACTTCTAATGCCTAGTTCAAAGGGTAAGTGGAGAGATTTAATAGTAGCATACTGGATTCATTAAATAGTAATAATAATAATGATGATGATGATAGCAAATACTTTTTCAGTACTTATGTACCAGGCACTGTTTTAAGCACTTTGTATTTCTTAACTACTGTCATCCTTACGAGACTGTGAGGAAGGTATTACCATCATCTCCATTTCACAGATGGATAAACCGATGCATGATTAGGTTAATAAACTTGCTCAAGGACCCAGATATTAAGTGGAAGAGCGAGGATCTGAGTCCATATAATCCAGCTACCACCAAGTCCAGGCTTTCAAATACTATACAATGTCTTATTTAATTAGCTGTTTCAGCCCACATATAGTTTAACTCATTATTATTCATCTGTTTTTCTTAAAAAAATCATTAACTCATCAGGCTACTTATTAGAAATCAAGAATTCATCAAAAGCCACACATGCCCATTTTGTACCTTTCATATTAGTTTATCTATGTTCACAGAAAACTTTTTTAGAATTGGCATATATATATATATAGAGAGAGAGAGAGAGAAAGAGAGAGCTACTGTATCCAGGGCCTTTATCTAGGATAGCAGGAAGTGATATTCAGATTGTTAATGTATTCTGGCCAATTAAGTTAACAAAACTGTCATGCATAGAATATCCACTTCTTAAAAAATGGAAATAAACTTGACACTAAAACTGTACTCATCATAATTCAATTTCATTTAAATTCTGATTTGGAGGACATGACAAGTTTTGTAGTGTCTCCAGCTTTCCCTATTAACAGCATTTTACTTTCCAAAGAAGGAGGTATATAAGAGGGGTTGACAATTAATTTGTCTTTAAATAATATTTCAGGAACTTTCCTAAAAGTTACTTCACGCAAATATATCCTTGGAGTCCACTGCTTTTGTCTGTCATTTCCTAATGTCTAAATGCAAAAAGTCAAAATAAATTTGAGTTATTTAAGCCTAGTCGTCTGATGGATCCCTTGAAATGAGATTTCCCTCTCTCATTAATCCTCACATATACCACAGTGGGATTTACAAAAAAGGGAAGAGGTTTGGGCATATTCTGTCATCAATAAAAAATATCAAACTTGGTAAATGATAGAACGTTTACATGAGAAATGGACATTCCAAATAATAATCAATGATGTCTAATCCACAAGTTAGGAAGACAGTATCTGTGCTTCATACCTGAATACACAATATGTTATATGTGGAAATTTGTTGGCCTTCACCAAATAACATCCAGAGGTTATTAGGTATCTATTATATTTATTATAATTCTGCTACTCACACGTTCATAAACTAAACCCTCTTACCTTACATTAAAATAAAAAGGTCTGTATAAAGAATCCATTCAAAGTGTTACATCTTAAAATAACGGGCACACTCTAATTTTGCTATAGATTTGTTTCTTTTTTTAAATGAACATGGCCAGAAATAATTATTTTCCTTGCAGGGGCAGTAATGCAGTAATGCTAAAAACTGGTATTGCAGGTATCAAACTTTCCCTTAGTCTTTAAGTTTTATTTGGAATTTACCCTATAGAAAATAAAAAAGAACAATGGGGAACACACACAACCTCATGTGAGTGTACACACTCACACACACACACACACGCTCAAAGACAAAACCTCCATTGAGGACCCAGCCATCCATCCCCTGAAGAGATGTAATCTATGTGTAACAATGCTTAAATCAGCACGACATTTACAACACATATTAAGTGGTTTGTTATTTATTTCAAGACTTTAATTGGCACGATATATTAACAGCATTGTTGCAACAGTTCCACTTAAGAATATTTTTTTCCCTAAAAAGAGAAAGAGAGGGAGAGAGAAAGGGAGAGAGAGAGAGAAACAATCACCCAGAATTACGCTATAACCCGTTAGCATTATTCCTTCAGCCAGAATGAACTGTGAAAGTTTAAGAAAAAAAAAAAAGGGAAACTAGTTTCAGAAACCATATTTTAAACTCGATTCCATTTTATTAAACCCAGACGAGCTTTTTTTCTGCCATTACTAATACAACCTATTATGAGAATTTTTTTTTTTTCCCAGGGACAAAAACAACACCAACTTTCCCTCCCTAAGAGCTTCTTATTGTTCATTTTTGTTGCTATTTGGAGAAAAACTCATTAAAATATTATGAAGCACAGCGCATAATGATGTGTGCCAGTCTTCGCCAATAAGGAACATCTGTAGCCCAGTATATGTATATTTATATTACAGTCAACCTGAATGCAGACTCTCGCTCTCACCCCTTCTTTCCTTGCCTCTGTGCTACATTTCTTTGTCCCGACTACAGAGCCCGGCAAACGTGTGAAGTGCACAGGCTACAGTGCACGCATTGTCAGCCTCTGGGGCTCCAAGGGCCAAATGTTATTATTTCATCATTAGCCCAGAGCTCACGCCAGTATAAACTGTGCTCTGCTAAATGCCTCCAAACCCTCCTCTTTTTATTCTTCCAGTTATTTTTAAAATGTATCTTTTCCCTCCTTTCAGTTCTCTGGCACAGAAGAATCTGCAAAGTGCATCCAACACACACCCAGCTCCCAAATCCATGCTTCTCTCCCTCTTTACATTATTCCACTTGCTTTCAAATCAAAGAACCTTGGGCATAATGAAAACATTGAGAGCTTGCCTATACCACAAATATTTGTGGAAAGCACATGGTGCCATTTTGCCAGACTACTCTTATTTGTTAAACTGAGTTAAGTGTAACGCGATTCCAAAAACTGCCTTTAGAATGAAAGACAAGGCTTGTAAAGCCAGGGAGATAATTACCGCAATCTGGGTTACAGAAAATGCAAAACAAAGGAGCACAATCCCATTTTGTGTGTGTGTGTGTGTGTGTGTGTGTGTGTGTGGGTGGCGTGTGGGTCTTTTTTGTTTTGTTTTGTTTTGTTTTTTTCCCTTTGTTGATGTACCCAAACATGTAAATATTCCATGGCATGTGTTGTACAGAGATGAAAATCAACCCGAATCCTGCACAGACAGAACAAAACACATCCTCTGTAGTGGACAGTGGCGTATTCGTGGGGGGAATAGCTTTTCAGAAGGGAGGGCTTATTTTCTGTTTTATTCTCCCTCCATCTAGCAAACACCCACCCAAGTGTGGCAGTTATCACCCATTGCCAAGACTCTGACACCCACTTAACCTTCCTTTGAAGCTGTCAATCTATTTTTGCATAAGGAAATAAAAGTTAATTTGAAAAGAACTTAGGTTCTAAAACCTTTCCTATGAATCCATAAAAATACTGAAGAATCCTCCACTCCCTCCTCCCCATGTTGTTTTATGGGGATTATTATGCTATCAGCCTTCCCATTGTTAGGATTGTTGTCCTTTGGGATGGTTTTGTAGACTGGACCATTCCTTTCTTTGTCTGCCAATTGTTTCTAGATCTAAACCACTTTCTGAGACAATTATTTCCATACGTGTATGTGTATGTAAATATTAATAATCATTGCATGTGTGTATACTTACGTGTGCATAAATAAACACCATTCCCACACATATTTCCCATTTTTAAAGAGCTAGTTCTTACTCCATAAAAAGATTCCTGTTCCCCAAAGCAGGTTGTTAACGTTCTATATTAAAGAGAAAGAGCAAATCTTCCACGTTTCCTTGTTTTATGTTTAGAAGAAGTGAACCTTACAGGTCTGAGCTAAGCTTTTTGGTATGTTTTGGCCGAGTCCAGATTATGGGCTGTAGGTTTTGAAACTCACATCACCCAGTTTTCTCAAAAACCGTCACCGCAGTTCCCTCTTTAAATTTCATCTGGACTGTCTCTTACAGCCCTGCTGACCCCATCATTTCCTTCTCTTATTACTAACATGCTTCTCCCCACATGCACAACAGGATATTTTTCAGAGGAAAAAACAAAAATATATGAGGGGTTTCTTTCCTTCCAGATGTAGACATTTTGTCACCCATATAGCAATAAGAAGACATAGAAAATGAAGCTGAGCTTCGAAGAGACAAAATATAGGACGTCACGAAGGTGCATGTAAGGATAAACCCATGAAGCCCTCGAAGCAGGATTTGGCAACAGAACCGTCCCATTGAGCCAAAAAGCCAGCCAGGGCATAGAAGCTTGTTATTATGACTTGCTCTGTGAGTAAGACCTGCAGGGAGGGTGTGAAGGCTGCCTAGTGTGAAGCCTGTTTAGAATAGTGGGGGGAGTGTGCAGTGAGTCTAATCAGGCTGTGGCTGCTTCCAACCATCTTAAAAATCTAAAAAACAAGGCAAAAATAACAGTTTTATGAAAAAATCCCTAAATAAGATCATGGATCCCATTTTGAATTCTACTCCATTAAAGATGGGTAGTCCCAAATATGGAAACAGTTAAACTACCTGTTAGAAACTGGATGAGAAGCGATGCAGCATTTGAAAAAAAGTAGTAGCAAATGCTCATGATTAGAAATGAGCACCAGGTCAGTCATAGAGGGAGCGAAGATGAACCACTTGGACAGTTTTGGTGAAGAAAGGCTCAAATGCTAATTTGTACTCTCTGAATTATGTGAAGCATTATTGGCTCTTTTCCTCTATCGCTTTCATTTTCATTTCTAAACATGATTGAATTGTTTTTTCCTTCACTTAATGTTTGATTGAATCATGTGAAATTTATACCATTTGACAATTTTTGACTTACAAAAAACTTTAATTTTATACAGTTCGGCCTAACAATTCTTTCCCTGAAGATAATGTGTCTATTTTCTTCTGATTGACTCATCTTAGAGTCCACTATTATTTTTGTATTGTTTTCTTTCTTGTCCCCTGCTTTCAAATTTAGTCATTCTTCATATTTTAATGCCTGTTGAAATTTTAGAGAATGGTTGGTTAAATGAAAAGAAACCATTTAAAACCAGTGTTTAATGTGGGGTCAAAATGGGATTATTTTTCTTTCAGTTCTATTCTGAGGCCCTCTGTATATAGCTCAGTTTTCCAGATCATTCGCCCACTACAAATATCAGGGGCAGGATGTCATGTTTGATGGCCTCAAGGCTTTTACTTCACTTCAAGTCTTACAAAGGGAAACTTGATTTTAAAAATAATCCATGCAAAAGAAATAGGGTCAGAGCAAATATGTTCATAAGCTCTATTACAGACTTAAAGTGATCCTTTCGTAAACTCAGAAGTCCCAAGGGTGGGGAAGGGAGTTTCCACGGAGAGTGTTGTCCATATGCTGTGGGAAAGAGACAAATGGTTCTTTCCTTCCCTGCTCCTAGGAAGGGTCATGCATTCTGGAAAAAGCTGTAGACGGGAACATTCTGAAAGCAGAGTGGAAAGCAAGCATTTCTAAGATTCCCGCAAAGCCTCCCTCACTGTTATGAAGGCTGGATTGAATAAAAGGGTAATGAACATCTGAATGAGAGTCTGGAGCAGCCAATGCTATAAGAATTTAATGAGAGATTTTCAGCACCTTTTCCAGATTTTAGGGGAAGGCATGAATGGTGAAATTAAAAGCCAGATGAGTTTTAACCCAACCGTTCCAGTTGCCCAGTAGAGAAAATGCAACTTCATCGGTTTAGAAGTAACACTGAAAGGGTGATTTTAAAAACTTAATACAACTTGGCACAAGTAATGCATGAGCACAAATCTCAATTCTGTTTTACTTCCCTGGCATATAAAAGCTTCACTTTACATTAGTCCTAAATATGAGTTTTGTTCAAAAAATTTCCACAGCATCATTCACTGGGAAGTAAAACTATTAATCTTCATAAGACTCAAAATTATAATAATGTCTCTTTATACTAGTCTTCATAATTAGCAAAAGTAGAAACAATTTCAATATTTATTTTGAAACCAATAGGTGGTGCTATGAATTTCTATATTTTGCAATATGCTCTTTTATTTTCCCATTTCTCAGTGGCATTAGAAGTTTCCCTACTTATCACAGTAAAATTTTGCAGTACAAAAAGAAAAAAAGAAAATGCCTGCATTGACTTTCCCATTCACTTAGCCACAGTGATATGTCTCTTTTCCATTGGAAAATCAGCTATAACTCAGTGTGTGAACTAAAATGCGAGGAATCTATATAACTTTTGGCAGAAAAGTATATTTATGGAAACAGACCCATATATAATTCTCTGTGGTCTCTTTTCTTTTCCTAGTCTTTCCACTAATGGGAATGCCATAGAGGAACATAATTTTAATATTTAATCTAATATTTCACTGTATGAACTATCTTATGGTGTTAGATTTATAGAAAAAGCAGTAACGACAGCATCATGGGGTCATGATTCTCTTGTCATGGTATCATGGACTCCCAGAATCATGGAACACAGGAGGACCTTGAGATCAGGCAACTATAGATGAGACAACTGACAAAATAGAAGCTGAAAGTGCTAGAAACAGGCACTTGATATTTGTCATCATGGGAACCAACACGTTTCTGGTATAAGACAAAAAAGTTCTGAAGGATCACAGACACTGCAAAATTAAAATCCGAATTCTACTACAACTTTCAAGTATAAATAGTAACCTCAAACTGATGAATTTCATTGATATAGACCTTGAAGATAAAAATCTAAATCCTTGGGCTTCCCTGGTGGCGCAGTGGTTGAGAGTCCGCCTGCCGATGCAGGGGACACGGGTTCGTGCCCCGATCCCGGAAGATCCCACATGCCGCGGAGCGGCTGGGCCCGCGAGCCATGGCCGCGGAGCCTGTGTGTCCGGAGCCTGTGCTCCGCAACGGGAGAGGCCACAGCAGTGAGAGGCCCGCGTACAGCAAAAAAAAAAAAAAAAAAAAAAAAAAAAAAAAATCTAAATCCTTTTCCTTCCCTTGTAAAAGGTAAGGAAGTCCTTCACAAACTTCCAGGTGTGTATATGTGCATGTATATATATGTGCTTGTGTATGTGTGTGTGTAAGGGTGACACACTGGAAAAACAAGAGGTTCAATGAGGTCTTGTAGAAGTGCCAAAAAAAGGACTATGACAGTTGCAACTAGCTGCCATCTCAACTCTATCACTCCTCAAACATCTGGGTGATTTTTACCTCTCTTCTTCCAGATGTTTTGGTACCTAGTAGAAATAGCCTTAAACTCTTGTCAGTATTGAATGAGCAGCCTAGTTACAACTGGAAGATGTGTTTGTAGAAGACATCATAATTTGCATAAGATTACACTCTGTGCAGCAAAGCTTCCTCCTTCCCAGCAGGAGCCCTTCCTGGGCTGGCTAGTTCCTTCCTGCTTCCCCCAGGCTTGCCCTTCAGGGGTCAGGCTGCTTCCTCCTGGCTTAGCTGGTAGGAATTGGACTGAGCCAACTATTAAATAGTCACTTTTCTGTTCACATTAAATATTTCATAATGTTTAGGATACAAGAAAGAGGAAGACATGACTTAAGAGTAGAAGCAAATGTCTCTTAGGAGGCATTAATAAAAACATGGTATCTAGAAAAGGGAGTTGAGAGTGCTATGCTATACTGTGCTGGGCACTGCATTTTAGAATGAATTTTGACCAATTAGTGTGCAACTGAAGGGGAGTAACAAGAATGAAGAGACATGATAAGCCACATGAGAAAGAGTTTAAGGAACTGAAAATTTCAGGAGGAATAAGAGACTATCGGTGAGGATGCAAGAGGGTAGGGTAGGATAACTGTCTCCTAGTAGTTGATGAGCTGTCATATAGAAAAGACATGAAAGTTATTTGATGTGATTCCAGGATGCTTATCAAGGATTAATTGAAAGAAGTTGTCTTTTAGTGTCTCATTTTACTGTCAAGATATTAGCATTAGATATAGATAGTGTTCTTTCACCATTATAAAGTGAAATATAACACAAAGTGAATCCAACAATAAACTGAAGTGAAATAGACTTAAGTCATTAGGGCATGTTTTGGCTCATTAGCAAAAAGAACTTTCTTAAAATGGATCTATTCAATAAGTATTTATTGAAAACGTATTAGGTACCTGGTACTTTTCTAGGCATTGGAAGAGAAAGCAGTGGACAAAATAGAGTTCTTGCTCTCACACTCCTTTTATTCTAGGGTGAGGAGGATAGAGTCATTAACCAGAGAAATAAAAATACAATACATAATATTGTATATATCTGGAGGTGATTAAGTGCTATAAAGGAAGAGGGGATAGAGTGGCGGGGTGCTCTTTTAGATAGAGAAGTCTATTAGTACTATCTGCTCATGGAAGAGACCATGTAGGAGGCATGGGATAATAAGAGCTCATCATAGAAAATGTTCCAGTAGAGACTGGATAACCAATTTGGAGAGGTATAAAGTATTTACACTTACATGTTTCTATCCTTAGGTATCCCATTAGTTTATATATTTATTTTGAACCTGGGGAATGTCTCATTCATCTCTTCATGGCTAACACTTACTACCTACTACATGGTAGTGCTTCATCTAAGCGTGTAGAATGAAAGTTCTACAGGGAATTAGGCAATGGATACAATGTACAACCCCCCAAATCCTGTCCCAACTCAGATGATATATGATTTATTTCCTTTGTGAGCATTCGCCCTCTTCCATCTCTTTGCCAATTCTATCTTCACCTTTCTTCTTTAAGCCCTGAACAAGTGAGTATTAGTTTGGCTTTTTAAAATTGCAGAGATGTAAGATATGATTGAAAATAGGAAGTGTCGGGAAGATAAGGTTGCACAGGAAATCACCTAATCCCTCTGGTTGCAGTCCTTTCAGTGCAGGACTCCTCCCTGAGCACATCTGGTGGAAAACAGGAATAGTAATTCAGCCTTTTGGGGTGGGGGTGAGGCACAACTTGCTTAGTTAAGATTAGATTCAGCTACATGGAATGAAAATTGAAATTAACTATGGCTTAAATACTCAAGGTTTTATTCTCTCATAAAAATCCCAGACGTTGGACATTCAGAGCTGGTAAAGCAGTTGCATAAAATCTTCAGCAAATCATCATCGTTTGAGGTTTCCATTACACCTAGAATGAGGTTCCCTCATATATATGATCCGAGGGGTTACTGGAGGGCCAATCAACACATTATGAACCTAAACTTATAAGAGTAAACGTTAATATCTGAATTACTTTCATCTGTTTTATGTGTTAGAGATTACGTTTAATACATGAATTTTGGTGCTAAAGAAATTGGAAAACTGCTGATCTCTTTTCCAGATGAGGACACTGAGGCTCAGAGAAATTAAGTGTTTTGCTTGAGACCTCAGAGCTAGCTATCGGCAGGGCCAAAACGAGAACTCAAATCACCTAATGACATCTGTGCCATTTCCACTGTTAGGATAGTTGGTATCTTATTCAAATCGCGTGGAACAGTGAACATAGAAATAGAAGAGCTGAGGGCTACCCCACTGTTGAATCTATGAATCTATCCACCAGACATTATGCATTTACCGTCCACATGAGTGATGAAAAATTTTAGAAGAAAAAGGATGTCGTTTTTATGAATATCGTACTGTTTTGGGCAACAACATTACACTCTGAACAACATGAGAAAGTGCAGAAGAAACTGTTTCTTGATACATAAGAATATTACTGATGTCCCTTTAAGAAGGTGATGTTCCATTACTACACCAACCTGTTCTAAAACAGTCTTGTTTTGCCCTTCTTTCACTTTCTTGCTTCAAAGAACTTCCAAAGGTGTTTGGAGTAAATTTTGTCCATGAGCTACAGAACCATGAAGATGTAGGACAACTGATTTGGTAAGATTGGGTGGGAATTGCTTCCTTTTTACAACAGAACTAGTAGAGAAAGTCAGAGCTTTGCCTTTATGTCTAAGTAATGCAAGCCATTAACATGGAGCCTCCGTGAAAAGTGGGCAAAATTGTTTCAAACGGGGTTGGATATGTTTAAAACTGAGCAATCTGCCAGAATCAGTTCCTATATTGTGTACGGTCGAACTGATTGAATTACCGTTCTTGCCTAGAACCACAGAAGTCCAGGAGAATTCCGGGGCCAAAACCACAAACAATGGTTCTTTGTCTAAGGGGACCCCATGGTTGGGGTTTTACCCGCAACCATGTGTGATTTCAATGTAGAGCAGAATGATTAAGAATTCAGCTCCATTCCAGAACAGGTCATACATCTGTCGATTGCTGCTCAGCCCAGCCCCTCGTATATGAACAGAACATTCTACTACACATGGAGGCATGCAAAAACCTTTCCATTTTCTCAGTGATTTAGAAGTGAACATTCTTGTGCCCGTGATCTGTTCCTTCTCAGTTTAGTAACATACAAAGTGAACCAGTTTCTTCTACTTATGAGAGAATGGTGTGAAAGTAGGTGAAGCTGGCAGGAAACCCAGCATCACCACTCTGGGATCTGCTGGAGAATCAGGCAAGGGAATTGACAGGCAGGTGACACCATTGGAGCGATGCCTTCCAGGGCTGCACATCTGGGCTGTGCTGGTGCCAGGAATGAAGCATGTGCTTCGATTAGCTGCAGCTCAGGATGAAAATGTGGAGAAGCAGAGCATGCTGTACACCATGGCCAATAACGCAGAGATGTTCAGGGCTCAGTGCTGACTCTGTGTGTGTGTGTGTGTGTGCGCGCGTGCACGCACACGCACACAGGCCCGCGCACCAGCAGAGTCTGCAATATCACGTGTTCGTGCTTCTGAATAACAGCATCTAGTCTCTTAAGCACAAGTTATCCATGGGCTCTGGAGGTTTAGGTATGCTTCATGGGAAAAGCCCACTTTATGTGTGTCAGGAGAATAATGAAACAGCAGTTTGTCAGAAGGTCTTTGCTTAGAATGATGATAGATCCATGGCTGGCTGATTAAATAATATGAAAAGATATTTCCTTTCTCCCTAAATCCATCAGGGCTTGGTGTTTGGAGAAGGTGAAGAAAATGTTGTAACATTTTAATAGATTCAGGTATTCTTTGAATGTAGTAGGCATTTAATATTTATGCAGTTAATGAAGACACACCATATACGCACATTGAAATGTACAATGATTGCACTGCTCAAAAATCATGCTTATTTTCCCACTCACTTTCACCTAGCAGAAGGACTACTTAAATCATATAATAGAGCCTATTGTTGATCAGGATAAGCAACTAACAGGGCCCTTGAGTTGGATTCATTTTGCTCATGACTAATGCTGTTTAGACAGCTCGTATTCAGATTCAAAGACCAGGTTCCTAACAACTGGGGAAAGCATAGGGTTGTTCAATGTTGCAATCAATTGCAGAGGTTCTGTACCAACAGCCTGGATGGCCTGAGCACCCTAAATCTTAGTTAGTTATTTTCATAATAGATATTTGGCCTGAATAAGGCAAAGAACCTTTTCATCTTGTCACTGAATATTGTCTTATGCCATGATTCTGACATAATAGTTCACAGCTATAGTGATTCAGTGCAGTAATAGAAACGAAACGGTTGATTTCGCAAGACTTATCTTGGCCTATTGGCTGGGCATGTAAATAGCAGATCATAGAAGTATTCTTAGAGCCTTGACCCTACCATAATATTAAGGAGTAAAGGAAAATGAGATACAACACATGTTTTCTATTCCCTTATTTATGGTTCCCATAGAAATCAGTGTAGGTGCTTTAAAATGGTAGCAAGAGAATCATAAGTTATTTAGTTGTAATTATTGAATCTGAGAGCTAGAAGGAAACCTGGAGGTTTCTAATCAACTTCCTTTATTGTAGATGAGAAACTCAGGACCTAGAAAATTTAACCTTTGTTATCTCCAGAAACAAGGGCCCAAAATACAAGCCACAATTCTAATGTCTTTTTTTCCCATTTTCTGTCCCATTGATTCATTAAGGCCAAATGTTATTAAATAAAAATAAGGTTTAGTGTGTCCTTGCTATCCAGATTACTTTTTGGTTGAACCTCCAAACTTAACTTCCTTCTGGTTTCTGCCTCCAAACCTCCTGCTGCCACACAGTTCTCTCTGGTTAACAGAAATTTTAATTTTTGTCCATAGTTAAAAAGTTTCCAGTCTACAAACACTACGGAATTCTTGTTTTTAGCCCGGTAGTTCTCTATGAATAAGGAAAACCTAAAGAAAAGGGTATTTCTGAGGTCATTCTCAAGATTATGATTGGCTCCATGAGGATTTTGTGGCATCTAAACCAAAGCCACTTCTGAATCTTATCCCTTTATTATCCACTAGACCTGCCCATCCAGAGTCCTTTATGTTAGATAATCATCAGCCCACCAGAGGGTCCTTCCCATAATGGGCTCACAGAAAGAAGCTGCTCTGAAGCCCTCTACAGCCCTCTGGCACAGACCCACACTGCTGTGGAATCAGATGAAGATAAGGGCTCTGCAGCACACTGTGACAAAGGGACTCATGCCATGTTGCAGTGTGTACTGACCTAGCATTACCATATGGCTTCTAAATGTGCAATGAAAATCCATCAACCATCATGCATCTAATGAGTAAATCACACACACACACACACACACACATTTTTTTTGATGTAGACTAGTTACGTTCTTCAAGGAAAAAAATGCATCTTAGTAGAAGTGTTCAATCTGTAATTTACTTCTTATTTATTGCCAAAATGAGCACAAAACCAACAACGTGAGATGGTAAAGCCCTGCTACCCTGCACTGAGAGTTGCTTTTTTGCATGAGAAGCATTTTCTGGAGTTGCTTTGAATAGGCCCTCAGACACCACTGCAGTGTCAATGCTGCTGCCATGTGGGGCTTTACACTGAAGTAGACTAAATGTCCATGCATTTTGCTTAATACTGACAAAGATCTTGTTTGTGTTTAATTACAGAGTTGCGTTGGTGCTCGGAGCCCAGGTATTAATTTTCTTCTTGGTCCAAACAAGATTCTACAGATTGTTGGGCCACATCTTTGACACTGGATCACCTTGGAAGGGCTGCCCAGTGAGACTATCACATCACATCATTCTGGAAGGGACCTCTAGGAATGTCATCTTGCTGATCCAAACCTCCTTTTGGATTTTTTTAAATGTCCCCAATTTATAAAATGCCTTTTAAACTGGAGATAGTCACTCCTGAGTAGTTAACTAAGGAAGTTTGTATTTCATCATCTCCTGCTTAGAAGAGTGCGAACAGCTCAATTTCAGGTGTACAATAAGACCTTCCTGTGGCACGTCCGCAACTAGAACTGGGGATGGGTCACAACCCACATATGCAAATTCTATTGGCAAGTCTGGGATCTTATGAAATAAAGCAATATTGTTAAGATTCTCAGGAGAATTTGGGGGCAGGAAATGTAAATGGATAGGGATAAATTAATATCTTTATAAGTCTTGTAGAATTCTAGGTTATGTTTTCTGAAATTTTGCCATATGATAAAGCCTAAGAAAGAATTCTAGAAATTATTCTAAAAGGATCATTACACAATTTTATTTGCTCTTCCCACTTATTTAAAGGGGTAATGATATTTATAAAACTTTGAAAACGAGACGTGCTTTCAAGAATTGGCAAAGATTTCAGATGACTTGCAAAGGCTATTTGTAAAGATTCAAATTTGGCCCAAAGGTCATTGGTTGAGAATTTCATCATTATGCTGTAAGCATCTTTGTTTATCTACATCTATATACCTATACTTTACATATACCTGTATATATGTACCTTATTCTATAAGCATCTTCAGACTTAAAAAGTTTTAGTAAAGAACTACAATTTCAAACCCTTAGTATACAAAATGATGCATAATTCCACCAGAATTTCAGAATGCAAAAGGCTCAGATCTTTTTGGAATTAGGATAAGCTTTGAGGAAAATTCCCAAGTTTATCATAACCAATAGGAATAAAAACTGCCCCAGCTAGAGAGAAATTCAACTCTCTGGAAGATTAGCTAGTCGGTTAAATTCAGCTAGTAAATTAATTTTATATTCTCTAATAATTAGCTTTGTTAATCTCGTGCCATAAGAGACAAATGACATTTCTTGTTGAAAAATACTTATTCCAGTGAAATCTAACCCCCAAATAGGTGCTATATTAAAATACGGCCCAGTTTGTTTAGAGTGGTGGGATGGGGTGGGAGGGTGAGGCAAAGCACAAGAGGCTGAATTTTTTGGAATAGCATCTTGTGTTTCTACCACCTCCTAAATGGCCACCAAAGAAAGCAAAGGCAAAGACTCAGGATTGACACACTGTCTCTCTCTCACATCTGATTTGGTCCCCAAGTTACCCACTGAAATCAGTGCAGCTGAGACAGCTGGTTTTGATTGAGAACTACAGCATTAAAAGCTATAGTAGCAGCCGACCATTGCCCATAGTCAACTACCTTTTCCTGTGGAATGGAGAGCTAATTACTTGTCTTGCAATTTCTTCCCCTCTTCAAAGGAAATCAGTTTGATTCCTCCGAAGTTATCAAGCATAAAAGAACTCTGCCCCCAAATCAGGATTGCCCTTTTTCATTTTCCTCATGATTTCTGAGATTTTTACTGTCGTTACTCTGGTCTTCATATCCTGCTTCTCTGCTTCCACTTAGATGTGCCAATTAAAGAAAGATATGGTTTATTTAAAAAATATGGTCCTAGGGCTGACTGTAAAGAGAGCTCTTAAACAGGCCTGAACTCTTCATCAGGATTAGCTGAACATAGTAAGTAAATCCCATATTGAATGGTGACCTTGTAAAGTCTCCAAGAAGCAGGATTGTACTGGGCTTTGCAGCAGCTTAAATGAAACAAGCCTCCTTCTTCTCTTGGGTCTCACCAATCCTGGGCCAGGCTATGTAATGGGCAAAGTGCCCACTTCAAGGGGCTACAAGAGCAGTCTAATAAAGTGGTTTCCCAAATGTGGTCCCAGGACCAGCAGTAACATAGGACTTATTAGAAATGCACATTCTCAGGCCCCATCCAGCCCTGGTGTAGGACACAGCATGCTGTGTTATAACAAGCCCTTCAGGTGATTCTGATATATACTAGCATTTGAGAACCACTGATCTAGAGCATCAACAGTATTTCTGTTGATGCCTGTTGGCTTAAACCTGATTTAACTTCCCTAGGGGGAATGCAGAATCCTGGATTGTAAGGAAAGTTGGATGGGCAGACAAGTCAATGGCAAAAAAAAAACAACACCAACATATCTTGACTATGTAAAGACAACTTGATATTTAGATCTCTCTCTCTGTCTCAGACATATCAGTTTACAGATACAAAATCATTCATTTACTCAACAAATGTTTGTTGCTGTATATCACAAACCATTCCAGATTCAGAATACTATAGTAAACAAACTACACTAAGCTCCTGATCCTCATGCTGCTTACAGTCTAGTAGGGAAGAATTTTAAGCCTATAAGCAAGTGAATACATGAGGTTAGTAATAAGGGGATAGGGAGTGACAGGGTAGGGGTGGAGTGCTATTGTGGATAAAGGGGTTAGGTAAGTAGAGATAACTCTTGAGCCTTATCTCATATCTTCTTAGCCATCTTTCTTATTTCATCCTTTGCTGCAGCAGCCGGATTTTCATCATCTAAGAGCATGTCAACTTAGTTGTACCTTGATCTCTGTTCTCTTTTCAGAGGCTTCTCTGCCCCACTGAATTGATTCCCCTTGAGCATCCTGAAATGCATGAACTCACTTGGTCAAGGGAAGTAACATTCCCTTTGGTAACCTTTGACCAATTGGAAAGGGGTGTGATAGATACATACTTGCCTCTTCCTCATCTGGGCAGACAGTTATGGGGAGCATTCTTCATGATCCACAGAGGGACCTAGCCAGACTGAGCTCTGGCTGCCCACAACATCGACCAGCTCACTAATGTACCCTTGGTTTAGCTTTCTCTCCTTCCTCCCTGACTCCCTTCCTTGGGATCCATTTTCCCCCAAACTACCTGCATCCAAACCTTTGTTTCAGGCTCTGCTTTTGGGGAAACCCAGACCAAGACAGTAGTCCTTTGTAATGAGGTTGTATTTCAGTAGAGACGTGAGAAATGTGAGGGAGGAAGTCAGGCAGGTATCTTGTGGAAGAGTGTTCCAGACAAGAGCAAATGCTGTGAGGCAGGTTGGCATATTCCGGGATCAACATGAAACCCATGTAGCTTGTGTGGAGTGGGCACCGGGGAGTAAGAGTGGTAAGAGGTAGGGTACCAGAGGAGGCAGGATGCCAGATCATGTGGGGCCTTACAGGCCATCAAAAGGACTTTGTTCTGAGTGACAAAGGAAGCCAGGGGGATTTTGAACAAAGGCATGGATCTGAAAGATGTTTTTAGAGGATCACTTTGTCTCCTCTTTTCAGAAAAAACTATAGGGGAGCAAGGGTAGAATCAGCAAGACCATTTAGGAGGTTTTTACCATAATTCAGGCAACTTGGACTATGATGGTAGTAGTGAAGGTGATGAACTGACAGAGGGGGTTCTTGGGTTGGATACAGAGTGAAAGAGGAATTAATGATGTCTTCAAAGTTTGTGGTCTAAATAATTGGCATCAATGGAGTTGCCAATAAAAGTATCCAAGAGAGAATTCCTGAGCAAAATAAAGGGAATGTAATTTGAAGAAAAGGAAACCACAAAACAGTTAATCTATATTCTGGTTCATCAGTAACAATCTAATAGTTATGGCCATTGATGAATCACACATTATTCTTAGCCTATAAACTGCATGGACACTGTCCGGAAGAGTAGGAATTAAGTCTCCATCTTTTCGTAGGACATAGCAGACATGAGAACATTCTCAAATAATGTTGCATCAACTACTCTTCATGATTATATTAATCCTTAAATCAACCTGAATGTTAAGTGTATTTATTCTCATTTTATAGATGATGGAATTAGCTAATAGCATAGCCAAGTCACTTCTCCGAGGTCTCCCTGCCTAAAAACGACAGGTCTCAGATTCAAGCCCAGGTCTCCCTGACTCCAATTGTCTCTGCTCCTAACCAGCAGTATCTCCTCCTCTCTTTCCCATTTCTAGCACGATGACTTGTCAAACCTTAATTCCTCCACTATTGCCAACCTATGTAAGGTTGGAAATTTCTTTTTCCTCTCTTACTCTTTTTTTTTTTTAAACAACACAGAAGTTTACTTCTCTCTCACGTATCGGTGAAATACAAGGATTCTGTAGATCAGTGGTCCCCAACCTTTTTGGCACCAGGGAGCAGTTTCATGGAAGACAGTTTTTCCAGGCACTGGGGTGGGGAGGGATGATTCAGGTGGTAATGGGAGCGATGGGGAGCGGCAGATGAAGCTTCGCTCGCTCACCCACTGCTCACCTCCTGCTGTGTGGCCTGGTTCCTAACAGACCTGGTACAGGTCCACGGCCCAGGGGTTGGGGACCCCTGCCGTAGACGATACACAGATTCAGAGTATTGGCCCAAGACTCTTTCTCTTTTGTTTCTCTGGTAGTTTCTTTTAAGTCTTTTTCCTTCTACCTCTTCTGCAGTAGGACTTGGACCAGACTGAATTCCAGGTAGATTCAGTATTAGGTGCAAAACTCTTCTACCTTAAATATCCCACCCTGGGTAATTATACCAAATTGTTTTTCTTTTACCTTTTTCATTCATCCCTTTATCACCTTTCTCTACACTCTTCTAAAATGTTTTTCTCTTTCCTCATTTCAATGCATCTTTCTCTTGATGACTTGACTATTAAAGGTTAGATCTTTTCTGAGATGAATGCAAATGGTTCTACAATAGAATAACATGTACCAGTTGGCATGATGTATATATTGTATTATGGTTTTGACTCTACTTTCCCCTTCTTTTTTAACATTTGCAGTACAGGTCAGTTTCCCTCAATTAGTGCTTCAGGGTCACCCCTTGTATTTGCATTCCACTCAGAAGACTGGGGTTGAGTCCGGCAAGAGCACTAAACAAAGGAGTTCTCAGAATAGGCTGGATATTAAGAGGTACCTACTCATAGAGAACCATGAACGCAAAGAGAGAATTCAAGTTATATATAATCAAGGAGAAGAACCCAGGCCATAGACAGAAAAGCAAGACCAAGTTCAGGCCTAAAGAATGACGTGAGGTTGTAAACAGGAGATTGTGTAATGAGGTCATAAGCCAGAAGGATCAGACACACATGGAGTGTAGTATATGAAGTAGGTTAGGACAAGCAGTTCAGAACTAAGATTGTGACCAATCAGAAGGTATTGGAAACCTGTTTTTATGTGATGCCAGCTGCTTGGTACAAGGATAGATTTAATGGATTAAAAGCCTGGTAACTAGATCTTATTTTTAAGTAGACGTATTGTGGGAACTATAGGCTAATAGCTTACACGTTCATCATTTAATTAGCCAGGGTCAGCGCTGACAGCTGTTTCTGTGTAAATATCTTCACCCTGTTGATTCATTCATTCTTTCACTCTCACAACATTTTCAGACATGTTTCGAGCCTATGTTTTACATCCAGTACTGTATTTGGGAGGAGAACTGGAAACAGGAAGGTGAACCGGCATAGTCCTTGTTCTTAAGGAGTTTTTAGTTTTGCTTAGAAATAGATTTAAAACATAAATGACATGATTTGATAATGCTCTGATGGAGGTAGATATGAAGTTCAATGGAGGCACAGAGCATCACGATCCTATGTCAGAAGTTGCTTTACAGAGAAGGCTGCACTTGAGCTGATTTGGGAGCATTAGTCAGAGTTTGCTGGGCACACAGAGGGAAGGGGACAAGTGGCACGGGAGCAGGTGTTCCAAGCAGGGCGACCTGCAAATGCTGCAGAATGATCAGGTCTGGTGTGCTCAGGAAACTTCAAAGAAGTTGGTGTCACTATACATTCAAGGACATGTGCTGGTGGTCTCCGGGGGAGGGGACCGGCCAAAGATGAGACTGGAAGAGCTGGGAAGGGTGAAATCCCGGAGGCACTTGCGCTCCATCTATGGAGTGCAGATTTTATTAGGTAGATGATGGTAACTCACTGGGTGATTGCAGGAGGGGACCCACATGAACTCAACATTAGAGAAAGCCTTCTGAGGGCACTCGTGGCCATTTGAGCTGTCCTTTGGAGTATATAAGCAAGCAGTTACTAGGTGGAGCTGTAGTGATCAGAGACCCTTGAAGAGGCATTATAAGCAAAAACAGAAGGCCCCCTTTCCCCAGAAATTTAGAACATTATACGACAAGAAGTTTGGAGCTACTTTGGCAATAGCCTTTCTTTTCCCAGGCTTTCTTTGAGCCAGTAGTCTTTGAGAAGTACCACTGATACATTTTTTTCTTCTTCCTTCTTTTTTCTTTAAAGAAATGATTTTCAGATAATTTAAATCAATTCATTTCTTTTCTGCAAAGCCCTAGCATTTTGAATGGAGAGAGCTGTCTTAAAGGAAACCCATGTATTTTTTTCAGTACTAATATTTGACTAGTGAGCAAAAGCACTTCTTTGTCTGAAGAAGACATTCTCTAAAGAAAGTTTTTTTCTGGACGTGGGTCATGGAGTCTCTTGCCCCAAGTACCAGGGGTGTACTGTAATTCCTGGCTCTATTAGTTAAGTGTTTTTCTTAAGGAGAAAGTGTTAGGTGTGTTTACCCCCAGTTTCCTTAGGGGAGTGTAAATATCACCCCCAATTCTTTCTAGACTGGCTTTAATTGAAGAAGAAAGTAAAGCAACATTCACTGGGGAGGAAGTTGAGTGACTATGTTTCTATAAATAATATGTGTATAAAGGTATGATCCTTTGAATGCATTAAGGGAAAGTACTGCCTCTAACCCCGATGCCTTGAACCAAAGATCCTTTAGGCCAGAGACAGCATCTTATATCTCCTTTTGTTGCCTTGCACTGCACTGTATTCATAGCAGGATCTCAATAATGTTATGCACTCCCAAGAGTGATGGAAAATTGTGGGAGAATTGTGTGGAGAATTGGGCACTGCTTCTGTGTTCCCAGTGCTTCCCAAGCTTGCTTGATCATAACAGTCCTCTGGGGCTTTTAGAGCACAGACTCTGGAGCCCCGTCCCAGACTCCTAGATGGATTAGGATCTCCAGGGAGAGGTGCCTGAGAATCTGTATACATAGCAAGTATTCCAAGTGACTCTTAAATTCAGGCAAGTTTGGGGAATGCAGGTTTAAAGTGTCTACACCCTAAATGAGGTATAAATTCCTAGGGGTAAGTGGGAGAAGATACACCAAGAGTCAAATACAGAAATAACATTTTTAGTTGAAAATTTGATATAATCCCCCCGGGACTCAAAGTGTGGTCCAAGGACCAGCAGCATCAGCATTACCCAGGAACTAGTCAGAAATGCAAACATCCACCTCTGACCTACTGCATCAGAATCTTCATTTTAACAAATCCCCAGTGATTTTTGCATATGAAAATTGGAGGAACATTGATCTAGAGCAGGGGTCATCAAATTATAGCCAGTGGGTCAAATCTGGCCTGTTTTTGTAAATAAGGTTTCACTGGAACAAAGTCACATCTACTTAGTTATATACTGTCTCTGGCTGCTTTAGTTCTTCAGCAGAAGAGATGAGTAACTGTAACAGAGACCACATGACTTACAAAGCCTAAAATATTCACTGTCTGATCATTTACAGAAAGTTCATTGACCTCTGATCTGGAGCACATGGTATGCTTAGGAGTTTGCCAATAATAGTGCATAATATATAATAATAATTGCAATAGCAATTCACTTCAAACAGAATTTTAAAAAACCTTAAAGATCCCATTTTCCCTCCTGTTCATTTTAAGTGTGAGATGTAAATGTTCATTGGGATATTATTTATTTTATAATCTATGACTATGTCACATCTATCTCAAACACCTTAATTAATCTCCCGCTGCCAATGAAATCTAATTCATCACATGGCACTTAAAAGCTTTCCAGTACCTAGACCGAGCCGTCAACCTCCTCTCTTATAAACCTCTCTGGCACACGATGCCTCTTGTCAAACCAAATCTCTGGCTGTTTCTAGCATCTAAACATTACCTTTTTGCAGTTAAAAATCCAGACAAATTGTTTTTATGCAGAACGCTTTCCCATTTCTCTCCCATGATATTTAACTAGTATTTAACTTTCTTATGTAATGCCCAATTTGTACCTACTTTGTCTTGTCCAGCAGACACATCTTAAGAGCTGAGATTGTATTTTGATCCATTTTATAATTTCAAATGGATCAAATATATACAGGTGATCTGTTGTGGATATTTATGAGTTGGATATTAATTCTTTGTATTCAAAAGTGACTGGATCTCAACCAGACTCTTGTGAGTGGGGTGTGAGTATCAAGGAGGAAAAGTCCCCGGAGCCAGGTCAAATAGACAGGGGTAGTTCCTAGGGTCACTGTAGCAGGTGTTGCTGGTGTTCTCCCATATCCCTGCAGACAGTTGCAGGTAACCTTGAAGGAAGGTGAGACAGGAATTGATGAATACATTTCCCAGCTTCCTTACTCCTTGTTGGGAGAGTTCTGAGCAGTGTTCCACTCAGTCTCTTGGGATCCCAAAGGCATGGACCCCAGTGGCACAGAGGTATAATCCACTCCTTAGAGACCATTATCTTAGTCCTTTTGGGCTGCTATAGTAGACTGCCATCGACTGGTTGAGGGGGGTTATACATAATACATATGTATTGCTCATAGTTCGAGAGGCTAGGAAATTTGAGATCAAAGGGCTAGCGGATTAGTGTCTGGTAAAGACCTGCTTCCTGGTTCATAGATGGCCTTCTAATCACTGCTTTCTCACATGGCAGAGGGGTGAGGGATCTCTCCGGAAGCTCTTTTACAAAGCCACTAATCTTATTCATGAGGACAGAGCCCTCATGTCCTGATCAGTTCCCCAAGGCCCCCACCTCCAAATACCATCACATCAGGGATCAGGTTTCAACATATGCATTTCGGAGAGACACAAACCTTCAGTCAATGGCAACCATTTACTGGTTGTCCTCCCTTTCCTGTCTTATTCCCTTGTTTCCTCACAATACTTCTTGGGATCAATTTTCCATAAAATCTTTGCACCTAAATCCTTGTCTCAGGACCTGCTTTTAGGAGAACCCAAACTATAGTAGACAATCTCTAATATGGCCCCCAGTGATTCCTGCTTCCTGGTACTCATGTTCTTGTGTAATCCCTTCCCTTCAAGTGTAAACGTGATTTAGTAGCTTGCTTCTAATGAGCAGAATATGGCAGAAGTGAAGGTATGTCAGTTCTGAGGTTAGGTTATTGAAAGAATGTGGCTCTGTCTTGGGAGCTCTCTCTCGCTCTCTTTTGGATTATCCACACTAGGGGAACCCAGGTGCTGTGCTGCAAGGCAGCGCTGTGAGGAAGTTTAGCTGAGTGAGTTTGTAAGCAAATCTTCTGAAGCTGTTTGCAAACAGACTCTTCCCCAGTTGAGCTGTGAGATGACTGCACCCTTGATTGTGGCCTCATGGGAGAACCTCATCCAGGACCAGGCAGCTAAGTTGCCCGTGGGTTTCTGACCAACAGTAACTATGAGGTTAAAAAAAAATCTGTGGTTTTCAGCTGTTAAGTTTTAGGATAATTTGCTATAGAGCAATGGATAACTAGTACACAATCTGAGAATGCATGTCAGTGTAATTGGGGATTTAGTTGAGAGATTCTCCCTGAATCTTGTAACCAGATCAAGCCCTCATGCTTCATGCATCCAGGTGCCCTGTACATATTCCTTAGTACTTACTACTCTTGTGTTCTCTTGTTTAAAATTTGCCTTCCTAACTAGACTGCCAGTTCCATGAGGACCACTTCCATCCTTTTTACCCTCCATTTCCAGTGCCTCTAAGAATTATTGATTAAATAGGTAAAGCAGTTAGTCTGGCTGGTTTTCTATGCCATTAATAGAAACTCAACTATTTGTGTTGCAATAAAAAGTGTGGAGATGGATTCTCAGGTCCAGGTGGACTGGGAGCTCAAATGATGTTCTAGGAATTCTATATGACTCATTTTTTCTGTCATTTTGTCTTTGTCTCTTTTGCTCCTTTTCTGTCACTTCCCCTCCCTCTCTCTTCTCTCTTTCCCTCCATCTTATGGATCTGCTCCTCTTTGTCAGCCTCATTTCCAAACAGACTCTTCTCAGAAAACTGGCTGCTGAAATACTCAGACTGAAATCCTCAGAGCTGAATAAAAGAGCAGAAAGAAAAGCATCTCCTCAGAAGTTTAGAAAATGCTCTGGGATTGAATCTTTCTGAGCTAACCTGTGGCACAAGATCATCCATGAACCAGTCACTGAGTTTGACTAAGGGAATAGAATGCACAAACTAGCTAGGCCTAGGTCCAAGATTCACCTCTAGACTCTGTAGGATGGGATACCCCACCAAAACCATATGTATTGAGCAGCTTATTCCCCAAAAGAAAATCAAGGTGGTGTTGCCAGAAGAAGAGGTAATGGATACTGAGAAGAAAATATAACCAACCAACCAACCAAACAACAAAACATTAAAAAAAACCCAAACCTTAGATATCCTCAGACAGTAGGGAATCAGAAATATGGGTGGCAAAGTCCAAGATCACAATTAAAAGAAAGATAATGGTATGAGTCAAATATGGAAGACAAGGTGCTAACAAGCTAATTGGAGCAATAGCAGAGAAGAAGGGAGAGTTGAAAGAAGTGTAAGGTTATGATCATGACTAAGAATATGTACAGAGAGAATGTGTCAGGATTCCCTTCCCACCTCCCCACCCCCACCTTTCTCCTACCCCATACTTGCATTCTTGGGTAATGCTTAATGCAGACCACTGGAGGTTTAAAGAAACTGCTCACGGATAGACAAAAAAGGATATCTGATGCTGGTATTTTTGTGTGAGTACAAGTATCTTTTCCCAGAAATTAACCATCACAAAGTCACATGAATAGTCACTGCCAATATCTGTGCAAATTAGCACAGCGATAATTTATTTTCAGTTTCTCTTTATCTAAACAACTAACATAAACCATAAGTGTCATGGTGTAATATCCATCCAGACACACCCTAACACTAGATGCAAAACAAGACTTGCAGAATAGACATTTGGAACCAGGGCCCATGAAAAGGCATTAACTTGAAGAGTTATTCAGTTTGGGATTAGCAGGTGTTGAGCATCTGCATGCTATTCACACCCTTATTACCCTGGACATAATTAAGTTGCATTACTTCATCTGAGAATCATCACCCTGATGAGACAGTTGCAGAGGGAAGATGGTGGATGCCACTGACAGGAAAGTGTGGTGGACTATTTTGGGGTGACCTAAAAAAGGTGAATAATCAAAGGCATTTTGTACTTCCTGTATTTCTGTATAGTCTCTTCAGAATGCATTCTGTCCCTCTCTGCCTGCAGAAACCCTGGTTCTCCTCATCCCTTTCTCGACAATGTTTCCTTCAGTCTCCGCTTTGGTCCAACCCCTTGGCCTTCATCTAACGTAGGCTTTTTCAATCTCCACACTATTGACATTTTTGGCCAGGTAATTCTTTGTCATGGAGGACTATCCTTTTCATTGTAGGATGTTTAGTAACATCTCTGTCTGCTACCCACTAGATGCCAGGAGCACCCCCAGGTACCTGGGGGGGGCAAATTTTCCTCTAGCTGAGAACCATTGACCTAATGCTACATATGTTCCTGAGGTAGCACTGAGGTGATAGAATTCATAACTGTGGCTTTAACTATCATCCTTACTAATGGTTCCCATATTTATACCTTTGTTCTGTCACCCCTATAAAAGGACATCTCTCTCTGACTGTTCCTCTCACACCCATAACTGAACAGATCTAAAACTAAACTCTATTCTTTCCCTAAATCTTCTCTTTCCCTTCTCCAGTTCCACCTCCCCCCTCCCTTCTCCTCTCTTCTTCCTCCTCCTCTCCCTCCTTTTTCTTCTTCCTCTCCATCATCATCGTCATCATCACCACCGCCATCATCTTAGTTGTAGATGATGCCCCACCTTTACTTTTTCAAATGAGAAATCTCTAGGTTATCCTCTAGTTCTCTTTATAATACATATTCAGGATCAGACCAACCTTTTGTTGGAATCCAAAGCTTATACAATTTGATGGAACTTCTTTAAAAAATTTGTAAGTTTACAAATCAGACAGTGTAAGGAGCTAGTGTAAGTGAGGGAACATGAAGCCTACATTTTGTTGGTTTCATTATTAATTTACCTCTATATTCATTATCTTGACACAAATAAAGACAATCTACTCATTTATATTCAATAAAAAGATAAACAGTCTTCCATCATTAATTGGGAAAAATTTTATCTAATAAAGAACAGCTTTTATACAATGCCTATCATGTGTCAGGGATATTATGCCTTTTTTTCTTATTTAATTTCCTTTGCTACCAATGAGGAAGGAATTAATATGCTACTGTGGTTAACAGAATGGCCACAGAGGCCAAACTGCCTGTCTGATTCATGGTTGTACCATCTACAATGTGACTGCACAGATAACTCAGCCAATTGGAGAGTAAGTGTCCTCATCTATGAAATATAAATTTTAGTACCTACTTCACTGAGTTGTTGTGAGGAATTAAATTATTTACTATGTGTAAAACACTCAGAAGAATGCTTAGAATATAATAAAGATATTAAAAACATTAGCTATTATTATTTTCACTGATAAAAAAATGAGGCTCAGAAATTAAATAACTAATCCAAGGTGATACAGTTAAGAATGGGAGAAAAGAAGAAAACTGAACTTGAAAGCTCAGGCTTTTTCTACTACCACACCAATTCTGCAGTGCAGCCTTCATGGGTTCTGAAGAGGATTAAATATGTTACTACTGGTTTAACTGCTTTGCATATTGCCATACCAAAATGCAGAGATTAGACTGAGAGAGATAAAAAACAAAAACAAACTAAAAAGTAGATGTTAGGAAGTTTGTTATTAATGAAAAGAGTTTGGAATCAGGAATAAATTTAACAAGAGAAATGTAAAACTCATAATCTGAAAACTACAGAATCTTCCTTAAAAATTTAAGAAGATGTAAACAAATGGAAAGACATCCCACGTTCATGGATTGGAAGATTTAAATTGTTAAGATGATAATACTCCCCAAATTGGTCCACAAATTCAGTGCAATCCCTATCAAAATCCTTGTTGTCTTCCCTGCAGAAGCTGACAAGCTGATTCTAAAGTTCATATGAACATGAAAAGAATCCAGAATAGCCAAAACAATCTTGAAAAAGAAGAATACAGTTGGAGCACTCACACTTCCCAATTTCAAAACTTACTTTAAGTCTACAGGAATCTTGACTGTGTGACACCAGCAGAAAGAAAAATATTATGGATTAATGAAAGAGAATTAGGAGTCCAGAAAGTATCTCTAACATTTATGGTTATTTAATTTTTGATTAGAGTGCTAATACAATTCAATAGGGAAAGAACAGTCTTTTCAACAAATGGTAACTTGAGATAACTGGATATCCACATGTAAAAGAATGAAGTTGGACTCCTACCTCAAATTATATACAAAAATCTACTCAAAATGAATCAAAGGCCTAAATGTAAGAGTTAAAACTATACAATTCTTAGAAGAAAGCATAGGCATAAATTTTGGATCAGGCAATGTTTTCCTAGATATGACACCAAAAGTACAAGCAACAACAACGAAAAATAAATTTGACTTTATCAAAATTCAAAAACTTGCGCTTCAAAGGACATCATCAAGAAAGTGAAAAGAATGGGAGAAAATATTTGCAAATCATGTATCTGATAAGACACTTGTATCTAGAATATATAACAAACTCTTACTGAATTGAAAACTGGGCAAAGGATCTGAATAGACATTTCTCCAAAGAAGATATTCAAACAGCCAATACACTCATGAAAAGATACTTAACATCTTTAGTAATCAGGGAAATGTAAATCAAAACCGCACTGAGATTTCAATTTATAAAACTCACTAGACCAGCTATAATAAAAAAGACAGATAATAACAAGTAGTACTGAGGATATGGAGAATTTGGAACACTTATACATTGCTGTTGGAATGTAAAATGGTGTAGCAGCTTTGGAAAACAGCCTGGCAGTACCTCAAAAAATTAAATTACCAGATGACCAAGCAATTCTACTGCTAAGTGTATACATATGCAAATATATGTTAACACAAATACTTGTACATGGATGTTCATAGCAGTGTTATTTGTAACGGCCAAAAAGTGGAAACTACTCAATATCAACAAATTGATGAATGGATAAATAAAATATCATATATTGATACAATGGGGTATTATTCAGCAATAAAGAGAAATGAAATACTAACATATACTACAACATGAATGAACCTTGAAAACATTATGCTCAGTAAAATGTACCATTCACCAAAGACACATACTGCATGATTCTATTTATGTGATATGTCTGGAATAGGCAAGTTTATATAACCAGAAAATAGAGTAATAGTTGCCTGGGTCTGGAAGAAGGGTTGGGGGAATTTGCCGAAGTTGATCTTAATTCAGTACCATCCCCAACTCAGTCTTGACTGACTCATCAGAGAGACTGCTAGTATTCTTACCACGACTAGAAACTTCTGCGAAATTCTACTGCTAGAAATGAGGACTGAACCCCTACACTTTCCCCACACTTAGGCCTTTCACCTGTGTTCTCTGGTGTAGGAGGAGTTGCTCATCTGATTGGTCAAACTGAAGAGACCACGGAACCATGTGTTACTACCAGGAAGGATCATAATATTTTAAATATTAGCTCACCTTACCACTTCTAGACTCAAATGAAGAACCACAGCTCCATAAGGTATGGAATATGGCTTCCCCCAAAGCTGTGGAAGTAGCCAGGTGACATAACCTGGGGCAAAGTTTGCCCGGTGGGAACAGTATATGAGAAGAAAGAGGCAGAACAATTCCCTTTCCATCCCCACCCTAGGTACTGTTCCTAAGCTCTGTAGCACATCCACAGGTGTCCAAGTAGCCACGTGACTCTGCGTGGAGCAGGGTCATCTTGTATTTACCTCTCATGCATCTCTGCCTCACTTTTTTCTCACTTTGGCTGCTTTGCTCCAAATAATTTAATTCTCAGTAAAGCACTAGCACTTAAGTCTTGCGTCAGCTTCTGTTTTCTAGAGAAACTGGGCTAAGACAAAGAATATCTGTGCTTATCCAGCTATTCATAAGGGAGCATTCCAGTGCCAGTTCTGTTCCAGTTACTGTAGGTGAGGCTTCTTTGAGAGGTGAGAATTTCAGGATTTAAGAACCAAACCTCATCCTGAACCTCTAAACTCATCATGTATGCTTTCTCCCTCCTCTGGTGATTAGATCATCTCACAAGGATTTCTGCTCTACTATTTCTTTCGAAATGACCATTCTGAATTCTGTGATCTTTTTGCCTGCATTTCTACTTTGGGTGATAGATTTAGTTACTTTCTGGAGTCCAAACATCACTGTACTTTACTCAGCAAAAATTTTGTGCCACATGTATGTAACCAGTTGCCATAACCATGAAAGTTAGAGAAAATATGGTTTCTGTCTTCCTGGAAATCTCAGTGCAGTGGCAAACCTGGATAAATATACTTTAGTCCAAAGTGACTGAGGCATTGACTACTAGTGGAACAAGTACAGAGGAATAGGAATGTAGGAGATTGATTCATCCCAACTGGTAATAATGGGTAATGATTTATAGAATAGTTGGTGATTGGTCAACCATTGCGAAATACATGTGAAAAAAAAAGATAAAAGTGGGAGCGATGGGACTATAGGTACAGAATGAATAAACTTAAGTAGGAAAGGACCTTCAGAGTGGATTCAATGAAAGGGAACGCCTGGAGCCTAGGGTTTATGTGTGAATGTGTTGTAAGGGTGTCAGATTTAATACAGTGAGTAATGATTAGAAATATCCACCGTCTAGCTCATAGCAAGCTATGACTACCACACTGAGGGTGTAAGAATGAATGTGGATGAATCTGGAAGACACTGGGGTGTTTAAGTAAGGAGGTGGTATAATAAGGTCTGTGCTTTTAAACATGACTTTGCGCATGAAGAATTGGTGAGGGAAGAGTCTGCAAGCAAGATCACTGGGGGGCAATTCAGATGTTGCTGACTGACTGCTGTGGTGGTGATAGTGCCAAGATATGCATTTACACAAGAACAAAAAAAGAAAACTTAAGAATTATCTTGTGAATTTGTAGAGCAGAGATGGAAATTTGATTAGAAAAACTTTTAGCTGAATTAATTAAATAATGGTTTTAACATTGTGAGAAAGTTAAAATATGTTTGGCCCTAAAGACTATCTGGTTAAACGAGTTTACAATATTTGATATTTTTGCAGGTGTTCCCCCATGCAAGAGGGGTCATTACAGTACAATGAAGGCATTTCCCACCCACTTTAAAAAAACTGGTCTTAAAGATTAAAAAAAACATTTTCAGAGCTGTTTTTTCCTCTAAGGGTTATGAATATTACACAGATATATTTTTTCTTGTTCTTATAAATGTTCTGTACAGTTCTTTCTCTAAAGAAACCACCTTTCCTAGAAATAATTCACTTTATTTTGTACTTTTGTCATGGAGTTTTTTAGATTTTTACTAATATAAGCAGGATTGTCTCAATATCACTCAAGTATCCATCACCCATATTTTAAAATTATCTACTCATGGTCAATCTGTGTGGCTACATTGATTCTCCCACCTGCCACTTTATCCCACTCCTAGACTATTTTGAAGCAAACCCTAGGTATCATCTCATTGTATCTCTGAATATTTCTACATGTATCTTTAAGAGATAAACACTCTTTTTTTAAAAAACATAACTGCAGCATCTGAACAGTTAAATATTAACAATGATTCTTTAAAATACCCAAAGTCAGTCAGTATTCAAATGACTTATTATTTTTACTGTAAAGTCTGTTTTAATCAAGATCCAAATAAGGTCCACTTTGCGATTAGTTTATATATCTCTTAAATCAATTTTAAATCTAGGGATTTCCCTTCCATTTTTTTCCCTTGCAAGCAAGCAGAAAAGCTATTTGTCCTTAATAATTACTCAGTGTCTGGTTATCCTATATATTTCTTGTAAATTGGTAGTTGAATCTAGAGCAGTGACCCTAAACAGAGGGTGATTTCCTCCCTCTCCTGCCCTGCCACACACTCCATTCCAGGAGACATGTGGCAATGTCTTGAGACATTTCTGGTTTTCATAACACAGGGATGATACTGGCATCTGGTAAGTAGAAGCCAGAGAGGCTGCTAAAGATCTGAGAATTGCAGGAGAATGTCGTGGAGACGTCTCCCACACAACAAAGAGTGATCTGGCCCAAACTGAGTGGTGAGACTGAGAAACCCTGCTCTAGAGGCTTGATCAGATTCAGGCTCACATTTTTTAGCAAGACTACTACAGTGGTGTTGAGCGCTTCCTTCCGGTTGCTAGTGATGCAACGAGCTATTGATAATCAAAGTCTACAAGCACGAATTCATGAGGGGTTATGGTATGGTAATATTCTAGTTATGTCATTTCTTCCTCATTTATTAGCTGGAAGGATTCTATGACGAGGAATTTCCCCTCATCTACTGTTTGGTTACCCAGAGAGATGATTTAGTTTAAAATATTAAAGTCTGCTGAATATCTAGCAAGTAAGTAGAATTCAACTAGCATGCCTGCATATGCTTTCTTCTCAAAGTACTTAGACTCAGATCCAAAGTCAGTGAAATGGTGGAAACAACGTCAAGATTAATTGGTTTAGAATATACAAACCTTTCCCTTTTAGTTTACTAGACAATCCAATAGAGGATTTCTATTGAGATTTTTTTTTCCCTCAATAACTTTAGCTGTATTTAAAGTTAATGAGCTTTTTCAATTAAAACCACAGATATTTAGCCTTTGGATAGCATTTGGATGAATCAGGGTGTATCTAATTATGCTGTACAAATTCTTAAGAGGTTAAGAAGATTCTTTATTCAGAACAAGCACATCTTAAGTGGGAATCATGTAGTCCTTCAACCGGTATGCAAACCACCTGTGTAAAAGGAACCTTCAGATGTGGTTGAGAGTTTGAAAAATGCATGAAATAGAAAGCATAGAAATTATTCTTTTAGATGGTAATCAATTCTAGAAGGCAAAAGAAGCAAAATTTACAGCATGAGTGTCCAGAAAGCAATCGTGGTATAGTCGTCAGGAGGACCCTTGTTCACTAATTATCATTGGCCTAACTTCAGGCACAGCTAGAGTCAGATGACAAAGAAAATCAGGAATTTGTTCCAGAATGAGTTTACAATGGTCTGTCTAGGGTCAAGTGCCCATCCTTGAGCCTGTTGCTATTTATTATTTATGTATGCATGAGTAGTCATTAGGACTTACTCCTCTATGTTTTTCTTTTTTGAATTTTATTTATTTTTTTATACATCAGGTTCTTATCAGTTATCCATTTTATACATATTAGTGTATATATGTCAGTCTCAATCTCCCAATTCATCACACACACACACACCCCTGCCACTTTCCCCCCTTGCTGTCCATATGTTTGTTCTCTACATCTGTATCTCTATTTCTGCCCTGCAAAATGGTTCATCTGTACCATTTTTCTAGGTTCCACATATATGCGTTAATATACAATATTTGTTTTTCTCTTTCTGACTTACTTCACTCTGTATGACAGTCTCTAGATCCATCTACGTCTCTACAAATGACTCAATCTTGTTCCTTTGTATGGCTGAGTAATATTCCATTGTATATATATATCACATCTTCTTTATCCATTTGTCTGTCCATCATTTAGGTTGCTTCTATGACCTGGCTATTGTAAATAGAGCTGCAATGAACACTGTGGTACATGACTCTTTTTGAATTATTGTTTTCTCCAGATATGTGCCCAGGAGTGGGATTGCTGGATCATATGGTAGTTCTATTTTTAGCTTTTTAAAGATCCTCCATACTGTATCCCATAGTGGCTGTATCAATTTACATTCCCACTAACAGTGCAAGAGGGTTGCCTTTCCTCCACACCCTCTCCAGCATTTGTTGTTTGTAGACTTTTTAATGATGGCCATTCTAACTGGTGTGAGGTGATACCTCATGGTATTTTGATTTGCATTTCTCTAATAATTAGTGATGTTGAGCAGCTTTTCATGTGCTTCTTGGCCATCTGTATGTCTTCTTTGGAGAAATGTCTATTTAGGTCTTCTGCCCAGTTTTTGACTGGGTTGTCTGTTTTTTTAATATTGAGCTGCATGAGTTGTTTATATATTTTGGAGATTAATCCTTTGTATGTTGATTCATTTGCAAATATTTTCTCCCATTCTGAGGGCTGTCTTTTCATCTAATTTTAATTTTAATTTTTGGCTGCATTGGGTCTTCACTGCTGTGCATGGGGTCTCTCTAGCTGCGGTGAGTGGGGGCCACTCTTTGCTGTGGTGCGTGGGCTTCTCATTGCGGTGGCCTCTCCTGTTGCAGAGCACAGGCTACAGGTGCATGGGCTTCAGCAGTTGTGGCACACGGGCTCAGTAGTCATGGCTCGTGGGCTCTAGAGCGCAGGCTCAGCAGTTGTGGCACACAGGCTTAGTTGCTCCACGGCATGTGGGATCCTCCTGGACCAGGGCTTGAACCCATGTCCCCTGAATTAGCAGGTGGATTCTTAACCACTGCTCCACCAGGGAAGCCTCAAAGCTTTTTATTTTTACTTAATTCTATAATATGCTCCTATATCCAACAGAAGAAGTGTTTTAATACATATCTTAGAGTGTGTGGTAATTAAATTATATGTGCAAAATGCAGGAAGAGCATATAAATTAAAATGGTATAACTAAATGCCTAGGCTAATATCTCATTCAATTTACTGAGTAGACACTCAGTAGATGGTAGCTATTATGTAATAGTACAAACACACAAATGAAAATAGACTTAATTTTTCAATATCTCCAAAATATTCAATAATCTCTCCTAGTATTAAGTGTGACGTTATCCAATCTTCATTATTTGTAACTTTTCCTACTTCTTGGGTTGAAATTCCTGATAATTCAGTATCTTTTGTGTTCTTAGGGTGATGATGAGCAGCTGGTTACTAATTTTAGTGGTAGAACCCTTCAAGGCTCTTGTGACCACTAACTCCTCTTAGAGTGCTGGAATAAGCATTCTTCATAAATATGATTTTTGAGTCTTGTTTTCTGAAACTTCTCTATCTTCATGTGACTATTTGACTGAGTGTTTTCTTCACTAGACTACCATCTCTCTGTCCATTTATTTATTTATTTATGTAAGGTCCTTGCTGGTTATCTATTTTAAATATAGCAGTGTGTACATGTCAATCCCAAACTCCCAATCTCCATCCTTTTAAGTGGAGATCACCAGTGATTTCAGTCACTGATGACATCCTTGTAGAAAAGTGCAAGAATGAGATGGATGCTATAGTAGATACTGTTATATACCACTGGAATCCCCCCAACAAGAATGAAGCCCCTCATTTCACCAGCTTCTGGGAGGAATGGCTAATGTCTCACAGCTGAGAAGTTCCCTAAGCTTTGCTCTATGCTGAAGGGGGCTGTTAACAGTTATGCTTGCTCTCTTCAGGGCAGCCCACATCCAATGACTGCTCATGTGGGGGTACAGTTGCCTCAGTTTTGGACCTCTCTGAAGGACCATCCCCACTTCAGCATTCCCTGTTGGAATTGCATCATGGTTCAACTTGTTCCTATGCCCAGCCCTGCTTCCCTGACTTCCTGACAGCTGTTATTACCAAGAGCATTCCTCAATTAACTTCTTGCATATAAATCTCCATCTTAGAGTCTATTTCCTAGGGCTCCCAAGCTTCAGCAGTGCCAGGAGTAGTCCTTAAAAGCAGACGCCGAATGTGATTTTGAAGTTGTATCTATGTCTGTCTGGTTAGCAATGAGGACCTGACCACTGGCCATAAGTGCAATATTGATAGCTCCAGGGATATGGTAGCAGTAGAATCTTTAAAACTTTCACCAGTACTGAACTGGGAGGGGAGGAAATACATAGGCTGGTGCAACATCACTGGCATTCAACCTTAAGTATGTGAGGACAGCAGAGGGTAGTTCTTATAACAACTAAGAAATTAGATAGCTCTCGCATGGAACAATCAATGCATTGGAAAAAGTATGATAAATGTTTATGAGTACTTTACCATCAATTTAAGGCTAATTGTGAAAACCAGAGCACTTTGGTAGCATGTAAAGAGGCTCTCATCTCCTGTAGCTGGAGGACAGAAAAAGCTGAGGATCAGGCCCAGTTAGTTCACTCTCCTTTTCCTGTAAGTTTCCCCAGTAAAAGAGACCAACTAGAATCCTGGAAGAGCTGGTCCCAGATGGAGCAAATTTATTTTATGAAACTAAGGGACCTAAGGGCTGCGAGGTGTCAACTATAGGACATGCTGTGTTTCAAGGCCCCTTCCGGGATTAAGACTCCCATTTTCCAGCCACTATGAGCATTCCTGCTGAAGGTTCACAGCTGAGGCCCTTCTGAGGTGCGCTCTAAGCTAAAAGGCACTGCTTCACACACATTTACACCTCTTCCCAGGGGGCAGTTTCATTCAATAACTGTTCCATACAGGGGTAGGAAGACAAGTTTTGTGGCTGCAAACAAATGACAAACTAACAAGAAGAAAAAAACAAAGCAAAAAACTCCCTCTGAGTCAAGTATTGAGGGTATTATCTGTAGGGCCACTATTTCTTTTTAATGGGTCACGTTGTGGTGTCGTTCTGTTTTGGATGCCATAATTTAATACACACATAAATACGTAATGATGATGTACGAGCATACTACAGACCGGAGGTTTTCAGAATTATTTTAAAGTAATAAAACTCTTTTTCTCAGAATTTTTTCTGGGGGGTGTGGAGGAGGCAGAATTCCTACCCACTAAGGCTGACAATGGAGTTGCTCCAGTTGGAGAATTTCTTTTTTCCTTCCATGGAGTCGCTCATAATTTGCATAGCAGAGACCCCCTTCTCATTTCCTTCTTCTTCTTCTCCTTCTTTTTCCCTTTTGCTCCCTTGAAGTGGCTTCTGGATCAAGTTGGAGGATTTAAACATTGGGTGAGGTGTAAAATTGGTGATTTCTTGGTTTTTCTAGACTTTAATTCTGTGCTATACATCTGTCTCCAGAGATCTGGAGAAAGGGAGCTCTATCAGGTGGGTTAAGTTAGCTACAACCAAGGCCTAAAGACTATAAGTTCCTAAAATCTTGTTTCCATGAGGGTAGAGATAGATGAAAAGTATATGAGAGCTGAAACCAAAAGATTCTTCCTGGTCTGAGCAAAGATGGAGAGCGGAAGGGGTACATTGGTTCTACATTAGGGAGGAACTAGTCCTGTTTCAGTCTTGTTCCACAGGAAGGGACTGCCTGTGTATGTGAACAAAGAGCTGAATGTGCAATGGACTTGTATACTTGGGGCTCAGGCTCCTAATGATGACTTCTTCTAGGTGAGCATTTCATAGGGATTAGACTTCCACTGAAGAACGTGTTATGATTAGAAGAGGGCTCCAATGGGGATTTCATGGTCAGAACCAGAGCAGGGGAATGAAGCTATATCCTGAGAACAGTATTTACCTCCCTGCCACCTGGATGTCTCAGAGTTTCCAGAAATTCTCAATCATCTCTGCTTTAGAAGCAGCACTGGTTCCCATAGCCTCCATTTTCTCCTGGAGACAGTTTGGCTCCATGGTTTCCAGGAGGCTTTTCTCCAAGTCTGCCACAATTGCACTATAGCCCCTTTCTCCATCAACACGATTATGAAGGAACTGACACCAGAAACCTTCCTGAATCCACTACTCTGGGGCATCTTCATGTCCTGTGCGCATGGGTGGGTGGGATAATGAACAGCATTTGGAGCCCAAGGGCTCTGTTCATTTTGATGGGGAGTTCCCACTGTCACATGTGATGGAAGAGTAAACATCATCTTGGTGCCTCTGACATCTACTGGAGCAGGATGCTTCCCCTCAGCTACTTTCATTTGGACATGGCCAGAAAAGACTGTGTTATATTCAGAAAGCAGCCACCTTCAGCTTCGGGAGCACAAGGAGGGATGACTGAAGTAGAACAGACTTCTCCCATATCTTAGTCACTGGAATACTTTTGGGAATCTCTGGTTATCCTATGAGGAGAGAGCTGAGGACTTGGTGGCCGAGCCTGGACTTTATGACATTACTGGCCAGAGGCACCTGACAAAGGTATGTGAATTGCATCCCAAACCATAAAATGAGACACCTTGGCTAAACTTGCAATCTAGTTCTTCACTGACTTGTGCATCATCAGCATTTCCCATATTGCTGCACGGTTTTGTAAATTGGATAACCTTCATAATTATGATTTGATTGCAGCATAATGATTCCCTTAAGAGGATGTGCCATAATTTGTTAGTCATTCATTGATTGCTGGACATTTAGGTTTTTTCCAGTGTTTCATGATTACAAATAACATTGCAAAAATAGGCCTAGTGCTTCTTTTCTTATGTTAAAACATTTCCTTCGTGTACATTCCCAGGAATGAGATTACTGAGTCAAAGTGTGAACATTTCAGTTAAATAGGTCCCAAGGAAAGAATACATTCTATATGGTTGAAAAGTAGACTATGAATCTGAAAAATATGAATTGACTGGGTCTGAACCTTTACCCCATTGGATTTAATTTAAAATGTAAACTTTTTTTTTCTATAACTTTATCCTGTGAATTAGCATCAAACACATAGGCTCTACCAATAGGCTGACCAAACAGACTCTAACTGCAATCCTGTGAAACAGTACAACAGAAATGATCTTCCCCTTGGGTTCAGTACAACATCCACTTGCATTATCATTTTCCCAGTAAATAGCTCTCACCATCCCTAACTACAGCTGTGTGAAAACAACGGCGTCCACTTGGCAGTGAATCACATACCAAAGTGTTACTCAATTGTCCAGAAATAAAACTGAAATCATTTCTCCTGGCTAACTGAGTGTAAGGTACTTTTTATGTACCAAAGGGTAAAAAATCATGCCTCTTAAGCAAGCTTTGGCTTCAAATGTCAGTTTTCTGATAGGGGAGGATATTTCGATGGCCTCAGAATATAAGGTGGACTCACAAAGTTCTCCTTCTTCCCGTGGTTTTTGGCATTCAGAAAGTATTCCTGGAACTTCATCTTAAGGCATATTCCACATTTACCTTACTATTTCCCTGAGGGAAAGATATTTCACAATAGTTACACTATAGTGATATTTGTTTCCCTTCAACAAAAATGTATTGAGTGTGTATGCAGCAGGGTACATGGAGAGAATGTGTGCTTGAGAATCATGCCGAGCTGCTGTGCATCAGTGAGAAATTTATGAAATTTTTCTAACTTCCAATGCCCTAATTTATTAAATGAAAATAATAACACTGCTTTCACGAAGTAATTGTGAGGTATAAATAATATAAAAAAGTGAAAAGTGCTTGGTATACAATAAGCACTCAAGAAATGCTAGTTCTTTTTCTTGGAGTCTAAATGGAATACAAAACTGAAAGACATGGCTCCTGCTCTCAGAGCCTACAGAATGGCAGAAATGAGCAGACAAGTACAAACAACTGTGATACCAAACAGTCTGCAGCAAATATCATGACAAAGAAACAAAGTTTGAAGGAAAAGATCAAGGAGAGAGATGGCTTCAGAGGTCCCAGGTTTCACCAAGCAATCTAACTTCTTTGAGACTAAGATTCTTCATCTGGCAATGAAGTAAATTAATCTTAAGAGGCTTTGAAAACAAATGACATCATGCATATGAAATCTCTTTGTCATTGAAACAACCTTTGGATTTCTTATTTTAATAATGATCATTCCAATTTTAGCTATATCTGGAAACACTTTATGGAGGTTGATGGGATACAAAATAGTTCTTGTAGAATGGGTTGCATGTTGATCACATAGTGGAAGACTTGGCTGAGGGAGTAGCTTAGGGTTCACGGGGAAGAAAATGCACCACAGGGTGAGTGAGCAGTTTAAATGGAAATAATAGCATGGAGTTGGGACCATATGGGAAAAACTTTGGATGAATGGTTTGCTAAGCACATATCTGCATTTTACTTTACATTATGGGAAGCTCTTAAAGTTTTTTGAACTGGTAGCAAAACCACTCTCATCTCAGAACTGAGTTTTAGAAAAGAATTCTCACAGTGGTATAGAGACAGCACACACCCCATCCCTTGTTGAAAAGGAATTTATATCACACATCCCAGAATCAGCAATTTAATTTGAAATTTAGCTTAAAACATCCCGTGGTAGCTGAATAATGGCCCTCAGAGATGTCTGCATTCTAATTCCGAGAACTTGCAAATATGTTACCTCATATGGAAAAAAAGGGGGGGGGATTTTGGTGGTGTGATTAAGGATCTTGAGATGGGAATAGTGTGCTTGATTATCCAGGTGGCCCCAATGTAATCACAAGGGTCCATATAAGATAAAGGCAGGAGTGTCAAAATCAGAGGGAAAGAAGGTGTGAGCAGAAGTCAGAGTGATGTGCTTTGAAGATGAAGGAAGGGGTCATGAGTCAAGGAATACAGCCTCTAGAAGCTGGGAAAGGCAAGGGCATGGAGCCTCCAGAAGAAATGCAACCCTGCCAACACCTTGACTTTAGGACTTCTGACCTCCAGAACTGTCAGATAATACCTTTGTGTCATTGTAAGCCACTCAGTGTGTGGTAATTTGTTACATCAATAATAGGAAATGAATACATATCCACATCCTCTATCTCTGTTGTTTTTGGATTGTTATTTTCAATCTCTGTCCCTAACCCACTACCCACACCCATTATAAACAAATTAAAATACCAAGACTTTTCTCGGGGGATTTCTTTGGGAACACAAGCACATAGCATCAAACCAAACATTTTACTGTCTGTAAAAAAGATTCAGATTTGACTTAGAAAAAAATCCAAGATCTGTTTGCAAGTGGTATTTTTGCCTATTTGGTTTTTCTCATCAACTTGAGAATATGTGGAATCATGAATCACTGGTTTGTCCATTGCAAAGGAATCTCAGCCTAGGACCAGAGGGGCTCCACAGACACAGTTAAATTCCAAATGCTGCTCTCCAAAAGAGTCCCTTCATATATACAACTATTCAGAAGATTTATTTTATTTTTTTGTTATTCAGTGTTCAATTTGGCCTTTGTACAGCCTGGAATTTGGAGGGAAAAAATATCACTGTTTTTTAAGCACAGTTAAGGTAACAAGAAACTGGAAAGGGGAAAAACATACCACAAACTAAGGGGCTTTCAGCACCTCCCAGGATTCCATCGTGGCCATTCTTTGTATTCCTATCCCCTATGACTTCAGCCAAAAACCATTAAAATGAGTTCCTTATATACTGTGCATGGTTTGCAGGTGAGGGTTGTCTGAGCATTAACTTGCTGCTTGACTCACCCCAGGATTTTCAGGTGTTGCACGAGGGAGTAAAGTACAGAGCGCACCTTAGTTCTTGGTTGTCAGCCATTGGACGGTGGCCATCGTATTATGAAACCATCCAAGTATGCTGGGTCTCAACCACAAAATTTAATTTTCCCTACTTCAGGGACTAATCAACTACTATAGGCTTGAAGACCTAAAGAGACTTTTCACCTGCAAAAAAAAAAAATTCCCCCTTCAGACTGAAGTGAAGCTAAGTTGAGTTTTGTCTATCCTTAGAGTTACAAACATTGACAGAAATTCAGCTTGATGAGAAACAGATAAGATATGGAATTTCTATGAATACAATCTGTGATATAGATTAAAGAAAGATGAAAGCTCCAAGGTTCTCGGTAACACCTCAGTAAATAATGTTTGAGGACTCCACGATGGGCAGGCCCCACCCTACTTGTTAACAATATAATTTTACAACCTCTAGCTACCAGGGAATGCCACCCTATCCTTCCTTCTGTCCCCATGAGGATTCCCCTCTTCTCTGACCCCTTTCCTTTTCCTTGGTGACTCCTCATCCTCCACTTTCATCATACTCCACTTCTTTACTGTGAACCGGAGGACAGAACTGGTGAAACTGAAGCAGAAATAGAGAAGAAATTCACATGCACTGAATGCTCCTGATATTAGTTCTGGGCTTTCTTTAGAGCTCTTTTATGATAGGGAGCGATAACCCCGAAGATGTTGGGGCCACTTTTTCAGATGCCTATTAACTGAACTGGTAGCCAAGGCTTTCTAACAGATTCTCAAAGCATTCCATTATACAATCAGGATTTTGTTCATGAAAAAAAGGAACGTGTAAATATCCTTAAAACTTTCAACCTTTATTTTAAAACTATGTAAAATAAAGAAGACCCCCAAAGAAACAAATAAAACTCATATTTTTGACCACCAAAAGAGTGCTACCAAAGCAAGGGGTGCCACATGGCATCCATTGTTCCTAGGCTGATGCAATCAACATGGAATAATAAAATGGAACAGGCTGACTCTTGAGGTGGAAAAACTTTTGATTATGTGGATTACACGATCAGAAGCAGCAAATCCACATGGCTCTGAGCCAAGTGACAATTGCAGGAAGGGCACTGCATCTCTTTCAAATACTTAAGGATGAGCTCACTGAGACATCAAAGAAATACGTTTTAACTATAGCAAAGGATTGATTTGATTGCTTTAGGACATAAATTGTTTGGCATAGCACCAGAATTTGGGGGTAAATTCCAAGCACTTTTTACAGGTGACCCAAGACTTATAGCTGCTTAACGTGTAACTGTCGTTCAGGAAACAATTAAGAGGTAAGTGCAGGGGTAGAGTCAGCAGTATACCCCAGGGATCTCCTGGGAGGTATAGAGTTTGGGGGGCTGGTTAGAAGACCAATCATAATTTTTGATAATTTCTATTGAAACATATAATCAAAGTTCTATACAACCAACTTTAACTAGTTTTCCAAAGCAATTTGTGATTTGCAATGCCAAACAGGTCCAGAGAAAACAAACCAGTGTCTTACTTAATGCAAGTATTTTATAGATTTTTTCCCCCCAATGGAGCAGAAAGTTGATTCTGACTGAAGATTGAAATGCCTGTTAACCAGATTGCATTCTCAAGGTTTTTTTCAATCTGATTAAAGAGTCTCTGCATTTACCTGAAAGGGCAGTGAATTTAACAGTAAGAATCAAAATGGCTAATTGGAAGAAGACATAGTACTTTACTCCTTTTGTCCCTTAATGCGACAGATATTATGAGGTGTCTACCATTCCACCTTTCTTTCTTATTAAAGGAAGAAAAAAAAAAAAACAGTTTTGTTTCATAGCAAGGTGCTGTGTCCCAGGAGGCTCCTCCTGTTGTCACACGTAAATCATAGGTAACTCTTTCCCCTCTGCCAGTTATTGCTATGGATGTGGATATAGGAGCCAGTTTTGGCCAATGGGGTGATATTAGAAGTATGAAGAAGAAAGGCTTTTTTTTTTTCAGTCATCACTCCTTATTCCCATTCCCCTCTTCTGTTCGGAATGTGGTTCCAAAAAACTTTGATGATTCGTACATCGGCAACCATCAAGGGAGATCTCATCACCTAATGGTGGAAGTGCAGAGCAGAAGCTTGGGAAAAGCAGAGCCCTTAGGGATATCATTAAATCCCAACACAACTCAGGAATCACCTTCTCTGGGCTTCTTGTTCTGGAAGCAATAAGTGTCTTCTATTTTAAGCAACTTTTGGTTGAGTATTTTGTTACATGTAGCAAAAAGCATTCAAAATGATAAACTTAATAGACTCTTTCTGCCAGAGGGTGACACACTTCATCATGCAACTCAGGGACTCAAAGAATAGAAAACAGATTTGAAAACTTTGGGCCAAAGAACCACAGGGATCACCCAAAAGTGTTTTCCTGTAGGAAATCATGGGAAGAATTTGGACCACAGTGATCTTCCCCTTGTAAAAATTAACCCACAGGTAAAGGAACAGTTGAGTTCAAGAGCTTTTTAAGATTAAAAAATCATATTTCACTGATCTTTTGAAAGTTAAAAGGAATTGAGAAGTCAGAATTCCTACAAACGTGCAGGATACACTGAATAACATTCCATTTCATTTTCTAAAATGGTCCCACTTGCTATTTTTGGGAATCTTTCTGGTAAGTTTCACACCTGTGTTCCAGGAAGTCAAGGCATCTTAATTTTACTTATTAAAATGAGAAGTGGTCTCAATTACCTTGTAAAGAGAGAAGAACATTAGGAAGATCACTATGAGTCTCCCAGCTGTAAAATTAACTTCTTTAACCATATAAGAAGTATTTTTCAGACAATTCCTGAGAAAAGGAGATGGTGGGAAGTCGGTGGAAAGGGTAGAGAGGAGGGCAGTCAAATGAAATAATGGTCTCTAAATCCACCGGTTCTGGTGATAAAGGTTGTACTACACACATGTTAAATTTATCAAGAGGAGGCAAGACAGCTCCCATGACTAAGAAAGAAAGCCATTCTGAAGGGTTCTTTCAAAGTGATTGCTGTTGAGGCTTTACAGGAAACATTAGCTTTAAAGGAAAATTGGAAATTGAAGGAAGTTCCTACCAAAGAAAACAATTATAAGTATTCTTAATTGCCTGGAAACGATTTGTCATGCACAATTGGACCATATGCACAATACATTTATATAATGGTTTAGAGGCGCCAGTGTTGTAAGGCGGCCTATTTCTTTGCACATAGTGTTCTGATAACACATTCAAGGCAAGGGACCTGACTTCCACTTTCCTCTCTCCTGCCCTTCCTTCTCCACAACTTCTGCTTGCTTCTTGAGGCTGGGGAGGGACAGCGGGAGGAAGAGCAGGCATAAAATAACTGCGAGAGTCAGTGACTGCTACTCAATGTATTTTATTATTTCAGGAATTCATTCAAAACTGGGCTGCAATTACAGTTAAAACAGGAGAATAATGGGCTATTGACATGTATATGGTTTTAGAAATATAAGGCCTCATTTTCTCAGCTGGAATTTCCCCTACAATGTGCATTTGCATTACATTAGGGATGCTCTTGTGGAACAAGAGGATCACAGGCGTTCAGACATTTTGACATTATCTGGGTCAGAGGCAAGGTTTAAAAGCAATAGCTCTACCGGTATCAAAGCTCTCTTACAGGCCAGCATTGCAGTGCATTAGAGGAGGCAAGCCTGGTGTGTCTCCCTGCAGTGGCCATGTTTTATGACATACCTGCCTAACCCAGACATTAATCTACTGAAGATGAATTGGCCTGGTCATGGTCCTCTGCTAACCTTCAACGGCGTGTACATTACCTAAATTGAAATCTGCACTTTTTCATGCCACGTGTGGTTTGATGTGATGGTCCAAGAAATGTAGGGTGCATTAGAATCTCCTCTCCTCTTTACCTTTCAGCAAGGCAGCTGCAGGCTTGACAATGGAGGCATTCTTCTCTACCGCTTTGCCCAAGAGCAGCTATCCTGGCCGGCTCAAAATTGCATGGCACTGGTCAGGTATGTAAGCAACTCAGCGCCTTTCCTGTTCCCAGAAGTGCCAAAGACATAATGAAAAAGGAATGCAGTTTTCACCTGTTGTAATTGTCTAATAAAGCCCTGCACAATGAATTCTTTGTCATCTTCCAAGAAGAGGTCAGTTGTAAGAGTCAGTGATTACATGAGCCCTTTATAGGAATAGAAAGACCTGTATAATTGGTGTGATACTACAAATAAAATCTCCCCAAAGTTGCACAAGATGTCTATGATTTTCTAATCCCTCACGTCCGAGTTTCCCAGACATGACATTCTTTATTTACCCTGCACTTAGGTTTATTTCCTGAATGGGCGAGGGAACGAGATTTATACTGGCCCCTCTATAATTAGTGGAATAAGGTGGGGAAACCTAGGAATCAGTGAATCCTTATGAAGTTGCCTTTCCTGAATTTTCTATGTTCTTCTGCAGGTTAAAATTGAAAGGTTAGATGGACACCATATAGGGGTCAAGAGCATAGGCTTTATGGATGGACAACCTGCATTCCAATCATACTCCTACAACAATTGCAGAGGTGTGACCTTTGAGCCTAATTTCCTTATAGGTAAATTGGTGATAGAATGAGGCTAAATGGGATTCTGTAGTAATTTATTCATTCAACAAGTACTTATGAAACACTTCCAAGTACCAAGCACAATGTGTCTGCAGCTATTGGGGACAGGGTGCTATGTCTTGCTTTCATGGAGCCCATCACGGTTAATCCAGGAAAACATTTAGCATACGGTGCTTGGCACACAGTAAGCACGCCATAAATTTGCTATTATCATCATAATTACTGTAATAAAAGTATGCCCGGTCACATTTCCACACTTCCTACTGAAGATATTCCATGCCGTCATTTCAAAGAGCAACAGAAGGCTTATTTTAAATAATGGTATGAAACACTCCAGAAAAGCATATTTGGAGCTTTGACTACTCACTTTCTCAGTACAGATACTTTTGTAAACCACCAAGTCTCTGTTTTGGCCATCAAAGATGTCGGCGCGAGCTGGGTGTTTCACTTGAAGGTTACTGAGAGCCAGCTATGGGCCAAGCACTTTTGCGTTGGGGCAGTCCGGAAAGACTGCTTTTTGACTCTTTCCTGTTATTAAAATCATTTTTGTTGTCCATAACACTCAAGGAACAACTTCAAAGAAGTTACCTTGCTCCTGGGTATAAGTACTCCCAATGTTTTGATCCATGAAGAACCTATTCAATATTAGTGATCAAAAGCGCCAATGCTGACATTCAAGCAACTGGAATTTTAATACCATTAAGCCTTCTACAATAGAACTGAGTTCATTTGTTGACCAAAGTCATTTAAAGTGAGAATGACATTGCCTGGCAGGTTCCCTTGGAACTGGGTTGCCAATGATTGTGACATGAATAAGGAGTCTCTGGCAAATGGGTGCCAAAGAACTGAAGGGAGGTGGGTTCATGTAGCTGGACAGGAGAGCTGTACACCTGCTGGAGTTCTACCTGGCATAAGCCAATTACACTTGTTTCCACTTTCTCAGGCAATAAATTTGCGTGGTGAGTAATGGTGCACACCTACCAATTTAGAAAATTAGAGTTTCCGTTCCAGGGAACTGGCTCCAAAGGGTATGTGGAGAGCTGGAGGCTCTTTGAATAATCCAAAGTCTCCACAAAGTAATTCCTTAGACTTTGTCTCACTGGCATTGGGAATGATTTGCAGAGAATACAGAACATTTAAATATAGACACTCTAGTCTGCAAGACTTTGATGACTGTATGAAGGTCTCTGCAGAGAACATCGTGAAACACTGTAAACTCCTACCAGAAAATAACCTGAAGAGGTCATTGTACTGTTTTGTTGAATGTGATTTATCTCCTAGACTTGGAGAAAAATGGCCGTTAAGCAAGGTCTCAGATTTGATACAACGAATGACTACATCATGAAATGTTTTTAGAAGTACTGATAACAGCAAGTACTGGTAAAAGCAAGCCCCAGTTTAGACTGAATTTCAAGTCTAAATGCAGTTCTCTGTTGATTTTTTTTCCCCGTGAAATTAGGAAGGCCTTTGTCTGTTTTCCTTTGACCCTGCTTTGTTTTCTTCTGAGAGTTTCCTAGGGATAAAATATTTGAAGGACCATCCAATTATATGAAGCTCCTTTGCAGAAGTGAAACCATGAAATGGATACAGGAAAACCTGTGCTTTGGCTTCTAATGGAGATTAGAATAGGACCCTCTCTCCACATCACCAGAATTTTTAGTTTCCAGTTCCTTAACTGGTATCTGGAAGTACAGACAAAGAAGAACAAAAGTTTCTGCCAACCTCACTTACCTAGACATTTTTTTTGCTCATACTTTTCCCCAGAATTGAGGCACAGAAGACACACAGAAAGAGAGACATAATTTTCTAGTTAAGTCAGGGTATAGTAGCAGCACCGTATTTCTCTTATTGCTCAGACTCTAGTACATCAGTCAGGATGGACCGAATTATGCTTGAAAACAAAAATCCAAATATCCCATTGGCTTAAAATATTAAGTTCATTTCTAGTTTACACTACAGTCAACTTGGCTTAGTAGGGGTGCTACTCAACTAAGTCACTGGAAGATACACTGACATATAACACATGCTTCCAATCTCTCCATGACAGAGGAGAGAGAGAACACGGAAATGTGCACATTGGCTTTTAGGTACTTCTCCTCAATGGGGACACGTATCATGTTTACTTCTATTTCATTTGCCAAGTAAGTTATATATCCAAGCCTAATTTCCAGGAGACACGGAAGTGCAATTCTCCAGTGTCCCCAGAATCACCATACCCAGGAAAATCTTAATCTACAGTAGGTCCTTTAAGAGTCTTGTCCATCACATTAGTCCCTCAATTAGGCCACCGTGTCTCTCAGCTGGGGGCAAGTTTGACCCCACTCCCCAGAAAACACTTGGTAACATCTGGAGACAGTTTTGATTGTCACATTGGGAGGAGTACGATACTGGCATCTAGTGCTCAGAGGCCAGGAATGCTTCCAAACATCTTATGGACAGGAAGGCCCCCACAGCATAGAGTTATCTGGCCCAAAATGTCAATAGTGCTGAGGCTGAGAAACCCTGCATTAGATCAGTGTTTTTTTCAAACCTAGAGGACTTAAGACACTCCATGGCCAAACAGAATTCAAGACATATAACAAAGCTACAGTAATTGAAACTGTGTGATACTGATGAAGGAACAGACAAGTAGATCAAGGGAGAAGAAAAGAGATTGAATGTGGCAAATGACAGAAGTGACAATACCAAACAGTGGAGAATAATGCTAGGGTAATTGCCTATCTGTATGGAAAAAAATTAAGGGTTATCTTTTCTTCATGTCATATGCAAAGATAAATTCCAGATGGGTTAAACATGAAGAAGTAAAAGCAAGCCTGTCAATTTACTAGAAGAACATATAAGCATGTTTGTATGACCAAAGGGCTGAAAAAGGTCTTCTTACACAAACAAAAAGCCCCTTAAAATATGCATAATTGTGATTATATCAAAATTATATGACAAGCAAAGAACTGGGAAAAACACTTTCAAATATTTATACAGCACACATCTAAAATATATAAAGAAAAATCATCTAAAATATATAAAGAAATTTATCAAATATAAAAGCAAAAGGGGGAAAACACAAAATGAGTCTAGAGTATCTTGTAGTGTCTCAAAGATGTGCTCAGGAAGCAAATGATGATGGCTTGTCAAAGAGACAGAGGAACCAACCTAAAAGAGCTCCCAGTGGCAAAGCTGGAACAATTTGAGTAATAAAATAAATAACATAGTACTGGATTGTAACCCAAAGTATAAAATAAATATACAGGAGTCCATACTGATACAGATAAATGATGGACTAAATAAATAAGTAGAAGAGAAGAGACAAACCTTCCTTCTGAACACTTTTTGTAGATGGTACCCCCTCCCCTCCAAGGGGATGGAGCTTAACTACTCCCTCCCCAACCCTTGAATGTGGGCTGGACTTAGTGAGTTGCTTCAAAAGAGTATAATATGGAAAGGGGGAAATGATGTAACTCGACAGTAGAAAAACCTAGCAAATACTCTCTTGGTCATACACATATAATATGTAAAATCAATGAAAAAGCCTGCAAGGATCCATGTTAAAGTAAAACATGGTCATCAACTTGGTTAACACACAAGGTGGAAAATGTGACATATTGGTATCTGGAGAGAAGACAAGAGTGGTACTTTGAAAACAATATACTTTCCCATTGACAGAGGAATGGATGAAGAAGATGTGGTACATATATACAATGGAATATTACTCAGCCATAAAAAAGAATGAAGTAATGCCATTCACGGCGACATGGATGGACCTAGAGATTATCATACTAAGTGAAGTAAGTCAGCCAGAGAAAGACAAAGATCATATGATATCACTTATATGTGGAATCTAATTTTAAAAATGATACAAAGGAACTTATTTACAAAACAGAAACAGACTTAACAGATATTGAAAACAAACTTATGGTTACCGAAGGGGAAACATGGGAGAGAGGGATAAATCAAGAGCTTGGGGTTAACATACACACACTACTATATACAAATTACTATATATAAGATAGATAACCAATAAGGACCTACTGTACAGCACAGGGAACTCTATTCAATATTCTGTGATAACCTATAAGAGGAAAGAATCTAAAAAAGAATGAGTATGAGTATATGTATATGTATATATATATGTATAACTGAATCACTTTGCTGTACACCTGAAACTAACACAACATTGTAAATCAACTATATTCCAATAAAAAAAAAAAGTTAAAAAGAAAACAACATACTTTCTTTCCTTATATAATTAAAAAGCAATTTAAAATTAATAAGCATTTTGGGTGTTTGTTAAAGATAATCAGTTCTCTGACCCTTACTCTCAGAAATCCAGTAGGTCTGGATTGGAGCCCAGAAATAAGAATTTTTAACAAATGCTCCAGATGATTCTGTTGTGGAGGGCACAACAGACACTGCATTTGAGAAACCAGAAGGGAATAAGTAAGTTTTCAAGTTGTATTCCATATATTATTTACAACTCTGAGCTGGACAGGATTAATCTCATATATTCCCACAACCAACATTAGGATTTGAAGGGGACCAAGTTCTGATTCAAATGAGACATAAAACAAAAGGTTAAGGCAAATAGGAGATAACAATATCATCTTTATTACACATTGGACGATATGGCTTACATCTGTGGAAGGTGACCTTTGTAATATTAAATTACAGACTTAAACAGACTCACCTACCCATCATACTGGGCAGCTCTCTGCTTTTACCTCATGGCAAAGAACATGTGCTGTCTTCAGCCAGCTTCACCTACATGACTAAGAGAAAAGAGCTACCCAGTAGATTCTTCTTGAAAATGTCAAAGAGAATTCATCCCTCCTCCCACGAGGAGCAGTGAGTGAGGGGCTGTCGAGCGGCCAAGAGTGTAATCCTAGTGGAGCCCTTTCTACATGAAAACAAACATACTGGACTAGGGAATGACTGAACCCCTAACAATACAGGATGATGTGAAAAAAAACAATGGTGTTATTCAAAGAAGCTGCTCCCTTAGAGGCAGTTATATCATTCAAAGGCATTAGTACTTCAAATTGATGCTTCAATTTTTAATTCCATTTTCTCCATAGGTTATTAACATTGAATTCACACATTTTATATATGAGAGATTAATGAAACAATGGTCCTGAAATTTTCACTTGTTCTTGTATCTATGACCTTCTATGGTCCTCACCCAAACTTGCTTTGGGCTTAACCACAAATATTTTGGTCAGTGCAATTTGAAAAAGTCCTTTCTCATACTCGGTTTTGGAACCCCTGCCAGTGCCACTATATGGGTAGGCCTGGGCTAGCCTATGGGATGATCAGAATCAGAGAGCCAAGATACCCCACTGTTCCAGCTGACACACTGCACCATAACCACCAGACCTGTGAGCAAGTTTATCTGACACCAGTCAGCCCCAGACAACCTGCCAAATGACCAAATGACTGCAGACACATGAGGGAACCCAGATGAGGTCAGGAGACTGGCCTGAACCAGAAAAAGGCCCACCCAGCAGTACTGCCAATAATAAAATGGCTAAGCCACTGAGTTTTTGGAGTGGCTCTGTAGCAAAAGCCGTATGATATTCCATATACCATGAAGTATATAACCAAATAATATCCTACAAGTGTTTCATGAACTTTATGAGATAAAAGTAGATAAAATTCAAAGCTCAATCATTTTAAATCTGTAGGGTTTGGTTTTTGTAATGTCCTCTTGACACACATACACAAACTATCTAAACATTCTTTAGTTGAATTCAATGTTGACATGAGACCTCAATGTGACTAGGTCAATGGCTGTGCAGTCAACTCGTATAGGCACTTTTGTTCTCAGGACCATGCTCTTGGACAATACTGAGAAACCTGCCGAGTTCCAGTATGCCCCGAGTGATGGTTTTAAGCATTCAGTATCAAATGTGGTAATAGCAAACGTGCTTTTATCAGGTACTGGTTTGAACTGTGTATTGGTGAGAACTGTTCGAATATTCACATACAACAAATTGTTCTCATCAGTTTGCATTTGAAACAGGTAAATGTGATTTGTTTCCTCTATGGATTTGGTACAACTTTGCTGCCTGTAAACAACAGAATGTTATTTAACATCTCAGAATTCCCCATGAAAGGGGGTCATCAAAATGGAACAGTCATCTGAAACAGATCTGTAAAAAGTGAGTTCAGATACTGTCTGCCAGGAATAACCATCCACTGTCTTCCAATTCATAGGTAGCTGAAGACCAAAACCTGTCCCCTATTCCATCCTACTGGAAGCTCAGTGACTTCCCAAACATGGTGCTGGGGCACCAAGAATTCAACACCACCACCAGTCCTGTCATCCTCTCCTTGGTTCTTCTCCCCGATTTATTCAAGCTACTTTGGAGATCTTTGGCTGAACACCATAAAGCTTGGCTAATACATACCCTTGGTTGCAATCAAAGTTATTTTTTAAAAATTTGCTATGTGGAAAAATATCCAGAAGGATAAAGTCGATGCATTTGAAATCCTTCATTAGTTTTAAGTTTTAGTGTACCTCGTAAAAAAATCTTCAAAGCTAAAGGGGAATAAATACCTTTGCCAAAATCAGTCTTATGAAATGATGCATTTTGGTACATGCTGAAGAGTCACCAACAAGAACTATAACAACAAACACCTTAAACATCTGCACCTATTTAAAGCCAATATTTTTGGCACTGGCGTGAATGTAATTCTCTCTACAGATATTGGTATTGCTTAAAAATTAAGGGCCGTGGCATCCATTTTGTTTACTTGTAGCAGCATGATTGTCATTAAAGGAATACATTAGATTCTTTTAAATTTACATTCCAGCGAGCAAAGCAAACTCAAACCAGAAGATGCTTATTATGCACAAATGTAAGCATACATGCTCACACCAGGAAATGAAACTTGAATATGTTGGAACCATTGCAAAATGCTAATTATGACTATTATACCACTTTATGTGAAATCCTGGCTTAAGGGGTGATAGAGCTTTAAAGTGTTTCTTTGTGGAAGGAAGCGGTTCCAAATATTGCTGATTTGTCCTCTCTGCCTACCTTCTGAGACGGGGGAATCATTTAGTTTGTAACTAGAAAAATTAGATATTCTTCCTCAATTCTATTTATTGTTGGTTTAAATTGCTGCGAGATCTTTCAAATTAGAATGCAGTGGTTACCTCTGTCATAGAGGTGGGGGTGGGTGGCAGGACAGATCACTGCAAAAGTACACAAGAGAGCTTTCTGCAGTGAAGGGAAGTTTTCTATATTTTAATTGGGGCAGTTTCACGGGTGTGTGCATTTGCCAAACCCACCAAACTGTACACTTAAAATCTGTACATTGTATGCTCAAAAGAGAAAGCAATAAAGATGAAGGGCCAAATCAAGTAGGGCATTACAGGCTATGGTAAAGGATTTCGATTTCACTGTGTGTGAGATGCAAATTCATTACAGGTTTTGCAGCGAGGACGAGACGTGATCTCACTTACGTTTTAAGAGGTGGACTCCGTCTGTGATGTGGCTGATGTACTGGAACAGGGCAAAACTTGAAGCCAGGAGACCATCCGGGAGCTATGGCAGGAGTCCAGGAATGACCCACGGTTGGCTTAGTGGAGGTAGTCGCAGTGGCGTGGTGAGAAGTGGTGGTGCTTCTGCTCCAGACCTTGTGCTGCGTTGCTCAGCTCTCCCTGCCCACCACGGAAAGCATTTATACTCCAGCTGCTGGGAAGGTCTGATTGCCAGCAGCCAGCTGTTAACCATCTTTGGGAATGGTATCTTCTAAAAAGAGCCACCTGCTCCTTTCCCCGGGCAGTGATAGGTTGATGCATGGGTAATAAGGACCTGGCTCTCTTGACCCAATGCAGGACAACTTTGAAGGGCTGTTCCAGTCTGAGAGTTCCCTGCAGGGTTGGGAACTTCTCTCTTTGCTCATCCTGTTTCTGTTTCTTTCCCCACATAAGTGTTGATCCTAGAAGCACTTTCTAATAAATGCTCATCTCTGTCTCAATCTGCCTTGTGGAGAGCCCAATCTCTGATGCTTTGCAGTGGAAGTTGATTTCTTTTTTCATTTGTCTAAAATTGAAAGGTGTATTTCAGGAATGTCATCAGCTCATCCAGTGATACATGGTGGATCGTGATGGTCTGGAAATATCAGACAAAGATGAGTCTCCTCCAGCCACTGCTCTTAACTGGCCGTGGGACGCAGTCCTTCAACTTCTCTGGTTCTTAGCTCCATTTTCTATAAAATAAGAAGGAATTTAATCAAAGGAGATATTATGGAAAAATGTTTTTACAACTCTATGATGAAATTTATTAGAAATATTGAAAGTAACTGAAAACCAGCTTAGCATTTTTTTTTTCTTTTTGCGGTATGCGGACCTCTCACTGCTGTGGCCTCTCCTGTCGCAGAGCACAGGCTCCGGACGCGCAGGCCCAGCAGCCATGGCCCACGGGCCCAGCCCCTCCGCGGCATGCGGGATCCTCCCGGACCGGGGCACGAACCCGCGTCCCCTGCCATCGGCAGGCGGACTCCCAACCACTGTGCCACCAGGGAAGCCCCCAGCTTAGCATTTTGTTAATGGTACTAGGATCTTATGTTACCTTGATCCACTCCCTGGTTATTAGCTGTTTCTCCATGTTTATCTCTAAAAGTTACACAGGAGACATGAAAGAAGATGATACTAAACCTAGCCAATTCTGCAAATTGTTTGCAAATCTGGTAAGACTTAATTGGAGAGTATTGTTGTGATTAATGACTAAACTAACTCAATTTCATGTTTTTTAAAAACTTTTTTTTATTCTTTTTGTTTTGAGTATTCCGCCCCTGCCCAAGTGATTCTTAGTGTTTCCAAGTCACTGCCTGGCTTGATTTAGCTCTCCTACGTCTTGATCTTCTCCCATGCTATTTGTTTAAGACAAGCCTGTTTTAGCCTCAAGACCTTTACACGTGTTCCCTCTGCCTGAAACACGCTTAACTCTTAGCACAGTTAACTCCCATTTATCTTTTGGGTCTCAGCTGAAAAGTTACATCTGAAAAGGAATTTTTTTCCTCATCACCAGTAATGCCTGGTAATTTCTACCTACTTGGAACATCTCCAAAGGCTTATCCCATACTGGGGGAGACTTCTAGGAATTACATGTAACTCTACATGTGAATGAGAGTGACATTGAACCCAACTCTATTTTAAAAAACAAGTAAATTATTTGGAAAATTATTTTTAGTTACTATCAGCAACAAATTATTTGTAATACACTTCAAAACAAATTAACATATACCAGTGAGTCATTATATACAAAACACAATTTTGGATCTTTGCTTAGAACTCCTTACAGTATTAGTAAGGAAAAAGATTGAATCATACAAATCCTGACTTTATAAGTTTAACTATCCTTTGAAGACTTTTTCACCTTGGGCAGGGCGGGGGGAAGGAAGCAATGATTACAAGTTCACTCATCCTTGATGTGAAAGAAAGAAATATTTACATGACTCTCTACAGCCATTTTCGGTGGTAGATTTAAGCTATCTGGGTGAAAATTCCTTGACACTCCTCTCCTTGAGAAGTAGGGTCTGTCCTCTGCACTTGAATTTGGGCATTCTGACTGCTGTGACCAATAGAACAGGACAGAAGTGACTGTGCCAGTTTCCAGTCTTAGGCCTTGAGAAGCAGGCAGTTTCACCTTTCTGTACAGATACCTTGAGCCTGCCATACTGCAAAGGTTATGTTGAGATATTCCAGTCCTGGCTGAGCCCAGGTTTCCAGTCCTTTCCTCCAAGGAGGCAGACATGGAATGAAGCCATCCTGGACTCACGAGACCAGCCCATCCCAACCTGAATACCACCAGTAACCACCACTGATACAATGGGGAACAAAGGAATCATCCAGCAGAGCCCACCCAAATTCCTGACCTGCACAATTGTGGGATATGATAAAGTGGTTGTGGCTTTCAGTTGCTAAGGCTGAGGTAGTTTGTTACACAGAAATTGATAACCTAAGCATGCTTCTTCTGTTTTGTTTCCCCTTTTCTCACGGTTTTAATTTATCTTGTTCCCATACCACTAAACAAACCAAATGTCTTTTCTTTGTTCCCAGAGTCCTCTTATTATACAAACAGTCCAAGAGAAGTTTAATTGACAACGAGACCATCCATCATTTATCGGTAAGGTATAATGTTTTAACAAACCACATGCTTCTATAGGATGATGGATAGGATTTATAGTAAGCAGGACCCTGTTTTAGAGGAGCATTCACTTTGAATGTAACTGCCTGCACCTTGCTCTTTTTTTCTTGCTAATACTGAACTAAATTTAACCTTCTTAAAGATGCATGGTGCTCATTATATACAATGATAATGATTTTTGGTGCCACATATCTGCAATAGTTGACGTGGGACATGAGATAGATTGCTTAACTGGTCCCTCTCTGATGCACACACCCTCCTTTCCCCTCCATCCATCCCTCCTTGCCCTCACATTTTGTCATGATAATCAAGGGATTCTCAAAATGTGGCTCACAATCTACTTGCACCAAAATCACCTGTAAAGCTTGTAAAAATGCACATTCCCTGGCCCTATAAAACTTATGAACTAAAATTCTGCGGAGGACAGCCCAGTAATCTATATTTAAAACAAGCTCCCAGGTGATCATATTGCTTGAATTACTATCTTTGGGAGCATTTTGTTGGCTTTTTTTTTCTTTGAATTTTTGATTTTTTTTAATACAGCAGTTTCTTATTAGTTGTCCATTTTATACATATTAGTGTATATATGTCAATCCCAATCTCCCAATTCATCCCACCACCTCCACCCGCTCCCGTCACTTCCACCCCTTGGTGTCCATACGTTTGTTCTCTACATCTGCGTCTCTATTTCTGCCCTGCAAAACGGTTCATCTGTACCATTTTTCTAGGTTCCACATATATGCGTTAATATACGATATTTGTTTTTCTCTTTCTGACTTACTTCACTCTGTATGACAGTCTCTAGATCCATCCATGTCTCTACAAATGAACCAATTTCATTCCTTTTTATAGCTAAGTAATATTATATTGTATATATGAACCACATCTTCTTTATCCATTCTTCTGTTGATGGGCATTTAGGTTGCTCCCATGACCTGGCTATTGTAAATAGTGCTGCAATGAACATTAGGGTGCATGTGTCTTTTTGAGTTATGGTTTTCTCTGGGTATATACCCAGTAGTGGGATTGCTGGGTCATATGGTAATTCTATTTTTAGTTTTTTAAGGAACCTCCATACTGTTCTCCATAGTGGCTGTACCAATTTACACTCCTACCAACAGTGCAAGAGGGTTCCCTTTTCTCCACACCCTCTCCAGCATTTGTTGTTGGTAGATTTTCTGATGATGCCCATTCTAACTGGTGTGAGGTGACACCTCATTGTAGTTTTGATTTGCATTTCTCTAATAATTAGTGACGTTGAGCAGCTTTTCATGTGCTTCTTGGCCATCTGTATGTCTTCTTTGGAGAAATGTCTATTTAGGTCTTCTGCCCATTTTTTGACTGAGTTGTTGGTTTTTATTAATACTGAGCTGCATGAGCTGATTATATATTTTGGAGATTAATCCTCTGTCCATTAAATTGTTTGCACATTCTGAGGGTTGTCTTTTTGTCTTGTTTGTAGTTTCCTTTGCTTTGTGAAAGCTTTTAAGTTTCATTAAGTCCCATTTGTTTATTTTTGTTTTTATTTCCATTACTCTAGGAGGTGGATCTAAAAAGATCCTGCTGTGACTTATGTCAAAGAGTGTTCTTGCCACGTTTTCCTCTAAGAGTTTTATAGTGTCGGGTCTTACATTTAGGTTTCTAATCCATTTTGAGTTTATTTTTGTGTACGGTGTTAGGGAGTGTTCTAATTTCATTCTTTTACATGTACCTGTCCAGTTTTCCCAGCACCACTTATTAAAGAGACTGTCTTTCTCCATTGTATATCCTTGCCTCTTTTGTCATAGATCAGTTGACCATAGGTGCGTAGGTTTATCTCTGGGCTTTCTATCCTGTTCCACTGATCTATATTTCTGCTTTTGTGCCAGTACCATACTGTCTTGATTACTATAGCTTTCTAGTATAGTCTGAAGTCAGGGAGTCTGATTCCTCCAGCTCCGTATTTTTCCCTCAAGACTGCTTTGGCTATTTGGGGTATTTGTGTCTCCATACAAATTTTAAGATTTTTTGTTCTAGTTCTGTGAAAAATGCCAGTGGTAATATGATAGAGATTGCACTGAATCTGTAGATTGCTTTGGGTAGTATAGTCATTTTTTCAATATTGAGTCTTCCAATCCAAGAACATGGTATATCTCTCCATCTGTTTGTGTCTTCTTTGATTTCTTTCATCAGTGTCTTATAGTTTTCTGAGTACAGGTCCTTTACCTCCTTAGGTAGGTTTATTCCTAGGTACTTTATTGTTGTTTGCAGTGGTGAATGGGATTGTTTCCTTTTGATCTTTTTGATCTTTCGTTGTTAGTGTATAGGAATGCAAGAGATTTCTGTGCATTAATTTTGTATCCTGCAACTTTACCAAATTCATTGATTAGCTCTAGTAGTTTTGTGGTGGCATTTTTAGGATTCTCTATGTATAGTATCATGTCATCTGCAAACAGTGACAGTTTTACTTCTTCTTTTCCAATTTGGATTCCTTTTATTTCTTTTTCTTCTCTGAATGCCATGGCTAGGACTTCCAAAACCATGTCAAATAATGGTAGTGGGAATGGACATCCTTGTTTTGTTCCTGATCTTAGAGGAAATGCTTTCAGTTTCTCACCATTGAGAATGATGTTTGCTGTGGGTTTGTCATATATGGCCTTCATTATGTTGAGGTAGGTTCCCTCTATGCCCACTTTCTGGAGAGTTTTTATCATAAATGGGTGTTGAATTTTGTCAAAAGCTTTTTCTGCATCTATTGAGATGATCATATGGTTTTTATTCTTCAATTTGTTAACATGGTGTATCATATTGATTGATTTGCATATATTGAAGAATCCTTGCATCCCTGGGATAAATCCCACTTGATCATGGTGTATGATCCTTTTAATGTGTTGTTGGATTCTGTTTGTTAGTATTTTGTTGAGGATTTCTGCATTTATATTCATCAGTGATACTGTTCTGTAGTTTTCTTTTTTTTGTAGTATCTTTGTCTGGTTTTGGTATCAGGGTGATGGAGGCCTTGTAGAATGAGTTTGGGTGTCTTCCTTCCTCTGCAATTTTTTGGAAGAGTTTTAGAAGGATGGGTGTTAGCTCTTCTGTAAACGTTTCATAAAATTTACCTGTGAAGCCATCTGATCCTTAACTTCTGTTTGTTGGAAGAATTTTAATCACAGTTTCAATTTCTGTGCTTGTGGCTGGTCTGTTCATATTTTCTACTTCTTCCTGGTTCAGTCTTGGAAGGTTATACCTTTCTAAGAATTTGTCCATTTCTTCCAGGTTGTCCATTTTATTGGCATTGAGTTGTTTGTAGTAATCTCTTATGATGCTTTGTATTTCTGCAGTGTCTGTTGTAACTTCTCCTTTTTCATTTCTACTTTTATTGATTTGAGTCCTCTCCCTCTTTCTCTTGATGAGCCTGGCTAAAGGTTTATGAATTTTGTTTATCTTCTCAAAGAACCAGATTTTAGTTTTATTGATCTTTGCTATTGTTTTCTTCATTTCTGTTTCATTTATTTCTGCTCTGATCTTTATGATTTCTTTCCTTTTACTAATTATGGGTTTTGTTTGTTCTTCTTTTTCTAGTTCATTTAAGTGTAAGGTTAGATTGTTTATTTGACATTTTTCTTGTTTCTTGAGGTAGGCTTGTATTGCTACAAACTTCCCTCTTAGAACTGCTTTTGCTGCACTCCATAGGTTTTGGATCGTCGTGTTTTCATTTTCATTTGTCTCTAGGTATTTTTTGATTTCATCTTTGATTTCTTCTGTTATCTCTTGGTTATTTAGTAATGTATGGTTTAGCCTCTGTAAGTTTGTGTTTTTTACAGTTTTTTTCTTGTAATTGATTTCTAATTTCATAGCGATGTGGTTGGATAATATGCTTGATATGCTTTCAATTTTCTTAAATGTACTGAGGATTGACTTGTGACCCAAGATGTGATCTATCCTGGACAATGTTCTGTGTGCACTTGAAAAGGATCTGCTGTGTAATCTGCTGTTTTCGGATGGAACATCCTATAAATATCAACTAAATCTATCTGGTCTATTGTGTTATTTAACGCTTGTGTTTCCGTATTAATTTTTTGTTTGGATGATCTGTCCATTGGTGTAAGTTATGTAACACTTGGTGTAATACTATTATTGGTGTTACTGTCAATTTCCTCTTTTATTGCTGTTAGCAGTTGCCTTATGTATTGACATGCTCCTATGTTGGGTGCATATATATTTATAACTGTTATATCTTCTTCTTGGATTGATCCTCATTATGTACTGTCTTTCCCTGTCTCTTGTAACACTCTTTATTTTAAAGTGTACTTTATCTGATGAGTACTGCTACTCCAGCTTTCTTTTGATTTTCCTTTGCATGGAATATCTTTTTCCATCCCCTCACTTGCAGTCTGTATGTGTCCCTAGGTCTGAAGTTGGTCTCTTGTAGACAGCATATATATGGGTCTTGTTTTCGTATCCATTCAGTGAGCCTGTGTCTTTTGGTTGGAGCATTTAATCCATTCACATTTAAGATAATTATTGATATATTTGTTCCAATTACCATTTTCTTAATTGTTATGGGTTTGTTATTGTAGGTCTTTTCCTCCTCTTGTGTTTCCTGCCCAGAGAGGTTCCTTTATCATTTGGTGTAGAGGTGGTTTGGTGGTGCTGAATTCTCTTAGCTTTTGCTTGTCTGTAAAGCTTTTGATTTCACTGTCGAATCTGAATGAGATCCTTGCCGGGTAGAGTAATCTTGGTTGTAGGTTCTTCCCTTTCATCACTTTAAATATATCATGCCACTCCCTTCTGATTTGTAGAGTTTCTGCTGAGAAATCAGCTGTTAACCTTATGAAAATTCCCTTGTATGTTATTCCTCCTTTTTCCCTTATTGCTTTCAATAATTTTTCTTTGTCTTTAATTTTTGTCAGTTTGATTACTATGTGTCTTGGCATGTTTCTCCTTGGGTTTATCCTGCCTGGGACTCTCTGAGCCTCCTGGACTTGGGTGGCTATTACCTTTCCCATGTTTGGGAAGTTTTCAACTATAATCTCTTCAAATATTTTCTCGGGTCCTTTCTCCCTCTCTTCTCCTTCTGGGAACCCTATAATGTGAATTTTGTTGTGTTTAATGTTGTCCCAGAGGTCTCTTAGGCTGTCTTCAGTTCTTTTCATTCCTTTTTCTTTATTCTGTTCTATGACAGTGAATTCCACCATTCTGTCTTCCAGGTCATTTATCCGTTGTTCTGCCTCAGTTATCCTGCTATTGATTCCTTCTAGTGTATTTTTCATTTCAGTTATTGTATTGTTCATCTCTGTTTTTGTGTCCTTTAATTCTACTAGGTGTTTGTTCTGTAATCCTTCTACATCTTTGTTAAACATTTCTTGCATCTTCTCGATCTTTGCCTCCACTCTTTTTCCAAGGTCGTGGGTCATCTTCACTACCATTATTCTGAATTCTTTTTCTGGAAGGTTGCCTATCTCCACTTCATTGAGTTGTTTTTCTGGGGTTTTATCTTGTTCCTCCATCTGGTACATAGTCCTCTGCCTTTTCATTTTGTCTATCTTTCTGTGAATGAGGTTTTCCTTCCACAGGCTGCAGAATTGTAGTTCTTCTTGCTTCTGCTGTCTGCCCTCTGGTGGATGAGGCTATCTAAGAGGCTTGTGCAAGCTTCCTGCTGGGAAGGACTGGTGATGGGTAGAGCTAGGTGTTGCTCTGGTGGGCAGAGCTCAGTAAAGCTTTAATCTGCTTGTCTGCTAATGGGTGGGGCTGGGTTCCCTCCCTTTTGGTTGTTTTGCCTGAGGTGACCCAGCACTGGAGGCTACCTGGCTCTTTGGTGAGGCTAATCATAGACTCCAGTAGGGCTCACACCAAGGAGTACTTCCCAGAACTATTGCTACCAGTGTCCTTGTCCCAGTGGTGAGCCACAGCCACCCCCTGCCTCTGCAGGAGACCCTCCAACACTATCAGGGAGGTCTGGTTCAGTCTCCTATGGGGTCACTGCTCCTTCCCCTGGGTCCTGATGTGCACACTACTTTGTGTGTTCCCTCCTAGAGTGGAGTCTCTGATTTCCCCAGTCCTGTCAAAGTCCTGCAATCAAATTCCACTAGCCTTCAAAGTCTGATTCTCTAGGAATTCCTCCTCCTATTGCCAGGCCCCCAAATTGGGAAGCCTGACGTGGGGCTCAGAACCTTCACTCCAGTGGGTGGACTTCTGTGGTATAAGTGTTATCCAGTTTGTGAGCCACCCACCCAGCAGTTATGGGATTTGATTTTATTGCGATTGTGCCCCTCCTACCGTCTCATTTCGCATCTCCTTTGTGTTTGGATGTGGGGTGTATCTTTTTTGGTGAGTTACACTGTCTTCCTGTCAATTATTGTTCAGCAGTTAGTTGTGATTCCAGTTCTTTTTCAAGAGGTAGTGAGCGCACGTCCTTCTACTCCGCCATCTTGAACCAATCTCCTCCATTTTGCTGTCTTTTGCTCTTATCCCCCTTCTCTCCCCCACCAACTCCCCACATTATGGCATTTCAGTATGATTCTTTTTAATATTGTTTAACAGCCTTAATGTGCTGTGGTTTCTAGTTTGTCTTCTTTCCCATCATTCTTGAGTTATTTTCTGAGTTCTGCCACTTTAGGTCTCCTTTGTTTCTTATTATTTGACTCACTAATCAAAGAGCTCTACATATAATCTTTAAACCTATAGGTTTCTTTTTTATATATTTGTTTTCATTTCTGTTAGAGGTTTGGAGTGTTTCTCTCTCAAAGACATTATTACTACAGCGTTTTGAAAACCCTAAAGGGGGCAAGGCTCCTCTTCTGCTCTTTCGGTAACTAACTGTAGAAACATTTTCATTATACTTAGATTACCACATTATTCTTGATTCTCATTGTTTCAGTTAGCTGGAAAAAGAGTTGCCTGACACGATTTTACCCTTCCTCTGAAGATTTTGATATTTGGATTATCCATCTTTCAGAACATACCTGTGTCTTTTTCACACAATCTGGTAAATATTATAATATTTAAGCATCACAGGGGCATTGATGTATAACTGAACCCTGGACTGGCCAATCAAGACTCACAAGGAGTGGGCTTTAGGAAACCAAAATGATGTGTCTTGGGCCACCTGAAAAAATATGCAGCAACTCAGGTTACATCTGGAATTCATTGGGTGTTTTCTCTGTCCCTTCCTCATCAGTTTTCTCACCACTCTCCTCATGAAAATTAGGCGATCTGGGTGAATTCATGCACATGCCCTGGTTTAGTTTCTCAAGGAGGAGGTATTGATCACTGCCATAGTTCAAAGCAGGGCCTTCAGAAGCAAGGTGGGAGCTGGAGTCTTTCAAAGCAGTAGAGAGAGGTGGGAGGAGTGCCGTTGGCCACTGGGATTCTTGACTCCCAGGTAATGCACAGAATGCAGTGATTTATGAAGTGCACTGTACTAAGTTACAGTAAAATTGTGTGGTACCATTTAGGGCATACTGTATTTCTCCAAACATAGTGATTTCATTTTGACCTTAACAGTTAGTCTGCAGTCTATAATATATTTACATTGCCTTTTTAAACATATACATTATTTACTGTACAGTCTGTAAAATATTTATGTGAATTTCTTAAAGATATTATACATGGTACATTATTTTTATTCACTTTTTTCCCCCTTCCTGGAACAGGCATGCAGTGAATTGGGACATTTTGAAATCAAGGAAAGTGACAGGAAAGAAGGAGACACAATGCAACAGAAAGAAGAGATGGTGCCTTTGTTCTTGTTGGTCTTGTTCTCACCTTCCTAGAGACCTGTTGGTTGAGAGAACAAGACATCCCTGGAGATGAGGACTACCTGGTATCAGGTGTTTTGGGTTCAACATGAAGGACTGAAATGGAAAGTCAATATACATCCATCCAAATTTCGAAGAAAGGAAGGACCACATGTGTGCAAACGCACATGCTCATACACACACACACACACACTTACACATATGCCCCTAAGACATAAAACAAGTCATTCATTTGGCTTGATTGCCTAGAGTATAGACTTTTTACTCTCCAACTTGGCCAAATAATTGCTATCCTCTCTTCTCACTTGGTTTAGGTCCTGAGAAGTCTCCATGAGATGAAGGAAAAATGTGAATGGGAGAACTGAGGCATTTGTTGAGAAAATGTGGGCTGATAAATACCACCACCATCCCCAAATCTTTAATAAAATCTATGTAACACTCCAAGTAAACAGAATTTGACTGAATTGTCCCAAAGATCAAGTTTCTCAAATAATTATTAAACTCTTCACATCATTTGGAATAAATACTTTGACACAGAGGCTAGGTCTATGGGTTGCCAACTATCTGGTTAAAAAGTGAAAAAGAAAAATTCGTCAACCATGAGAATGTTTTGTCTTCGTGATAGTAATTTTGTTTGAAGTTATCCAGTTAGGATCCAGACTTGGTTCATTCATTGGAATGCACAGTACCATTAGTTCTCCATATTACAGAGAAAATGGGCTCCATTTGCAGAAACTCAGGATGGAGGGGGTTGTGGTGGAACTCATTAAAAACCATTTAACACTAAGCTAAATGTCAGCATACCTTGAAAGAGGCCTATTAGTTAATGTACACAGGAAGTTATCAGCACTTATGATAAGCCAAAGAAACCAAACAGTGAAGCCCATTAGATGGTGCTTGTAAGACACTTGAGCTTTAAGAAATGTTTTAGATAAATTAGATTGGAATTGACAGAAAAAAAAAAAGCTCTTACAGGGAAGGATTTTTATTTAGACCCCTTACCTGGAGCCAAAAATCATGAGTTTTGACTGACCCTAAATGACTAATTTGTCTACAATGAATTGGTAACCTCATAGGGGACAGATAAAACAATTACATTACAACCAGAAGTTTTTTTTTTTTTTTTTTTGTCTTTTTGTGGATATAATGGATATAATAGACAAGGTCCTCACCAACACCCAAATAATGTTATTGCTTCCAAAGACCGTAATTCAAAGCCTCTCTTTCTCAGTATAGTCTGCTGGCATTACAGTGAAAAAGCAGTTCTGGTACATACTTCTGATAATCTGGCTCAATCTAAGAATAACATTTGGAACCTTCAGAGTAATATTATTTCTCTCAAAGGGGCCTGCAGAGAATGCAAGGCTGTAATCCCTGGCAAGAATATTCTATGGTGACAATTGAGAGAGGAGAACCATAAGATTTGACAGTCAGTTGAAAGGGATGTGGGTAAGGAAAATTAGTGAGTCTACCCCCAAAACAGGCCAAAGTGGATGATCACTCCACATCAGAGGAATGTCTATAGGAAGGCTCAACATTTTTATGAAAGGATAGCAATGGAGACTATATTTATATGCCATATTATGTTATCATAATACATTTTTAGATACAAAATATTAAAAATGGGTATGATTACCAGCTACCACCGATAGAGAAAAAAAATCAGTGATACATAAGCACATGTCAAATTTTAATCAATTTAGATATTTGTGAGACCTCTATTATTAACTAATTGAAAACTATGCCTTTGGGTAATTGAATAATTTGACCTCATATAAAATTTTTGGATAAAAGCCAATTAAATGCCAGAGAATATATTTGAAGCTGATAATTTTGGTTTTAGTATACTTAATCTTAAATGATTCTTTCTGCTAATAATTAGATAGTAGGACCTGTTTTGTTTAGTAAGGCCACTGCTAGTCCATAGTAACAAAAACATGTCATCGGTATCAGGAAGAATCCTAATCATTTTGCATCTCAATTAGCAGGAAGCTATTTACTTAGCTCATCTAAAAGTCAAATAAAATGATCAGGATGAGAGTTAAAGGAAGGGGAACCAAACTAAAAGTATTAAATTTGTATCTTTTTATTTTTTGTTTCAGTTTTTAGAAGACTTTCAACTAAGCTCTAGTAGCTAAATAATATAATAATAGCTGAACATATTATGAATTTCTCTTATTTGCCAAATACTGTTCTACATTGTCTCTAGGCATAAATTTATTTAATCTTCACAATATTCCTAGGAGGCAGGTACCATTGTGATCCCCATTTCACAGATACAGAAACTGAAGCTTAAAGTTTATAGCTTGCCCAATATCATATATCAAATAAATGGGAGAGTCAAGATTTGAATATAGACACACTATACTGCATCTTGGCTTAACCCAAGTACCCTGATGAAGTAGCCTTCAGACAGCCCAATATCAAACCTTTTGTACACCCAAAATAAATAACTCTTTATTCAGAAAATGCTTTTTGATGTTGATCATTTAACAGATTATAAAGGAAAATAATTACTACATGATACGGATATTGAAACATTTAGAAGAGAATGAAGGATCAAACAGAAGTGTGTGTATGGTGAGGAAGAATGTGAAGGGAGGTGTTTAGGGACAGAGGTAAGACAGACATTTTAAAAAAACACTTAAAGAAAGAAAATGCCTCCTTCTCGTCTGTTAGAATCATACACAAAGCATATTATCCTCAGAAGATAGCTCAAAAAAGGGGAAAAGTTAAGGAGCGGGGTGATTTATGCCCTGTTTAAGTCTTAACTGGCATGGCTTCTTTTCTCCCCAGGAGCCCATTAAAACAACTACAGTGAATAAGTTCAGCTGTAACATACACACACTACTATATATAAAATAGATAACTAATAAGGACTTACTGTATAGCACAGGGAACTCTCCTCGATACTCTGTAATGGCTTATATGGGAAAAGAATCTAAAAGAGGGTGGATATATGTTTACATATAACTGATTCACTTTGCTGTACAGCAGAAACTAACACAGCATTGGAAATCAACTGTACTCCAATAAAATTAAAATAATAAATAAACAAAACAAACAAACAAAACATCTACAATGACATCACTGATATCCACAGATCAACCCTTGGCATCCTGGCATTAGATGTTGAACACTTGCCTATTAGGAGAATAGTCTGTGAGTGGCTACTTCAGGAACCACATTATAATGCAGAATAACACAATATCTCTGGACCAAGTTTGGCTTGTTTCAAAATAAAGATTGTTTTGTGGAATGTTGGAGACATTACTAGATTTATTGTAAGGACAGCTGAATTTAAATTTTGGCCTTTCCACTGATTATTTATTTGATTTCTGAAAGATTCCCAAACATTTCCCTAGCTTTCCGTCCAAGGTATTTTTAAAGGTTAGAATGAATGCTTAGTTTTTATTATTGTTGCATAGTTTTAGTGTGAGCATGGCAAATTAGTGAAATGCTCACTTGCTTCCACTTATTAAATGTTAAAAAGGCAGGTCATAATCTTTTTTCTCTCATCCAAGAATGTTATTCAATAACCATACATACGATGACTGCACAGTTTCAGTTCACAAACACTTATGACCGCATTATCTGCCTTATGTATACTAAATGTTTGTGAGACATCAAAAAAGAAGAAAAAATAAATACCATACAAAAAAGCTATGCTTCATCTAATGTGTCATTATCACTTTAAAATCTCATACTTTAAGTTATAGTATGTTTAGACAAAATGTACACATAGTTAAAATCAGCAAGAGTCCAAAATTACTCTAGTCAAAGGACAGTGGATTTTAGATCTGTTGCTATAATAACTTGAAGACCAGATCACCTATTATTGGTCCCTTAAATTAAGCCTGGTTTGACTTCAAGGAACAGAAACGTTTTAGTTCTGTGCCAAGGAAAAGGGGGAGTCTATGGTGAGGCAAGCTTCCAAACACAGGAATCAAAAAATAGTTGGCTCTCCTGTAAGCTGGAGCTGGGTAGATGTAAGAAGCAGAATCAGTTCTGGGTCTCCCAAGGGTCACATAATGTCCTTACTCCATCTCTCAGGCTCTGCATGCTTTATTTCAGCTCTAGTTATCTTGATACCGTCTGTGTACTCTTTCACTAGACTGGCTTTCATTGCTTACACATGGTCCAACATGGTGACCTCAAGTTTATTTGATCTTACGGATAGGTTATTCCCATTTGCCAACTGCAGCCCTAATCCTCAACTGAGGAAGCATGTCTACTCCAGATGGGACATGCGTATCTGAATCTTTAGCGTTGGAGAAGAAGGGCATGGGCAGTTTAAATATCCATCTTTCATATTTCAATAAAAAACTTTATATTTGGAAAAGTTAAAACCTAACCAATGTCTTTATTATGGAAATTATGGAAACTAAAGCTCCATAAAATTTTCCTGGGGAATGAGAAAAAATATTAAAATTTAGAAGCACGCTTGACTGAAGTCTCTGTTTCCGTGTCTTTTGGTTCAAACTCAAGACAGAGTGAAAGTTAGTTGCCTAACTCATTCTAGGTAGCAAATGAATTGACTGGCTGGGGCAGGTTTTTCACCTCTGGTTGAGTTTACTGTGACTAGAAAAATGGATCGGGTAGAACAAACTTGAACTTCAGTAGGGGATATGGATAGTGGAGTTCCCAGAGAAGAGTATTATTATGGGTGGTTAGTTTTCCCCCCAAACCTGTTAACTATGCAGCTGCAGTGACTGAGCTTCATGAAGAGATAAACCTTGGATTCAAATTTGAAGGAAAGGGGCATAATTTAAATAAATCAAGAATTGAGAAGAGAGCATTCTGGGTAGGAAATATTTCAAAAGCAAAAGTATCCAAAATGGAGTTTATGCAATATGTTTTGAGGGTAATGGCCATGTTAACAGTTTTACGGCAGATTAGCTTTTGAGGAATGGCCTGAAGCAGTTTTGCAACCAAAATCACAGATGCAATTGTTCTCAGGACCACATTCTCCGCTGCCAATGAACATTTCTGTTGGGAAAGGATTTTTGTCTGAAAGTTACCAAGTTTGCAAAACATATTTACCATTAGGAAGGAGTAGCTGGAGCCTGCTAGAAAGGAAGAAGCTACTGCGCTTCTCATGCTCTCAGCAGATTTTCTTCCAAATGTGGTTTTCCAGCTTGAAATGGAGAATAGATGTGTACTTATCTCTAAAAGGTTGGGATTCATGTATTCAAAATTTCAAAACAATGTGCTTAGATAGGCCTTTCCTTTCTTCCTTATGTCTAAGGAAGTAACTTTTGCTGGGAACCAAGAAGGGCAAATGGAGCCCCAAAAGGTGGTTTGTGTGTGTGTGTGTAGCAGAAAAAGATAGAGATGGGAGGAAGGAGGGAGGCTATGGAGGGCAATAAAGACTAGCTTTTCTTTATAATTTTACCTCCCAGGGCCATTCCATGTAACCTCTTCCTAATGTATCTTAGACGCAGGATGAGGAAAGACGGGGTGAGGGGCTCCTGGATTCTAGGGAGTAGAAAGGAAATTATTAATTTCAGTAAAGTGGGACGGTTCAGGAAACCACTGAGTTCCTCTTGTAGGGGAAGAGAATACTCTGTGGAATTTTCTTTTTTTTTTTTTTTTCCAATACTGACATCCACCTCTGATATGTACATGCTATGCTACGGTAGGTACCCAGATAGGATTATGTGCAGCATTTTTATGGTTCTCATTCATTTCTCCTGTTCAATGGAGATACGGACGATCTTTAGCCAATATGAATTTGTGACGAGGCTTGATTTTTCTCTGCCCGGGCCTGCTGAGACAGCTCCTGGTATGCCGATTTTAACTTCTCTCTCGGTCCGTCTTCCTGGCCCTGTTGTCAGTTTATTTTGCCTTTGGGCTGAACGGGGCCTCTCCCTTCCTGTGAGTGCTTTGTCACTGCTCAGTCAGCAAGTTATCGCCTCCTCTGTCTCTGCAGTTTCTCCTCTGGTCTTGCTTTCAAGTACGCAGGGCTGTCCAGGAGTGTCCCATCTGCCCTCTAGGATCATCTATTCCTTATTCCAAAGGCTTGAGGAAGAGTTCTGTTTTGTTTTTTAAATTTTTCATGAGGTTGTGGCCAATCAGGCTTTCAGAGGACTCTGGGAGGCAGAAGTTCCCAGGGCTCACACAGGCCAGAAGTTAATGCCTTGGTGAAAGCTGTTACTTTGTTTTAAGAACCAGCCTGAGTCTGTTATTGCTGGGGACCCCAGAGGCTAATCACTCAGAGGGAGTTTGATCCTGTCCTGTCTGAGAGGGAACACTGCAGCGCCTTTGTCTCCTCGCTGCCCGCCCTTCCAAAACAGCCCTGCCCTCCTGCCTGGGCCTTCCTAACATCCCCGGCTCACCCTCCCTGGGGCCGAGCAAAACCGTCACACCAGAACTCCCAGAGGTGGAAGGGCTAGGGGACTTGCGATTGTCAAGTCCATTTATCAGGTGGATAAATAATATCCACAAAGCACAATGATATCAGGTGTTGACCTCAGTTTCGTTTTCTATTTTCATGAAAGTCCTGCTGTCTATGATTTTTAAAACATTTTTTTATTCCTCTATTGTGAAATACAGTATGCACTGAGAAAAAGTACATAAAACATATTGGTTCAGGTTACTGAAATATTATAAAGCTACATACCTACCAGTTTATTATTTGAAATGCTCCCTTATTCATGCTGGAAAAAAAAAAAGTCCTCTAAAACTTGGTCCCTTTGGACTTATGAAAAATAATGAGGAATGTGTAAGTGAAAATATGGACTTGGTTTTTAATATCTCAACAGTGCAATTGTTATTTTATGTTCATATATTCTGCTGAGCAATCGACTCAATTATTTGCCTGTAAAGCAACCACTTCATGGTTATCTGAGAGGAATTTTTTATTCTAGGCCACCTCCCCTTATTAAATGGCTGTACTTTAGCACTATTTTTCATCTTCTGCAAGGCTTAACCCAAGAAAAGCAAATTGATCTGCCTATCAGGGTAGGCAAAACACAGTCCTTTGTACTTAAAAAGGAAACGACAGCAAAATTTAATCACTCTTCTCATTCCCATGAATAATTCTACATAGCTCACTAAAGTGAAATCTTTTCATATTGATAAATATTTAATGTGTGCCTACTATGTGCTAGGCATTGTTCTAGATGTCTGAGCTCTATGAGTGAAGAAACAAAGATCCTTGCTCTTATGAAGCTTACATGATAGCAGTCAAGAAAAAGGCTGTAACAATAAACATAGTATTTAGGTTAACTCATACAATACGAAAGAAGGTGATGAATGCTGTTAAAATAAGGAAAACACAGAAGAGGGTCACAGAATTGGGACACAGGGTGGGGGTGGGAGGGCAGAGTGTTGTATTTAAGTAGGGCTGTCAGCACTAGTCTCTTTGAAAAGGTAAGATGTGATCAAAGTCTTGAAGAAGGTGAGGGAGTTAGCCATCCAGATCTCTGGGGCAGGACATTCCAGAATGGTAGAGGGAACTGCTGAGGAAAGGCCATTATGATGGTACCATATTAAGTATGTCTGAGAAAGAGCAAGAAGGCCAGAGCAGAGTGGCTGGAGCAGAGGGAATGAGGAATGGAGGAGTTGGAGGTAAGGACAGAGATCTGGGAGCAATTCATGCAGGGCCCCGTGGGTCACTGTTAGGCTTCTGGCTTTCACTTTTGGAAAATGGTGAGTGAGCCCTTGCAAGATTTTCAGCAAAGGAAGGCAAGATCTGATTCACTTTTTAAATGGGTGTGCCAGTTAATAAGCTATTAACTCTCAACTCCAAACTCACCCTTCTTGTATTTGGCTTTGTGATACTGGGGCTGGGAAACTATGAACCACCTTTCTGCTTTTTCCCCCTGTTAGACTCTGGGGTCTGCCAGAGCAGAAGGGAAAGAAGGGACTCGTTCCTTCCTATTGGCTTCCTGTGGCTTCCTGTCTGCTTCCTGTTTGCAGCAATGCTTCTGCAACCCAGCAGTCTCTTCCCTTAGAGCAGTTTGTAGCTTTTCTAGCGCTCACAGAACTAGCCTTCTCACACTCTCTCAGAGGAACCTGCTGGTCAGGGCCTCTCCTTAGAGGCCTGAGCTACTAAGTGTTAATAGTTCCAACCTCTCTCCTCTGTTCCCCCGCCACGGTTGCTGCTTCCTGCCCTTTCTACGTCCATTATACCACTTTTTGCTTTTTCAGTTACTCAGTTAACAACTTTATATCCAGTTAACAACTGTTTATATTATACTCTCTTTGTTAACTGGTGTGATTCCCGGTTTTTCCTAGATTGGGCAAGTAGAAGAATAGATTTTCCATCAGCCAAAGTGAGGAAAGTTGTAAGTAGAGCAGATTTAAGGGAAAATATCAAAAATCCAGCTTTGGACATGTTACTTAGACAAACAGAGATGTCATCTAGGCAGTTGGATATTAGCACAGAGCTGATTTTCATTCTTTTCTCTGTGGCCCCTGGGCCATGAGAACAACTTTCGCTAGACTAGAAATATTATTGAATGACTTATGTTCTTTTAGTTAAATTAATTTCAAGGATTTAAATCATTCAATTAAGAACACAGATGTTGGAATTAGAACTAGATTTGAATCTAGTTCAAATCTAGATTGCATAAGATATGTGACTTCTCTAAGTCTCAATGTCATCAACTATAAAAATAAGGGTAATAATACCAAAGCTTAACAGTAATTGAAAAGTGGAAATTAAAAGATAAACTGGCGAGTACATAGTAAACTTTGAGGGTAAAATGTCCTCCTCAGTTTCCTTCTCTTCAAAGTGGGATAATATCTATTTTATAGGCTTCTTTTGAGACCTAGATCAGAAGAAACCATGTAAATCACTGGCCAGAGAGCACTCTACACAACATGCCCTCAAAAAATCTGAGTTTCCCTCTTGGCGTACTACCTCATCTTATCCTCCTAACACCTCTCTCATTTACAAATTTAACAGCATTTTTCAAAATCCATTCTGTAAAGCATTAATTCCAGAGGACGGTAATAGGGTTAATACAATAAAATAAAGTCACAAACATGTATTTGAATATGAGTAACCAGTACGTTCAACTGTGTAGATTACAATCCATATAAAACTGTATTTTTATTCCTCACCCACCCTCTATACTTTATGTAGTGAGAGTAATCCTTTTTTGGCTGTGGACTAGCTACTTTGACAGGCTGATAACTTGTCTGCTCATTCTTAGTAACAGGCAGTGTCACAGTCATTTTAAGTCAAAAGCAGATCCCAATTTAGGTATTAGAGTGTCCAGGTCTGAAAAGATGGCAGCTGGCTGTACATCATGCTTGGTCTGTAGCTACAGGCATCTCTGCCCGCCTGATCCTTTACCTTTCTTGCTCGTTATCCTCCATCCCCATTTGGCAAAACGATCTTGAAAGGTCCCAGAAAATGACAGCATATTTTCCAAGGTATTACTCTGCCTTCCAAAATTAAATCAGAGGCACAAATTTAATAAATGTCTATGATTAAATCCAACTAAGTCTCTCTTCTTTACCAGAATCTGGATACCTGGAATCTCTACTACCAGGGAGCACTGTCTTAGGTATCAATGAGGTTTAAGTTGTTTCCAGGTAGAAATGTTTTTGAGAGAGTATAGCATTCTGCTTAGGGATATAAACCCAGTACCCAAATCCTAGCTCTACTTTTTGCCGACTGTGACTTTGAACAGGTTACTTAATCTCTCTGAGGCTGTTTTTCAATTCTAAAATGGTAATACTAATAGAGTTGTATGAGGATTAAAAGAGTTGACGCATGTAAAACAGGCAAACAGTTAGCTGTTAATATTAGACAATGTACAATTCAGTTAGAAGGGAAAAAGTAGTCCAAAAGCTAGTGTTAAGCTGCATGTCACTGCTGAAATGTGAAACGAGAGTTGAAAAAATAATAGTATGGGTCACAGAAGTCAAGAGAGATATTACAGAAGAGGAAAGAATGGATCTGAGCCTTAGATAATGGAGAGGAAATTTGTGCTACTTCTGCTTTTATTACTTGGTTGTTGTTTTTGGAATGAAGACAAGGAAAGTCAGAGATTATGGCAGTATAAGAAGGGGAAATATTGAGAAAGACAGTAAATTTCTGTTTCTACTTTTGTGGAGGTCCATGTTATCTTCTGATGGAAAACTGGCTTTAGTCTACAGCTGCGGGGGGTGTGATGTTATCTTCTCATGATAGTTCTTTAGATTTTTTGTTCATTGTCCTAAGTTAAATTTTTGATCTTTTTTTACAAAGAAGGTAAGCATAACTTCCCTTTCTTTAGCTAGCATTTATATCCCGAGCATTATTATATAATGTAGCTTTTAAAATAATTTCAATTTGGATCGAGTTCGTATTTTCTTTGAGCTGTTATTCTCCAAAACCAGAACTTCAGTACCAATTGGCATATAATTTTAGAAGCTGTCATAAAATGCAAAAGAAAGAATCACGTATTTAATATGCAATATCACCCAAAGATTACTATAATTATTTCTTTTTAAAGAAAGAGATGACTAGAAACTTGGATGAGACATTTTTCAGTGCAAATGATCAATGAGATAAACAAAAGTTATTCATTGAAGAGGAACGTTGCTTATCACTCATTGGAGAAATGAGGGGAAACATTCCAGTTTTGTGGATTTACTTCTCCTGTAATTCACTGTGTTTTTAAAATGAGCAGCTTGGCAACATAGAAATTTTGACTCACATTTCTATCTATAAATCACTAGTTTGTCCCTTATGTTGACAGTTTCTGTACAAAATCAGAGGATTTCAAGGTGTTCCAGCAACAAAATGTAAGAAATTGCAGAACACATAAATTTCAAGGGTTTTCTACCTACGTCAGCAACATCACTTTAGCAAAATACAGACAGGATATTCAAGTGCCAAGATGGAACATAACATTAAATAAGGTAAAGAGCAAAACATAATTCAAAATTAGGGGTGTTCTTGGATAACCAAACTCATTATCGGGAGATGCCATTCTGGCTTAGTAAGCTGCTCTTTAGTTACCCAAGTAAAGCAAGTTAAGTTGGAAATATAAAGGAAAACGTGTCAAGTTCAAAATCAAGAAGCAGACAAAAAAGGTACTATTTTGGGCAAAGGTTAAAGCTCTCATCTGTCAACTATTAAGCAGTTTTAATGATATGGGTCACTTTGTGAATCATTAGGGAGAAAAACAAGATGAATAAACTTAGGTCCTGCCCTCAAGGATCTTATAACTTAGTACTTTTGTGTTTAGAAACATTAAAACAACTTTTTAAAAATGCAAGATTCAAATGAAGATGAAGATCATATAATAGGAAATTATGGGACCAGCAGCCTAAGCATCCCCATGATCTAAGAAGAGATATTCATCATTTTCCTCACAAATTTAACAGGAGTGTCTGTTAAGTACTTGGTGACCATTAAAAGGAGCAAGCCAACTTTTTCATGAATAGCTTATTCACACGCAGGGATCTGGACCTTTATATCGACTGTTACCATTTCTAATTATTTTTTATATGTGATACAAAAGGGGGCCAGTAAGGAAGAAAAAGAACTTTTAAAAATCAACTCTTGAAAAATGACATAGATTCATTTTTCTCTTTCATGTAGTTTAAGTGCCTCAGCTATTGCCTTTTTATTGTATTTATGTGTAATGATCAGTGAAACTGATGAATAGCAGAAATAGTAAATTTAATAGATTGTGGTTCATATTTTGCTCTTGAGCTAATGTTCCTCTAAATTAGTGAGGTTTAAATGATTATGTCTTCCTTTACAACTGCTTGAAATTCTAAAAATCCTTGTACCTAGATTAAGGACGTTGAAAGGAAATGTTGCAGGAGGAACGGGCTGAGTGTTACAAAGAGTAATATCTTAATGCATTGTTATTGCTTTATTGATTGAAATCGATCTTTTCTCTTGTTCATTTTCATAGGTGCTCTCATTGTGACAGCAATTGTGAAAACTGCAAAATATCTCCTACTCACAGATTTCTGTATTTTAGCAGAAATCTCAACTCTGGCTATAAAGTGTCTTAGACCAAATATGAATTGTTTTGGAGAGCTGGTCATAATTCTTTCCCCCCGCCCCCCAGTTATTCTTCCTAGCTTATTGAATTTCAATGCTTATGGTTGAAAACATATGTACATATATCATATGTATATATATATGATATACATACATATATACATACACACACTCTGTGATTCATATGACTAGGGATTCCTTGTTGAGAAGTTTTGAACAAACTTGTCATCTAAAAGATCACAATAATGACGAAGGACATAAAAACCACATAGTGGGCTTCAGAGCATGGGCAAGAGGGCATCTGATACAGAGAAGGTCATTCCTAGGCATTATATTCAGGTGAAAACGGACCAGTATGAGGAGGAAGGTGGAAATTTTGGTTTGTGGGCAAAAGTAACAACAGTATTTCCACAGTCATTGTTTTCCTTTTGAATCCATGCTTTTCTTCCGACTTTCTGAAAAACACCAGGGCTTTATTCGTCTGCTGGCTCTGCCTGCGGTTTGCAGAGATGTCATTGTTCTCAACCACGTCCTGTTTTCCCTGAGATGGCCTTTTAGGTTCAGTGGGACCAGAGGGTCAACTTTGTTGTCTTTTATGAGGGAGAAAAACACTGTGTAGTTCAGGAAAACCAGAATCCAACTTTCAACTGCTCCTTTCAGTTTGCAATTTTGAAAATGAACTTTATTTCCCATTAACAGTAATTGCTGTAAAAACTCCCTCCCGGGCACTAAATTGGCAGGTGGCATTTCTCAAATCTAGAAGGCGGCAGAATTATTTGTAGTCAGTAGTAGTCAGCTTTCTGTTAAATAAATCAATTCTCAATTTACCCTTCCTCAAAAAGGTGACCTGCCTTCAAAAACTATTTGGGGAAAAGAAGTTTGCCTTATTTCTGCTAGACTGGTAGACTTTCTCCCTCCTTGTGTCCTGTCTCAGCCAAGGGGCACTGTGACAGGCAGTCCTGTAGAGGATTGCTGCTATACAGGACCCAGAAAAAGTGTGTGAATATGAGGTGGGTCTCTTTGCTCTTACGGATACATCCACACTCTCTCACCACTCCACAAAATTATTTTAGACATTACAATATGAGTGATGGTATTTAACATTGTACATGACATGATCATTCTCATAGTTTGAGAACCAGAACCCAGACAGTTTAAAGCCTTTGCAATCTGTTGGCATCCTCTCCTGGGTGCATCCAAATATTGACGGGCTGCCTTCAGGTCTTGACTTCCTTATTTAGCTTAAGGAAACTCCATTCTGCCCCATCGCACACTCTTGGTCTAGCCCTCCATCTGTCTCATTCCACCCATAGCACATTCCCCTGATTCTGAGTAAAGCACCCAGCGGGCTTTGCTACTCCAAGGTTCTCTAGAACAGGCCAAAGTGGTCCTTGGAAAGTTTTAGATATTTCTTTTATTCGCCTAAATATCCAACAGGAACTCTTATGTCAAACTCACACTTCTCCATTAATTCTCAGATTTTTCAATCAGTCCTTAAAGAAAAATTTTTTGACTAGCCTTATGATCTGCAAGTTACCATATTATTATAACCAATTCCCTTCTTTTGATCCCTCCCAACTCCTCAAGTCTTTCATGAACACAAAACAAAAAACAAACTAAAAATTCCAAATACCTCTTAATGAATGACTCCTCCTCTGGCTGTATAAAGCCAAAGCTTTGAAATTAGTTTCTGACTGTGTGGGTATGCTTATATGTTTTTCTTTTTCCAGATAAACTTGCAAGGAAAGCTGTGAGTTTGGGCAGTTTGCAACAGATTAATTCCTATTTGCTTCATGGTGTATGAATAGAATGTCAACCTTGAAAATGAGAAGGCCTAGTGAAAATACCAGTTTAACTCTTTACTTGGCTGTTTGATTTTACAGTTTTCTTAAATCCTTAGTGATTCAGTTTCCTTTTGTAATAAAATGTAAGGTTAAATGAGATCATTTAAATGAGAACAGTTATCATAACTCCTAGGACATGATAAGGGCTCCATAAGTGAATTTATATCTGGTTTTGCTGTATAATGATAGAAGGTTTTAACCAACCTTATGAGTAACCAATCTTTAGATGAGATTGCTAATGATCTGCAATATTATGTTTCCGTTTTCTGACTAATTTGGTAATGCCATGTTGCATTAGAGTTTTTACTCTTTTTTTTTTTTTTTTTTTTTTTTTTTTTTTTTTTTTTTTCTTGCTGTACGCGGGCCTCTCACTGCTGCGGCCTCTCCCGCTGCGGAGCACAGGCTCCGGACACACAGGCTCCGCGGCCACGGCTCGCGGGCCCAGCCGCTCCGCGGCATGTGGGATCCTCCGGGATCGGGGCACGAACCCGTGTCCCCTGCATCGGCAGGCGGACTCCCAACCACTGCGCCACCAGGGAAGCCCAGAGTTTTTACTCTTACATGCATTTCTTTTGTCCTTTAAAATTTCACTGATACTAATTGGTGGGATAATAATCAATTATAGTTTATAGGCAGGTATTAGGTTATAATCATTTTACTTGCATTTTTATGTAGGGACTATTCTAGAAACACATTATTAATTTTCCTTGTTTGCTGTTTATAAGGACAGGAACAGTTTACTGAGCCAATAAATAAATGTGGCTCTGTGACTGGGAGACTAAATACTTAATATACATTGTCTCCTTGAATCCCCACTTCAACTCTATGATGTTGAGAATATTAACATCATTTTACAGACTGGGAATCTGATACTCGGAGAAATTAAATGACTTGCACAAGGTTTAGCAGCTAGAAGGTGGGAAGGCTTTATTTAAAGCCAGTTCTGAGACCTATGCTTGAGCTTTCAGTAACTACCCTATACGTACCCTATGCTATCTTGATAATTTTCTCCGACAATATTGTCTTCACATAACTAGTGATCCTGCCTGATCACAACCCAGTCCAGGGGAGTCCCGTTCTACTGTCAGGTATGCATGACACCCCCAGATGGTAATCAGCGTTGCCTCTGCACTTTCCTGAAAGATTTCTACCTAGTGCTTCCACTCTGGGTACCTAAATCTAGATCACAGTTGTCACACAGACCATGCAGGTTAGAATGCTGCCTTTCACAATATTTGAGTGAGATCTTTGATCTAGAGATATTGTAAAACAACAGAAAAACCAATTGAGGATGAATGCTATAACCTAAAGTTTAAGCTTGAGCAAAATTTTAACAAACCAGGTTGAAAGACAGCACAGCCATAACCCACTAAGAGCTGGTAAAATTGCTAGCCAAATGTGGCTGCAAAATCTCTCTATCTCTTCCTTGGTCTTATAAAAAAAATTCCCCTGGTATTTGTGTCTTTCTTGCTCTGTGACTCCACTCTGATCTAAATGTTGTGTTCTTCTGTCAGGGTGTCTATAGCAAGTGAGGCAATTCCTCTGCCTTTTTAAAAGCAATTACTCAAAGCTCAGCCTTGAAATATAGTTGCTTCACCAACTTCTTACACAGCTGTAATTGCTTCTATTTGCCTTTGCACGTATGTGCAGAATTCACTTTCTACCAGCGTCTATTGAAGTGGCTTGTTCCTTGAGAAGGGATCCTATTTCTCAGATCTTATGGGCTGCCTATGAGAACAGTCATAAAGACCACTCTGACTTTCAGCTGAAAGGGATGATTTCCCCCATTGCCCATAAATCTTTTACTCCACTCTATTTCCTGTATTACAGTGTCAGAAATCCCCTCTGCATACAGAAGCCTGGACATTTTGGCTATTTCACTTGACTATGTCCCCACCGAGTGGACTGTATTATCACATAAAAATCCCTAAGCTAGTCTTATGTTGTAATTCTTTCAGCTATAATGTAATCTAAATTTAAAAGCTACAACTGAACAAGACTGAACACTTATCCAGTTGGGAATAGGATAGGCCTTTATAAACATTTAAGCATATTAATGAAAAGATTAATAGATTTGACTACATAAAAATTTAAGCTTTCTGTATAACAGCAGAGACAACAAAATAATCACAAACAAAATAATAAGGCAAATTAAAAACTGGCAAAAATATTCACCACTTTGAATATGTGAGTCCTAACAGATTGATAAAAATACAAGTGGACTGTGAGAAAACAGTCAAAGAACATGAAAAGGCAATGAACCAAAAAAGAAAAGTATGACTCTAAGTATATGAAAAATATTTAACTGTATTAGAAATTAGGGAAATAAAGACATTTCCCTTATTAAAATGGAGGTATACATAAAACGATCTATCCACATGTATATCTTTGAGGGCAGAGACGGGCACTCACCCTGCTGGTGAGAATGATATCAGTACAACTCTTCCAGATGCCATTTTGGAAATAGGCTTCCAAATCCCTAAATATGTTCTTGCTACCTGGTCCAGTAATTCATTCTAAAAAACTATCCTGAGGAAAGAATCTGGGATTTACACAAATATTCATGTAGAAAAATGTAAAAAGTAAATTGCAGGCCTGAGTATAATAACAGAAAATTGAAAATAGTATGTATTCAGGTGAAAATAAAAGAGTTGTGAAAGAAAGAAATTATGTATGGACATAACAAGGAATAATCTGCAGCAACTTTAAAAAACATGCTTTAGAACAATATTTAGTGATACAGGTTAATGCTGTTCTTGACTTGTTAAGTGAGAAAAGGTGATACTGAGTAGTTTTTGCAATATGATACAAATTAGAAAAAATTAAAAATATATGTGTGAATATGCACAGAAAAGAAACAGATACTCCAAGATATCAGTAACAATGAACATTTAGTGGGTATTGGGATTTAGGAGGGATTTTTATTTTTTGGTTATACGTGTTTTCATTAATGACATATATGACTTGGAAAAAGATGAATATATTTTAAAAATAAAATTTTAAGGACTTTACTCTCTATCAAAATGACTAGGACGTAATGTGCTTTAAATGGAGTATTTTCCTTACTTGCTCTACAGATATTTTCATTCACATTTCTAGTCATAAATCTATTCTTCTTTTGTCTCCAGAGTGAGTTTCTGAATCTGTATTTCTCATTCAGAACTCAGAGAAAAGATTAAAGGCAGTCATTACCTTCTTCTCTTTTTTTACAGGCTACAGAATCTATTTTTAATGGTGCTGCTTTAAATCCCTGTTGTTAGAAACATTTATTTAACCTCTAACTCTATTCTACTGAGATGTTTTTGTTTACATCAGGTTAGACCTTGACCTTCACAACATCACACTCAGGGGAAATTTGTTGTTGTTGTTATTGTGCTTTCAAAAAGATTTGCTTGAAATTGTTTTGGCTGATTTCTTTTAGGTTTGGAAATAGCCAAAAGCAATTTTACTTTGGAATATTTGGGGAGAATTTATTTTCCCTCCTCTGGCTTAAAAAGATTTCATTATGAAAGAGAAATTATACAGACAGTGAATAAAGAAAGTGTCAAAACTTTTTTTTATCCCCAAGCTCGAGGGGTAAAATATCATCTACTGCCATTTCTGGCAACTAGTCAGTTGTCTCCTGTTTCCTTGGGGGCACAGTGGCATGCAGAGTAGAACTTCAGACAGGGTCTTCACTGTCCTCCAGATAATTTGATAGGACCAAACTTGCTGTCTAGTTTTAGGCAACTAGCATCTGGTAGCCTCCCATAGAGACTTCTAAAGGATTTTGGAAGAGAGGTAAAAAACTTTACTTTCTAGAGAATGCAGGAGTAGGTACAGATGTCCGTTATTTATTCCAAGGAAAGTGAGACTACTGTAACTATGGGAAGAGTGTTTTGTATGTACAGGGAAAAGTGTGAGAAGGAAGGATAAGTCCAAATAATTTCCACCCACCTCTTTATCTCCCTTCAACCCACTCAGACTCTGAGAAAATATTCTGAAGATTTCCACTGCATCTACAGATTTCCCATGCATCACAGATCACTCCTCAGGATACAGGGGAATAAGAGAGGCCATGACAGCCTCAGAACTCTGATCCTCACTCCCTGTTGTGGGATCTCCTGACCAATTATTACTGAGAATGTTTCATGTACAGTCAGGTATAGAGTCCTCTCACTTCCCACACAGTGCTCATGTAGTTTTTTCCTTTCTAATTCTGGCTCCTGTGGTGATGTTGGACTAAGGCCTTTGATGACCCTGAAGCCATATTGAGGGCCAATGTCAGTTCAGCATTACTGCTGACCATGCAGAGACCACTGCTACCTGCAGGAGGGTGCCAGCTCCCGCAGGACTGAGCAGTTTATCATCCTGTGAAATGCTCAAGCTTTGGACTTCGATAACCGAAGCTCCTCAGTTTACTAGCTGGGGTACCTGAGATAAATACTCTCTTTGGAGATTGCTAGCTGCCTCCCACCATCAGTAGAATTCTTCACGGAATTCAGAGCAATGTGCTCAGCAGAAACATGACATGAACCAAGCTACTGGGTAGCTAAGTGTGACCATGTGGCAATTTGGGCCATGACAGAATGATCTTTGGGACTTCTGGGCAACACTAACTAGAAGGAAAGAAAGCAGTGTCCTTGATTTCTACTTCATTTCCTTACTCTTGCCTGGAAATGCAAATGAAACTGAAACTCTAGCAGCCAGCTTGGGTCATGAGCTGATTTTAGGTATGGAAATCACTTACTGAAGAAAGCAGAACAGAAAGAAAGAAGTGCGGGGGCGGGGGGGGGGGCATGACTTGCCCTGGACAGCATATCTTCAGGCGTCTTTTAGATGAGAGAAAAATAAACTTCAAATTTGCGTAAGCTATTGTCATTTTGATCTTTCCTGTAATGTGCAGCCAAACCTAATCCTAACTAATATATCTCAGTTTGTTTATCTAGGAAAGGGGGACAGAAGCAGTGACTAACCATAGGGTTATCGTAAGGCTATAATGAAATAATACAGGTAAAGCATTTTTATGTTTGATAAAAGTTAGATATTATCACTAAATAAAAGCTTAGTTTGCACTTCATAAAAGTTGGATATTATAACTTGAATGAAAGCTTGGATTCTATGAGTCCAATCTTGAAATGGAACTGCATATATAAAACATGGTCTGGCCACAAAAATAATTAGAAGCAATTTACATTTTAATTGGAGTTACTAAAAAATATCAAAGTGTACCCAATTTGAGATTCACAGACACTTTACTTTAAATGGAGAAGGTTCCTTTTATTTTTGGTTCGTTATTTCTTTGAAAAAACTGTCAGACTTAAAAAAATTTGCTGGAATAGTACAGAAAACTTCTGTAACCGCTTCACCCAGCTTCCCCAAATGTTAACATACTATTGCATTTCCATAATCAGTCACTTATCTACACATTATCATTAGTTTATTTTTAACTTTTCCGAAGTATACTGTAAGATGATACCCCATAACCCTGAAACACTCTAGGATGTGTTAACCAAACAAGGACGTTCCCCTAAATAACTAGCATACAACACTCCAAATCAGAAGATCTACATTTCTGATACAACACTACCATCCTTCCATGGGGCCATTTACATTTCCGCTATCGCCCCAGTAATACCATATTTTCCTTTCTGTTCCAGGATCTTATCCAGAAATACTTCAGGATTTAGTTATTCTGTGTCTTCAGATATTTCAGTCTGGACCACTTCCTCAGTCTTTCCCTGTTTTTCACGGCCTTGATACTTTGAAAGAGTACAGATTTTCGATTTTATATCTTCATTCTCAGCCTGCGTTCATCTGCTACTTCTCATGACCAGACCCAGATCATGCTTTCTTGACAGGAAATCATGGAAGTGATGCTGTTCTCTTCGTAGTCCCTCAAAAGAGGAGGCACACCATTCCAACATACCCATCTCTGGGGATCTTAACTGTGGTCACCTCATTATACTAGTTCTTGTCAACTTTCTCCAAATTAAATTCTAGATTTTGTGCTTTACAAATGGACTACTAATATATGATAAGGAAGTATCATGAGATTATGCCAACATTCTGTGCCTCATCAAATCTCCACCCATCAGCTTTAGCATATTCTGAAGACTCCTGTCTGAATCAACCCCTGCTGTGATATTTCTCGAGGTGATTCTCTAATTACATCCTTCCTTTTACATTTATTTACTGGCATTCACAGTAAGGAAGAGCTTACTCTCCCCACTCAACCCCCCATTGATTTATTTATGTATTTACACTTTTTAGGTCCTTATTTGAACTTCTATGTCCTTTTGATATGTTCCCATCATTTACTGAACATTTCCCAATTTTCTGGAGAAACCACATCATGTTCCAGGCTTATTTTATGTTTTCCTATCCCAATCCTGGAAATTACAATTTCTTAAAGGAGCCCTACTCCTTTTTAGTAGAGGTAGATATAGGAAAGCTAAGATCTAGATGCTTAGTATACACACTGTATTTTATATTGGGATGCCACTGTTTCTATGCCCTCTCAGTGGACAGAATTAAGAAATGTATGTATAAATATATACATTTAATATAAATATATATGTATACATATTATGTAAATACGTCCCCTCATTCATCTTTGTTTCTATATCTATGTGTGTATGTATTTGTCACATACATCTATGTGTGTATCACTATCCTCAATATATTGAATTATTTGCTCAATTTTGCTTATTTACTCAATGTAATCAGTCTTCCAACCACAATGGCCATTTCTGCTCCTCCGTGTCACAGCCTGTTTCCTTGATTGACTTGCTGATCTTTGCCTCAGAGAAGAGAAGGAAAGGGAAGGGAAAATGGAGAGAGAAGGAACAACAACACTTTTGAAATCTCTTTTCCCTCATTCTTCTTTCTCATAGTATTTCTCACACTGCACCTGTCCCAAAGGAGGGACACCAAAGCACACCAGCACTCATTAATATGCATTCTCTTGCACATGTTGTACACTTCTGAACATTCAAGATAGTAGTACTTTTCAAAAATGAAGCTTAATCCCTATATGTACCCATCTCCATCTTCCATGATCCCCTAAACCTTTTGCATTTTAAATCAAAGACAGTAGCTATAAACAACTGAACAAGACTTCATTGTTTATTAAAATATATAGAAAATAATGTGGAGTTAGAAAAACTTGACCTTGGGCTTCCCTGGTGGTTCAGTGGTTAAGAATCCTCCTGCCAATGCAGGGGACACAGGTTCAAGCCCTGGTCCAGGAAGATCCCACATGCCGCGGAGCAGCTAAGCCCATGCACCACAACTACTGAGCCAGTGCTCTAGAGCCTGCGAGCAACAACTACTGAGCCTGAGTGCCACAACTACTGAAGCTTGTATGCCTAGAGCCCGTGCTCCACAACAAGAGAAGCCACCGCAATGAGAAGCCCGCGCACCACAACGAAGAGTAGCCCCCGCTTGCGCAAACAGAGAAAGCCTGAGTGCAGCAATGAAGACCCAATGCAGCCAATAATAATAATAATAATAATAATAATTAATTAATTAAAAAAGAAAAAGAAAAACTTGACCTTGCCTTCAAAGCTCTTCAAATGCCAGTAAAAGTTAAATGTATGAAGGTAAATGCAGGCTTTTGGGTTTATACTTTAGGCAAGGTCATAGGATGGGTGTGTGTGTGTGTATGCGTGTGCGTGTGTGTGTATGTGTATGATTGCTCAGTTTTTCTTCTACCTGCAACTTCTACCATCTGAAATTTTGAAAACAAATCAATGCTGAAAAACCATATTGTCAAGAAAAGGCTGTATGCTGCATTTTGTAAACTAGAATAGACAGACCTTTTTCTTGAGAATGAAAAGGCTCCCTTCTTTCATTGCGCAAATTCTTACCGCAAATTTTGACCCACAGTAAGATTTAATTGTGTAGCAACTGTTAACCTGTAATGTTTCTTTTTCACTAGGCACATAACTCTATTACATTTCCCAGGCTCCCTTGCAGTTACAAAGGCCAAAGCAGCCTGAGTGAAAGGGAGGTGCACCAATCTCCTCCAAGCTGAGCCCATAAAAGTGTTGGTGCAATGCTCCTGTTCTCTATCTTCCCTCATACTCTGCCAGATTCACAGCATCAGTAAAGGACTCCAAGCCTGATGGCAGAGCTACTGGAGGGAAAGAATCTGCTTCTGCTTGGAGCAGAGTCCCTCTTTGCCCATGCTCCCCAACCTGCACAGGTCTGCAAAGTGTGCAAGCAACAGACACTGGTGGGTGAGTTTTGGAATTTTTTGTTAAAATACTTCGCCAACTCTGATTAACAAAATCTCCAAAACAGAATGCAATATGGATTCCTGCTTGGAATAAATCACAAACAGTATTCACTGATGGACAGATTTCCTCAGTGGCAGTGGATAGCAAATCTTGGCTGACTGAGCAAGATGTTTTTAAATTTTTTTAAACTTCTTTATTGGAGTATAATTGCTTTACAATGGTGTGTTAGTTTCTGCTTTGTAACAAAGTGAATCAGCTATATGTATACATATATCCCCATATCTCCTTGCGTCTCCCTCCCACCCTCCCTATCCCACCCCTGCAGGTGGTCACAAAGCACCGAGCTGATCTCCCTGTGCTATGCGGCTGCTTCCCACTAGCTATCTGTTTCACCGTAAAAGTTTCCTTCAGTTTCTGTGAGTAATGTTGCAATACTTTTTGAACGCTCTCGAGTTTTAGTTCCCAGTGAAGCACTCAGATATGACCAACCTGAATGGCTCATCTGGAGAATGTGAAACATGACCCTAGTAGAAAGTGGAAAGTGAAAACAGTGATGGTCCCTCACATGAGCCAGCATACTGATTTATGGAGATATTTCAGGTCTGGTCAAATATTAATACAAATTAATACTACTGTAACACATCTTTGAGTTGCGTTAAGGGTTAAGAGTCTTTCCTGTATGTCTTTAACTAGCAAGAATGATTAAATAATAGGGTGGACTAAACTCAAAATTACTAAGGCATTTCCTTTCTTCAGAGACAGCTTCTAGCCATGAGAGGCGGATTTATTTGCACTTGGACTACTGTCCAAGAACTGAGAAGAATGACCAAGACATCACCCCTCTGGATGCACGAGTCTTTTGTGCTGCTTTGCCCTGTTGGGATGCTCCTCCTTGCTTTTTAATCCTGGGTCCCTTTACTTCTTGGAGTGGGCCCTGGGGCATTCTCTGCAGAGGGCCTTTGACACTAGAAATTCCTCCTTTTTGTTGATCAAAGGTGGTACGGCCTGACCCCACCCCAGGAAGTGGTGGCAGACACATCTGTTCAGTCTGGCTTTCTGCCAACAGGGGATTTACTCTTGAGTGAGTGGGGGAGAGAGGACTTTTATGTTGGGAGGGGATTTATTGTTGGCTGATGGGGTGTGGCAAGTGTGAAGGGTGGGAACCACTTCAGCTCCATGGCTGGATTGTCTGGCTTTTTGTGCAGCAGGGTTTAATCTTTGTATGTGGGTTCCAAGACTTTGGGAAGGGCAAGTTGCTGAATCAGTGAACTTTGACAGTAAACTGAAAAACTTTGGGGGGGAGTGAAGTATAGATTTTCAAAAAACAAGATGAAAGTGAAGGTTTGCTGAGTACATACAGTAAGATACTGTTTACCGTCAAACAATTGAAGATGCAATTCTGAATTCTGATAGTCCTCACTACTTAGCTAGCACTGCCCAACTGACCAGAGGAAGAAGGGAAATAGGAGCTGGACCACTCGGTGTTCTGAAATTCTGGCTTTCACTATGCGGAAGTCATCGGACCCTTCCCATCTCATTGCTGTCTTATCAACAATCACAACAGCACTAGAATTTTATATTGAATTGTGAAAAACATCTCTATTTTGTGAAATGATTACACGTTAAGGAAGGAGGGGCATGGAATTATATGGTACTGCTCTAGGAACACTTAATGCCTGGAGGAATAAGGTTGCCTGATAGAAGAATACCAGAATATGGTCCTGACCACAATGCTGTATCAATGATTCAGTACAGGAAGAGGAAATAAATGCCATGGGGTTTGAGTTTGATCTTAGAAATTGAGAGAAAGCCAGCATTTTGCACTCTAAAGAACCCTTTACTTTTCTTATCTCCATATTGTTTTCTAAGACTGCCAGGGCCAGAGATTTTACCTAGGTAGGAACCATCAGCCTCCTCATAGATTTTATCTAGCATATACATGTAAAGTAACTCCTATGCTCATTGCTCAGCCATATGATGATGTCTATACAAAAGAAATATAAATTATGGTCTCTGCTCTCCATATAACAGGAGTTCCTATTTGAAGCCTCAGTCTAAGAATTCAAGCAGGGCCATAGCCAATAAGTAAATTAGAAAAAGATAATATCTTAGGTAGACATAGGTTGCATAGTTTGGTGCAAACATATCTTAGGTTGCGTAGTTCGGTGAGTGGAGTGTGGGCCGCATTTCAGCCCTCACTGGCCCTTTTGTCTTTGCCCCACACAATCTTTGTGTGCTTTGGATTCCATCATATCTTATGGAGATGAAACATCATAACTTATATAGCTACAGGATATGTCTGTTGGGAATCTTAGCTGCAAAAGGGCCAAAAATTAAACTTCTGCTAAATAAATCATCTTAAGGGAAGAGACATTAGAAGCAGACAACTTGAATCCAAGAGCAACACGTCCCAGGAGATTAGTCTGGGAGATTCCAAAGGCAGCATGGTGTATGTCCCTAGATTGTTTGCTACTCTGTCAGTAGCAAACTGAAAGAGCTGTTTCAACAAAAAATTTTCAGTTGGGAGGACACTGAGAGAACATGGAACAGAGCTAGGGGGTGGTGGGGAGTACGGGGTAGCTTTAGCACTGGGCTGGCCTTGGCAAGTTTGGTCCAGCAGACCCAGAAGTTTCAATAGAGATCAGCTACAGAAGTTGGAGTTTGGAGCCACTCAGAGGGGCTGAGTGACAACTTCTCCCAAATTAAAATGAATGAAGGAGAGTGGGTAGTATGAACTCCATATGTCACATACATGTACTCATTGGAGAATTCCAGAAATACCTGGGAGAGGGGGAGATATTAAAAAAGGGCTGAAGTTCCTGAAATTGTGAGTTGAATTGAATCATAAGAATATTATTTGTTGCTGTTATTATGACATTATTATTAAGTGTCAAGTATTATTGTTCACCGGAGGTGAAGTGGGAAACCAGAATAGCACTTGTGTGTACAGTAACGATGCATACCACTCTAGGGTAACTTCCTTACCAAAGGGTATGAAATACAAGATGGCAGATGGTTGTAAGATCAAGTCAATGTAATTTGCATATATTCCACTTGAGTCGGATTTCACTACTTGGAGAAGATAGAGTGTACAAAATGGTGGCCAACTTCTAATAATTAATAATTGGAGAGATTGGTTCAAGATGGCAGAGTAGAAGGACGTGTGCTCACTCCCTCTTGTGAGACCACTGGAATCACAACTAACTGCTGAATAATCATCAACAGGAAGACACTCGAACTCACCAAAAAAGATACCCCCCACATCCAAAGACAAAGAAGAAGCCACAATGAGACGGTAGGAGGGGCGCATTCACAATAAAATCAAGTCCCATAACTGCTGGGTGAGTGACTCACAAAATGGAGAACACTTATACCACAGAAGTCCACCCACTGCAGTGAAGGTTCTGAGCCCCACGTCAGGCTTCCCAAGCTGGGGGTCCAGCAATGGGAGAAGGAATTCCTGGAGAATCAGAATTTGAAGGCTAGCAGGATTTGATTGCAGGACTTCAACAGGACAGGGGGAAACAGAGACTCCACTCTCGGAGGGCACACACAAAGTAGTGTGCACATCAGGACACAGGGGAAGGAGCAGTGACCCCATAGGAGACTGAACCAGACCTCCCTGATAGTGTTGGAGGGTCTCCTGTAGAGGTGTGGGGGGGTACAAGGACATTGGCAGCAGAAGTTCTGGGAAGTACTCCTTGGCATGAGCCCTCCCAGAGTCTGCCATTAGCCTCACCAAAGAGCCAGGTAGCCTCCAGTGCTGGGTCACCTCAGGCCAAACAACCAAAAGGGAGGGAACCCAGCCCCACCCATCAGCAGACAAGTGGATTAAAGATTTACTGAGCTCTGCCCACCACAGTAACACCCAACTCTACCCACCACCAGTCTCTCCCATCAGGAAGCTTGCACAAGCCTCTTAGATAGCCTCATCCACCAGAGGGCAGACAGCAGAAACAAGAAGAACTAAAATTCTGCAGCCTGTGGAAGGAAAACCTCATTTACAGAAAGACAGACAAAATGAAAAGGCAGAGGACTATGTACCAGATAGAGGAACAAGATAAAACCCCAGAAAAACAACTCAATGAAGTGGAGATAGGCAACCTTCCAGAAAAAGAATTCAGAATAATGGTAGTGAAGACGATCCAGGACCTTGGAAAAAGAGTGGAGGCAAAGATCGAGAAGACGCAAGAAATGTTTAACAAAGACCTAGAAGAATTAAAGAACAAACAAACAGAGATGAACAATACAATAACTGAAATGAAGACTACACTAGAAGGAATCAATAGCAGGATAACTGAGGCAGAAGAACGGATAAGTGACCTGGAAGACAGAATGGTGGAATTCACTGCTGCGGAACAGAATAAAGAAAAAAGAATGAAAAGAAATGAAGACAGCCTAAGAGACCTCTGGGACAACATTAAATGCAACAACATTCACATTATAGGGTTCCCAGAAGGAGAAGAGAGGGAGAAAGGACCCAAGAAAATATTTGAAGAGATTATAGTCGAAAACTTCCCTAACATGGGAAAGGAAATAGCCATCCAAGTCCAGGAAGCACAGAGAGTACCAGGCAGGAGAAAGACACCGAGATACATAGTAATCAAACTGACAAAAATTAAAGACAAAGAAAAATTATTGAAAGCAATAAGGGAAAAAGGAGAAATAACATACAAGGGAACTCCCATAAGGTTAACAGCTGATTTCTCAGCAGAAACTCTACAAACCAGAAGGGAGTGGCATGGTATACTTAAAGTGATGAAAGGGAAAAAACTACAACCAAGATTACTCTACCTGGCAAGGATCTCATTCAGATTCGACAGAGAAACCAAAGCTTTACAGACAAGCAAAAGCTAAGAGAATTCAGCACCACTAAACCAGCTTTACAACAAATGCTAAAGGAACTTCTCTGGGCAGGAAACACAAGAGGAGGAAAAGACCTACAATAACAAAACCATAACAATTAAGAAAATGGTAATTGGAACATATATATTGATAATTATCTTAAATGTGAATGGATTAAATGCTCCATCCAAAAGACACAAGCTCGCTGAATGGATACAAAAACAAGACCCTTATATATGCTGTCTACAAGAGACCCACTTCAGACCTAAGGACACATACAGACTGAAAGTGACGGGATGGAAAAAGATATTCCATGGAAATCAAAAGAAAGCTGGAATAGGAATACTCACATCAGATAAAATAGACATTAAAATAAAGACTAGTACAAGAAACAAAGATGGACACTACATAATAATCAAGGGATCAATCCAAGAAGAAGATGTAACAATTATAAATATATATGCACCCAACATAGGAGCACGTCAATACATAAAGCAACTGCTAACAGCTATAAAAGAGGAAATCAACAGTAACACAATAAAAGTGGGGGACGTTAACACCTCAATTACACCAATGGACAGATTATCCAGACAGAAAATAAATAAGGAAACACAAGCTTTAAATGACACAATAGAACAGATAGATTAAATAGATATTTATAGGACATTCCATCCAAAAACAGCAGATTACACTTTCTTCTCAAGTGCACACAGAACATTCTCTAGGATAGGTCACAACTTGGGTAACAAATCAAGCCTCGGTAAACTTAAGAAAATTGAAATCATATCAAGCATCTTTTACAACAAGAGTGCTATGAGATTAGAAATCAATTACAGGGAAGAAGATGTAAAAAACACAAACACATGGAAGCTAAACAATACATTACTAAATAACCAAGAGATCACGGAAGAAGTCAAAGAGAAGATCAAAAAATACCTAGAGACAAATGACAACGAAAACATGATGATCCAAAACCTAAGAGATGCAGAAAAAGCAGTTCTAAGAGGAAGATCATAGTAATACAAACCTACCTCAAGAAACAAGGAAAATCTCAAACAATCTAACCTTACACCTAAATGAACTAGAGAAAGAAGAAAAAACAAAACCGAAACTTAGTAGAAGGAACGAAATCATAAAGATCAGAGCAGAAATAAATGAAATACAAACAAAGAAAACAATAGCAAAGATCAATAAACCTAAAATCTGGTTCTTTAAGAACATAAACAAAATTGATAAACCATTAGCCAGACTCATCAAGAAAAAGAGGGAGAGGACTCAAATCAATAAAAGTAGAAATGAAAAAGGAGAAGTTACAACAGACACCGCAGAAATACAAAGCATCATAAGAGACTACTCAATGCCAATATAATGGACAACCTGGAAGAATTGGACAAATTCTTAGAAAGGTATAACCTTCCAAGACTAAACCAGGAAGAAGTAGAAAGTATGAACAGACCAATCACAAGTAATGAAATTGAAACTGTGATTAAAATTCTTCCAACAAACAAAAGTTCAGGACCAGATGGCTTCACAGGTGAATTCTATGAAACATTTACAGAAGAGCTAACACCCATCCTTCTCAAATTCTTCCAAAAAATTGCAGAGGAAGGAAGACTCCCAAACTCATTCTAGGAGGCCACCATCACCCTGATACTAAAACCAGAAAAAGGTACTACAAAAAAAAGAAAACTACAGACCAATATCACTGATGAATATAGATGCAAAACTCCTCAACAAAATACTAGCAAACAGAATCCAACAACACATTAAAAAGGATCATACACCATGATCAATGGGATTTATCCCAGGGATGCAAGGATTCTTCAATATATGCAAGTCAGTCCATGTGATACACCATATTAATAAATTGAAGAATAAAAACCATATGATCATCTCAATAGATGCAGAAAAAGCTTCTGACAAAATTCAACACCGATTTATGATAAAAACTCTCCAGAAAGTGGGCATAATGGGAACCTATCTCAATATAATGAAGGCCATATACAACAAACCCACAGCAAACATCATTCTCAATGGTGAAAAACTGAAACCATTTCCTCTAAGATCAGGAACAGGTCAAGGATGTCCACTCTGGCCACTCTCAACATAGTTTTGGAAGTCCTAGCCATGGCAATCAGAGAAGAAAAAGAAATAAAAGGAATCCAAATTGGAAAAGAAGAAGTAAAACTGTCACCGCAGATGACATGATATTATATACAGAGAATCCTAAAGATGCCACCAGAAAACCAGTAGAGCTAATCAATGAATCTGGTAAAGTTGCAGGATACAAAATTAATGCACAGGAATCTCCTGCATTCCTATACACTAACAACGAAAGATCAGAAAGAGAAATTAAGGAAACAATCCCATTCACCATTGCAACAAAACAATAAAGTACCTAGGAATAAACCTACCTAAGGAGGTAGAGGAACTGTACTCAGAAAACTATAAGACACTGATGAAAGAAATCAAAGAAGACACAAACAGATGGAGAGATATACCATTTCTTGGATTGAAAGAATCAATATTGTGAAAATGACTATACTACCCAAAGCAATCTACAGGTTCAATGCAACCCCTATCATATTACCAGTGGCATTTCTTACAGAACTAGAACAAAAAATCTTAAAATTTGTATGGAGACACAAATACCCTCCATAGTCAAAGCAGTCTTGAGGGGAAAAAACGGAGCTGGAGGAATCAGATTCCCTGACTTTAGACTATACTAGAAAGTTACAGTAATCAAGATGACATGGTACTGGCACAAAAACAGAAATATAGATCAAGGGAACAGGATAGGAAGCCCAGAGCTAAACCCACACACCTATTGTTAACTAATGCATGACAAAGGAGGCAAGGATATACAATGGAGAAAAGACAGTCTCTTCAATAAGTGGTGCTGGGGAAACTGGACAACTACATGTAAAAGAATGAAATTAGAACACTCCCTAACACCATACACAAAAGTAAGCTCAAAATGGATTAGAGAACTAAATGTAAGACCAGACACTATAAAACTTAGAGGAAAACATAGGAAGAACACTCTTTGACATAAATCACAGCAAGATCTCTTTTGATCCACCTCCTAGAGTAATGGAAATAAAAACAAAAATAAACAAATGGGACTTAATGAAACTTAAAAGCTTTCACAAAGCAAAGGAAACTACAAACAGGACAAAACGAACCCTCAGGATGGGAGAAAATATTTACCAAAGAATCAATGGACAAACGATTAATCTCCAAAATATATAAACAGCTCATGCAGCTCAATATTAAAAAAACAATCCAATCAAAAAATGGGCAGGAGACCTAAATAGACATTTCTCCAGAGAAGATATACAGATGGCCAAGAAGCACATGAAAAGCTGCTCAACATCACTAATTATTAGAGAAATGCAAATCAAAACTAAAATGAGGTGTCACCTCACACCAGTTAGAATGGCATCATCAGAAAATCTACAAATAACAAATGCTGGAGAGGGTGTGGAGAAAAGGGAACCCTCTTGCACTGTTGGTGGGAGTGTAAATTGATACGGCCACTATGGAGAACAGTATGGAGGTTCCTTAAAAAACTAAAAATAGAATTACCGTATGACCCACTGATCCCACTACTGGGCATATACCCTAAGAAAACCATAATTCAAAAAGACACATGCACCCCAATGTTCATTGTCACGCTATTTACAATAGTCAGGTCATGGGAGCAACCTAAATGCCCATGGACAGATGAATGGATAAAGAAGATGTGGTTCATATATACAATGGAATATTACTCAACCATAAAAAGGAACGTAATTGGGTCATTTGTAGAGACGTGGATGGATCTAGAGACTGTCATACAGAGTGAAGTAAGTCAGAAAGAGGAAAACAAATATTGTATAGTAATGCATATATGTGGAATCTAGAAAAATGGTACAGATGAACCGTTCTGCAGGGCAGAAATAGAGACACAGATGTAGAGAACAAACATATGGACACCAAGGGGGGAAAGTGGAGGGGAGGGGTGGTGGTGGTGAGATGAACTGGGAGATTGGGATTGACATGTATACACTAATATGTATAAAATAGATAATAAGAACCTGCTTTATAAAAAATAAATAAAATAAAATTCAAAAATAGAAAAAAAATAATTGGAGGTTCCTGGGAAATGCTCTTAAATCTCTATTTCAGTAAAAAGAGAGAAGGGGAAGAATGGGAGGGGAAACTAGGCGACTGGCGTGTGCAGTATGAGTGGAAGATGTGTGAAGGGGAAGCTATTCTAAAGTGAAAATGGGAATCTATTCTAAAGTGAGAACAGGAATCTGTTCTAAAGTGAGAACCAGTACTCCTGGATTCTGCACCTTGTTTGGCTCCAGCTAGCAAAGCAGGAGAGAAGGTAGCATTTACCTTCTCTGAACTTGGATTTTCTCATCTGTAAAATGAATGGATTGACCTGATTGACATTTAGATTTCCTCCCTGAGTCTGATGCTCATGTTTGTCTTTGAACATAATCATTGTTGAAAAAGGAACTTTGCCTACAAACCCTGTGAGGAGTTTGTGGTTTATTTCAGTAGCAGAGAACTTCAACCAAATTATGATGTAAAAGAGTTAGCTTTCTGACTAGAGCATTTTGGTCAGTGACTAATTCAAACCAAGGCCCTACAAGTCCACATAAAGCAATATTTTTCTGCACCGCTGAGTACACATGTTTTGCTACCTCTCCACCTCTCTTTTTTTCCTCTCTTGCTTCCTACATGTCAGGTTCCTATTTCCTTTGGGTCACTGTAAAAATGATAGGGACTTCTCCTAACCCTATCAGATTGGCTGGGCGTTTAGTCTGTGTTTTTGCACATCCTGCCAAAATAAACTTGGTCATTTATGTCTGCTTGTTTTCCCTTCTCGACATCAGGTATTGCCTGCATTGCAGAGCCCACACGAAAGTAAGATCTCCCCAATTCAGGCTGCAGTGTCTCTGATGTTAAATTTGGTGGACCTGAAGTCAGACCAACCAGAGGCACCCATCAAACAACAGTATTGTTGTTTCCAAGAGTTTTCAGCTTCTCTGCTGCAGTAATTCAGAGACACTTCAAACAAACAATCTCATGAGAAAGAGAAGAGGTGAGGAGATAAGAGAGAGAAGAGGCAAAATTCTAAGAGAAGGAACCTGAAGAAGAAGTGGTGCCTTACCACACTTCTTTCCATCATATACATTAGAATTTTGTCCTTTTAGGATATATCAATCCACTTTTGGATCAAACTGCAATTTCTACATTAAAAAATTAATTTCAGGTTGATTCTAGCTCCTGATATTTTAGCTAGAGCTCACAATGCATCAGGCTCTGCCTGACCTGAGGAATTTTAGACTTTTTTTTTCAGAATCATTTTCTGAAAGTAGGATTCTGGTAATTTATCTCCCCAACTCAGGAATACTCATTGGCTCCTTGAGCCCAGTATACGTTTGTAGTTTTGAGTCAAGCTGATTTTCTTTTCTCTGTTTCCATTGCTTTTCTACAGCAGCTAACACCTTTCTTATAGGTGGAGATAGTCTTACACATCAGTAGTCACAAAAATACTAAAAGTACTATTCCTATAGCTAAAATTTCATTTTAATTCCTTATTGAAACTATGTTGAATTTTGAGTCCACATACTTTATAAACAAGATGGCCATCAAGTAAGTACCTGAAATTTCCACAAATACTCTGATGGCCTCTGTTTGAATGAATGAGGTGATCTCTATCATTCTCATTTGAAAGTTGTTGAAGAAAAAAACAGAGAAAGATTATATGGTTTGAGGATCTACTGACCAACATCAATACCAATGAGAGGAGGAAAAATGTGATTAAATGAAGACAAAAGAACATCTGTCTTATAATATTGAAAATATTTGTGACAGTAAGGTAGTAGAATCCTGTGTCCAGATGATAATTGTGGAATTTGCTTTCCCAGACATCTTTTCTGTTGTGATAATTAAAGATACATGTACAACTATTATAAATGGTTTAGGCATGATTTGGCTGCGAATAACGCTAGAGAAATTTAATCAAATCACTTACCAATGTATATAAATGTAAGCAACATAGGCCAGAAACAAGTGCATGCTGTTGATGGTTTTCTGTTTCCATGGAAAATTAGTAAAGAGAAAGTAAAAGAAAAGATGAAACAAGAATATTTTAAGTACTTGTTATATGCCAGTCTTGTGCTTGGCAATACAATGGAATATCACTCAGCCATAAAAAAGAATGAAATAATGCCATTTGCAGCAACATGGATGGAGCTAGAGATTATCATGCTAAGTGAAATAAGTCAGACAGAGAAAGACAAATACCGTAAGATATGTGGAATCTAAAATATGATACAAATGAACTTATTTATAAAACAGAAACAGATTCACAGACACAGAAAATAAACTTATGGTTACCAAAGGGGAAAGTGGGGGAGGGATAATTTTAGACTTTGGAATTAACATATATAGACTACTATATATAAAATAGATAACCAACAAGGACCTACTGTATAGCATAGGGAACTGTACTCAGTATCTTGTAGTAACCTTTAATGGGAAAGAATCTAAAAAAGAAAACATATATATGTGTATGTCTGTGTGTGAATCACTTTGCTGTACACCTGAAACCAACACATTGTAAATCAACTATATTTCAATAAAAACTAAAAAAATTAAGTTTATCAGGAAAAAAAATCCTTTCTCAAACCTCCTTAAGGGAATTTACACTGTCCTTATTTTACAGATGAGGAAATAAGCCAGGAGATGTAAAATAACTCGTCCAAAATCACCTAGCTAGCAAATGGCCAAACTTGGATTTTAGCTGAGCTCAGCCTGACTTCAGAAAGACTGTTCCTTCTACCTTGGTCTCTCGTGATTAGTTTTGTATTCAATCATTCAGTTTATTCCTTCTTGTTCTAGAGAAATTACACAGGATTCGATCACCACTACCTGTGCCATTCCAGGTAATATGGTAATTACCAATTTGAAATCATTTTAGCATTGAATATTGAACAATGCACCAGTTTCAAGATGGCATCTCCATTCTGAATGTACACACATTATTTAAAAATAATGTTCTTTTTCATTTTGACCAAGGCATGCCTAATGGCTCAGTTTCTTCCTACTGAGTTCTGACCACCTGAATATTCCTGCTCCACTCTCCTGTGAATGTGACAGCCCAATGCTTACTTAAATACTTTCTCTGAAAAGCCAATAAACCATTCTCCTCTGGCCATAAATGTACTGTTAGCCATCGTTTAAGTTTGATTGCTGCCAAATGAATATTTGGAAACACATTCCCTAGGTATTAGAGTCTTTCATAATTTAAATTTTCAATATCATCAAGGAGTTGTGAAATTCTCAAAGTAGTATTAATGTTGAACCAACTGAAAATATAAAATAGGCTATGCTGTCTCATGCTTTGGAAGATGAGAAGTAGTTACAGCAAACACAAGAATAGAGTGTTAAATTTCCAAAGAATAAGAAATCACTGTTGAAAACAGTGTACGCCTGTGTGAGATGCCGTAAGAAAATATAGGACAATGGCTTTCTTGATAACTGTGAAAAGTTAAGGCAAGGCACAAACCAGACAGATCTCCCATTTCTCAGATGCCTTTCAGGAAAGGTATCTCTTACTAAAGCTACAAGATCAAAAGTGAGAGACAGAACAAACATTACAATTTATTACCACCATGATACTTCACCAAGAATCCCTCTAGAAGGATAGAATTTCTTGTGACTGCTGAATTTCTGAGCCAGAGGTGACCAAAATCATATATATATATACACACAAACACACATATATATGTGTGTGTATATATATATACATATATATAAATAACATACCATTTAAGCCTTTTACATCTTAAGGTATCTTTGGGCAAAAATTTGGGAAATATACACATGAAATATTGATGCTTATCTGTGGTGAATAATCAGGTTAAAGTTATTGATAGAATGGATTGAGATAATTAATAGGGGGATGTGTCACAATGAGTAAATGAATCCATTATAGTATGTTATGTCACGATCCTATCTTTGCTACCATCATTTTAAAATAAAAATAGCATTTAACAAGTTCTGTGCCACAAAGTTGAAAATAGAATGTTATAGAGTTGTCATTATTTCTTTTCTGGGAAAGATTGTGACTGATAAGATAACTATTGCCTAAACTATTTTAGTATGTGGCATTGGCACAAATTCTCTGCTCTGTGTACTAATTACTGTAATTTTATCATTATAATGATTATAATTTCATATTCACTTTATATGAGATACTCTCTTAACACTGCCTGTCATATCACAGTAAATGTGCTTGTAAGATTCTTTTGGGGGGAAACTATTATATCTTATCAACAATGTCTTTAGTAGCTCAATTAGGATATGTCTTCAGGATTTTTATAACACCTCTCATAGAGCCTGTTTTCTAAATGAGAATGTTATCTTTCTAAGAGCTGTGTTGAGATACTGTTATCAGTAGGTACATTTCTAATATTTTTATAAGAAAAAATATTAAAAACCTAAAATTCCATCAAGGAGGTACTTATTAAATTAATAATGATATATGCATACAATAGAACATCAGATATTTACAAAAAGAATGAGGAAACTCCCCATGTACTGATTCAGAAAGGTTTCCAAGGTATATTATGGAATGAAAACAGCAAGTTCAGAATAGTATGTACAGAATATTCTTTGTATAAAATAGGAGATATATAAAAATCTATCCCTATTTTCCTGCATTTTCATAAAGGAAAACTCTGGTAGGATAAATAATAAAGTAATGAGTGGTTTCCTGAAGGTCAGCAGAGGGATAATATGTAGTAACTGAGTGAACGGAAGATGCAGTTAAAGACAAACTTTCACTGTATTTCCTTCCTTAGAATCTCTGTTTATGGGTCCTGGTGCCATGAAACGTTTTTGATATTTATACGGCCCGCTACATCAAGCTTTCTTTTATTTCTTTCAGATTTTGAGTCATACATATAAAAGCCTTTATTTAACTTTTGTCATTTTATCACCTACATAAATTTTTACAATTAAATATTTGATCCATTTGTAATTTATTATGGTGCAGATTATGAGAAATAATGGTCATCCAGTTGCCTCAACACTACTGAATGGATTAAAATTTCCCTATTGGGGCTTCCCTGGTGGCGCAGTGGTTGAGAGTCCGCCTGCCGATGCAGGGGACACGGGTTCGTGCCCCGGTCCGGGAAGATCCCACATGCCGCGGAGCGGCTAGGCCCGTGAGCCATGGCCGCTGAGCCTGCGCATCCGGAGCCTGTGCTCCACAACGGGAGAGGCCACAACAGTGAGAGGCCCACGTACTGCAAAAAAAAAAAAAAAAAAAAAAAAAAAAAAAAAATTTCCCTATTGATTAGAGATGCTATCTTCTTCACATATGAAATTCCCTCAATATTTTTGAACTTTATATTTTTTTACATTCGTCTGTCTTTGTATATGCCCCATGTTTTAATTACTAAGACTCTATGCTTTAAAATTAATAGGTCTGGTCTGCCCTTATTTTCCTTTTCTTTCAGGGGTTTGCTGCCTTTTAAAAAAAATTTTTTCAAAAAGGTAAATCATTAATAGAATCAGATTGCCTAATTGAAAAATGTTGGCATTTTACTTATTGTGCTAAATTTATCAATTAAGGAGACTTGATAACCTTATGATGTGTGTCTTCCTATCCCAAACCTGGTATGTCCTTCTATTTATTCTTCTCTTTGGTATTTCAGCATTATGTTAGTTTTCTTCATATAGGGCTGGTACATTTCTTATTACACTTATTCCTATGTATTTTACACTTCTGTTGATTTTTAAAATTTACTGATTATTCACATATTCAGACTGGTGGTTGCTTGTATAATATATATGAAGGCTATCACTTTCTGATTATTTTGTACCCATCTACCTTACTGATTTTCTTATTGTTGGTAGCAGTTTTCCAGTTAGTTCTCTTGGACTTTTCAGATATATAATCATATTACCTGCAAATAGTGATAATTCTACCTTCTCCTTTCCCTTTTCCATGTTTCTACTTTCTTTTTCTCATCTAATTACAATGGTTAGTTAAATACACTCTTAAAAACTCTACAAAGACCAGCCAACGGAATGAAGTTCCTAGCAACAGAATCTGGGTGGAAAAATCTTAACCCATTTACACAATGCATTATTTTAAATAACTCTTTTGGTTATATCAACATGACCTGTAAGTTAGAGATTTTTCTGGATGCATTATTTCTAACGAATGATAAATGATTTCACCAGTCATTAAAACCATCTTCAGTGTATTAGTCTGGAGCTGTACTTGAGGGCCAGGTTACAAATGGTCATAATTCATCTGAAGTATTTTAAGGGAAGATACATAGACAAGATAAAGATTGATTTAGCAATTGATTGGTTAATCCCTCTTTTCCCCAAGCCCGGTATATTGGAAATGGATGGAGCAAAATGTGTGGTTTACATCCCACCCCCCACCCTACTATGTTTCCATTAAATTCTTTTTCTTTTTTCTTTACAAAATTCAGTTTATTTTCTAAAAATGTGGACCAATGGTGGTTGTATAATAAGATGTGCTAGCATTGATAATTTCTTTTCATTTTATTTTTTTATAATTTTTATTGGAGTATAGTTGATTTACAATGTTGTGTTAGCTTCAGGTGTACAGCAAAGTGAATCAGTTATATATACATATGTCCACTCTTTTTAAGATTCTTTTCCCATATAGGTCATTACAGAGTAATGCTATACAGTAGGTCCTCATTAGTTATCTTATATATAGTAATGTGTATATGTCAATCCCAATCTCCTAATTTATCCCTCCCCCTCATACCCCCTAGTAACCATAAGTTTGTTTTCTACATCTGTAACTCTATTTCTGTTTTACAGATAATTGAAGGAAAAAAACCCATATGATCATTTCAATAGATGTAGAAAAAGCTTTTGACAAAATTCAATAAGCATTTATGATGAAAACTCTCCAGAAAGTGGGCATAGAGGGAACCTACCTCAACATAACAAAGGCCATTACAACAAACCCACAGCAAACCTCATTCTCAATGGTGAAAAACTGAAAGCATTTCCTTTAAGATCAGGAACAAGACAAGCATGTCCACTGTTGCCACTATTATTCAACATAGATTTGGAAGTTCTAGCCATGGCAATAAGAGAAGAAAAAGAAATAAAAGGAATACAAATTGGAAAAGAAGAAGTAAAACTGTCACTCTTTGCAAATGACATGATACTATACATAGAGAATCCTAAAGATGCCACCAGAAAACTGCTAGAGCTAACCAATGAATTTGGCAAAGTTGCAGGATACAAAATTAATACACAGAAATCTCTTGCATTCCTGTACACTAAACAAAAGATCAGAAAGAGAAATTAAGGAAACAATCCCATTTACCATCTCAACAAAACGAATAAAATACCTAGGAATAGACCTACCTAAGGAGGCAAAAGACCTGTACTCAGAAAACTATAAGATATTGATGAAAGAAATGAAAGATGACACAAACAGATGGAGAGATATACCATGCTCCTGGATTGGAAGAATCAATATTGTGAAAATGACTATACTACCAAAGCAATCTACAGATTCAATGCAATCCCTATCAAATCACCAATGGCAGTTTTCACAGAATTTGAACAAAAAAATTTACAGTTTGTATGGGAACACAAAAGACCACAGATAGCCAAAGCAATCTTGAGAAAGAAAAACAGACCTGGAGGAATCAGGCTCCCTGACTTCAAACTATACTACAAAGCTACAGTAATTAAGTTCAATTCTTATATTTGAACATACCCATCATGGTATGTTTAAGAATATTCTTCTTCATCTATGGTAGCAAGATTGTCTGATGAGTTGTATGAGGATATCTATATTTATATCTTTATCTAAAACTTTAATAGCCAATTCAGGGCTGAATTTGGTCCCAATATGAAGCAAAAAATATTTGACAACTAAATGGAATGAATAATAACTAACAGTTGTTAAGTTCAGAGATTCTTCATTTGAGAAGAGAAATGTTAATCAATACCTTTGAAAATCCAAGGCTGGAATTATCAGTTGCAAGACTGGATTTCCACAATCAAAAGTCACAAATAGGGCTTCCCTGGTGGTGCAGTGGTTGAGAGTCCGCCTGCTGATGCAGGGGACACGGGTTCGTGCCCCGGTTCGGGAAGATCCCACATGCCTCAGAGCGGCTGGGCCCGTGAGCCATGGCCGCTGGGCCTGCACGTCCAGAGCCTGTGCTCTGCAACGGGAGAGGCCACAGCAGTGAGAGGCCCGCGTACCACACACACACACACAAAAGTCACAAATGTTACTGACACAAACCTTTAGCATATGTGATAGATGAGGGAGTTCATTATGGAAGGAAAGGCACATACGTGAATAATAAAGGAAATGCTGAAAGACTACCAAAGTTAAACAGGACACTGTATAGTATTGACACAGACAAATTAAACATAAAACACACACACATATACACAAACATCTCAAGAGAACTTCCTTACAAGTCAGCAGTCACTTGATTTACAAATAAAGTGTTGTCTCAGACCACAGGGGCCACAAACTCCCATGCTCTGGTTTGAAGAGCCCTTAGCTTTTAAGAGTTGATTTACTTTGCATCCTTGAAGCTCATCTCTGGACAAAAATCAAGATCACTAAATCTGCCATGTAGCAAGAAAGCAAGATCAGGATAAAACTTCCCATTTGTGAGTTCTAACATGCTAGTCCAATCCACTGTCCTTTGCAGACTGAGAAAAAAACTGTCGCCATCTGGAAAAGCTAATGAAAGTTGGCTCCTTATTCTAACTCCCGCATTTAGCCAAGCTACCATTACCTTACAGATCTACAGAATACAGACAGAATAGAGCATCCACTCACCCATGGAAATCCACCAGCATATGTTATTTTAGGATACCAAGATGAGTGTTTCTTACTCATTATGTCTACCAAATTGGTAACACTAAGGTTATCTTTCCATATCAGAGAGTTTACATTTTAACCTAGACTTTCAATGATGAAGAGAGTGATTTCTACCAGGTGAAAATCTTATTTATCTATCCTAGGCTAAGAGTAAAAAACCCTGAATGAGAGCCAAAAGACACATGAACCAGATTATATGTACTCAGAGGAATTTGTAAATCAAGTGACTGCTGATTTGTAAGGCGTGTGTGTGTGTGTGTGTGTGTGTGTGTGTGTGTGTGTGGTATTTAACTTGTCTGTATCAATGCTATACAATGCCAGGTTTTGTAAATTATCCAATATATAGTCATTACCTATTGAAAAGACTGAATATTGGCTTGGAGGCATTGGCTGAACTTTACCATAGTTCTTTTTATAATTAGATTTTTTAAAAACTTAGCCCCACATGCTGCTACTTTTAGCCTGATACAGCAGGGTCTAGTTAAGCTATGCTATATGCTTTTCAATTAAACCATAACTTTCACATATGCATTTTGTTGTGCTCGCCCAACATTAAATAAATGGATAACACCTGAATAAATTCAGAGTCCCAGCCTACACCAGTTCTTGGACCTAAATTACCAGTGAGAGGTTTTTCATTTTCGTTTCATCAAGAGTTTTGCTTAATTGAGGTAAAGCAAGAGTTACTTAAGTACAACCTCTAAAAACAGATAATAGTAAATTACATAATAGTATTTATGACTGACCCATTTCTCAACCTATTTAAATCTGGAAATATATGTAATAAATTTGAGTCTGGTTTATACACTTGGACTATTCATATATACAGTAAAGCTCTTTCATAAAGCTTCTTATCAGGGGAAATGTCTTAGAAAGGAAATGGAAAATTATGGGCATGGAGATAGGACATGAGATTTCAGCCTCCTATTTTACATTTATATCTCCTATTTGTATTAAAAGACACAGCTACGCACAATGACACTGTACATGTGTATAACATGTCAAGGAGTCTCATATCCTCAGCAATTCTTGGAACACTAAGAACTCTGTGGCCTCTCCCTACTGCTGATATCATTTTTCTAGTAGCTTTTTCTTGGTAAAGCTGAGTGACAATGACAATAAATGTGAAGTTTCTCATTTTGAAAGCTTCAGCACTTGATTTTTATTAGGTATCTGTTGTGTGGCCTTGTGCAGAGAAGGCATTTAATGGATATTGGTTAATGATGATCACTCCCTGCCAAACAAAATTAAATATTATGCATGATGTAGATGCAGATAAATTGGATGAAGAAACTGAATAATTCTGTGAAAGATCTACATCTTCAAATTGTAGTCTGTGAACGACTTGCCTTTTGGGCTTCTTGTTAAAAGTAAAAATCCTGGGCCTCCCTGGTGGCGCAGTGGTTGAGAGTCCGCCTGCCGATGCAGGGGATACGGGTTCGTGCCCCGGTCTGGGAGGATCCCATATGCCGCGGAGCGGCTGGGCCCGTGAGCCATGGCCGCTGAGCCTGCGCATCCGGAGCCTGTGCTCCGCAACGGGAGAGGCCACAACAGTGAGAGGCCCGCGTACGAAAAAAAAAAAAAAAAAAAAGTAAAAATCCTTAGCCCATATCTAAGGCCCTGTGATTAAGAGCCTATGGTTCTGGAAATTTTAACTTTTAACAATTTCTTGGGTGATGCTCCTGCAGTATAAAATTTGACCACCATTAACCATTAAATCTTGGATTCTTAAAAGACTTCTAATTACCTAGATGTTCATTTTCATTTAGACTACTAGAAAGAAAATCTACAGAGAATACGATTTTCAATACTAAATTCTGAATTTGTTTCCACATGGTAAAAATAATACTTAGTATACAAAGTCTTAAGCTATGCCTGTAAAATTTTTTAAAATACAGCATAAAACTGAAATATTCCCAATGGCAAATATCTGACTTGTGAAGAAAATCTTCGATTTTTGACAAATTTTTTATCAGTAAGTTTGGTGATAAGTCAACAAAGAAGTTTTGAATCAATTTACTAATGGAAAGGTCAGGGAGAAAAAGACAACAGCATACAACAAAACTTTTTACTTTACCATGAATAGCAGGAGAATGTGTGAAAGCCAAAGCTGGAGAATTTTTAGAATTAAGTGCAACATAAAATGATATCATAACACTACTTCTCAAATATAAAAAGCAAAGGCAAGGGACCCAGTAAGAAGATCTGGGATGAAAGAAAGGCTCCCAGAATGAGGAAGGCAACTACCACACCTGGAATTCAATTCACATCTAGAAGAAATTTACACACTGCAATGCATCCAGGAGAGAAAGCAGGGCTTATGAAAGTTAAAAGAAATTTGGGTGCTTTGTCTGAAAATGAAGAGTTTTGACCTGAGTGTAGATGACGGTTGAGGATACAAGCTGGGGCTGGTGATGTCAGATCTAAACTGATAGCTATACTCAGTGCTTAAAGGGGTATCATAAGAAGAGGGGTTAAACTAACATGGGTTTGAAAATAAAACATGAAGACCAAAAGATAGAAGTAATAGGAAAACTGAAATACGGAGAAAGTTTCTAAAGGAAATTCAATGAACACCATCCTACAGAGGAATAGGATGACCGTGGGTTAATGAGTTCCCTGTCTTGGAGGAACAATTGTCTGGGATGTTGTAAAACAGGAGTTCTCAGACTTAACGGGCATATGGACCATGTAAAGATCATGTTAAGTTGCAGATTCTGGCTCAGGAGGTCTGGGTGAGACTTGAGTTTTTTTATGTCTAACATAACTCCCAGGTGAAGCCAGTGCTGCTGGCCTGAGTAAAACATTTTGACTAGCAAGATTCTAAGGGACTTTTCAAACCTAAGATTACAGAATAGATTTTGTGGCTCTCCCTTTCTGCGTGATCATTGAACTATTTCCTTATCTTTTCTTTGTCTCAGATGTCCTCCATTGTAAATTGGAAATAATAAGGGTTTTGCTTTGTGGGGATGTTTGGGGGATTCAGTGAATTAATGCAGGCAAAATGCACGCAAAAGAGAGCCTTACGTATAGTAAATACCCAATAAATGTCAGCCTTTATCATCACCATCATTATTATAAAACGAAAAATTTTTTAAATGCAGAGTGCTTTGGCTTTTTCTGACTTCCATCTTAGTTGATATAATCAGATTGTGTTTATTATCTCAACGGAGCAGTGATGTCATAGAGTTTATCCTCCTTACTGCCAGACAGAACTCCGACTGCAGCCTAAAGTCACTTCTAGGTTTTGCTAAATTCCAAAGGAAATGAAATCTGCAATGACTCTATTATGCAAATAACAGTAATGTTGAAGAAACATGGGAATGAATTTCTAGAGGCACAGTTTTCAGTCCTGTCTCTAATTAGCCACGTAAACAACAAGTATTCGCCTAAGCCTGACAATCCCACAATGCAGAAGAACATGTGTTCTTTTTACACATGACCCAAACCTCCAGGACATCTTTAATGGATTGATGATTTAGCCATAGGCTTCCAAGAAACAGAGGCTCTCATCGTCATTCTTTGGGCTCCATCGTCTCCATCATTTCCTCTGACTTCTGGCTAATGCCCTGCTTCTAGTTACCAAGAATTTTTGGCACTTAAGCTCATATCAAAGTAAAAGGCTATGAAACCTACCTAATCGGTGACTGTAGCTTAATAAAAATATCTGACCTTTTAAATCTTGGTACCCAATAAAGAGCTGAACCTTACTCCCCAAATGCTTTAGCTAACTAAGAAAAAAATCTAAACTTTAAAATGAACATTTAAAGTTCACTTAATGTGTCACTTCCAAAGGCCAATTATAATCTGAAAATAGTTTTAAGTGAAGGATATCTGTTAAGTAAATAAGCATGTGGTAAATCATCAAATATCTATTGAACTCTTACCATGAGGTCAGCTCTGTGCTAAGTGTTATGGAGACTATAATAAAATGCCTAAGACAGAGGAGTTTAACATAGTAGCTAAGAGGATAATACTTACATCCATGGAAAAGTTAGAGACAATTCAAAACTGACATAAGCAGAACGAGCTTTGGGTACCACAAACTCTACAGCACCTCCGCCTGCTTCTCTCTCTCTCTTTTTTCACTTCCATTCGGTTTCCTCTACTTAGCTTTTTCTTTTTTTTTCACGACATTTCTGAAATTCTATAAAAGTTACTTACATATTACACTTATTGTCTATTCTTGTTTTCCCCTGTGAGAATGTAAATTCCACCGGGATGGAATTTTTGTCCTTGCTTATTGATGTATCTCGAGTCCCTAGAAGAGTGCTCGGGACCACAGTAGTACACAATAACTATGGCTTGAGTGAGGGAATGACTCATTCAAGAGACTGATGCCAAGTTTAATCCTGCATTTTACAGTTCATAGCCCTCTTTTGTTCCTCATATGAAGAGGTGAGCAGAAAATATTATATTATTTTATTTTTTTGGCTGCCACCACACGGCATGCAGTATCTTTAGTACCCCATCCAGGGGTGGAACCCTTGCCCCCTGCAGCGGAAGCACGGAGTCTTAACCACTGGACTGCCAGGGAAGTCCCAGAAAATATTTTATAACTGACTAGTTTATATGAGTTGTATTTGTCTTCTGTACTCTACAATTCCTGTTGACAGCTAAAAACTAGACTGATCTAAAGATGTAAAATAATGAGAATAAATTACAGATCACTATTGCCATTCCAAAAGGAAATGAAATCTGCAATGATTCCGTTATGCAAATAATAGTAACACTGAACAAATGTGGGAATGGATTTTTAGAGTTCTCGTTCTGCAGCCCGCCTCCAATTAGCCATGTAAACTAATAGTATCTCTTGACCTCAAAGTTCCAATGTCTTCAACTGAAATACGAAATTATATCGTAATGATAACTAATCATATTTAACTTTAACATCTAACTTTTTATAGCACCAACTCCATTTTGCCCACTCCATCCCAGTAGCCCCCCAATTCTATTCATATTTCAAGTTCAACGCATTAGAAAAGACACAGAAATGAACAAAGAAGAAGGAGAATAATGTCTGATAGGAAACATTTACTGCTATTATCATTATAAGCAGGATGATAAATATAAATCAGATAAAAAAAAATACTCCACTGACCAAGAATCAGGTTTCTCGGAATTCTAACCTAGTCCTGCTTCCCCTCTGCAAACCAAGAAACACAAACAAAAAACCTGAAAGTAAATTTAAAAGGCCCTTGAATGGTGAAAATTGTGTCATTACATTTATCCTCTAGACCTGTTTGGTAACCTCAGACTCTCACTCAGAGTCTATTTACTTCACACATAATTCTTTGGGGCTTGAATCTGTTTTTCCCAATACAAAGAGAACAGAAGCAGCAAATTTTATAATGTTACTGAGGAAGCCCATGTATTGTCAGAATAAATAAGCTAAAGCTGTTGAGAGTTAAAGACTTACATGCAAAGATAAGCTATTGAAAAAACTTATTGTAAACATTTTATTAGCATCATTATATTACAGCAAATTAAAAAATGTTTTCTTGACAGTGATCCTGACTTGAGTAAATTAAATTATATTGATTGCCTGGTATAAGAAGGCAGGCTACAGTTTTTGCTAGAAGTGTTCCCATTAAAAATAGTTGACCTGTAAAAAATTTTATTTGAGGTATCTGGAAAGATGACCTCATATCAAACTTTTAAGCCTAAGTGATGTTGTATAATGTGATACTGCATTCTCTCTCCCTGGATTTCCCTGGTTATGATTAATAAGGATATTTTGACACTCCTCTTGTATCAATACATTTTCTCATTATATCAATATTTAGTATGCATTGGGCAATGTGGGGACCTGCAATGTAGAGCACAGGTCTGGATCTTGATAATATAGGAGTAGATGGACAAGTCAGATTAAGAAGGAATGGTTTAGAGCATGTGCTTTGGAGAAGGTCAGAAATGGATTATAAGCTCATGCTTACTAGATGTGTGACAATGGGCAAGCTACTTAATAACTCTGTTACAAAGGTTCCACAGCTGTAAAACGGTGATCATGATACCTATTTCCAGAGATGTGAAGATTAAATAAAATACATATGCCAAGCACTTATATTTAGAGCCTGAAATAAGGATGCGAGACAAATACTTGCTGGTGAATGAATCAACTGGGTTATCTGGGGCAAGTTATTCAAGAACTTCTGTTGTTTCATCTGTAAAATAGGCAAAATGGTTCTTAACTTCATACAGTGGTTGTAAAAAATAAATGAAACTACACATATAATGTACTTATGTACCTGGAACATAATGTAACCCCAGAGTCCAGTAAAAACCCAATAAATTGTATTCTTTAGAAATATTATGTTTTAATAATTTAGAAAACAAATGCCAAGGTACATGGTATAAGTTCAGAAAAAGAGCAGACCAGGTCCCCGGAGGAAGATGGCAGAAGAGTAAGAAGCGGAGATCACCTTCCTCCCCACAGATACATCAGAAATTCATCTACACGTGGAGCAACTCCTACAGAACACCTACTGAACGCTGACAGAAGACCTCAGACCCCCCAAAAGGCAAGAAACTCCCCACATACCTGGGTAGGGCAAAAGAAAAAAAGAATAAACAGAGACAATAGGATAGGGACGGGACCTGCACCAGTGGGAGGGAGCCGTGAAGGAGGAAAGGTTTCCACACACTACAAGCCCCTTCGCGGGCGGAGACTGCAGGTGGCGGAGGGGGAAAGCTTCGGAGTAGCGGAGGAGAGCACAGCAACAGGGGTGTGGGTGTGGAGGGCAAAGCGGAGAGATTCCGGCACAGAGGATCGGTGCCCTCAGGCACACACCAGCCCGAGAGGCTTGTCTGCTCGGCCACCGGGGCGGGCGGGGCTGGGAGCTGAGGCTCGGGTATCGGGTTTCAGTCGGAGCGCAGGGAGAGGACTGGGGCTGGCGGCAGGAAGAGAGCCTGAAGGGGTTAGTGCACCATGGCTAGCCCGGAGGGAGTCCGGGGAAAGGGTCTGGAGCTGCCGAAGAGGCAAGAGACTTTTTTCCCTTTTGTTTCCTGGTGCGCGAGGAGAGGGCATTAAGAGGGCTGCTTGGGGAAGCGCCGGAGATAGGCGCGAGCCGCGGCTAAAGGCGCGGACCTCGGAGACGGGCGTGGGACGCTGGGGCTGCTGCTGCCGCCGCCGCCGCGGGGCCTGTGTGCGAGCGCGGGTCACTGTCCGCCCCGCCTTCCGGGGGGCCTGAGCACCCCGCCACTGCCGGGGTCCCGGGACCCGGGGACGGCTTTTCTGGGAAATCGCACGGAGCGCCTCGGGCTGCTGCAACGTCACGCCTCGGGCTGCTGCAACGTCATGCCGGCCTCTGCCGCCGCAGGCCCGCCCCACACTGCGCACCCCTCCCCCCACCCTCTGCCTGAGTGAGCCAGAGCCCCCGAATCAGCGGCTCCTTTAAACCCGTCCTGTCTGAGCGAAGAACGGACGCCCTCCGGCAACCTACGTGCAGAGGCGGGGCCAGGTCCAAGGCTGAGACCCGGGAGCTGTGAGAGCAGAGAAGAGACAGGGAAATCTCTCTGTGCAGCCTCGGAGGCAACGGATTAAAGCTCCACGGTCCATTTGATGTGCCCTGGGTCTGTGGAGTGCATAAATGGACAGCGAATCATCCCAAATTGAGGAAGTGGACTTTCAGGACAAGATTTAAGACGTTCCCCCCTTTTCCTCTTTTTACAAGAATTATCCCAAATTAAGGAGGTGGACTTAGAGAGCAAGATTTCAGACTTCACGCCCTTTTCCTCTTTTTACAACGAATTATCCCAAATTGAGGAGGTGGACTTGGAGAGCAAGATTTTTGATTTTCCCCCCTGCTCTCTTTTTGTGAATGTGTATGTGTAATCTTCTGTGTAAGAGTCTCTCTGTATAGCTTTGCTTCCACCATATGTCCCAGGGTTCTATCGGTCCGTTTTTTTTTCAATAATTACTTTTTAATTATAATAACGCTACTATATTTCATACTTTATTCTATTTTACTTTACCTGCTCTTTCTTTTTTTCCTACCTTCCCTTCCTCCCTCCCTCCCTCCGCTCCTCCTTTCCTTCTTTCTTTTTCTTTCCTCCCTCCCTCCCTCCCACCCTTCTTCTTTCCACTTTCTTTTTCTTTCCTTCCTCCCTCCCTCCCTCCTGTCTTTCTTTCTTTCTTTCCTTCCTCCCTCCCTCCCTCCCTTCTTCCATTCACTCTTCCTTTTGCTTTCATTCCTCCCTCCCTCCCTCCTTCCTCTCTTTCTTTCTTTCCATCCTTCCTCCCGCCCTCCCTCCTTTCTTTCTTCCTTCCTTCCTTTCTTCCCTTCTTCCTTTCTTTCCCTCTCTCTTTCTTTCTTCTACTAATTCTTTTTTTCTACTTTTTCTCCCTGTTATTCTGAGCCGGCTGGATGAAAGGCTCTTGGTGCTGAAGCCAGGAGTCAGTGCTGTGCCTCCGAGGTGGGAGAGCCAACTTCAGGACACGGGTCCACAAGAGAACTCCCAGCTCCACATAATATCAAGCAGCGAAAATCTCCCAGAGATCTCCATCTCAACACCAGCACCCAGCTTCACTCAACAACCAGCAAGCTACAGTGCTGGTCACCCTATGCCAAGCAACTAGCAAGGCAGGAACACAACCCCACCCATTAGCAGAGAGGCTACCTAAAAACATAATAAGGCCACAGGCACCCCAAAACACACCACCAGACGTGGACCTGTCCACCAGAAAGACAAGATCGAGCCTCAACCACCAGAACACAGGCATTAGTCCCCCCCACCAGGAAGCCTACACAACCTACTGAAACAACCTTAGCCACTGGGGTCAGACACCAAAAACAACGGGAACTACGAACCTGCAGCCTGCAAAAAGGAGACCCCAAAAACAGTAACATAAGCAAAATGAGAAGACAGAAAAACACACAGCAGGTGAAGGAGCAAGATAAAACCTACCAGACCTAACAAATGAAGAGGTAATAGGCAGTCTACCTGAAAAAGAATTCAGAATAATGATAGTAAAGCTGATCCAAGATTCTATTTCCAAGATCCAAAATCTTGGAAATAGAGTAGACAAAATGCAAGAAACAGTTAACAAGGACCTAGAAGAACTAAAGATGAATCAAGCATCGATTAAAAACACAATAAATGAAATAAAAAATACTCTAGATGGGATCAATAGCAGAATAACTGAGGCAGAAGAACGGATAAGTGAGGTGGAAGATAAAATAGTGGAAATAACTGATGCAGAGCAAAATAAAGAAAAAAGAATGAGGGCCTCCCTGGTGGCGCAGTGGTTGAGAGTCCGCCTGCCGATGCAGGGGATACGGGTTCATGCCCCGGTCTGGGAGGATCCCATATACCGCGGAGCGGCTGGGCCCATGAGCCATGGCCGCTGGGCCTGCGCATCCGGAGCCTGTGCTCCGCAACGGGAGAGGCCACAACAGTGAGAGGCCCGCATACCGCAAAAAAAAAAAAAAAAAAGAATGAAAAGAACAGAGTACAGTCTCAGAGACCTCTGGGACAACATTAAACGCACCAACATTCGAATTATAGGGGTTCCAGAAGAAGAAGAGAAAAAGAAAGGGACTGAGAAAATATTTGAAGAGATTATAGTTGAAAACTTCCCTAATATGGGAAAGGAAATAGTTAATCAAGTCCAGGAGGCACAGAGAGTCCCATACAGAATAAATCCAAGGAGAAATACGCCAAGACACATATTAATCAAACTGTCAAAAATGAAACACAAAGAAATCATATTAAAAGCAGCAAGGCAAAAACAACAAATAACACACAAGGGAATCCCCATCAGGTTAACAGCTGATCTCTCAGCAGAAACTCTACAAGCCAGAAGGGAGTGGCAGGACATAATTAAAGTGATGAAGGAGAAAAACCTGCAACCAAGATTTCTCTACCCAGCAAGGATCTCATTCAGATTTGATGGAGAAATTAAAACGTTTACAGACAAGCAAAAGCTGAGAGAGTTCAGCACCGCCAAACCAGCTTTACAACAAATGCTAAAGGAACTTCTCTAGGCAAGAAATACAACAGAAGGAATATACCTACAATAACGAACCCAAAGCAATTAAGGAAATGGGAATAGGAACATACATATTGCTAACTACCTTAAATGTAAATGGACTAAATGCTCCCACCAAAAGACACAGAGTGGCTGAATGGATACAAAAACAAGACCCATATATATGCTGTCTACAAGAGACCCACATCAGACCTAGAGATACATACAGACTGAAAGGGGATGGAAAAAGATATTCCATGCAAATGGAAATCAAAAGAAAGCTGGAGTAGCAATTCTTATATCAGACAAAATAGACTTTAAAATAAAGACTATTAGAAGAGACAAAGAAGGACACTACATAACGATAAAGGGATCGATCCAAGAAGAAGATATAACAATTGTAAATATTTATGCACCCAACATAGGAGCACCTCAATACATAAGGCAAATACTAACAGCCATAAAAGGGGAAATTGACAGTAACACAATCATAGTAGGGGACTTTAACACCCCACTTTCACCAATGGACAGATCATCCAAAATGAAAATAAATAAGGAAACACAAGCTTTAAGTGATACATTAAACACGATGGACTTAATTGATATTTATAGGACATTCCTTCCAAAAACAACAGAATACACATTTTTCTCAAGTGCTCGTGGAACATTCTCCAGGATAGATCATATCTTGGGTCACAGATCAAGCCTTGGTAAATGTAAGAAAATTGAAATTGTATCAAGTATCTTTTCTGACCACAATGCTATGAGACTAGATATCAATTACAGGAAAAGAGCTGTAAAAAATACAAACACATGGAGGCTAAACAATACACTACTCAATAACGAAATGATCACTAAAGAAATCAAAGAGGAAATTAAAAAATACCTAGAAACAAATGACAATGGAGACACGACGACCCAAAACCTATGGGACGCAGCAAAAGCAGTTCTAAGGGGGAAGTTTATAGCAATACAATCCCACCTTAAGAAACAGGAAACATCTTGAGTAAACAACCTGACCCTGCACCTACAGCAATTAGAGAAAGAAGAACAAAAAAACCCCAAAATTAGCAGAAGGAAAGAAATCATAAAGATCAGATCAGAAATAAATGAAAAAGAAATGAAGGAAATGATAGCAAAGATCAACCAAACTAAAAGCTGGTTCTTTGAGAAGATAAACAAAATTGACAAACCATTAGCCAGACTCATCAAGAAAAGAAGGGAGAAGACTCAAATCAATAGAATTAGAAATGAAAAAGGAGAAGTAACAACTGACACTGCAGAAATACAAAAGATCATGAGAGATTACTACAAGCAACTCTATGCCAATAAAATGGACAACCTGGAAGAAATGGACACATTCTTAGAAATGCACAACCTGCCAAGACTGAATCAGGAAGAAATAGAAAATATGAACAGACCAATCACAAGCACTGAAATTGAAACTGTGATTAAAAATCTTCCAACAAACAAAAGCCCAGGACCAGATGGCTTCACAGGCGAATTCTATCAAACATTTAGAGAAGAGCTAACACCCATCCTACTCAAACTCTTCCAAACAATATCAGAGGAAGGAACACTCCCAAACTCATTCTACGAGGCCACCATCACCTTGATACCAAAACCAGGCAAGGATGTCACAAAGAAAGAAAACTACAGGCCAATATCACTGATGAACATAGATGCAAAAATCCTCAACAAAATACTAGCAAACAGAATCCAACAGCACATTAAAAGGATCATACACCATGATCAAGTGGGGTTTATCCCAGGAATCGAAGGATTCTTCAATATATGCAAATCAATCAATGTGATACACCATATTAACAAGTTGAAGGAAAAAAACCATATGATCATCTCAATAGATGCAGAGAAAGCTTTCGACAAAATTCAACACCCATTTATGATAAAAACCCTGCAGAAAGTAGGCATAGAGGGAACTTTCCTCAACATAATAAAGGCCATATATGACAAACCCACAGCCAACATTGTCCTCAATGGTGAAAAACTGAAACCATTTCCACTAAGATCAGGAACAAGACAAGGCTGCCCACTCTCACCACTCTTATTCAACCTAGTTTTGGAAGTTTTAGCCACAGCAATCAGAGAAGAAAAGGAAATAAAAGGAATCCAAATTGGAAAAGAAGTAAAGCTGTCACTGTTTGCAGATGACATGATACTATACACAGAGAATCCTAAAGATGCTACCAGAAAACTACTAGAGCTAATCAATGAATTTGGTAAAGTAGCAGGATACAAAATTAATGCACAGAAATCTCTGGCATTCCTGTACATTAATGATGAAAAATCTGAAAATGAAATCAAGAAAACACTCCCATTTACCATTGCAACAAAAAGAATAAAATATCTAGGAATAAACCTACCTAAGGAGACAAAAGACCTGTATGCAGAAAATTATAAGACACTGATGAAAGAAATTAAAGATGATACAAATAGATGGAGAGATGTACCATGCTCCTGGATTGGAAGAATCAATATTGTGAAAATGACTCTACTACCCAAAGCAATCTACAGATTCAATGCAATCCCTATCAAACTACCACTGGCATTTTTCACAGAACTAGAACAAAAAATTTCAAAATTTGTTTGGAAAAACAAAAGACCCCGAATAGCCAAAGCAATCTTGAGAACGAAAAACAGAGCTGGAGGAATAAGGCTCCCTGACTTCAGACTATACTACAAAGCTACAGTAATCAAGACAGTATGGTACTGGCATAAAAACAGAAAGATAGATCAATGGAACAGGATAGAAAGCCCAGAGATAAACCCACGCACATATGGTCAACTTATCTTTGATAAAGGAGGCAGGAATGTACAGTGGAGAAAGGACAGCCTCTTCAATAAGTGGTGCTGGGAAAACTGGACAGGGACATGTAAAAGTATGAGATTAGATCATTCCCTAACACCATACACAAAAATAAGCTCAAAATGGATTAAAGACCTAAATGTAAGGCCAGAAACTATCAAACTCTTAGAGGAAAACATAGGCAGAACACTCTATGACATAAGTCACAGCAAGATCCTTGTGGACCCACCTCCTAGAGAAATGGAAATAAAAACAAAGATAAACAAATGGGACCTAATGAAACTTCAAAGCTTTTGCACAGCAAAGGAAACCATAAACAAGACCAAAAGACAACCCTCAGAATGGGAGAAAATATTTGCAAATGAAGCAACTGACAAAGGATTAATCTCCAAAATTTATAAACAGCTCATGCAGCTCAATAGCAAAAAAACAAACAACCCAATCCAAAAATGGGCAGAAGACTTAAATAGGCATTTCTCCAAAGAAGATATACAGACTGCCAACAAACACATGAAAGAATGCTCAACATCATTAATCATTAGAGAAATGCAAATCAAAACTACAATGAGATATCATCTCACACCAGTCAGAATGGCCATCATCAAGAAATCTAGAAACAATAAATCCTGGAGAGGGTGTGGAGAAAAGGGAACACTCTTGCACTGCTGGTGGCAATGTGAATTGGTACAGCCACTATGGAGAACGGTATGGAGGTTCCTTAAAAAACTAAAAATAGAACTGCCATATGATCCAGCAATCCCACTACTAGGCATATACCCTGAGAAAACCATAATTCACAGAGAGACATGTACCAAAATGTTCATTGCAGCTCTATTCACAATAGCCCGGAGCTGGAAACAACCTAAGTGTCCATCATCGGATGAATGGATAAAGAAGATGTGGCACATATATACAATGGAATATTACTCAGCCATAAAAAGAAATGAAACTGAGCTATTTGTAATGAGGTGGATAGACCTAGAGTCTGTCATACAGAGTGAAGTAAGTCAGAAAGAGAAAGACAAATACTGTATGCTAACACATATATATGGAATTAAAAAAAAAAATGTCATGAAGAACCTAGGGGTAAAACGGGAATAAAGACACAGACCTACTTGAGAATGGACTTGAGGATATGGGGAGGGGGAAGGGTAAGCTGTGACAAAGCGAAAGAGAGGCATGGACATATATACACTACCAAATGTAAGGTAGATAGATAGTGGGAAGCAGCCGCAGAGCACAGGGAGATCAGCTCAGTGCTTTGTGGCCGCCTGGAGGGGTGGGATGGGGAGGGTGGGAGGGAGGGAGATGCATGAGGGAAGGGATGTGGGAACAGATGTATATGTATGACTGATTCACTTTGTTATAAAGCAGAAACTAATAAAAAATAAATAAAAGAAAAATAAATAAATAAATAAATAAATAAATAAATAAATAAATAAATAAAGATAAGCAAGATAGGAGACTATAAAAAATAAAATAAAATAAAAAAAAGAGCAGACCAGTGCAGGTGGGAGTCAAAAGGTAAGGCTGCCTTTAGAAGGTGCAGCCCTCAGTTACAGTTCTGTAACTCTGACGGGGCCTGATGGAATCAGCCCCTCTGTCCACTCTTTTCTTGGTGCCTTAAGGGGATAGTGAGCCTGGATGAGGCCCTAACAATTAGATCATGACGGGTAATTATCCAGAAAGAGCTGGAGATGGGAACTTCAAAAAGGAAAGAATAAAAGTGGAGTAAAAATGGGAAATGGAGAAAATGGAAAAACATTAAGTAAAAGTACTTGATTAATCTAAGAAATCTAAATAAAAAGAAATAAAAAATAAAAAACATGAGCCCAATAGAAAACAAATAACAAGAAGGTAAATTTAAGCCGAACTAGATCAGCAATTCCATTAACTATAAAGGAGCTAAACAGACAAATTAAAAGATAAAGATTATAAGACTATATTAAAAAGAAAACAATATTGTTTTAAAATAAGTGATCTTTTAAAAATAAGGTCACAGAAAGAGTAATAGGAAAAGATATATCATACCAGCACTAACCTAAATAAAGTTGATGTGATTATATTAAAATCAGATGAAGTGGACTCCTCTTTTATTAAGCTATAAAACACATACTGTAAAATTCACTTTTTTTTTTAACTGTACTAGTTTATGGGTTTTGACAAATACTTACAGGTCTCTAACCGCCACCACAATCAAGATAGTTCACTGTTCTATCACCCTCCTCCCCTCCCAAATAGGCCACTAGTCAACCCCTTTGCAGTCAACTCTTTTCTAGTAGCCCATGGAAATCACTGATCTCTTTTATGTCCATATAACTCTGCCTTTTCCATCATGTAATATAAATGGAATAATACAGAATGTACACTTTGAGTATGACTTCTTTCCATTACCATAAAGCATTTAAGATCCATCCACACTGTTGTATTACTTGTTCATTTCTTTGTATTCTGGTAGTATTGTGTTATACAGTTGTACCAGTTTGTTTAACCAGTACCTAGTTCAAACATTTGGATTGTTTCCAGTTTTGTACAACTACAAATAAAGCCACTATAAACATTCACATCTAAGTTTTTGTGAGAACATAAGGTTTCATTTCACTTGAGTAAATAGCTAGGAGTGGGATTGCAGGGTTGTATGATAAGTGTATTTTTAACTTTATAAGAAACTGCCAAATTGTTTTCTAAAGTGTCTGGGCCATGTTGTATTCCCACCAGCAATGTGTGAAAGTTCCAGTTGCTCTGCATCCATGTCAACAGTTGTTATGATAAGTAGCTTTTAAAACTTTATCTGTCCAAATAGGTGTGTTGTGGTATCTCATTGTGGCTCTAATTTTCATTCTCCTGACAAATAACTTGCCTAATCTTTTGGTGCTTCTTTTCCATTTGTATATTTGTTTTGGTCAGATGTCTCTTCATATGTTTTGCCCATTGTTTGATTGAGGTTTGGGTTTTGTTTTTCTTGTTATTGAGAGTAGAAAGTTCTTTATAAATTTTAGATAAAAGTCCTCTGTGAGATATGTGATTTACAAAAATTTTCTCTCAGTCTGAGGCTTTGCTTTTCCATTCTCTTAACACATGAGCCAAATTATTTTTTCTTTTATAGACCATGCTTTTGCTGTTGTATCTAAGAAATCATTGCCAGCCCCAAATAGCAAGGGTTATTTTCTTGTTTTTTTTTTCCTAGACGTTTTATAGTTTTACATATTACACAAAACTCTATGATTGTTGTTAATTTTCATAGAGATGTGAGGTATGGACTAAGGTGTGTGTGTGTGTGTGTGTGTGTGTGTGTGTGTGTGCGCGCGTATGGCATGAGAGTATTTAATTGTTTCAGCGACTTTCTTTTTTTTTTCAGAAAATACCATTCTTTCTCTATTGAATTACCTTTGCCCGTTTGGTGAACATCGGTTGTTTATATCTTTGTGGGTCTATTTCTGGACCCCACTGACCTCTGTATCTAGATAACTAGATATCCTTTAATACAACACACTGTCTTGATTTCTGTAATTTCATAATGAGTCTTGAAATCATGTAAAGTGACATTAGATACAATATAAAATAAAGGGAGACCTACAACTGATTTATGAATTTAAAGAATCCATACTGCAAAATTTGTCACTTTTTTCCACATTGGTTTTATGGATATATAAAATACCAGTAATATTTTCCTTCTGTTGCTCTTTTATTTTCTGAAGCATGATAAATTGCTTCTGAAATGTTTATATGAAATTAAAAGGCCAAGAATAGTCTAGACCACTGAGGAAGAAGAAAATATTAGGGACTTGCCCTCTAATTTATCAAAATTATTACAAAGCTACAGTAATTAATACACTATATCACGCACACAGGGACAGACAAATATACCAATGAAACAGAGTAGAAAGAAATCACCAGAAACAGACCCAAACATAAACAGACATTTAATATGATGGATGGCATTACAGATAGTTGAAAAAGATGGACTTTTCATAAAACGTTAGGACAACTGACTATTATATAGAAAAATAAATTTGGACCCTTCTTCACACAATGTATAAAAATCAACTGCAGGTTAATTAAACATTTTAATGCAAATGCAAATATTAAATATGCTATGACATAGAGTATCTTTACAAACTTGGGGCAGGAAAAATTTTTTTAAGCAAGTCTGAAGAATGCATAAACCAAAGGAAAGGATGGATAATTTAGATGACACCAAGATTAAGAACTGTTCACCATATGACAATATAGGAAGACTTAAGATGCAAGCCACTACACAGTGATTTGCTATTTCTATAGATGTCAAAGTGATCACCTTGGTAAGTCTAGTTACCATGTCACCATGCAGAGATATTAAAATTATTGACTATATTCCCTACAGTGAGCAATATATTTTTTAGGATATATACATATGATACATACATAAAGGAAATTAAGTCAATGATTATCACAAATGTTATGATTATTTTATTGGGTTATACAGATAATATAATTCTAGAAAAGGATTCAGGGGCTTTAAAAATACTGTCATTGTTCTATTCTTTAACCTGGATTGTATTTACATAGGTGTTTACTTTGTTATTAGTCTTTTAAAAGACTAATTTGACACCCAGTCATGATGTAGCAAAAAAAAAAAAAAAAAAAAAATCCCCTGCAGACATCATCCTTAATATAGAAACATATGCAGCATTCTCTTTAAAGTAAATCAGACAATTGTGCCCACCATAACTACTTGTATTCAGTATTGTTTCAAAGGTCCTAGCCAAGTTAGTAAAAGAGAAAAATCAAAACAAATAAATATTCACAGGTTTAAAAAGAAATAATAAAAACAAATTATCATTATCTGAAGATGATATGATTATTTTCATAGAAAATCCAAGATAATCTACACACAGAAGATTAGACCTAATAAGAAAATTCTGCACATTTCCTGGATATAAGATCAGTATAAAAAATGATGTTTACTACACAATTAATAATTTAAAATAAATCATTTCAAATGTAATTAAATATTTCATTCAAAAGAGCAACAGATAAAATATTTACAAGTCCTTCCGGTTGGAAAATTTTAAATTTTGTGGGAGGATCCAAAATAAGACTACAATAGATATACTGTTTTCATGAATAGAAAGACATGCATGTTAAAGGTAAATTCAGTTTTCTTAGTTGCTAGCATTTTCATAGAAAATTGACGTTGATGTTAAAATTCATATGAAAAACTAAAGAACCAGAAGGATCCAAGACAATTTGGAAGAAGACTGAAAAGGGGAAATTTTCTCCAGTGAGTTACAGATTTACTATGAATTTCCCCTTACCTAGTGTCACCTACTTTAAGATTCTGTTGATATGTCTTCTGTTCTGTGAATCCTTCCCAGCCTGTAGCATTTTCCTTCCCATGTAATTCCATTACACTGTGTACTTATCTTTATCACAGTATACAGCACAACCGCACTGAGATTTGTGTTTACTCCTTTATCTCCTTCTCTGGGCTATGACCTGACTATGTGGTCCATCTCTCTACACCCAGAGTGCCACACAGAGCCTGGTTCATAGGAATCAGTTAAGAAATATCAGCTCTTTGCTCTCTCACATTGCCATTATTATTCCTTGGTAGGATGAGCTTACTGTTTCATTAAGTTCTCACTTAGTCCCCAGGTATGGGCAGAGGACTTTAAGGTTTGGTCACTGTCCATACTCAACTACCTGGGGCTCCATTTTAAAGTCATTTCTGAAAGTAGCAATTTGTTACTACCTCCACATTTTCTCTAATATTGAATGCAATCATGCAAGGCATGCATTATAGAATTCTCACATGAAAAGGACCTTAGGTTATATTCCTTTATTTCTCCTTTTATAGATGAGGAAACAGGGTACGCAGGGTATGCAGACAGGTATTTCATTTAAGTTTATTTTATCTATTGTATAATATTTCTACTTCCTGACATGGGTGGTATTAAATGAATTGAAATCTTAAAGGATGGATTTGGAATTCTGACAATGAAAAGAGCCAGGACATGCAGAAAGTATGTAGAAGTTCAGGATAATCCAGTAGGATAGGTGAGGTTTAAGTATTTATAGCCTGTTATTTTTACCTACTCTATTCTCTTATCCTGCTTTACAACATATACTTATCTTGTTAAAATTGTAGGAAAATGAAGGAACATACTTAAGAGACTGTTCAAGAGAATTTCAGCTCATACTCTCAAGACATAAATAAAAATAGTCTATAATTGTGTACAAGCTATCCTAAGGCAGTTGTTTATGTTTCGCAAAGAGTTATGTAATCTTTTGACTTTAATTTCAGCTACCTCTTTCATTAAAGAAATAATTCTGAATATCATTATTTATTTCTTTTTGGAATCTTACCAGGCGAAAAGATAATTCTAATTCTATGAATCTTGGCTAGCAGAAAACTTTGGTGTTGGCTTTGCAATTTATACATCCTGTTTGTATTCTCACACATTGTGAGCAGATTTCCTATTTGCTTATACAATAGCCCTTTCCACTCCTACACACCTCCTTGTTTTTCTTATGCAATTACAGCTTACCTATTTAAAACTTCAGTGAGTGCCACAGCCAGTATATTTCACTTTTTGGTGATATTCTTTGGAGGAAGCCATTTACAGTAACTTAATCCACTCTTAATTTGAACAGAAAAAGAAAAGAGCTATTTACGAAAAGGAAAGCATTGCCAGCATAAGGTAGTTTTGGCATCTTCATATTTGAGAAGTCAACTTCAGTGAAAAGAGAAAGATGAAAAATTTTAACAAACACAGCCTCAAAAAAATTAAAAGGCCTTGCTAGGAAATTAAGGTATGGATTTTCAATGTGTATGGTCAAAGGAGAAAAAATACAATACAGAATGCTATCATACTTGATCAAAGTAAGTGTGGACTAATTCTGTGTTGATGTGAATAGTGGTTGCAATGTGGAGAAAATTGGAATGATACAACAGGAATTGATCTTCTCCCTCCAAAACTAGGAGGAAGGAATGATTCCCATCTCAGCGGAGGCCACAGGCAGACCATCATTGAAGAAATGTGTAGTCATTTTGTCTTGTGGGAGGACTCATGCTTCTGCTTCTGATTGTTTTGTAGAAGAATGTGGAAGCTAAGAGATTTATTTAGCTTTTAAGAAAGAATCTGCTTTACATCGACATGTTAGTTTAATGAGATTATCTTCCATACAAATTGTAATAACTAGCTGTGGGTTATATGAAATTAAAAATACAAGGACTAGAGACTTCCGGGTAAGATGGCGGAAGAGTAAGACGCGGAGATCACCTTCCTCCCCATGGATACACCAGAAATACAGCTACACGTGGAACAACTCCTACAGAACACCTACTGAACGCTGGCAGAAGACCCCAGACCTCCCAAAAGGCAAGAAACTCCCCACATACCTGGGTAGGGCAAAGCGGAGAGATCCCCACACAGAGGATCGGTGCTGAGCGGCACTCACCAGCCCGAGAGGCTTGTCTGCTCGCCTGCTGGGGCGCACAGCGCTGGAAGCTGAGGCTCGGGCTTCGGTCAGAGCGCAGGGAGAGGACTGGGGCTGGCGGCGAGAACTCAGCCTGAAGGGGGCTAATGTGCCACAGCTAGCCGGGAGGGAGTCCGGGAAAACTCTGGAGCTGCCGAAGAGGCAAGAGACTTTTTCTTCCCTCTTGGTTTCCTGGTGCGCGAGGAGAGGGGATTAAGAGCGCTGCTTAAAGGGGCTCCACAGACGGGCGCGAGTCGCGACTGAAAGCGCGGAGCCCAGTGACGAGCGTGGGACGCTGGGGCTGCTGCTGCCGCCGCCAAGAGGCCTGTGTGCGAGCGCAGGTCACTGTCCACACCGCCCTTCCGGGAGCCTGTGCAGCCCGCCACTGCCGGGGTCCCGGGATCCAGGGGCGGCTTCCCTGGGAGAACGCACAGCGCGCCTCGGGCTGGTGCAACGTCACGCCGACCTCTGCCGCTGCAGGCTCGCCCCGCACTCCGTGCCCCTCCCTCCCGCCCAGCCTGAGTGAGCCAGAGTCCCCGAAGAGGCTGCTCCTTTAACCCTGTCCTGTCTGAGCGAAGAACAGACGCCCTCCAGCGACCTACACGCAGAGGCGGGGCCAAATCCAAAGCTGAGACCCGGGAGCTGTGAGAACAAAGAAGAGAAAGGGAAAGCTCTCCCAGCAGCCTCAGAAGCAGCGGATTAAAGCTCCACAATCAACTTGATGTACCCTGCATCTGTGGAATACATGAATAGACAACACATCATCCCAAATTGAGGAGCCCGGAGTCAGTGCTATGCCTCTGAGGTGGGAGAGCCAACTTCAGGACACTGGTCCACAAGAGACCTCCCAGCTCCACAGAATATCAAACGGCAAAAATCTTCCAGAGATCTCCATCTCAACACCAGCACCCAGCTTCACTCAACGACCAGCAAGCTACAGTGCTGGACACCCTAAGCCAAACAACTAGCAAGACAGGAACACAACGCCACCCATTAGCAGAGAGGTGGCCTAAAATCATAAAAAGTCCGCAGACACTCCAAAACACACCACCAGACGTGGACCTGCCCACCAGAAAGACAAGATCCAGCCTCATCCACCACAACACAGGCAGAGGTCCCCTCCACCAGGAAGCCTACACAACCCACTAAATCAACCTTAGCCACTGGGGACAGACACCAAAAACAATGGGAACTACGAACCTGCAGCCTGCAAAAAGGAGACCCCAAACAGTAACATAAGCAAAATGAGAAGACAGAAAAACACACAGCAGGAGAAGGAGCAAGATAAAAACCCACCAGATCTAACAAATGAAGAGGTAATAGGCAGTCTACCTGAAAAAGAATTCAGAATAATGATGGTAAAGATGATCCAAGATTCTATTTCCCAGATCCAAAATCTTGGAAATAGAATAGACAAAATGCAAGAAACAGTTAACAAGGACCTAGAAGAACTAAAGATGAATCAAGCATCGATTAAAAACACAATAAATGAAATAAAAAATACTCTAGATGGGATCAATAGCAGAATAACTGAGGCAGAAGAACGGATAAGTGAGGTGGAAGATAAAATAGTGGAAATAACTGATGCAGAGCAAAATAAAGAAAAAAGAATGAAAAGAACTGAGGACAGTCTCAGAGACCTCTGGGACAACATTAAACGCACCAACATTCGAATTATAGGGGTTCCAAAAGAAGAAGAGAAAAAGAAAGGGACTGAGAAAATATTTGAAGAGATTATAGTTGAAAACTTCCCTAATATGGGAAAGGAAATAGTTAATCAAGTCCAGGAGGCACAGAGAGTCCCATACAGAATAAATCCAAGGAGAAATACGCCAAGACACATATTAATCAAACTGTCAAAAATTAAACACAAAGAAATCATATTAAAAGCAGCAAGGCAAAAACAACAAATAACACACAAGGGAATCCCCATCAGGATAACAGCTGATCTCTCAGCAGAAACTCTACAAGCCAGAAGGGAGTGGCAGGACATAATTAAAGTGATGAAGGAGAAAAACCTGCAAGCAAGATTTCTCTACCCAGCAAGGATCTCATTCAGATTTGATGGAGAAATTAAAACGTTTACAGACAAGCAAAAGCTGAGAGAGTTCAGCACCACCAAACCAGCTTTACAACAAATGCTAAAGGAACTTCTCTAGGCAAGAAACACAACAGAAGTAAAAGACCTACAATAACGAACCCAAAACAATTAAGAAAATGGGAATAGGAACATACATATCGATAATTACCTTAAATGTAAATGGACTAAATGCTCCCACCAAAAGATACAGATTGGCTGAATGGATACAAAAAAACAAGACCCATATATATGCTGTCTACAAGACACCCACTTCAGACCTAGAGACACATACAGACTGAAAGTAAGGGGATGGAAAAAGATATTCCATGTAAATGGAAACCAAAAGAAAGCTGGAGTAGCAATTCTCATATCAGACAAAATAGACTTTAAAATAAAGACTACTAGAAGAGACAAAGAAGGACACTACATAATGATCAAGGGATCGATCCAAGAAGAAGATATAACAATTGTAAATATTTATGCACCCAACATAGGAGCACCTCAATACATAAGGCAAATACTAACAGCCATAAAAGGAGAAATCAACAGTAACACACTCATAGTAGGGGACTTTAACACCCCACTTTCACCAATGGACAGATCATCCAAAATGAAAATCAATAAGGAAACACAAGCTTTAAATGATACATTAAACAAGATGGACTTAATTGATATTTATAGGACATTCCATCCAAAAACAACAGAATACACATTTTTCTCAAGTGCTCATGGAACATTCTCCAGGATAGATCATATCTTGGGTCACAAATCAAGCTTTGGTAAATTTAAGAAAACTGAAATTGTGTCAAATATCTTTTCCGACCACAATGCTATGAGACTAGATATCAATTACAGGAAAAGAGCTGTAAAAAATACAAACACATGGAGGCTAAACAATACACTACTTAATAACGAAGTGATCACTGAAGAAATCAAAGAGGAAATTAAAAAATACCTAGAAACAAATGACAATGGAGGCACGATGACCCAAAACCTATGGGATGCAGCAAAAGCAGTTCTAAGAGGGAAGTTTATAGCAATACAATCCCACCTTAAGAAACAGGAAACATCTCGAATAAACAACCTAACCTCACACCTAAAGCAATTAGAGAAAGAAGAACAAAAACATCCCAAAGTTAGCAGAAGGAAGGAAATCATAAAAATCAGATCAGAAATAAATGAAAAAGAAATGAAGGAAATGATAGCAAAGATCAATAAAACTAAAAGCTGGTTCTTTGAGAAGATAAACAAAATTGATAAACCATTAGCCAGACTCATCAAGAAAAAAAGGGAGAAGACTCAAGTCAATAGAATTAGAAATGAAAAAGGAGAAGTAACAACTGACACTGCAGAAATACAAAAGATCATGAGAGATTACTATAAGCAACTCTATGCCAATAAAATGGACAACCTGGAAGAAATGGACAAATTCTTAGAAATGCACAACCTGCCAAGACTGAATCAGGAAGAAATAGAAAATATGAACAGACCAATCACAAGCACTGAAATTGAAACTGTGATAAAATATCTTCCAATAAACAAAAGCCCAGGACCAGATGGCTTCACAGGCGAATTCTATCAAGCATTTAGAGAAGAGCTAATACCTATCCTTCTGAAACTCTTCCAAAATATAGCAGAGGGAGGAACACTCCCAAACTCATTCTACGAGGCCACCATCACCTTGATACCAAAACGAGACAAGGATGTCACAAAGAAAGAAAACTACAGGCCAATATCACTGATGAACATAGATGCGGAAGTCCTCAGCAAAATACTAGCAAACAGAATCCAACAGCACATTAAAAGGATCATACACCATGATCAAGTGGGGTTTATTCCAGGAATGCAAGGATTCTTCAATATACGCAAATCAATCAACGTGATACACCATATTAACAAATTGAAGGAGCAAAACCATATGATCATCTCAATAGATGCAGAGAAAGCTTTTGACAAAATTCAACACCCATTTATGATAAAAACCCTGCAGAAAGTAGGCATAGAGGGAACTTTCCTCAACATAATAAAGGCCATATATGACAAACCCACAGCCAGCATCGTCCTCAATGGTGAAAAACTGAAACCATTTCCACTACGATCAGGAACAAGACAAGGTTGCCCACTCTCACCACTCTTATTCAACCTAGTTTTGGAAGTTTTAGCCACAGCAATCAGAGAAGAAAAGTAAATAAAAGGAATCCAAATCGGAAAAGAAGAAGTAAAGCTGTCACTGTTTGCAGATGACATGATACTATACATAGAGAATCCTAAAGATGCTACCAGAAAACTACTAGAGTTAATCAATGAATTCGGTAAAGTAGCAGGATACAAAATTAATGCACAGAAATCTCTGGCATTCCTATATACTAATGATGAAAAATCTGAAAGTGAAATCAAGGAAACACTCCCATTTACCATTGCAACAAAAAGAATAAAATATCTAGGAATAAACCTACCTAGGGAGACAAAAGACCTGTATGCAGAAAATTATAAGACACTGATGAAAGAAATTAAAGATGATACAAATAGATGGAGAGATGTACCATGTTCTTGGATTGGAAGAATCAACATTGTGAAAATGACTCTACTACCCAAAGCAATCTACAGATTCAATGCAATCCCTATCAAACTACCACTGGCATTTTTTCACAGAACTAGAACAAAAAATTTTACAATTTGTATGGAAACACAAAAGACCCCGAATAGCCAAAGCAATCTTGAGAACGAAAAATGGAGCTGGAGGAATCAGGCTCCCTGACTTCAGACTATACTACAAAGCTACATTAATCAAGACAGTATGGTACTGGCATAAAAACAGGAAGATAGATCAATGGAACAGGATAGAAAGCCCAGAGTTAAACCCACGGACATATGGTCACCTTATCTTTGATAAGGGAGGCAGGAATGTACAGTGGAGAAAGGACAGTCTCTTCAATAAGTGGTGCTGGGAAAACTGGATAGGGACATGTAAAAGTATGAGATTCGATCACTCCCTAACACCATACACAAAAATAAGCTCAAAATGGATTAAAGACCTAAATGTAAGGCCAGACACTATCAAACTCTTAGAGGAAAACATAGGCAGAACACTCTATGATATAAATCACAGCAAGATCCTTTTTGACCCACCTCCTAGAGGAATGGAAATAAAGACAAAAATAAACACATGGGACCTAATGAAACTTCAAAGCTTTTGCACAGCAAAGGAAACCATAAACAAGACCAAAAGACAAGCCTCAGAATGGGAGAAAATATTTACAAATGAAGCAACTGACAAAGGATTAATCTCCAAAATTTATAAGCAGCTCATGCAGCTCAATAACAAAAAAACAAACAACCCAATCCAAAAATGGGCAGAAGACCTAAATAGACATTTCTCCACAGAAGATATACAGATTGCCAACAAACACATGAAAGGATGCTCAACATCTTTACTTTACTTTAGAGAAATGCAAATCAAAACTACAATGAGGGGCTTCCCTGGTGGCGCAGTGGTTGAGAGTCCGCCTGCCGATGCAGGGGACACGGGTTCGTGCCCCGGTCCCGGAGGATCCCACGTGCCGCGGAGCGGCTGGGCCCGCGAGCCATGGCCGCGGAGCCTGTGTGTCCGGAGCCTGTGCTCCGCAGCGGGAGAGGCCACAGCAGTGAGAGGCCCGCGTACAGCAAAAAAAAAAAAAAAAAAAAAAAAAAAAAAAAAAAAAACTACAATGAGATATCATCTCACACCAGTCAGAATGGCCATCATCAAAAAATCTAGAAACAATAAATGCTGGAGAGGGTGTGGAGAAAAGGGAACACTCTTGCACTGCTGGTGGGAATGTGAATTGGTACAGCTGCTATGGAGAACGGTATGGAAGTTCCTTAAAAAACTACAAGTAGAACTACCATATGACCCAGCAATCCCACTACTGGGCATATACCCTGAGAAAACCATAATTCAAAAAGAGACATGTACCAAAATGTTCATAGCAGCCCTATTTACAATAGCCCGGAGATGGAAACAGCCTAAGTGTCCATCATCTGATGAATGGATAAAGAAGATGTGGCACATATATACAATAGAATATTACTCAGCCATAAAAAGAAATGAAATTGAGCTATTTGTAATGAGGTGGATAGACCTAGAGTCTGTCATACAGAGTGAAGTAAGTCAGAAAGAGAAAGACAAATACTGTATGCTAACACATATATATGGAATTTAAGAAAAAAAAATGTCATGAAGAACATAGGGGTAAGACAGGAATAAAGACACAGACCTACTAGAGAATGGACTTGAGGATATGGGGAGGGGAAGGGTAAGCTGTGACAAAGCGAGAGAGCGGCATGGACATATATACACTACCAAACGTAAGGTAGATAGCTAGTGGGAAGCAGCCGCATAGCACAGGGAGATCAGCTCGGTGCTTTGTGACCGCCTGGAGGGGTGGGATAGGGAGGGTGGGAGGGAGACGCAAAAGGGAGGGGATATGGAAACATATGTATATGTATAACTGATTAAATTTGTTATAAAGCAAAAAATTAAAAAAAAAAATACAAGGACTAGAAAACATAGGCACACTTCCATATATAAAATATTGTGGTTCCACTACTCTTCAGTTTTTCTAAAAGTCTGCACAGGATATATGATGAATATAAATGCATAAAATAATTAATTTTAATCTATTTTCCCTGTCTCTCCTCAACAGGCAAAAATTCTTCCTGTCAGTTATCAACCTAACACCAAACACATAAAAGAGCTTTTTTTTTTTTTTTTTTTTTTGCAGTACGCGGGCCTCTCACTGTTGCGGCCTCTCCCCTTGCGGAGCACAGGCTCCAGACACGCAGGCTCAGTGGCCATGGCTCACGGGCCCAGCCACTCCGTGGCATGTGGGATTCTCCCAGACTGGGGCACGAACCAGTGTCCCCTGCATCAGCAGGCGGACTCGCAACTACTGCGCCACCAGGGAAGCCCCCAAAAGAGCATTTTTAAAAAGCCAAAGTTTGTTGTGCCATGTTGAATATATGCTTGAGTCTTTCCACTCCCTTTTTTATCTTTGGTATTATTCACGTAAAGTCAGGGGGTAAAGTAGAAAAAGAACTTAGAAACATGCTCTTGCCAAACACTAAACTTCTATAAAAGGATTTAAAAGCAAAACCCAAACAAAAGAGGGGGCATATTCACCAAGGAATGTGATACAGTTCTGATACATTGACAGCAGGATGTGAACACTTTTGGTTGGAAGATTGCAATAAGTAGAGTATTTCCCTTCTTGCTCCCTTTCACAGAATTTCAGCAGCGGATTAGTATTTTTGGATAATGTTCAAATTGTACAAAATTTAAAAACTGATGATGTAAGTTCCATCATCTACAGTTTCATTCCATTAAGCCTTGCCTGAACCAATAATTTTGGAAATGTACTTTTGCTGACTTATTACTGCTTTTGCTCATCAGTTCAGTTTACAAGTAACGTACGAATAGTGTATTTTTATTAGGAGTAGTAAATTTTACATTTCTTTCAGAGGTTAATCTTATTCATGTTTTAGACTTCTTAATGCTTAAGGGTTTAAATCATTCTCCAAATCCCATGAAATGTACATAATTTCAGATCTTTTTAATGTTCTGAATAAAGGACCATACTATTTCCTACCAGTTTGTCATCCAGGGTGTGGCATTCCTCTGCTGTACTTGGCATACAGATCAAAAACCAGGAGGAAGAGGCCATAGCTCTGCCCTCAGCGGCTGACAGTTGTGCTCTTTTGTTTATTGGTTTATTTTTCACCATATTCCTCCCCACTTCCTCCTAGGCTTCTTTAAACTTTTTTCTAATTTTCTTACATGTTTTGCAGCATACAACAGTCTGAAGAAGTCACTGGGCAATTGTTTTAAAAAACTACTCTGCCCAATTCAAGTTGGCTTTTAAAAGGGTTTTTGTCTCCTTAAAAAAAAGTTGACCTAATTCAAATTGTAAAGAGCAGAATCTGGTTTAGATCGCTGAACAAATCATTTTAGTATAAATGGAGCATTGATGATGGGATTATGCAGGACACAGACTTGTGGATTCTGGTATTTTCCTTACTTTTCTGTTCTAGCCACAGAAGTAACACAGAGACCTAGAGAGGGTTTCTCTCTGGGTGTAATACAAGGACTCCAAGTCCTTTGCTCTAGAAGGACACATGAACAGATAAGTTTCTATTTAGAGTAATTAGACTAAGTAGCTAATTAAAGGCTTCTTGGCACCTAGTACAGAGAACAGACTGAAATGGTTCTGCTGTCCTCAAGCTTGAAGTACTGCCAATGTGAACACATCAGACAATTTTTGATGCTAGGAAGGTGGCCATATTGGGTTCTATTTATGTCTGGGAAATCAAACCACCTTGTTTAGTAAACTAAGCAAGAATATAGAGCAATGCTTCATTTATCTTGAGTGAATGCAGTGTGTAACTAGGTATTTGACTTTCTTCCAATTTTGCTCTAAATTGCGTTTTTCTTAAGTAACATTAAAGTTGGTAATTCAATAGTAATTTTAATTTATACATGATATTTATACCACAGATGGATAAGAGCAATCTCCTTAGCTTTAAATTCTTCAGGACCCTTGATATTTGATTAGCCTTTTAGGGACACTAAGGAGGCTTTGCTGAAAACTAGTCATTGGGCTATTTAGGGTGGCTGATGATTTACACAAGGTACGGGGAAGTTGGAGGAGCCATAGAACTATTCCAAACAAAAGTCTTGGTGGGGAATGTGTAACTTGACTCTGATTCTGAATGTAAACACCATGTGCAAATGGAGAGTAATACCAAAATTGGCAGGTCCTTTCTCTCTTTGGTTGATGTCCCTTTTGTAATTGTTTGCTGATTCTTTTGCACTCACTTCTGCCAACTCTGTGCTGCCTTGTATCATTCCCACTTATTCTATCCTTTGCTCCAGTGTCAGTTCATGTCTGGTCCAGAGCTAGCTCTACAGAGGTGGGCTGGATAGAGGGCAAGGAAAAGAAGATGGAGGAAAACAACATCTTCCTCCTCTGTCTACCATTGTACTTGGCTCAACTTTAATATTTCTAGGTAACAGGTAAAGTTAGGGTTTTGCACAAAGGATGACAAGTCCCCTGAGTGAATAGGATCTTTCTAGAAGAAACCCAGCACTGAAATGGAAATGGCCCTTAGAGATCACACACGGGAAGAAGACATAGCTCCTGCACCCTGGGGAAGCAGGCTTCCGCTTGCTCTTGGAAAAAAGGAAAACTGGTGAATTGTCCTCAGTTCAACCTGGCACACAGTACTGAAGGGATATCTATCTCAGAGCAGAAATCCATAATTTTGGTGTGAAGTAGTTTTGTCCCATTTAGTGAAGGAGGTATATATGTCTATCAGGCACTATAGCCAGAGATGGTTCTAGCATCTGATTATATTTATTGAATGAATGTCAAGTTAGTGACACAGAAGTTAAAGGGCCAGGCCAAAAGCTGGCAGTAATATCAGCAACAATATGGCAGAAGGTATTATTACTGCTTGGGACCAAAGACACCATGTGAGTGGTACCAGCTGTAGTGAGGAAAGGTTGCTAAGGCAACAGTGAAGTAACAGCACCATTATTTTGATGAGGACAGACTGGTTGTTAACCAGGTTCATGGCTGCAGTGACAAGAGTTTGTGGGGTCCTCTAGCCCCACCCCAACCTTCTCTGCTGCCCTTCTCATCCTTCCACCAAATTAGATGCCAGGAAACAAAAGATACTAAGGAGAACTAGGGGTCCAGTATGTATTCTTATGGGGATCTGTCTGCAGGAAATTCTTTGTTTCCCTTACCTTTGTTTTGTTACTCAATTTATTATCTGATTGTTCTACTTAGCACTGGTGGCATCAACAACATATCAGTTCCCTACCTCTCTTAGAAGGAACAGTTTATTGTTGTGGATATGTGCAAGGGCTCATGAGTCTGAGAAGTCTAGCTGTGAGTTCAAATCAAAAATTCTTGCTAACCCTCTCAAGCTTTGGTTCTGTTAAATGACAAATAATAATAAATGATCATAATAATAGTACTAACCTCTTGGAAATGTGAAAAATGTTTATTATATTATATATAATATAAATACATATTTATATTTTTATATATTACATAAAAATATATATTAATAATATACATTGAAGGCTCAACACAGCAGATACTAGCTAACAAAATTAATTAGATCTTTTGTGTGTTATTAAACTCATGTTATTTCATGTGGTTACAAGTGGAAAAAACAAGAGTAAGAAGAGTGTGCTGAGCAGTGATGGGAATGATGATTTATTGATTACCTACTCTGTGCTGGGCACTGCCTGAGATGCAGGAGTAATAGCAGGAAATAAGAACTAGTTCCTAACTGATCGTCAGAGTTCTCATTTAAAAATAAGAAAACTCGGGCTTCTCTGGTGGTGCAGTGGTTGAGAGTCCGCCTGCCGATGCAGGGGACGCGGGTTCGTGCCCCGGTTCGGGAAGATCCCACATGCCGTGCAGCGGCTGGTCCCGTGAGCCACGGCCGCTGGGCCTGCGCGTCCGGAGCCTGTGCTCCGCAACGGGAGAGTCCACAACAGTGAGAGGCCCGCGTACTGCAAAAAAAAAAAAAACCAAAAAACTCAACCACTCAAAAAGTTTACAAATAACAAATGTAGGAGAGGGTGTGGAGAATGGAACCCCAGTACACTGTTCCTGGGAATGTAAATTGGTGCAGCCACTATGGAAATACTACGGAGGATCCTTTAAAAACTAAAAATAGAACTACCATATGATCCAGCAATTCCACTCATGGGCGTATATCCAGAAAAAAAGGAAGCACTAATTTGAAAAGATACATGCACCCCAATGTTTAGAGCAGCACTGTTTACAATAGCCAAGACATAAAAGCAACCCAATGGCCCATCAACGGATGATTGGATTAAGAAGATGCGGTATATATACACAATGGAATATTAGACATAAAAAGAATGAAATATTGCCATTTGCAGCAACATGGGTGGACTCAGAGATTACACTTAGTGAAATAAGTCAGAGAAAGACAAATACTATATGATATCACTTATATGTGGTTATACATTATTAAAAAATAGGGCTTCCCTTGTAGCGCAGTGGTTAAGAATCCTCCTGCAAGTGCAGGGGACACGGGTTTGAGCCCTCGTCCGGGAAGATCCCACATGCCGTGGAGCAACTAAGCCCATGTGCCACAGCTACTGAGCCTGCGCTCTAAAGCCCGCGAGCCACAACTACTGAGCCCACGTGCCTAGAGCCTCTGCTCCGCCAGAAGAGAAACCACCACATGAGGAGCCTGTGAACCCCAACAAAGAGTAGCCCCCGCTCGCCACAACTAGAAAAAGCTGGCACGCAGTAACAAAGACCCAACGCAGCAAAAATAAATAAATAAAATAAATAAATAAAATAATACAAGTGAACGTATATGCAAAATAAATGGACTCACAGATATAGAAAACAAACTTGTGGTTACCAAAGGGGAGAAGGAAAGGGGGAGGGACAAATTAGGGGTATGGGATTCACAGATACGAACTACTATGTGTAAAATAGATAAGCAACAAGGATATACTGTATCGCACAGAGAATTATACCCATTACCTTATAATAACCTGTAATGGAATATAATCTGAATCACTATGCTGTATACCTGAAACTAACACAATATTGTAAATCAACTATACTTGAAAAAATATAAAGAAGTCCACCACTAAGAATATAGCTTTTCAGGCCTCCCTGGTGGCGCAGTGGTTGAGAGTCCGCCTGCCGATGCAGGGGATACGGGTTCGTGCCCCGGTCTGGGAGGATCCCATATGCCGCGGAGCGGCTGGGCCCGTGAGCCATGGCCGCTGGGCCTGCGCGTCCGGAGCCTGTGCTCCGCAACGGGGGAGGCCACAGCAGTGAGAGGCCCGCATACCGCAAAAAGAAAAAAAAAAAAAAAAAGAAAAAAAAAAGAATATAGCTTTTCATATGCTCCTTACAAACCAATAATCAGTTAAAAGTATAACAGAGTGGAATTACATTTGGCAAATAAAAATGACTTATGTAAAACCAAATTAGAATCATATTTACGAAATAATAAAATAAATTTACGTTTTAGAAATGTACAGTATGACAATTCCAAGTATTATGTTAAGCATTAAGTAAAGGAAACATATGAAAAGAGTAATGGTAGAAGCTGTGACCAAAATTGTCTTACTTCCTATCAGGTATAAACAAGGTATTAACAAAACTACTGACAACTAGAGAGCAGTTTCAATTTGACTGAAGATACTAAGTTAAAGGTGGAGGAACAGATGACTCTTCTGCTGGATAAACACATTACCGTATTCTTTTTGTTGTTGTTTTTTTTGCGGTACGTGGGCCTCTCACTGTTGTGGCCTCTCCCGTTGCGGAGCACAGGCTCCGGACACGCAGGCTCAGCGGCCATGACTCACGGGCCCAGCCGCTCCGCGGCATGTGGGATCCTCTCGGACCGGGGCACGAACTGGTGTCCCCTGCATCGGCAGGTGGACTCTCAACCACTGTGCCACCAGGGAAGCCCCATTACCATATTCTTTATGTGTACATAGTGATGTAAATGAAAGAGTATGGGCTTTGGAGTCAAGACAAACCTGGGTTTGTAGCCTCTATGACTGATACTTACTCAACACCTCTGAAACTGTTACACAATCTGAAAAACGGGATAATAATAACTAACAGGAAAATTGCCAAGAGTATTAAATATGTGTAGGCAGGTATAAGTGCAGAATAGTGGTAGAGTCCATTAATATTAGCTTTCCCTCTCTCTCTCACTTTCTTTCTCTATCTGCTTCCCTTCAAAATCACCCCTCTTTTGCAATGCCCCAGAGAAGATGGAACAGCTGCTTCCTTACTAAATAGGAACTAAGATAAAATCCCACTAAGATCTGATCAATGTAACATTTCCAGTAATATTCATACTTTAGAATAATTTTTACAATCCATTTGTTGAAAAATACCCATGGGCTGATAAGACCAGCTCAAGTTCAGAAAAAAAAAAATCATTTTGCATTTAGCATGCTGATCTGTGAATTTATAAAAGTGAGTATTCTGAAAGACGTATTGTTCTATTTCCTTAACATTAGCTTCACTACGTAAAATTAAATCAATTTAAAGTTTAATCCAAATAGCAAAGTTTTATAAACTGCTCAAGGGACTTTCAAATTCTAAAAATTATTATGGTGTTGATTAAGCTTTCTCTTAACTGACAAATACAGAGGCTGAAATGGGGAGTATTTACTATTGGGACAGACATTTCTTCAAGAGTACAGATGGAATTACAAGGAAAAGTGTAGAGGTGTGTGTGTGTGTGTGTGTGTGTGTGTGTGCGTTTTAATTCTTCAGATTTTAATGCAGATGAAATGAAGGGCGTAGATAGGCATGCTGGATTGGAAACAGTGTATATAACGCCTGTCTCAAAGGGGTCATTTCTTCATCTATTGACACATATTTGGGAATTGCTTCCACACACATGAAAAGAAGAAAGAGAACTGTTTATAAGGAACAAAATTCATGCATGGATGTGAGCATGTGTGCATGTGGTATGTGGTTTGTATGTGTGTGTGTGTGCACGTGTGTAGAGTGAGCCATAGACAGATAGCAAGTTTCTTGTTCCTTCTCCCAGCAGGTGTGGGCCTTTCATTTTTTCCTTTCTTCATATTCCTTGGGTAATCACATCCATTTCTATATTTGGACTATTCTGTTAACAAATTCCTGGCTGTAACATAAACTGAATCCCATCATTTCTAACTATTTACCAGCCACATTTTTACCTCAAACTCCACATGCCTAAAGTAGAACTCCTCGTCTTTTGCCACCAAACTGTTCCTGACATTAAAAATTTAGACTTGGGATTGGAAGGAAAATGCAATTTATACAGTCTACCCTCCCACAAATCGCAATGTAATGCCACCCATAGCAATCCTGGACTTGGTCGTCTATTTACATTTACTTCACCAGGTGACTCGTTACATTATTAAAAAAAAACAAAAAGAAAGACATTACCTCACAAGACAACCCTTTCCATTTTTAAGAGAATAGTACACCACAGACTACTGCCTGGCTTCAAATCTCAGCACTGCTCCTTACTAATTAGATGCAATCTTAGACTTGTTACCTAACTTCCTTGTGTTTGGTGTGCTTATTTGTAAAACTAGGTTAATAACAGTGCCTGTCTGACAAGGCTTTTGTGAGGAAGAAACAAGTTAATACATACTAAATCCTTAGCATAGTGGCTGACCCATAGTAAGTGCTAAGTAAGTTATTATTATTGATATCATTATGATTATTATTATGACACATTTCACACATAAACGTATAAAAGTTGTGTGATTATTATCAAGTACCCACCAACGAGCATAAGAAGCAAAGCAAAACTGATATAATTCAAGTTCCCAGGTATCCTTCTCTAACCCCACTTCTCCTTGCTCCTGAAGGCTAAACTCTAGCCTAAATTTGGTACTCACCATTCCTATGCATCGCTTAATAATTTTGTTGTATAAATACCTATCCAAAAACAATGCAGAGTATTGGGTGACACGTTTCCTAACTTCCTATCAATGTTATCGTATTGTGTGTATTCTTTTGCAACCTGCTCTTATGGCTCAGCAATGTATTTATGAGACTTATGAATGTGGATAAAGCTAGCTCTGGGTCCCTCATTATCACAGCTGTACTTTATTCCACTGTATGGATACACCCCACTTCATTTATTCAGTTTTCTGTTAAAGATACTTAGGTTGATTTTAACATTTTATGTTTTTTTGGCAATATAAACAATGCTGCTAGGCTATTTAATCATTAGATGGCAAAGGACTTATCTTTCCTACCGATCCCAAAATTTGCCTCCGTACAATGTCCACACAGTGTTTCTAGCTCTTCCCTGTAAATACATATAGGATTCTCTTATAACCTGTATATTCAGGTCTTGCTACTCTGATTTTAATAGTAGCTCATATTATATTATACAAAAACTCAAACTTATTGATCTCATTTTTATTTATTATCTTTTGAAATTGTATAAGTAATGCATGCATGTCATAAAAATCATCTCAACAATATAAAATGGCATAAGTGTAATATGGAAATCACCATTCTCTTCTTGCTAGTGATGACTGCCCAATAGAGTTTGGTGAGCATTTTTCCAGTCTTTTCCTATGCCTGTAACAGTACATTCAAACATACACGTGTTTGCGTAGTTTTCCTTCTGGGTCTGTTTGTGTCCTAATCTCCTCTTCTTGTAACGACATCAGTCGTATTGGATAAGGGTCTACCCTAAAAACCTCATTTTAATTTAATTACCTTTTTAAAGACCCATATACAGTCATATTCTGAGATAAGGTTTAAATTAGCACATATTCATAAATTATTCCTTTGTAAATACTGTATTCAACACGGAAATTAATTCAAGACTCACAGTTATACAGTGGGGTCATGGCACCATGTGACTCAAGTTTGTTAATAGTTTCAACTCATTAGAGTTCGCTTTCACAGAGGTCATTTCTCCAACCCCTACGATACCATATTTTCCCGCATTAAAAAAAAAAAAAAAAGTGACTAGAGAATGAAAACCCAGTGACTCTAAACATGAAGTTACAAAACTTAAGTTCCTTTAATACTAGTAGGAAAAATTTTAAAAAGAGGGATAAGAATGTGTATTTAAAATTATTTGACATATTTGAAAGCTGCTAGAATTGATCCTAAAGACACAAACAGTACTGTAATATCTGGAATTGCAGGTGTTACTTCATGCTAATCTGAAAGAAACTTGTTGAAATTAAAATGTAATAAAAAGTGTTCTTTGATCAAACTATACACAAAAATAGACTGACAGACTTCTGGGGAAGATGGTGGAAGAGTAAGACGCGGAGATCACCTTCCTCCCCACAGATACACCAGAAATACATCTACACGTGGAACAACTCTTACAGAACACCTACTGAACGCTGGCAGAAGACCTCAAACCTCCCAAAAGTCAAGAAACTCCCCACGTACCTGGGTAGGGAAAAGCGGAGAGATTCCCGCACAGAGGATCGGTGCCAAGCGGCACTCACCAGCCCGAGAGGCTTGTCTGCTCGCCCGCCGGGGCGGGCGGGGCTGGGAGCTGAGGCTCGGGCTTCGGTCGGAGCGCAGGGAGAGGACTGGGGTTGGCGGCGTGAACACAGCCTGCAGGGGGTTAGTGTGCCACGGCTGGCTGGGAGGGAGTCCAGGGGAAAGTCTGGACCTGCCGAAGAGGCAAGAGACTTTTTCTTCCCTCTTTGTTTCCTGGTGCGTGAGGAGAGGGGATTAAGAGCGCTGCTTAAAGGAGCTTCAGAGATGGGCCCGAGCTGCGGCTAAAAGCACGGACGCCAGAGACGGGTGTGGGACGCTGGGGCTGCTGCTGCCGCCGCCAAGAGGCCTGTGTGCGAGCGCAGGTCACTGTCCAGGCCCCCCTTCCGGGGAGCCTCTGCAGCCCGCCACTGCCGGGGTCCAGGGATCCAGGGACGGCTTCCCCGGGAGAACGCACGGCGTGCCTCGGGCTGGTGCAATGTCACGCCGGCCTCTGACACCGAAGGCTCGCCCCGCCTCCGTGCCCCTCCCCCCCCCCCCGGCCTGAGTGAGCCAGAGTCCCCTAAGCGGCTGCTCCTTTAACTTTGTCCTGTCTGAGTGAGGAACAGATGCCCTCCGGCGACCTACGCGCAGAGGCGGGGCCAAATCCAAAGCTGAGACATGGGAGCAGTGAGAACAAAGAAGAGAAAGGGAAAGCTCTCCCAGTAGCCTCAGAAGCAGTGGATTAAAGCTCCACAATCAACTTGATGTACCCTGCATCTGTGGAATACATGAATAGACAACGAATCATCCCAAATTGACGAGGTGGACTTGGAGAGCAAGATTTATGATGTTTTCCCCTTTTCCTCTTTTTGTGAGTGTGTACGTGTATGCTTCTGTGTGAGATATTGTCTGTACAGCTTTGCTTCCACCATTTGTCCTAGGGTACTATCCGTCCGTTCTACTTCTACTAATTCTTTCTTTCTACTTTTTCTCCCTTTTCTGAGCCGTGTGGATGAAAGGCTCTTGGTGCTGAAGCCAGGAGTCAGTGCTGTGCCTCCGAGGTGGGAGAGCCAACTTCAGGACACTGGTCCACAAGAGACCTCCCAGCTCCACATAATATCAAATGGCAAAACTCTCCCAGAAATCTCCATCTCAACACCAGCACACCCAGCTTCACTCAACGACCAGCAAGCTACAGTGCTGGACACCCTATGCCAAACAACTAGGAAGATAGGAACACAACCCCACCTATTAGCAGAGAGGATGCCTAAAATCATAATAAGTCCACAGACACCCCAGAACACACCACCAGACATGGACCTGCCCACCAGAAAGACAAGATCCAGCCTCATCCACCACAACACAGGCACTAGTCCCCTCCACCAGGAAGCCTACACAACCCACTGAACCAACCTTAGCCACTGGGGACAGACACCAAAAAAAATAGGAACTACGAACCTGCAGCCTGCAAAAAGGAGACCCCAAACACAGTAACATAAGCAAAATGAGAAGACAGAAAAACACACAGCAGGTGAAGGAGCAAGATAAAAACCCACCAGACCTAACAAATGAAGAGGAAATAGGCAGTCTACCTGAAAAAGAATTCAGAATAATGATAGTAAAGATGATCCAAAATCTTGGAAATAGAATAGACAAAATGCAAGAAACATTTTACAAGGACCTAGAAGAACTAAAGATGAAACAAGCAACGATGAACAACACAATAAATGAAATGAAAAATACTCTAGATGGAATCAATAGCAGAATAACTGAGGCAGAAGAACAGATCAGTGACGTAGAAGATAAAATAGTGGAAATAACTACTGCAGAGCAGAATAAAGAAAAAAGAATGAAAAGAACTGAGGACAGTCTCAGAGACCTGTGGGACAACATTAAACGCACCAACATTCGAATTAATAGGGGTTCCAGAAGAAGAAGAGAAAAAGAAAGGGTCTGAGAAAATATTTGAAGAGATTATAGTTGAAAACTTCCCTGATATGCGAAAGGGAATAGTTAATCAAGTCCAGGAGGCACAGAGAGTCCCATATAGAATAAATCCAAGGAGAAATACGCCAAGACACATATTAATCAAACTGTCAAAAATTAAACACAAAGAAATCATATTAAAAGCAGCAAGGCAAAAACAACAAATAACACACAAGGGAATCCCCATAAGGTTAACACCGGATCTTTCAGCAGAAACTCTGCAAGCCAGAAGGGAGTGGCAGGACATAATTAAAGTGATGAAGGAGAAAAACCTGCAAGCAAGATTTCTCTACCCAGCAAGGATCTCATTCAGATTTGATGGAGAAATTAAAACGTTTACAGACAAGCAAAAGCTGAGAGAGTTCAGCACCACCAAACCAGCTTTACACCAAATGCTAAAGGAAATTCTCTAGGCAAGAAACACAACAGAAGTAAAAGACCTACAATAACGAACCCAAAACAATTAAGAAAATGGGAATAGGAACATACATATTGTTAACTACCTTAAATGTAAATGGACTAAATGCTCCCAGCAAAAGACACAGATTGGCTGAATGGATAGAAAAACAAGACCCATATATATGTAGTCTACAAGAGACCCACTTCAGACCTAGAGACACATACAGACTGAAAGTAAGGGGATGGAAAAAGATATTCCATGTAAATGGAAACCAAAAGAAAGCTGGAGTAGCAATTCTCATATCAGACAAAATAGACTTTAAAATAAAGATTATTAAAAGAGACAAAGAAGGACACTACATAATGATCAAGGGATCGATCCAAGGAGAAGATATAACAATTGTAAATATTTATGCACCCAACATAGGAGCACCTCAATACATAAGGCAAATACTAACAGCCATAAAAGGGGAAATCGACAGTAACACAATCATAGTAGGGGACTTTAACACCCCACTTTCACCAATGGACAGATCATCCAAAATGAAAATAAATAAGGAAACACAAGCTTTAAATGATACATTAAACAAGATGGACTTAATTGATATTTATAGGACATTCCATCCAAAAACAACAGAATACACATTTTTCTCAAGTGCTCATGGAACATTCTCCAGGATAGATCATATCTTGGGTCACAGATCAAGCCTTGGTAAATTTAAGAAAACTGAAATTGTATCAAGTATCTTTTCCGACCACAACGCTATGAGACTAGATATCAATTACAGGAAAAGATCTGTAAAAAACACAAACACATGGAGGCTAAAGAATACACTACTTAATAATGAAGTGATCACTGAAGAAATCAAAGAGGAAATTAAAAAATACCTAGAAACAAATGGCAATGGAGACACGACGACCCAAAAAATATGGGATGCAGCAAAAGCAGTTCTAAGAGGGAAGTTTATAGCAATACAATCCCACCTTTAGAAACAGGAAACACCTCAAATAAACAACCTGACCTTGCACCTAAAGCAATTAGAGAAAGAAGAACAAAAAAAACCCCATAGTTAGCAGAAGTAAAGAAATCAGATCAGAAATAAATGAAAAAGAAATGAAGGAAATGATAGCAAAGATCAATAAAACTAAAAGCTGGTTCTTTGAGAAGATAAACAAAATTGATAAACCATTAGCCAGACTCATCAAGAAAAAAAGGGAGAAGACTCAAATCAATAGAATTAGAAATGAAAAAGGAGAAGTAACAACTGACACTGCAGAAATACAAAAGATCATGAGAGATTACTATAAGCAACTCTATGCCAATAAAATGGACAACCTGGAAGAAATGGACAAATTCTTAGAAATGCACAATCTGCCAAGACTGAATGAGGAAGAAATAGAAAATATGAACAGACCAATCACCAGCACTGAAACTGAGACTGTGATTAAAAATCTTCCAACAAACAAAAGCCCAGGACCTGATGGCTTCACAGGCGAATTCTATCAAGCATTTAGAGAAGAGCTAACACCTATCCTTCTCAAACTCTTCCAAAATATAGCAGAGGGAGGAACACTCCCAAACTCATTCTATGAAGCCACCATCACCTTGATACCAAAGCCAGACAAGGATGTCACAAAGAAAGAAAACTACAGGCCAATATCACTGATGATCATAGATGCAAAAATCCTCAACAAAATACTAGCAAACAGAATCCAACAGCACATTAAAAGGATCATACACCATGATCAAGTGGGGTTTATTCCAGGAATGCAAGGATTCTTCAATACACACAAATCAATCAACGTGATGCACCATATTAAACTGAAGGAGAAATACCATATGATCATCTCAATAGATACAGAGAAAGCTTTCAACAAAATTCAACACCCACTTATGATAAAACCCTGCAGAAAGTAGGCATAGAGGGAACTTTCCTCAACATAGTAAAGGCCGTATATGACAAACTCACAGCCAACATCGTCCTCAATGGTCAAAAGCTGAAACCATTTCCACTAAGATCAGGAACAAGACAAGGTTGCCCACTCTCACCACTTTTATTCAACCTAGTTTTGGAAGTTTTAGCCACAGCACTCAGAGAAGAAAAGTAAATAAAAGGAATCCAAATCGGAAAAGAAGAAGTAAAGCTGTCACTGTTTGCAGATGACATGATACTATACATAGAGAATCCTAAATATGCTACCAGAAAACTACTAGAGTTAATCAATGAATTTGGTAAAGTAGCAGGATACAAAATTAAACCTCAGAAATCTCTGGGGCCTCCCTGGTGGCGCAGTGGTTGAGAGTCCGCCTGCCGATGCAGGGGATACGGGTTCGTGCCCCGGTCTGGGAGGATCCCATATGCCGCGGAGCGGCTGGGCCCGTGAGCCATGGCCGCTGAGCCTGCGCGTCCGGAGCCTGTGCTCCGCAACGGGAGAGGCCACAACAGTGAGAGGCCCGCGTACCGAAAAAAAAAAAAAAAAAAAAAAAAAAAAAAAGAAATCTCTGGCATTCCTATACACTAATGATGAAAAATCTGAGCGTGAAATCAAGTAAACACTCCCATTTACCACTGCAACAAAAAGAATAAAATATCTAGGAATAAACCTACCTAAGGAGACAAAAGACCTGTATGCAGAAAATTATAAGACACTGATGAAAGAAATTAAAGATGATACAAACAGATGGGGAGATATACCATGTTCTTGGATTGGAAGAATCAACATTGTGAAAATGACTCTACTACCCAAAGCAATCTACAGATTCAATGCAATCCCTATCAAACTACCAAGGGCATTTTTCACAGAACTAGAACAAAAAAATTCACAATTTGTATGGAAACACAAAAGACCCCGAAAAGCCAAAGCAATCTTGAGAACGAAAAACAGAGCAGTAGGAATCAGGCTCCCTGACTTCAGACTATACTATAAAGCTACATTAATCAAGACAGTATGGTACTGGCACAGAAACAGGAAGATAGATCAATTGAACAGGATAGAAAGCCCAGAGATAAACCCACGCACATATGGTCACCTTATCTTTGATAAAGGAGGCAGGAATGTACAGTGGAGAAAGGACAGCCTCTTCAATAAGTGGTGCTGGGAAAACTGGACAGGTGTATGTAAAAGTATGAGATTAGATCACTCCCTAACACCATACACAAAAATAAGCTCAAAATGGATTAAAGACCTAAATGTAAGGCCAGACACTATCAAACTCTTAGAGGAAAACATAGGCAGAACACTCTATGACATAAATCACAGCAAGATCCTTTTTGACCCACCTCCTACAGAAATGGAAATAAAAACAAAAATAAACACATGGGACCTAATGAAACTTCAAAGCTTTTGCACAGCAAAGGAAACCATAAACAAGATGAAAAGACAAGCCTCAGAATGGGAGAAAATATTTGCAAATGAAGCAACTGACAAAGGATTAATCTCCAAAATTTATAAGCAGCTCATGCAGCTCAATAACAAAAAAACAAACAACCCAATCGAAAAATGGGCAGAAGACCTAAATAGACATTTCTCCAAAGAAGATATACTGACTGCCAACAAACACATGAAAGAATGCTCAAAATCATTAATCATTAGAGAAATGCAAATCAAAACTACAGTGAGATATCATCTCACACCAATCAGAATGGCCATCATCAAAAAATCTAGAAAAAATAAATGCTACAGAGAGTGTGGAGAAAAGGGAACACTCTTGCACTGTTGGTGGGAATGTGAATTGGTACAGCCACTATGGAGAACAGTATGGAGGTTCCTTAAAAAACTAAAAATAGAACTACCATATGACCCAGCATTCCCTCTACTGGGCATATACCCTGAGAAAACTATAATTCAAAAAGAGTCATGTACCAAATTGTTCATTGTAGCTCTATTTACAATAGCCCGGAGATAGAAACAACCTAAGTGTCCATCGACAGATGAATGGATAAAGAAGATGTGGCACATATATACAATGGAGTATTACTCAGCCATAAAAAGAAACAAAATTGAGCTATTTGTAATGAGGTGGATAGACCTAGAGTCTGTCATTCAAAGTGAAATAAGTCAGAAGGAGAAAGACAAATACCATATGCTAACACATATATATGGAATTTAAGGAAAAAATAATGTCATGAAGAACCTAGGGGTAAAACAGGAATAAAGACACAGACCTACTTGAGAATGGACTTGAGGATATGGGGAGAGGAAAGGGTAAGCTGTGACAAAGCGAGAGAGAGGCATGGACATATATACACTACTAAACGTAAGGTAGATAGCTAGTGGGAAGCAGCCGCATAGCACAGGGAGATCAGATAGGTGCTTTGTGACCGCCTGGAGGGGTGGGACAGGGAGGTTGGGAGGGAGGGAGACGCAAGAGGGAAGGGATATAGGAACAGATGTATATGTATAACTGATTCACTTTGTTATAAAGCAGAAACTAATACACCATTGTGAAGCAATTATACTCCAATAACGTTGTAAAAAAAGAAAAAAAGAATCCAAAAAAAACAAAAAAAGAATAGACTGACAAATTTTCCTGTTCTGTATATTGAACATAAACATGTGAAGATGAATTTTGACAATGTCATCAATGAATTTGCACAATTTAAAGCATGAGAAAAAACCTGTAATATTATTATTCATTCCTACATCAGACCAACACATAGGTATAAATTTTTATCTTTTCTTCTAAAAAATTTGTTAATGTTATAGAAAAGATTTAAATCACTACTTATTCTTATTTTGTACTGAAATATTTTGTTTTTTAATCTTATTTTTTTCTACAGGTATGTTCTGATCATTACTTTAATTCATTTTATAACATAATTATTAATAAAATATTTTTTTTCATATGAAGGAGGATGATGTTTAGAAGATGATACATTCTTTATTTCAGATACACTAGTTACACTGTTGCCCCCAGTTCACCTTATCCACTTTGCTACTTCGATTTGTTGGCCATGCCAGTTATAAAACTCATTTTCTCCACAGAATGACTGGAATCAGAATCCCAGGCCTTGCTGGTGGACAATACTATAGAGCATTATGATACAGTTTAATCAAAGAAAAAGATTTATAAAGAGTGCTGTGCTACTAGAAAAATCAAGTAAAAATCATCTCTCTTATGCTCAGTAAACAAACACTATCAAGCACCGTGCTAGGAGGGGAAATCCAAAAAAAGGGAAATATATTTTTTATTCTCCAGGACCTTCAAATCCAGTGAGGATATAAAATATGAGCAAAGGGGAGAATGCAGTACAGTAGAGAGACCATTCAATAGAGCATCCAAGGACCTTGGCAGAGACGGGTATTTTGTCACCTTCTAGATTTATGACCTAGGGGAAATCACTTACCCTCTCTGTAAAATGGGGATAGTATTATCTTACAGACATAGTGTATCTGGCACATGTTACGCATCCGACAACCAGTAGTTAAATATGAATAAGACATGATGAATTAAACATAGAGGAAATGATTAAAAGTTTGGTGCAACAGTAAATAATAACCGATTAATTTCCCAATAGAAGATGCACATAGTATAAAAGTTCAGAAAAGGAAAAAACACTTGCAACTGAGAGATCTCAATAGATTTAGGCCCAATACTGGCTTCAGAGCACACACTGGGGAGGTGGATAGGGATGGGGCCTGGAACCCTCCTAAGAAGCCCTGATAAAACCAACTGCCGTGCACAAATGGTCTCAACTTCCCATTAGTTCCTCCTGGCTTAAAACAAGATATATTTCAGTGTTGAATGAAAGAAGCTGGACACAAAAGATCCTATACTGCAAGCTTCCTTTATTTAAAGTACACAAAAGACAAACTCATCTATGGTGTTACACGCGGGGATAGAGTCTACCTTGTGGGAGTGGTAGAGAACAGGAAGGGGCAAGAGGAAAATTCCAGGAAATAGGAATCTTCTGTTTTCTCATGAGGATGCTGGTTACAAGGCTGTCTTCAATTTCTTAGAATTCATTGAGCTGTATTTTTATTTGTGTACTTTTCCATATACAGAGCACTCTTCAATAAAAAATTCAAAATATATAAATTTTCACTTGAAAGAAAAAATATGGGAAGAAAATTAAGAAGAAAAATCACCTATAATCCTGGAACTCAGAATAACTACTTATAACATTTCCAAGTAGATGCTTCACACAGAATTAAGATCATCCTGGATAAACTATTTTACAACTCTTTTATCCCTAAGCAAATATATTCGCAAGAAGATTCCCATGTCAGAGAGTATTTTTCTAAAACGTGATTTATGGATATACCAAATTTTCTTAGCCAATCTCTTATATTTTTACAATTAGCATATTTCTATATTTTAAATATTTAAAAGTTACCACAATGAACTCTTTGGTACATAAATATATCTCCTAATACTTGAGCAAGACAAATTCCTATCAGTGAAAAAGTTTAAAGTTTCTGATACACATTTTTTCAATTTCCCTTCAAGATTTGAGCTTTTTTGCTCAAATTCTCAATAGTATTGAGTACATTTTTTAATCTGCACATTTTGCAGTTGAACAAGACTTTTTCTTTCAAATGTTGCTTTTTTTAGTCCGGAGCTTGAACCTTGTTTTATGTTATTAGCTATCTCTGTTTCTTTTTTTGGAATGCCTCTTCCTAGCCTTGGCCAATTTTTTGTTTTTTTGTGTTAGAGCATTTCATTCTCTCAGACTTCTCAGCTTTGCAGTCTCCTATTGTCTCAACTCAGTATATTTCATTCCAACTAAAACCCAGACTCTACTTGCTTTATGAACTAAGTTCCTTTTCATCCACGGACTCTTTCGGCATGTGACCTCGTTTATGTTTCTGGTTTAACTTGCTAAACTTTTTTTCTGGGTTTTAAAAGCTTTTAATAACCAAACCTACATGTGGACAAGACAGTAGCACTTGGTGGTAGAAGCAAAAGAGATTGAATATAAATGCTCCCCAAGCGTGAGGTCACAGAACAAACCTAATTCTCACTACCATTCCCCAAGAGTCACTATATTTATTCATCTTAAATTATAGTTAAAATTGCTGGCCCCAAAGTTGTGGCATCATAGTTTTAATAGATGGAGCTTTTTCTAGTTTGTGCAGAACATCTGACTTGTAGAATGAACTTTGCTATGTCTGTTTTTTCTAAAAGCCTGTAAAAGCAAGCAAACATATTTTTATTTCCCTTACTGCACTAATGTCCATTAGGGGAAAAAAACCCAGTATTTTCCAACAAGCGCAGATTGCCTGCAGTTTCCTCTTGTTGCGGTTTGCTCTCTCTCCATCCCAGTTGTGAGAAGGCTGCATGTGATCTGTAGTTTTGTGCCATCTCCTTGAAGGATGACTTTCACATTCTGCAGTGACCAAGTCCCTGCTGGGAATGGCTCAGCCAGGCAGGCCAGCAGAGCAGGCAGCAGGCATTTTTCTGTTTTATTCTCGATTTGTAGTGTGCCCTTAGTTTTAAGGGCACACTGCTAAGTGGCAAGCCTTAGTTCTTTTCCTCAGTTGGTCCTGAACCCTTACTTTTATTCCTTTTTTTTTTTTTTTTTCCTGGCTTATCCCTATCGTTTCTTTTCCTCCTGTCTTTTGCAGTGGGCTTGGGGAACAATGTTGCAGGAACACAGAGCTTTTGAGGGAAATGTAAATTGCAGGCGGCCCTGAGTCCCGTCTGTTTTCTCATAGGAAAGCAGCATTTCAGAGAGCTGAACTGGCGGCAGGGCTCTGCGAAGACATGCCGAGTTCAGGAATATTCCCTGTTCCCAGGCCCTGGTTGTGTAGAAGTGGGACTTTCTGAAGAGGGGGCACTCTGGGAGGGAGGGGAGGTAAAGGGCACTTTCAGAAGCAGATGCTCCCGGCTTCGGAAGGAAAGCCGCTCTAATCAGAGTTCAGCAGTCTTGCAGACAATCCGCAGCTTTGGAGGGAGAGAGACAAAACAGTCTCTTCGCCCAGTGCATAAATGTAAGAGGCTTGCCTTAAGTGTGTGTGCAGGACTCTAGCTGGCTAAAAATGTTATGCAGAGTTAAAGTGAGGCATTGTTTAGGTTTTAATGAAGGCAACCAATTTTTAACGACAGAAGTTCTGTTGCTGAATCCCTCCCCCCACCGCCCCCAACATTCAGTTCCTCTGCCCCTGCACCTGCTTTCATTTTTGGCTTCTTGGCACTGATGTTCACAGAGACATCAGCTGGCAGTGGTGAAATGCTAAAAGCTCCCCTGCAATGCAGCTCTGCAAATGCCAGCCATTTATACACTGGTGCATGCCAGCTGAACGTCAGGTCTCCCTTTCTCCCTCCAACCCGGATCCCCTCAGCCCCCCAATTTTCCTTGCAAATGACAGTAAACGATCCCAGTCAAGCAGTGGTCTGGCCCTTTGAGTATCCATTAAGTGTGGCTGCATCTATTTGCTGTGATTATAATATTTTGATCCAAAGAGTCTTGCAGAAAATTTAGATGACAATACTATTTCTTCTATTCAATCAAAGCTCTCGGCCCACAGGCTCATTTCTCTCTCCTCAGCAGATGGTGGGAGAGTTTCTTGAGGTTTCTTTGATTTGAAACAGCCTTTTAGTTTTTGTTGCTTATTGAGAGCCAGTTGCCCCAAATTCATTGAATAAAGACATCCACGTCTCAGTTTAGGCTAAGCCCCAATAGATAAATACTGACTTAGAGTTGGGGGCTGACGGACAAGCTGCAAAGGCAAAGGGGCTGTTGGAAGTTAAGTATTCAGCACAAAGCTTTGCAGTTTCAAAAACGATGGCTTTATGTTCTCCATTCAGCACAGCGATTTAGGCTGGATACTGAGAAAGTGTGAGAAATCTGTGAGAAATTCGACATATATTTATTTTTCTTGGAAATTAGAGAATATCTTCACAGTGTACACTCTGAAGGGCTTTTGTTTTGTTTTGTTGTGTTTTTAATGATCTAAACCATCTGGGGAGTTGATAAAGAATGTGATTTTCACAAGCTGAGCTAGCAAAGCCTATTGCTAAATCCCAAACCTTTATCCAGCCTACAGATAAAACCAGGGTGGGAGAACTTCCCTTCCAGCTCTAAAATACTAGGATCCCACGTAAGCCAAATGCTTCAGTCTCTGCGTGGTAAGAAAAATACAAAACTGACTAAGGGAGCCTGGCCCAAGCATCCAGAAATGTACGGTACTTTAATTAATTTTCTTAAGATTGGTGGAGGTCACACATTTCCAGAAAATCTGTCTGAAAACCAAGTCAGCATCATATTTTATCTGATGCCTCCATGGTCTTTTTTGATTCAGGGACAAGAATTAGCACATGCAGATGTTTCTTAATCATCAGTTTCTCAAATCTGGAGTTCAAAATCTATCTAAAAAGAGCACATAGAAAACAATACAGGGACACTTTGATTGTGGTGGCCATCTTACAATAATCATAATCTTATATCAGAAGGTGTGTGAACTTGGGGTTTTTGACAAATGAGGATTTGTGCTCAGTATTTGATCTGGCAATATGGATAAGATAGAGAAATCAGGAAATGTCCTTCCCAAGAAGAGGCCATACAATGAAAGTATAATCATGTCACAGTGTTTGACTTCCCCCTCTTTCCCCTGGGTTCCATTTCTTTTCTGGCCGTCTACTATAGAGGTACCAAGATCAAACTGGAAAGTTATCCCTTTGTATCAAACACACGCACACTAGCAGTTATAATTTGCTCATGGTGTGCACAAACATCCCTGAGCAGAAGTTTGACAATATTTCCAAGGCTTGGCCATCAATTAGTTTTCTCTATGAAACCTACAGGTTAATCAATCAGTATTTAATGCTTATCACAGCCTGCTCATAATTTATTCAAAAGCAGGAAACTTGTGTCAGAAATGTCATTTTATTACTTTTGTTTAAGATGCCTTTAGAGTTAAGGATGCAGTTAAGCGTTCAGGTGTGTCACACTTCTACTGAATGGGGCTCCTACCCAGGAGACTCAGGAACCGTCACACTGAACAGCTCACTGTTGCAGGCAGTTCAAAGGAAATCACCACTGGGTCATAAAATTTTAAGTAACGAGGATAACTTTTAGTAATAATGCTTGCTTTATGAGTTTTCTTCTTTTCCAAAGCCTGAGAGCTATATTACCCCTGCACTCCTCACTCTAGCTATGATGTGTTTCCGATTCTAGAAGAAGCAGAAAAATGAGGGGTAGACCATGGGACAGCAAGTCATATCCCCTAAGACCTCCTTCCAACATTTCCTTCTAATTGTTTAGCTCCTCTGAAACTTAGGTTCCTCATCTGCAAAATGTGAAAGACATTACATCGGTCCTTGTCAAATCATAGGCTTGTAAGAAACAAACTAAATAATCTTAATGAGCTTTAGATCACTATACAATGGCTTATTCTTGTAACTATTTCTTGTCTTAGAATGCTTTGTGAACCACACAGGAGTATATGGCTGTTATAATAATTATTATTCACATTACAATTCTTTTGACAAAGCCTTCTCAAATCTGGCCTTCTTCCTCACTCCCCTAATTCAGAGAATGGCACCATTCAAATACTTGCATGAATTTTTTTTTTTTTTTTTTTTTTTTTTTTTTGCAGTACGCAGGCCTCTCACTGTTGTGGCCTCTCCTACTGTGGAGCACAGGCTCCGGACACGCAGGCTCAGCGGCCGTGGCTCACGGGCCCAGCCGCTCCGCGGCATGTGGGATCTTCCCGGACCAGGGCACGAACCCGTGTCCCCTGCATCGGCAGGCGGACTCTCAACCACTGCGCCACCAGGGAAGCCCCCCTTGCGTGAATTTTGACACCTCCTAATCCCTCACTCTCATATTCAATCTATCCCAAATTTCACTGATTTTAACTTTTCCAAGTCAGAAGAATTTAGGGCGGTGTATTATATTTGGTTCTGATTTACTAGTGGTTCCTAGCTCCATTTTGTGGAATGAACAAGTAAATTTAATTGACACATATTTTATAGGTGATTACTTTTACTCCACCTATTCTGAAAGAAGGATTTTAGAATATATATAAAGAAGGTTATATGATACATAAATACGACAAAATAGCATATATCAGAAGGAGGTGGAAAATACAAAGGAAAACTAATTGTAGGTACCTGATTTAGACCTGGAAGTAAGGCTAATACAAAAGCATTCGCCATTGAGTTCTTACCATGGATAAGTCCAAATATAACTGGAAAGACACAAAATACAGTGTTCAAGGAATGAAAGCAAATATCTTGACTAAGAGAAACACATGTATTCTGGATAGAATTACAGAGAGATATTTCTGGATAAATCTTCTAAAAAGGATGCTGTGAATACAACTCCTGGACGTGTATCTGGAGAAAACTATAGTTTGAAAATATACATGCACCCCAATGTTCATAGCAGCACTATTTACAACAGCCAGGACATGGAAGCAACCTAAATGTCCATCGAAAGACAAATGGTTAAAGAAGATGTAGTACACATATACAATGGAATATTACTCAGCCATAAAAAAGAATGAAACAATGCCATTTGTAGCAATATGGATGGACCTAGAGATTATCATACTGAGTGAAATAAATCAGAAAGAGAAAGACAAATATACCATATTATATATATATGTGTGTGGGTGTATATATATATATACACACAAACATATATATGAACTTATTTACAAAACAGAAACAGACTCACAGACATAGAAGACAAACTTTTGGTTACCAAAGGGGAAAGAGGGTGGGGAAGGGCTAAATCAGAATTTGGGATTAACAAATATGAACTACTATATATAAAATAGATAAACAACTAGGGCCTACTGTATAGCACAGGGAACTATATTCAATATCCTGTAATAAACCATAAAGGAAAAGGATATGGAAAAGAATATATATCTGAATCACCTTGCTGTACACCAGAAACTAACACAACATTGTAAATCAACTATACTTCAATTAAAAGAAAAAGAAAAAGGATGCTGTGAAACGTAATGAATAAGGTTTCTAGTGATACCTCTACAGAAGATACATAGTAGTTTCACAGGGCTGTTTCTTTAAGCATTGTGCCTACTTTGTATTGGAGATACTAAAATACAAAGTCAGGCCTTGCTGTCAAGGAATCACTGAGAAAGACAAATCTATAGTATACAAATCAGTACCATTCACTAAGATAAATCCAATAACAGGAGGAGGGTGCAGGGTGCCGTGGGCACAGAGGAGGAACTGATCAGTCCTACTCGGTAGACCAAGGAAGCCTTCTTGGAAGAGATAGCATCTGAGCTCCTGGGTTTATTCAACAAGTACTACCTGTCAGTTGCCAACTGCATGGTATGCAAAAGGATGGGTGCTAAGGTTACAGTGCTGAGGAGAACAATGGCTTTGTCTCTATAAGCAGATAAGGCCTTGAACAGAGTTTCAGTGAGAAAGACTCTCACTTGCTAGTGAGTCCTTGCTACCCACACCCCCAAACTCAGCAACTGTGAACCTTTAAATAACAGATCCCTTGCTTTCCCTTGCCTACTGAAAAGGAAAAAGAAACAATATCAGGAACTGCAAGAGAAGCTCTGGCCACTGTGCAAAGCTGCCAGAGGCCTTGGGAAAGGAAGTAGATAAGAAATACACTTCTAGGAATGTATGGGGAAGCCTCAGCTTCAGACAGAGGGAGCAGTGACCAAACCAGGACAAAAGAAGGACCTGGGTGTTTAGCATTTAGGAAGGGCAGTGTTATTGAACTCCGATTGAAATAACAGGCTGGGAACTAGACCTGAAAGTCATTTTTTTTTTTTTTTTTTTTTTTTACAGGAAAGGAAAGAAGACACAACGTGGGTCTCTTATTTCTGACTAAGTCAGGTGAGCCAAGTTAATCCTAATGTCAAGGGTAGATAATCTTGACTTTTCTCGTGATCAGGCTTGTGTGGTACTTCTCACTGGTAGCAGAATGTTAGGCCAAAAGAGTCAACACTAGGAGGAAGGGATCCTTTGTTTCTGCCTAAATAAATAACGCTCTATTTTCTTGAATATTACCTTGTATGATTACTTACTACATAGAAGAACAATACTCCTTCATCAGCATTCCTCAGAGGATAATATCACATGCTATTTGCAAGGCACTGACTGGCACTGAGGAAGAGACACAGAAATATTCCAGAGAGACTCCATTAGTATAATGCTTAAAAGAATTAGGAAGAATTCCTAAATTATTCCCAAAGCAATGAAGCAATATATTAAACTATGACACAGCATAAGTGTTAAGGGCCTAGTAGGGAAAATAACTCATAGACAAAATTGAAGAAAGGCTTCCTGGAGCAGAATGGATCAGGGAAGATTTTATCAAAAATGGGACCTGAAGAATAGGAAAAATTTAGATAAAAAGAGCATCAGGCAGGAGTACTCTAGGTCAGAAGAGGAAAGCTTATAAAGAGATGGAAAAAATTTTTTTAAAAATAACATGTTCAAATCGGGGAATCAGAGGATTAACTATTAACACAATTGCCAGAAGAGATCTCTTGTTATACACACACACACACACACACACAAACGTACACACACATGCTAAAAAGAGTATTCCTGGGAAGAGTGAAACACTTGAGAAAGTAAATGGAAGTGGATTCAGAAAGAGAAGTATTATCCCTTGTAAAGAACCATCAACCTGTACACATTCTTTCAAAGTCACAAATATTACAGAATGAGAGTTCTTACAAGCAACTCTCCAGGGGAAAAAAAAACCCAACTTATTGCCAAGTATATTGTTGCTGGTGGGTTAACTCTAGGTAGATATGATGTAAAACAGTGATTGCCAGGGAGGTAAACCTGAACAAACCACGTTACTTCATTAAATCCAAAACTGATTATTGGTGTTTTATATCAGACCAAATCACATTTTGGTTATAAATAAAATCTAGTTGTATGACCATAAAATCTCAATAAACCTGGAAACAACAATGACAACAACAAAACTCTAGCACTTGTTTTCAAATGTTTGCTTTAAGAACAAACTGGAGGGCTTCCCTGGTGGTGCAGTGGTTGAGAGTCCGCCTGCCGATGCAGGGGATGCGGGTTCGTGCCCCGGTCCGGGAAGATCCCACATGCCGCAGAGCGGCTGGGCCCGTGAGCCATGGCCGCTGAGCCTGCGCATCCGGAGCCTGTGCTCTGCAGCGGGAGAGGCCGCAGCAGTGAGAGGCCCGCATACCACAAAAAAAAAAAAAAAAAGAACAAACTGGAATATGTTTTCTGAAACAAACTGTTATTTTCATCTATTCTAATCCTCTCAGATGAAAATTCTAGCACAATTAAAAAATATATAAACAGATATATGCATACACCAAATATCCATTTTGATATATATCAATATAAATATCAAATATATTAAAATGACTATAAATATCAAATTATATATATATATATGCATATATATAATCTTCAGAGAAGGTAAATAACTCACCCAAGGTCACACTCACGCCTGTGGCTCCAGAGCCCTTAGCTCTGAGTTATAAGAAGTTCTCACCTAATATTGTGCTGTGCATCAGCTCCATGGGGAGCTTTCAATATGTTGATGTAGATCAGCACTAGCCCTGATCTCCTGAGTCAGAATCTCCAGCATTAGGCCCAGGTATGTAGATTTTAAAAACTACTTGACAATTTCACATAAATCCCTGGTTAAGATGCCTCCTACCAAAACTACCAAAAAAAACCCCAAAAACCAAAAAACCAAAACAATAAGAGGCTAGGAGCCCAATTTGGTCACAGAAATGTAGCAAGATAAGATGGAGAAATATTCGTCTTTGTACAGTTCTTACTTACCTTCACTTCCCAACTTTCCCTTAATTAGTTAGAACTATTTACATTGCCTGAAGGTGAGATTGGATTGTAATAGCAAGAATGTAGAGGAAAAGAGAAAATTCATGTTCATTTTTGGCTTTCTCAATGAGTCTCTAGAGAATCAAAAGGCAAGCCTGGCGGGGAGGAGAGCACTGATTGGAAAGAATCAGAGAGAGAAGACGGGGTTGCTGCCCTTCTCAAGGTGTTCACATAGATGGCAGGCAGGGGTGGGGAAGGCAAGAGTGAGACAGGTACCCCAACTGCACCGGCTAATGTGGAGCAGAATGAAAGAAAACCCTGAGAAATGGTAGTAACATGCTGTCAGCATGTGGAGGAAGAGGAGGGTAACTCTGCCTGGTGACATTTGAGCAAAGACCTGAAGAAATTAGCCTTGGAGTTGAGCATTAATGATGGATACAGTTTTCTGCTGAGAGAGAAGAAAGTGGGAAGAAAGAAATGCTTCTTTCTGCTGTGGGAAGAAGCATTCTGGGTATCTTAGTTTGGCAGTATAGGATTAGTCATAGACAGCTTTTATTGGACAGAGCAAAGCAGACTCAAGAGAAAAATACTCTAGTACTTTTAAATTCCATTTGCTACCATACTGAAAGACAAAAATGAATAATATTATCACAGTGACTATTGATTATCTCAGTCATATTGATTTAGGAACCTCACAGCTTGCCAAAGACTGCCAAATCACTTGCACCAAGAAGGTCCCTAGCCAAGATGTCTTTGGTGGCTCTTCATTTTCCTCTGACATTCTCATCTTTACTCCCTTTGCCCACTGTCTCTGATTCGAGGCTCTCAAGCTGCTGGGTTCTCAGCTCTCTGCTTCCAGTGACTCAAGTCATTAAACTGAAAATACAGTCGCCTCTCGGTATCCACGGGGGATTGGTTCCTGGACCAGCGTGGATACCAAAGTCTGCGGATGCCCAAATCTCTTACATAAAGTGTCCCCGCGTACAGCCGACCCTCTGCAGCCACAGGTTCAGTATCTGTGGACTCAACCAACCACAGATGGAAATTCAAATTTTAACCAAGATCGAAATTCAGTTAAAATGCTCTGTGCATTTTAACTGTGGAAGTAGAAAGATAATTCTCCAATCTTTGTGGACCAACCTATCAGCGACTCATTATTAATTAATGGGGAACAAATTCAGACCTGGTAGAACAGCTGAGGAATAGATTATAAAAGTTAAAAGTGACCTGCAAGATAATCTAATTTCTATTTTATAATCTATCGATATTGAGACCCCAAGAGGTTAGATAATTTGTCCTAATCTGGAAACTTCTATAGATCAGAAATGAAATGTGGACGCAGATCTAAGACTAGTAATCTTCCTCTGATACTTCCTAAGGAGGGGAGGGGAGGGGTCAGCAGCCACACTTAGGTAAGACTTCGTTGGTTTCACTTCTTCTACCTACTTTACCTAAGGGCCGACCCTCAATCTGAACTTGGTGCCTTAGTTCACTTAATTTCCTTTTCCAAACCAAGACCAAAAGCCCATACACTAACTCTATACCATTGAACAACAATAATTTATCTTCCTTGAGTTCATTTTAGACTACACCAGGGAGTGATGGAGGAGCTGGGTAGGCTCGAATTTAATGAGACTAGATTGTAATTAGCAATAAGGGTCTTATCCAATATCACATTTAAAATCATTGACAAAATGAGGAATCATTTCCTTCCCATTTTAATGCACTTGGTAAGGAGCATGAGTTTGCCAAACAAAGAATTAATGAAATTTGCAGAAGATCCATCTTTAGAAATCAGAGCTACAGAGTGGGGATTCAACACTAATAAACAACTTGGAAGAACCTATTTAAAATTTTGAATAACATGTCTCAAATTACAGATGAATATATCTAGAAGTAGAGAACCTTAATACTGTTAATACAAAAAGTTATGTCTGGAAAAAAGAGGAATAAAGTCAAGCTAATCTTTGGTTGATTTACAAGGTAATATTGGAGAAAAGGATATAACATGCAATTTGAAACTGGGACAAGAAAAGTCAGTGCTGGGAATTAAGACTAGATTTTTTTAAAATGCAGAGAAAGAAGAGGTAATTCAAAACAAGGGTGATGGAGGGATTATATCATTTGGGGACTAATGTACCTGAAGACAATACGAACACAATGATCAAAGATTTGGTTAGATAAAGACTGAAGTCATAAAGTATCAACAGCCACGATAAACAGAAAGGGGAAAGTATTGTACTATGAAATAAGCCTAAAAAGAGAATCTTTGAAGAAATTTAGAGAAATTTCTATGCCAGTTACTATGAAAAAAATGTAGAAGGCTCACAGTTATGTTTCTAAAAATGACCTGGAATCCTAAAGTTTCTAGTTTAAAGAAAAAAATCGCCTGATGATTGGGATTGTTACATTTATTTTATCAAAAACTGAGTTACCAAACCAGTCAGTGGCTACATATCTTTATAAATTTGGGTTTGAGGGTCAGTATAAAGTTGAGGAATACTAATCTAACAAAACTCAACCTGAAATAGAGTCTTTTGATAAGTGAGGAACTGTATAATATTAGTCCATTTTTAATACCTGGCTTGTCAATACTGCCCTCAGACCCCAGCAAGAGTGCCCCTATCCTGGGCCCCATGCTGGGAATGCCCAACTCTGGCCTTCCTCAGGCCATGCCCCTCCACCAAGGTAGGCGAATGAGCCTCCAGGGCTCCTTCTCACCTGTCACCTACGCCTCCCCTTCTAGACCATACTCCAGGTACCCAAGACTCCAGAATTTCTTTCCCAGAGTTCCCTGAGCCCACTGGCAGGCCTGTGCTGGCCTCTTCTTCTGGTCCTTCCCTCAGGAGTATGGAATGTACTTGGCCCTAGGCCTGAGGGAGTATACATGGAGGAAAGCAGTGGACAGAGCTTGTGAGAATAGGCCAGATTGTCTGCTGGTGCGTGAGGCCCCTCATGGGGCAGGAAGGAGCCCTGAATGGACTGGAGGCCCATTTCACACTCTCTGAAAGCCACCATGTTCCTTGCAGTAACTCTAACGAATCTCAAACTTGTAAATACGTATCTGCTCTTCCAGATCATTATAAAGATATTTTTCAAGGTTGGAAGATACAACATATTTAATTTAAAAGTCATTAGCTTGACTTCCATATTTGAAATATTTAGGTTTGTGGTATTGCCCTGGGCCTGCAAACTTTTAGAGGCAGGCCTGTTACTTGCCCCCTTCCAGGCTATTTGAGATCCCTGATAACAGAGACTATTCCCTATCAATCCAGTGCTTTTGAATCGTACCTGACAAGAAGCTTCACCCATGTCTGAGGATTCAAATTGAATTGAAGAAGGAAAATGCAGGGATACACAACCGGAAGGTAAGAGAAGTGAGGCAAGTATTTCCAGTAGTTAGTCTTTTCATCAGTCTGCTCCATTTCCCTGACTTTCCCACTACAGGGAGGAATATTCAGGAATTTTACTCCAAACTCAGAACCCGTAGCCACTGATGAACAAGGTCACCAGGGCTGTACGCAACATTTTACCACCTTGCAGCCTGTGTTTCCTATACTACCAAGGTCCCTGGAAACTTCACTTAGCCCATGGTTAGAATCTCAAGGACAAGGCAGTTTGAATTCCCCTTGGCTGTTTTTTTCTCCCTCAAAGAAATCAACAGAGGCTCCAGAACTTTTAACTTCATATTTTTGGACATTGTATATTTCAAGAAATATCTGTCAGTCCTTTTATTGAGGTTTTAAAGTACCGTTGATAATATCCTTTCAATGCACAGTTTTTACACCTTACTAAGGAAAATGGACTTTTTTCCAATGGCTCCTATATGATCCATTGAGTTATTCTTTTTTAACAGAAATTACAATCATTTAAATTCAGTTGTCATTATTTTTAGTAGAACCACACTTAATTCTAAGCCCCTTGTAAGGGCATTTGTAATATGCCCTACATCATAGTATTTTGCATGTGTTACACAATTTCAAAAAAGTGTGCTCTTCATCTTGAATTCACCCTGGAAAGCAATGATATATTTTTCTCTCTGTTGCTATTTATGTATGTCACCCTGTCTCAGCAAGTGGTGAACTTGGATTAGGGTCATTAATGCAGTAACAATTATTAACAAATTAATGAACCAGGAACATATTTATATTTTGTTGTTGTCAGTTGTAATCCTGTATTTATGAAACTGCGACTTCTTTGTCTCTTATGATAGTTCTGGGTGGCTGACAGAGATGATGTTTTTTAAATTCCTCTGCAAATAATTACATTCCTACAAGATTTACCGAAGCTAGGAAATTATTACTCTTGTTGACAGACTGTCCCAAAGACCTCCAATTCACAAATTTCCCTTGAATCCCTGTTTGCTAACTATAGGTCTGGGCAAATTTTGTAAGCTCTCTGAGCCTCAGTTTCTATGTCTGTATACAGTAGTCTCACCTATTTTTATACGGTTACTATAGGCATTAGAGAGAGATGTTATTAAAAGTGCCTGGCATGTAGTTGGTAAACAGTGTGGTTTTCTTCGCCTTTCCCTTTCTATTTTTCCCCAGCAAAACATTCTCCGTTAGACATTACTCCCAATTTCGTTTTAGCCCTTAAATTGAAGAATCCAACTTCAGTTGCTAAAAGCCATTTCGTAGTTCTGAATTGACTCCCTTGCATGTGGTCTGACTATTGGTATTAGGACTGATAGAGAAGTGGGTTTTCTTTTGGCACATTGTTTATTATTTTTTCTGCTTTTATCAAAAAGAAGGAACATCTCTTTCTTTTTTACAACAGGTAGGAATAGCAATTAGAGGCAGTTAGAGTCCTGATCCTCAGGACCAGTTCAGTCCACTGTGTGACAGAACTGGATGGGGATTGCAACCAGTGTCCGCTTGCCAAAAGCAAACCCTCCTATCAGACAATGATTCACCAAGTATCTGCCCCAAAGTTAACCTGGAGCAACACAGAAAAAGAAACACTAACACTGTATTTTCTTTTATAATCTATTTCCATAAATGATAACTTTTAGATGCAATCCTCCCTACCCCACACACAATTTAAAATTTTCTCAGAAAAGCACTAAAACTGCACCATGATCATCACTTTCCAAATCAGTCTTAACTATTGAAAAGGAATGCCAAGTCTCTGGAAGGCCCACAATATTTCCATGAGTAAGACTTTACTGATACATGACTTTATCAATGACATCAAAAGTGTCTGTCCAAAGCCCTCGCCATTATAAGTTCATCTGGAAAATGGCTTCTTGGAATGGGTCCTATTTCAAAATTCCTCATCATTTTAGTATAAAATTATAGGCATTATCTAGGTCTAATCGTAATCTTAATCCCAAATTATTTTGGGTTGATCACAAATCAAAAATGAGAGCATCATATTGTTTCTGGTTTTTATGCATAATATTCTGGTTAACTTAGTTCAATCTTACATTTAATACTGATTGACTAGAAGAGTAGGATTGAGCTCTTACATCTTTCCACCTCTTTACAAGCTGTCAGTTGGGGGAGGGGAAGCTCCCATTCTGAACCTTTTGTACACTTACTATTTTCAGAAAACGGAACCCCATCCTTTCTCCTATATAATCCTCATCTTCACATGTCTTATTGACTGAATGGCTACTTTGTCTATATTGATGTCCCAGATGAAGCAGTCCTGGGTCTTTGTGTGGCAACAAGGGAATACATTTAAGTTGGTTCATCTTAAGGAAGGACCATAATAAGTAATATAACTCGATGTCCCTGGATTTACGAGGTTGGGAAGAATCGCCATAATTTGAATCCCAAACTGGCTAAAAAATAAAAATAAAAAACAACCCTAGGGCTTCCCTGGTGGCGCAGTGGTTGAGAGTCCGCCTGCCGGTGCAGGGGATACGGGTTCGTGCCCCGGTCCGGGAAAATCCCACATGCCGTGGAGCGGCTGGGCCCGTGAGCCATGGCCGCTGAGCCTGCGCGTCCGGAGCCTGTGCTCCGCAACGGGAGAGGCCACAACAGTGAGAGGCCCGCCTACCGCAAAAGAAAAAAAAAAAAAAAAGAAAAAAAAACAACCCTAGATTTTCCTCAAGTTTCTACCCCAGGTATTACTGGGATGTTTCTCAAGAAATTCAAATCCATTCTTCCAATCTTTATTTGTTGTTTCTTACCACCAAGTCTTGTGGGAATGCTGTGGATCATAACTATTCTGCTTGGGATTCAGCCTTCCCAATCCTTATTTATTGCCCAGTAATAGGCAGTAGAAATGTTTCTCTGGACAAATGCCATCCCTATGGACAAAGGTAACTGTTCTCCAGGTTTCCACAGGGCAAATTTTCAAAACTCCATAGTCAGATATCAATGTAATTTCCAAAGAATGGGCTCTTTAGTCTTGAATAACACCACATATGGGGTCTCAACATTATAATCCACATTGGAATTCATACACTGGAATGAGGTGAACATATGTCCCCACTTCCTTTTGCTGTCTCTGTGCAAAATTATAGCAAACATAACATATACAACTCTTAAAAATAAAGGATAAATTTCAGAGATAGTAATAATGAAAATCCTTATTTAGGAAAGAAATCATTTTCAGAATGAAATGTAGAATCACACAGGTAAGCCCTTACCTGCTAACTTCTCTAACATGAGTTGCACTGCAAGATGATTGAATCTTTGGAGACCCATCCTCCCCTTTGAAAGAGAACTGGCAAGGAGTCCTGGCCATCAATTTTACATATGGTGCCCAGTCGACAAAACATGTTTAAATGCACTGCTTGACTCCCTGTTATAATAGACATTTTGGCATAAGACTCTGTAGAAAATCGGGCCCCAAATAGGCCTTTGAAATCCATGACCATCAAGAAGGGCAAATTCTACTCTTTTAAAATGTACTCTAAATAGTCATTTATATACCGAGTGATCAGGCATTATAAGACTAGACAATCATATACTGCAACAGTTCAAATGTGTTCTGTCCTTTTACACTGTATTCTTATTTGATTTTTTTTCTTTTTTTTAACCTTTATTGGAGTATAATTGCTTTACAATGTTGTGTTAGTTTCTGCTGTATAACACAGTGAATCAGCTATATGCATACGTATATCCCCATATCTCCTCCCTCTTGCGTCTCCCTCGCACCCTCCCTATCCCACCCCTCTAGGTGGTCACAAAGCACCGAGTTGAGCTCCCTGTGCTATGAGGCTGCTTCCCACTAGCTATCTATTTTACATTTGGTGGTGTATGTATGTCAGTGCCACTCTCTCACGTCGTCTTAGCTTACCCTTCCCCCTCCCTGTGTCCTCAAGTCCATTCTTTATGTCTGCGTCTTTATTCCTGTCCTCCCCCTAGATTCTAGTCCCTGGGCAGGTTGGATACTTACCTCAGTTGGACAAGTGTTCTGCTTATTTGTTCTTGGTTACTGAATATCAGTATAAGATTAGGAACTGAAAAGAATGGTACTGGAATAGTGAAATTTTCTGAGAGAGCTACAGAGGATTCTAACCTAATCAGTATCTTACAGCTAGAAGAGGACCTAGTGCTAGGGGTTGGCAAACAATAGCACACAGGCCAAATGGACCTGCTGCCTATTTTTGTAAATAAAACTTCATTGAAATATCACCATGCCATTCATTAACATGTTGTCAATAACAGAGTTTTGTTGCTACAGACCTCATGGACCACAAAGCTTAAAATATTTAGCCCTTTACAGAGAACATTTGCCAAGCCCTGATCTAATATGTAGCTATCTTCCTTGTGAAAATATTTTATAAACTCTCTATTAAAGAAACGGACAAACATATACTTCCATGAAAACAAGCTGTACTCTGAGATTAGATCATCTTTCTACATTCATTCAGCTGGAGTCAATACGAGGATATGTAAAAACTTCAGGAACAAGAGTACAGTGTCATTTGTGTATGTGCTGACGGGACAGTCAATTGTCTCATCTCCATCTGCTGTGACACAGTTTCCCAAGAAAATGCTCTTGGTTTTAGCCAGACAGAAAGTGGAAGACATAAGGTCCACTGCCTGCTAATCATGTTGCTTGGAAAAGAGAATAAAAAATTAAAAGAATGTTTCTCTCTAATCATCTCTTCCTGTAAGTGGATTGTTTAAGAGATATTAAAATAGCTGAAGCTGCCTGGAGAATTGAGCTTAAAAAACAAACAAAGCCAGCAGGCTCTAAGTTCAAAAGGTCTATGGCATATTCGCTATCAATCATTCTATCCATATTTTATTTAACCTTCTGTAAATATTGTCATTGTAGAGCGCTTTGGACGGGCTAAAGTGTTGTGATGTTTTGTTAATGGAAACAGAGACAATAATGCAGAAGGCCATCACCAGACAGGAAGAGGAGGAGACAGATGAGGAAGCGCAGGCTGAAGGCAGAGCCCAGGGTACAGGAGGGAGGTGAGGCCGGGACACTGTGTGGAGCTGACTTCTTTATTAGCAGAACCTGGAGCCATGCCAGAACACTGCAGAGGACTACACTGGAGACTTCGGGAGCCCATCAGTCCCTCCCTCCCCAGCACCCACTTCCCCTCTTCTCTCTCTCTCAACTTAAAAAAAGCACATAATATTATTTTTTTCCACATTAGAAAGCACTCCTTTCCATGAGAAAGTCGATCTGCAGAAATGGTGAATCTCTTTTAGTTCTGGATAGTCATGGAGTAACTTTCCAATTAGCCCTCTATTCCTTTACTCTTAGATAAAAGTGAAGTAAACTCTTAACTCAGTTGTAGCTTTCAAGCTCTCCGTGCTTTTAGGATTTCATTCCTCCATGCTGTATGCAGTTGGTGGTTCTAGGATGTGGGTGTCTGTCTCCCTACTTACTGTCATCCCTAAACAGTCCCACAAGGCTACTTGGGCAGGGGTTCTGGGGTACCATCTCTTCATCTCATGGATTCCTATCCTGTTTCATGAAAGAGCATGAGTGCCATTGCTTGAACCGGTAGTGTGTTTTCTTCCTTCTCTCCCTCCCTTTTTTCCGTTCCCTCCTCCATCTCCCTCTCTCTCCCTTACTCTTTTTGCCGTTGTTGTTGTGTTTCCCACAGCAAAAAAACCTGCCCCCCGGGAGAGCCTAAGTCCACGTTGGCGGGCTCCCGTTGGTGGTGCAGGTGTGCGGGGAGCCCTCCTCCGTGTCGTCGCCACAGCAACCCGCCGCTCTAATCTGCTGAATATGAAAGGAAGAAACAGAAAGAGAAAAGCCATCCACCCCCTTCTGCTCCATCCATGAGTCCAAAAGAAGGATACCGGCTCCAAGCATTCTTGATAATCCCCCAGCCATCGCCCAGGCAACAGTCACAGGGAGCTGGCGCGCCTGCGGAGAGAGAGTGGTCCCCTCCCAAGTTCAGACCTCCTTGCGGTCCTCCTCCACTTCTCCCATCCTGGCTCTCCTAATGGCCTCTTACAAACCCATGTCCTACTTCTGGCCTCCCTGCTCCACACCGTCCAGCCAGCAGGTCCCCAACTCACAGACGGGATTGATTTCATCATCTTCTTCTAATGGAGCTGAAACAACAGTGTATGTGTGTGTATGTATGTGCGTGTGCATGTGTGTGTATTTATACGTGTGAGTGTAGGAGATTTTCATCTCTAGTCCTTTCTGATGAGCTGTGTTTATGTACTAGAGAGATGGCAATGGACGGAGGATTTTCCTTCTCAGAGCTAGTAGTTTGAAAAAGCAATCCCTTGCTACTTGCATTAACTCAGCTGTTCCTGGGCGTGCAGAGGGTTTACAGGCTGGTTGTCCTCTAGCCCCATATCCAGCAGTGAAAGCTCACATTTGTCTTACCACCATCATGTTGATGCAGCTGGGCTTGACACTGCTTACCTCAGCAGTTTTTTTTTGTTTTTTTTTTTTTTTTCGGTTGAAAGACAGAAAGCTTCCTTGTGATCCCAGCCTTTTCCTATCAAATGACACTCAGCCATGGTTTGGGTGACTTATTTACTGGCACTGGACCAGAAAAAACAAAAATGAACGTTCACAACTAATAAATCCTCCAGCTTAGATAGCTATAGCAACAGTGGTGGGATTACATCAAAATGTTCGGCCTGATACCACAGGGCTCCCTGGCAGCGTGGAACCTAATAAGTCAAGGGTAGGGAAAGGGGGTCAAACAAGACAGGAACAATGAAATATTTTATACTCTGGGTCTCAGACACCCTCAAAAACTTTGAGCTTGAATCATATGATGTGCTTTCTTGGTTGAGGATTCTAAATGGGGGCAGGAAGAAACAGTGTATTTGAGTCATTAGAATAGGAGATGGCTAAACTTGCCAACTTTTTCTTTTATAAAATCACACCCATCTTCACCATGATGAAGGGGGCCAGCCTAGACTGACGAGACAGAAAAATCACAGCTTTCTCAGCTGCAATGAAAGAAACTATTTTTATAGAGGGCGTAAGGTCAAGAATGTTTAGCAAACAAAATTATTTTGTTTGTATATTTTTGTATGTCATATTTTTTGTATGTCATCCACTCCTAGATAATTCTCCAAGGACCTTCCTCCTCCCAGGCCCTTATTGAAAGTGAGGGCATCTCTTTAAGGCTAGTGTGACAGTGTTTTTATTTGTTTTGGAATTGATCTTCTGGACAGAAGCACATTTTTTTTTCATTCGTATAAATCCAGAAAAATCCAACCACAAGACCATTGACTTTGGCTAAGGTTTCCTCATTTTCTCCCCCATGACCACCTCTAATTCAATAAGTAACTATACTTTCTGCGATGATTAACTCTGTTGATTCAGCTTTTGTAGGCTAATGGTTGAGCTTTTCCATACAGGGTTCAATCTTTGGGTAGAAATGTAGATAAAAAGTGGGGAAAAATTTAACCATCACCCAGATGTTTAGTCTATATATTACCAATATTTGACTATTTGGAAAGATAACTATGATTGATTTCACTTTTCCTTTTTAATTTTGGTTTTGTTTTCATGACCTTTAGAGAAACAGTAATGGAGGACACTTATGACAAATTAAACCATACCCAACCAGCAGTTCTGTTTGTTTGTTAGGATGCAGTGGGAAAAAAAAAAAAACAACCCTACTTTTTGTTTTGTTTTTCTGTTGTGATACAGCTGGGCTCTGATGCCATCTGAGTACCTGGAAAATGCCTATGGGAAGTAGGTAACATGATCTACTTGCTTTCCAAAGCACCTGATAAAAAAGCCTGCAGAGCTCAGTGCAATTATTATCTTTAAAGTCTATTCCATTGCCACTCTTTAAAAAAATGTCTGGGATAAACCAGTAAAGGAAATATACAAAGGCTCATTCTGCAATCTTAAACTATTAAGAATTCTCACTGTCTACCAGTGAAGTAGCTGTTTCAAATTCTTCCATTAGTCCCAGGAAGTTTAATCTCTCTGTGATTGAATCTAGCTATATTATACCCTCTGTTATGGAGATATTGGCTATAGTCATTGTCTCCTAAGAGAATCAAGTATTGTCTGAATGCATTTTGAAATCCTCAGGGTAAAAGGCATTATGTGTTCAAATCAACTTCAGTTCTGTTTAATTCCTAGAATCCTTATTTTGATGACCTTTTATCCATTATTATACCAATATTTTAGAGACACCTAATATGTGCCAGACGCTATCTAAGCTCTTGGGAGTCAAAGAGCTTGTGGTCTAGAGAAGGAAACAGGAGCATAAAAGTTATGGCCAACTTTTATTGAGTGCTTACTATGTGCCAGGTACTGCTTTAGACATTTTATATGTATTAACACATTCGAGCTGTAAAACAACTCTATGAGGTAGGTAACATGATTTGTTCTGTCTTTCAGAAGGGAAACCAAGGCACAGAGAAGTTAAATTACATGCCCCAAATCACATGCCACCAAATGTTCAGAAAATATATGACCGATTTATGTTTCTAATCCATTGAGCTCAGTAGCCTCGATACACAGTTAATAAGCAAAAGCCTGCTAGATGGGAAAAGGGAAGGACAGTACATTAATAGAAGGAATTTCAAATCCCAAGATTAAGTCCTGACATCATCCCAACCTCTCAGGGCTTCTAAGAACTCTTGCTTAGGTGATGAATACTATCTGGTAGTAAAAAATGTTTTTGTGGGTATCTCTGTGTAGTGCCATTCATACATATTTCAACTTAGTTTCAGGAACATTTGTTTTACGTTGTTTCAGACTTAATGAGTTAGTATTTCTAAAGTGCTTAGGAGAGCACATGGTATATGGTAAATTTTTCTTAAATAAATAAAATAAATGAAGGTTAGGTGATAATGTAAAAAAAAATTAAAAGAAGCGTTGTAATGTTGATGGCAATACAGAGAAGAGAGAGGGAAACCACCCTGTGTGTGTCAAGATGCAATACTGATGGCAAGAGAATTGCCCCTTAAGTCAGTAAAAGCTTTGTCAACAATACATGGGTGCCAAGGACTAGACTGGCAGTCAAAGGAAACATAAAATATTAAAGCAGGGCAAGGACACAATCAGATCGGGTTTCATTTAGAAAGGTAATTTCTGCAGCAATGAAAAGGATGAAAAAAGAGATTAGACAGTTGTGGCAGAAAGGCCAATTTAGATTCCATAATCCAGGCAACGGATGTTGCTGCGGCTGAGGTGGCAGTGGGCGGGAGATGGAAATTTTGGAAAGATATTTAGGAAATAGAATCCACAGAACACTGTCCCTGATTGGATAATGAACTACATCCCTGGCAACATGAGGAAATATGGTTCCTGATAGAGTAAGGAAAAGGGGGGTGAGTCCTTGGCTTGGGGCATGGATGAGCAGTATATGATGACCTTGACAGAAAGGAAGATATTTGGAAGGCAAGGCATTCAGTTAGCTTTAGGCATGTTGAGTTTCAAGTACCTAACACCTGAAGGAGCATACAGTAGGCAGTTAAAGGCACAGTCTGGTTTCCAAAGAGACAGATTTTGGAGTCATGCATATAAGGGTTTAGTATTTTAAGAGATGGGAATATACGGGAACACTAAGGGAAAAGACAGATGGAGAGAAAAGATGTGGGGTCGAGGACAGAACTTGGGAAACTCAGGGAAAATCCAATGGGGCCACTTTAAAGAAGATTTCAGACAACGAAAGAAGCTTGGTTGCTTTTTCTTAAAACAGAATCAAAAGCCTTTTCTTAACTCAGAACTACTGTTCTCCCATAATTTCTTCCTATAGCTTCCAATCCATCATCAGAGCTACTCTGCATTTTGAAACCATCAACCAATTCATGGTAATGTTGATCTTGAAACTTCCCAAGCTTAGACATCTTAGCACTGCCATGCTTTTGAAACATAACTCAATACCTCAAGTCGGCAGAGGTCACTAAGAACATTCTCCTGCCTGAAAGCTGTGGATGCTATCAATCACTGATTAAAAATGCCATCTCTCACAAATGCTTGCTCAGCAGAGGGTCTTGATGAGGAGAGAAAATGAATCCTAATTACTACCTTTGTTCTCTCAAAGTTCCTTTCAAGAAACACAGGAAGACTACCTTCTGTTTACTTACCTCCCCTTACTCAACTCCTACAGGAGATATTGGGCAATCTATTTGTAGAATCACTGCAGGGGCCAGCATACTTCCCTCACCAGTGATTATCATTGAAAAGTGTATTCAACCTCTCAAGGCATGATATTTAAACATAAAAAATAAAAATACAGCCTCTATGTGATTCATTTATAATGGGCTGAATAAGAAAAATGCTAAGTGGAATATGATATTCAATTAAATTGTAATGAAATGAGATGCCCTACCAGAGTTTCTTTTCTTTTTCTTTTTATCCTACAAGAAGCAACCATGTGTTCTAGCTTAAGGTCATCAATTTGGAGGAGATATTAACTGACCCTTCTTAGTTTTGTAAATGTAAGAGAAGCAGGTTGCTGGCCCTGGGAAAAAGATGTATATGATCTTTTGTTTGACTTAGTAAATAAGCCCTTTGTTCTGTTACACAACCTGCTGGGGAGTAAACAGGCAAACCTGAATAAGGAGAGAGGCCCAATAAAATCTCAATCTTGTCTCCTTGAGATTGTGATTATAAAAATCTATGGAACAGACAAGTGTGGCTCTTACTCAGGGCCCTGAAATAAGGTTACCTTAATGAAGTGGTTCTGAACTGGGTCTGATTTTGTCCCCTTGGAGACACGTGGCAGTGTCTGGAAACAATTTGGTTGCCACAACTAGGGGGTAGTGCTACTGGAATCTAGTGGGTAGAGGCCAGGAGTTTTGCTAAACATTCTACAATTCACAGGATGGTCCCCCAAAGAAAGAATCATCTGGCCCAAAATGTCCACAGTGCTGAGGCTGGAAACCCTGTCTTAAAAGTAGAGAGATACAGAACTGATGGCCTATTATTCCTTATATTGTCAGGAGAAAGAAAGGAGCACACTGGCTTTGGTCCATGAGTGGCATTCTCTGAAGCTAGTTTTGTAAACAAGTGGTGGTTAAGTGCTCTTACGGTTGTAGGGATGTATGTTGCTAACTGAGTACATCCAAGAAACATTATACTTCCTCTGTGCTCTGCACACAACCTTTGAGGATAACTTTGATCTTCACCATGAGACCCAAACCTTCTACTTTTGAATTACCTTGCCCCTACGAAAGTTGCTGGGTGACAGTATATTATATACTAAATAATATATAAAGTTTTATTCCATATATGGTATAATTGAAATCTATCTTTGATAAGCATTCATATTTGCTATCTGCTTTGGCACCGTCTTTTTAATGCAAGCTATATTATTTCTATTTTGGTAATATGCATGATTTTCTTTTATGCCTTAAAGTTAGAGCTTGAGGAGTAGTACTTTGAGACAATAAAAGCTTCTAATTTTTGCCTGGTAGGAAAAACAAAAACAAGACAGAACTGTAAAAGCACCTGGCACAGAGTTAAAAGGGAATCCCTCCCTTCTGCTCTCTTGGCTCCAGCAAACATGGGGGTATAGACGGGAGGCTGTCCAGCAATAGCTGGCCCTAAGGCGCTGGCAAAGAAGCCCTTAACAAGAGAATGGGCTCCCTGTTCCAACAAGACTCGGGGATATGAGCGAAACTGAAAGGAGGCACTCAAATAATTCCCTCTGCAACCTCAAAGGGTCACCACAATTCCCCTGTGTTTAAGGGGACCTCCACAACCAGGAAAATAGATTCCAGCCTGTGGAAACAGCCCCTAGCCAAAGGCCCAAGCCTCCCATGGGAGGGCGCAGCAGGAAGTGCCTCTTTGCCAGGCAGTGGAGTTCAACACTTTAAGTTCCCAGAGATATGTGTTTGTGGTTTACATAAAGGTGGGGAAATTCTACTTTGGACCCACACCTTAAATAATTAGCTTTTCCAGTGGTAAGTTTTGCAATTAGACCAATATGTTTACAGTCAAGTATATGGCATATATATTTGACAAGAGAAATTTTCCATAATTCAGGTCTAGAAAAATTATTCTTAATCCAGATGTGAGAGAAAATAAATTGAGAACATAAAATGTTTTAAGTCTAGTCCCATGATAGGCCAAACCCAATATTATGGTGAGCCAGGGCCCCTCTTTGGACCAAAGTACTTTCCTGCAGGAAGTAAATAACTTCTTCCTATGCATGAAATGTTACTCTCCAGAGGGTATTTTAGTTGCCTGGAGTTCCTGTACTATTGAGATTGTTTAGTAAGTTTGAGCTGAATCTTGTTTCTTTTTCCATCTCTCTGACTCTAGTCTAATAGTTAGCCAATGCTTATATTTTTTTTAAATAACAAATCCTATTCAATGTGATTCTTCATAAATGATAAAAATTATCTCATTGAAACAAACAAACAAACAAACAAACAGATGGTAATGTTTTAAAATATAGTCCAAAATTGGGGGGGGAAAACACTCAAATTTTAAAGGAGATATTATAAACAGGAATCGTTGCAACACCTTGCTAACACTTAGGAAGTTTGGGTTTATTTCCACCTGCTGTGTCTCAGTAGGAGACAGTTTAAAGAAATAGCTGCCCAGAGGGTTAAAAAAAAGCTGTGCTAGAAATTTCCCAGTGGAGAGAACATTCATCAGCATCCAAAGAAAGCATTATCCACTCATTTGCTCGTGCTGTTTTGCTAAGGGATATACAGAGTGAGTCAAAGAATTTGCAACCAGAACATCATATTTATGTGATAAATAAATCATGAGATTAATGATTTATGTCAAATTAAAATATATATTTTATATATTTAGTGTGTGAACGTAATGGAAGGAAATGAAAAAGTAGAGCATAGAGATGTTTCACCCACCATGATTACTCAAATATAAGTAACATGGTAAACCTAATGAAATAGCATTCTCCTTTTCCCAATAATAAAAATCATTCAAACTGATATGTTTTCATATTTGTAAGAGTTTTCAGGAAGCTCAGATTCAAATGTGAGGATTACCAAGTTTGAAGCTTATCCAAGGCATGTTAATCACATTCATTTATTCAAATCTTTTTCATTTTTTGGTCTGCTCCATTTGTCAGTTATAGGGAAATGTGTCAAACTCTTGAACTAGAATTGTAGATTTATCCACCACCCTGTAAAATTTTGTCAATTTTGCTTTATATAGTTGGAGCTTACACTCAGGTGCATACAAGTTAAGAATCATTATATTTTCCTAATGAATAACAGCTGAGTCTGAACTTACTACGTGTTACACATAATCTAAGTATGTTACATATATTAACTTTTTTAGTCCTTACAATAACTTTAGGAGAAATATACTATTACCTCCATTATATAGTTAAGGCAAGAGTTTAACTTTGGAGAGCTTAAATAACTTACCCATCAGTACATGGCAACGTCAGGATCTGCACCTAGATATATGCTCCCAAAATTGTACTTGTATCTAATATACTATACTGTCTTCTATATTCTGTTATTATCTAGTGGCCCTTTTTATCATTAAGAATAACTTTTACCATGGTTTATATTGTCTGATATTACTGTAGCCATGTAAAAGTAGTCCAGAATTTGGCAGCCCATGGCTGGTAAGGGAATTGCAAAGGATCCAAAGCCAGATTTCTTTTATCTTTCTGTTCCATAGTTTGCAACCTTAGGAAGATTCATAATGTAGGAGAGCTGGTGAAATTCCAGCCAACACAGATACATTGCATATCAGTACAAGGAAGAGAAGCAGGACAAAAAATGCTTATTTATCTAAAACTGTGCTAATATAGAAATCACCAGCTACATGTGGCTACTGAGCATTTGATATGTGGCTAGTCTGCACCAAGATGTTCTGAAAGTACAAAATATGCACCAGAATTTGAAGACTTCCCACCAAAAAAAAAAAAAAGCATGTAAATTATCTCATTGATAATTTGTTATGTTGGTTTTGTGTTGAAATGATATTTTGGCTATAGTGGGCTGAAGTATATTATTAATTTCATCTGTTTCTTTTTTTTTAATGTAGCTACTGGAAAAATGTAAATAACATATGTAGCTCTCATTGATGGCTTGCCTTCTATTTCTGTTGAACACTATGATTTAAACAGCTTCCTTGGAATTCCCAACCAACAACTTCTGCTTACATTTCACTGACAAGAAGTCAGCTCCATGGCTAACTAGTAAGGGAGATTGCAGAATGTGGTCTTCTGACCAAGCCTATTGCCGCTTCCAACTATTACTATGGGAGCATTGGAGAATGGAGACCTGGGGAGACACTGGTAGCCTCTCCCCACTTTTAAGAAACTGTCTCCTTTTTAAGAAACTACAAACTGTTCCCAGAGTGGCTGTACCATTGTGCATTCCCAACATGCTCACAGCACTTGATATAGCCTGTCACTGATTTTAGCCACTCTTAAAAGTGGTATCTCATTGTGGTTTTAAGGTTGATTTTCCTAATGACTAATGATGTTGGGCTTCTTTTTATATGCTTATTTGACATCTGTATCACTTCTTTGGTAAATTTTCTTTTCAAATCTTTCATTTTTTACATTATTTTTTTCTTATTTAGTTGTAATAATTCTCTATATATTTAGGATACAGGTCTTCATAAGTGTTTTGTATATATTATCTTCCCTATGACTTGTCTATTTATGTTTCTAATTGTCTTTTGTAGAGTTTTGTATTTTTGATAAAATTTAATATATCAATATTTCTATTTAATAGTTTCTGCATTTTATGTCTTTTCTAAGAAATCTCTGCCTAACCCTAAAGCACAAAGATTTTCTCCTATGTTTTCAGTAGGTTTTCTTTTCAGTTTAGGCACTTACATTCTGGGACTGTTTTTTGAGTTAATTTTTTATATGACATGAGGTAAAGAATCACAGACCAGTGGTGCAACCTCATCCCCTTACGTCTAAGAAGTTAAGGAGATTTCCTCTGTGCCCAGACATTGCCCAGAGAGAAAGGAAAAGATGGGGAGAAAAGCTGAACTGAGTATTCACCTTAAAAGGCTGACTTAAATTGGAAAAGTCTCAATCAAAACTTAAACCAAAAGTGACTAATTAATTGATTGGGAAAATTTAAAATTCTTTCCATAACTAGGCAATAGGAGCTTATGAACAGATATTGTTATAGAAAATGAAAATATCTCTCTATATGTCTGTATTATATGTCACAGATTTTAAACTTGGTACACGTGAACAAGTATGTGAATAATAATAATGTCTGTTTATAAGTCACCAATATTACACATCTTTTTTTGTTGTTGTTGTTGTTGTTGTTTTGCGATACACGGGCCTCACACTGTTGTGGCCTTTCCCATTGCGGAGCACAGGATGCAGATGCACAGGCTCAGCGGCCATGGCTCAAGGGCCCAGCTGCTCCGCGGCATGTGGGATCTTCCCGGACCGGGGCACGAACCCGTGTCCCCTGCATCGGCAGGCGGACACTCAACCACTGCGCCACCAGGGAAGCCCTACACATCTTTTAATAAGAATTTAAAAAGAAAATGCTACTTTTCTTAATAAAATTAAAAATAATGTAAATCTCAAAACTCCTAATGTTGATGCCTCCCAGTGAGGAGGAGATCTGGACACCATACTTCTCAGATTGATCTATCTCTCCATTCACTGTTGCCACCATCACATCGGCCACAAATGGGAAAAACTCTCCCTTTAACAGATGGACAGATGACCCTTCCTTTAATTTCCCATAGCTTATCTAACACACGGCTGTGACACTCAACGTACTGACAACTTTACTAAAGACTTGAAGATAGCAAAAGGAAACTAATAGTAGAATCTAGACAATCTGCAATATATAATTGGGCTAATTTGTTGAAGCCAGCTGTTGACTATACAGGTTCTTTCCTTGTTGGGTTCTTCATGTGACAGATATCCTAAGTAAGAATTCCTTCTTGGATAAAAGGACTCTTTAGAGTGGAGAACACTAGAAAATGGACAAGCTTTTTTCCTGCCATTTCCACAGATTTTGTCCTACAAATACTTCCTGTTGGAAAGCCCATCCCTTCCATGAGTTATTGAAGCTAAGAATGACCTTGTTCTTTAGGAAACTGAAACTATCTCAACAAAAGAGTGTTCTTCTTGATAACCCTATATTAATAAAGTAGTTCAAACATTCCTAAAGTAAGAATTGTTTCTTCATGCTAACTGTGGACAAACACTACTTGAGGAATAAAAAGATTTTGCAAGACCCAGTTCTTGTTCTCAGGAAATTTACAATCCTGTTAGGGTTATGAGGTACATAAGCAAAATAACCCAATAATCCAAAGTAAGTGGTTATTATTTCACAGCACATCAGAAAAAGTAGAGAGTATTGTGGAAGAAGATCAGGCTTAAATTAGACCTTGAGACGTCAAATTGAAGAAGGGACATTCTGAGCAGGGACATCATGTAAATAAAAGCGAAGGCAATGGAACATGAAAGATTTTAAAGGATAGCTCATATCGAGTTTGGTTAGAGAAGTAAGTAGGCATGAAATTAGAATGACAGAGGAAAGTTAGTTGTAACTTTCTCCTTTAGGAAATGGGGTGCCAACACAAATTCTGAGCAGGGTGAATTCATGATGTAAAGCATGGTCTTAAGATAACTGATCCAGAGGTGGAGATGGGGAAATAGTGGTGGGGAGAGCTTGAAGGCAGTCAAGCCAGTTCAAGGCTATTTTAATGATACATTTCTGAAATGGTAAGAATGTGACCTAGGGTGGTGATAATAAAAAATGAAAGACAGAAACCAACGAAATGAGAAGGAAAATTGCTAAAATTCATGAGAATCCAAGTATTTGACTACTGAAAAGCTAGGAGGTAATTGTTAATATAAAAGTTGCACTTACTAATTGACTCCTGAGGGGGGGGTCTTTGAAGTTCATGCTATTTTTATAAATCCTCTGAATTTGGCTAAGTATATATACATAAGACATTCAAATATATAAATTGGATCACTTCTTTAGGTGCTAAAAGTGAAACTGAACTAAATGACAATGCTCAAAGCGAATAGAGTATATGGTCCAGATTCACCTGACACTTTCCCACCATTCCGTCCCTTTGCTTTAATCCATCTCACTAAAATGCAGATTGAAGTCCCCAAACAACATTTTAAGTTAGTAAATTTCTTCCAGATTATCCAAAAGAAACTCAAGCTACCTCACAGTACTGATGGGTCAGTTTTATCTTGGCCAAATGTTAAGTCTTGAAGCATGTGTCATTACTGACAACAGTTAGATGTGCCTCTAGAAGTAGCCTACACAGCCTAGACTTCAGGAAGAGGCTATGAATATCCAGACTCAGCATGGAACTCCCTCCATGTCCTTTTCCTTTTCTCACTCCTCTTTACTCATTAGAATGTCAGGTAAGCTGGTTTTCTCTTGACATTTCAAAGGGGACAGTCAGTTTTCTTTCAGGTGGGACTTTCTTTTTTCCCTTGGTTTTGTTTTAACTGCATGTTTTTCTGAAAGTGCTTTTATGCTGGTACAGATCTAGACAAAGAAAACTTTTATGCAAAATAAACAAAATAGAATGTACTGAGCCAGGATTTCTTTGCAGGACATGTTCCTTAGGCTATTTCTGAGAGGTTATTTATGGACGGCTGTTTATCCCCTGGAGCCTGACTTCATCTCTCGGTGAAGTGAATGACTTTGTGTTTGGTACATTGGTCTGCCCCCCTGGGAATGGCTGCATGTCAAATATTTACCCCTGTGGGATCGAACAGATATCAGAGATGACAGAGAAAACAGAGATCAAATCTAGTGTCCTTGGGAATTAGTAAAATTTCATAGTAAATGAATTTTTAAAGAAAAAACATTTGAAATAAAATGATAGCACAGTGTAACTTCCTTTATTGAAATGGGGCGGGGGGACCCTCTGAAATACAAAGTTACTCGAAGCAGAGGGTATTTTCATCTTATTACTTTCTTAGTGACCACACCCATTCCATTCCCTCACCTGGCTCAGCACCAGGCCCGGAGGGAGAGGTTTTACATTTTCATTTTTTAAAATTGAAAACGGATGCTGCACCTTGTTTTTCATGCCTGCATTTTTCATCAGAAAAAAAAAAAAAGAACACCTAGCCAAGGATTAGTTTTGTACCTCTGAAACCTCATAAAACCTAGGAATCAAAACTTGGCATTCAGCTTTATAGATAGTCACATTGGAAAAACTGAGACACTACCAAATAAGTTGACTGTCTTCCCAAGACACCTTATTTCAAATCATGTGCCTGCCTCCTGCATCAATCCCTCATGCAGAGTCTTCCTTTGGCATTATACTTCTGGTACTGTCAAAAGCAAAGCTACACTGAAAAGTTTAAGTCAAATAAGCCGAGCTACAAAAGGGCTTATAAAATAATCATAGTCATGAACAGCAAGGAAAGAGGACAGCCACTAAAACCATAAAGTGAATACTTTGTGGATGGCTGTGCTTTCAATAAGGTTCACATGAGCTCTGAAACATTAGATGCTTTTAAAATTCAGGGGACAAAGCACAGACATGTCTGTGCATTTCTCTTTCATTTGACAAGTCTTTTTGGATTGGAGCTGAACTACATGCTCTCTGCTGTTTGCACACACAGGGCCGGGAAGTTGGCTTTGTTGTTTTCTACTTTCAATCTTGTGCGCTATTAAGAGGTGAGAACAATTCTATCTCCCTCCTAAAGAGGAAAGAGGCACCAGATTGCGGGCGTGATACGTTCAGGCACAGAACCAGCATCCGTTCGAAATACTGTCCGGGCAATTTACTAGAATCACGGTAGGCTGGTAATAACAGGTTGCCCTGCCCTCTGTGAGGCCAACAGCATTTGGAAGGTGGCTTAGCGCACAAAATTTAAAAGTAAATGGCAAGGCGAGTATCCTCCACAACGAGGCATTACTTTTCGTAGTATTTTAAAATCTCAGTTCCTGCTGACTCCAGAACTGTGTGCCCCTTTGCACCAAGCCAGGGGACACAGCTTACACAAGCAGACTTTGTTTAATGAGTGCAGCAAGCAGCCATCCCAGTCCTCCTTCGTCTACAATCTTTGGTAACCCTCTCAGCTAAAAATTGTTACTAAGAAAAATTCCACAGAAACCAAAAGAAAAGGGCCAGGCAGACTGTGTTTTTAAAGAGCTTTTCCAGACTGGCTCCGCAAAGCCAGTCTGCAGGAATGAGTTGCTGAGCTATTATTACTCAAATGGGTTTCAGCTCCAGGGATGTCCCCTAAGGTTAACAAGATAGTTCAGTTAAAAATAACATTAAATTCTTTACCCTACCCCTTACCCCAAAGTGGGAGGGGGGCTTACATCTAAATAACATGAAGGATCTGGTTGAAAGTGACAAAAGCCAGGAAATTCAAAGTTAAGGAAGGTTAGAAGGGCTCAGTGAAGTGAGTTACGGATGAAGTGCCAACTCTAACCCAGCATTAAGGTGCTTCTGTACATTCTGAGGCAGGCTTTTCCCAACTCTTGAAGAGGTGGATGTGGAGAAATGTTGTTTAAAGGAAAAAAAATTACGTTAAGGTGGGGATGAGAAGTACGATGTCTGAAATAATAGCCTCTGACAAATGTCAATTTAGATTTAGCAAAGAAAAGCTTTGGGTTCTCATGCACTTGGCAAAAACTTTGTCATCTGATGAATTGTGCTTCGAGTTTTCTGTGCTTAATCCTTTTCCTTTTTATTTTCAACATTGCGAACACACACAAAAATCCATTCTTCATTTTCATTGAAACCTTTTAATTAAAAAAGAGATGCTCAAATAGAATGGCAATTTGGGTAAAGTATTTGAAAGTCATGGCTTGTTGGACCACTAGATTACAACAGCTGCAAAGATGTCATTAGAGGCTGTGCATGGCCAATGGCTGAGTGGAAATCAATATCACTCACTAAATTCAAGAAGGAAAGAGGCTGGTTCTGAACTTATGTCCGTGTTTTCCCTTCAAGGCGTACCATTATTTCAACTAAGTACATTGCAAACTAAGTATTTTGTAAGTGAAAACCCACAAAATGTTTACGATGTCAAGCTACTTTGATTCCATTATGTTTGTGCAGATTCTTACAACCAAATATAAAATTTTTAAAAGTTTGAGAAGAAATATTATGTACTATATGATTAGTGTCAACTACATTTCATGTAGTATCAGGAAAGCCTAATTTTTTTCATTTTGAAAACAAGTGTAATTTTCAGGCAATTTCCAATTTACTTTTTATCTCTATATGAATAAAAAGAGAACATTTCTATTTCTTGTTTGCCTCATTTTGACTCCAAAACACCTCATATGAACCTTTTACAGTCTTAGGCTGAAAACAAATATATCCTTATTCCCAACACTGATTTAATATTCATGGAACTAAGGGGGAAAAAGCCCATTTCCTATGCATTTGTTAGTGGAAATTTTAAGAAATCATCCCATTTCCATCAGTGGGTGAGTCAGCATCTCCTTACAGTATGCTTGGTGCCTGTAATCACATTTGGTAAAATGCAACAATCAGAGTTTTCCCAAACTGGACAGATAATCACAAGAAACAAACTATTCCACTAAGGCCACACCATAAACAAACAGAGCTTTGTGCTTGGCCAGTGGAGTTCCTTAGTGATAGACTTAACTTCAAGTTTTTATATAACCCTGTCCTTCTTATGCAAAGATGATGGCATTGACCAACAATAGCAGTATTTTCACCTTAGGTAGCTTTTCTGTGTAGTTTTGGTGGATTTCACAAAGCCCGCTACAGTGTTTTGCTATCTAATCTCTTAATAGCACATTTTAAATGGTGGCCAAATGACTAAGATTAGAGACTCAATCTTGGCCAGAGGAGAAAAATCAACAGGCCTACACATGTACTAGACCTCCGATATCTGGCTCCATTGATGCCATTAATTTAAGAACTAACCAATTTTATTGATACAAAACATACTGCCACGTTACCTTTTGAGGAGAGGGTCCCATTCTGAAGTTCTGGAAGTGAGTAATGCAGATAATAGGTGTGTGAGCTTAGGAGAGAGAAGGTATGTGGGCACTGTCATTTCACTAGCTGGGTGATTTAGGTAGGGCTAGACATTTATTACTCCTTTAAGCCTCATTTTTGTCATCTATAACATCTACCTCATAAGGTAGGCTTACATAAAATAGTGAAAAAGTGTTTATCGAGGTGACTGACAAAAGGCTCTCAGTACAGGGTAGGTATAATTACTGTTATTGTCATTATTATTTTGTTTTGAATATTCCCCCTATATCTTTCCTCTCCCCAATTTTAAGTGGTATTTGGCCTTTTATATTTTCTCCCTTAGGAATTTTTGGAAGCTTTGAGAGGAGAAGTAGCCTGAAGACAATGGCTCTTCCTGTTTGGGGTAGAGTCTAAACCCATTGTAAAAATTATAAAACAAATCTCAATTAAAATAGAGTCCAGAGGCCAGAAGGGGGAGCTCTCATGCCCTAGCAGATAGCAGAGCCCAACAGGGAAAAGAAAAACTTTCTCTTCTTGACTGCCAAGAGCTTAGCCAATGAGAGACTGCTGCAATTCAGCCAATGAAAAACCAATATTCTTCTAACTCACTTCCTCCAATGGACTCTGTTTACTAGAGGCCTCCCAACTTCCTTTTTCCCTCTTTAAAAGTGTTCTCTTCAAGGATCATGAGAGATTACTACAAGCAAGTATTTGCCAATAAAATGGACAACATGGAAGAAATGGACAAATTTTCAGAAAAGCACAACCTTCCGAGGCTGAACCAGGAAGAAAGAGAAAATATAAACAGACCAATCACAAGCACTGAAATTGAGACTGTGATAAAAAATCTTCCAACAAACAAAAGCCCAGGACCAGATGGCTTCACAGGCAAATTCTATAAAACATTTAGAGAAGAGCTAACACCTATCCTTCTCAAACTCTTCCAAAATATAGCAGAGGGAGGAACACTCCCAAACTCATTTTACGAGGCCACCATCACCCTGATACCAAAACCAGACAGAGATGTCAACAAAGAAAGAAAACTACAGGCCAATATCACTGATGAACTAGATGCAAAAATCGTCAACAAAATACTAGCAAACAGAATCCAACAGCATATTAAAAGGATCACACACCATGATCAAGTGGGGTTTATCCCAGGAATGCAAGGATTCTTCAATACACACAAATCAATCAATGTGATAAACCATATTAACAAATTGAAGGAGAAAAACCATATGATTTTAATCTCAATAGATGCAGAAAAAGCTTTCGACAAAATTCAACACCCATTTATGGTAAAAACCCTCCAGAAAGTAGGCATAGAGGGAACTTACCTCAACATAATAAAGGCCATATATGACAAACCCACAGCCAACATCGTTCTTAATGGTGAAAAACTGAAACCATTTCCTCTAAGATCAGGAATAAGACAAGGCTGTCCACTCTCACCACTATTATTCAACACAGTTTTGGAAATTCTAGCCACAGCAATCAGAGAAGAAAAAGAAATAAAAGGAATCCAAATCGGAAAAGAAGAAGTAAAACTGTCACTGTTCGCAGATGACATGATACTATACACAGAGAATCCTAAAGATGCTACCAGAAAACTACTAGAGCTAATCAATGAATTTGGTAAAGTAGCAGGATACAAAATTAACGCACAGAAATCTCTTGCATTCCTATACACGAATGATGAAAAATCTGAAAGAGAAATTAAGGAAACACTCCCATTGACCACTGCAACAAAAATAAAATACCTAGGAATAAACCTACCTGGGGAGAAAAAAGACCTGTATTCAGAAAAGTATAAGACACTGGTGAAAGAAATTAAAGATGATACAAATAGATGGATAGATATACCATGTTCTTGGATTGGAAGAATCAACATTATGAAAATGACTCTACTACCCAAAGCAATCTACAGATTCACTGCAATCCCTATCAAACTACCAAGGGCATTTTTCACAGAACTAGAACAAAAAATTTCACAATTTGTATGGAAACACAAAAGACCCCAAACAGCAAAGCAATCTTGAGAAAGAAAAACAGAGCTGGAGGAATCAGGCTCCCGGACTTCAGAGTATACTACAGAGCTACAGTAATCAAGACAGTGTGGTACTGGCACAAAAACAGAAAGATAGATCAATGGAACAGGATAGAAAGCCCAGAGATAAACCCACGCACATATGGTCACCTTATTTTTGATAAAGGAGGGAAGAATATACAATAGAGTAAAGACAGCCTCTTCAATAAGTGTTGCTGGGAAAACTGGACAGCTACATGTAAAAGAATGAAATTAGAACACTCCCTAACACCATACACAAAAATAAACTCAAAATGGATTAAAGACCTAAATGTAAGGCCAGACACTATAAAACTCTTCGAGGAAAACATAGGCAGAACACTCTATGACATCAATCATTGCAAGATCCTTTTTGACAGACCTCTTAGAGAAATGGAAATAAAAACAGAAATAAACAAATAGACCTAATGAAACTTAAAACCTTTTGCACAGCAAAGGAAACCATAAACAAGATTAAAAGACAACCCCCAGAATGGGAGAAAATATTTGCAAACGAAGCAACTGACAAAGGATTAATCTCCAAAATTTATAAGCAGCTCATGCAGCTCAAGATCAAAAAAACAAACAACTCAATCGAAAAATGGGCAGAAGACCTAGACAGACATTTCTGCAAAGAAGATATACAGATTGCCAACAAACACATGAAAGGATGCTCAACATCATTAATCATTAGAGAAATGCAAATCAAAACTACAATGAGGTATCACCTCATACCAATCAGAATGGCCATCATCAAAAAATCTACACACAATAAATGCTGGAGAGGGTGTGGAGAAAAGGGAACACTCTTGCACTGTTGGTGGGAATGTAAATTGATACAGCCACTATGGAGAAAAGTATGGAGGTTCCTTAAAACACTAAAAATAGAACTACCATACGACCCAGCAATCCCACTACTGGGCATATACCCTGAGAAAACCATAATTCAAAAAGAGTCATGTACCACAATGTTCATTGCAGCTCTATTTACAATAGCCAGGACATGGAAGCAACCTAAGTGTCCACTGACAGATGAATGGATAAAGAAGATGTGGCACATATATACAATGGAATATTACTCAGCCATAAAAGGAAACGAAATTGAGTTATTTGTAGTGAGGTGGATGGACCTAGAGTCTGTCCTACAGAGTGAAGTAAGTCAGCAAGAGAAAGACAAATACCGTATGCTAACACATATATATGGAATCAAAAAAAAAAAAAAAGCTTCTGAAGAACCTAGGGGCAGGACACGAATAAAGACACAGACATAAAGAATGGACTTGAGGACACGGGAGGGGGAAGGGTAAGCTGGGACAAAGTGATAGAGTGGCATGGACTTATAAATACTACCAAATGTAAAATAGATAGCTAGTGAGAAGCAGCTGCATAGCACAGGGAGATCAGCTGGATGCTTTGTGACCACCTAGAGGGGTGGGATAGGGAGGGTGGGAGGGAGACGCAAGAGGGAGGAGATATGGGGATATATGTATATGTATAGCTGATTCACTTTGTTATACAGCAGAAACTGACACACCATTGTAAAGCAATTATAGTCCAATAAAGATGTTAAAAAAAAAAAAAAGTGTTCTCTTCTCCTAGCTGTTGGGGAACTTTGCCCAAGGCTGGCCATGGTTGCAGACCCTGAGTTGCAATTCTTTGTTGATCCCTACTAAACCCATTTTTGCTGGAGCAATAACTGGCAGTCTCTTTGTTTTAGGTCAACACCATTCAAGATATCATTGAGGTATCCTGACGAAGAAGGCGGGAGGGAGATCTCTGGTTAGAAGCCATAAGTTGCCAAAAAAGGAGGGTCTGAGGAGTCCTGAGAGCTGTGTTTCCTGCTCCAGTGTGACTCTGACCCAAGAAGGAGGGAGAGTTGTAACTTCCAAATGGGGAGGGGAGATCCTGGCTGTGCTCAAGTTCACCCTCAGATTGCACCTTTTTTTTTTTTTTTTTTTGCTTTATTTATGACAGAATAAATCTTGATTTCAAAACCTGAACATTTTTGAAATATTAGTTTTAAGGACAGCAGAGCAGAAGGGGGTGTTGGAGAAATGGGTTTGAATTCTGCATCTTCAGTGGCTGGCTTAGTAACTGTCAGGGTGATAGAAAACGAGATGTTTTCCAGGGGCCAGTGGCTGGCTATTCTCACAGTCATATCACCTCCGATAGCCACCTCCATTTCTTCCTTTTCAGAAGCGAAGAGCCAAGAAATCTTAGATGAAGACTAAGCATAGCTATGTGATCTTGAGCACATCACTTAACCTCCTTGGTTTTCACTTGAAAATGAGGTTAACGAAAAACACTCTGGGGGCTTCCCTGGTGGCGCAGTGGTTGAGAGTCCGCCTGCTGATGCAGGGGACACGGGTTCGTGCCCCGGTTGGGGAAGATCCCACATGCCGCGGAGCGGCTGGGCCCGTGAGCCATGGCCGCTGAGCCTGCACGTCCGGAGCCTGTGCTCCGCAACGGGAGAGGCCACAACAGTGAGAGGCCCGCGTACGGCAAAAAAACAAAAAAAACAAAACAAAAAAACCCACTCTGCTCACTGAGGAGAAAACGGTTGTAGTAGACCACTTCAAGATTTTTCCAGTGATAAAATCATAACAAAAATGAAATGAGGTTTGTGTTCTTCTTGGTGTATTCAAGGTGATGGATAAGAATAACATATTTTTAAATTCATTCATTCTATGGACAAATGTTAAATTATTACTCTGCTGCTCCTTCACTATATTTAGGCACAGAGAGAAAGGGGGTCTATAACTAAATTGTGTTTCCTTTCTCCAAGACAGTGCAATCAAATTCACTGAAATAAACTGAATCATTCTCAGTCTATATGTCAGGCCTATGAGGAAACAGGCAATATGGTTTGATCCTGCTGAGAATCGGATTTCTAATAGAAGCACAATGGAAACACTGAATTGAACCATATTTGTACATTTTACCATCAGCTTGAAAGGCTTTTGTCTTAATAATTCTGCAAACCTTTCCCCGAAGTGCTCTGTCTTCTAAAACAGTCTGTTACCCATTTGCCTGTCTCAAAATTATCTAATGCTGTACTTCATAGAGAGTTTTCCATGGAACTCTAGTTCTGAAAAAGGTTAGAAGAAAGTGTGTGAGGAAAAACAAACAAAAAACCTTTTTCTCATCAAATTTGTTATATGTTCGGTAAACAAGTTCAGTCAGTTTTCTATATTATAGTACATCCTGGAAACTCTAACACCTTAATATGCATCATGACTTTTAAGAGGAGAACAAACTGCATAGCATTTCCCAAATTTATTTTACCAAGGAAGTATTTGTTTCAAAGAGCATCTCCTAGAAACACAATGGGACAAACTGTGGAAAACTCTAGCTGGAATGTAGGCATTTAAAAAATTCTATAAATTCTTAGCTTCAAGACAAGTACAACTTCTGGACACACACATCAGCAAGACAAATGTGCCAGGATATCTTCTATAGAAAACTTGGAGACTTAAAAGAAGTAGTCAATTTCCCCCCACCAAAGGGGAGCTATCCAAGGATAGCCAGATCTTCACATACTTTTTAAAACATTTTTTCCATATATAGAAATGATAGATTCTCATTGTGGGAAATTTAAAAAACAAGTAGAACAAGGGAAATAAAAATTATCCATCCTTCCACTTCTAAGCTATTTGGTATAAATTCTTTCAGTCTTTTCTCCATGGTATGTATGGACACGTACATCTTTTGTATATTTGTATATATAACTTTTCAACTGCTTTCTCATTTTATTTTTGCTCATTAGAATTCTCTCTTCTTATTAAAAATCTTTAAAATCAGAGCTTACAATGGTTGCAAAATATGCCATCACATGGATGTACAGTAACTTCTGTTGTTGGACATTTAGGCTGTTTCTAATTTTTTTCTTATTGTGAATATCCCTGCCCATGAATCTTTGTCTGTATTTGTTTATTTCCTTAGGATGGATTCCTAGAAGTGGAATTATTGTTTCTAATGGCATAAATTTTTTCAAGGCTCTTTATACACTAAGGTCTAATAGCTTGCCAGAATATTTATATCAATCTACACTCCAACTGCATATGAAAGTAGGTAGTGGAACAATGGCTGTGGTAGTTTAGGAATCACCAAATAAAAGTATCTAAAGGAATTCTTTACCCTGAATTTTGTGAAGATCAAGAATTGGTCAAGAATTATTATACTCATACTCCGTATTAAAATTCTATACATTTTTTATCATATATGGGTATGTATGTGATAGCAACTTCCAATTCTTGCTACATAAAGAAATCATTAATAATCTGCAAGTAATAACAATGAATAACTAGTTCTAATTCTGGCACTTCTTATTTTTTCCCCATGAAACTTGTTTCTCCATAAACTGCTCTAATCTGGGGTTTCAATCCTGCTTTGAGGATATTATTATTAACTTCTGAGTTTTTTTATACATTTGTTAAAAATACAGTCTTATCTATCAGTTTTCAAGTGTTAGTACTCTCTCCTTTGCTCACTTCCCCAATCTCCTTGCTGTTCCTAGAATATACTTTTTTTTTTTTTTTGGTGCTATGTGGGCCTCTCACTGTTGTGGCCTCTCCTGTTGCGGAGCACAGGCTCCGGACGCGCAGGCTCAGCAGCCATGGCTCACGGGCCCAGCTGCTCCGTGGCATGTGGGATCCTCCTCGACCGGGGCACGAACCCACATCCCCTGCATCGTCAGGCGGACTCTCAACCACTGCACCACCAGGGAAGCCCTAGAATATACGTTTGTAATCACTGTTTTCTCTTTCCAGAAATTCTTTCTCCTTTTATTTGTTCATTGACTCTCTTATGTTGTTTAGATCTCTGATCAAATATCACCTCTGAAAGTGCATACTTCATGCTTCACATTTTTTACATTATTTTTCTCTAACAATTATTATTACTTGACTTCGTATTATTTATTTTTCTATTTGTGTATGGTCCTTTCCTCCCTCCCAACAAGAATTAAAACTACATGAGAACAGGAACTATTTCTGCTTTATCCACTATGGTAGCTCTAACATGCCCTGAGTGTCTGGCACATAGTAGCAGCTCAATAAATATTTAATGAATGAGCAAATAAATTTCCCTACCTCCCAACATCTTGACAAAAGCTGTGTACCTGTTGAATTTGCTAATGAACATATCTGTGTGATCGTACATCTATACCTTTTCCTACCTTCACATTCTACGTCTGTCTTCTTTCTGCACTACGTATTTTCTCCTGTGAGATCGGAGGTTTTAGTCACAGGAAATGCTAAGAGAAAGAGCACTTAAACACCATTTAATGAGAAGACTCATTTCCTGCTTAGCATCTAATCCGTAAATTGATCTCCCACTGAGAAGAAATATGACTACTACAATGATTTCTGTTCAGCATTTTTACATCTTCCTGAGCTCAGGAGTGCTATTATTTACTTACGTTATATCTGATATCAGGAGGCTGGACAAGAAGCCTCTTGAATAGATCTGTGGTGACAGGTGTCCTGGGTGGACGAGCATGGCGACCTGGTCAGTATGAATTAATGCTCTCATTAATTAGTGTTCTTGGTGCTTTTGCCATCTTATACTATACTCTGTGTCTCTCTTTCTTCATCTCAAGAAGTGGCCTCCTACTACTATATTGATTTGAAGTTGACATTCAGCTGGCTCCCTAGTTGATGATTAAAGACTGAGGAAATATGGCATCAAGTAATGGCGTACTGTTGAATTTGTGCATTCTAGTTTCCTTGCCTCTACCTGGGAAGCAAGTAAAAAATCACTTAATTCTACAGAGCTCTTCATTAGAGAGAAATTGGACTAGATGATCTCTGAGTTCCTATAATCCAAATACTCTAAGATTATGATCTATGGCAGAGCATCCCAAGTGTTTTCCATGGAATTACAAATTCCACAAATGTCACTAAAGAGCATAGGGGTAGGAGGAGCCAATGGACAAGGGCAAATAAGTCAGGGCAATGGAAAGCATCACAACCCCTTAAGAAATGCAGACTGCATGTGAGCATATTAAGTGTTGATTATTAATTATGTACCCTCTACTTCTTATTTACAGATGAAAAGTTCTTTACCTTTTATGTTTGTTCTTTGAAAGGAGTAGCACCCTTTCCTTGATCATTGTATTTTATTCTTCTCTTTTCCTTCTTCAGATAAATTACAAATTCTTTTGTATTTCAGCAGTTGATGGTCTGTACTTATTTGAGAAGGTCCATCATGATTTTGACACGCACAAGACAATGTTCCTGTGGTTTCATAGGTCTTTCCTGATCATCACCAAAACTGCATTATCTCTTTCAGTAGCAGCAGTAACAGCAGTTCACTGAAGCAACACCTTTGGGGAACATCTTCAGACATCTCTTTTAGAAGGTTCTGGCTTAGATACCTCCCTTAAATGTTAATTTTCACTTGCATATAGAAAGAGTAATTGATTCTCTTTTTCACCTAATATCCCTTTTTAAAAATGGAGGTTGCCATTAGAATTTTCTCTTCTTCAGAATAAATAGCCCTCAGTCCTTTACTTCAGAGGTAGCAAATTGTTGGCTTGTGGGCTTGATCAAGTTTGGAGACAGTTTATTCATTTCACACAGTGATTTTTGTTGTTCTTGTTGGCAGTGTGTTTTATTAACTGGACTAATACAAAAGAATTGGGTGATTTTGCATAAGTATTCAAAATTCAGTTTTCATTTTAAAATATCAGGAGTTCTGGTACCACTGGGCCAGCATTCCTAAATGGCCATGATTAGCTAGAGGTGGGTGGTGCTTGTCTTCCTTAGAACAGGCCTAAGTTGTCTAGTGCACCACGGTCCCCATCATTCTCCACTGTCTGGTATATCCCGAGGCAGGCTGCTAGTTTCTTTCACTATCAGGCTTATGCTGATTCTTCCCCTAGAGTAGAAAAAGATATCCCTGCTTCTACTCCATTTCAGTTATTTATATTATTGACCTGGCTACTGTAAGTGCCTGAATGGTTAACTCATGCTTTAAAACTTGCACAGATGATGTGGCTTCAAATCTTAATACTGGTCTCTCTTCTGAATGAGGTTCGTAGCCTCTCTTTGCTTTAAATGTAACCCACAAATGAATACAGTGTTCCCGAAGTTGACTAGCCAAAGTCCAGTAGGAGAAGTATAGTCAAGGACTATTTACATGATATTAAGCTGAGTGTGGAATAAAATAGAAAGTCTGCTATAAAAGCTATTTTCAAATATTCTTCTCTTAAGCCAGGTTTCCCTTATCCAGTACTTATCTAGTTGGTTTATAGTCCTAAGAACAGCCCCTTATATACTGCAGGTCACCTGTGAGATGATCATATTTCAGCAGTGAGGAGGGCACAGGATGCACATTCAGAAGAACTGGGGTTATACTCACTAGTCTGTTGTATTTTTTATATTCTGCATATAAATTATATCATACAGTATTTGTCTTTCTCTGACTTATTTCATTTAGTGTAATACCCTCCAAGTCCATCCATGTTGTTGCAAATGGCAAAGTTTCATTCTTTTCTATAGTTGAATAGTATTCCATTGTATATATGTACCACATCTTCTTCATCCATTAAACTGTTAATGGACACTTAGGTTGCTCCCATATCTTGGCAACTGTAAATAATGCTGCTGTGAACATTGGAATGCACATATTTTTTGAATTAGTGTTTTTGGTTTTTTCTTCTATATACTCAGGAGTGTAACTGCTGCATCATATAGTAGTTCTATTTTTAGTTTTCTTGAGAAATTGCCATACTATTTTCCACAGTGGCTGCATCAATTTACATTCACACCAACAGTGTATGAGGGTTCAATTTTCTCCATTTTGCCAACACTTGTTATTTGTGTTCTTTTTGATGATAGCCATTCTGACAGGTGTGGGTCAATACCTTGTTGCGGTTTTGATTTGCATGTGCTGATAATTAGCTATGTTGACAGCATTTTTATGTGACTGTTGGTCATCTGCATGTCCTCTTTGGGAAAATGTCTATTCAGGTCTTCTGCCCATTTTTAAATCTGGCTGTTTGTTTTTTGATATTGAGTTGTATGAGCTGTTTATATGTTTTGGATATTAACCCCTTATTGGTCATATTATTTTAAATATGTTCTCCCATTCAGTAGGCTGTCTTTTTTTTTTCTGCTGTATTGCTTTTTATTTCTTTAGGACTCCAACTTTATGGAAACATTTCAATAAGATGAATTACAGGTTGAAGCATATGAACATTTTCATGATTCTTGCAAAAGGAACATGATATTTTTGAAAATTTTTTTTTACCAATTTATGCTATCTTTTTTTTTTTAGTTTCTGCTTTATAACAAATTTAATCAGTTATACATATACATATGTTCCCATATCCCCTCCCTTTTGCATCTCCCTCCCACCCTCCCTATCCCACCCCTCCAGGCGGTCACAAAGCACCGAGCTGATCTCCCTGTGCTATGCGGCTGCTTCCCACTAGCTATCTACCTTACGTTTGGTAGTGTATATATGTCCATGCTGCTCTTTCACTTTGGCACAGCTTACCCTTCCTCCTCCCCATATCCTCAAGTCCATTCTCTAGTAGGTCTGTGTCTTTATTCCTGTCTTACCCCTATGTTCTTGATGACATTTTTTTTCTTTTTTTTTTATTAGTCTCTGCTTTACAACAAAGTGAATCAGTCATACATATACATCTGTTCCCACATCCCCTCCCTCTTGTGTCTCCCTCCCTCCCACCCCCCCATTCCACCCCTCCAGGCGGCCACAAAGCACCGAGCCGATCCCCCCGCACCACGCGGCAACCCCCCACCATCCATCCAAACCATGCCCAGCAGTGTATACACGTCCATGCCTCTCCCAGGCCCCGTCACAGCCCCCCACCCCCATATCCCCAAGCCCACCCCCAGTAGGTCTGTGTCTCTATTCCTGTTTTACCCCTAAGTTCTTCATGACATTTTTTCCCCTTAAATTCCATATATATGTGTTAGCATACAGTATTTGTCTTTCTCTTTCTGACTTACTTCACTCTGTATGACAGACTCTAGGTCTATCCACCTCATTACAAATAGCTCAGTTTCATTTCTTTTTATGGCTGAGTAATATTCTATTGTATATATGTGCCACATCTTCTTTATCCATTCATCCGATGATGGACACTTAGGTTGTTTCCAGCTCCGGGCTATTGTGAATAGAGCTGCAATGAACATTTTGGTACATGTCTCTTTTTGAATTATGGTTTTCTCAGGGTATATGCCCAGTAGTGGGATTGCTGGATCATATGGTAGTTCTATTTTTAGTTTTTTAAGGAACCTCCATACCGTTCTCCATAGTGGTTGTACCAATTCACATTCCCACCAGCAGTGCAAGAGTGTTCCCTTTTTGCCACACCCTCTCCAGCATTTATTGTTTCTAGATTTTTTGATGATGGCCATTCTGACTGGTGTGAGATGATATCTCATTGTAGTTTTGATTTGCATTTCTCTAATGAGTAAAGATGTTGAGCATCCTTTCATGTGTTTATTGGCACTCTGTATATCTTCTGTGGAGAAATCTCTATTTAGGTCTTCTGCCCATTTTTCGATTGGGTTGTTTGTTTTTTTGTTATTGAGCTGCATGAGCTGCTTATAAATTTTGGAGATTAATCCTTTGTCAGTTGCTTCATTTGCAAATATTTTCTCCCATTCTGAGGGTTGTCTTTTGGTCTTGTTTATGGTTTCCTTTGCTGTGCAAAAGCTTTGAAGTTTCAGTAGGTCCCATGTGTTTATTTTTGTCTTTATTTCCATTTCTCTAGGAGGTAGGTCAAAAAGGATCTTGCTGTGATTTATGTCATAGAGTGTTCTGCCTATGTTTTCCTCTAAGAGTTTGATAGTGTCTGGCCTTACATTTCGGTCTTTAATCCATTTTGAGCTTATTTTTGTGTATGGTGTTAGGGAGTGATCTAATCTCATACTTTTACATGTCCCTGTCCAGTTTTCCCAGCACCACTTATTGAAAAGACTGTCCTTTCTCCACTGTACATTCCTGCCTCCTTTATCAAAGATAAGGTGACCATATGTCCGTGGGTTTATCTCTGGGCTTTCTATCCTGTTCCATTGATCTATCTTTCTGTTTTTGTGCCAGTACCATACTGTCTTGATTAATGTAGCTTTGTAGTATAGTCTGAAGTCAGGGAGCCTGATTCCTCCAGCTCCATTTTTCGTTCCCAAGATTGCTTTGGCTATTCAGGGTCTTTTGTGTTTCCATACAATTTGTGAATTTTTTTGTTCTAGTTCTGTGGAAAATGCCAGTGGTAGTTTGATAGGGATTGCATTGAATCTGTAGATTGCTTTGGGTAGTAGAGTCATTTTCACAATGTTGATTCTTCCAATCCAAGAACATGGTACATCTCTCCATCTATTTGTATCATCTTTAATTTCTTGCATCAGTGTCTTATAATTTTCTGCATACAGGTCTTTTGTCTCCCTAGGTAGGTTTATTCCTAGATATTTTATTCTTTTTGCTGCAATGGTAAATGGGAGTGTTTCCTTGATTTCACTTTCAGATTTTTCATCATTAGTATATAGGAATGCAAGAGATTTCTGTGCATTAATTTTGTATCCTGCTACTTTACCAAATTCATTGATTAGCTCTAGTAGTTTTCTGGTAGCATCTTTAGGATTCTCTATGTATAGTATCATGTCATCTGCAAACAGTGACAGCTTTACTTCTTCTTTTCCGATTTGGATTCCTTTTATTTCCTTTTCTTCTCTGATTGCTGTGGCTAAAACTTCCAAAACTAGGTTGAATAAGAGTGGTGAGAGTGGGCAACCTTGTCTTGTTCCTGATCTTAGTTGAAATGGTTTCAGTTTTTCACCATTGAGGACGATGCTGGCTGTGGGTTTGTCATATATGGCCTTTATTATGTTGAGGAAAGTTCCCTCTATGCCTACTTTCTGCAGGGTTTTTATCATAAATGGGTGTTGAATTTTGTCGAAAGCTTTCTCTGCATCTATTGAGATGATCATATGGTTTTGCTCCTTCAATTTGTTAATATGGTGTATCACGTTGATTGATTTGCGTATATTGAAGAATCCTTGCATTCCTGGAATAAACCCCACTTGATCATGGTGTATGATCCTTTTAATGTGCTGTTGGATTCTGTTTGCTAGTATTCTGTTGAGGATTTTTGCATCTATGTTCATCAGTGATATTGGCCTGTAGTTTTCTTTCTTTGTGACATCCTTGTCTCGTTTTGGTATCAAGGTGATGGTGGCCTCGTAGAATGAGTTTGGGAGTGTTCCTCCCTCTGCTATATTTTGGAAGAGTTTCAGAAGGATAGGTGTTAGCTCTTCTCTAAATGCTTGATAGAATTCGCCTGTGAAGCCATCTGGTCCTGGGCTTTTGTTTGTTGGAAGATTTTTTATCACAGTTTCAATTTCAGTGCTTGTGATTGGTCTGTTCATATTTTCTATTTCTTCCTGATTCAGTCTTGGCAGGTTGTGCATTTCTAAGAATTTGTCCATTTCTTCCAGGTTGTCCATTTTATTGGCATAGAGTTGCTTGTAGTAATCTCTCATGATCTTTTGTATTTCTGCAGTGTCAGTTGTTACTTCTCCTTTTTCATTTCTAATACTATAGATTTGAGTCTTCTCCCTTTTTTTCTTGATGAGTCTGGCTAATGGTTTATCAATTTTGTTTATCTTCTCAAAGAACCAGCTTTTAGTTTTATTGCTATCATTTCCTTCATTTCTTTTTCATTTATTTCTGATCTGATTTTTATGATTTCCTTCCTTCTGCTAACTTTGGGATGTTTTTGTTCTTCTTTCTCTAATTGCTTTAGGTGCGAGGTTAGGTTGTTTATTCGAGATGTTTCCTGTTTCTTAAGGTAGGATTGTATTGCTATAAACTTCCCTCTTAGAACTGCTTTTGCTGCATCCCATAGGTTTTGGGTCATCGTGCCTCCATTGTCATTTGTTTCTAGGTATTTTTTAATTTCCTCTTTGATTTCTTCAGTGATCACTTCGTTATTAAGTAGTGTATTGTTTAGCCTCCATGTGTTTGTATTTTTTACAGCTCTTTTCCTGTAATTGATATCTAGTCTCATAGCATTGTGGTCGGAAAAGATATTTGACACAATTTCAGTTTTCTTAAATTTACCAAAGCTTGATTTGTGACCCAAGATATGATCTATCCTGGAGAATGTTCCATGAGCACTTGAGAAAAATGTGTATTCTGTTGTTTTTGGATGGAATGTCCTATAAATATCAATTAAGTCCATCTTGTTTAATGTATCATTTAAAGCTTGTGTTTCCTTATTGATTTTCATTTTGGATGATCTGTCCATTGGTGAAAGTGGGGTGTTAAAGTCCCCTACTATGAGTGTGTTACTGTTGATTTCTCCTTTTATGGCTGTTAGTATTTGCCTTATGTATTGAGGTGCTCCTATGTTGGGTGCATAAATATTTACAATTGTTATATCTTCTTCTTGGATCGATCCCTTGATCATTATGTAGTGTCCTTCTTTGTCTCTTTTAATAATCTTTATTTTAAAGTCTATTTTGTCTGATATAAGAATTGCTACTCCAGCTTTCTTTTGGTTTCCATTTGCATGGAATATCTTTTTCCATCCCCTTACTTTCAGTCTGTATGTGTCTCTAGGTCTGAAGTGGGTATCTTGTAGACAGCATATATATGGGTCTTGTTTTTGTATCCATTCAGCCACTCTGTGTCTTTTGGTGGGAGCATTTAGTCCATTTACATTTAAGGTAATTATCGATATGTATGTTCCTATTCCCATTTTCTTAATTGTTTTGGGTTCGTTATTGTAGGTCTTTTACTTCTGTTGTGTTTCTTGCCTAGAGAAGTTCCTTTAGCATTTGTTGTAAAGCTGGTTTGGTGGTGCTGAACTCTCTCAGCTTTTGCTTATCTGTAAACGTTTTAATTTCTCCATCAAATCTGAATGAGATCCTTGCTGGGTAGAGAAATCTTGGTTGCAGGTTTTTCTCCTTCATCACTTTAATTATGTCCTGCCACTCCCTTCTGGCTTGTAGAGTTTCTGCTGAGAGATCAGTTGTTATACTGATGGGGATTCCCTTGTGTGTTATTTGTTGTTTTTCCCTTGCTGCTTTTAATATGATTTCTTTGTGTTTAATTTTTGACAGTTTGACTAATATGTGTCTTGGCGTATTTCTCCTTGGATTTATTCTGCATGGCACTCTCTGTGCCTCCTGGACTTGATTAACTATTTCCTTTCCCATATTAGGGAAGTTTTCAACTATAATCTCTTCAAATATTTTCTCAGTCCCTTTCTTTTTCTCTTCTTCTTCTGGAACCCCTATAATTCGAATGTTGGTGTGTTTAATGTTGTCCCAGAGGTCTCCGAGACTGTACTCTGTTCTTTTCATTCTTTTTTCTTTATTTTGCTCTGCATCAGTTATTTCCACTATTTTATCTTCCACCTCACTTATCCGTTCTTCTGCCTCAGTTATTCTGCTATTGATCCCATCTAGAGTATTTTTCATTGCATTTATTGTGTTTTTAATCGATGCTTGATTCATCTTTAGTTCTTCTAGGTCCTTGTTAACTGTTTCTTCCATTTTGTCTATTCTATTTCCAAGATTTTGGATCTTGGAAATAGAATCTTGGATCATCTTTACTATCATTATTCTGAATTCTTTTTCAGACAGACTGCCTATTACCTCTTCATTTGTTAGGTCTGGTGGGTTTTTATCTTGCTCCTTCTCCTGCTGTGTGTTTTTCTGTCTTCTCATTTTGATTATGTTACTGTGTTTGGGGTCTCCTTTTTGCAGGCTGCAGGTTCGTAGTTCCCATTGTTTTTGGTGTCTGTCCCCAGTGGCTAAGATTGGTTTAGTGGGTTGTGTAGGCTTCCTGGTGGAGGGGACTAGTGCCCGTGTTCTGGTGGATGAGGCTGGATCTTGTCTTTCTGGTGGGCAGGTCCACGTCTGTTGGTGTGTTTTGGGGTGTCTGCGGACCTTTTATGATTTTAGGCAGCCTCTCTGCTAATGGGTGGCATTGTGTTCCTGTCTTGCTAGTTGTTTGGCATGGGGTGTCCAGCACTGTAGCTTGCTGGTCGTTGAGAGAAGCTGGGTGTTGGTGTTGAGATGGAGATCTCTGGAAGATTTTCGCCGTTTGATATTCTGTGGAGCTGGGAGGTCTCTTGTGGACCAGTGTCCTGAAGTTGGCTCTCCCACCTCAGAGGCACAGCACTGACTCCTGGCTCCTCAATTTGGGATGATGTGTTGTCTATTCATGTATTCCACAGATGCAGGGTACATCAAGTTGATTGTGGAGCTTTAATCCGCTGCTTCTGAGGCTGCTGCGAGAGCTTTCCCTTTCTCTTCTTTGTTCTCACAGCTCCCGGGTCTCAGCTTTGGATTTGGCCCCGCCTCTGCATGTAGGTCACCGGAGGGCGTCTGTTCCTCGCTCAGACAGGACAGGGTTAAAGGAGCAGCCGCTTCGGGGACTCTGGCTCACTCAGGCCGGGGTGGGGAGCGAGGGGCACAGAGTGTGGGGCAAGCCTGCAGTGGCAGAGTCCGGCGTGATGTTGCACCAGCCCGAGGCATGCCGTGCGTTCTCCCAGGGAAGCCGTCCCTGGATCCCGGGACCCCGGCAGTGACAGGTTGCACAGGCTCCTGGAAGGGCGGCGTGGACAGTGACCTGCGCTCGCACACAGGCCTCTTGGCGGCGGCAGCAGCAGCCCCAGCGTCCCACGCCCGTCTCTGGGCTCCGCGCTTTCAGCTGCAGCTTGCGCCTGTCTGTGGAGCTCCTTCAAGCAGCGCTCTTAATCCCCTCTCCTCGTGCACCAGGAAACCAAGAGGGAAGAAAAAGTCTCTTGCCTCTTCGGCAGGTCCAGAGTTTTCCCGGACTCCCTCCCGGCTAGCTGTGGCGCATTAGCCCCCTTCAGGCTGAGTTCTCACCGCCAGCCCCAGTTCTCTCCCTGCGCTGTGACTGAAGCCTGAGCCTCAGCTTCCAGAGCCGCCTGCCCCGGCGGGCGAGCAGACAAGCCTCTCCGGCTGGTGAGTGCCGGTCGGCACCAATTCTCTGTGCGGGAATCTCTCCGCTTTGCCCTATCCAGGTACGTGGGGAGTTTCTTGCCTTTTGGGAGGTCTGAGGTCTTCTGCCAGCGTTCAGTAGGTGTTCTGTAGGAGTTGTTCCACGTGTAGCTGTATTTCTGGTGTATCTGTGGGGAGGAAGGTAATCTCCGCGTCTTACTCTTCCGCCATCTTCCCCGGAAGTTGTGTCTTTTTGTTTTGTCCATGGTTTCTTTTGCTTTGCAAAAGCTTTTGTTTAATTAGGTCTCATATGTTTCCTTTTGCTTTTATTTCCTTTGCTTTAGGAGACATATCCAAAAAAGTATTGCTACAGCTTATGTTGGAGTGTTCTGCATGTTTTCCCATACAATAAACTAGTGAATATAACAAAAAAGAAGCAGACTCACAGATATGGAGAACAAACTAGTGGTTACCAGTATGGGGAGGGACAATAGAAGGGTAGGGGATTAAGAGGTACACACTATGTATAAGGTAAGTTACAAGGATATAGTATACAACACAGGGAACATAGCCAATATTTTATAATAACTATAAATGGAGTATAAACTTTAAAAATAGTGGATCACTATATTACACACCTGCAACTTATATAACATTGTACATCAACTGTACTTCAATAAAAAAAGAGAAAAGAAGAACTGGGGTATGGCCTGGATTCTTCCACATATCAGCTATGCGCTGTTGGTTATAGTTTTGTTTCCTGGGTCTCAATTTCCACATCTATTAAAAAAAGTGATTGCACTATATTCCTATGATCAAAAATAAAATAGCTTTGTCCTCTAAAGTTTTTTCTAACTCTGAAAATGATTTTACTGGTTTAAAAGCATTCTTCTATGTGTTTCCCCTAATTTTCCAATGCTTTAGCACATGCCAAAATCTAGCCTATTCTGACACTCTCTTAAAGGTATATGCAATTTCTAAAGTCTTCCTGGTTAGAAGCCTTCCTGGTCACCTTTCACACACACTCTTCTAGTTTGGACTTACTGGAGAAATCCTCCTGCTTTTTATGCATCTACTTTCCTTCCTCATTGTGATCAGGTGTAATAGGATAACTAGGATTTAAATGTTGACATCTTTCTACTATTATAGCCAGTTTTATTTTTGAGATTTTTTAGGCCATGGAAGTAGCCCTTTTCTGTATTTATTGTGTGTTTGTTTTGACTTTTTCATTCCTACCTTTCTAATATCATCTAAAGGGCCCATTTAATATGCTTAGTCTTTCCCTTCCCTAATTATCAAGCTACTAAAGACTGCATGGACACATTATCCCAATCCACCAAAAAGAGGATCTAAATATTCAGATCATTATACTTTCTCTGCCTTTTGGGTCTAGAAGTCTTATGCTAAGGAAGTCAGGAACTTGCCAGATGCTTTGCTTTTAGTCAAATTAGTTTTCCAGTAAATATTTCTAATCTTTCCTAGATACACCGATTTTAGTGAAATGCTATTACATACTCAACGGCCGATCAATATATGCTTTCATAATAGTTAAGAGAGAGGGGAATTAGAGTCAGAAATAGTAAGCAAGAGGTCTCACTTTAAAGAAGAGACTTAAAATGCAGAATAATGGAATGTCCACTTTCATTATTCTCATTCATTCTAAGCCCTTGTCAGAGCAATAGCTATTTAAATTTTGCCTATGGACGCAAGAGCTGGTTTCATGAAACCCTGAGATGACCGCTTACCAAATGTTTTGACCATTTCTTCTTGGGTTCCTTCCTATGCCTGCCTACCAAATGATCTTTTTATGACAGCTGAGAAGTCAGGAGTGGGAGCTTCCTGGAAGGTGACCGACAGTGACGTCTGCATCTGAGCAGAAAGGGAGCGGAGCATCACACGAGAACTCACAGAATCACACATCTACATCTTTTATTACTCAGATGACTTAGACTTGGGAATTTGGGTCATGCTTGGAAATGAACTTTCTAAACTTTGCTCCTTTCCATCTCTCTGTGTGTAGTGAGCCTCCTGTAAGGCAGGGAAAGAGACTGCAGCCAGGAGAAAGAATCCCGAAGACAAAGGTCCTTCCTGGAAATGTCACTTTCTTGAATTTTAAAGCCAAAGACATGGTAGGAGAGAGCAAACCTCTGACTCTCTTACTTCTTACCTTCTCTTGTTTCATGATATTTTCTTACCATGACTAATCTTGCTTCCCTTACCATGCTTCTCTAAGTTTCCAAGGTGACATTAGCTCTTGTTGCAAGGCCCAAATGTCTGCTCTGGTCAGCAGGACACACTTTTGCCTGCAGGTCTCCTGGTCCTTGTTCTTCATTCCCCAGGGCAACTATGTTTAACATTGCTGATTAGGGAGACTTTCCAATGACTAGTGGACAATAGTAGTTCATGTAGTAAAGCTGTCTCACACAATAAGCACAAACTAGTAAACAAAGCTAATGTCTCTCTTCTCCAAAGAGATCTGAGTGGCCCCATGGCCTTGACCTAGTGTCAAGTTAAATCACTGACCAAAGTAGTAAAACTCATATCACAGTTGGCCACCCCACATTAGGGACCTCAAGAGTAAAAGCAGAGGACTCCATTGTTTCTACCTTGAATATAAAAGCAACAGGCACCTACACTGCACAGCATATTAAAATGTTAATTATTTGCTCTCTTTAGTCTTAGCATATGAAACAAATTGCCTAGAATTTAAATATACTTTATATGTTAAGTATCAAGAGACCTAACATTTTATTGCTTGTCAGCATTGCTCTATTAAATTTCAAAGCTAGCTTTTCTTTCCTGTAAGCACAAACATGGAAGATGGTACATGTGTGTCTACCAGAAAAAAAAAAGACGGGCATGTACGTTACCTTGACCACACTGCTATTTAAAGTTAAAACTAATCACTGATCCCATATTCATTTTCTCTTCAAGTATATTTTACTTTTATCATGAATTAATGGAAATTAGCATCTTTGTAAAATTTACATTAAATCTGCCAGTTTATACTATAGTTTCCTACAATCTAAGTTTTTGAGTTTGTTTAGAAAAAAATTGAATCTGAAAACCATTTTAACACAGGCACTGATTAAAACATGATCAGTGTAATGGCTTTGTAGATATTTTTCATTAGGTTTTCATGCAAGATCCCTTTAGAATAGAGATTTCAGAGTTTGTACCTTTAACTCAAAATGGGACTAAATTTAATGTTGAATTAACAGGTCATTTGTTGTTTAATGATGTAAAGTTCCAGTAAAAATCATGGCTCATGGAAGCTTAAAATATACTTAACACAACATTTTGAAAGGTAGAAATCTTATTTTCCTTCATGGGCACTTAGAATTATAATTGAATAAGTTTGTGAATATAAATAGGACTTTTTCTCCTGACTAGAGGTGTTACCCTCCATCTGGCTACCTTCCCACTCAGGTAATTACACTAGGCCTTTTGAAATCACCCCTGAAGTTCTAATTAGACACAATCTTCTTTGCTTCCTGTTGTAAACTGCTGCTTTGAGTCTCACTCTGAAGTGTGTTTCAAATCCATGCCCACTCCCCATCTTCCTATTCCTATGACTTTGCTAATCAATGCTCTAAAGGACACTAGTGATCTGAAGGGGGCTATGGGACTTGCAATATCTTATCATCAGCTTCACCACTGACATTTCACAAGGGCCTCTGCAGTTAAACAAAGTGGAGATGGAAACAGTAAACATTCAATGACAACTGTGGCACATACCATTAGTAATATTACTTATTTTTCCCTTGAATAATTCTCTAGCACCTATCAGGCCCTCTAGAAGAAGGAGCTTTGAACCAGATGCTGAATCACTTTGCAAGTGTGAATGATTATATTATTAACAGTTGACTGTATAAGGGTAACACCTGCAGCAATGAATCATCTTCATCAGTTTAATAGAATATTTTAAAAATCGCCTCAATGAAGCATCAAAACTAAAAATTTTCCTTGAAAAGTGAAAGCAAAATCATGAAATGTGCATGTTCTCAAATCTAAAATAATTTTACTGCAATTTCTTTTTCATGAATGCTATTCAGCTACAGACCACGTTATCCTGGAAGCTCACATAAAACTTTCTGGGAATATATAAAATCAGTTTGTAATCCCTTTGTTGAAGCTGTTTTAAAATCATTTCTAAGATATATACATATATCTTATATGCATATTGGCATATATCTTAGGTAATGACTTTAAAGCAGCCCCAATGAAGAATATATATATGTACATAAATAATTGAGAATTTTCATTTTTTCTAATTAAAATAGCAAAATGTTATGCAAATAGAGTAATGCCTTATGTATCTGACAGTCTAAAGAAATATGTTATTCTCCAAAATTCCATGTGTCAGATAAGAAAAATTGAGGGAAACTGCATCAGAATAAGCTCTTACTAAAACTGAATCTTTTTGAGATTTTTAGAAATGGTTTAAATTATAGGGCTGAGCTAGGTCAGAACAAGAATTTTTTTTTTCTTCTCTATTTTTGGTAATTGGCTAGGATTTGCATTGTTTTCAACTACTTTTTAATAAATTCCAAGCTTTGGACACTGAGCGTTTCTATATAACATCACTGACAGAATTAAACAGACACACCACAGAAGGAGGTACTTCAACAATTTAAACTCTTTTACAGGGATAATGAAGTGAGAGTTTATGGAAAAAATATCTGGTGGATTATTTCTTTTCCAGAAATCTCTTCTTGCTTGGAGAAAGATTTAAATTGTTAGAGGTTTTGATTTTTCATTCAAGTATGTGATTATTTTTCTTATTTTCTGTGGGGAAACACTGATGGGCTATTCCTTTGTCTCCAAAGGTGGTCAGTGTAGGGTTAAAGTGAGACAAGGTCAAAGGTGGTCATGTGACAAGAAGAAAGTTGTAAATTACAGGTGTAGGTTCTGAGAGGCTGGTGTTGGGTATCACAGTGTTGTTACCAACTGCATTCTGGTAAAGAAACTAAGCCCTTGGACAGTAAGAGGGGCAAAAACTTCCTAGCCATGTTATGCTGTCATCAAACAGTGGAAGTTTATTCTACTTTCTTCCTTTGCCTTCAGAGCCCAAGATTCTAAAACCAGGACAAGACCTGGATGGTTACTCTGGTTATATGGCAAATATTTTCATCATAAAATTTAGAACCTAGAATTTAGCTATGATGTTGACACTCCAGCATGACACTTTCCAAAGGTCCTTCACATGGGATCAAGGAAAGTAATCAGAAAAATAGAAAAATATTTGAAGAAGAAAGACATGATTGTAATGGATTAAATGCTTCCCAGTACCTACATCAAGCAGGCTTTCAATTCACAATATTAAAATATCTGGGCAGTTAAAGATCCCTTATTTCCATGGAGAAGGCACTCATCTACTTGGGAGGCCGCATGATGTAGTGGAAAGAACACAATTTAGAGGCTTATACACCTGAATTCCCATCCTACCTCATACAGTAAATAGCTCCATAAACTTGGGCAGTTACTCCTTTCAGTTAGAGTTTTCTCATTTTAAAAACACCTACTTTGCCGTGTCTTTTGAGGACTGGACATGTAGGCCCTAGCAGAGTGCCTACAGTATTGTGGCAATCAAGAAGGACACCAACATGGAAGTCTTCTCTTTATTAAAACTGCACTATTCTACCTCATTGCTTGAATTGACTTCACTGAGTAATGCCAGCAAGACATTCATACTTCTACATAACTCATCTTAATGACAGTATCTTACAAGGTATTTAAAACATAAGAGTCTCTCAATTAATATTCCCTTTCAATCGATAACTGAGTTTCCCTGACTTGCTGCTTTATATTGCAGCTTTCTTCCTCTGTCCCCGGTATATAATCTTTAATGACTGTAATCTAATGACCTTCCTAGATGATAAGCTTTACAAAGGGAGGAACTGTGCTGATGTTGCTCACACTTAGCATGATGCAGTTAATGAGCACTTACTGAATGAACGTATAAGTGAAGGAAGGCATAAAAAGTTCTTATTATTACCATACAGTATATTAGCCTAAGAATGTGACTCATTGATATATATTAGGCAAAAACTACCTAGTAGATAAAAATTAATTTCCATGGCAGTAGGAAGAAGTGAACTAGCTAACTAAATTACTTTATCTTAATATCATTAAAAATTTTTAAATATATATGAAAGTAGAGAGAATAGTATAATAACCTTTAAATACCCACCATCCAGCCTCAAGAGCCATTATCTTCCAACAGATTTTGTTTTATTTATTCATACTTCAAAACATGAAACACAAAACCTCTCTAGTGGGGCACTCTCTCCACCCAGGTTGTATAGGTTTAAGCTTCATTCTTAAACTGCACACAAGGGCCCAGTCAACTTGAACATGAATTGACAGATTCAAAGAAATGAAATTCAGATGACCAAGAACTATAGTTAATAGAAATATATTTTAAAAATGACAGTAAAACCATATTAAAATTATTAATGATATAAATTAAGGAACTGAGAAAAGCAGCTTGCAGGAATCAGCCATTCTAAGATACAGAATAAAATCAAGAAAGGCAATAAGTGGCTGTGAGAGAAAAGGAGCAAGTAAGAGAAGTAAGGAGTACGAGAAAAGAAGTACAGTAAGTTATATAGAATAAGTAAAAATAAATCCACATCTATTTTATTAAAATTTCTGAACCTGAATGACAAAGAGAAAATTGTAAATGTAATGAGTGTAAAAAGATAATTTTCAAAGGAACGTAAATTATAGAGATTTCTCAACAACAAGAATAGAAGCCAAATAACAATAGAATCATTTCTTTTTTGAGCTGAGAGGAAATAATTGCCAGCCTGGAATGCCCAGCTAAACCATCGTTTAAGAGAGAGGGTGAAATAAAGATATTTTCATATAAGGAACGAGAGGAGTGCTCTCAAATCCTTGCTGAAAGAACTACTACTATACCATATAATTCAGAAAGGAGAAATGTAAACTCAGTTAAGGTGTGTGATACAAGAAACAATAGTAACATAGCAAAGAATGATAAGCATATGGATAAACCTAAATGAGAAGTGACTATATAAAATACTACTACTACTACTAATTTGGGGGAATAAAATAAAGCTGAAAATAATGAAAAACAATAATCTAGATGTCAGGAGGCAGGTAATTAGTATTGAAGCACTTAAGATATCATTGTGCTGAGAAGGGGTTGTGCTGGTATCTTCTGTTTGCTCCACCTGATACAGTTTTCACACTTCTTTACCTACCCTCTGCCCTAAAGCCTGACTTGAATGTATTACATCATCATGACCCTAAGTCCTCTGGTTCTGGCTGAGTTCAGCCAATTGGTAATCCTGGCAAAAGATCAGAGGGAGGGGAAAAGGGAGGTCAAGTGTATTTATTTCCCTTGTTCTCTTCCTGTGGGTTCACCTAGGACTGTCTGTATCTTTCAATAAGGTCACTGCTGGACTCAAGGAAAGAGATGCTTCCAGGTTCCTAACAATTTTCCCTCTTTGTTCTGAGACTAGAAATAGTGACCTTTCCACTGCTGCTTGACCCAGGTTCTTTCACTCTCTAATATAAAACCCATAACCCCTCTCATCTTTGTAAATAACCCCATGGTGAATCGATCTTCTTCATATGAACTTAGTTTGAAAGTTGTTGCTTTCCTTTTGACATTTTACTGATACAGAAGGCAAATGTATTGATTAAATTTACACTTTGAAAAACTTAATGGCAGTCGCAAAAAGAATAGAAAGAGAATGATCAACTTGCAAAGACAAGGAAAATAAAGGAGATGAAAAGATAAAACTCAATCCAACAAAATGCAGGAAAAGAGAGGGGAAAAAATGGTAAACAAAAAGTACAAAATAACATTGTAGAAGATAATTAAGCAAGAGTCCCAGTGTTGGTCATGGTGGAGTAGCCTATAATAGACTCATCATTTACAGATAAAAATTATAAAAGTTGAACCAAAAAAAAAAAAAAAAAACCATGGGAAAAAACCTCCACAACACAATACAACAAATAAAACCCTCGATCTTTTGAAGGCATTAGAGAACATCCAAAGTAGGCAGAAACTGTAGGAAATACAGTTCCTGAAGGAAGGGAAGTTTACTAGGTAAGCTCCACATTCACCTGGCGTTTCCTCTAAGGGCACTTCCCAGTTCTCTGTGGGCCAGGAAGGCATCTAACCACACTGAAAAGACCAGGGATTTGGGGCTGCCATAGAGACTTGAAATAAGCGGGGAGAAACTTATACACAGCCATTGCTTATACATTGTCTATGGCTGCTTTCATGCTACAGCAGCAGAGTTGAGTACCTGTAACTTCTACCTCCCTAAAAACCTGCAAGATTTGCTATCTGACCCTTTTATTGACCACTTCTGGCACAGGAGCTAATAGATCCACTGGTGTTACATTTGCCTGCAAAAACATTGACCTACACTGGAAGAAAATAACATCTGCTAGAATCTTAATGATTTTTCATGCACATTGACACTACATCAAAAATCAAGAGGCATGCTAAAACAGTGCACATTGACTGGAAATCAAGAAAAACAATTTACAACAGAAACAAATCTTGTTTCTGTCATGATTTAGATATTTTAAGTAGAAGTATTTAATTCTTAAAAATTTTTTAATTTTGCAATATTATAGACTTACAAAATTTTGCAGAAATAGTATATCAAAGTTGTCTTCTACTCTTCACTCCTTTTTCCTCAATGTTACCATCTCATCTTATATAATCACCGTATAATTTTCTAAATCAAAAAATTAACATTGACGTAATATTATTAAACTCAGACCTTATGTGAATTTCATTAACTGTCCCACTAATTTTCTTTTTCTGATTCAGGATCCAATCCAGGATCCCACATTGCATTTACTTTTCACATCTCTTAGCTTCTTCTAATCAAAAGCAAGTTTTCAGTATTTTTTGTCTTTTATGAGCTTGACACTTTTGAAGTATACTGGCCAGTTGTTCTGTAAAATGTTCCCCAGTTTGTGTTAGTCTGATGCTTTGTCATGATTGGATTGAGGTTATACTTTTTATGGCAAAAACATCACTGAAGTTGTTTTTTACCCTGTGCTTTGCATAATATCAGTAGGGACATGATGTCAATATGCCTTATTAATGCTGATGTAAATTTTGCTTGATTAAAGGAGTGTCTACCAGGTTTCTCCACTGTAAAGTTATTATTTTCCCTTTGTAATTAATAAGTATCATGTGGGGAAATACTTTGAGACCATGCAAACATTCTGATTCTCATCAGTCTTTCACCTATGAATTTCATCAGCCATTGATAATTTCATCTACAAAAATTATTACCGTGTTGTTTGCCAAATGAGGATTTTATTTCTATTGCAATCATTCCTTCTGCACTAATTAACCGGAACTTTGCTGCCTGGAACAGTTATCTATTTCATCATTTATTTATTGATTTAGCCATTTATGTATATCAGTATGAACTCAAGGTTATGTATTTTATTTTATGAGTTATAATTCATCACTATCCCTACTTATTTTGTTACTCAAATTGACTCATATTTGGCCACTGACAGCTACAGTATCCTTCAGACATGCCTGAAAAATTTTTGAGCACTTTCATACTTTCTGGCCCATAAGCTTTTCCAAGCTTATCTGAATCCAGGAAAAAAGAAAATATCCAATTGAGAGACAACAATATTAAAAACCAGAACAGAGCTTAAAAGACATGTAGAATATGGACAAATGCCTTAACACTTATGGAACTAGAATCCCAGAAGGAGAGCATAAAAAATGCAGCAGAAGAAATATTTGAAGCAATAATGGTTGAGAATTTCCTAAAACAGATTACAGAAATCAACACACAAATTCAAAAAAGTCAGGGAGACCTAAGCAGGATAATTAGAAAGAGAATTACACTTAGACACCTCATAGACAAATTACTAAAAACCAAATAAAACAGGGACTTCCCTGGTGGTACAGTGGTTAGGAATCCGCCTGCCAATGCAGGGGACACGGGTTCAATCCCTGGTCTGGGAAGATCCCAAATGCCACAGAGCAACTAAGCCCATGTACCACAACTACTGAGCCTACACTCTAGAGCCCGTGAGCCACAACTACTGAGCCCATGTGCCTAGAGCCTGTGATCCACAACAAGAGAAGCCACCACAATGAGAAGCCTGCACACCGCAACAAAGAGTAGCCCCTGCTCGCCGCAACTAAAGAAAGCCCGCACACAGCAACGAAGCCCCAACACGGCCAAAATAAATAAATAAATAAAACCCAAATAAAAAAATAAAAATATAAAAGCATCCAAAAATAAAGATATATTACCTTCCAATCAACAAAAATTATTATAAGTCCAAATTCACAACAGAAACTATAAAAGTCATAACTCAATGGGATGACATTTAAAGCAAGCCTCAACAAATTTCAAAAAATTGACATATTTGAGTATGACATCCATTGAAACAAATTAGAAATAATTTATAAAAAAGATAACTAAAAACTCCACAAATGTTTTGAATTAAAACAACACACTAAAAATAATCCAAGGGTCAGAAAACAAACAACAATGGAAAGTAGAAAATATTTTGATCTGAACAATAATAAAAATAGAAAATATCAAAATATGAAGCTTATAAATGAGTGCTTATGAAAAATGTATTATTAAATGTAGATACTAGAATAAAGAAATTCAATGATATGAATTCCCACCTTAAATTAAGGAAATAACATCAGATTAAACTCAAAAGAACTAGAAGGAAGTAAGTATAAGAGCAGAAATAACTGGCTTTAGAGAACACTTATAAGATCAACAAATCAAAAGTTGGTTTGGTGAAAATGTGACATAAATTCATTAATATAAATAATGTAAAAATAAACCCATAGTAAAAGATATCTTACTGAAAGGAATAGGGAAAATATAAAGTTGTTAATCTCTGCAATGAAATAGGAGACATCACTATAGATTCTGTAGATATTAAAAGTGATAATAAATAAATTCAACAATTTACATGAAATAAACTAACAATTTGAAAAGCACAACTTCCTAAACTAACACAAGTAAAAAGGAAAAAATTGAGTGGTGCCATATCTGTTAAAGAAATTAAGTGTATAATTAAAAACCTCCCCACAAAGAAAACTCCAGGCCAAGATGCTTTATTAATGAATTCTCCCAAACATTTAAGTTAGGAATAATATCAATGTTATCAAACTCCTTTCAGGAAAGAGAAAAAGAAGGAACACTTCCCAATAGATTTTATGAAGGCTTGATGCTGATGACTGTCATGGATTAATAAAAAAGAAAATTACAGATCAATATTCCTTGTAAAGATATATGCACAAATGTCTCAATAAAATATTGGAAAATAGACCACAGCAATATATACATCATAATCAAGGAGGTTTATTCCAGATATGAAAGGTTGATTTAACATTCAAAAATCAATCATGTAATTTATCATATTAAAATAATGAAGGAGAAAAAATTTTATATATAGAAATTATTGTTCCTATAGATGCAGAAAAAAAACTTGATGAAATTTAGTACCTGTTCATGACAAGTTTATCAGCAAACTAAGAGCAAAAGAAACTTTCTTTAATCTGATAGTTTCTATTTTTTTGATAGTTTCTATTTTTAAAATTACAGCTAACATTATACTTAATGGTGAGATACTGAATTTCACCCTAAGGTTGGAAACAAGGCAAGGATTTCTTCTTTTCTTACTCCTGTTTAATACAGCTGTAGAAGTCCTAGTCAAATAATATGGCATGAAATAAAAGGCATAAAGATTGGAAGGAGGACACAAAACTGTGTTTTTACTTTTAAAAGAAAATGCAAAACAATCTATAAACTATTAGAATAGATAAAAATTAAATTATATTTCTATATACTATAACAAAAACAATAGAAAATAAAATTTTAAATAAGTCCATTTATGATAGCATTGAAAAAATTAGATATTTAGAAATAAGTTTAACTATTTAAATTTTAAATATTTAAATTTTAAAGAAAACAACAGAACGTAATTGAAGAAAATATAAAAGCTCTAACTAAATGGAGCAATACCGCATGTTCATGGATTGGTAGACTTAATATCATCAAGTCTAGAACTTTAATAAGGTCAAATCGGAATGCCAGAAGTTTTGAGTGTGTATGTAAATTGATGAGTTGATTCTAAAATTTATGTGGGGGTGCAGAGGATCTAGAATAATGGCTAAAACAATCTTGGCATATCAAAGTGAATTTCTAGATCTTAGATACCATTTCAAGATTTACTACAAAGATTGACTATATTACTATGACAAAACGGTAGTGTGAGAAAGTGAACAAATATTTTAATGGAACAAAATAGAAAGCTTAGAAACAGACCCACACTTAAATGGCCACTTAATATATGAGAAAAACACTAATAAAATTTATTGATGAAAGATTGGTCTTTTCAATAAATGATGCTGAAGTATAGAAGCCATATGGAAAAAAATAAATCCTGACTCCTTCTTCACACTAGCCACAAAAGTCAATTCAAGATGGACCATACACATAAATGTAAAAGCAAAAATTATAAAACTCTGGAAGAAAGCATAAGAAAATATTTTCAGAAACTTGGGTGACCAAAGATTTTTAAATGCCACACAAATAAAGCACTAATTATAAAAATTAAAAAAGATAAATTAGATTTTATAAATGTCAAAAAATTCTGTCATCAAAAGACTCCCGTGAGAAAGTGAAAAGGGAAGCCAGACACTAAAACAAGGTATTAGAAACACATATATCTAATAAAGGACTAGTCTTTAGAATATACAACTTCAATAAGAAAAAGACTGAATTTTTAAAAGGAAAAGGACTTAAACAGGCACTTTGCAACAGTCACTAAGAGGATACTATCCAAATGGCCAAGAAGCATACAAAGACATACTTTACATCATTACTCCTCAGAAAGAGAGAGGGATGGACTGGGACTTCGGGATTGGTAGATGCAAACTATTATATTTAGAATGGATAAACAACAAGGTCCTACTGTATAGCATAAGGAACTATATCCAATCTCCTGGGATAAACTATAATGGAAAAGAATATTAAAAAAAGAATGTATATATGTGTAAAACTGAGTCACTTTGCTATACAGCAGAGGTTGGCATAACATTGTAAATCAACTATACTTCAATAAAAAAAATTCACAATGAGACAACACTACATATTCATCAGAATAACTAAAATGTGAAAGTGCTGGCAAGATGTGAATCAACTGAAGCTCTCCTACATCACTGCTGGGAGTGTAAAATGGTAAAATATTTTGGAAAATAGGCATTTTCTACTCAGTGTAATTATATGCTTTCATAAGACTCAGCAACTCCACTTGTAGGTATATTAAGAAATAAGAAATGCCCATCAGAATACATGAAGAAGGATGTCCATGGCAGTTTGATTCAAAATGGCCTCAAATAGAAACAGCCCAAATTCCCATCAATAGGAGAATGAATAAACTGTGATACAGTCACACAATAAAATACAAAAAAGCATTAAAAAAACAAACAAAAATAAATAATGAAAAAACTACTAGTACATGCCACAGCGTGGATAAATCTGACAGGTATTATAATGAACAAAAGAAACCCGGCACAGAAGAGTATCTATCGAATACTTTATGATTCCATTTATTAAAAAACTATGAGTAGCCAAAACTCATTGATAATCATAAAATCAGATTAGTGGTTAGCACTACAAGGAATTATAGGCTTAGATAAGACAAGAAGGAGTCTTCTGGGGTTCTGCATATGTGCCATATCTTGTGATTAACTACAACTCATAAGATGTATTTTAAAAATCATCAAACTTAAGAGGGAGGAGATATGGGGATATATGTATATGTATAGCTGATTCACTTTGTTATAAAGCAGAAACTAACACACCATTGTAAAGCAATTATACTACAATAAAGATGTTAAAAAAATCAACAAACTTTATACTGAAAATTGCATGTTATATCTCAATTTTAAAATGAAAACAATCAAGATAGTCACAATAAATATACATGGACAAAATTCATCACTAACAATATGTTCTTAAATTGGAATATAAAATAATACATCTATGTGCTGTTTATAAGAAAGTCTGAAGCATAAGATCGTTAAAAGATTGAAAGCAAACATTCAAAATTCACAGTAAAGAGAGTCCAAGTAAAGCAAAAGCAATCGTGAAGAAAAATGGAGAAGATAAGCAAGGTCAAAGGAGGATTTGATTTACTACATATCACTATAAAGATCACTATAAAGCTATAGTAATTAAGATACTACAGTATTGGTAATGAAAAAAAATCATCCAGTTGAATAGAGTCAACAGTTCATGTATATACAGGATTAATGTATTTATGAGTGCTTGTTATATTGACTGAGAGGTAAAGTATTCTGTATACAAATTATCCTTACTGAAGAACCATAAACATGCTATTTCTAGTTCACATCATATTAAAATATTTCTAAATAGATAAAACAGCAAAATATATGAAAAACAAAATTTTAAATATATTAGAATAATATGTGGAAAATACCCTGAACATTTATTAAGCAAGAGAAAAACAGAAATCACAAGCAAAAAATTATGAGTACCTTAAAATGTGGTATGATTAAATGTACAGTATAAGTGAAAATCAGCATCACTTATCATCATTGTGGCTGACAGCCACAATGGGGAAGAAATATTTTCAAGTATTATAACAAGGGACTCATTTCTAAATTATATTTTTAAAAGCTTCTAAAACCTATATCAAAAGGGACAGACTACTTAGACCAAAAGGACGAGGCAAAGGATATGAAAGGAAATAAAGGAAAGTTACATGTGTGTGCCTAATCAAAACATAAAAAAGAGGGGGGACCTTCAAGATGGTGGAGTAGTAAGACGTAGAGATCACCTTCCTCACCACAAATACATCAGAACTACATCTACATGTGGAACAACTCCTACAGAACACCTACTGAATGCTGACAGAAGACCTCAGACTTCCCAAAAGGCAAGAAACTCCCCACATACCTGGGTAGTGCAAAAGAAAACAGAAAAAAACAGACAAAAGAATAGGGATAGGACCTGGCAGGGAGCTGTGAAAGAGGAAAAGTTTCCACACACTATGAAGACCCTTCACTGGCAGAGACAGCAGTGGGCGGAGGGGAAGCTTTGGAGCCATGGAGGAGAGCGCGGCAACAGGGGTGCAGAGGGAAAAGTGGAGAGATTCCCACAAAGAGGATTGGTGCCAACCAGCTCTCACCAGCCTGAGAGGCTTGTCTGCTCACCGGCTGGGGTGGGTAGGGGTTGGGAGCTGAGGCTCAGGCTTTGGAGTTCAGATCCCAGGGAGAGGACTGGGGTTGGCTGCGTGAACACAGCCTGAAGGGGGCTAGTGCACCACAGCTAGCTGGGAGGGAGTCTGGGAAAAACTCTGCACCTCCCTAAGAGGCAAGAGACCATTGTTTCAGGGTGTGTGGGGAGAGGAGATTCAGACCACAGCCTAAAAGAGCTCCAGAGATGGGCATGAGCCACAGCTATCAGCACGGACACCAGAGACGGGCATGAGAGGCCAAGACTGCTGCTGCAGCCACCAAGAAGCCTGTGTGCAAGCACAGGTCACTATCCACACCTCCCCTCCCAGGAGCCTGTGCAGCCCGCCACTGCCAGGGTCCCGTGATCCAGGGACAACTTCCCCGGAAGAATACACGGCATGCCTCAGGCTGTTGCAACATCACGCCGGCCTCTGCTGCCACAGACTAGCCCCGCATTCCGTACCCCTCCCTCCCCCCGGCCTGAGTGAGCCAGAGCCCCCTAATCAGCTGCTACTTTAATCCCCTCCTATCTGGGCAGGGAAGAGACACCCTCAGGCGACCTACATGAAGAGGCAGGGCCAAATCCAAAGCTGAACCCCAGGAGCTGTGTGAGCAAAGAAGAGAAAGGGAAATCTATACCAGCAGCCTCAGGAGCAGCAGATTAAATCTTCACAATCAACTTGATGTACCCTGCATCTGTGGAATACCTAATAGACAATGAATTATCCAAAAACTGAGGTGGTGGACTTTGGGAAAAACTGTAGACTTGGGGATTGCTTTCTGTGTCTAATTTGTTTCTAGTTTTATGTTTATCTGAGTTTAGTATTTAGACCTTATTATCACTGGTAGAATTGCTTATTGATTTGGTAGCTCTCTTCCTTTTTGTTTTCTTTTTTTATTATTTTTTCTCTTTTTATTTTAATAACTTTAATTTATTTTATTTTATTTTTATCTCTTTCTTTTTTTCCCCCCTTTTCCTTCTGAGCCGTGTGGCTGACAGGGTCTTGGTGCTCCAGCCAGGTGTCAGGCCTGAGCCTCTGAGGTGGGAGAGCCAAGTTTAGGACATTGGTCCACCAGAGACCTCACAGCCCCACATAATATCAAACAGCAAAAGCTCTCCCAGAGATCTCCATCTCAACACTAAGACCCAGCTCCACTCAATGACAAGCAAGCTACAGTGCTGGACACCCTATGCCAAACTACTAGCAGGACAGGAACACAACACCACCTATTAGCAGAGAGGCTGCCTAAAATCATAATAAGGTCACAGACACACCAAAACACACCACCGGATGTAGTCCTGCACACCAGAAAGACAAGATCCAGCCTCATCCACCAGAACACAGGCACCAGTCCCCTCCACCAGGAAGCCTACACAATGCATTGAACCAACATTATCCACTGGGGGCAGACACCAAAAACAACAGGAACTAGGAACCTGCAGCCTGAGAAAAGGAGGCCCCAAAAACAGTAAGTTAAGCAAAATGAGAAGACAGAGGAACACACAGCAGATGAAGCAGCAAGGTAAAAACCCAACAGACAAAACAAATGAAGAGGAAATAGGCAGTCTACCTGAAAAAGAAGTCAGAATAATGATAGTAAAGATGATCCAAAATCTTGGAAATCGAATGGAGAAAATAAAACAAACGTTTAACAAGGACCTAGAAGAAATAAAGAGCAAACAAACTATGATGAACAACACAATAAATAAAATTTAAAATTCTGTAGAAGGAATCAATAGCAGAATAACTGAGGCAGAAGAACGGATAAGTGACCTGGAAGATAAAATAGTGGAAATAACTACCGCAGAGCAGAGTAAAGAAAAAAGAATGAAAAGAATTGAGGACAGTTTCAGAGACCTCTGGGACTATATTACATGCACCAACATTCGAATTATAGGGGTCCCAGAAGAAGAAGAGAAAAAGAAAGGGTCTGAGAAAATATTTGAAGAGATTAGAGTTGAAAACTTCCCTAATATAGGAAGGGAAATAGTCAAGTCCAAGAAGCGCAGAGAGCCCCATACAGGATAAATCCAAGGAGAAACACGCCAAGACACATATTAATCAAATTATTAAAAATTAAATACAAAGAAAAAACATTCAAAGCAGTGAGAGAAAAGTAACAAATAACATACAAGGGAATCCTCACAAGGTTAACAGCTGATCTTTCAGCAGAAACTCTGCAAGCCAGGAGGGAGTGGCAGAACATATTGAAAGGGATGAAAGGGAAAAACCTACAACCAAGATTACTCTACCCAGCAAGGACCTCACTCAGATTTGACAGAGTAAGTAAAAGCTTTACAGACAAGCAAAAGCTAGGAGAATTCAGCACCACCAAGCCAGCTCTACAACAAATGCTAAAGGAACTTCTTTAGGCAGGAAGTACAAGAGAAGGAAAAGACCTATAATAACAAATCCAAAACAATTAAGAAAATGGTAATAGGAACATACATATGGATAATTACCTTAAATATAAAAGGATTAAATGCTCCAATCAAAAGACATAGCCTGGCTGAATGGATACAAGACTCATATATATGCTGTCTACAAGAGACCTACTTCAGACCTAGGGACACATACAGATGGAAAGTCAGGGGATGGAAAAAGATATTCCATGCAAAGGAAAATCAAAAGAAATCTGGAATAGCAATTCTCATATCAGACAAAATAGACTTTAAAATAAAGACTATTACAAGAGACAAAGAAGGACACTACATAATGATCAAGGGATCAATCCAAGAAGAAGATATAACAATTGTAAATATTTATGCGCCCAACATAGGAGCACCTCAATACATAAGGAAAGTGCTAACAGCTATAAAGGAGGAAATCGACAGTAACACAATCATAGTAGGGGACTTTAACACCCCACTTTCACCAATGGACAGATCATCCAAAAGGAAAATAAATAAGGAAACATAAGCTTTAAATAATACATTAAACAAGATGGACTTAATTGATATTTATAGGACATTCCATCCAGCAACAACAAATACACTTTCTTCTCAAGTGCTCATGGAACATTCTCCAGGATAGATCATATCTTGGGTCACATATCAAGCCTTGGAAAATTTAAGAAAATTGAAACTGTATCATGTACCTTTTCTGACCACAAAGCTATGAAACTATATATCAATTACAGAAAAAAATCTGTAAAAATTACAAACACATACAGGCTAAAATATAAACTACTGGGCTTCCCTGGTGGTGCAGTGGTTGAGAATCTGCCTGCTAATGCAGGGGACGTGGGTTCGAGCCCTGGTCTGGGAGAATCCCACATGCCGCAGAGCAACTAGACCCGTGAGCCACAACTACTCAGCCAGCGTGTCTGGAGCCTGTGCTCTGCAACAAGAGAGACTGCGATAGTGAGAGGCCCGCGCACCGCGATGAAGAGTGGCCTCCACTTGCCACAATTACAGAAAGCCCTCACACAGAAATGAAGACCCAACGCAGCCAAAAACAAACAAACAAACAAACAAATAAATAAATAAAAGCCAAGCATTTGAAGCCCTTTAAAAAAAAAAAAAACTACTAAATAACCAAGAGATGAGTGAAGAAATCAGAGGAATTCAAAAAATACCTAGAAACAAATGACAATGAAAACACAACGATCCAAAACCTATGGGATGCAGCAAAAGCAGTTCTAACAGGGAAGTTTATAGCAATACAATACTACCTCAAGAAACAAGAAACATCTCAAATAAACAACCTAACATTACATCTAAAGCAGTTAGAGAAAGAAGAACAAATAAACCCCCAAAGTTAGCAGAAGGAAAGAAATCATAAAGATCAGATCAGAAATAAATGAAAAAGAAATGAAGGAAATGATAGCAAAGATCAATAAAACTAAAAGCTGGTTCTTTCAGAAGATAAACAAAATTGATAAACCATTAGTCAGACTCATCGAGAGAAAAAGGGAGAAGATTCAAACCAACAGAATTAGAAATGAAAAAAAAAGTAACAACTGACACTGTAGAAATACAAAGGATCATGAGAGATTACTACAAGCAACTACATGCCAATAAAATGGACAACCTAGAAGAAATGGACAAATTCTTAGAAAAGCACAACCTTCTGAGACTGAACCAGGAAGAAGTAGGAAATATAAACAGACCAATCACAAGCAGTGAAATTGAAACTGTGATTAGAAATCTCCCAATAAACAAAAGCCCAGGACCAGATGGCTTCACAGGAGAATTCCATCAAAAATAGACAAGAGCTAACACCTATCCTTCTCAAACTCTTCCAAAATATAGCAGAGGGAGGCACACTCCAAACTCATTCTATGAGGCCACCATCACCCTGATACCAAAACCAGACAAAGGTTTCACAAAGAAAGAAAAACTATAGGCCAATATCACTGATGAACATAGATGTAAAAATCCTCAACAAAATACTAGCAAACAGAATCCAACAGCACATTAAAAGGATCATACACCATGATCAGGTGGGGTTTATCCCAGGAATGCAAGGATTCTTTAATATATGCAAATCAATCAATGTGATACACCATATTAACAAATTGAAAGAAAAAAACCATATGATCCTCTCAGTAGGGGCAGAAAAAGCTTTCAATAAAATTCAACACCCATTTATGATAAAGAAAACCTTCAGAAAGTAGGCATACAGGGAACTTACCTCAATATAATAAGGCCATAAATGACAAACCCACAGCCAACATCGTTCTTAATGGTGAAAAACTGAAACCATTTCCTCTAAGATCAGGAAGAAGACAAGGTTGCCCATTATTCGACATAGTTTTGGAAGTTTTAGTCACAGCAATCAGAGAAGAAAAAGAAATAAAAGGAATCCAATATGGAAAAGAAGAAGTAAAACTGTCACTGTTTGCAGATGACATGATACTATACACAGAGAATCCTAAAGATGCTACCAGAAAACTACTAGAGCTAATCAATGAATTTGGTAAAGTAGCAGGATACAAAATTAATGCACAGAAATCTCTGGCATTCCTATACTCGAATGATGAAAAATCTGAAAGAGAAATTAAGGAAACACTCCCATTGACCACTGCAACAAAAAGAATAAAATATCTAGGCATAAACCTACGTAAGGAGACAAAAGACCTGTATGCAGCAAACTGTAAGACACTGATGAAAGAAATTAAAGATGGTACAAACAGATGGAGAGATATACCATGTTCTTGGATTGAAAGAATCAACAATGTGAAAATGACCATACTACCCAAAGCAATCTACAGATTCAATGCAATCCCTATCAAACTACCAAGGGCATTTTTCACAGAACTAGAACAGGAAATTTCACAATTTGTATGGAAACACAAAAGACCCCGAATGGCCAAAGCAATCCTGAGAAAGAAAAACGGAGCTGGAGGAATCAGGCTCCCTGACTTCAGACTATACTACAAAGCTACAGCATTCAAGACAGTATGGTACTGGTACAAAAACAAAAATATAGAACAATGGAACAGGATAGAAAGCCCAGAGATAAACCTACGCACGTATGGTCACCTTATCTTTGATAAAGGAGGCAAGAACGTACAATGGAGAAAAGATAGCCTCTTCAATAAGTGATGCTGGGAAAACTGGACAGCTACATGTAAAAGAATGAAATTAGAACACTTCCTAACACCGTACACAAATATAAACTCAAAATGGATTAAAGACCTAAATGTAAGGCCAGACACTATAAATCTCTTCGAGGAAAACATAGGCAGAACACTCTATGACATAAATCAGAGCAAGATCCTTTTTGACCCATGTGCTAGAGAAAGGGAAATAAAAACAAAAATAAACAAATGGAACATAATGAAACTTAAAAGCTTTTGCCCAGCCAAGGACACTGTAAAGAAGATGTAAAGACAACCCTCAGAATGGGAGAAAATATCTGCAAATGAAGCAACTGACAAAGGATTAATCTCCAAAATATACAAGCAGCTCATGCAGCTCAATATCAAAAAACAAACAACCCAATCGAAAAATGGGCAGAAGACCTAAATAGACGTTTCTCCAAAGAAGATATACAGATTGCCAACAAACACATGAAAGGATGTTCAACATCACTAATCATTAGAGAAATTCAAATCAAAACTACAGTGAGGTATCTCTTCATACCAATCAGAATGGCCATCATCAAAAAATCTACACACAATAAATGCTGGAGAGGGTGTGGAGAAAAGGGAACCAACCCTCCTGCACTGTTGGTGGGAATGTAAATTGATACAGCCACTATGGGGAAGAGTATGGAGATTCCTTAAAAAACTAAAAATAGAACTACCATATTACCCAGCAATCCCACTACTGAGCATATACCCACAGAAAACCATAATTCAAAAAGAGTCATATACCACAACGTTCATTGTAGCTCTATTTACAATAGCCAGGACATGGAAGCAGCCCAAGTGTCCATCGACAGATGAATGGATAAAGAAGATGTGGCACATATATACAATGGAATATTACTCAGCCATAGAAATTGAGTTATTTGTAGTGAGGTGGATGGACCTAGAGTCTGTCATACAGAATGAAGTAAGTCAGAAAGAGAAAAACAAATAGCATATGCTAACACATATATATGGAATCTTAAAAAAAAAAAGGTTCTTAAGAACCTAAGGGCAAGACAGGAATAAAGATGCAGAGGTAGAGAATGGACTTGAGGACATGGGGAGGGGGAAGTGTAAGGTGGGACAAAGTTAGAGAGTGGCATGAACATACATACACTCCCAAATGTAAAATAGATAGGTAGTGGGAAGCAGCCCTATAGCACAGGGAGATCAGCTTGGTGCTTTGTGCCCACCTAGAGGGGTGGGATAGAGAGGGCAGGAGAGAGGGAGATGCAAGAGGGAGGAGATATGGGGATATATGTATACGTATAGCTGATTCACTTTGTTATACAGCAGAAACTAACACACTATTGTAAAGCAATTATACTCCAATAAAGTTGTTAAATATATATATATATATATATATATATATATGGCGATAAGAAACCTCACTAGTAGTCAGAAAGCATCCAAATTAAAATAATGAGAATTCATTTATATGTATTAGCTGGGCAAAATTATACACCCTGTTAATACAAAATCTGTGGATAGAGTAAAATTCCTCTAATTTTAGGGTGAGAATATTTAGAACAACCAATTTGTAAAGAAAGTTGGCAATAACTAGTAAAATTGTACATGTACATATGTAATTGACTATGTGTGAGGCATGATAATCATACACCAAAGATGTCCACATCCTAATTTTTGGAACCTGTGAATATGTTACTTTACATGGCAAGAGACTTTGCAGATATGGTTAAGGATTTTGTCATAGGAAGAGCTTCTTGGATTATCCAGGTGGACTCAATGTAATCACAAAGGTCCTTGTAGGTGAAAGAAGGGAGCAGGAGAAATAGGATATGTGATGACAGAAGCAGAGTTCAGACTGATTCAATTGCTAGCTTTAAAGATGAAAGGGGGCCACAAGCCAAGGGATGTGGGCTGCCTCCAAAAGCTGGAAAAGGTCAGAAAATACATTTTTCCCTGAAGTCTCACCTCTAAAAGGAATACGGCCCTACAATACCTTGATTTTAGCCCAGTGAGACTCATTTCAGTCTTCTGACCTTTAGAATCGGAAGATAAGAATTTTGTGTAGCTTTGAACCACAAAGTTTGTGGTACTTTGTTTACAGCAATTGAAAAGTAATATTCAATACATTCTAGTATTTCCATTTCTATATATCTACCTTCAAGTATCTGAAGATATATGCAAAATATCCTTGGAACAAAACTAACTGTCTCTAAGTAGGAAAACAAACTGCAGTTCATTTATATTTGCAATATTAGATGACAGTTCAAAAGAATTAATTAGGTGTACATAGTCAACCTGGAAACATTTCAAAAGTATATTCGAGTAAAAAAGGAAGTATAGAAGGCAAAGGCAATATACTTACCTTTGCAACAATTTACTACAAGTATAGTGGATGAAATTGACATAACTTATTCTCATGTAGTTTTGGAAGTCAGGGGCCCAAAACGAGTCTCACAAGGCTAACATCAAGATGTAGTCAGGCTGGTTTCTCTGGAATCTCTAGGGCAGAATCCATTCCCTTGCCTTTACTATCTTCTGGTTCATGTTCCATTCAGCACATCACTTCACCTTTTCTCCCTCTGCTTCCATTGTCACACTGCCTTCTTCTGGAGTCAAATTTCCCACTGCTTCCCTTTTATAAGGACACCTGTGATTACCTTTAGGGTCCACCTGGATAATCCAAGATAATCTCCCATCTCAAGTTCCATTACTTGATCACACTTGCAAAGTCTCTTTTGCCATGTAGGTTAATTTTCACAAATACTAGGGATTAGGACTAAAATATATTTGTGTTCCATTATTTAGTCTACCAAAGTAAGATTTAAGTTAGCTATTTTATAAGGCACAAAAATTCAAGATATTTACATTTAACAGATGTGGATATATTCAGTGAAAATAGTGAAATAAAGGACTTTCTGAAATAGCAAAAAAACGTCAACTGCAATTTTCTGAAAATGTTTTTCAAATTTCCTAATGTTTTAATATCAGTGAGCAAAAAATAAGTGACAACTGAACCAGCTGCTTCACTACTATGTTAGAAGAACCACCAACTCTCCAGTCTAGAATACTAGAGCCTTCACTCTAACTCCTTCTCGGTCAATTCTACACATGTCACTTATGTATGTGTAGTTATAATTTTCCATATTGGAGTTCATGGATTAAACAGAAACTGATTAATTTTTTTCCAAAATGCACCTTATTAACTTGACACATGAAGAATCAGATGTAGAAGAGAACAGAAACCAGAGCAATTTCAGAGAACTAAGTGGAAGGACTAACGGGCTGTTTTAGGGGAGCTACCATCTGTACGAGTGAGAAGTTTACAGAGGTTTGAGGAAAGTGAAAAGGTACAAGAATGGAAATATGATCAAACCAAAGAAAAGTTGCAACATCACCTAGTAATACTGAGTATCCAGTTTGGGTTAGCAGCCATGAATTTGTGAGTGATATCAATTTGCCATATTGTATTTTTTTTTCTAACAATACTCAGTCTTAAGATGAAGATATATAGGAACCTAATAGCTTTGTTCATCCAGGGCTAAGTTTTTTCCAAGGGGTACAACAAAAAGAAGAAGGGACAAAAGCATGGAAAACATATGCATGAGTGGTTTTACTAATGTTTGATGGGAATTAAGTCCAATAACGTGGGTTGTGAGAAGAGGGGACAGACAGGATGAAAGTGATTAAGATGATAAACTGGAGGCCACCATGACATAAAATTTAGCAGTAAATAAGACAGAAGGATAGGACAATGGCATGTTTGGATGATGATTTTCAGAGATGGAACAGTTTCAGTTGATGACAATGTCAGAATACGATCATGGAAGTAGGTGTGTTCTCTGAATTGGAGGAAAAGCCCATGGAAGATGAGAAAGCAAGAACTCATGCAAGTATATAGTACTAACAGGTCATCAGCACAGGCATTTGGTTAATTCTGAGAGTGTCAAGAATTTGGATGGAGAATTAAAATATTACCCCAGTGTTACAATCTTCAGTTAATCAAGCTAAGTAACCAGGCAATACCTTGAGCAATTAATTAGACTGTGGTGTATTCACTGAGGAAGGAATTACAAGACAGGAAGGGGTAGCTTTGGAGGGTAAGACAACCAGTCCAGTTTTGAACACACACTGACTTTGAGTTTTCTATGTGGTAGCAAAATAGATCTGTCCAGTAGGCAGCTGGCCATATAGATTAGAAAGTTATGAGAAAAAACTGGACATTCCTAATTTATAGCTAGTAATTTAATTAAGGAAACTAGAATGAGATGAACCAAGTTTTTATAGACTGTTTAAATTCTATCAGAAAACTTATGAGTTATGTGTCACTGATTGTACTTTTATAATACCTGAAATTATTGCTTATAATTGTATGTGGGCTTATAATTTATATATCCCTTATACTTTATACACTCACAGTTCCATCAACTTGATCATTAGGTTTTTAATTTCCAGACCATGTTTTATAACTGCTTTTGTTTCTACAGTGCTTAGTAGAAGATTGTGGATGCAATAGATAATATATATTTGTCCTTCATTTATTAAATATGCAAACATTCAGTCTAGCTTTAAACAAGCTTCTGAGATTATTTAATGTAGATAACACAGTTCACTATGCTATATTTTGATGATATTAATAACTTTCATCTCTGTTCACTCACTTTAGGAAGTAGACTCCAATGAAGTTAACATTCTCTTCTAGAAGTATCCTATCTTTTCACCTCTTGCTAGGGTAACATAGGTGTATTCTGTTTGGGATGGATTGCATACCAGTAGAAGAATAGCGTTAAGAAGTCAGGCAACGTCAATAACAAGGATATACAACAAATTGATTCAGTTTCTGTTTAGAAATTTATTCTCAAACTAATTGATTTTTTTATGTATGCGACTAAGCCCTGACCACAGACTGAGAACAAGTTTGAATCTCTACAAACATGATGGAATTAATATAATCAATTTCCACACTGTATCCCAAAGCCATGTACATGGAAAGAGCAATGGACTTAAAATCAGAAAAATCTGCCTTCAAGTTTTACTACTTCTTAGTTACATGACTTTTGGCAAATTCCTGTTTCTCTGAACTTCAGTTTTTTTTCATCTGAAAAAATGAAGATAATAAATTGAAAGATATTAAATTATGGTGTTCCTAAAGGCTTTCTATAAGAATGTTAAATATAATTAGATCTAGCATAGAACTATAACCAAGAGGAAAATAAGCTAGATATAAAAACTGGAGGAGTCAAATAATATGAGAAAAAGTATGATTCATGGTGTTGCTCTTTGGGGTTATAGTGATAAGCTTGCATTTGGTCTTTGGTTACCAAATTTCTCAAAAGCTTCCAGGACTTGCACAGGTTTCAGTGAAAACCCTCAAATCCTTAATAAGAAAGTTCAGGTATAAGAAAAATTTCCAGCTCACTCAAGAAGAGGAAGAAGAAGAGAGGTCAGTAAACCTCACCCTTGATTACAGGTGTTTTAAATAAGGCCAGTCAGTGCTGCTCAGTCTGGGGCACTGAATGGTTGCTGCCAGTGACAGAGTTAATTGTTGACTTGGTTGTTCTTACAAAATACTGCTTTTCCATCTGCCCTAATTATTAGTCCTGTTCTTTCTACATTGTTAGGCCAAGACTTGGTCTGTTCTTAATTTGGGGTCTGCTGCATGGGAGTACTTTGCATTGCTAATTTTGGAACGAATTACCGAAAGTGGAACCTTTGACAGAAACTAAATACCAAAACCTGAATTCCTGGGTCAGTTGTCTAAAGTCTGCTACATTATATTTTTCAGAATGAAGAGGTCTTCGTGGGCATGTTGGGATCCTGGATTCTGTGTCAGAAGAGATGCACAGGTATGCTTCACACAATTTCAGTGGCAACTGGTAAACATAAAAGTGATGACGTTTAATATGACATTAATAGTTAGCAAAAGAATACTAAAGTGGGACTGAAACTGAAATTCAAGCAATTCGGCCTTCAGAATATGAGTCTGCAATGGAAAACATGTGATTTTATTAGAGTTTTGACCTATTAGGACTCCCGTAGCAGGCAGAGGTTTTAGTCTTCCTGTTTGGGTGATGGGAAGAAAATCTGCTTTTTCCCTGGTTGATGTACTCTGCCTACAGTAGGTGTTCTGTGTTCTGAAGGTGGGTGAGGGCAGGGTAGAGGAAGCCCAGCTGAGCCTTTTGACTGCATGCATTTAATTAGGCTATGCATTGTATAATGGTTGTAGCAGTACAAATAGTTTATTCGCTAACCTTTAATTACAGGATGCTGGTGTCCAAACAGAGGAAGAAAAAAATATCTTTTTCCATTTAAAAATCAATGTTATTCATTAAATTGGAAAAGAAAATGTACAGAGTCCTATAGATCAGCCACTTGATAAAAGGTTATTCTCTGATTGACTTTGAGAATCGTCTGCATTGTAGTTTATAACCCAGTTTCTGGGTTACTGAAAGATTTATGAGTTGAGACCTCAGATTCCAGAATTTTCACCTTTTGCATCCAGTTCAGCTGTAGGGACCATTTACTTTTTCGGCTAGAGTAGAACTGTGGATTGGCAAGGTGTGAACAACTAGAAGCAGCACTGGGTAGAAACTCAAAAGGGCCAGGATGCTATTCCTAGTCCTTCTGCTGACTAATCATGTGAGCAGAGGCCACACTCATAACCTTGTGGGATTGAATTTCTTGCTTATAGAATTCCAAGTGCAGGGTGGGAGCTCTGCCAATGACCAGATGTGGGCCTTTGGACAAGTCACTTGACCTTCCTGAGCTTGTACTCATATTTATAAAATGAAAATCATCAATACCACCTTCAAGAGTTGCGTGGGGCTTAAATGAGAACATCCACACAAAAGATCTCTCAGAAAAACCTGCAACAGAGTAGCTACCATTAAGAAGGTGATTAATCATAAAGATAAATAATGCAATTAAGTTTAATCTTCATAAGGTTCATGTGTTTATAGCTATTTCATATTTGCATTAAAGTATTTGCAGTTCCCAGAAACATTTACATTAAAATGTTACTTCAGGATGGGTCTGCCTAAGTTAACTCTACTGGATCAGACTTTTCTTTCTCAAATTAAAGTTGCTGGAGTCAGCTGGATGGGGAGATAGAAAACATAAATACTAAGTGATTATGGCCTCTCTATTAACGCACTTCCTTTTCAGCACAAATTCTAGGTAAAGCAGGGAACCAAGGAATGTGTTATCAGCAGGATTTAATTAAATGATTCATCAGGCGTCTACAGACAGGTTTTTTTCACTTTTCCTGTTGTATTTTGAGAAAGAAAATCCAGTATTTAAGAGAACATGCTCTTTGGGGGATATACTAAAAATGTGGGCATTCTTGTTTTTAAGTTAAAAACACACATCAGTCAGTGGAAGAGATAATTTTGGATCCCTGCCCCACCCCTCCCATTTCTTGGCCTGAAGTATTTTATTTTTTAGGTAGTTAGTTTCTTTCTTTTTTCTTTTATCAGCTGTGTTTTGGAACTTGAAAGGGAAGGATACAGATAGAAAAGCATTTACATTTTCTAAAGCTGAGAAGCTATATGTCTTTAGGGTAATTATGATTTTGTGACTCTTTCAATATGCAATATCAAACCTGGTGCCTTTAGAGCCTGCAGGAGATCCTTTGAAAGCCATGACTAACGTTTCACTATTTTCCCACCTGGAGACCTACCTATCTCAAAAGAGAAAAATATGCTTTTCTACTTCAATTGTTGAATAGCACCTTCATGTGTTATATCCGGAAAACAAAACATACACATTGTGGGAAGGACAAAACATGCAGTGTGAAAAGGAACCATGTAGCTTACATAGGCACATATTTTTACATATTTGTTTCTAAATGTACAAACAGGATCTGCTCTACAAAATGCTCCAGGATAGTATTTGTTTCAAATTTATGTAATCAGCCATGTTGCAAGATGGTATTCAAAAAGAAGCTGAAAGATGTGTTATCCTTGTTTCATATCTAACATCCTCTCTCTCTCCCTATGGACCCATAAGTAGCAGAGACGAAAAAATACTTAACGTCAAACAACACAATAAAATACAGAAATGTCTTGTGTTTAAAGAGCATAATCATAACTAAAAGATAAGCTGTAGCTGGTAGAAAACCTTTTGTGTAAGAGGAGAGCTCAGTTAAAGTTCAGGGGTTTCTGGCTAGTTTGTAGATCTTAAAGTTTATAAGCAGATTTCCAGATGTTATATTATCAAATGATAACTTGAGTTCAGTTCATTAAAATGTACCTGCTGATCAGGACCTCAATAGAATTCCCAACATTATCTCTCTCTTATATATCTGTTTGAATGGTTCTTTGGCAGGCTGGATCTTGCATTTGTGGTTTTAATGATAGGCATCACCCTTCGACACATGATTATCTGAATCCTGAACCACTGCATGTAAAATAAGACATATGTGTTTCTGGAAAACAAGGCCTCGCCAAAAGAGTGGCTGGCATAGTCTTCCAACAACAATCCAACCCAAGGATCTTTTAATTATGAAACAGAGCTGGAAAGGAAAGGAAAGAAAAAGGTATCCTGGAAAACTAGATTCTTACTATACTCCAATTCTATTGCTTCATTGCAAAGGGTTCCAGCAATGCTTACCCTAAACATATATGTGTCTCTTAAATATGATTTAGAGTCTTCCAAAGATAGAGATTATTCTAAAATAAGGCAACCCCTTGGTCTGGCTGAAGAAGACTGAATCATCATGTATTAGGAGCCTTTATTTTTTCCTGGGTTACTAAAGTTGTCACATAAAGTCACAATTAGCACATTGGCTGGCCCTAATCTCAGAGAGAGAAGGTCAAACACCCGATATAGCAAGATAGAGGGTGTATACTGATAGAGCAAATTATTCTCCAGTGAGTTTATAGCTCTGGTAGGAATGCTACCTGTGCTAACCAATGGTTTTGACAGACATAACTCTAGTTTAAATACGTTTTTGCTCAAGTTTTGGAAAAGCCTACTTGCCAGTATGTCTACCAGACAAAATTACAAATATTCCTTCAAATCAGAGTCCAAGGCAATGTGGAGGATATTTCAAAAAGACTGATAAAATAAAATAAGTAGGAGAGGGACTAGTCGACAGGATAAATAAATATCCTAATTCATTTTCAATCAATTTCAGTGACTTCAGTGGGAATTTGGATCTATTCTTGTCCACCTTCTGATCACATCCTATTTCACAAATCTTATTAGAATATACTATATATATATATATATATATAGTATATTAGAAGTTAAGGTACCTTTTCATGCTGGATTAGCTTATAAAATTTTCTCTGAGTTAAGTCTGCAAAGCAGGAATATACATTTATTTACTCTTCATAAACTTGTATTTGAAAAGAGAATAAAGCCCATTTTAATTGGATTAGAGAAAGAGAAAACATATAATAATCCTTCTATGGGAAAATAGGTAAATTAGAGGCATTTTAAAACTGGGGTTGGCAAAATATAGGCACAGCCTTGAGCTGAGAGTAGTATTTATATTCTTTAAATGGCTATTAGAGAGAGAAAGAACATGAAATGAAGACTATATTCTCACAAATCCTAAAATATCTGTCCTTTACAGACAAAATTTGTCAACACCTGTTCTTCATCAAGTGGTATTCCAGGGTACATTTTTAAAATTATTTCTCATCTAAAGTACATAACTGTAAATATATGAATCACAAAACTGAAAACCAAGAAAAACTAAGAATTATTTTTTCAAAAGCTAAAAATAGTATCTTACATATATACTGTGTGAAGTTCAAACACAGACAAAACTAAGCTATGATGACACCAGTCAGATTCCTGGTGACCTCTGTATAGTACTGACAAGGAAGCTGTATGAGTAAACTTCTCAGGGTGATGGAAATCTATTCTATATCTTAATTGGGGTAGTGGTTTCAAAAAGGTATATATATGGACTTAAAATTTCATTGAACTGTCCAGTTGAAATGTATAATTTACTGAATATGTTATAACTCAATAAAAAATAAAGCAATAAATAAAAACATACATACTTTAATACTCATTACACACCTACATATTTTGTAGTATAACATAAACCCAAATAAAAGGGGAGAAAATTTAACAATACCCACAAAAAGAAAGACAAAACAGATTATGTGAAAAGTAACATAATTAGATTGACAACAGATTTATCAACAACAACAGTAGAGGCCAGAATACAATGGAATAATATCTTTTAAACGCTGACAGAATATAAAGGTTAACCTAAAATCCTCTAACTAGCTATACTGTCATTCAAAAATAAAAGCAAAATTAAGCCCTTTCCTGGAAATATAATAAGAAAGCTTTAGACATATAGGCTCTCAATGAAATAACTACTCAAGAGTATGCTTCTGGAAGAAGATAACAGAATCTAAAAAGAAGAAATGGAATTAAAGAATCAATATAAAACTAGGAAACAGATACATAGGGGGCAGATATAAATAAGAATTTATTATTAAAAAAGTAACCCTAATAAAAGTTATTAATTTTGAAAAACAAGCTGAAATACAATATAGCTCATATAGAAATTCATTGAGCTATATACTTAATATTTGCACAGTTTGTACTACATTCAGTTTTTTAATTGAATTCAAATAATTCAAATAACACCCTCCTATTCCACCATATTAACCCCAAAATAAGGATCATTATTGTTTGAAGGACCTCTATCCACCCTTGGTGAGGGATGGATTCCCACTCTTGGATTATGGGAAGGCCTGAACACATAACACCTGACACTGGACAGATGAGATCAACACGTTATTAGGTGTGTACCCACAGCCCAGAAAAGGCAGATACTATGTAGGACCACAGAGGGGTTAAACTTTGGAGTAGGGTGAACAAGAAGTGATTGTAGGGAAAAGGCTTTGTAGAGACTGGGGTGCCCCCTGGTTTCCACAGGACTTTGTGATTAAGTTGTTTGAATAATTCTATGGGCTGGCAGAGAACTAAAATTCATTTCTCATGGATAAGCAGGAATTGCTCCTAGTCCTTTTGATGAAGAGGGTTGCTCTTCTAGGGGACCTCAGCTGAGGGAGCAAACTGGGGAGGGGAACCTACAGGTAGGCTATTTGATACCTTCGTGGTTTCTCTCAGATATTGAGGTAGTGCACAATATTGGGCCTTAATTTTCAGCCTTATACCACGATTACTGGCTTGCCCCAGAACTCAACGTTATCAAAGTGATAACATCCCAGTTTTAGCAGTCTTTGGGTAGTTATGAGAGGAGTATATCCCTCCATAATATGTCTAATTCTTATTTCTAGTAGGTCTAAGAGAGTAAAATTTGAAAGCAAGAAGGGGGAAGTGAAAAGACATTGTAAGGCAGCATGGTAGTTATGTTGTTGAAAATAGGGCAGCTAGAAAGAAATGGCATAGTCTGTAAGAATGATGTTTGTTCTTCAAGGAGTGTGTGTGTTCATGTGTGTGTTTGTGTGTATCTGAGAAAACCCACACTTAGTGGGTTATCTACTTCCACGCCATTGGAAAGGCCTCATGTGAAAGTGCACTGTGCATACCAAAGCCCCTAATGGATTCTCCTGCTATAGGTCCTGGAGTCTTATTATCAATTATTCAGGCTTAAAGGGCATTTTATGCAGGGGAAGGGCAAATTCTGGAGCAAAATTAAATTCTGTAGGTGGACATGTCCAAAAACGTGAGTAGAGAATCAAGTGGTAGAGCTCTAAGGAAGAAGATGCTCTAGAGGGGAAGAGGTAGATAGATGAGAAAGGAAGTTTAGGAATTATATGTTCTAGACGCATGCTTCCAGCAAAGGAACACAATCCTGTGTATTAATATTTCACTCCCATTTCTCCCCAACCTCTAGCATATACTCATTTCTTAAAATTTGATCAGTATAAAGAAAAAAAATTCTTTCAAGCATTAGAAAATGATGTGAGAAGCAGAACTCTGTTTTATGATATTATTAACAAACTCTTCTGGAAAGTATCTAGCATTTCTGATAGATTTTGATGAGTTTAATTTTTTTCTGGAAAGTTAGATTTTACTCACCCAAGTTAACTATCAATACTAAAGTGAAGCAAATGACTTTTAGTTAAAAGACATTTTCTTCTTACACCTAGCTAACAATATTTCCACCTTTAGTCTCCTATAAATACTACCCAAAGATTAATCTAAGCCTTCTCCTTTGTAGGCATGTTTGAAATAAGACGTTGACTCACAATTAATTCATCTGAGAAGTTGTTTTAAAAAGAGAAAAGCATCTATTTTTCATTATAAAGTATTCTATGGTAGAACTTATTTTATGACTGTACCACTTTCCTATAGACAAACAGAACCCTCTAACTAGAAATGTAGCAGAGAGCTTTGGAGAAATAGGAGGGGATAAACTGTTAAGCCTAAAACTGCTAAAGACTAGATTTTAACTTGGGAAGTTGGTCATGGCAGAGTGTAACAGCATTTAAATCTTAACCTGTCCATTTGCAGGCATATGCAGAGAAATCCTGTATCCATCTTGGTTACTGGAAGCTTCATATGGACCTCAGAACATGAGAAAAACCAATAAGGGATTTGAAAAGCTGCTAGCAAACAATCCACAGCCACCTAGGACATTTTCTCTAGGTGTATCAAATGGAGCTTATCAACCACAGTGGTTTTCAACTGGAAGTAACTGCCCTCCCTCCCCAACCCTGGGGACATTTGCCAATGTCTGGAGACATTTTTGATTGTCAAGACTGGAAAGGTGAGGGGTGGGGTTGTCACTGGCATCTAGTTGTAAAGGGCAAGGATACTGCTAAATATCCCTCGATTCACAGGACAGTCCCTGACAACAAAGGATCCAGCCCCAAATGTCAATCCTGACAAGGTAGAGAAACCCAGATCTAAAACATCAGTGGTAGTGTTTAATGATGACAGTGTCAAAGGTGGCCTGGGTAGGGGGGCGAGGTAGGTGAGAGTGGCTAGAAGTGAAGGACAAAAGAAGAACTAACATGTATTTTTCAAAACTCTACCAAGAAAAGTCTTATGGAAATCATGTTATCCAAACTCAGACTGAACTTTAAGAGAAGAATAGTAGGTCAAATGGTAAAGACTCTCCTATTTTATGGGGTTAATGGATTTCAAAGGACTAATTGGAATAGGAATGGGACTGACTAAGGTTGAAAGAGAGGGCGGGAGGAAGGGAGAGGGAGAGATAGAAAGAGAGAAAGAGGAAAAGGAGAGTGAGTCTCCAACAATTAATAATATCCAGTAGGGAAGAGTTAGCTGGGTTAAGATTCTGGCTGCTGCTGCCTGGGGAAAAGTCCTTTCTCTCTGGGAGGAAACCAAAGACCAAGTTCAGGATAGTGTCAAATTAAGGTTTTATTCCAATAGAGGGGCTGTGAGCGGGAGCCAGGGAATTAGACTATTGGGGAAATTGGGGGAGGGGTGCCAAGATAATCCGCTGAGTGCAAAAGAACTAGAAGTAAAGCCAGGATAAGCAGAAAGTCACATGGAACACAGCACAGGAACTGAGTGGTAAATTTGGCAGTTGGTTTGAGAATCCCAGGAGAAACACTCTGCGGATAAGTCTGTGGGCACAGCCATATTATGAAGCTTGTGCCCAGGCCCTCAATCGCATTCCTCTGGCTCATCAGACCCAATCTAATTTTATCCCAGTGAAAACGAAAAGATCTCATCTGACATTTCCTTGGACGTCCTTGTGGAATGTGTAATGAACCCAGACAGGAATAAACCTTGTGAAGGCTCAATTCTCAGTGGAGGCAGCTACCTGCTCTATTCATTCAAAACCCCAAAATCCTGATGTAAAAATCTGGTGGGTCCATATAATGCAGTCATTTTTCTAGAATAATATATTGAGAGTTATTTTATTCTGACAGTTATTAAGGCAACAAGAAGACTGATTGGAAATGACTGAACCATAGGATTTTACTCTTTGATGATTTTACTACCAGAAACATCTGGGTTACTCTTGCAAAAAGTAAGAGAGTCCAAGAGAGTTTAATAAAATGACTTTGCCAATAGTAAACAGGAAAAATAAACAGGATTATTATACAAATTGTGAGTGTAATAGACCTTGACAAATAAATAATAATAATGAATTGAACCAGTGAAATGGACATTGTGTCATGCACAATATAGACCTTTGCTATTTTATTCAATCTTCAGGACCTGCAAGGTCAGTGTTGCTTTGTTGTTTATATGAGGAAACTGACCTACAAATCATGTAGGTGGGCCTGAGAACAGCAAAATACATGGGAGCAGTATTTGATGCACAGTGGGTTGTTTGTTTGATTTGGGTCAATAAAAGACCTACAGGTAGATTTTAGATTTTTGAAAGCATAAGTGTTTCACTGTTATAGTCAGAGAACCTGGCAGTAGAAATAAACTTCTACCTCAGGGCAAAAAGACACACTCACCAAGTAGATGCCTACTTAATACAGAAAGCAAACACATTTCTTGATTCCAAGATAAGAGACTGGTTCCACTCATGTAGGTGTGGAAAACGGTGGGTATTAAGGGCAATCTATACCCAGTGTCTATGGGCAAAAATCAGATCTAGGCAGACTTTTATTCAGTTAAAGAATAAGAAAAAGCAAAATCAAAAATGATAGGACACGGAAAATTTGAACCACACATAGAAAAGAGATGTCTGAAGACAGAGAAGATGAGAATATTTCTGAAAATTGTTAATTACACGAATCAGGATATAGAAAAAAAATCAGTCAACATAAGCTAGATTACGTGAAATAAAAAAAAATCACCAAATAATGGTGGCTTATAATAAATCAGTGCAGTTCTTACTCATACTACATGTCTATCACAGGTCAGCTTGAAGGCTCTGCTTATCTTGTGTCTTGAGGGACCCAGGCTGATAGACTTTTTCTTATCCTTATGCTTCCTTGATTGCAAAATCAGGAAAAGGGAGCATGGAAAACTAAACATTGACTCTTAAAGGTTTTACCCAGAAGTGACATGAATCACTTCCACTCACACTGCACTTTCTAAAGCAAGTCACAGAGCCAGGCCTGAGAGCACGTTAGCGGAAAACAATTCTACTTTGTGCTCAAAGTGAGAGAACTGATATTTGTCAAAAATTTTCCTAACAACAATCACAATCATCTCTTCCAGTCACAAATATATGGCTGACTTTACTTTTAAGCAGCAAATTATACCTGGCCCTTCCCACAACCCATAATCACTAGATTGGGCTAAAATTCTACAAGTATCTCCTCTTGGAAATCTATGAGCCCAAATGGCAACTTGTCTGTCCCCCATACTCCTAATATAAAACTGCAGAATGCATCAGGTTTTCCAAATAAAAATTCTAATTTAGAAAGGGGAGAGACTCTGTAGTCCCTGATCCAAAGCAGTTCTGAAATTCCACTATGGAATTTAGGCTGTTATTGCAAGGGCAGTCTACTCTGGAGGTGGGGAGAGCTCTGTCATTAGCACTTGACTCCATTCCCTAAAATAGTTCCCACGTCCTTCACTCTCAAGACCCCTTGGTGATGTTTTTCTTTTTATATTATCATCCTTGGCCACATGTGGAGAGACTTTGGAAGCTCCTCTTTGAAGACTGATCAGTTTTCTCAGCCTGCTTCCTGGATGTAGAATTTGTGGGGGACAAAAGGATATTATTTATAGTAGCCACAAGTAATAAAATAATTAGGAATGACTAAGCAATAGATGTGCAGGATCTATCTATCTATCAATCTACCATCTGGAGATATCTAGAGATATTGATAGAGATACCTATCTCTATAAATACAGATAGATTCATTGATCTTGCACGTTTCTTATATCTATCTATAGATAAAGATATAGATCTCTTATCTTTACAGATATAGGTATATATGAAAGAATGATATATATATGTATAAAAGCAGGTAGGTAGGTAGATAGACAGATACATAGATACATAGACAGATAGATATAGATACCTAGAGAGAATGTAAGATTTTAGAGAAAGATCTCAATAAATAGACTAGATAAATCTCCATTTTGAAATTCATATATTTTGAATGTCATTACTGAATACTATAAACATATCAATTCGCTTCATAGACTTCTATGAATACAATGTACATTCAAAAATGTTTACCTTGATTTATTATGGAATTGAAAAATTTAGAACAATGTTCAAGTGGAAGGCATGAACATAAGAATATCCATGGACTTTCTGAAAACAAAATGACTCTGAAAAGAAACATCCAGATATCAACATAAGAAAAAATATCATGTACTATCATCCCAGGAGTCAATAATTACTTTTAAAAATAGAATAAATAATCCAGGAGAAGAATGATTTATATATCAAATTTTAATTTGTATTACTTTCTTTTTAATTAAGTGGAAAATGATCAACTATTCCAGCAATGTTATTGCAAATAGTCTACTCATGCAAAAAAATATTTGGACTCCCTACTACACAACACATACAAAAATAGCTCTGGGTAGATTAAAGAGATAAAACAAAAGAAAATAACAGGGTGGGGAGCTACAAGATGGCAGAAGAGTAAGACGTGAAGGTCACCTTCCTCCCCACAAATACCTCAGAAACACATCTACATGTGGAACAACTCCTACAGAGCACCTACTGAACACTGGCAGAAGACCTCAGACCTCCCAAAAGGCAAGAAACTCCCCACGTACCTGGGTAGGGCAAAAGAAAAAAGGAAAAACAGGGACAAAAGAATAGGGACTGGACCTGCACCAGTGGGAGGGAGCTGTGAAGGAGGAAAGGTTTCCACACACTAGCAAGCCCCTTCGCGGGCGGAGACTGCAGGTGGCGGAGGGGGGAAGCTTCAGAGCCATGGAGGAGAGCATAGCAACAGGGGTGCGGAGGGCAAAGCGGAAAGATTCCCGCACAGAGGACCGGTGCCGACCAGCACTCACCAGCCCGAGAGACTTGTCTGCTCACCCGCCGGGGCTGGGAGCTGAGGCTCAGGCTTCAGGCGGATGCAGGGAGAGGACTGGCGGCGTGAACAGAGCCTGCAGGGGGCTAGTACGCCACAGCTAGCCGGGAGGGAGTCTGGGAAAAGGTCTGGAACTGCCAAAGAGGCAAAAGACACTTGTTTCAGGGTGCGTGAGGAGAGGGGATTCAGAGCACTGCCTAAATGAGCTCCAGAGACGGGCATGAGCCGCGGCTGTCAGCACAGACCCCAGAGACAGGCACAAAATTCTAACGCTGCTGCTGCCACCACCAAGAAGCCTGTGTGCGAGCACAGGTCACTATCCACACCTCCCCTTCCGGGGAGCCTGTGCAGCCCACCACTGCCAGGGTCCCGTGATCCAGGGACAACTTCCCCGGAAAAACGCACAGCGCGCCTCAGGCTGGTGCAATGTCACGCCAGCCTGTGCCGCCACAGGCTAGCCCCGCATCCGTACCCCTCCCTCCCCCTGGCCTGAGTGAGCCAGAGCCCGCGAATCAGCTGCTCATTTAACCCAGTCCTGTCTGAGCAAAGAACAGACGCCCTCAAGCGACCTACACACAGAGGCGGGGCCAAATCCAAAGCTGAACCCAAGGAGCTGTGCAAACAAAGAAGAGAAAGGGAAATCCCTCCCAGAAGCCTCAGGAGCAGCGGATTAAATCTCCACAATCAGCTTGACGTACCCTGCATCTATGGAATACTGAATAGACAACGAATCATCCCAAACCGAGGAGGGGGACTTTGAGAACAACGATATATATATATTTTTTTCCCTTCTTCTCTTTTTGTGAGTATGTATGTGTATGCTTCTGTGTGTGATTTTGTCTGTATAGCTTTGTTTTTACCATTTGTCCTAGGGTTCTGTCTGTCCGGTTTTTTCTTTTGTTTTTTGTTTTTTAGTATAGTTTTTAGTATTTGTTTAACATTGGTGGATTTGTTTTCTGGTTTGGTTGCTCTCTTCTTTCTTTTTTTTTTTTAATAATTATTTTCTATTTTTTATTTTAATAAATTTATTTTATTTTACTTTATTTTATTTTATTTTATCTTCTTTCTTTCTTTCTTTGTATCTTTTTTTTTCTCCCTTTTATTCTTAGCCATGTGGATGACACGCCCTTGGTGCTCCAGCCGGGCATCAGGGCTGTGCCTCTGAGGTGGGAGAGCCAAGTTCAGGACACTAGTCCACAAGACACCTCCCAGCTCCACGTAATAAATGGTGAAAATCTCCCAGAGATCTCCATCTCAACGCCAAGACCAAGCTCCACTCAATGACCAGCAAGCTACAGTGCTGGACACCCTATGCCAAACAACTAGCAAGACAGGAACACAACGTCATCCATTAGCAGAGAGGCTGCCTCAAATCATAATAAGGCCACAGACACTGCCAAAACACACCACCAGACGTAAACCTGCCCACCAGAAAGACAAGATACAGCCTTATCCTCCAGGACACAGGCACCAGTCCCCTCCACCAGGAAGCCTACACAACCCACTAAATCAACCTTAGATACTGGGGACAGACACCAAAAACAACGGGAACTAAGAACCTGCAGCCCGTGAAAAGGAGACCCCAAACACAGTAAGTTAAGCAAAATGAGAAGACAGAGAAACACACAGCAGATGAAGCAGCAAGGCAAAAACCCACTGGATCTAACAAATGAAGAGGAAATAGGCAGTCTACCTGAAAAAGAATTCAGAATAATGATAGTAAAGATGATCCAAAATCCTGGAAATAGAATGGAGAAAATGAAAGAAACATTTAACAAGGACCTAGAAGAACTAAAGAGCAAACAGTGATGAACAACACAATAAATGAAATTAAAAATTCTCTAGAAGGGATCAATAGCAGAATAAACTGAGGCAGAAGAACGGATAACTGACCTGGAAGATAAAACAGTAGAAATAACTACTGCAGAGCAGAATAAAGAAAAAAGAATGAAAAGAATTGAGGAAACTCTCAGAGACCTCTGGGAAAACATTAAATGCACCAACATTCGAATTATGAGGGTCCCAGAAGAAGAAGAGAAAAAGAAAGGGACTGAGAAAATATTTGAAGAGATTATAGTTGAAAACTTCCCTAATATGGGAAAGGAAATAGTTAATCAAGTCCAGGAAGTGCAGAGAGTCCCATACAGGGTAAATCCAAGGAGAAACATGCCAAGAAACATATTAATCAAACAATCAAAAATTAAATACAAAGAAAAAATATTAAAAGCAGCAAGGGAAAAACAACAAATAATGCACAAGGGAATCCCCATAAGGTTAAAAGCTGATCTTTCAGCAGAAACTCTGCAAGACAGAAGGGAGTGGCAGGACATATTTAAAGTGATGAAGGAGAAAAACCTGCAACCAAGATTACTCTAGCCAGCAAGGTTCTCACTCAGATTTGACGGAGAAATTAAAACCTTTACAGACAAGCAAAAGCTAAGAGAATTCAGCATCACCAAACCAGCTTTACAACAAATGCTAAAGGAACTTCTCTAGGCAGGAAACACAAGAGAAAGAAAAGACCTACAATAATAAACCCAGAACAGTTAAGAAAATGGGAATAGGAACATACATATCGATAATTATGTTAAATGTAAATGGATTAAATGCTCCAACCAAAAGACACAGACTGGCTGAATGGATTCAAAAACAAGATCCATATATATGCTGTCTACAAGAGACCCACTTCAGACCTGGGACACATACAGACTGAAAGTGAGGGAATGAAAAAAGATATTCCATGCAAACAGAAATCAAAAGAAAGCTGAAGTAGCAATTCTCATACCAGACAAAATAGACTTTAAAACAAAGACTATTAGAAGAGACAAAGAAGAACACCACATAATGATCAAGGGATCAATCCACAAAGAAGATATAACAATTGTAAATATTTATGCACCCAACATAGGAGCACCTCAATACATAAGGCAAATACTAACAGCCATAAAAGGGGAAATCGACAGTAACACAATCATAGTAGGGGACTTTAACACCCCACTTTCACCAATGGACAGATCATCCAAAAGGAAAATAAATAAGGAAACACAAGCTTTAAATGACATATTAAACAAGAGGGACTTAGTTGATATTTATAGGATATTCCGTCCAAAAACAACAGAATACACTTTCTTCTCAAGTACTCATGGAACACTCTCCAGGATAGATCATATCTTGGGTCACATATCAAGCCTTGGTAAATTTAAGAAAATTGAAATCGTATCAAGTATCTTTTCTGACAACAACGCTATGAGACTAGATATCAATCACAGGAAAAAATCTGTAAGAAATACAAACACATGGAGGGTAAATAATACACTACTTAATAACCAAGATATCACTAAAGAGATGAAAGAGGATATCAAAAAATACCTAGAAACAAATGACAATGAAAGCATGACGACACAAAACCTATGGGATGCAGCAAAAGCAGTTCTAAGAGGGAACTTTATAGCAATACAATCCTACCTTAAGAAACAAGAAACACCTCAAATAAACAACCTAAACTTACACCTAAAGCAATTAGAGAAAGAAGAACAAAAAAACCCTAAAGTTAGCAGAAGGAAAGAAATCATAAAGATCAGATCAGTAATAAATGAAAAAGAAATGGAAGAAACGATAACAAATATCAATAAAACTAAAAGCTGGTTCTTTGAGAAGATAAACAAAATTGATAAACCATTAGCAAGACTCATCAAGAAAAAAAGGGGGATGACTCAAATCAATAGAATTAGAAATGAAAAAGGAGAAGTAACAACTGACACTGCAGAAATAAAAAGGATCTTGACAGATTACTACAAGCAACTATATGCCAATAAAATGAACAACCTGGAAGAAATGGACACATTCTTAGAAATGCACAACCTTCTGAGACTGAACCAGGAAGAAATAGAAAATATGAACAGACCAATCACAAGCATTGAAATTGAAACTGTGATTAAATATCTTCCAACAAACAAAAGCCCAGGACCAGAGGGCTTCACAGGCGAATTCTATCAAATATTTAGAGAAGAGCTAACACCTATTGTTCTGAAACTCTTCCAAAATAAAGCAGAGGGAGGAACACTCCCAAACTCATTCTACAAGGCCACCATCACCCTGATACCAAAACCAGACAAAGATGTCACAAAGAAACAAAACTACAGGCCAATATCACTGATGAACATAGACGCAAAAGTCCTCAGCAAAATACTAGCAAACAGAATCCAACAGCACATTAAAAGGATCATACACCATGATCAAGTGGGGTTTATCCTAGGAATCCAAGGATTCTTCAATATATGCAAATCAATCAATTTGATACACCATATTAACAACTGAAGGAGAAAAACCATATGATCATCTCAATAGATGCAGAGAAAGCTTTCGACAAAATTCAACACCCATTTATGATAAAAACCCTCCAGAGACTAGGCAGAGAGGGAACTTCCTCAACATAATAAAGGCCATATATGACAAACCCGCAGCCAACATCATCCTCATTGGTGAAAAACTGAAACCATTTCCTCTAAGATCAGGAACAAGACAAGGTTGCCCACTCTCACCACTCTTATTCAACATAGTTTTGGAAGTTTTAGCCACAACAATCAGAGAAGAAAAATAAATAAAAGGAATCCAAATCGGAAAGAAGAAGTTAAGCTGTCATTGTTTGCAGATGACATGATACTATACATAGAAAATCCTAAAGATGCTACCAGAAAACTACTAGAGCTAATCCATGAATTTGGTAAAGTAGCAGGATACAAAATTAATGCACAGAAATCTCTTGCATTCCTATACACTAATGATGAAAAATCTGAAAGTGAAATTAAGAAAACACTCCCATTTACCATTGCAACAAAAAGAATAAAATATCTAGGAATAAACCTACCTAAGGAGACAAAAGACCTGTATGCAGAAAATTATAAGACACTGATGAAAGAAATTAAAGATGATACAAACAGATGGGGAGATATACCATGTTCCTGGATTGGAAGAATCAACATTGTGAAAATGACTCTACTACCCAAAGCAATCTACAGATTCAATGCAATCCCTAAAAACTACCAATGGTATTTTTAACAGACCTAGAACAAAAAATTTCTCAATTTGTATGGAAACACAAAAGACCCCGAATAGCCAAAGCAATCTTGAGAAAGAAAAACGGAGCTGGAGGAATCAGGCTCACTGACTGCAGACTGTACTGGAAAGCTACAGTAATCAAGACAGTATGGTACTGGCACAAAAAGAGAAATTTAGAATAACGGAACAGGATAGAAAGCCCAGAGATACATCCATGCACATATGGTCACCTTATCTTTGATAAAGGAGGCAAGAATATACAGTGGAGAAAGGACAGCCTCTTCAATAAGTGTTGCTAGGGAAACTGGACAGCTACATGTAAAAGAATGAAATTAGAACACTCCCCAACACCATACACAAAAATAAGCTCAAAATGGATTAAAGACCTAAATGTAAGGCCAGACACTATAAAACTCTTAAAGGAAAGCATAGGCAGAACACTCTATGACATAAATCACAGCAACATCTTTTTGATCCACCTCCTAGAGTAATGGAAATAAAAACAAAAATAAACAAATGGGACCTAATGAAACTTAAAAGCTTTTGCACAGCAAAGGAAACCATAAACAAGACCAAAAGACAACCCTCAGAATGGGAGAAAATATTTGCAACCGAATCAATGGACAAAGGATTAACCTCCAAAATATATAAACAGCTCATACAGCTCAATATTAAAGAAACAAACAACCCAATCCAAAAATGGGCAGAAGACTTAAATAGACATTTCCCCAAAGAAGACATACAGATGGCCAAGAAGCACATGAGAAGCTGTGCAACATCACTAATTATTAGAGAAATGAAAATCAAAACTACAATGAGGTATCACCTCACACCAGTTAGTATGGGCATCATCAGAAAATCTACAAACAACAAATGCTGGAGAGGGTGTGGAGAAAAGGGAACCCTCTTGCACTGCTGGTGAGAATGTAAGTTGATACAGCCACTATGGAGAACAGTATGGAGGTTCTTTAAAAAACTAAAAACAATTACCATATGACCCAGCAATCCCACTACTGGGCATATACCCAGAGGAAACCATAATTCAAAAAGACACATGCACCCCAGTGTTCATTGCAGCACTGTTTACAACAGCCAGGTCATAGAAGCAACCTAAATGCCCATCAACAGACGAATGGATAAAGAAGTTTTGGTACATATATACAATGGAATATTACTCAGCCATAAAAAGGAATGAAATTGAGTCATTTGGTGAGACGTGGATGGATCTAGAGACTGTCTAGAAAAACAGAGAAAAACAAATACTGTATGCTAAAGCATACATATGGAATCTAAGACAACAACAACAACAAATGGTACTGATGAACCTAGTTGCAGAGCAGTAATAAAGAGGTGGACATAGAAAATGGACTTGAGGACATAGGGTGGGAGCTTGAAGCTGGGGCAAAGTGACAGTAACATCGACATATACACTCTACCGAATGTAAAATAGTTGGCTGGTGGGAAGAAGCATAGCACAGGGAGATTGGCTCAGTGCTTTGTGATGACCTGGAGGGGTGGGATAGGGAGCCTGGGAGGCAGGCTCAAGAGGGACGGGATATGGGGACATGTGTATGAATATGGTGATTTGCTTTGTTGTGCAACAGAAACTAACACAGTATTATGAAGCAATTATACTCCAATATTGGATGAATGGATAAAGAAGATGTGGCACATATATACAATGCAATATTACTCAGCCATAAAAAGAAACGAAATTCAGATATTTGTAGTGAGGTGGATGGACCTAGAGACTGTCATACAGAGTGAAGTAAGTCAGAAAGAGAAAAGCAAATACCGTATGCTAACACATATATATGGAATCTAAGGGAAAAAAAAAAAGGCATGAAGAACCTAGGGGTAAGACAGGAATAAAGACACAGACCTACTAGAGAATGGACTTGAGGATATGGGGTGGGGGAAGGGTAAACTGTGACAAAGTGAGAGAGTGGCACGGACATATATACACTACCAAACACAAAACAGATAGCTAGTTGGAAGCAGCCGCATAGCACAGGGAGATCAGCTCAGTGGTTTGTGACCACCTAGAGGGGTGTGATAGGGAGGGTGGGAGGGAGGGAGACATGAAAGGGAAGAGATATGGGAACATATGTATATGTATAACTGATTCACTTTGTTATAAAGCAGAAACTAATACACCATTGTAAAGCAATTATACTCCAATAAAGATGTTAAGGGGAAAAAAAGATTAAAAAAATAAAAATAAAAATAGTAAGCATTTCTGGAGAAAAAAATGGTGTGTGTCTAGAAATATGTTTTAATATTAAAAGAAAACAATTTCCTGAGTGGAAAAAATTAAGGGGTAGCAAAATTAGAGGAACTGTTTGTCCACAATTTTGCAAACCCATAAAGATGCTGTCAAAAGCTGTGGAATCTATTTTTAGTTTTTTAAGGAAACTCCATACTGTTCTCCATAGTGGCTGTATCAATTTACATTGTCACGAACAGTGCAAGAGGGTTCCCTTTTCTTCACACCCTCTCCAGCATTTATTTTTTGTAAATTTTTTGATGATGGCCATTCTGATTGGTGTAAGGTGATACCTCATTGTAGTTTTGATTTGCATTTCTCTAATGATTAGTGATGTGGAGCATCCTTTCATGTGTCTGTTGGCAATCTGTGTATCTTCTTTGGAGAAATATCTATTTAGGTCTTCTGCCCTTTTTTTTTTTTTTTTTTTTTTTTTTTTTTGCGGTGTGCGGGCCTCTCAGTGTTGTGGCCTCTCCCGTTGTGGAGCACAGGCTCCGGACGCGCAGGCTCAGCAGCCATGGCTCACGGGCCTAGCCGCTCCGCAGCATGTGGGATCCTCCCGGACTGGGGCATGAACCCATGTCCCTTGCATCGGTAGGCGGACTCTCAACCACTGCGCCATGAGGGAAGCCCATTTCGGCCCATTTTTTGACTGAGTTGTTGGTTTTTATTAATATTGAGCTGCATGAGCTGATTATGTATTTTGGAGATTAATCCTTTTGTCCATTAAATCGTTTGCAAATATTTTCTCCCATTCTGAGGTTGTCTTTTTGTCTTGTTTGTAGTTTCCTTTGTTTTGTGAAAGCTTTTAAGTTTCATTAGGTCCCATTTGTTATTTTTGTTTTTATTTCCATTTCTCTAGGAGGTGGGTCAAAAAGGATCTTGCTGTGATTTATGTCAAAGACTGTTCTTCCTATATTTTCCTCTAAGAGTTTTATAGTGTCTGGCCTTACATTTAGGTCTTTAATACATTTTGACTTTATTTTTGTGTATGGTGTTAGGAAACTAAAAACAGAACTACCATATGACCCAGCAATCCCACTACTGGGCATATACCCTGAGAAAACCATGATTCAAAAAGAGTCATGGGGCCTCCCTGGTGGCGCAGTGGTTGAGAGTCCGCCTGCCGATGCAGGGGATACGGGTTCGTGCCCTGGTCTGGGAGGATCCCATATGCCGCGGAGCGGCTGGGCCCGTGAGCCATGGCCGCTGGGCCTGCGCGTCCGGAGCCTGTGCTCCACAACGGGAGAGGCCACAATGGTGAGAGGCCCGCGTACCGCAAAAAAAAAGAGTCATGTACCACAATGTTCGTTGCAGCACTATTTATAATAGCCAGGACATGGAATCAACCTAAGTGTCCATCGACAGATGAATGGATAAAGAAGATGTGGCACATATATACAATGCAATATTACTCAGCCATAAAAGGAAACGAAATTGAGTTATTTGTAGTGAGGTGGATGGACCTAGAGACTGTCATACAGAGTGAAGTAAGTCAGAAAGAGAAAAACAAATACCGTATGCTAACCCATATATATGGAATCTAAAAAAAAAAAAATGGTTCTGATGAACCTAGGAGAAGGACAGGAATAAAAACACAGAGGTAGAGAATGGACTTGAGGACATGGGGAGGGAGAAGGGTAAGCTGCGACGAAGTGAGAGAGTAGCATTGACATATATATACTACCAAATGTAAAATAGATAGCTAGTGGGAAGCAGCTTCATCCCATGGGGAGATCAGCTCGGTGCTTTGTGACCACCTTGAGGGGTAGGATAGGGAGGGTGGGAGGGAGATGCAAGGGGGAGGGAATGTGGGGATATATGTATACATATTTCTGATTCACTTTGTTATACAGCAGAAATGAACACAGCATTGTAAAGGAATTATACTCCAATAAAGATGTTAAAAATAAATAAATAAATAAAATTAAGATTATGGAGGACCTTAAAAAAAAAAAGCTGTGGAATCTATTAAAATCACCTCAAATGAAATAAAGTCTGAAATGATAGCATCATGGCAAATTAATTTTATAACACAGATAGTATACACAAGTCCAGATCACCTCCCCCATGTATAGCAGAAACCTATCTATTGGAAAACTTATGTTACTACCTCTCAAAATGGAGCATGTCTTGATAGTCTCAGACATGTGAAAAAAAATTCATCACCTAAGCTGTGCGTTAAAATCTGAATGTTGTAATGTATTACATTGTTTTGAGCAAAGGATAAAAGGCCAGCTGAAAAAACACTTTTGATTAGTCTTTGGCTTTCTTAGACGATTTCAATATTGGCCTCACTTTTAAATGAAAAGAATTAATGTTAGCCTGATCTTGAGAAGAGAGTCACCTCCAACATTTTGGAAATTGCAAATAGCGTGACGGACAGAGTGCAATGTGTTTGATTGGTGGTTTTCAATCAGGGCAATTTTGTCCCAAAGGGGACATTTGGCAATGTCTAGAGTTATTTTTGGTTGTCACAACTGGTGTGGGGGGAGTACTACTGACATCTAGTAAGTAGTAGCCAAGGATGCTACAAAGCATTCAACAACATAAAGAACTACTTCTCAAAACAGAGAATTATACACCGCCAAATGTAAATATTGCTACTGTTGAGAAGTCCTGTGCTAAGTAAAAATAAAGCACAGTCACGATATACTTTCATGTGGAAGTTGTTAACTGTAGAAAAATAGTTTCAACTAAATATGTTTTATAATCTAACATAGGTATTTATATTATATGTGTATGTATATTATATATATATATATGTGGGTGTGCAGAGATAGATAGATAGATAGACAGATAGACAGTTGTTCATTTGTTTGTTTGTTTAAATAGGGATTATGCACTTAGGGATAAAGAAGTATCACACATAGTCCAGAAAGCTAAGAGCAGACAATAAAAGTAAATAGAAAAAGGATAAATATAGAAAGCAAAAAGTAATAAGGAAAAAGTAAGAACAAACACGTTGGTTAAGAAAAAAAGACATATAAAACAAGTACATTTGTTAAGTAAACAAGAAGCTGAATACGTGAAAGCACCTGTGAAATATAAAAAAACCCAGCAGGCCTATAATAGTTTTTAAATGAAAGAAAGAAAATAGAAAGAGGAAAATATATATATAAACAACATTAGGAATGAAAGAAGAACATAGATTCACAGACATGGAAGAAATTAAAAACCATAGGTGAATGCAATATAAAAATCTGTAACAATGATACCAAGTAGGAAAAATTTATAACACACAGAATACTATAGTTTTGTAGATGCATATATGCATAATTAAATATAAAACAGTGTTACATGACATATATACACTATTGATACTATGTATAAAATAGATAACTAATGAGAACCTACTGTATAGCACAGGGAACTCTACTCAGTGCTCTGTGGTGACCTAAATGGGAAGGAAATCCCCAAAAGACAGTATATATGTATACGTATAGCTGATTCACTTTGCTGTACAGTAGAAATTAACATAACATTGTAAAGCAACTATACCCCAATTAAAAAAAAAAAACTGTTACACACAACTTCAGAATAGTGGGTACCCCTAGGCAACAAGAGAGGGGAAAGATGGAGTTGAGACTTTAGCTCCATGTACAATATTTTATTTTTATTTTTAAAAATAGGATCTGAAGCAAATTCAATAAAATGTTAACATCTGTTAAATCTGGGTGGTCAGTGTTTGGGTGTCTGTTATCTCAAGTTCTGACCTTTTCAGAATATATGAAATGTTTCATAATTCAAAATAGAAAAATTTTTAAATAGCTCTTGTCATAGAATTTTGGCAAAGGTCTTTTAAACAGCTAAATAAATTAAATTAGCTGATTTTTCTCAGGCCTATTTTCCCAGTCAAATAATTCAAAGGGATTAATCAGTGATGATTTCTATTTTTAAAGATAGACTCCCTTGATTTCACTTTGATAAGCTGTAGGAGTAGGTTAAGCATTTTCTGGGAATACTCATACACAACAAATGTCACATATCTAAATTCTGAATCCCACTCAAGATAGTTGAGACATTTGATCTTAATGATTATTGGACAACCAAAAACAGAGGCATGAGCCAAGCTCTTAGTCCATGGAAATTACCATTTGTGCTACTCCTCCTCTGATTTAGCTGATGCTTCTGCCAAGCCTGCCCTCGCCCTCGCTCAGGCGTGACACTCTGTGACGACCCAGAGTGGTCTGCCCCAGTGGTCCTGTTTCGCCAAGCCCAGATCTAATCGCTGAAATCTTCACAACTGTTCTCAACACCTCAGGGCTCAACAACTTACCTACATCCATACCCCGCAGACATCTCCCCTCTCTTCCCACTCCAGGTCCTGTCTGCCTTTTGTGGAAACCACCCATGCCCTCTGGCTTCCCTGGAGTCTTGTGGGGCAGACCACATTTTTTTCTCTCTACTACCTTCAGCTTTCATTTTCTTCCTCCTAGGGACTACTCAGTTTAACCCACATCCAATGATCTTAGACTCTCCCCAAAGAGAAGTTTGGGTAGGGGTCATGGTTTGATTCAACTTTTATTTTTATTTCTTACTTGCAGAAGCTGTTAATGACTGCTTAGAACAGAAAACTCAGAATTCAGAGCATAAAACTTGGCTCCCCTCTTGTGAAATCTGGGAGAAAAGAAACAACACCTTATATACACTAACCTTCTATAGCAGCTTGAACAAAACTCTCAATCAGTAAGTAATTCGACCATATTTTGCATAAATATCACATGATCCCACTCTTTTATATAGTTTCTGCCAATGTCCAGATATAAAATCAAGTGCCCTTTGAGAAGAATCCTCTATTACAGGAGAGTCCTCTGCATATTTTGGTTGGGAAGAGCTCTTCTCATTCTTCAGTTTCTTCAAAACACCAGGTTGGATGCCAGGCTGCCAATGTGCAAATGATCTACCTTCAGTTTTCCAATTCATTTCAGCATACCTTGTGCTTTTAGCATTATTTGTTCTCTTACCTCTGCCCTGGTTCTGTCAAAAGACAATTTCAGAGTGGAAAACTCCCTAAGATCTTCCTCAGAAACGATTGCAGCCAAGAATTAATTGAGTCTCTGTTATCTCCTTTCTCATTTTTGCGATAGACCTTTCACACTGTATCCATCTCACTGTTTTTTGGCTGACTTCCTCCCTCTAATTTATTTAAAGAACTACCTATTATGGGCTTTGCTTTTGCTTGTAGAAAGCTCTTAATTTTTTTTTGAGGGGGTCTATTTACTTTTGAGTTTGCATCTGACTGTGCATGTTTCCTGGGCTCCCTTATTGCTTCTCTTTGGCAGTCTATCTTACTTTTTAAAAGATGCTTTCCCTCAGAGTAGCCTCTTGGATATTTATTGCCAGTAAAGCAGGAAGCATTTTGTTTGAATGTCTGAGATTTAGATACATAGCACATGTCTTTCCTGGACTTCTAACTTCTAATAGGTAATTGCTATTTTTAGAGGTCACCAAGCTTTGCAAGGTATTTGAAAAATATCTATATATAAATATATGTAGATATACATATTTATTTATTATATTCCTTTTTGTCCCCCCAAGCTAATGCCTACAGTTGTGTTAGAGTTTGCTTTTCTAAAATTGAGTAATCTAGTGATTTAAAGAAGTTTTCTCTTTGAAATGCTAAATTCCTTTTTTTGTGATCACCATTGAAAACATATCACACTGCTCCTGATCTAGCCCATATACATTGCTCAGAACCTGAGTTGATATACCAGTTATTTCTTGCTGTGCTACAAGCAAACCCCAAACTTAGCGGCTTCAAACAACAATCATGTATGACTGCTCATGAGTCTAAGGGTTGGCAGAGCAGTTATTCTGGTCTTAGCTGGACTTACCCATGGATCTGTTGTCAACTGGAGCTTACATAGTCAGCTCTAGGCTGGGCTGTTTCACATATTTGGAGGTCATTTGGCTGTAAACTGGTCCGGGATGACCTCGACTGGGACAACTGGACTTTCCTTATATGGTCTCTCACTCTCCAGCTGGCGAGTCCTAGCTTATTTAAGTGGTGGCGGCAGAGTTCCAAGGAAGTATGGAAGCAGGAAGGGCCTCTAAAAGTCAAGACTCACAAGCGGCATATCGTCACTTCAGCCTCATTCTATCAGTCAAAGCAAATCATGAGGCCAACCCAGACCCAGTGGGGAAGGATACAGGCTCCAGTTCTTGAAGGAGGAGCTGCAGAGTCATGGTATAAGTGGTATAGATACTGGGAGGAGACAAATTGGGGCCATCTTTAGACTCAGTCTACCTGCCACTGTTGATTTCCTTTCCTGCCTAATTGTAAAAATCAAAGTAAACCAAAAAAGATTTATTGGGCACCTCCTATGAACAGGACACGTTATTAGTCACTGGTAGGACCCAATTCTGAAGAAATTTTAAATCTTAGGACATAAGAAGGTGAAAGTTAAGCACTCCTAGCAGTCTTGATTTATGAATGGGCTATGATACAATTTTTTTTCTGAGTTGATTATTTAAAATCTGGAAGGCATTTTCCCATAGAAATATAAATGGTAATTTGGAATGCAGGCAAAGCCATTTTTAAGCCATAATTTATGGTATACAATATAGTACTCAATTATACCATAAATATTATAGGAAATAATTACCTGTGTGAGTGGTTTATATTTAAACATTTGTTCCTTAATTAGTGCTGAGGAAACACCAGTAAGTATCTCACCAGCATCCTTCCTACCCCTTAATTTGGTGATAAAGTCAGAAAATGACTCACTCTGAAGGGAGAAAAACTACATTGCACACCCTATATGCTAAGCCCTTGTAGGTGCATTATCTATTTAATTTTTACAATAGCCCACTGAAGACAGCTTTAGTATATGCCTTTTTATATTTGAGAAAATTAAGAACAAATGATGCTGTATAACTTGCCCAAGATCATAAAGCAGGAAATAGTTGTTATGAGTATCCATGTAACTGCAAAGGTTTTGCTTTTCCCACAATTCCACTTTGCCCTACTGAAACAAGTATTGTGGACAAAGTAAGGTCACATACAGTATCGGAAATGAAATAAAACTCATGGGCTAAAACTGAAGATAGATACCAAGTGCAAATATCATACGTTCAGAGATGGCTTGTAAATATGCCACTAACATGGCCATTTTGCCTCCCAAGCAACTATTAGAATATGAGATGCTCTCCCAAATAGAATTAAAGGGTCAAAGTTATCTTTCTTTTTAATCAATTCAAACAATGTGTAACATTATCCTCTGAGCATCAACCAGACTATAGAGCAATTGATGTAACTATAGAAGAAATGTTGTCAGTATGGAGTATTAAAAAAAAAAGTTGAAGAATAAGAATCTGCCAAGGAATGATCAGTTTGAAAAACACTAAGCCTAATGAAGGTGAGTTTTCTGGTCACTGGTGTGGCATACAGTGTTGTAGAATGGAGATAACTGATCAAACTTCACATGGGAAAAATTTCTTTTTTACAACCTAATATCCTTTCTTGTTCAGAATACTTGTTCAGCTTATTTAAGAAAGCTTATTAAACCTATTTTGACCTTTAAGTACCTTGGGAAGGAGGAGCCCTATCTCGTTAGTACTAAATCTTGAAACTCTCTCTCCTGGACCTCAATATCCAGTTTCCTGTGTGTTTTATTGGCATGCCTTAAAAACCCCTGTCTAATTGACTTATGGTTGTAAAAGTTTGTTAGTAAGGTCATTTATTTGAACTTGGAATTGATTTGTTTTTGTTGCAACAATATTGTAAGTCAAGAGTCACAAATTTTAGTATTTACAGGAAAACAGGCAGGTTACGTAAGTAAGTGAGGCAGGGCCAAGAGTCAGACAATAGAGACTATGGGAACAGTGGTCAACAGGAGAGTATAGATCTTCATGGAAGGCACTCTTATTCTCATTAACAACCACAACAACATTGCTAGCCAAACAAAGTAAGACTGCAGGTCAGATTTCTTACTAACACGCCATCTTGATTATTTATGTCATGTGATTTGTAGAGTAGCCCAAAAAGCCTTTCCACTCTTTAGCCACTGTAAAGTAAAACAGTACTTTACTGCATCTTTAATACCCTAGATTTAAAAGGTCTGGTCTTGCAAAGCTGAGCTTCATACTCAAAACTAAAATGATTTCAACAAAATACTTCCCCCTCAGAGCTGATGCCTGAGTAGCTCCCCAGTCTCCTATCTTAGACACATTAGGTGCATTAAATCTATATATTAATTTAGGGAGAATTTACATCTTTACTATGTTGAATCTTACAAATCATGAACACAGTATGTCTTTTCATTTATTTAGATATCTGTTTTCTTTCATAAGAATTTTGTAGTTTTTAACATATATGTCTTGAATATGTTTTGCTGAATAAGACTGTTAAGAGCTGACATCCTTGCTTAGTTCCTGATCTTATGGGGAAAGAATTCAGTCTTTCACTATTAAGTGTAAAGTTACCTGTAGGGTTTTTGTAGATGTGCTTTATGAAGTTGAATAAGTTCCTCTCTAGTACTGTTTTTTCACATTTATAACTGAGTGGATGTTGAATTTTGTCAAATGCTTTTCCTGCATCAATTGATATGATCATGTGATATTTGTTCTTTCGTCTGTTATTATAGTGGATGACACTGAATGATATTGAACCAGCCTTGTATTCCTGGAATGAATCCCACCTGGTTGAGGTGCATAAGTCTTTTCATACGTATCTGAGTTCCATTTGCTAATATTTTGTTAAAGATTTTTTGTCTATAGTCAATAGGGATACTGGTATGTAATTGTCTTTTGTTGTTTTGCTATCAGGGTAATACTAGCTTCATGAAATGCATTGGGACCTTTTTTTTTTTTGTGGTACGCGGGCCTCTCACTGTTGTGGCCTCTCCCGTTGTGGAGCACAGGCTCCGGACGCGCAGGCTCTGCGGCATGTGGGATCTTCCCGGACCGGGGCATGAACCCATGTCCCCTATATCGGCAGGCAGACTCTCAACCACTGTGCCACCAGGGAAGCCCGGGACCTATATTTTTATCTTCTGTTTTCTGTAGGACTCTTAGTTTGTTTGGGCTGCTATAACAAAATATCACAGTCTGGGTGACTGATAGACCACAGAACTTTATTTCTCACAGTTCTGGAGGCGGGAAGTCTGAGATCAGGGTGCCAGCATGGTTGGGTGAGCGCTCTCTCCTGGTTGCAGAATTCTTGTATCCTCACAGGGTGGAAGGGGCTAGGGAGCTCCATGGGATTTGTTTTTTTAAGAGTATTAATCTCAACCCTCATGACCCAATCTCACCCCAAAGGCCCTGCCTCCTAACACCATCACACTGGGCATTAGGATCCCAATATGTGAAGTATGGGGGACACAAACACTGAGACCATAGCAAGGAGATTGTGTAGAATTGATGTTAATTCTTTAAAGTTTGGTGGAATTCTCCAGTAAAACCACGTGGGCCTAGGGATTTCTATTTGGGAGAATTTTTAAATTACAAGTTCAATATTCATAATAATTAAAGGACTATTCAAATGATCTATTTCATATTAGGTGAGTTTTGATAACCTGAATTTTCCAAGGAATTGGTACATTTTATCTAAAATGTCAAATTTATATGCATAGATTTGTTTGTGGTATTCCCTTATTACCTCTGATGTCTGCAGGGTCTGTGGTGATATCTCTGTTTCATTCCTGATATTAGTAATTTGTGTCCTCTCTTTTTCTGTTGGTTAGTCTGGCTAGAGGGGGGCCAATTTTATTAATTTTTTCAAAGAATCAACTCTTTGTTTCATTGATTTTCTCTATTGCTTCTGTTTTCAATTTCATTGATTTCTGCTGTTATCTTTCTTATTCCTCTGCTTGCTTTGGTGTTATTTTGCTTTCCTTTCTTTTTTTTTTTTTTTTTTTTCTTTTTGCGGTACGCGGGCCTCTCACCGTTGCGGCCTCTCCCGTTGCGGAGCACAGGCTCCGGACGCGCAGGCCCAGCGGCCATGGCTCACGGGCCCAGCCGCTCCGCGGCACATGGGATCCTCCCAGACCGGGGCACGAACCCGCATCCCCTGCATCGGCAGGCGGACTCTCAACCACTGCGCCACCAGGGAGGCCCTCCTTTCTTTTTTAAATTTAAAAAAAATTTTTAAGTTCTTCAGATGAAAGCTTAGATCATTGATTTGATACTTTTCCTCTTCTCTAATGTATGTGTTTAGGGCTATAAATTCCTTTCTCAGCACTGCTTTAGCTGTGCCACACAAATTTTTATTATATTCTGTACTTTCATTTTCATTCAGTTAAGTGTATTTTTAAATATTTCCTTTGAGACTCTTCTTGGACCTGTGGATTATTTAGATGTGTGTCATTCAGTTTCTAAGTGTTTAGAGATTTTCTTTTTATTATTGGTTTTTAGTTTGATTCTATCAATCCAATTGATTTCATTGTACATTCCATGTAGAGAACACATGCTATATAATTTAAATTTTAAAAAATTTGTTGAGGCTTGTTTTATGGCCCTGGTGTGGTCTATTTTGGTATATGTTCCATGAGCACTTGAAAGGAATGTATATTCTGCTCTTTTGGGGTTGCATGTTCTATAAATATCCATTTGATTCTATTGCTAAAGATCTTGTTGAGTTCTTCCATATCCTTGCTTCTTTTCTGTATATTTGTTCTGTCAATTGTTGAGAGAGGGGTTTTGATGTTCCCATCTCTAATTATATATTTTTCTATTGTTCTATCAGTTCTTGTTTCACATATTTTACAGCTCTGTTATTTGGTGCATACACACTTAGGATTTCTATATTTTTTTGGGGGGGTTGACCCATTTATCATGTAATAACCCTCTCTTCTCCGGTAATTTTCTTTGTTCTAATGACTATTTCATTTGATATTAATATAATAACTCCTGCTTTCCTTTGTTTAGTGTTTGCAGAATATAAATTTTTTCATCTTTTTACTTTTAAGTTACCTATATTGTTGTATTAAGTATTTTGTAGATAGCATATAAATGGGTCATTTTATTATACTCTACCAATCTCTGTCTTTTAACTGGTATATTTAAGCCAAATGCATTAATGTAATTATTGATATTTTAGGGTTCAAGTCTGCATTTTATTTTTTTGTTTTCTACTTGTACCCTCTGTTTTCTGTTTTTCTGGGTCTTTTTCCTACTTTCCTGAAGGTTAAAAAATTTAGATTACCATTTTTTATATATTTATAGTGTTTTTGAGTGTATCTCTTTTTATATCATTTTTGGTGGTTGCTTGATGCATTATATAATATATATGTAACTTTCAGAGTCTACTAGTGTCATTTTACCAGCTCAACTGAAATATGGAAAATAGATCTCCCTTTACCCTCTTGTGTTTTTAGTATAATTATTGTAATTATTTAATATAATTATTGTAAATAATTGTAAATGTTGCAATTATTGTATTTAATATAATTATTATAATTATTTTAAATACATTTAGAACCACAATGAAAAAATTAATTTTTTATTTCAACTATCAAACATAATTTAGAAAATGTAATAGGAAAAAGAAAGTTGATTGTATTCCCATATTTTGTTTATTATGTACTTTCTTCCTTCCTAATATTTAAAGGTAATGTCTTATATCACTTCCTTCCTGTTTAGAAAATTCTTTTAGGGTAGATCTGCTTATGGAAAATTCTCTTATTTTTTCTTCATCTGAGAATGTATTTTCACTCTTATTTCTGAAGGATAGTTTTACTGCATATAAAATTCTGAATTGACATTTCTTTTCTTTTAGCACATGAAAAATATCTGACCTCCAAAGGGTTGTGATAGAAATTAACCATAATCCAGGTAGTTTTTTTTTTTTCAGTAGATCAGATGTAATTTCTCTCTCAGTGCTTTCAAAACTGATCTTTGCTTTTAGTTTTCATAAGTTTGATGTTTCTTTGTGTGGAATTCTTTGCGTTTGTGATTTGGGGTTTTTACTCAGCCTCTTGAATTCATACGTTTGTGTCATTTGCTAAATTTGGGAAGTTTTCAGCTATAATTCTTCAAGTACCTTTTCAGTTCTGCTCTCTTTCTTTTCTCCATCCAGGACTCTGTTGACACAAATGTTCGATCTTTTGTCATAGTATCACAGGCTCCTGAAGCTATTTTTATTTTTTAATGTTTTCTCTGTGTTGATCAGGCTGTATAAATTCTGTCATTCTATGTTCAAGCTTGCTGTTTCTTTCCTATGTTCCCTCTATTGTGCCCTTCATTCTGCTGTTGACCCCATCCACTTTTAAAAAAAAATTTAGTTATTATATTTTTCAGTTCAAAATTTCCTTTTGGTTCTGCTTTATATCTGCATATCTCCCATTTCTTTGCTGAGACTTTCTATTTTTAACTTTTTGTCAAGTGTATTTCTAACTGCTTACTGAAGCATTCTTACAGATGCTTTAAATCTTTGTCAGAGAATTCTAACATTCTGTCATCTCAAGAATTGCATGTATTGACTGTCTTTTTTCATTCACTTTAGAACTTCTTGATGCTTGGTATGATGAGGGATTTTAAATTGAAACAGACATTTTAATGTTATGTTATGATACTCTAAATCTTATTCAAGCACATTTTATCTGGCTTTCTGTGACACTCTTACATCAAGGGAAGGGAGATGTTGCCTCATTATTGACAGTTGGAAGTTCAGGTTTCCCACTTAGCCTCTACTGACACACAAGGGAGTGCTTGTTGTTATGACTGGGTGGAAATGGATGTCCAGGCTCCTCATGTCATCTCCACCAACACTGAAGTAGGAAGGACCAGGACTTTTTTTTGCCAAGTGAAGACAAAAGTCCCAGCTCTATACTCAACCTTCTCTAATATCACCTGGGTGTGGGTTTGCATGAAGAAGGAGTATTCTCTCTACATTTTATACTCTTTTTATTTTGTTTTATATATAATACCTAAGGTTTTGAGTTGTACTTAGTGATAGGAAGAGGGAAAATCTGGTCTACTCCATCTTCCCAGAGGAAGTTGCTCCACCACGCTCTTTTAAGTCATGTTTTAGTCTATGTTTGTGGTTTTAAACCTGGTTTTCATCTTTGTAATGATTTAATTTCTTCTAAAATAAATTTATTTATCTTTGGCTGCATTGGGTCTCTGTTATTGCACGCGGGCTTTCTATAGTTGTGGAGAGTGGGGCCTATTCTTCATTGTGGTGCGTGGGCTTTTCATTGTGGTGTGGAGCACGGGCTCTAGGTGTGTGGCCCTCAGCAGCTGCGGCATGCAGGCTCAGTAGTTGTGGCACACGGGCTTAGTTGCTTTATGGTATGTGAGATCTTCCCAGACCAGGCCTCAAACCCGTGTCCCCTGCACTGGCAGGCAGATTCCCAAACACTGCGCCACCTGGGAAGACCCTTAATGATTTAATTTTGCTCTTCATGTTTTCTCTGAGTTCTGCAGGCCCACTATTCATTTTTTCTGTTGATTTGTAATCTATATGTTGAACTATTTTGGTAATTTTCCTCGAGGTATATTCTCTTCTTCTAACTTTTGATTATGCTACCAATGTACTATTAAATTTTTATTACTTAATGTTTTTATGTACAGGCTTAAAGGTCTATTATACACAACATAATTGATTTTAATACCCATAATCCAGAACTAACAACTTGGGAGAAGGAAGAGGAAACAAAAAGGCATTTCAACAGCAGCACAACTGCTCTGAATGGTAATATGCATTACCCCAAGAATAAATTACAACAGTAATAAGAATGTGAAAGAAGGTAGTGATATCAGCAAGCTGGTGGAATAGAAAGCCCCAGACACACCTTCTACCATAAGGACACTAATTCAACATGGACCAGTTTCCTCTGTGACAAATCTAGAGGTCAGTTAAGAGGTTCCTGTACCCCAGGCAAATGCAAAACTAACTGTACAGAAGCTAGTAGGAAAATTTCTCACACCATCTCACCATAGTCCCTCCCCCTGGCACAGTGGCATATGAGCATGAGGAAATTCCAAGTTGCTAGCTTCTTCTTGGGGAGAGAAAGTGAAGACTGGACTATTCACCCAATGCTCTGACTCTTTGGAGGTGAAGGGGGCTGCTTGAGGGACTAGGTTCTTTCTCAGCTCTCTCCAGAGTGTACCAGCATACAGTGGACTGGGGGCTACTATGAACAAAAAATAACTAGACAATCTGCTGCTACTTCAGAGGAAATAAAAAGATAAGTGGTTGCCAGGAGTTATGGGGAAGGGAGGGATGAATAGGCAGAACACAGAGGGGTTTTAGGGCAGTAGCTACTCTCTGTGATACTATAATGATGGATATATGTCATTATACATTTATCAAAACCCATGGAAGGTACAACACCAAGAGCAAATGTAAAGTATAGACTTTGGATGATGTGTGTGTCAGTGTAGATTCATCAGTTGTAACCAATGTAGCCATCTGGCAGGAAATGTTGATAATGGGGTGATCTATGTTTGTGTGGGAGCAGTGAGTATATGGGATATTTCTGTACCTTCCTCTTAACTTTTCTGTGAACCTTAAACTGCTCTTAAAAATTGTCTTTAAAAAACAAAGGAGAGATACAGACTTTTTCAGATACAAAAAAGCCCAAGGGAGCTCATCATAACTAGAACTGCTTATAAGAAGTGCTAAAGGGAGTCCTTCAAGTTGAAATGAAAAGATGCTAAACAGCAATGCAAAAGCATAGGAAAACATAAATCACAATGGCAAAGGTAAATATATAGACCAATATATAGTGGTGGTGTATAAATCACTTTAAATTCTGATACAGAAATTAAAAGATAAAAGCATAAAAATAAATATAACAATAGAAATATGTTAATGGACATATAACATAAGAAGATGTAATTTGTGACACCAATAACATAAAGTATGGGGGTGGGAGAAGAACAAGTGTGAGTTTTCATATGCAATTGAACTTAAGAAGTTACCAGCTTAAAATAGATTGTTATAAGAGGTTTTATGTAAGCCCATGGTAACCACATAGAAAATACCTATAGAAACACACAAAAGAGAATGAGAAAAGAATCAAATCATATCACTACAAAAAAATCAATGAAACACAAAGAAAGACAACAAGAGAAGAAAATAAGAACAAAAGAGCTACAAGACAGACAGAAAACAATTAACAAAATGGCAATAGTAAGTCTTTCTCTATAAATAATTACTTTAAATGTTAACAGATTGAACTCCCCATTCAAAAGACCTAAAGTGACTGAATGGATTAAAAAACAACAACATCCAACTATATGCTGTCTACAAGGGACTCACTTTGGATTTAAGGATACACATAGAGTAAAAGTAAAAGGATGGAAAAAATATTCCATGCAAAGAGTAACAAAAAGAGAACAAGGGTGGACAAAATTATATCAGACAAATTTACTTTCACTTAAAAACTGTCATAAAAGACAAAGAAGGACATTATATCATGATAAAAGGGTCAATTCACCAGGAAGATATACCAATTATAAATACATATGTACCCAACATTAGAACACCTATACACATGAAACAAGCACTGACAGAATTAAAGAGGAACTAGACAACATAATATTAGTAGATTTCAATAGTCCACTTTCAATAGTGGTTAGAACATCCAGACAGAAGATCAATAAGAAAACAGAGTATGTGAACAACACTAGACTAAATGAACCTAAGAGACATATACAGAACATATACAGTCTTAGCTAGACAAAGAGAAAAAGAGAGAAGATTCAAATAATATGAGAAATGAAAGAGGATACATTACAACTAATGTGATAGAAAGGTAAAGGATCATAAGAGACAACTATGGGCACTTATATGTGAACAAATTATATAATATAGAAGCAATGGATAAATTCCTAAAAACATACAACCTACCAATACTGAATCATTAAGAAGTAGAAAATCTGAACCAACCTATAACTAATGGGAGATTGAATCAGTACTCAATAATCTTCCAACAAAGAAAAGCCCAGGACCTTATGGCTTCACTGGTGAATTCTACCAAACATTTTTAGAAGAATTAATGTCAGTCCTTCCCAATCTCTTCCAAAAATTTGAAGAGCATGGAATATTTCCAAATTCATTTTATGAGGACTCCAACACCTTGACACCAAAACTAGAAAAAGACACTAAGAGAAAATAAAACTATAGGTCAATATCCTTAATGAATATAGATGCAAAAACCCTCAACAAAATACCAGCAAACTGAATTCAATGGCACAAAAAAAAGGATTATACACCATGGCCAAATGGGTATATCCCTGGGATGCAAAGATGTTTCAACATATGAAAACAAATCAATGTAATAAAGCACACTAACAGAATGAAGAATGAAAATCGCATGATTATCTCAATAAACACAGAAAAAGCATTTGACAAAATTCAACAAACTTTCATTAAAAAAACACTCAAAAAACTAAAAATAGAAGGACGTTATCTCAATATAATGAAGACCATGTACAGTTGACCCTCGAAAAATGCAGGGGTTAGGGGGGCTGATCACCTGGACAATCAAAAATCCATGTAAGTCATACCTTGGTAACCGAGGGGAATTGGTTACAGGAACTGCCACAGACACCAAAATCCACGGATATTCAAGTCCTATAGTCTGTTCTCCACATCTTCAGTCCTGCATCTGTGGATTCAACCAACCGCAGTTCATGTAATACTGTATTTATTGAAAAAAATCCATGTATATAACCCATGAAGTTCAAACCCATATGGTTCAAGGCTCATCTGTATATGAAAAGCCCACAGCTAGCATCACACTTAGTGAACAACTGAAATCTTTTCCTCTAAGCTCAGGAACAGAGCAAGGATGCCCAATTTCACCACTTCTATTCATACAGTACTGGAAATCCTAGCCAGAGCAATTAGGCAAGAAAAAGAAATAAAAGATTTCTAATCAGAAAGAAAGAAGTAAAATTATCTGTTTGCAGATGACATACTCTTATATGTAGAAAACCCTAAAGATTCCACAAAAAGCTGTTAGAACTAAATAATGAATCCAGTAAAATTGCAGGATATAAAATAAACATACAAAAATCTGTTGTGTCTTTACACAATACCAGTAAACAATCTGAAAATGAAATTAAGAAAATAATCTCATTTACAATAACATCAAAAAGAGTAAAATACTTAGGAATAAACTTAACCATTAGGCAAAGACTTGCACACAGAGAACTACAAAACATTGTCAAAAGAAATTAAAGAAGACACAGATAAATAGAAAGATAGGCTGTGTTCATGGATTGGAAGACTTAATTTTATTCAAATATCCATATTACCCAAAGCACACTAAAGATTCAGTGCAATCCCTATCAAAATTCCAAAGGCATTTTAAACAAAAATAGAAAAAACTATCTTCATATTCATATGGAACCACAAAGGATACCAAACAGCAAAGCAATCTTGAGAAAGAAAAACAAAGCTGACACCTCACACCTCTGATTTTAAAACATACTGCAACTTATAAACAGATGAAATTAGAACATTCTCTAATACCATATACAAAAATAAATTCAAAATGGATTAAAGATCTAAATGTAAGATCAGATACTATAAAACTCCTAGAGGAAAACGTAGGCAGAACATTCTTTGACATAAATCATAGCACTATATTTTGGATCCGTCTCCTAGAGTAATGGAAACAAAAGTAAACATAAACAAATGGAACCTAATTATACTTAAAAGCTTTTTCATAACAATGGAAACCATAAAGAAAACAAAGACAACCTACAAAATGGGAGAAAATATTTGCAAATGATGCAACCAACAAGGGCTCAATCTCCAAAATATAGAAACAGCTGATGCACCTCAATATCAAAAAAACAAACAACCCAATTTCAAAATGAGCAGAAGACCTAAATAGAGACTTCTTCAAAGAAGACATACTGATGGCCAAAAAGCACATTAAAAGATGCTCAACATTGCTAATTATTAGAGAAATGCAAATCAAAATGAAAACAAGGTATCACCTCACACTGGTCAGAATAACCATCAACAAAAAGTCTACAAATAATAAATGCTGGAGAGGGTGTTTAGAAAAGTGAACCTTCCTACACTGTTGGTGGGAATGTGAATTAGTGCACCCACTATGGAAAACAGTATGGCGGTTCCTTAAAAAACTAAAAATAGAGTTACTTTATGATCCAGAAACCCCACTCCTGGGCATATAACAAGAAAAGCCAAAACTCTAATTTGAAAATATACATGCACCCCAATGTTCACAGCAGCACTATTTACAATAGCCAAGACATGAAAGCAACCTAAATGTCCATCAACAGATGAATGGATAGAGAAGAGGTGGTATATGTATATAAAATGGAATATTACTCAGCCATAAAAAAGACTGAAATAATGCCATTTGCAGCAACATGGATGGACCTAGAGATTATCATACTAAGTGAAGTAAGTCAGTTAAAGATAAATTCAAATGATATCACTTATATGTGGAATCTAAAATAATGATACAAATGAACTTATTTACAAAACAGAAAGAGATTCACAGACATAGAAAACAAACTTATAGTTACCAAAGGGAAGGGGATAAATTAGGAGTTTGAGATTAACAGATACACACTACTATATATAAAATAGACGAACAATAAGAGTCTACTGTATAGTACAGGGAACTATATTCAATATTTTACAATAACCTATAATGAAAAAGAATCTGAAAAACTATATATATATACACACACACACATATATATATATATATATATATAAAAAACTGAATCACTTTGCTGTATACCTGAAACTAACACATTGTAAATCAATTATATGTCAATTAAAATATAAATTTGGAAAATAATTATAATTCATTATGTGTTAACTTTTATACAGTTCAGGGTTCATTTTTTTGCATATACATATTGAACTTTCCCAGCACCAGATGTTGAAAAGCCTATTTTTTCTCCATTGAACTGTCAATTGCCTACATATGTATGAGTCTATTTCTAGATTCTATCCAGTTCTATTGACCTATTGGTCTATCATTATGCAACATACCATGGTCTTGATTATTATACATTTATAACAATATCTGGAGTTAGGAAGAAGCCCTCTAACTTTGTTTTCCTTTTCAAAGTAATTTGCCTATTCCAGATATCTTGCATTGCCCTTCCACATTAATTTTAGAATCATCGATTTCTACAGAAAAATTGTGCTGGTATTTTGATTGAGATTGCATTGACTCTACAGGTTAATTTAAGGGGGATGGACATCTGAAAAAAATTGCATCTTTTGATTCATAAACATGGTATATCTCTCAATTTGTTTCCATCTTCTTTAATTTCTCTCAGTGATGTCTTATAGTTTCCCATGCACAGATCTTGCACAACCTTTGTCAGTTTGATCCCAAAGATTTTATATTTGTTATACGATGAATGATACTTTAAAATTTTCAATTTCCAATTGTTTTTTATTTGTTCATAGAAATAGTTGACTTTTGTAAGTTGATCTTATATTCTACAACTTTGCTAAAATCACTTTTTATTTCTAGTAGCTTTTTTGTAGAATTCATATTTTCTTTATAGAAGATCATGTTATCTGTGAACAAAGACACTTCTCATCTTGTGGTTCAACTGGGAAATAAACTGCTTCCAAGCACACTCAGGTTGTTGGAAGAATTCATTCAGAGGTCATCCTCAGCTGCAAGAGGTCACTTCTAATTCCTTGTTACATGGGCTTCCTCAACATGGTTGCTCACTTCATCAAGCCCACAAGGAGAATATCTAGAGTGAGTCTTCATGGAAAACAGAGGCTTATATACATAAGGCTTACATAACCACAGGAGTGACAACCTGAAATCTTTGTTAAAGTCAAGTTGTTAGAAATAAGTCACAGGTCCTGCCACACTCAAGGGGAGAAGATTATACAAAAATGTAAATACTAGAGGGTGGGGATCACTGAAGATCACTTAGGGTTTGTCTACCACAGATTACATCATGGGGTAGTAGTATCCTGGATTCTAAGTGTTTTGTGCTTAGGCATAGGAGCAGGTGTGTGTGTGCATGTGTGTGTGTGTGCATGTGTGTGTGCATGTGTGTGTGTTTCTCTTTCTTTCTTTCTTTCTTAAAGGGAAAATGATCAGTCCCTCTGGGTTGTAGTCATTTCCATTTACAATTTTCATCTCCATGCTTCATAAGTCACATTTGCAATGGCTAGTTTTAGGGTCAACTTGGCTAGGCTATCATACCCAGTTATTTAATCAAACACTAGTCTGAGTGATACTGAGAAAGTATTTTGTAGATGTGGTTGACACCTACAAATCAGCTGATATTAAACAAATGACATTACCCTCCATAATATGGGTGAACTTCATCCAATCAACTGAAGGCCTTAAGAACAAAAAGAGATTTCCCAAAGAAGAAACTCTGCCTCAAACCAGCAGTATCAACTCTTACCTGATTTTCAGCCTGCTGGTCTTCTCTACAGATTTCAAACTTGCCAGACCCCACAACTGCATAAACCAATCCCTTAAAATAAATCTCTTAATATGTAAAAAATAAATATATAAATAAAACATATTGCAAAGCTACAGTAATCAAAATAGTACAGTACTAGCATAAAGAGGGACACAGACCAATGGAACTATATGGAGAGCCCAGAAATAAACCCATACTTATACTTAAGGTCAACTAATATTTGACAAAGATGACAAGAATCCACAATGCGGAAAGAATAGTTTTTAATAAATGATGCTGGGAAAACTGAATACTCACATGCAAAAGAATGAAATTGGACTCATTACACCACACACAAAAACCAACTCAAAACGGACTAAAGACTTACTTAAGTCTTGTTAGAAGAAAACATAAGGGAAAAGCGTCATGACATTTTTCTTGGCAATGATTTCTTGGATATGGCATCAAGGCACAAGAAATAAAAGCAAAAATAAAACAAGTAGGAGTGCATCAAACTAAAAAACTTATGCATAGCAAAGGAATCAGAGAGAGAAAAGCAGGAGAGTAAAATTAGTGGAGTGAAAGGCAAACTACAGAATGGGAGAAAACATTTACAAACCATATATCTGATAAGGGGTTAATATTCAAAATACAAAAGGAAATCCTACAACTCAAGGGGGAGTTTCTTAGCAAAAAACAAGCAACCTAATTAAAAAATAAACAAAACAGTTAGACATTTCTCTGATGAAAACATACAAATGGCCAGCAGGTATATGAAAGGATACTCAACATCACTAATCGTCAGGGAAACGCAAATCAAAATTACAATGAAATATTACCTCACACCTGTTAGAATAATAATTATACAAAAATGAAAATAATATGTTGGGAAGGATGTGGACAAACTGGAACCCTGTGCACTGTTGGTGGTGCAGCTACTATGGAGAACAGTAAGGCAATTCTTCAAAATCTTAGAAATAGAACTACCAGATAATCCAGCAATCCTACTTCTGGGTATTTATCCAAAAGAATTGAAATCAGATCTCAAAAAGATATCTGCACTTCCATGTTCACTGCAGCATGGCTCACAATAGCCAAAAGGTGGAAAAAACCTAAATGTCCACTGACAGATGAATGGATAAAGAAAGTGTGGTATGTGTGTGTGTGTATATATATATATATACACACACACACATATACATACACACACACACAATGGAATATTATGCTACCATAAAAGGAAAAAAATCCTGTCATATGGCTTAATGGTGATGAGTTTGAGGACATTATGCTCAGTAAAATAATGATGCTCTATCACATGATTCTACTTATACGAGATATCTAAAGTAGTCAAGTTATTTGAAGCAGAAAGTAGAATGCTGGTTGCCAGGAGCTGGCGGGGAGGGAGAAATGGGGAGGTGCTGTTCAATGGGTATATAGTTTCAGTCATGCAAGATGAGACCGTTCCAGAGATCTTCTCTACAACATTGCACTTATAGTTAACAACACTGTACTGTACAATTTAAAATGTAAGAGGGAAGATCTCACATTACGTGTTTTTAACACAATAAGAAAAAAAAAGAATGTGTAAGTAAGTCTGTGTTAACAATAGTACCCATGTTAATAGGAAAAGAACTGTATTGAGCCAAAGCTTGATATAATCCAGAAGCACAGATTTTTTTTTACCTCAGTGATCTTTGCTTACACATATGTTCATATAGAACTCTACAGACAATTTTATTACTACATTTTTGTAGGAAAAATATCAGTATTAATGTGAGTATGACATTACTGTCTTCCAGCTTTTCCTTCTCCCATGGAAACACTCACTTTTAGAAACATGCTGTTTGTATTCATAAATGTTTTTAGGATTTAGAACTTCCTGCCCCATTACCTATCAATTGTATGGCTCAGGGAAGTGTCTTAGTCTCTCTGTGCCTCAGAATGAAGTTTCCTCATATGTAAACTAGAGTTAATTTTCCATATTTTATGGGAAATTTTGGACAAATTTAATGAGATTCATCCACATAAATGTATTAGAGAAGTGTATGGCCCATAAAAAGCACTCAGTAAATGATATTTCTATTTACATTTCCCCAAAGTATATTGTGATGAAATCAGCTTGCTCTGACCTAGGATGGAGTTCTACCAGAAGGCAGAGTGCCTACTAAGCCAGCATTGAGGCATGAGTCATCCCTCATGCTCTTACTATGGATAACTTGACTGGCTCATGCTCTGATCAATACATGGTTCAATCTATTGTGACTCAGTACCAAATGGTGCATCACTTAGGATGCTTTCATTTGCAAAAACTGTCTTTAAAAATCAAGATATGTATTATGTCACATAAAAAGAAATAAGAGGGCAGTTTCTGAGATTTATTTAGCAATTCAATGCAGTCAGCAAAGACACATGTCCTTCTATCTTTGCGTTTGGCTACATTTTGTATCATACATAATCCTTGGTCTTTGCCCTCATGTTGGTTCTCCTAATGATCACAAGATGACTGCAAGAAACAGAGGGAGCAACGTACTTGATAGATTTGTGATCTTCAGGAAAGAGAGAAGCTTATCTCCCAGCATGTAAATATGTCTTTCCTTTCAGTTTGATTGGGCCATTTTAGAAAAAGAGTCCACTCTTGGACAACAGGAAAATTCAGATTTATTGATTTTACTCTGATCAGGATTCCCTCTGATACTGGAGAAAGATGAATATCTGAACAAAACTGGGATACAGTCAAGAAGGAAGAAGAGCGGATGCGTGCTGGTTAGTCTGCCAACCATGTTGGCTAAACTCAATTTCCCTAAAAATACACAGCAAACACTAAAGCAACATATGTAGGAAAGAAACAGTTCAGGTTAACACTTTAGAAGAATCAATTTATCAGGTAATTATTTGAGGTTTCATTCACTTCTGGAATTGTAGTGCATGTATCTCATGAGTGTTTTTTAAAGTTTTCTCCCCAAATTATATGTTAAGTTATGTAAATATTAAGTATAACCATAAATCTAGGTCAAAATAATTCAATTTTATTTGTTACATTTATTCCTTTCTTGTTTATTTGCTTTTTCTCAGAGCTAACAATATATCTAGAATCTAGATGTTGGCAGGAAGTATTATAAATTGTGTTTCTAGGTATTGTGTTTTAAAAATTATTAGCGAATTTCAAACTGCACTGACAATAATTTAAATTTTACAAATAATTTCTGCACTTTACAAAATACTAGAAGTATATTTAGAACTAGCTACATAGTCATTTGGAAGAAGTAGGAAGGAACAGAGTGTAGGTGGTTAACGAATGTCTTTTAGAACATGATAGGACTCAGTATATTTTAATATGTTGTGGGTGTACCAGTTAAAAGACTAATTGTCAGCATGAGAGAAGAAATGGAGACAAGTTTAAAAACAAAATGATGAGAATCATTAATTAGTTCTCTTTTTTTTTTAATAACAGAAAGTGTGATTTAGGTATTTAAAATTTGAAGTAGTTTTCAGGGCACAGACTTGTTCAAAGTTCTCAGTAGATATTCTTTTACCTATATTTAGTATAAAAGCAGTCACTATTCTTAGCATAATTATTCCATTCTGCTCCATATAATTTCATTGCTCTTGGTCTGAACAGTGACAAACTAATTACTTCTGCCCAGATTTTCAAGGATTAACAACCCAGTGGATGACATTTTCCCACAGGCTACACCTCGGCAGCCATTGTTCAGAATATAGACTCTGCAGGACTGAAGTACAAGCAAGATTGTTTAGAACATCTCCAAGCCTCATGAACTTGTGGGTAAAAAATGGAGGCAAATTAACCTCTTGACCTCTAGAGCTAAATATCATAGGCTCATTGAGATCTATATTTATAGTAATCCCTGGACCTTGATCACCCTCTGAAGTGTGCTATATTAGTGTCCTAGGGCTGCTGTAATAAAGTACCATAAAGTGGGTGGCTTAGGAGAACAACATTTATGATCTCATAGTTCTGGAGGCAAGAAGTCCAAAATCAAGGTGTCAGCAGGGCCACGTTCCTTCTGAAAGCAGTAGGAATGGATCTGTTCCTGGGATCTCACCTAGGTTCTAGTAGCCTCAGGCATCCCTTGTTCATAGATGGCTTTCTCCCTGGGTCTCTTCACATTATCTTCCCTCCATGTCTCTCTGTGTCCAAATGTCCCTTCTTATTAGAATACTAGTCATAGTGGATAAAAATCTATCCTAATGATCTCATTTTAACTAGGGTACCCTTATAAAAGTCCATTTTTCCAAAAAAAAATCTTATTCTAAGGTACTGGTGATGAAGGTTTCAACATACCCACTTGTGGGGATGCAATTCACCTCATAACATATGCTTTCTTATTCTGGTTCAACACACTGCTTAGTGGCAGCTCTGTTCAGTCCCTATTCATTGAATGACTACTGTGTGATAGCACTGGGAATGTTTTAGAAAACAAAAAAGGAATGGTTGTTGCCAACAGATGAACAAATAATAGTATTATATGAAATGACATTACCTATCTGGAAGACTATGGCAGGGCAGAGGGAAAGAGAATAATAATAAAGGTGGTGGGGGACTCACTTACATAGAGTCATGATGGAAAGCCACTCTGAGGTGACCTTTTAAACTAGACCTAAAGGTCAAGAAAATATCAGCAGAAGTTAAAAAACAGAACATTTCTTATTCGAGGCAGAGGAAATAGTATGTGCAAAGATTCCAAGGTAGGAAAGAACTTGGCCTATTTTAAGATATGAAATGCAAATAAATACTCTAGATTTTGCTATACCCATTTTACAGAGTGCTGGAATAATATTCCCTAATTTACACAACAGAGAAAAGCAGAATTAGGACTGGATCTACTTTTCCCTCATCAATGTGTCCTCCTCCCCTGCACTGATTTATTACTAACTCCTGCTGGGAATATCTGCCTTCCCCTCAATCCCTACTCCTACTTATGTTGTCCAGATTCTGGCCACTTTGCTGTGAGAATCCTGCAGCAGCCTTCCCATCTCCAGTCCTGTCATTCTAAAATTCATTCTTCATATTCTAGTGAAAGAAACAGACAACTGAGTCTCAGCTTAATGCCCTCTGCTGAATCTACACCTTTTATGGCAACAGTAGAAGGTTCCTTACTGTGATCTAAGAGGACTGTAACTTCTGTTCCCAATGGCCAATTTTCTGTCACTCCCGCCATCAACTTTGAGCATCTGTGACACTTATTGAAGTCCTTTCCACTACTTTCTCATTTTGTACATCTAGAATATGCTCATATTGGTGCCTTGGTCTTGGTTATTTTTGGTGAAGTCTTATAAATACTTTAACATCTAGCTGACATGTTTCCTCCACCAAAAAGCTCTCCCAGAACTTCTTGACTAAACTACTTGGCCTTCCTTGAGGTTTCCATGTGCAAATCCCTATCTTTGACCTCAGGGCACTGCTGTATTATAGTCTGTTTGGGGGTTTTGTCACTGAGAACCACATCAGGGCAAGTGCTTTCTTCATCTTTGTACATTTCCAAAACAGTTTCTGCAACACAGTGTATGTTTAACAATTTTCTGCTGAGTATGTGGATAAATGGTACTACCAAAGATATGGTTAAGAAAGAAACTTCCCAAATTTGAAGCTATCCTACAACCATTTTATTTTAACTCATTCCTTTCCTCTTTGCTCAAAACATCCTTCCTGTACCAGTAACTTCTGGGACGCAGAGACCTGACCATACGGATTCATCCTGCTGGAAATAGCAACTCTAGAAGTTTTGAATTGCAGTTCTCATAGGAACTTGTTCCCACCACTTCAAACTCAACCTGAACCTGAGTACAATTTCCCACAGGGAAAGCATAACCTCTTTCTGCCTCTGGATGATGGTGTTTCTACACAATAGTACCTCTAAGATATGCCCAAAGATGTGTGAGTGCATCTTCCTGAATTGCCACTGTGAACTCCAGGTGCCTCCAGTTAGAATGTTCCAGGATTACAGTTCCTAATTCTATCTCCAATATTTAAAACAGGTGTTGTCTGTACATTGCACATCTCTGCATCTTTCTATTTGGTTCAGAGCAGGCAATAACACAGAGAATGTATAAATAGACTCAGTCAAACTTAAGGGCTCCTAGATCTATTAATGCTTGTGAAGTCTGTTAAAGAATATTTCTCTCCAGCACAGCATATGCACAAGATTATGTACTTGGAGAGGAGAAGCAGCTCCTTAGGCAAAACTGTAAGGTCTTGCAGCTCATTCTTTTCTGAGACAGAACCCAACAAGGTGTGGCCATTGCTGTGCTACATTCTATGGGTATTTTGGGGACAAGTGTCAGGACATGTTTCATGAGCACAGGTGTATTCTATTTGTGGCAGCATCTGCAGAATAAAGGAGGGCACTGAACGAAAAAGACCAGACTCTTCTGCTAACTTCAGTGAGGCTACCACTCAGAAAGGCTTTTCTTGGCATGTCCCTCAACACAGCCCCGTAATGGTCCCAAGAGGAATATCCTGAGAACAAGTGATTCCAAATCCAGAAAAACCCTACTCTAGCCCTTGCTTAACTTGGATTGATGTTGTGAAAGAAGTTGGTCTTAAGGCTCTTTGTTAAACGCAGATGGAACCTTGTCTACCAAGGCCAGAACAACTTGGATTAGGGGTGGTGGGAGGTTGTGGTAGCATTCAAAGGATGTGAGAGAAGACAACCATGGTGTGGACAATAGTCTTTGGCTCTGACTTTTACTCCATGGATTGCAGGAATATTTCCTTTGCCAGATAGAGCTTAGGGTAGTTCTACCTTCACATTTGTGGATGCCAGTGCTGCTGCTTCAGCAGTTCTGACACTCTCCCTTTCCTGTATCTCTTCTATCTGCATCGCCACTGCTGGGATTGTATGGCTCAACACAGTCATTCTCACTGCTGCCTGCACTGACCTCATGAGACACATGGTTGCCCACACTGGTCCAGTTCCTTGAACTGAGCTATGAGTGATGCTTTGGATGAAATGGGGAAAGCCTTTGTTCGCAGAAAAATGATAAATTTTAATTCTTCTTGGACTTAAAAAAAGAATAACCTTGATTGCCCAATTTCATAGAGTCCCTGTCCCTAGGAATCTAAGATAAATTTTCCAAGGACTAGATTGGAGGACATTTGAATGGTCCTCCAAAATGTCTTATGTGGAAAACCCTCCCAGGCCTTAGTCAACTAATGTCCAAGAGTTAAGAACAAACATCTTTTTCTTTCTGGCTTCTGGTAAGCTGCTTAACCATTTGTTATGCTTTCCAAGAAATGGGTATTCTCTCTTGTTAAAAATGTCTTAATCATGAGTCCTGAGAATATCACTTTGCAATATTTCTTTAAAATTTCTTATTTATGCTATTATTTTCCTTTCTGAAAGCCTAAGTGTACATAAGTGTCTTTATATGTAACATAAATACTAACACACATGATAAAGGAATTGGTAACAACAATTTTTAAAAGTTTTTAAAACTTTTTTAAAAAATGTGGAAATAGTTTCAAACTTAAAGAATAGCTGCAAGAATAACAATAGTATAAAGAACACCCATATACCTTTAAATGTAGATTCATTTGTTATTAATATCTTATTCCATTGGCTTCATCATTGTTACATAGATAGATGGATAAGACAGATTGATGGATGGATGGATGGATAGCTAGCTAGATAGATAGATAGATAGAACATATAATATTTTGTCCTAAAACATTTGTGGTTATTACATACCCCACACTGCCCTTTACTCCTAAATACTTCAGTGTGAATTTTTCTCAGAATAATCATAATATAGTTATCAACCTCCATTAATATAAGTTATATATCTAATAAATCTAAGATAAATCTAATCTGTCTTCTGTATTTCAATTTTTCATTTGAGCCAATAATATCCTTCATAGCACTTTCCCCTTCTCCACTATAGGATCTGGTCTAGATTCTTGTGGTTTATGTAGTTGTCATGTCTCTTTAGTCTCCCTTAATCTGGAATATTTCTGCAATTTTTCTTTGTCTCTTATGACCCTAGCATTTTTGAAGAATATAATCCCCTCCTTCTTTTTCTTAAATAAAAGGATGTTTTTTCTCACTTTGGGTTTGTCTGATGTTTTCTCATGACTAGGTTTAGGTTACACATTCTCAGCTGGACTACAGCATAGGTGAGATTATATTGGGAGATACACAATGAATGGCATTCTGCTTCTCATTAGTGATATTAATTTTGATCCCCCAGTCAAAGTGTTGCCTAATTTCACCACTATATAATTTTTTTTCTCTTGAAACTCATTAGCAGTTTGTGCAGAGATGATTCAAGATGATGCAAATATCCAGCTGCTCATCAAAATTTAGCAGTCATTAATGTTTACAAAATGCTAATTTTCCAACTCCTGCACACCTTCTGCATTTATGAGTTAGCTCTTAGCAACCTACTATAAGTAGGGTTTCTCCCTTCTTTCCCACTTAGTTATTTATCTATTTATTATTGGTATGGACTCAGGATTTAATGGTTCTTAATTTATTAAGGTACTAAATAATGCTCATGATCAAATTACCCCAGATTTGGCCCAAAGGAGCCTATTCATCAGGTTCTCTGTTCTTTTGGTATGCCGTTATCTCTCTCACTCTCTCTCTCCTTTTTTTTTTTTTTTTTTTTTTTTTGAGCTCTTCCCTACTTTCCGGAACAGCAAGATATTCTAGGGTCATCATACCTACCCTGCCTTAGCCCTGGAATCAGCCAATTCTCCAAGGAGTTGGAGTCCTTTTAGTGATAAATAGTATTAGAGACCAAGGTCTGGGCACTAGGTGTGTCCAACTGGAGTGTCTTTGCTTCTTGGTGTTTTCAGAAGACAGAGCTAGGAAATATATGTATGTATATAGACAAATACATACACTAATCTACAAATACACATACATAAATACATGTATACATATACATGTGCATATATTCATGCATATAGACATGTATTCATATTTTAACAATTATGAGTTCACATCAGCATTCCAGCTCCAATTCATCAGCATAGGTACTTCACTGCCTTTCCTCATTCCATATTTTTAGGTCTCTTCTTCCTGGGTGAGAACCTGGCTTCTAACAACATCAACAAATTTATTTGCTCATTTATTGGCTCATTTATTTATCCAAAATTGCTTTAGAACTGACTTATCTGTAACAGAATGGTTTTAATTAGAAAAAAATGATACACCACTTTTCCAGGTGTAGCTCCCTGACACTTTATGTTTTATTTCCATAGTCACAGGAAGCAGAAAAAGGCTTTGATTCCATCAAGGTCCAACAGTATTGTTGTACAGTCTTGGATCTCGGAACATTTATCTTGTTACTAGGGAGGAAATTGGAAATGAATGTGATAACCATCTCTCCTACGTCAGGTATTAGTTTCGAAGGGTAGAGGTTTGGAGTTGGTTTGAGAAAAATGGATTGTAGAGAAGGCATCCTGTACCCCTCAGAAGTCCAGAGGTGAGGTCCTGAGATGTGCAAACCAGTTTATATTTTATATCTATTTAAAGATTTCAACTTGTCCTTTGATTTTCCTTCTACCTAAATGTTTTTTGCTTAGGTTCTAGATTATTGGTGAGTGTAGCTCACACATAAACAGGGCTGGAAAATTTTACATACTAATCACCGGCCTTTGTACATAGAAGGGGCATTTAATACATTTAATAGTTGAACAAAGGAAGCTACCAGATAATAATACTTCCTAAAGCATGATTCTTAGAAGACTAACTATCTGGGAGCATTATTATGAGTACTTATGATAGTACTTGAAGACTAACTATCTGGGAGCATTATTATGAGTACATTATTATGAGTACTAACTATCTGGGAGCATCATTATGAGCATTATTATGAGTACATTATTATGAGTACTTTGACCACAGTCAAATAGATTTGGAAAATCTGTGGTCAAACACACTATTTTTTCCCTCCAAGAATTCATAGGGCCTTTATTTTGATAAGGTACACTGTGAAATGCCAAGAGGAAACAGAATTCACCAGGTCTCTATACCATATTTTAAAAGTAGTTATTTGTCTATGGATTATTTCACATAGAGCTAATAGTCAAAAAATACACTTTGGCAATGCTGCCAGTACTGTGGGAAATTTTGATTAATTTTTCCTGGTGGGAAAGCAGGCTGTGGTGCTGGTTAAATTGTCCCACGTTTAAGAATTGTTGGGGCCCAGGTGACATGGGCTGGTCATCTGGAGCAGCAAAACATATGGACAGGAGATGGATCCCTTCCAAGAAGTAGGGCCAAAGCTGAAAGTCCGAGAAGCTGAATATGTCCACAGAGTGGCGACATGAAGTGAAAGGTTGAAGAGTTAGTGAAAATAGAAAGAGAATGAGAAGTAAGGCACAAAGGTATAAATTAAGTGACTAGCTCACAGGCTTCAATCATAAACAAGGAAAGAGGTACAGAGTTCCCTTATATCAGGTCACAGTCACTTGGTACATGAATTAAAAGGAACAGGGTCAAGGAAAGTATTTCTTGATGTCCTATCAAACCAGAAGCTATGTTTTACTAACACCAGACGTTGTTTTCTAGTCACTAAAGTTCAGGGTGGTGTACAAAACCCTACCCACCGCAGCCTTCGCTGAGAGCAGCAGTCACCCTGGAGGGCTGGCAGGCAGCTGCTGTCAGGTGCTGGCAAATAATCCCATCTCCTTAAGTTCCAGAACACACAGGTCTGAGCTCTAGCAATGAGGAACAGAAATAGCCCAAATTACATCAACACAGACGTTTTACTTGAAAATCTGCACTTGAAGCAATGGAACTCCCTGCTTCTGCTTGAGAGAGACCATGGATGACAAGAGATGGGAACCAGGACCTGGAAAGAGGGATTTCCCTTTCCTGGTCTTGGTTAAGCCCTGCACCTTCCCAAGGAAGAGGGACTGGGGTTAACGAGAGAACCATTCTCTAGTCAGATGACTTTATGCTTAATTACTTAATAAAGAGCATAGAGATTGTTCCAAACAGTGGGCTCAGTCTTTGCTAAGTAATCCTTCCATTTCATGAGATTTAAAAAAATGACTGTGCCAGGTGACTTCAAAGAAATGTCAAGCACTATCAACCACCATCAGGATTCTAGTGACCAGAATAGAGAAGCCAATCAAACCATTTCCCTTATAGAGAGACGCCTGAACAAAGTTTCCTCCTCTCTACACATGGTGCATGTTTCGCAGGCTTTTCTGAGACAGACCCTTGCCATAGTTGCAAAGGCTGACCCACTGTTAGAAATATCCATTCATACAACAGTGAAGCACACCAGGGCATCAACAACTAAGACATCCAGGAAGCAGGCAGGTCTTAGGCTTCTAGAAGTTCTTGTTAGTCGACTGTGTCCAACCCATGGCTACACCTCCAGAAAGTTAGAGAGATTGGCGTGGAACTGGATTACAATTTTAAAGACTAAAATGTTAAAGTAGCAAAACTAACAACAACCAAAAGGAATAGTTTGAATTAGTTTTCCTATATTTATACAAGGCAAGTAAAATGGAATCATGCAGGTGACTTCCATTCTTGGCTCTGCCACTTAATTGCTGGGTGATAATGGAGATTGTATTTGACCTCTCTGAGCCTCTGATCCCTGTCAGAGCCCACTTTCTGCCTCTCACTTAGGGGACTTGCCACACAGGTCTCCTTTCAGTGACTTAAGTCCACTGTGCTCTTTCCCACCTTGTGGAATTCACATGTGCAGTTTCTCCCACCAGGAATACTCTTCCGTAGCTCATCCCATGGCTGGCCCCTTCTCGCCTTTCAGGTCCTTGCTTTTCAAAGAGGACTTCTCTGACCACTGGTCCTAGATCATCTCTTCCTATTGTTCTCCGTCATAATGCCCTTTTCTATTTTCTTTATAGGATGGATCACAGTTTATAGTAGTATATTGATTATGCTGATTGACTCCTTTATAGTTTATCTTCCCTATCACCCTCTTCGTGTCCATGAAGGCAGGGACTTTATGCTGTTCACCACCACACACCTGCTGCCCTGCATATTCCCTGCCACACATGGGTCTTCAATACATGTTTGCTGAATAAATGAAGATTATAACTTACTTTGCAGGCTTGTTTTGAGAGTAAAATGAATGAGATATATGTAAAGGGTCTAGTTCAATTCTTGGCCCATAGTAGGTTATCAATAAATATCAATACCCTTCCCGAGTGCAGCACTCATAGAATGAATACTTAGATGACACTGAATGTCTAGGAATAAAATTTAAATATAGTAGCCAAAGATGACCACTAATATTTGGAAGCTTTCTGAAAGAAGAGGAATATTATTTGTAAATACTTAATGATATCACAAAACACTCCAATACCCAAAGTGAGTAGTATTACCTTTCCCCATCTGCCTTTTTATGTTTTAAAGCAGATTAGTAACAGAAAGCTAGGAATACAAGATATATTGTGCTAAGAAATATTAACCATGCTATTTGACAGCTATAAATTGGAGCCAGACTTCTGAATCTCTGGCCTGAGCTAATTAGTTTTTTTCCAAAGAAAACATACAATTCACTTTGCAAAGATTGAGCTATATTTCATCCGGACTAAAACATGTAAATTCCACCTCCCTTGCCTCCTTTAAGGAAGCTTGCTACAAAAGGTTCTTTAACTCTCCACCAACCAAAGTTCTATCTTCAGAGAAAAGAAATCCTGATTAAGATCATCACACGAGACACAAACCTACTGGTATTCTGAAAGAATTCAGAAAGAACTGTAGGATTCACTATTAAATAGTACTTACTTTCTTGGTCACTTTCCACAAATAAAGGGAAGTCATTTTATTTTCGGACAAAAAAGAAATCAATGAAAATAAACTCTGATATTTGTTAATCATGTGGTTTTGATACTCTCAGAGAAACAAATCCTGAACATAAAATCAGAGGTTTTTTCTTTTGTAAACTGAAAAGAGACCAAAAGGATTGTTGTACAATCCTTCAATTTACAATGGTGGAAACTTGGGCCTCAGGAAATTAGGTGAATTTCTAGGTATAAATAGGACACAGTCAACATTCAAGTCACCTGGTCCACTGGTCTTCTACTTCTATGATTTCTTTTCTTCCCCTTGGCCTACTTTTCCATCAGAATCACTGTTCCCAATTTCTTTGCCATTCAGCTTTTGCTCTGGGACCAGATTCTTTACCAGATGGCCTAGAGGTTGAAGACTAAAATAAATTTAAATTATTCTTGAAAATTTTGTATTATTTCCATTATTGCTAATAATATGTACTGTTTTTTTCCCCCTCCTTTCACTTGCTGTGCAAATATTCACTCCAAAATAAATTCTCAGTCAAGACTATTGTCTTCTCAGCGTCCAGGAATAAGCAGTCTTAGGTACAGAGAGGAAAAGAATCTTCTCAATCCCCTCTACAGAGTCCTCTTTGCCAAAGCATTAAAGTTAGGCAGAAAAGAAGAAGCTGGTGTCAACTGTATACTCTTCACCCAGTGCAAATGCTTTTCCCCATATATAGAAAGAGATCTTTCCATACAAGTTCAAGAATCAAGGAGCAAACCATAAGGGATTCTGGGACAGGAGGGTATGTAATTGTGGCAGAGCTTATTAACTCAAGTTGGCAGGTATTCTGTAGGGTACCCTGTTCTTTCCATTCATTTAGAAGGCAGGAAGGGAGCAGCAGTGATATGCCATCCAAGGAAAATGCCCAGTGATATCATGGGAAAGTTTGCAGCCTGATTTCCAGAAATAGCAAACTACAGCTCCTTCAAATGGACACAGTGAGAGATATGAAAAGATTTCAGTTGATAGATACGCATTTAGGGTTTACAATATGCCAGGCCCTGTGTCAGAGACTAGAGACCCAGGGACAAACAGAACATCTCTACTGCACATTGTGTTCTGGATCTGCACTGGGCCTTAGAGACCTCCCTCATTAGAAACAAGTCCTTTATTTCAATCAATAACTATTTCTTGATTACCTACCATGCACAGGGAAATACATAGAGTCCTTATTCTCAAACACTATTCAGTATAGGTGGGGAGCCAAGACACCTAGACAGACATAAAAAGTTAAATTAGTAATAAAAGTAAGTGGTGCCTTCTGGGGTTGTAGAAGACTCTATTGGGTTGGCCAAAAAGTTCGTTCGGGTTTTCTGTACGCGCTTATAGAAAACCTGAACGAACTTTTTGGCCAACCCAATGTATCTTGATCTAGGTGGGGATTACATAGGTGAATACATGTGTAAAACGTTATCAAGCTATATACTTAAGATGCATGCACCATTTAAAGATAAAAAATAATGAAATACATTACTTGTTTTACATTCATATAAATCCTCATCCATTTCCAAAAACAACTTGAACCTTTTCACAAAGATATACAAAATTACCAGATTATAGCAGAAATAAGGGAGAAAACTGAAGGAAAGAAAAATAAAGACAAGAAAGAAAAATAAGAAGCTAGAGTTAATGCTGTTACCACCTCCTCCCCCCCAAATATATGCTGTTAAGTCTTGTTACTTGTGGTGGGCTTCAATCCTGGCTCTGAGCCTGTGAAAAGAGGGAGACATGACTCATGACGACCACAAGATAAAAACAAAGCAGCAGCTCAGGAGAAGCCCAGCTCTTCTTGGTTTGGAGGACTGAGAGACATTTTTCCCATGGGCCAGCATGGAAATGACACTGTGAAATATACCAAACTCTGTTCCCAACAATATCTATACCATAAATTTGACACTGCTTTCCATCGGGTGTTGTCATATGAAGTGTTTTTTGTTTTTTTTTTTATGTGGGCCAATGACATAATGAGCATGGTTCATTAAAAGCAACAACACAGGGGCTAAAATGATAAACACAAGGCTAGGAAGTGTCATATAAGTAGAAAAGATATCTTGTAGTTTCGGAACAGGGAGCAGTGATGTGGTCTGGAGAAATTCAGAAAGGCTTCGTAAAGAAGATGTTTAGCTGGACCTTGAACATAGATCAGAAGAAGTCAGATAAGTTGACAGCAATGAAGAAGCCATTCCTAGTAGTAAAGGACTAATGCAAGCCAAAGTGTAGAAGGAAGAATGTGACAGGAAAATTTAAGAAAACAAGTAGGTCAGTCAGGTTTATAATGAAAGAATGGGTAAGAAGACTAAAACGATACGTTGAGGCCAGACCTTGGATGCACCAGAAGCCAGGATAAGAGGTTAATTCTTTATGTGAGAGACAAAGGGCGGGACACTAAAATATTCCAGGTTTCTGGAAAGAGAAGTGTTATGATAAACGCTGTAATTTAGGAAGATTAATCTAGCTGTCTTTTAGCTGGATAAATGAGAACAGCACGAAGGAAAGTAAATTAGAAGGCTCTTCGTCAAGGCTCAAGATGATGCATCTGTGATGAAACACAGAGGTATCCTCATTTTACCTGTAGACAAGGTTAAAGGATTGGCTGAAGGTCACTGTCTCTAAGGCAACAATGAGGCCACACCCATAACCACCAGTTAGTTCCCACTCCTGGGCCATAGTTTAAATTTAGGCTGTGGTTTGACATGACAGCAAAAAGCAGCTAAGGACAGCAGGAAGGAAGTTTTGGATCTTTCTTAAAGCAACATGGAAAAGAAAGGAGAGATGGAAAACAATATATTTTAGGAGGGAGTAGAAAAGATGACCCCCTCATGGCGCTTAATGCATCCAGGGAAGGAATGTTTATGCTTATAACTCAAGAGCAGGGCTGCCTCTCTGGTCTCCCCACTGGTAAGGAAAGATGTTATGCAGACCTGTATAAAGGGGGCATCACTCCCTCACATGGCTCCGGCTGCTATTTACCAGGCAAACACTCAGGGGCACCAGCTGTCTTTTCTTTAAAGAGAAAGCCTGTCTCCTGCTGTTTCTGGATCCAAGGTCTGCTGACAACAGTGTGGAGGCACATACCACCCCACGTGCTGCTCCTCCATTCCTTTCTCTGTTTGCAAGACTGGTATGCCTCACCGAGCATATTCACTGTTCTCTACCTTGCACAAAGCCCTCAGATTCTTTTTGAAATGGCTTTGTGTCTCTGTGTGTACTTGAACCTCCAGGTCATTGATCATGAGCCTCCCACTCAGCACCTGAGGAAAGTTTAAACAAATGCAAGGGCATAAGAACCTTGCTCTGCCCTGAGCTGGTTGACTAGTAATGTATATATTGTTTTGTTTTGTTTCAAAGAGGGAAAAAAAAATCGCTTTCTATCTTTGGAAATGAGCATGGCAAGAGGCTCCACCTGCTGACATAGGAGGCTTCTGAAAAGCTGAGACCCATCACCTCAGACTGGAAATTACATCCACTCCTAATCTTTCTGGGCCCCAATTCTCTCACTGGTAGCTTTGAAAGACAGAATGACAGCCATAGTACCCATGGGCATGCCTTGGTTTCTCTAGTTCTCCACCTATTAAAACAGTCTGTAAGTCAAATACTTCCCATGCCATGGAAAGAGCACTTGACTGAGAGTCAGAAAACCTGAACTCTAATTCCAACTCTCCCACTTACTACTATTACAGTGACATTGGACAAATGCTTGCTTTTCTTCAATTTTTTAGTTTTCAACTGTAAAATGGAATTACAGTTCTTTTCTTGTCCATCTTACAGGCTGACATTGAGAATTGAATGGAGATCATTCAGGACTTGATAGACTTTGTAGCCCTAAAGCCTTGTATAAACAAACTGGAAAGATTTTAGCTTAGTGGAGCTTTGTTGGAGAGAAGAGGTTTTAGAAAATCTCTTGTTGGAGAGAAGATTTTCTGTTAAGGTAATATCTGCAGGGTCTTGGGCCTTTGTTGACAAGAGGAGATTCTTCAAACTATACCCTCGATGTGATGTCACTCCCACTTCATCCTCTGATTATCATGCTACTCTGCCTATGTGAGTATGGGAGCTGGTAGGGATGAAGGAACTGGGAAGTTTGCTGATTAAGCCAACCCTAGGGCAGTTCTCCCTCTGAACTTTACATCCTGTGTTAGATGAATGGTGAAAAGGGCCCCTTTCTCTTACATTTATGCATTGGCTCTTTTCCATCCTACTAGCCACATAGATATGAGGACTGGAAGGGAACCTAGAGATTTCATAAAGCAACCCTCACACCTGAAAGAGGAGCAAGAGGCAGCCCTGAGTGTAAGGGACTCACTCAGAGCAACACAGCTAGCCAGTTGGGCTTATACAGTTCTCAAGCTCACAGATGGCTAGGTCTAAACTTAGCCGAACTTATGAAACTCTGTGTAGCTCTGAGATACTCACCTTCCCATGACTTTGTTTACTTATTTAAAAATAGGAATGGAAAATGATCCTACCTTAAAGACCTCTAGGGTAGTGCTGGCAAAAAGAGAACATGCTTTTCCAATTTACAGCCCTTTATAAATTATTATTTATATTATCATTTACTTAAATTTTTAAAAGCCTGAATTAAAGCCTAAGTTTTAGGATAGTTACATGAATATAATTAGCTTATTTACATTCCTTATATATACATATATACTATAATAATATAATTTTGATACATATATTACATATATCCTATACAATAATACAGCTATATATGATATATTGATGTTTCAATAATATATTGATTATATGATAAAATACTATACTCAACAGATAATTTATATATACACACATACATACATACTGTATAAATTTGAACTATTTACAATATGCCATAGGCACTGAAGACTATTATTAATCTTTTGGTAACAAATTCAAAATGGACTAGGTATAAATTACAAATATATTTAATTACTAAGTTTTACTTTTTAGAGCACTTTTAGGTTTACAGCAAAATTGAGTAGGAAGTTTGGAAAGTTCCCATATACCCATTGTCCTCACACACTCACAATCTCCACCACCATGGAAATCCTGCTCCATGGTGGTTCATTGGTTATAACTGATGAACCTACATTGACACATTATTATTATCCAGAGTCCAGTTTTCACTGGGGTTCACTCCTTGTGTTGTATATTCTGTGGATGTGGACACATTTATGACACATATCCACCACTGTAGTATCATACAAAATAGTTTCACTGCCTTAGAAGTCCTCTGGGTTCTGTCTGTTCATCCCTCCCTCTGCCCTAACTCCTGGCAATCACCGATACATTTCTGTCTCTGTTTTACCTTTTCCAGACTATCATATACTTATAATCATACACTGTGTATCCTTTTGAGGTTGGCTTCTTTAACTTAATAATATGCATTCGAGATTCTTCTGTGTCTTTTTTAGTGCTGAATAACATTCCATTATCTGGATGTACCACAGTTATCCATTTACATAACAAAGGACATCTTGGTTGCTTTCAAGTGTTGGCAATTATGAATAAAGCTACTATAAACATTGTGTGCAGGTTTTTGTGTGGACAAAAGTTTTCAATTCATTTGGGTAAACACTAAGGAGTGTGATTACTGGATTATGTAGTAAAAAATGTTTTTATTTTGAAAGAAACTGCTAAACCATCTAAGTGGCTGTATCATTTAGTATTTTCACCAGCAACATATAACCATTCCTATTACTCTATATTCTCATCAGCGTTCGGTGTTGTCAGTGTTCTGGAATTTGACAATTCTAATAGGTGTATAGTAGTGTTTCATTGTTATAATTTGTAATTCCCTAATGACATATAATGTTAAGCATCTTTTCGTATGCTACTTTCCATTTGTATATCTTCTTTGGCCACGTGTTTGTTAGGTTTTTTGCCCATTTTTAAAAGACTATTTTTAGAGTAGCTTTAGGTTCACAGCAAAATTAAGAGGAAGGTAGAGAGATTTCCCATATACTCCCTGAGTTGGCTTTTCTGGGTCTTCTGCCTCTCCATATAAACTTTAGAGATCAGTTTGCCATTATCCACAACAAACTTGCCAAGATACTGATTGAGATTGTGTTGATCCATAGATCAAGTTGGGAAGAACTGATATCTTGACAATACTGAGTCTTCCCATCAATGAATATTTCCATGAATATCACTCCATATATTTAGCCCTTTATCAGAGTTTTGTCGTTTTCCTCATATTGACTTTATTCATATTTTGTTAGATTTACACCTAAGTATTTCACTTTGAGGGGTACTAATGAGTATCATAATGTGTTTTAACTTCAAATTCCACTTGTTCATTCTGGTATATAGGAAAGTGAATGGTGTTCGTATATCCTGCAACCTTGCTGTAACTGCCTGTTAGCCCCAGGAGGGGGTTTTTTGGTTTATTCTTTCAGATTTTCTGCATAAACAATCATGTCTTCTGTGAACAAAGACAGTGTTATTTCTTCTTTCTTAATCTGTATACATTTTTTGTCTTATTGTATTTTCTAGGACTTTTTTGTACAGTGTTGAAAAGAAGTGGTAAGAGAGGACATACTTGTCTCATTCCTGATAATACTGAGAAATTTTGAGTTTCTCACTATTAAGTATGATGTTAGTTATAGGTGCTTTGTAGATATTCTTTATAAAGTTGAGGCAGTTCCCCCTTTATTCCTGGTTCATTAAGAGTTTTTAATCATGAAAGACTAGTGAATTTTGTCAAATGCTTTTTCTTCATCTATTGATATGATCATGTGGTTTTGAGCCTATTGATATGATGGATTATATTAATCAATTCTCAAATACTGAACAAGACTTGAATACCTGGGATAAATCCCACTTAGTCGTGGTGTATACTACTTTTCATACATTGTTGGATTTGTTAATATTTTGTTGAGAAATTTTTGCATCTATGCTCTCGAAGGATTTGGTCTATAGTTTTCTTTTCTTGTAATGTGCTTGTCTGGTATCAGGGTAATGCTGCCCTCACACAACAAATTAGTATGTATTCCCTCTGCTTCTGTCTTCTGGAAAAGATTGTAGAGAATTTGAATAATTCTGCCTTAAATATTTGGTAGAATTCACGAGTGAAACCATCTGGCCTGTATTTTTTTTTTCTGTTTTGGAAAGTTACTAATAATTGATTTAATTTCTTCACTAGATATTAGCCTATTTAGATAGTCTATTTCTTCTTGTGTGAGTTTTGGCAGATTGTTTCTTTCAAGGAATTGGTTCATTTCATCTAGGTTTTCAAATCTGTGGGCATAGATTTGTTCACAGTATTCCTTATCTTTTAACATCCATGGGATCTGTAGTGATGTTCCCTATTTCATTTCTGGTATTAGTAATTTGTGTCTTCTCTTTTTTTTTTCTTAGTCTGGCTAGAGGGTTATACATTTTATTAATCTTTTCAGAGAACCAGCTTTTGATTCCTCTGATTTTCTCTAGTGACTTCCTATTTACAATTTCATTGATTTTATCTCCATTTTTATTATTTATCTTCTTCTGCTTACCTTGTATTTAATTTGCATTCTTTTTTTAGTATCTCAAAGTGGAAGGTTCAGTTATTGACTTTACAACTTTCTTCTTTTCTAATGTATGTATTAAATGCTATAAAATTCCCTCCAAGCACTGTTTTCATGGCATTCCACAAATTTTGATAAATTGTTTTCATTTTTATTTTTTTTTCAAAATATTCTTTAATTTCTCTAGAGATTTCTTTTTTGACCCATGTGCTATTGAGAAGTGTGTTGTTTAATATCCAATTATTTGGGGATTTTCCAGCTAACTTTCTGTTATTTCTAGTTTAATTCCACTGTGGTCTGAAAGCAGACATTGTATTATTTCTATTTTTAAGCTTTGTTGAGATGTGTCTTATGACTCAGAATGTAGTCTATCTTGGTGAATGTTCCATGAAGTCTGAGAGAATGTGTAATCTGCTGTTTTTGGATGAAACCATCTATAGATGTGCATTATATCCAATTGATTGATGGTGCTGTTATGTTCAGCTCAGCCCTTACTGATTTTCTGCCTGCCAGGTCTATTTCTGTTAGAGGCATGCTAACGTCTCTGACTTCAGTAGTGGATTCATTTATTTTTCTTTGCAATTCTATCAGTTTCTGCCTCATGTATTCTGACATTCTGTTGTTAGGCACATATACAGTAAAGATTGTTATATGTTCTTCGAGTATTGACCCTTTATTAGTTATACATACACAAATATACACTCTTTTTAAAATTCTTTTCCCATATAGGCCATTACAGAGTACTGAGTAGAGTTCCCTGTGCTATACAGTAAGTCCTTATTAGTTATCTATTTTATAAATAGTAGTGTGTATATGTCAATCCTAATCCCCCAATTTCTCCCTCTCCTACCCGCTGCTTACCCCCAGTAACCATAAGTTTGTTTTCTACATCTGGAACTCTATTTCTGTTTTGTAGGTAAGTTCATCTGTACCCCCCCCTTTTTTTTTTAGATTCCACATATAAGCACTATCATATGATACTGATGTTTGTCTTTTTCTGTCTGACTTACTTCACTTAGTATGACAACCTCTAGGTCCATCCATGTTGCTGCAAATGGCATCGTTTCATTCTCTTTTATGGCTGAGTAATATTCCATTGTATATATGTACCACATCTTCTTTATCCATTCTTCTGTTGATGGACATTTAGGTTGCTTCCATGTCCTGGCTATTGTAAATACTGCTGGATCATAAGAGACTACTACAAGCAACTATACACCAATAAAATAGACAACCTAGAAAAAATGGACAAATTCTTAGAAAGGTACAATCTTCCAAGACTGAATCAGGGAAAAATAGAAAATATGAACAGACCAATCACAAGTACTGCAATTGAAACTGTGATTTAAAAACTTCCAACAAACAAAAGTCCAGGATCAGAAGGCTTCAGAGGTGAATTCTAACAAACATTTAGAGAAGAGTTAACACCCATCCTGATGAAACTCATCCAAAAAAATTGCAGAAGAAGGGACACTCCCCAACTCATTCTACAAAGCCACCATCACCCTGATACCAACACCAGACAAAGATATTTAAAAAAAAAAATTACAGGCTAATATCACTGATGAACACAGACACAAAATCCTCAACAAAATACTAGCAAACCAAATCCAACAACACATTAAGAGGATCATACACCATGATCAAGTGGGATTTATCCCAGGGATGCAAGGTTTCTTCAATATATGTAAATCAATCAATGTGACACACCACATTAACAAACTGAAGAATAAAAACCACATGATCGTGTCAATAGGTGTGGAGAAAGTTTTTGACAAAATTCAACACCCATTTAGGATAAAAACTCTCCAGAAATTGGGCACAGAGGGGAAACTACCTCAGCATAATAAAAGCCATATATGACAAACTCACAGCAAACATCATTCTCAATGGTGAAAAACTGAAAGCATTTCCTCAATGATCAGGAACAAGATAAGGATGTCCACTCTTGCCAGTTTTATTCACCATAGTTTTGGAAGTCCTAGTCATGGCAATCAGAGAAGAAAAAGAAATAAAAGGAATACAAGTTGGAATACAAGTTGGAAAGGAAGAAGTAAAACTGTCACTGTTTGCACATGACATAATACTATACATAGAAAATCCTAAAGATGCCACCAGAAAACTACTACAGCTCATCAATTAATTTGGTAAGGTTGCAGGATACAAAATTAATACACAGAAATCTCTTGCATTCCTATACACTGACAGCAAAAATCAGAAAGAGAAATTAAGGAAACAGTCCCATTTACCATTGCATCAAAAATAATAAAATACCTAGGAATAAACCTACCTAAGGAGGTAAAGGACCTGTACTCAGAAAAGTATAAGACACTGGTGAAAGAAATCAAAGATGACACAAACAGATGGAGAGATATACCATGTTCTTGGATTGGAAGACTCAATGTTGACAAAATGACTATATTACCCAAAGCAATCCCTTAAAATTACCAATGGCATTTTTCACAGAACTAGAACAAAAAATTTTACAATTTGTTTGGAAACACAAAAGACCACAAATAGCCAAAGCAGCCTTGAGAAAGAAAAATGGAGCTGGAGGAATCAGGCTTCCTGACTTCAGATTATACTACAAAGCTACAGTCATCAAAACAGTATGGTACTGGCACACAAAAAATATATAGATCAGTGGAATAGGACAGAAAGTGCAGAGATAAACCCAAGCACCTATGGTCACCTAATCTATGACAAAGGAGGCAAGAATATACATTGGAGAAAGACAGTCTCTTCAATAAGTGGTGCTGAGAAAATTGGACAGCTACCTGTAAAAGAATGAAATTAGAACACTCAGTGACACCATACACAAAAAGAAACTCAAAATGGATCAAAGACCTAAATGTAAGGCCAGACACTATAAAACTCTTAGAGGAAAACATAGGCAGAACATTCTTTGACATAAATCACAGCAAGATCCTTTTTGACCCACCTCCTAGAGAAATGAGAATAAAAACAAAAATAAACAAACGGGACCTAATGAAACTTAAAAGCTTTTGCACAGCTAAGGAAACCATAAACAAAACATAAAGACAACCCTCAGAATGGGAGACAATTTTTGCCAATGAAGCAAGCAACAAGGGATTAATCTCCAAAATATACAAAGAGCTGATGCAGCTCAATATCAAAAAAACAAACAGCCCAATCAAAAAATGGGCAGAAGATCTAAATAGACAGTTCCCCAAAGAAGACATGCAGATGGCTAAAAAGCACATGAAATGATGCTCAACATCACTAATTATTAGAGAAATGCAAATCAAAACTGCAATGAGCTATCACCTCACACCAGTCAGAATGGCCATCATGAAACAAAATCTACAAACAATAAATGCTGGAGAGGGTGTAGAGAAAAGGGAACCCTCCTGTACTGTTGGTGGCATAGCCACTATGGAGAACAATATGGAGGGCCCTTAAAAAACTAAAATAGAGCTACCATATGATCCAGCAATCACACTCCTGGGCATATATCCAGAGAAAACCATAATTCGAAATAATACATGCACCCCAATGTTTATTGTAATGTTTCTCTTTATCCCTAACAACTACCTTGCACTAAAATCTGCTCTGTCTGAAGTTAATATAGTGACTATTGCTTTCTTTTGATTAGTGTTTACATGGTATATCTCTCTTTATCCCTTTATGGCTAATCTATCTGTGTCTTTTACTTAAAATGAGTAGACAACAGGGCCTCCCTGGTGGCGCAGTGGTTGAGAGTCCGCCTGCCGATGCAGGGGATACGGGTTCGTGCCCCGGTCTGGGAGGATCCCATATGCCGCGGAGCGGCTGGGCCCGTGAGCCATGGCCGCTCAGCCTGCGCATCCGGAGCCTGTGCTCCGCAACGGGAGAGGCCACAACGGTGAGAGGCCTGCGTACGGAAAAAAAAAAAAAAAAAAAAAAAAAAAAAAAAAATGAGTAGACAACATATAATTGTATCTTTGTTTTTTGACCCATTCTGGCAATCTCTGTCTTCTAATTAGTGTATTTAGGTACTGATGTTTGAAGTGATTATTGAGGATTGATATGTACCATATTTGTCACTATTTTCTATTTGTTGTCTTTGTTCTTTTTCTTGCTTTATTCTTTTTCTTTGTTCTTGTTCTTGTTCTTCGTTCTTTATCTTACAAAAGTGTCTTCCACACTTTTGTTGCCTTTTGTAGTTTTGAGTATCTTATGTGATTCTGTTTCTCTCCTTTCTTACCATATCAATTTCAATTCTTTTTTAACTTTTTTTCTACATATGTAGAGTTTTCTATATACAATTACAACGAATCAAAGACCGCTTTCAAATAACACTATGCTGCCTCACAGGTAGTGCAATTATTGAAAATTTACCATATTTTACAGTGCATCTTTACCTGTTCTCCTTTATATTTTTAAAATTTTCTATCTTATTCCTCAAATGATTTATAAGTTTTCAAATAATGCTACAATGCTTTGCACAGAAACTGCGCAAAAATATTTATCATAAGACCCATAAAACATGTGGATCATACCAATGCATGCTCAAAGCCAATCTGTACTCTTAACTATCATTTACATGATTCTCTCATATTGAAATGACAAGTGCTTCACTATTACCATCATTCTTTAGCAAATACTGGGACAGACTAAGCTGGCTTTGATGTCTTTCAGTGTCCCATGCCCCTTTCCTCTCTCCTCATCCCTCACCCTAATCCCTCTCTGTTGAGGAATCCATGCTATAGCAGGACCATTCCTGTGTTCATTAGGTTGTAAACGGATCCCTGCTAAAGTAGTAACTAAAATATGAAGTATGCTGTTGATCAAAAAGAACATGGATTGAGACTATGTCACTTAATAGTTGGCAAAACACTAAACTTCTGGGCTTCCTTGGTGGCGCAGTGGTTGAGAGTCCGCCTGCCGATGCAGGGGACACGGGTTTGTGCCCCGGTCCGGGAGGATCCCACGTGCCATGGAGCAGCTGGGCCCGTGAGCCATGGCCGCTGGGCCTGAGTGTCCGGGGCCTGTGCTCCACAACGGGAGAGGCCACAACAGTGAGAGGCCCGCGTACCGCAAAAAAAACCCCAAAATACTAAACTTCTCTACTCTCCAATTTTCTCATTCATACAATGAGGTTCATAATAGGACCTCATAAGGTTGTCCTAATGACTAAATGTTAAGATCAAGTTAAGGTTCATGACTCAGCAGACCCGAGTTCGGATGTCAGTTCCATCTTGAGCTCATAATTTAGACTCTGAACATCAGCTTCTTCTTCAGCAGAGTGGAGAGAAAAATACCTTTTTCATGGCAGTGTTGTTGTGATAAAATAAGAGCAATGTAATCCTGAAGGACTGTTAGCTTCTGTTCCCTTTTCTGATAGTTACAGATTGCTACAATAATGTAGCAAGTTGTGAGTCTCAGAGAAACCATTGCCTTTTAGAGGGCAATTCCAGGGGAGCACAAATTCAACACCCAAAGGACTCAACTGAAATGACAGAATGACAGTCAGTGAAGACTGCATTTTGAGGTAGAGAACCATGCTCCTGGAATTATAACCCACAAATAGATAGTTCATCAACTCTAGAGTGTTGCCCTGCTTTCCACCTATTCTCAGGAATCCTGATGCTCTACCTTTGCAAATATAAAAATATCCATGATTTAGCATGTCTAGAAATGGCCGGACAAATATTCCTCACCCGTCATGAAGCACTAGTACCTCTTTTTTTTTTTTTTTTTCCTGCGGTACGCGGGCCTCTCACTGCTGTGGCCTCTCCCGTTGCGGAGCACAGGCTCCGGACATGCAGGCTCAGTGGCCATGGCTCACGGGCCCAGCCGCTCCGTGGCACGTGGGATCCTCCTGGACCGGGGCACGAACCCGCGTCCCCCGCATTGGCAGGCAGACCCCCAACCACTGCGCCACCAGGGAAGCCCCACCAGTACCTCTTTTAAAGTAATATTTACAATGATGGCTCCTTCATCTCTGCCCCAGCCTTGACCATTTGCACCTCATAGTACAGTACTTTGCAAAGTATATCGTAGTTAATATTTAATCTGTGTTCTGCATCCACTCAAGGTCTTTGCCAATCCATCTATTTATCCTTGATTCTCTAGCACTAGTCATAGTTCCTAGCATAAAATATATACTCTATTAATATTTAATGAATAAATAATACATCTGATGAACACTAAATCTGGCTAAGCACACTGCCTGATTTAATTCACACAACAGTGTAATGAAATGTGATTACCATTCCTAATTTACACATCAGGACACCAAAGTTAGAGGATTTTGCTTCTTCAAACCCCTATGTCATAAGTGGCAGAGGTAGGAATTTAAGTCAGGTTTGTTTTTCTCTATGATGTGTAGGTAAATGTTTAACAACAAGCTCTCTGAGAAACAAAAGCGTAATTAGTAGCATGTGCCAATTTCCATGGTGGAAATACTCCCACCATAGTCAATTTTAAGCTACTAAGGTAACATCAATGGGTTCACAAAATTTAACAATTGGCCCCTGTAAGCTGCTACAGGCAAGCTTCAGTACACCATTAGTTTCACTGCAAGTTTAGGTGCTTTCAACTAAGCTAAGGCTGCTAGTCAGGCTGCTAGTCCTGTCTTGGTGGCTGAGGATCTCACCAATAGCTAGAACGCAGTCACCCCCTGTAACCTTTGGCCATTGATGACCTTTATATTCCAGACTCTTTTGCAGCTGGTCATATTACTGACAAATCCACTCATTAGGAATTTTCTTCCTTCCCCAAAGGCCAGACCCCCACTTCTGCTTTTAGGCATGAATTAAACAGAAGTAATAAGCCCCAAACATTTAAAGTAATGAGCCCCAAACACGCCAGTACTGACTTCCCGCCTTTAAAAAAAAAAGAGGGGGGGGAAGCAGTACCCTATTGGGTATTTATCGGGGAGGCCTTCTTTGAGCTGTATAGTTGTTTTGTGACAGAAATGGCAGTTGAAAAGTTGTGTTCACATCCAAATAACAATGTTATTATTTGAAGCTGCTTATTGTTAGTGTCTTCAGGCAGAAAAAATGTTTAAGAAAACCTCACTGAGTCCCTAAAGTTTTCTTGGGATTGTCTGGGATAACTTGGAATGCTAGTGGAATCTACATGGGATGATTAGAGGGGAAGCTTTCGGCACTCCTAAAAACTCTCACATTATTTTCTCCCTTGGGAAGCTGCTTGAGAACATGTTGTATTGGGAGTGCAAAGCTGCTAGGTCAATGGAATCATTTCTTTGTGACTTGGGGATTTCTCAGAGCCAGAAATGTTATCCAAGTTTCATTCCTGTGACTGAGGAAAATTGCATCAGCTGCTCACAGGACACCAGATTTCAATATGACATCTATTTAAGCAATGCCCTGGATGGCAGATGTTGGATCTTGGTTACTGGATGCATGTGTGATTGAATGCATTGGAGCCTGGCTTGGTCTCTCTGACTTACTAGCAAAAGTTTGAAAAATTATTTAGGAAAAGATAATGTCAGAGTAACATGACTGTCAGGAAGAAAAGTGGTGCTATTTATGTGTGTTTCTGTATATTTACAAGTTGGGTATATATAGTTCTGTGTGCGTATGGATAAAATTACATGACTTGGATGAAGGAAGACGGGAAATAGGTGGAGTCTACAGCTTAAGGCCAAGAGATTTTATTTTTTCCCTTCTCTGTTACTATCTTACTCTATATCCTAGAAACATTACTTAGCTTCTCTTGTCCTTAATTCTTTTGAGTAGAAACATGGTGGTTTGAAATCTATAGGTTCACCTCCTCCCATTTTTTTAAATTCCCAGATTCCAGGTGATAAAATTAAATAATGCATTTGTCATTATTGTCAAAAGTGACTTGAACAAGACAAATCTCTAAAGGAAACAAAAGATATCCAAATCATAGCATTCTTGGGAAAAAAGGTATTAATTTAAGATTTAAGAAAAGCCCCTGTGATTTTTTTTCCTTTGACCAAGGCTATATTCACATACAACTGGATAAAAGTGAAAAAAAATATGCCAATCACCCAGATGGTTCTCAGTGTTTGATATCTGTCATCATATTGGCCAAATACCTGGATGATTGCATTCATTTTCACTCTTTAGCCAGATGTTTTGAAATCATAGAGGTATGACTTAGATAAAAAGTAGATGCTTTTAATCCACAAGGCAGAATGAGGTGCAATAAGAGGTAGAACAGGAAGAAGAGCAATTTTTGAGCACCTACTCCTTGTCAGACACTTTCTCTCATACATTTAATCTCCATAAGAACACCATGAGGCATTATCCCCAACTTACAGTTAAGGAAACTGAAGCTCAGAAATTTAAATTATTTGCCAGTGTTACATATCTAAGAAGTAGTAAAGCTTGGACTTTACTTCCTCATTATGTAGAGAACTATTAGAAATGAATATAGTTAATTTATGGCTAATGAAATTAAGAGCTGAGGACAATAGAGTTGCTGCATAAATAAGATAACAGAGGGCATACATATAGACACAGAAACAGACATAACTAGTTCTCCTACTGTTCATCTGAAGAACTTTTTTTTTTTTTTTTTTTTTTTTTTTTTTTTTTTTTTTTTCTTTTTGCTGTATGCGGGCCTCTCACTGCTGTGGCCTCTCCCGCTGCGGAGCACAGGCTCCGGATGCGCAGGCCCAGCGGCCACGGCTCACGGGCCCAGCCGCTCCGCGGCATATGGGATCCTCCCAGACCGGGGCACGAACCCGTATCCCCTGCATCGGCAGGCGGACTCTCAACCACTGCGCCACCAGGGAGGCCCTGAAGAACTTTTTAATCCAAGCCTGTAATAGGTGTAAAAAGGAGTAAAAAAAAAAAAAAAAGAAGGAGTAAAAAAAAAAAAAAAAATCCAACCAGGATAATTGGTACTGTGTTGCCTAGGTCTCCTGGTTGCACCGTGTTTTCTTTGGCTCCAACAGAATGGTAAAACTGAACACAATTGCCTCATTAATTGTTTCACTTCCCTGGAGTTAGAAATTTTGCATGGTTTTGGAGAAATAATGTAGCTCATTATACAAATGTATGCAAAATAGCACGCAAATATATGAGTGATGATTTACTAGGGGAAAGATTCCAAAGATTTGGATTTTATAACTTCTGGTAAATAACCTGGGGGGTAAACTTCTGTCTGTACACAGCAGAAGCAAGTTGGCCCATCCCAAGGTTCTCAACAATGGCTTAATCTTTGGGGAAACAATGAATCAGATTCCTTCCCCTTTCTATGCCAAGGAACATAAATTCTTGAGCCCACACGGAAAGGAAATCTAATGCACCTCCTGCAAGACTGCTCTTATATAAGGTTGAATTGATGACTCACAGCCAATAGCTACTAGTTCTGATAAGAGAGACTGCAAAGAGCAGGCTGACCTTGGAGAGAATCGTCAAGGACAAAGATACTTCATGTTTTCTCATAAAGGAAAATAATCCTTGTGAGATTACTCTACTTGGCTCTCACATTGAAGAAAAGATAATTTCTCAGATCTTGAAGATGATAATGCAAATCCATGAAGGCAGATCTGGTCACAAGCTTTCAATACCCAAGTTGCTAAGCTACAGGTTAGAGAACTGGGAAGAACATTCATTTTCTAAATAAATATAGGGATGAGAATTTGCAGGATAAGGAAATGAGGGTGAAGGAAGGCAAAAGAATGTATGTTATTTCCAGAATATAAGTGAATGGGTTGGAGATAATGCACCCTTTGGAAATACAAAATGTTGTTGAAAGTTTTCAGAGAGGGAAGTAACTCATAAAAGAATTTGGAGTGCTTTTTATGGGCTGAAATAGAAGGAAATGAAACATCTTCAATAAGATTTTGGATAGAAATTTTGCATATCTGTGTTATTTAAATATCAGGAAAAAATGATCAAATCAGCTAAAATTCAGCCAGAATAATCTCTTTGGAAAACTTAACCCATACATATCTCAGATGTGTAGGCAACAATGAAAGACTGTGGAGACAAATTATGTATCTTTATACTCAGACCCTTTCTGACCTAGTCCCACCAAGAGGCAGATGCTGGGAATGTTCACTTAAGCTCAGCCCTGCCTTGAGCCAATTCAATTCAAATCTGAGCACTGTTTTAGAGGTCTCATCCTCCTTAGTTGGTGGTCTGAAATTTTTCTTGCTGCCCTAATATGAGTGTCTTAGATGCCTGCCCGGAGTTGTCCTAAACGAGTAATAAAAATGGCTAAAATGTCCTATGCATTGGGCTTGTTCCAGTTATTTTTTTAATACCTTGCACACATCATCTTACTTAAATTTCAAACAACCCTCTAAGATAGGTATTACTATCTATTTCTCTAACAGATGGAGAAGAGAAAGTTCCAAGTGGTAAAATTAACCTGTTCCAAGACACTCAGCTAGTAAGAAACAGAGCTAGGGAACAAAAGCTCACGCTAGTTATCTTTACACAGGACTGCCATTCAGTTTCACATGCCACCCTAACCCACACACACTCACATTTTCTCAATTATAAACTCTACTAATTCCTTCAAAGGATATAAAACTCAACTTGATCAGGGTCTCCTCCCAACAGGGTCTACACATTTGTCATTGTATCCCCTAAGACTGAAGGGGATACAAAAATCAGCCCAAACCATGAACCTACCATCTATCTGAACATATTCTGCTCTAGCCTCAGGACTGGTCTTCTGAGATGCAGAGCCAACAGAGTCATCCCAGAGTTCCCTGCACCTCTTGGTACTGTGATTTGTATTTTTGTCATCTGACACCAATCCCAACCGTATAAGGGTATTTCTTCTTCTTCCTATATGTCCAAGCACTTCTTGATAATTAATTCCCAATTCCTCAGTGAACACAATTTATGGCCAAGCAGGTCTCAGGCAGAGAACAAAAACTTTTTGACATGTATGAACCCACGGTTCATATGACAGCTAAAATAGCAAAGTGCTATTTCATTCCGCATGTCCATGGCAAGATGCACCCACATCAACTTAAGGAAACATTTAGCCATCAGGGTGGTCGTTTTATTTATTTATTTATTTTTAAATTTTTTGGCTGAGCCATGCAGCATATGGGATCTTAGTTCCCCGACCAGGGATCAAACCCATGCCCCCTGCATCCCTGCATTGGAAGTGTGGAGTCTTAACCACTGGACTGCCAGGGAAGTCCCCAGGGTGGTCTTATTTCTTTCTAGATCAAGATCCTCAAGCCTCATGTTTCTCTGTGAAGTTTCCAGATTTCGGGGACAAATCATTAGAAGCAAAGGAGATAAAATACTTTAAAAGATAGCAGTGCAGATACAGAAATATATCAACCTCTACTTCAAAAACTCTAAAGCTAAAAACAGAAAATTCTACTGACATTACAGGAGACTGGCTGAGACACTATAAAACTCTTAGAGGAAAACATAGGCAGAACACTCTATGACATAAATCACAGCAAGATCCTTTTTGACCCACCTCCTAGAGAAATGGAAATAAAAACAAAAATAAACAAATGGGACCTAATGAAACTTAAAAGCCTTTGCACAGCAAAGGAAACCATAAACAAGACGAAAAGAGAACCCTCAGAATGGGAGAAAATATTTGCAAATGAAGCAACTGACAAAGGATTAATCTCCAAAATATACAAGCAGCTCATGCAGCTCAATATCAAAAAAACAACAACCCAATCCAAAAATGGGCAGAAGACCTAAATAGAAGATATACAGATTGCCAACAAACACATGAAAGGATGCTCAACGTCATTAATCATTAGAGAAATGCAAATCAAAACTACAATGAGATATCATCTCACACCAGTCAGAATGGCCATCATCAAAAAATCTACAAACAATAAGTGCAGGAGAGGGTGTGGAAAAAAGGGAACCCTCCTGCACTGTTGGTGGGAATATAAATTGATACAGCCACTATGGAGAACAGTATGGAGGTTCCTTAAAACACTAAAAATAGAACTACCATACGACCCAGCAATCCCGCTACTGGGTATATACCCTGAGAAAACCGTAATTCAAAAAGAGTCATGTACCAAAATGTTCATTGCAGCACTATTTACAATAGCCAGGACATGGAAGCAACCTAAGTGTCCATCAACAGATGAATGGATAAAGAAGATGTGGCATATATACACAACAGAATATTACTCAGCCATAAAAAGGACCAAAACTGAGTTATTTGTAGTGAGGTGAATGGACCTAGAGTCTGTCATACAGAGTGAAGTAAGTCAGAAAGAGAAAAACAAATACAGTATGCTAACACATATATATGGAATCTAAAAAAAAAAAAGAAAATGGTCAGAAGAACATAGGGGCAAGATGGGAATTAAGACACAGACCTACTAGAGAATGGATTTGAGAATACAGGGAGGGGGAAGGGTAAGCTGTGACAAAGTGAGGGACTGGCATGGACATATATACACTACCAAATGTAAAAGAGATAGCTAGTGGGAAGCAGCCGCATAGCACAGGGAGATCAGCTTGGTGCTTTGTGTCCACCTAGAGGGGTGGGATAGGGAGCATGGGAGGGAGATGCAAGAGGGAGGGGATATGGGGATATATGTATACATATAGCTGATTCACTTTGTTATAAAGCAGAAACTAACACAACATTGTAAAGCAATTATACTCCAATAAAGATGTTAAAAAAAACTAATTAAAAATAAAAGGGAGACTGGCTGGCAGAATGGACAAAAAGTCCTAACAGAGCTGAATTATAAATGCAGTTCAAACTCCTCTAACCCTTTGATTGTTTACATATGAGCCACATTTGCTTTCCTGATTATCTACCTATAACATGTTTTTTTCAAAAACTTCATTAAAAAAGAACATTCATACAGAAAAGTATATGTCATAAATTTACAACTCAGTAAATTTTTACGAAATGAACACACTTATATGACTGGCATCCAGAGGAAGAATCATTCCCGCCTCAGTGAAAATTCTCATGCAGCTTTCCAGGCCCTTACCCACCTCTGTTCCTCCCAAGGGTAACCACTCTCCTGTGACTTCTTAAATGGAGATTTTGTCTGTCTCAGAACTTCACTGATACAGAATCATGCAGTATGTACTATTTTGTGAGTAGCTTTTTCTCACTCAGCATTACATTTTTGAGAGTCATCCATATTGTGATAGATTAATGTACTTCCATTTAGCATTTTCTGAATAGTATTCCCTATGAATACATCATGATTTATTTATGCATTCTATTGTAGACGGATGTTTGAATTGACTTTTCATTACCGTGAGTGTACTTGATGCCCAATTAATGTACATGGCTTTTGATGAAAACATGTATTACATTGTCCTATTTTTTCCAGTAAAATATGCTCACATTAGTAGTTATCAAATTTCTTCCCATTGGTTTGGATTATGTGTCTAATGCGATAAGGTGATTTTGTTTTGTATCTTAATTCTGTACTCCATAGCGCTGGCAACCCTTTTCAGTTTCTATTATCTGCAAATTTTAAAATAAATTTCTTCATTCTTCCGAAAAATCATCTAAGAACACTAAATATTTTTAAGTCTAGTATAAAACATTCTATTAGGCTGTTTATCTCCAGCCCTTGGAAGAATGTGGGAAGTACTAACATTTTTTGTTGTTGCTAAGAGGCCAGAGGGTTTTTTTTTTTAAAACAACTCTTTCCCAATATTTAGTTCTCTGCTTTATCCTTCCCATTTCTACTTCACATCTATAGTACTCTTAAGCTAACTCGGATTTTTTTTCTTTTAGAAGAAAAATAGTATAACATATTACAGTGAATTTATTTTATATATTACCCCCTCCTTTAAAAAAAAATGCTGTACACGAACTCTCTCCAGAGGAGTAATTCACCATCAGTAGACGTTTCAGATACTGTGATCTAAGTTAAGTGGATACTGTGGTGTCTTACTAGACACATCAAATGCATGATTTTGGCATGTATGTTGTTTTCATAACTGAGCTGGACTAGTCCATTGAGTTTTAGTTTCAAAACAACTCCATACTTACCTGAGAATTATTTAGTCTTTATGATAAATAATTTTAAAATGTCAAGAGTTTCCATTAATACTGTTAGCCAGGGTTGGGTGGGACCAGTGCCTGAGGAATAACAGAGGAAACAGACTTTCTGACCCCATGTTTGAAATAGACTTTCTGACCTGTGTTTTCTCCCACTCTGAAGGCTGGCTCCTTGTTCTGAACATCAGATCCCTATTTACATATTCCAATTTCACATTTTCATTTGGATGGAAAAATTTAACACGAAATTAGAATTTCATTCTTATAGAAAAGTCTTTCTGACTTCTTCAGTTACTCTCTTCCCATATGTAAGGATAATTGGGTCAAGTTTCTTTCATAGACCTCTATGCTGGTAAACTATACAATGGAAAATGGTTACTAGATTTTTTTTGCCATGAGACAAGAAGATAAGTTAATTGTACAAAGGAATCAAGTCAGCCACCAAGAAGTCTTTAAAAAAATTGGTTAACCTGTGATTTATTAGGTGAGTTATATTATCTTATGGTATAAGGATCTCATCTAGAGGTGGCTTTCCACATTTTCTCTCTCTTATGCCCATAACTTATCAGTCATGTAATTCTTCTCCTATGAGCCAGTTCCTTGGAATCCTTCTCAATATAGGTCTTTAGGTATCTTCTCATAATTCGTCAAAGTAGGTACATGAAATAAAAACTCTTTGCCATTCTTAATCTAGCGACTCTAAACCCAGGTGATGAAACAGTCCTGGCACCCAAAATGACCCAGTGTAGATTATAAGTTAATATGTGCATTCCCTTTAATTTATGTTTTTGAATCTACTTGAGAACAGGGAATAATAGAAAACAGTGGTAGAAGTATAGGGCTACAGAAGTCAAAGGCAATATTATAGTAGGAGAAGCAGAGAAAGTAAGTAGCCATGGTGTGTTAAAATGGCTATTACAATCTACATTCTAAGCAGTAGTTGAGTATACATTGGAATAGGTAAGATTAGATACCTTGGAAATGACCTAAGACGATCATAATTAAGAAAAAATGATTTAAGCCAGTACTAAAAACAACAAAATTTAAATGGCTAAATTGATTTAGTTGTTTGTACTTAGGGATTACTTCTTTTCTTCTTATAGAATCTTTTTCAATCACTGTATTTCAAAAATTTAAATGAAATACCCAATTAGGAATAATTTTTAAATTATAAATCATTTTTTCAAGATATAAGATATGAGACTAGTTCAGTGACTTTAGGTGACAAAATTCAACATTAGAGAATTAAGAAATTTCTAGAAGAATTGAGTTTAAAAACAGCATTCCAAAAAACTTTTGCATACACTCCATCTCAGGGAGGTAGAGCATCACTCTCCCCTCCTTAAAGATGGGCTGGCTGCGTTTAGGGACTTCCTTCCAAAGAGAACATTTTAAGGGATGGGGGGGTGGGGACGAGCAATGTCACAGTGAAGAAACCTGATGAATGCTACCTTAGTCAGGTGACGAAGGTCAACATCAACAATGATAAGTCATATTGACAGTAGGTACCCTGGGTATGATGTGATGAGAACAGCACTACCTCTGTGGTCTTCTCCCAAAACCCATTATCCGATTCTAATCATAAGGAAAACATCAGACACATCCCAGCTGAGGAACATTCTACAAAATGCCTGACGAGTACTCCTCAAAACTGTCAACTCAAAGTCATCAAAAACAAAGAAAGCCTGAGAAACTGGCATAAACAAGAGGAGCCTAAGGTAACATGACAACTAAATGCAATGTAATACCCTGGAGGGGGTCCTGCGGCAGAAACAGGACATTAGGTAAAAACTAAGGAAATGTGAATAAAGTGTGGACTTTAGTTTAAAATAATGTATCAGTATTGGTTCACTAATTAAAATGTACCATACTGTGAATTGTTAATAATGGGGCAACTGGGTACAGAGTATTTGGAAACTTCCTGTACTATTCTCACAACTTTTATGTAAATCTAAAACTATTTTAAAATAAGTGTTTATTTTTAAAAAAGAAAAAAAATTAATGGCGGCCCCCTGTTTTGGAGATGTAAATATCACAGCCACATATGGGGATTATGGTATTGGAGGTATGAATCCTTGGAACAGCTTGACACAGAATCTTCTTTTCTGGAAGTCTTTAAAGATTAGTTGAGCATCTTCTAAGACTTGCTTAGGTCTAGTGATGTCTTAAGACAGGTAGATTGGAATGAATAAGCTCTGTTTCCCTCTGGCTCCATTGTTTTACGATTCCTATAGTTTATTTAATAACAATGAATATCAGTTACTTATGGCTAAACATAATTTCCATTCTTACTAACATTTGCAGAGGCTTAATTTCTTCCAGACTTGGGTTGAATCCTATGTTTGTGTGATAATAATATAAAAAGCATCATTCCGGGCTTCCCTGGTGGCGCAGTGGTTGAGAGTCCGCCTGCCGATGCAGGGGACACGGGTTCGTGCCCTGGTCCGGGAAGATCCCACATGCCGCGGAGCGGCTGGGCCCGTGAGCCATGGCCGCTGAGCCTGCGCGTCCGGAGCCTGTGCTCCGCAACAGGAGAGGCCACAACAATGAGAGGCCCGCATACCGCAAAAAAAAAAAAAAAAAAAAAAGCATCATTCCCCATTTAGGTATACCAAGTATTTTACCTCTTCCAATAATACAAGGGAGAAAGGCTAGTTTGGCATAAATTCCTTTCCAAATAATTTTATAACGACTGCTTCTTAGCATCTAGTTAACTTCCAAGTTCTGGCAAATTAATACCAAGTCTTAAACAAAGTTCTCCTGACCCCTCTTTAAAATATACAGATACACCAATACGATGGAAGAATCCTACAAGCGTAATATTACATAAATATTTCACCTCAATAATTATATGAGGATGCCTGCTTATCTACATTTCTCTCTAGTGTAACATTCTTTTGTTTAAGTTTCTAAACAAGATTAGTGGAAGGGAAATCACAGATCTCTTTTGGAGCCGTAAATAAAAGAGTGAAACTGGGCTATAAAACACTAAGACAGCTTTTCTTTTAAAGTATCCGAGACGATAGATTTTCTCGTTCATTGTAATCTCTGCACTTACGCCTCCTTACACCTACCATCCATCAAAAAACCGTGTGTGTCTGTTTTAAAAACAATATCATGATTAGTCTACATCTTCTATGCTTTATTCTAGCAAAAGCCCTCACAGTTCTTTAAGGCAAGCTGTTCCCAGGGAAGGTCATGTTTCCTACCTTCGTTAGAGTAAGGAACATGCCTTGAATGCTTAATAAACTTCAGATAATAAGATCAGTATCATTTGCCCAAGGGGCAGGTAGATGAACCATGTAAGGATTTGGCTAACAGAGGTAGACGGGAGGTCCCCATGGGTCCCCATATTTCTTCCTCTGTTTTCTGTGACCACTGTTAAATTTCCTTTCTTAGTGGATTGGCCCGCTGTGTTGCAAAGCTGTAAATGAATCCCTTCCTTGCCCTTGAACTTGTTAATCTCTCCAGCTTCCACGACTTTGTCTGGCAGGCTGCTCCACATCCTAATGACTTTTTGCAAGAAACAGAACCTCCTGGTATGTAACGCGCTGCCCTGCCATCTACTATTAGGCAAGCTCACTTCTGAGGCTCAGGACTTGAGCCTTCTCCTGCTATTTCTCTGTTGATCAAGTTTCAGCTCTGAATAACTGAAAAAGGAGAGGATATGGGGAAAGGAAAGAGGAAAGCGATGGGAAGAGAGAGAGAGAGAGAGGAGTAATGCTCTAAATATGGGCCAGTACCTAATTATAATTCAAGACACCGGCAATTTAAAAAAACAACTCCTCCAGAATGCAGCCATAAGGAAAGAGTTTCCACAATCTGTTCATCTGCATAATTAGTGATGGAGGACATGGGAACAGTTGGAACATTGCTGAGGAAGGCCCAGGTCACATTATTGATAACATAAATAACAAAGATACAGATTTCCCCAAACTACAAACATCAAAATGTAAGTAACAACAATCTAATAGGAGCACAGAAAACAAACAGAAAGCAGATAAACTCTGGAGCCGGGCAGGCAGAAGCCTGGAGTCAAGCACATCATTCATCAATCTAAATACCCTCAGGTTTCTTAGAGTCACCTGAAAACAAGCATACGGGAAACCCTCATCGGCGGTGCTCTCTGCAAGGATGTGTGACCACAGCTGTGAGGATGCATGTTCCACGAGTCAGAGGCACAGTCTTCATGCTTTTACACATGGGAACATAATTCATTTTGGGGAAAAAAAAAAAACTGCCTTGTTACACTTAGTTATTTAATGGCATAGGGAGACCTGGCAAGTGAGCACTGGAGATATGGTCTGCATTTCAGAACTCAGCTGAATTCTATAGAAGAGGCTGATAGGTCTATTTAATACCTTTAAAAATGAGTTACTTTCTCATCTGCAGTATAAAACTCTGTGCATTCTTATTGCCAATTTGAGAAGGGCTATAAGAACCACAAGAACCCTATGTGTCTTTTTACTCTCTGCATTTCCAGCTCTTGCCAGAGGGCTGAGAAGTACACTGAATAGATATTTTTGAGAGGCTGCCTAGAGACAAATAAAGCAAAAATAAGATGAAGTTAAGAATCACTTAAAATTCTACTACCCAAATACTATCATTCTTTTACAAGTCTTGGGCAGAACTTCTATGCAGATGGAGATAAAATTTCCAAATAATTATTTTCAAACCAAGTATCAGCCACATAGAGGTTGAAGGTACCAGATTTTGCAAGTTCTAATAGTTCCAGAGAAACCAGTGCAAGGTGTGTGTACACAGCAACTATCAACCCTGGCATATCTGAATCCCTCCTTCATTGTATGAACAAAGAACTGTATTTGAGCCCAGATAGTATGAGTGACAGCATAAGGGACAAGGAGAGAATTTTCACTGCACATACCTCTGTCATGCATGACTGTCCCTGGGGTAAATACATGAATAGTTTCAGCTTTTAACAATAGAAAGGAAAACACTAATACTTTTAAAAAATATATGTGGCTTTGGGCTTTAACACTTTAAAAACCACACACATACCTGCGGTTTTGAAAAATCCTTCAGACACCAGAGGGGACAATCCTGTAGGACTGGGTGACTGAGATAAAAGGCAAACCTGTGCTTTCAGTAGGAAATTAACCTGTTCGTACAGAGTTGTAATAATTGGACACTTGGTAATAGGCTCGAAGGCCTCTAAAGCCTAAACCTAGTATTACTCAACAATTGGAAAGCAACAAGGGGAATTTGTACTTTTTAAATTACGTGTCATATCATTAGCACATGAAATACATAGATTTCATTGGTTTATTTGGCAAATATTTACTGAGCTCCTACCATGTGCCATATATTCCTCTCAGCCCTGGAGTTACCTGTTAACAAGGCAGACAAAAATTTCCCTGTTCTTATCAGACTAAAGCCCCCGTGAGAAAACAGAGGCAGTTACCCCTCGCCCTGTGCTTGCCTCCATATCTTGTATTCCTAAAGAAACTTTTTGTATCTCCAACATGACCTCCATGATCTGAAAATCATGCTGTCCCTGAGCTGGTGCATTTTAGCACAATGGGCAGAAACCACTGAATGGGTACTTGCAGGCAGTGAGAAGTAAAACGTAGGAAACCTCAAAGGAATAGGGCATAAAAAAGCCATATCCATATATCCATAGACAGTGGGATAAGGGATAAGGTTAGATGTCAGGCACAGCCACAAATTATATCTGCTACAGAAGAATTTGGATCTAATGAACTAAGGAATCATTTGAATCTAATGGACTACTTTACAAAACTCTGGAACGTCTCTGTACTACTTTACTGGGTCATTGCTGATGGCTTAAAGCAGTGGTTCCAGGACTTCCGGATTTCATAGACAGGTAAAATTAAAATACAACAACAATAACAAAGAAAGGGGACTGCCATAGGGGTACCAACTTTTCATTTCAAACAAGAATATTAAAAGACATTTAAATATTTTTAAAAGTAGAAAAAAATACCAGAATAAGTTAAAGTCATTTCTAAGAAAGTACAGCTGGCATGTATACCCATGCGTATTAGCTGTTGCCTCAGGATAGGCTAACGTATGTTATAGTAACAAATCTCCCTCCCCCCAGCAGACTCAGTTGTTTAAAACAGCATGCTACATATTTTTCATGGGTAGGCGGGAATGGTCATTCCTCAGAGATCAAGAGTGACAGACAAAGCAGCCATCCCAAATGTGGCTACTGCTGTGCCAGAGGGAAAAAGAGAGCTCTGGATGTCCTTGGATCAGCAACGAACGCTCCAGAAGTAACACACATCACTTCTCTCGCAAGTCATTGGCTGGAACTAGTCACACGACCCTATCCACCCGCAAGGAGGCCAGGAAGTGTACATTTACTCCATGTCAGGTGTGCTGACAATAACTGCCAAGCTGCACACAGTTGATAAGCAACACTGATGAGACCCACAGCTCTGTGTGCCATTGTTCTTATTTTCTCAATTCAGTATGGGATAGTGAAAACCTGGCCACAGTCTTACACTGATCTAAGTCAGTATTTGACAACAACCAGTGTGTGTGTGTGTGTGTGTGTGCGTGTAACAATGGGGGGAAGAGGGGAGAAGGGAGGTGGGGAGAGGAGAGGGGGGCAGAGGAGAGAGAAGGGGAGGGAAAAGTGATAAGCATTTGTAGGCCAAATAAAAATCTCTCTGGAAATTGAAAACTTTCTTGGGAAGGTGTGCAAATTAACACTGGATGCCCAACAATAAAGAGCGAGTGTGGTCTCTGTGACAAAAAGTGAACAACCCTGAGAATCCAGACACCAGGAGCAGCAGCACGCAGGAAGGGCACTGCCAACTCAAAGCCTGTCCCAGTAGCATAGGTTCCTGCTCTTGCACTGAAAGACAATTTGCTTTAGCTGTCAACAATGCCATGCTTTGTAAGTCATTCTTAATCCACCCCCTCAAGGATGATTATTTCAATGTTAGCTCTGCACCCCTGAACAGGTCTGACTCAGCCCAGCAAAACCCAGCCACATTATGTTGACCCTAAAGTTGGCATCAGAAATAAAAAGAAGCTTGGTTTCCTGTGCTGTGTGCTCGTTCGGTCACAGTTGTTTTGCTCTGTGTTGTTGCTTTTATCGTTATTAATACATGTGGCAAAACCAACCCTCCAAATGAAGTTAAATCTCTTTGCTCAGCCATTCTATTGAGCTATGAGGCAAAGAAGTCTTAGGCTGTTTTATGGAAATTCTGATTTTCAAAGTAATAAACAAATCTCAAAGGAACCAGAAAGGAGCTATTGGACCCATGCCACACACTCTGTGTGGGCTCAAGAAACTGGACTTGATGATGGCAAATTTCCCTTTCAAAAACACCCTTAAACAAAGCTTAAGTTCCAGAAATGTTTTCTGGGCCAGACTTGCAGTAAATTTTCCTTGGAGGCCCTAATGCAAGATGAAGGACAAACAGAATGAAGAGAGACTTGGTACCCAAATGAGGGAATGAGGGAGTTCAAACAAATGAGGACTGCAACTAGATTTAAGCCTTTGATTCCATAATTCAAATAAATAATAGTCAATTTTGCAAGACAAAAGGGCCAGTACTGCCATATCATAAGATATATATTGCGTAAGATAAATTAACTTTTAAAAATTCTTGATAAAATTCGGCCAGAGTGGTATAACATGAAATGCAAATCCCTTTTTACTCACTTTCTCCAGGAATCCTAAGTTCTTCTTTATAAAAGTAAACAGTCTTTTATGTATTCTTCAGAAAAACTGTAACTCCTCTATTAGTGTGCATATTTCTGTGTATTTTTCATCTACCCAAATGGGATCTAGTATATATAGTTTTTTTCATTTTAATTGTTGAAGTACTTATCTTAACATCATACAGACACAGCCTGGGTAGATTTCTCTTCCCTACTGGAACTTTAAAAAATATCAGTCTCCTTTCCCTTTGAATTCATTGAGAAACTGCTCATGTAGACACCGAGGATTCGTATAATACTTTGCACTGATGAAAACAAAACACAAAAATCCTCTTGCACTGAAATATTTCAGGATTAAATATTAGCTACGAATGAATGGGGCTATCATCTGCTCCTGAATTAAATTACCAAAGTACTAAATAAATGTTTTTGAACAATAAATTTGGCTTTGTGACTGGCCCAAAGGGCTGTCAGATGACCTGTTCTTATAGAACAGAAATCCCAAAGTGAGTTTATGCTATTGAAAACATCCTTGGATAACTGAGAAAAAAAAATGAATTGAAAACCTGGAAACTGGAAGATGCCTCCACATCAGACTATTCTGAGCTTTGAGCAAAAGTAGAAAGAAAGAGTAACATGCAGAGAAGAGCACCAATACAGTGGTCCCTCGAGCACACCCAACAGCTCAGCATGGCAACTACCCGGTAGTCCCCAAGTTCACAGGGACACTGCAGAGCATTTAGTGATTTCACTCAGCTCTTTACGGATCAATATACTTTTCGCTGAGGCAGATTATGAGAATGCATACAGCCAGAGAGGAATGACTACAATGAGACTGACTTACAGTAATGAGAAATAGCTATTTATTGAGCACTTACTGGTCAGATACTACTTGGCTCCTTACTTAAACTTTGGCATTTAATAAATGTCCCTAGGAAATACACTTCCCTCCAAGATAAATAGATAAACAGACTACCTAACAGAAAAGAAAACAAGTCATTCATCCAAGTCACACAGTCAGCAATGGCTTGGGCAGGGCTTCAAATGTACATCTCTGGTTACAAAGACAGTCCTCTTCCCACTGCACCACAAACTCTCTCTGAAAATTATCTATTCACTAAAATATGTGCCAGGCCCAGATGGTTTTACAGCTGAATTCTATCTAACTTTCAGTGAACAGATAATCCTTATGTTATTCAAAAAATTTCTGACCATAGCAAAAGATGGAAACCTTCCCAATTCAATTTACAAAGCTAGCGTAACCTTATTTCCCAGACCTGATGAAGACAGAATTTTAAAAAAAAACTATAAAAATTGTACTCATGAATATGGATGCAATATAGAAACTAATTTATATGTAAAAATCATCAAATTAAATCCAGGTGCATATTACAAGAAGAGCATTCCATGACCAAGGAGAGTATGTGGCAGGAATGCAGGGATAGTTCAACATTAAAAAATATGGGAACATAATTCATCATATTTACAGAATAAGTGAAAAACATAATATAATCACATTAATTAAGATAAGAAACGCCTCTTAAAATAGCTGCCATTTTAAATTTAGAAATAAAACTACTATGTTAAAAAAAGAGAATATAACAGAACTGCAAAGACTGTTTATTTAACACCAATAACATACATCATAGTAAAAAGGAAACCAGTGATCACAATTTAAATAATGTTGTTTCGGGGATAATAAGATAAAATAATAAAATAAGTGGTATTAACAGTGGAAAGAAAGAGACAAAACTATTATATGCATTTCATACCTGGTAACTCAAAAGACTGAACAAAGAAGCTAATAACATTAATAAGATAATTTATAATGTGACTGGATAGAAAATGAATAAATTGAAGGACCTATTATGTCCCAGGATCCAAACATACACCTTATAATAAAGTCATTTTCTTTCATATTAATATGTAACTTTAATGAATTCTAATGGAAAGTTCATTCATTTATTTTTCTTAGAACTAGAAAAAGTTATTTAAAGGTTCATTTGGAAAATAAATGTGATGATTGCCAAGAAATTTATGAAAAATAAGAATAATGACAGAGAGGACCTTTCCCTACCAGAGGCTTAAACTTTTTAGATATAAGATTCCAGAGGGAAGGTTTTCTGTCTCTGTTGTTTCCCAGGACCTACACAATGGTGGCAGCATAGAGTACAGTCAGTAATTCCTATTTTAATATATAAATGAAGTAAGCTAATGTGATTAAAAGAGCAAGATTCTGGCCCATGCATAAGCAGATAAATCAACAAGAGGGAAGAGTCAGCCAGCTGACTTAAGTGTCCATTTTATTACATGATAAAATGGCTTTTCATGTTGGTGGGGACTCAGTATTTAATCAATGGCTTTAAGAATACTGACTCTCCTTCTAGAAGAAATTAAGTTGGATCCCTACATTACCACAAAACAGAAAATAATGCCCAATAAAGTAATGATTTAAAATTTAAATATAAATGTATTAGGCACGTATTACCTACAACGTTACTTAGACATCCCCGAACTTCACCTGCCTGGACCTCCCAGTGCCCAGCTTTCACTGGCCCAGTGGGACTTCCCCGTCCAAATTAAATTTGGCTTCTTTCACCCTCTCTTCACCACCCAACACCTGCTCTTTCCTTCTGGTGTACGTGACTATTCTCCAGATCCCCACTCCAATGGGATGAAATGTTCTTAGAAGGAATTTGCTTTCCAGATGTGTCTTCATGGCTGTATTATTTGTGTCCTAATTTGGTAGGTAGTATTTGACAGAATAATAAATGGGAACAAATTACCGGGATTGTAATATTAAGCTTCCGTTGTATAATTCTGTGTTCTGAAATCATCTGTGCCAGGCAAATGATTATTAGAGGAAGCAAAAAAAAAAAAAAAAAAAAAAAAGACTTCCCTTTTCCGAGATGCTGCAAAAAATGCTGAAAGGTAAGCTTAAGGAGAACAGGGAGTTAGGTGATTAATCATGAAGAAGAGAAAATAGGTATAAATGGAATTGCCACCCCGTGCTGAAAACAAAAATCAAAAGATCAATGTCAAAAGTGTCTGTGGCCTTACAGGAATCTTCTCATGATTTCAGATACAACAACTGAGAACCACCCCTTCTTCTTTAACTTCTGTGGGGCTAGAAAGTGTGAAACTAACCTAGACTCTGGAAGGCTGCTTTTTCGTTCATTTATTACTTCCTGGAACAAAGCTGTGAGAAATATCTTAACCTTAAGACCAAGCAAATATTTGACCGCTATGCACTCCCTCACTCCACAATGACATAGTTTTTTAAGAACCTCATGTAAACAGAATGAGGAAATTAGATAGCAGACTGACTTAACCATACTGCACTCACCTTTCCTGAGAAGTGCCTTAATATGGTACATGGAACACAGACTTGGGTGTCATACAGTCCTGAGTTCAAATACCTGTTTCACCTTTTAGGGGAATTCTTTCACTACTCAGAACTTCAGTTTTCTCATCTCTGAAACAGGCATGCTAAGTAACCATCTCCCTTGTAAGGAAAGTGCCTAGGACAAAACTGCTCCTTCCTGCTCCCTTCATGTCCCTTCCCAACAGAATTTTTGAGGGGAGAAAAAGGACATTTTCAGGAATTCCATCTCTAATAGAGAGAAAATGCATATCCAATTTGCTATTAGGTAAGGCTCATTCAAAAGAAATGTCCAAGGCCTTTTTAAGCACCAGTTTCATCAAAAGACACGTATTCCAAAAACAGCATATTGATTTTATTCTACATAGGCTCTCTGCAGATTCAAACATTTGTTTTCGTGTGGGACAAGATTTTTGGCATCCGTTGAGTAAAATGTTGGGTTCTTAGTTTGCATAACTGTTGCGCCTGTAATGAGCAGACACAAAGCCTTGGCTCATTTTGCTGCCCTCCCCTCCTTTCAGAACCTAGGGGAGGCTGTGTAAGGCCCTCCACCAAAGCCTGGAGATGGATGCTGCAAACTGCAAAGGAATCACAATAAAGTTGTCCTCCATTTTTTGGCACCCTGAGAATTAAAGTGTATTCACTGTCATCATCTTGGAACAAGTATTCCCCACTTCGATTCCTGCAGCTCTTCCCAGATGCAATCAGTGTAGAAATTCCTGTGAGCCTCATGGACATCACCAGAAATGACTCCTACATGTGGGATTCATGGTGATTACACACCTAGTTTTCTCTCTGAAAACCAGCATGCACTTTGTTCGGTATGAAAAAATTATTTTTAGATGAAACTGGTCACTTAGTGAAGCTCTGGTATGAGGTGACATCACTTAGCCTTTTATTTAGCAAAGGGTTAAGTAGCTTTTTCTTTGTTAGTAGTATTAAAAAGAAAGAGTTGGGGCTTCCCTGGTGGCCCAGTGGTTGAGAGTCCGCCTGCCGATGCAGGGGACACGGGTTCGTGCCCCGGTCTGGGAAGATCCCACATGCCGCGGAGCAGCTGGGCCCGTGAGCCATGGCCGCTGAGCCTGAGCTTCTGGAGCCTGTGCTCCGCAACGGGAGAGGCTACAACAGTGAGAGGCTCGCGTACCGCAAACAAAAAAAACAAAAAAAAAAGAAAGAAAGAGTTAGTAGGAACAGTTGTATGTCACAAGCATTACTGCATTTTACAATAATACCCAGGGAGTGTACCACATTCCTAATAACATTTTCCCCTATGTCACCTCATCAATTCTAATTCATTCTCCCACTAGCTATGTGTTATATAGACCCTATGTTTCGGGTTTCCCTCGTGGCACAGTGGTTGAGAGTCCGCCTGCCAATGCAGGGGACACGGGTTCGTGCACCGGTCCGGGAGGATCCCACATGCCGCGGAGCGGCTGGGCCCATGAGCCATGGCCGCTGGGCCTGTGTGTCTGGAGCCTGTGCTTCGCAACGGGAGAGGCCACAGCAGGGAGAGGCCCGTGTACCGCAAAAAATAATAATAATAAAATAAAAATAAAATAGACCCTATGTTTCAAACACTTGTAGGTGCTGGGGATACAGGGATACGCTCGAGCCCTCAGGGGAATGAAGGTTTACAGATGAGTAAACAGGCCTTTTCAGGACAGTGGGGTAACTCCTACAACCACAGTCAGAACCAAGAGCTGCAGTGGCACCTGGAAGGGATGCTGAGCCCAGCCTTGGGAGGGAAAGGGCCAATTCTTTCCCATTCAGCCCTCCCCGATGAAGTGAATAAGCTCAGTTCTTTCTTTCTTTTTTTTTTTTTTTTTTTGCGGTATGCGGGCCTCTCACTGTTGTGGCCTCTCCCGTTGCGGAGCACAGGCTCTGGACGCGCAGGCTCAGCGGCCATGGCTCACGGGCCCAGCCGCTCCGCGGCACGTGGGATCTTCCCGGACCGGGGCATGAACCCGTGTCCCCTGCATCAGCAGGCGGACTCTCAACCACTGTGCCACCAGGGAAGCCCCCTCAGTTCTTTCTTGAATATGACTTTTAAGCTGAAACCAGAAAAATGAGAGAGAAGTAGCATTCTATATGGAAGGTATATTTTTTTCAATTCTCAAGTATAGAGCAGCACTCGAGATCAGTTAAAACCAGACTATAGCTGACGAGGTTTTTGAGTAATGGCCATGGGCAAGGTATTACGTTAAGCACTATAGATAGAATATGTTTTGCATTTTTCACAGCAGAGCTCTGAAGTAAGTTCTACTGCCCCCTATTTACATATGAGGAAATCAAGGCTTCTCCGACTTTGTAACTTGCTCCACCAACATGCCACAGCCGGAAATAGTGAGGCTGGGAGTCAGCTCAGCCTGTGCTTTGATCTGTTAAGCCATTTCAAATACTGCTTCCAAAAAGCCATTAGTCTGAGCAGGCTTTGTTTTTGGAGACTCCATACAAAAACTCCATACTATTTCATCTTATTTTACTATTTTTCTTCAATTCGACATTACCTAAATCCAAAAGAATCAACGGCTTCATTTTAAAAGACAAGCTAAGTAGCACTATACATATATATATGTATATATATACATATATATATATATACATATATATATATATACACACAGTTTGACCTAAAATGAACATTTTTTCATCGTTGCCAAGGACATAGGAGGAACAGTCTTGTCATAATCCAAAGCCAGAGGTAGAAAACTGGGCTCTCTGAAGATTATGCTCAGGTTTCACTGATTCCCGCCTTCTCTCTCTCCCCCCACCACAGGGAAAGGGCAAGAATGGTGCCCTGTTGCCTTAATTCACCGGCAAGAGCCTCCCAGGAGGCACCTAGGTTCTCCTGAATGTTGGATGCAGCAGAGATTCTGTGACAGGTACAGACATTCAGGTCCAGAGGAACAAGCAGAGGATACATGGGAGTGGTTTGATGGGATATCCCACACATGTGTTCACACCATCCTCTCTCTGCAGCCCTGGTTGTTCACTTATGTGATAAAAACACTATCTTTTATAACGAAGTTTGTGTAACCAGCCGGATGGACAAAAGTCTGGGCTTTGGAGGGGGAGAAACTAAGGACTGAATCTTTGCTCTGTCTCTTACTCACTGTATATCTGTGGTAATTTACAACACTTCTCTGAATCTTGTTTCTCTTACCTGCAAAGTGAAGCTAACAAGCCTCACCCAGAGGTTCTGAAGGGCATGAGATGAGAACATTTGTGTGAAGTGCTGAGTACAGTCCTGGCGCATAGCAAGTGCTGTGTAAGATAAGAGCTACTGTAATTATGAGGCTTATGATTCTAAGCCGTAGGTGAAAAGTAACCATCGAGACATTTTTTAACTATACATTTGAAAAACTAATAGCTTCATGCCCTCTCTGCAATATTCTTATTTGTTTTGGCCCTCTTCAAATGAAAAAAAAAAAGTAAAGTCTTCTCTTAGTTTTATTCTTTGAATTGAATCAACTTCCACGTGCTCTTCACAAAGGGCTGCTGATTCCTCTGTGACGTTAATATCGAAATCTAAAACAAGACTCACAGAATTTAGGGCTCCGTGAGCTAAGGGCACAGAAAAGCTAGAAAATGGCTTGTGTGACGGAGGAACAGCTACTCCTTCTCATTCGCCTCATTCAGGGGATGAATCGCTCTTTCTCTTCCTCTTCATACCCCACATCCTAAACAGATTTCCTGAAAGACCTTCTGGTTAAGTTCTCATCCCCTTGGCAAGGCAACTTGTCTGCTGAGCCAGTCAGCTGTCTCATTGAGATTCACTGCCAGGTGGACAGCTTTGATGGCAAGGAGGTGGCGTTCCGCCCAGTTAAGCAGCTTTCAAGCCTCAAGCCATAAAGATGAGCTGCTGGCCCTCCTTCCTCCAGAAGGATGCTGCAGACATATTGCCTGCCCTTGGAAGTCTCGCTTTCCTGGGGTGCAAATGATTGAGCTGTGCAGAGCACCTTACTTACTGCTCTCTCCTCAGAGCACGTGCAGCACAGACTGTGTCCAGTTTCTTGTGTCAGCTCTTCTCTGCTCAAGGTTTTGTTCTGGTAATTGCTTGAGTTTGAAGCAAGCAGAAAGTTAGGATATACAGTATCCCCAGTGAAAGCTGATTCTTCTATTCACCAGAAGTAAAAAATAATTCTGTGCTATAAGAAATGTAGTAAATAAAGACCCCATGTTTCGGAATGAAACTTCCTCCGTTCAATAGGTCTTGCCTAAAATACACCAATAACTATTACCTCCCTAGTAATAATGCTATGCTTTCTAGCCCATTGTACAGACGTGAACACTGACAATACAAGAGGGTCAAAGATTCAAAGAACAGGATATTTAAAAACTGAAACAGAAACTTTCAAGTATTTTTCTTATCATTTATGTAATGTATGTCCATTAAAAAATACAGCTAAGAGGAAACAAAAATCACCCATTAAACTGCCAATGAGAGAGAATTGCCATGGAGGAGACTTATCTACAAGACTCAACCACAAAGAATGGCAGTTGGAGATTTTTCCAGGAGGACTGTATTGGTGCCACCATCTCACTGTCTTTCTCAAAGGGGATGAGAAACTACCTCTCACCTTACGTATGTGAGAAAGGTTTTCAAGGAACTTTCTGGCCTTGCTATGCTTATGCAAGAGTTTGGTGAAAGAACTGTACCAATGTCTGACATCCACCAGGAAAATCCAGAAGGCAGAGATGAGTCATCCAGCTGTTCAGGTAGTGAAGCAAAAAGAAGTATTGCTGCATTGGGGTCAGCTGTGTACCCAGAGTGTGTCAAGCTGAAACGTGCATGGATATTTACTGTGGGACACTCTGGGGATTCAGCCAAACTTGAAACATTTACAATCCTGCCCAAGAGGACAACCTAGAAAAGGCCTGGGACCCTGATAGGGACCATTTACATGGAGGACCAGGGGAAAAGCCAGGGGTGTAGAAGCCGGAGGAAAATAGGCTAGCTTACATCATGGATATACAATCAAATTTGAGCTCTGGAAAGAAACAAAACACATAAGTACCCAACAGAGAGTGAGTCTGCCCCTCCCAGAGACGGTGAGGCCATCTTATAAAAGCACCAGCCATGTAAGAAGGTCTCTGTCCTTATTTTTCATCCTCCCTGTCCTCTGTACCTTTCTTTCCACCTTCTCAAGGTGAGCCAGATAGAGAAGAAAGGGTGGGAGTCAAAGTGAGGAAAGAGGGAAGAAAGGCTGGACCTCTCAATATTGGTTGCAGGCAGCCCAAGTGTAGTTGTTCCTAACTGTCTAGCTGAATGAGGGATGGAGAATTCTTGGGATTAAGATTGAAGTAGTGATTGATATATTAGATGGGATCTTCTTGGTTTTGAGTAAAGACTTGCATTGCAACCTAAAGTTACTGTACGGTTTTGTCCTAATAGTGATAAAAAATGTGATGGTAGTCCAGGGGCAGGGAAAGAACTTGAATAATATTACAAGGACAGTAAGAGACATAAAAGATAGTCTTTTTTTTTTTTTTCTTTTTGCGGTATGCGGGCCTCTCACTGTTGTGGCCTCTCCCGTTGCGGAGCACAGGCTCCGGACGCGCAGGCCCATCGGCCATGGCTCACGGGCCCAGCCGCTCCGCGGCATATGGGATCCTCCCAGACCGGGGCACGAACCCGTATCCCCTGCATCGGCAGGCGGACTCTCAACCACTGCGCCACCAGGGAGGCCCTAAAAGATAGTCTTATGGTCTCTGTCACTACTCAACTGCCGCTGTGACTCAAAATGCAGCCATTGATGACAGGAAAATGAACAGGCGTGACTGTGCTCCCACTAAACTTTATTTACAAATACAGGCAGTGGGCTAAGTTGGCCCGGGGGCTGTAGTGTGCCAACTCCTGTTTTGCATCGTCATTTTTAATGGATGCACAGAGTTCCATTCTGCGTTTCAACCAAATCTTATTTAACCACTCAACTGTTGTTGGACATTTAGGTTGTGTCTCAATTCTGCTATTAAGGATGATGCTTGGATGCATACATTCATACATAAAACTTTATGCCCATCTTAATGACTTATAGTCTGTCCCTAAAGTGCAATTCTGGGGTCAGATTTCATTTTAAAGGAATTTAAACAGTACTGCCGGGTTGCTCTCAAGGAAAGTTGTACCGGTTTTCACACTCACCAGTGGGGTGCAAGAGTGGCCATTCCCCCACCACAGGGACAGCACTGGGGAACCCTTTGCACACATACCCCACAAATTTAAAAAATCAGGAAATGGAAGTGGGGCAGATTATATACCTAAAGTGGTTTATGAGATTTAATCTTTGGTCCAGAAGACAGTGAGGCCCAACTCTCTCTGCTACATGAAGCTACTTCTAAGAGACATACTGAGAAGAGATTAGTAGCCACCTCTGAATTCTCTGGCTACTGTCTGGCATCCTATTTTCTTGATTGTGTTTCCATGGGCTGCTACGATTACCAGCACAGTGAACCAAACTGAGAGCGGGCACACACAGTAAATGCTAACCCTACTCTCACCTTGTTGCACAGTGTGACCCTGGGCAAGCCCCTGAACCTTAGCTGTGTGACGGCTTCTCTGCAGAAAAATGTGACAGTGCCCTCCAGGAAGGAAGCTGAGACTAAGTAATTACACTCTGCCCTACAAATACAAGGTGCTAGTGAAAAGAGTTTGGGAACCCCATGGTAGTGAAGGAGGGGCAAAAACTCTTCCTTTAGAGATAGATGGTTACCGCTTTATCCAAAAGCATCAGTACAATGGAATCTACACAATGGAGAGAATCCACACAGTTGCTCAATCTGGCCATGAACTAAGAAAGCCTCCCTGCAGTATGCCAGCCAACCTACATCAATCATGGCCTCCTCATTCTGGCCTTTTTTAGGCCCCAGGAAAACACACACTGGGGGCATATAAATGAGCTGCCACAGGCATTCACTCCCTGTCCCCAGAATTATCCAGATCAGCTCCCCTCACTTTGCTTGCTGCTTCTTTGTTTCTTTCATTTTCGGACAGACATTTGTCTCCTCGCCCTGGCTTCTAGGGGGTCACTCTGGCTCCTCTCGTTCTAATATCACTTCAGCACAGGTTTATGGCTTGACTCCTCTTTCCTAATTTTGATAGCCTCACTTAGGTCCCACTGCAATCTTCCACCCAACTCCCAGGGCCCTGGGTGAGGTCATCTCCTTCACATCACCTCCCCACTAAGGTGCCCTGGCAGTGTGCATGATCCAACAACTACCTCCAAAGATAAAACTACAGCTCAGGGGCTATCATCTTCAAAACGTTTAAAACACTTTTTATATTATCTGATATTATATAATATATAATTATATATTATATAATAATATATATATTATATGATATATTTTATATTATTTATTAATATAAATAATAATTTATATTATTTATTATAAATAATATTTTATATTATTTTATATTTATAACTATTATCTTATTGCCTTTCTTTATAACCCTCAGTGAGTCCCCATCACTACTATTTACAAAGAAAATTCCATCCCCTGTAACATAATGTTCAAAACCTTCCAAAATATATAGCTCTCCAAAATGTGACCCCAACACTTTACCAAAAAATATATCTACAGATGGCCAGTAAGCACATGAAAAATTGTTCAACGTCATTAGTCATCAAATTTGCATTTAAATGCAAATTAAAACCACAATGACATACAACTACACAGCTAAGGGAATGGCTAAAAGGAAAAAGACTGACATCAATGTGACCGCAGGCTACTGTTCTATCTCTGTCACCTAATACTTCTCTTCATATATTCTAAGCTGCAGCCAAATCAGACCACTCACCCTTCCCTGAAGAGCCCTCACCCTCTTGTGTCTCTACTTTTCTCATGACCATCTCAAATTCCTTGGTAGTAGGGAGAACAGTCCCCCCATGACCCCCATGATATCCACATCCTAAACCCCAGAACCTGTGAATGCATTATATGACAAAGGGGAATTAAGGTAGCAGATGTAATTAAGGGTGCTAACCAACTGGCCTTAAAATAGGGAGATAATGTTAGATTATCCAGGTCAACTCAATGTAACCACAGGGGCCTTAAGATGTGGAAGAAAGAGGCAGAAGAGAAGGTCAGGGTGATGCCTGATGCCATGTGGTAAGAAAACCACCTATGAGTGCTGCTTTGAAGATAGGGAAAGGTCCACAAGTCAAGAAAAGAGACGAACTGTAGAAGCTGGAAAGGGCAAGGAAACGAATTCTCCCCTAGAGACTCCAGAAAAAAAACAATGCAGCCCTGTTGACACCTTGATTTTAGCTTGCGAGACTCTTGTGGGACTTCTGACATTCAAAAGTGTTAGAAAATATATTTCTGTTGTTTTAAGCTACTAAGCTTGTGGCAACTCATTAGAGCGGCGACAGAAAACAAATGCAACCCTCTTCCTAATGTGCTGCTCATTGAAACACTTTTGAAGAAGGTCAATCGACCCAGATTTGACCCCTCTGCTCTTGGAATCTTCCATGGTGATCATTAATATCTCTCTCATGGCACATAACAAATTTTGCCTTGTAGTCCTTTTTCCTCCCATGGAATCAATCACTTTATGCAGTCCGTTTTTACTAGACATATTTACGGTACCTGCCCTCCCACGGTCCTTCTGTCTGAACACCCATGCTCTGCACCATCTGACTACTTCCCTTCCCCCAGTCAGCTACACGTGAGTGGACTAGGGGAGGTGATCTCATGCAAGGAGAGCCAATCGGTAGGCTGGCTGGGGCTGGCCTAGTGTGAAAGGATGAAGTGAACTATTTGGTTAGCTCCCCTTTGGAAATGTGACAGCAACTCTTGGAGAGGATCATCAGAGCAGACAGGTCTTATAGAATTAGGGTTGGGACAACCGTTCGGTATAAGGAACCTGAGTTAATGAGGGAAGTAGTCATTAAGAGGAGAGGAGACTAAGGCAGAAATGAAGAGGAGGCAGGAACACCATGAGATGGAGGGGAAGTGCGGTGGGGGGAGGGAGAGAGACAGAGAGAGGCTTCAGCTTCCCAGTTTCACAAGGACTAAAGCATTACCTCCGTCTTTCTCCCTCTCCATGCTATCAAGCGTGGCATATAGTTCCTCCCCTCTCTCAGCAGCCCCATGGGTCTCTCCCACTGAGACATCACCATTCTCTCTTAGAGGCCAAACATGGCCCCTCCAGCTCCAGCTCTCACCCTAATCATCTCCTGCCTGAGCTTTGTCAACATTCTCTCACTTCATTTTTATGGCCTTGCCCTCTTCCAACTTGTAAGCCACACTCCACACTTCCACCAGCCTCTTTTTCTAAAACATGAAGCAGAATATCTTACTTCCCAACAAGTACATTCTAGATTTTAGCTGAGAATGTTGTATTGAAATTGCCTGTGGAGTGTTTTTAAAACATATCATATTCAGGGGAGAGGGAGTGTCTGGGAACTCCCTGTAATATCTGCTCAAGTTTTTTGTAAACCTAAAATTTTTCTGAAAAATAAAGTGTATTAAATACAGCCAGGAACCACCAAAGATACTTAGGTGGGTTGGGGGGTTGTCTTTTGCACATACAGAGATAAGACCACTGCTTGGTCCAGACTGACCACTCAGCACTTCCTCTGAGACATGGAACATTTCCACACTTCCAAGGTGTGGATCAGACTGTTATTTCTGGAGAACAATTATGCAGCCCTCAAGGATTAACTCTTAGGTCACTCCCTTGTGAAACCCTCCCCAACTTTCTAGATAGAACAGATCGCTCTTTCCACACTATTCTCCTATTTCTTTGGACATACCTCTACCATGGCACTTATCACAGAGTAAAATAGTTTTTACCTATGCATCTGTCTCTTCTGCTAGAGTATATACCCACTGCTTTCCTCATATTTGCATTCTCCACTGTCCAAGTTCAATGCCAGACATATTGTGGACCTTGCAATATTTAACAGAGCAATTTACATTATTTTATGAATAAATAAGTGGTTGAATGGGTGATAGCTAATGTTTATTGAGCATTTACTATGTGTTGGTTCTGCTCTACGAACTATACAGGTACTCTCTAGGTCAACACTTACAAATTGAAATAGGCACTTTTATCTGTCATTTTGCACAGGAGTTAAGTAACTTGTTTGCCACAGAGATGGTTTCAAATCAGAGCAGCCTGGACCCAGCAATCACTAATTTTTTGCAGTCTCCCATAAACCAAAGAGCACTAAAGCTTCTAAGTCTCTGGTGTGAGGACGTCTTTATTCACTCCTAAGTATTTCATCTATTTTGAACGTCCAGTATTCAAAACTGTCACCCATTGTCATGTACATATGAGAGGTTAGTTTCATCAAAGAATGTTATAAATAACATACTACAGTATACACAGAGCACAGAATGGCTCTGGAAACCAGACAACTTAAATTCAAATTCTCCTTCTAGTATTTCCTAACTATGCAACCTTGAGCAAATCTTTTAACCTCTCTCTGCCTCAGTCCCTCTGCTTAAAGCAGGGATATTAATAGTACCTACTTGCTGTGGTGTGTTTGTGTTCCCCCCAGAATTCACATGTTGGAATCCTCACGCCTAATGTGATGGTGTTAGGAGGTAAGGCCTTTGGGAGGTGATTAGGTCCTGAGAATGGAGCCCTCATGAATGGGATTAGTGCCCTTATAAAAGAGATCCCACAGAGCTCCCTCACTCCTTCACCAAGGACACATCAAGAAGTTGCTGGCTATGAATCAGGAAGAGGGCCTTCAGAACCTGACCATGCTGCCACCTTGATCTTGGACTTTCTATCCTCTAGAACTGTGAGAAATAAATTTCTGCTGTGGTAAATTTATAAGCTGAGGTATTTTGTTACAATTGCCCCAACGGACTAAGACACTACTTCATTATTATGAAAATTAAATATGTAAAGCAGCCCATGTGCCTGGCACATTGAAAGTACTATGTAATAGCTTTGTGTCTGTTTGGTTTATGTAACCAAATCTAATTGGAGCTGGTTTCATCCATAACAAGGAAAGCCCCAATCATTCAGAAAGACGTCTTGGAACCATTACCCTCATGAGTTCTTTAGGTTATAAAACTTGCATCAGTAGCATGTTACATGTATTACATAACCTCTGATGATTCTTGACCACTCTCTTTTGTTTAGTGGAAAATTCACAGCACAAATAATGTAACTTTCTGGTCTACTTACTTCGAGTCATATTTGTAGGTGTGTTTGGTTAAAAACTTAAGATTCACTGCATGTTTATATAATGGCTGTAATTTATGGTTCTTTCACAGTCAGCATTGAAGTCAGCAGGAGACAGGCTGTATCGCAAGAGCAGATGCATCCAAATCCTCTCCAGGAGACAGGCCAGGCGGCTGCCATAGCCACTACTGAATGGTTTCCATGCCTCTGCTACTTGTCAAGGATCACCACAGAACTTTATCAGAAAAATCTTATTGGTCACCTGAGTTCATGCCAAAGGTGCAGGACCAAGGATCTACCACAAAGACTGGGAGACAAAAGGGGCCCCAAGAGACCAGTCAGGAAGCATAGGACCCTTTTTTAAGTGCCAAGATAGATGACTTAATCCAACACAAAACAACAGCAGAAAGTTGCTAGACATCTTAGAAGACCCATAAAATGCTAGGCAAGTCAACAGATATTTACTGAACACCTATGCTGAGCCCCCAAGCTCCCTCTAAGCCCTGCTCCCTTAATACTACACTCCACTACCTGCTAATGCAATTGAAAGAGCTAGACAGTCTCTAGAGACACCCCATAGTTACAGCTCCCAGAAACATTTTGTTTGGTGGCTAGAGTGTTCCAAAAAATAATAATAATAGAAGAATTACTTTCCAAAAGTTTAAAATGGAAAGATGTCAAAGTCTATATTTCTGGCTTCTCTTAAAAAGTCAGGTCTGACCACCCTGGGGGTACCATTGTGCATGGCAACAGTCAGCATCTCCTGGGTAGTGGCCGCCCCTTTACACAGGGCAGCAGTGTGCATGTCCATTCTGGGTCCTGCCCCTCCCCACCTTCTATTCTGTAGGTATCTGAGGCTGCAACCACTGGAATTTCATGCAGAACCGTTTATATAACACCAAGTACCCAGTGATTGTTCAATCTTCCATTAAGGTTTTAAGGAAGTTTACTATCTTGTCAGGTTGAATGATGAACTAGTACCTGATAAAAAAGTTTCAAAAGTTGAGTAGTGCAATAGCAGTTTTACATACCTAACATATATGTGTTTACCTTTGTCCTCATTCTGTGAATAGGGACACAGCTTAATATAGTAGAGAAAAAAATATACTTTGGAGTCATCCAAAGTGGATTAAAATGCGGGTGCTTCCTCTCTTAGCAATATAAGTAGAGAACTCTCTCTCGGAGTCTGTTTTCTCTTTTATACCTTGGAGATAATTAAATCAGCCTCACAGAGACATCACGAGGTTTGAATGAATACTTTTGTGCTTTGCTCATGCTGCTGCTTCAGCCTGCAAATTTCTCAGAAGTCCACCCTCTGTTAAGCTAACAACCTTCTCTTATGAATCAAGACCTATAGAAAAACATCATTTATTTTCCAAAATCTTCCAGTTCTCCCTGCCTCCATACCCTTTATCACACTGTCCCAGGGACAAATGAATGCTTAACCTTCTGGGTTCCTGTGCTCACCTCTCTGATGGCATGTTTTAGCATATGTGTTTTCCATACATATATCTTTCCTACCACAACAGGAAGCATTCTCTGTGTTCATGGAATCTAGTACCATGCCTATTCTATATGTGTTTAGACAATAGTGACCCAATATTAAGTAGGCATATGTCCTTATTTTTTCTTACATTTGACTGACACTTACTAATAAAATAATAATAATAATAAATTTTATTACCTCAATTGCCTTGAATACATGCATACACAATTGTACTTATCCAAACTATCTGTTGAAAACATCCAAAATAAGCTTGTGTAGAAGGAATTTTCTACCCAAGAGGTTTTATTAAGATAGGAAAAACAGTTCTAGTGATAAATGTCCTGGGTGTGTTTAACCTTCATACTTTCCAGAAAAAGCTGATATGGACAGTTAAAGGGAAGTGTGATTAGCTCTCTTTTTCTCCCAAGATACATATGTACCTTTGGTCCAAATTATTTTCAAATTTTAGAGCTTCACTGAAATCTAGATAGTAAGCTCCCCGAAGGCAAGAATATTTATCTATTTTGTTTATTAAAGTATATCAATCTTTGGAGGAGGGTGTGTCACATTAGAAATATTCAGTAAATGTTTACTGAATAAAAACATATGAATATGTCTGGAACGCACTGGAATATTAAGCACTTGGGAGGAAGTGACGTGACTCTACGTGCCAGTCAACGTGAGAGTCTCTCGCTGTAATTAACCTCATTTATTTTCATAACTCCCCTGTGAGGTTGGTATTATTATTAGATTACAAAGGCTTTGCTTTCTCCACTCCTCCATCCATGCCTATTCTTGTGGTTTGTATCTAATTTTTTTTTAAAAAGGGCAAACACAGTAAATATGCTTTTATGGTATTAAAGGCAAAGGAGGGTTATGGGCATTTTTCCTCTCCTGTGCATCTTCCTTCAACTCATACAGTTGTCAATGGACACAGGCTACAGATGGAGGGGCTGTTGTTGAACTTCCCAACCAGTATGACAGATAATGTTCTTTCTAGTCCTGATCTGGCTCCCTTACAAGTTGAATGTAATTATGCCTTAACTTTAAGTCATGTTTTACCTTATGAACTTAATTTTCATTTATTCTAAATGCCTTTCACTGCAGTCAGTCATCTTTGAAAAGGAATGTCCAAGTTTGTCTAGAACAGTGGTACTTTTCATTTTTCACCATGATGTTGTTGTTATAGGGCTCCTCTTCACTCAATCTACAGGGATCTCAATAACAGGATTGGTTACCAATTGGACAAGACAATATTTGGGCCACTGAGCACTGAGCCAATTGCTTTCTTGTAAGTTCCTACTTGCAACTACTATAATAACAAAAACAAAAATGAAGTCTTTCTCAACAATGTTATATATAGACAGACTCTAGTGTGGTATAGAAAATAATGTGTAAGCCCAGGGGAAAACTGATACATAGGGCATTCAATATAAACTTTATCATAGTACCCACCTTCCCAATTCCCCTTCCTTATCATCATTTTTGGACTGAATAATTTACACCACGTAGAGAGTGATCATTTCAGTGTCTTTACTGGGTTGAGACCCTGGCCTTAGCTACTTCACATTTTACTCACCCAAATTACAGAGGTATTAAACCTAAAACATTATGTTCCTTTCTTGCCTTATAGTTGCAAGTATGAGCTTTTCTAGGTCTACACAAAGAGCAGGTGACTTCAGGAAAGCACTTTTACTGTTGATGATTGTTGTGCTTTTTGCTTTCTTCTGGAGAAATCTATTAGGAATAATGGAGATTCTTTGCAGGTTCTATTGACATTTCCCTGCCCTTTGAGTCCACAAATGGGAATCAATTTGAACTAGACTGTAGAGACTTGGATTACACACTGGCTATTTATTCCTCTGCATGGCATCTATAACACGAGCATTGAAGTTTGACTGCACGCTAACCATCTCTTGTTGGATCAGATAATTTCCAGTGGGATAAACCATAAGTATATTCTGTCTTCACATCTTTTTAACTTGTACCTAAGTTACTTGAAGCCATTATGAATGAGTTGAACATGTAATCTGTCTATGTAAAGATAGCCAAGACATGGAAGCAACCTAAACGTCCATCAACAGATGAATGGATAAAGAAGATGTGGTACAGGTATACAATGGAATATTACTCAGCCATAAAAAAAGAATGAAATAATGCCATTTGCAGCAACATGGATGGACCTAGAGATTGTCATACTAAGTGAAGTAGGTCAGACAGAGAAACACAAATATCAAATTATATCACTTATATGTGGAATCTGAAAAAATGATGCAGGTGGATTGTTTACAGAACAGAAGCAGATTCACAGGCTTAAAGGGTGGGCCTGTAGTTGCCAAGGGGGAAAGGTGGTGGTGGGGGGGAGGGATGAACTGAGAGGTTGGGATTGGCATATTCACACTACTATATGTAAAATAGATAATCAACAAGGATCTACTGTATGGCAAAGGGAGCTATACTCAATACTCATATGGGAAAAGAATCTGAAAAAGAATAGATATAGGAATATGTATAACCAAATCACTTTGCTGTACACCTGAAACTAACAAAACATTGTAAATCAACTATATTCCAATATAAAGTAAAAAAATTAAAAATTAAAATTATCAAAAAGAATGCAAAAAAATATATATTCTCATTCTTGCTATTATCTAGGGGCTGCATAAAAGATCACTCCAAATCTTAGTGACATAAAAAAATATGTTTTAGGGCTTCCCTGGTGGTGCAGTGGTTAAGAATCCGCCTGCCAACGCAGGGGACACGGGTTCAAGCCCTGGTCTGGGAAGATCCCACATACCGTGGAGCAACTAAGCCCGTGCGCCACAACTACTGAAGCCCATGTGCCTAGAGCCCGTGCTGCAATGAGAAGCCACCACAATGAGAAGCCCGTGCACCGCAATGAAGAGTAGCCTCCTCTCACCGCAACTAGAGAAAGCCCGCGCGCAGCACCGAAGACTCAATGTAGACAAAAATGAATAGATAAAATAAATAAATTAAAAAACAAACAAATAAAAAACTTTTTAGTAATCCATTCTGCATATCAGGAATTCAGGGCACTGCAGGGATGGTTTGTTTGCTCCACAGCATCTAAGGCCTCAACTTGGGGCAACTCAAACAACTGAGAACTGTCACAACTGGGACTGGAGGATTCACTTCCAAGATGGCTTCTTTACCCTCCTGTCTGGCACACTGGTAACTGTGGTTGCAAGGCTGAGCTCAGCTGGGAATGTAGGTTCCAGTGCCTATGGGTACCCTCTCCAGCAAGGTGGCTCAGGGAACACTTCCTCCATAGCAGCCCAGAGTTCTAGCAAATAAGCTGAAAGCTGCAGCCAGGTAGTCTTTGTATATTGTCACCTCAGAAGTTGCCTGGCATCATTTCCACCATCCTCTGTGAGAGGAAGCAGTCACAAGTCTACTGGGGAGAAAGGTGGAAAAAATAGACCATACTTCTTAATGAGAGGAGAATTCAAGAGTTGGTAGCCATGTTTAAGACCACCATACTCATGTATACTCTGGTATCTTTTTTTTTGTTTTATTTTTTACTTTTATGAACTAGGCTATTGTGAGAAAGCAATATTACATTTCAACTTTTCTAAAATAAAACAAGTTCTTTGGTAGAAATCCTTGCATTTAACCATACTGTAGCTAATAATTTTACGCAGCATACCACCATATTCAGATATATAGAAGTAATTTTTAATTAGGCTCTCTTGATGTCACACATATGATGAAACTAGACATTGTATAGGTGATTTATTGGGATTTTTTTTAATGGTCAAGGTGGATATATGGCTATAATTGATTAGACATTTTTCCGGACTGTTTTAATGTATGTACACTTTAACACAGCAATTAAATAATCAAGGGCTTAAAGATATATTTATAAATATTTTCATCATAGAGTTATTGGTGCAATACTTAAAAACTAGAAAAATCTAAGTCTACCACAAAAGACTGTTTAAAAATTTTCTGGTATATTTATGTCATAGAATACTGTAAAATTTGTGTTATAATATTTAATGACGTAAGAAAATGTTCATAAATTGCTTGTTAGTGCTTAAAATATTATAAAAAGGGAAATAAAAAATAATTCCGATCGTATAAACCATACATGTGTTGCTCCACATAAAAATAAAAACTTACACTCAAAATATTGACAGAGCTGATATCTTAGGTCTGAAGTTTTGCATAATTTAATTTTCTGTGTTGTGCTCTTGTGTATTTTCAAAAACTTTTTAAATGATTATATATTGATATGCTTTTTCATTTTTATAAAATGAATAAGAAATTGCATTATTTTATACAATATATACATTTTAAAAATAAATCAAATTCATCTATAATCTCTTTACCTTGGATAGTCATATTACTTTAAAAATTTTTGTTGTTTTATATTTTGTGTTATCCATTCTTTCTAAAAATGACATAGAGTATATAAATGTTTTATTACTTGACTTTTTACCTTTACACTGGGAGATGTTAACCAAATTATCTTTTGTCCTCCATGAAAGATCCCTCCCCTAAGCCAGAAAGATAAACATATGGTTCTCTAGCCCCCAAAGTAATTTGTAGCAATGAGACCACAGAAAATAGACACCAAATTTTTGACTTCTATGTCTCAAAAAGTTTCTGTCTAGGTTTGACACCGAAATTTTTTGGAAAATGCTTGCCAAACTAGCTGTGTTTTGTGTTTTTCACCCCACACTCCCGATGCAGATTAAAAATTTGGGACTATTGGAGTAAGCAGTGTTATAGAGGAGAACAATGAAAAGAAAAGTCATAACTCCTCCCTATCGCCCATAGAATTACTTCCAAGGAAGAGTTTAAGAAACCCCAAATTGTTAGTATATCTGAGAATATAGGATATCGGTGTTCCAGTTTCCTGTTGATTGTTCTGTAAGATGACAAGTATTAAAGTTTGGTCCCCAAGCTACCAGGGGACAACAGAGGGGAAGAGATGGCTGCAAGGTGCACCTAGGCCTACAACTGCCCTAGTAAGTCCCAGGGCTCTAAATGGGATGGGAAAGAGACAAATGCCGGGCTTCCCTGGTGGCGCAGTGGTTGGGAGTCTGCCTGCCGATGCAGGGGACACGGGTTCGTGCCCCGGTCTGGGAAGATCCCACATGCCGCGGAGCGACTGGGCCCGTGAGCCATGGCCGTTGAGCCTGTGCGTCCGGAGCCTGTGCTCCGCAACGGGAGAGGCCACAACAGTGAGAGGCCCACATACTGCAAAAAAAAAAAAAAAAAAAAAAAGAGAGACAAATGCCTTGCAGGTGTCTGGTAATGGGTGGATGGGACACCAGAAGTCATTGACCTGGGAGGGAAATACAGCTGTGATAATGAAATAGCACAGCAGAGAATTTGATTTTTACAGCCCTGTGACCAGGAAGGAACAGAAGATGCCATTACCTTGGTATAACCATGCTTGATAATCATATAGAATTGTGCTTCACCTCACAGAATGAGGATGGCCACAGACTAGCAAGTGAGCCTAATACAACCATTATGGCTACCAAGACATGTCATGAAGCCACATGGAACCTGGGCAGCCTAGATTGAATAGAGGGAAAGCAATGGGAAAAGAAGATTCTGCTTGACTGTATTTACCCTAAATGACTAACTTTACCCAAGTTAGACTGTGGAATGAGGCTCCAAATGGAAATGTTTTCTGAAAAATAAAATTATACTTTTTGCATGCCTTAATACATAGACTGATGTATTCACACCTTTTATTTATCCCACTATGAACACATTTCCATGTGAAAAAGTTCACACTTAAGGAGCACTACCTCAGTGAATCATTGTGTGGTATCATGCCCAGCTCACTGTGTTTTAAAAGGTATTAACGGGAGAGGGGGAAGATGGCGGAACAGTAAGACGTGGAGATCACCTTCCTCCCCACAGATATACCAGAAATACATCTACACGTGGAACAACTCCTACAGAGCACCCACTGAACACTGGCAGAAGACCTCAGACCTCCCAAAAGGCAAGAAACTCCCCACGTACCTGGGTAGGGCAAAAGAAAAAAGAATAGAGACAAAAGAATAGGGGCGGTACCTGCACCAGTGGGAGGGAGCCGTGAAGGAGGACAGGTTTCCACACACTAGAAGCCCCTTCGCGGGCGGAGACTGCAGGTGGCGGAGGAGGGAAGCTTCGGAGCCGTGGAGGACAGCACAGCAACAGGGGTGCGGAGGGCAAAGCGGAGAGTTTTCCGCACAGAGGATCGGTGCCGACCAGCCCGAGAGGCTTGTCTGCTCACCTGCCGGGACGGGCGGGGGCTGGGAGCTGAGGCTCGGGCTTGACGGCGTGAACACAGTTTGAAGGGGGCTAGTGCGCCACAGCTAGCCGGGAGGGAGTCCGGGAAAAAGTCTGGAGCTGCCGAAGAGGCAAGAGACTTTTTCTTGGCTCTTTGTTTCCTGGTTCGCGAGGAGAGGGGATTAAGCGCGCCGCTTAAAGGAGCTCCAGAAACGGGCGCAAGCCGCGACTATCAGCGCGGACCCCAGAGACGGGCATGAGACGCTTAGGCTGCTGCTGCTGCCACCAAGAAGCCTGTGTGCGAGCACAGGTTACTATCCCGACCTCCCCTCCCGGGAGCTTCTGCAGCCCGCCACCGCCAGGGTCCTGTGATCCACGGGCAACTTTCCCGGGAGAACGCACGGCGCGCCTCACGCCGGTGCAACGTCACGTCAGCCTCTGACACTGCAGGCTCGCTCCGCACTCCTTTAACCCCCTCCTGTCTGAGCGAAGAACAGACGCCCTCAGGCGACCTACACACAGAGGCAGGGCCAAATCCAAAGCTGAGCCGGGGGAGCTGTGCGAAGAGAAAGGGAAATCTCTCCCGTAGCCTCAGGAGCAGCAGATTAAATCTCCACAATCAACCTGATGTACCCTGCATCGGTGAAATACCTGAATAGACAACGAATCATCCCAAATTGAGAGTGTGGACTATGAGAGCAAGATTTATTATTTTTTCCCCTTTTCCTCTTTTTGTGAGTGTGTATGTGTATGCTTCTCTGTGAGATTTTGTCTGTATAGCTTTGCTTTCACCATTTGTCCAAGGGTTCTATCCGTCTGCTTTTTTTTTTTTTTTACTTAAAAAAATTTTTTAATAACTTTTTTATTTTAATTATTTTATTTTATTTTACCTTACTTTATTTTATTTTATCCTCTTTCTTTCTACTTTTTCTCCCTTTTATTCTGAGCCGTGTGGATGAAAGGCTCTTGGTGCTGTAGCCAGGAGTCAGTGCTGTGCCTCTGAGGTGGGAGAGCCAACTTCAGGACACTGGTCCACAAGAGACCTCCCAGCTCCATGTAATATCAAACAGGAAAAATCTCCCAGAGATCTCCATCTCAACACCAACACTCAGCTTCACTCAACGATCAGCAAGCTCCAGTGCTGGACACCCTATGCCAAACAACTAGCAAGACAGGAACACAAACCCACCCATTAGTAGAGAGGCTGCCTAAAATCATAATAAGGCCACAGACACCCCAAAACACACCAGCAGACGTGGACTTGCCCACCAGAAAGACAAGATCCAGCCTCATCCACCAGAACACAAGCACTAGTCCCCTCTACCAGGAAGCCTACACAACCCACTGAACCAACCTTAGCCACTGGGGACAGACACCAAAAACATGGGAACTATGAACCTGCAGCCTGCGAAATGGAGACCCCACAGTAAGATAAGCAAAATGAGAAGACAGAAAAACACACAGAAGATGAAAGAGGAAGATAAAAACACAACAGACCTAACAAATGAAGAGGAAATAGGCAGTCTACCTGAAAAAGAATTCAGAACAATGATAGTAAAGATGATCCAAAATCTTGGAAACAGAACAGAGAAAATGCAAGAAACATTTAACAAGGACCTAGAAGAACTAAAGAGGAAGCAAGCAGTGATGAACAGCACAATAAATGAAATTTAAAATACGCTAGAAGGGATCAATAGCAGAATAACTGAGGCAGAAGAACGGATAAGTGACCTGGAAGATAAAATAGTGGAAATAACTACTGCAGAGCAGAATAAAGAAAAAAGAATGAAAAGAACAGAGGACAGTCTCAGAGACCTCTGGGACAACATTAAACACACCAACATTCAAATTATAGGGTCCCAGAGGAGAAGAGAAAAAGAAAGGGACTGAAAAATATTTGAAGAGATTATAGTTGAAAACTTCCCTAATATGGGAAAGGAAATAGTTAATCAAGTCCAGGAAGCACAGGGAGTCCCATACAGGATAAATACAAGGAGAAACACACCAAGACACATATTAATCAAACTGTCAAAAATTAAATACAAAGAAAACATATTAAAAGCAGCAAGGGAAAAACAACAAATAACACACAAGGGAATTCCCATAAGGTTAACAGCTGATCTTTCAGCAGAAACTCTGCAAGGCAGAAGGGAGTGGCAGGACATATTTAAAGTGATAATGGAGAAAAACCTGCAACCAAGATTACTCTACCCAGCAAGGACCCCGTTCAAATTTGATGGAGAAATTAAAACCTTTACAGACAAGCAAAAGCTGAGAGAGTTCAGCGCCACGAAACCAGCTTTACAACAAATGCTAAAGGAACTTCTCTAGGCAAGAAACACAAGAGAAGGAAAAGACCTACAATAACAAACCCAAAACTATTAAGAAAATGGGAATAGGAACATACATATCGATAATTACCTTAAATGTTAATGGATTAAATGCTCCCAGCAAAAGAAACAGACTGGCTGAACGGATACAAAAACAAGACCCATATATATGCTGTCTACAAGAGACCCACTTCAGACCTAAGGACCCATACAGACTGAAAGTGAGAGGATGGAAAAAGATGTTCCATGCAAACGGAAATCAAAATAAAGCTGGAGTAGCAATTCTCATATGAGACAAAATAGACTTTAAAATAAAGACTATTAGGGCTTCCCTAATGGTGCCATAGTTGAGAGTCTGCCTCCCAATGTAGGGGACATGGTTTCGTGCCCCGGTCCGGGAAGATCCCACATGCTGCGGAGCGGCTACGCCCATGAGCCATGGTCACTGAGCCTGCAAGTCCGGAGCCTGTGCTCCGCAACAGGAGAGGCCACAAAAGTGAGATGCCCGCGTACCGCGAAAAAATAAAAAATAAAATATATATATGGAAAAAAGACTATTACAAGAGACAAAGAAGGACACTACATAATGATCAAGGGAGTGATCTAAGAAGAAGATATAACAATTGTAAATATTTATGCATCTAACACAGGAGCACCTCAATACATAAGGCAAATACTAACAGCCATAAAAGGGGAACTCCACAGTAACACGTTCATAGTAGGGGACTCTAACACCCCACTTTCACCAATGGACAGATCATCCAAAATGAAAATAAATAAGGAAACACAAGCTTTAAATGATACATTAAACAAGATGGACTTAATTGATATTTATAGGACATTCCATCTAAAAACAACAGAATACATTTTTCTCAAATGCTCATGGAACATTCTCCAGGATAGATCATATCTTGGGTCACAAATCAAGCCTTGGTAAATTTAAGAAAATTGAAATTGTACCAAGTATCTTTTCCGACCACAATGCTATGAGACTAGATATCAATTACAGGAAAATATCTGTAAAAAATACAAACACATGGAGGCTAAACAACACACTACTAAATAACGAAGTCATCACTGAAGAAATCAAAGAGGAAATTTAAAAATACCTAGAAACAAATGACAATGGAGACATGATGACCCAAAATCTATGGGATGCAGCAAAAGCAGTTCTAAGAGGGAACTTTATAGCAATACAATCCTACCTTAAGAAACAGGAAATATCTCAAATAAACAACCTAACCTTGCACCTAAAGCAATTAGAGAAAGAAGAACAAAATAAAACCCAAAGTTAGCAGAAGGAAAGAAATCATAAAGATCAGATCAGAAATGAATGAAAAAGAAATGAAGGAAACGATAGCAAAGATCAATAAAACTAAAGCTGGTTCTTTGAGAAGATAAACAAAATTGATAAACCATTAGCCAGACTCATCAAGAAAAAAAGGGAGAAGACTCAAATCAGTAGAATTAGAAATGAAAAACGAGAAGTAACAACTGACACTTCAGAAATACAAAAGATCATGAGAGATTACTATAAGCAACTCTATGCCAATAAAATGGACAACCTGGAAGAAATGGACACATTCTTAGAAATGCACAACCTGCCAAGACTGAACCAGGAAGAAATAGAAAATATGAACAGACCAATCACAAGCACTGAAATTGAGACTGTGATTAAAAGTCTTCCAACGAACAAAAGCCCAGGACCAGATGGCTTCACAGGCGAATTCTATCAAACATTTAGAGAAGAGCTAACACCCATCCTTCTCAAACTCTTCCAAAATATAGCAGAGGGAGGAACACTCCCAAACTCATTGTACGAGGCCACCATCACCCTGATACCAAAACCAGACAAAGATGTCACAAAGAAAGAAAACTATAGGCCAATATCACTGATGAACATAGATGCAGAAGTCCTCAGCAAAATACAAGCAAACAGAATCCAACAGCACATTAAAAGGATCATACACCATGATCAATTGGGGTTTATTCCAGGAATGCAAGGACTCTTCAATATATGCAAATCTATCAACGTGATATACCATATTAATAAATTGAAGGAGAAAAAACATATGATCATCTCAATAGATGCAGAGAAAGCTTTCAACAAAATTCAACACCCAGTTATGATAAAGACCCTGCAGAAAGTAGGCATAGAGGGAACTTTCCTCAACATAATAAAGGCCATATATGACAAACCCACAGCCAACATCATCCTCAATGGTGAAAAACTGAAACCATTTCCACTAAGATCAGGAACAAGCCAAGGTTGCCCACTCTCACCACTCTTATTCAACATAGTTTTGGAAGTTTTAGCCACAGCAATCAGAGAAGAAAAAGAAATAAAAGGAAACCAATATGGAAAAGAAGAAGTAAAGCTGTCACTGTTTGCAGATGACATGATACTATACATAGAGAATCCTAAAGATGCTACCAGAAAAGTACTAGAGCTAATCAATGAATTTGGTAAAGTAGCAGGATACAAAATTAATGCACAGAAATCTCTTCCATTCCTATACACTAATGATGAAAACTCTGAAAATGAAATTAAGAAAACACTCCCATTTACCACTACAACAAAAAGAATAAAATATCTAGGAATAAACCTACCTAAGGAGACAAAAGACCTATATGCAGAAAATTATAAGACACTGATGAAAGAAATTAAAGATGATACAAATAGATGGAGAGATATACCATGCTCTTGGATTGGAAGAACCAACATTGTGAAAATGACTCTACTACCCAAAGCAATCTACAGATTCAATGCAATCCCTATCAAACTACCACTGGCATTTTTCACAGAACTAGAACAAAAATTTCACAATTTGTATGGAAACACAAAAGACCCTGAATAGCCAAAGCAATCTTGAGAACGAAAAATGGAGCTGGAGGAATCAGGCTCTCTGACTTCAGACTATACAACAAAGCTACATTAATCAAGACAGTATGGTACTGGCACAAAACCAGGAATATAGATCAATGGAACAGGATAGAAAGCCCAGAGATACATCCATGCACATATGGTCACCTTATCTTTGATAAAGTTGGCAAGAATATACAGTGGAGAAAAGACAGCCTCTTCAATAAGTGGTGCTGGGAAAACTGGACAGGTACATATAAAAGTATGAGATTAGAACAGTCCCTAACACCATACACAAAATTAAGCTCAAAATGTATTAAAGATCTAAATGTAAGGCCAGAAACTATCAAACTCTTAGGGGAAAACATAGGCAGAACATGATGACATAAATCACAGCAAGATCCTTTTTGACCCACCTCCTAGAGAAATGGAAATAAAAACAAAAATAAACAATTGGGACCTAATGAAACTTCAAAGCTTTTGCACAGCAAAGGAAACCATAAACAAGACCAAAAGACAACCCTCAGAATGGGAGAAAATATTTGCAAAAGAAGCAACTGACAAAGGATTAATCTCCAAAATATACAAGCAGCTCATGCAGCTCATTAACAAAAAAACAAACAACCCAATCCAAAAATGGGCAGAAGACCTAAACAGACATTTCTCCAAAGAAGATATACAGTTTGCCAACAAATACATGAAAGAATGCTCAACATCATTAATCATTAGAGAAATGCAAATCAAAACTACAATGAGATATCATCTCACACCAGTCAGAATGGCCATCATCAAAAAATCTACACACAATAAATGCTGGAGAGGGTGTGGAGAAAAGGGAACCCTCTTGCCCTGCTGGTGGGAATGTAAACTGATACAGCCACTATGGAGAACAGTATGGAGGTTCCTTAAAAAACTAAAAAGAGAACTACCATACAACCCAGCAATCCCACTACTGGGCATATACCCTGAGAAAACCATAATTCAAAAAGAGTCATGTACCAAAATGTTCATTGCTGCTCTATTTACAATAGCCCGGAGATGGAAGCAACCTAAGTGTCCATCATCGGATGAATGGATATAGAAGATGTGGCACATATATACAATGGAATATTACTCAGCCATAAAAAGAAATGAAATTGAGTTATTTCTATTGAGGTGGATGGACCTAGAGTCTTTCATACAGATTGAAGTAAGTCAGAAAGAGAAAAACAAATACCATACACTAACACATATATATGGAGTCTAAGGGAAAAAAAAAGCGTCATGAAGAACCTAGGGGTAAGATGGGAATAAAGACACAGACCTACTAGAGAATGGACTTGAGGATATGGGGTGGGAGAAGGGTAAGCTGTGACAAAGTGAGAGAGTGGCATGGACATATATACACTACCAAACGTAAAATAGATAGCTAGTGGGAAGCAGCCGCATAGAACAGGGAGATCAGCTCAGTGGTTTGTGACCACCTAGAGGAGTGGGATAGGGAGGGTTGGAGGGAGGGAGATGCAAGAGGGAAGAGATATGGGAACATATGTATATGTATAACTGATTCACTTTGTTATAAAGCACAAACTAACACACCATTGTAAAGCAATTATACTCCAATAAAGATGTTAAAAATAAATAAACAAATAAAAATAAAGGGAATCATATGATATGTCAAAAAAAAGGTATTAACTAGCGATTTAACTTTACACCCCAAATATCTGTGCAGATTATAAAATAATAATATATGTGAAAATGAAAACACAAAATAACTTGGAAAAACCTTCAATATATATCATTGTTAATCTCAGAGAAGGGAAGTACTTTCAAAATACACCAAATCCCTAAGTCGGGAAAGAATAATGTCTGACTACATAAAATTAAAACATTTCTTGACATAAAAAAATATACTACCAAAAAAAGACAAAAACCAGAGAGTGCCCAGGGGGAAACATTTCCAAATCCTACTGCAGGAAAAGGCTAATTTATTTCAAAATATAAAAACTACCTCAAATAAATAAGAAAAAGACCAACCCAAAAGAAAAACAAAAGGCATAAGAAGACACCTCACAGAAAATGCATATAGTTCTTAAACCATATGAAAAATAAACAAACATATTCATAATTTTAAAATGCAAAAAAAAGCCATAAGAAAATATTTTTTCATCTTTTAGATTGATGAAAATTAAAATGTTTGATAACATACTGTGTTGAAGGAGGTGTGAGGAATCAGGCACTATTATGTGTTGCAGGTGGCAATATCAAAACTTAAAATCCATATGCTTTTGGATACAGGAGTTATGCTGTACATACATAGAATCTCATGAGTAATTAGTAATTAAATATACAGTAAATAGTCATTGTGGCATTGCTTTTAATAGGAAAAGAATGGAAATAGCCTACAGGCTATGTGTTTTGGTCGTTTTGGTTTTGATCATTTATTTTGTTTTTGTTTATTAGTTTTCTATAGTCCACATATGAGTGAAGTCATATGGTATGTGCCTTTGTCTGACTTATTTAACTTAGCTTAATACCCTCAAGATCCATCTTTGCTATCACAAATAGCAAGATTTCATCTTTTTTATGACTGAGTAGTATTCCTACAGTGCAGTTATTTAACTGAATAAGGCAGCTCCATATGAACAGATATGGAATGAGTCGTCCAGACAGGTTTAAGGGAAAAAAGCAAGATAAAACAGTGTGTTTAAGTGATACTCATTGTGTTACAACACCAGGAAATATGCACTATATACCTGTATGTGCATAGAATCTCTCTGGAAAGAAACATAAGAAACTAGTAACAAGGAGCTGCCCACGGAGGGTAAGCAAGTGGCTTAGGAATATCGGTGGGAGAGAGACATCTTCTGGAAGTTACTTTTGGAGCTTCCTGAATTTTATACCAAAATCATATATTCCCTCCTAAAAAATAAAAGAGAGAAGAAAGAGAAAGGAAAGGAAAGGTGAAATAAAGAAAAAGAGTGTGGGGGGGAATACAATATAAATACAAAGAGACAATTCTTTGCACGACACAGAGGAACACAGCCCCACACTATCTTCAACCAGGTGTCTCACTAAGGTTCTCTTTGTCATGCCTAGAAAAATCTCAGCTGTCTCTTCCAAAACCCCAGCCTGCTTTGATTTTTTTTCATTGTCTCTGCTTCTTATGAGTTCAATGGTGGCTCCCTTCCCACCCCCTGACCCCCTGACCCCCCAGAAAAGATATTTCAGAACTCTAACTCTCAGTACCTTGGAATGTGACCTTATTTGGAAACAGGGACTTTCCAGAGGTAACCAAGTTAAAATAAGGTCATGAAGTGAGCTGTAATCCTATATGACTGGTGCCCATATAAAAGGAGAAATTTGGACACAGAGACACAGAAGGAAGACAATGTAAGAGGCACAGGGAGAAGACAGACAAAGGGAGAGACCAAAGAGAGAGATCTGGAACAGATCCTTCCCTTTTGCCTTTAGAAGGAGCGCACATTATGGACACCTTGACTTGGGACTTCTGGTCTTCAGACCAATTAGACAATAAAATTCTGCTGTGCTAAGGCACCCAGTTTTTTAGAAACTCTAGGAAACTAACACAGGGCTCTATTCCACTCTTTGTCTCTCTCCAACTTTCCAGTTTCATTCCCTTCCCATTTCCTTCTTCCAGAAGCATTAACTCCATGCCCACAAGATGTAAATCAATTTTGCCTCTCTTGGTTCCATGTAATTCCATAGCTTTTCCTGATCAGCACAACGGAATCCCAAGCCTGGTAATTTCCCCACAAAACCGAGGATTTTTCCTCCTAAGAAGGTGGTGACAGTACAGGTAGGCTGAGAATGTCTTTCAATTTATTTCTGTCCTTGTTACATATAACTAGTCATCCTGTTTCATTTTGGTAACAACAACAAAAAAATGTCAGTGATACAGTGGTCATACTCTATTGTTTATAGGATAGGACAGGGTTTGGCAAACTTTTCCTATAAAGAGCCAGATAACAAATATTTTAAACTTCGTGGGTCAGGCAGGGTCTGTTGCCATTCCACCACTGTAGTAAGGAAAGCCGCCATGCACCACATGTAAATGAGTGGACATGGCTGGGTTCCAATAAAACCTTATTTATAGGTACTGAAATCGAATTTCAAATCATCATTACATCTTACAAAATATTGTTCTTTTTTTTTTTCAACCATTTAAAAGAGTGTCAAAACCATAGTTCACAGTCCACATAAAAGCAGGCAGCAGGATCTGACCCACAGGCTGTGGTTAGCCAGATTCTGGTAGAGAATTTAATACATGATCACCTCCTCTGCAGTACATTATAAAATTCATCCTTGAGGAGAAGCGTGTACTTTCCTGAAGGTTCTTGTTGGTTCTTTAAGAGTCACATGATATTAGGATGACCTGTCAGAGCAGCCAATGGGTAAATTCATGTTACTGCGCATTAATTGCTGCCGATATTGATTCAAATCTCTGTTAAGTGTATTGCCTAAAGGATTTAGAGAGTATCTGTTCCTGGGTTTTCTCTCAAAGGTATTCCTAGATTAAGCCAGACCATTAGAGCTGTGTCTGGGACCAAACCGTATTGATTACCCCTCACTGACGTTTCGGACACAGACATCCACAAGCTCCTTACTCCACAGATTTCCTCCAGAAGAGTTACGCTCTTGCAAGATTCTAGAAGCGTATGTTGAGAGATTAAGAAACCCCCAGTCATCTATCAATCTGTTTTCCTGATGAATATTGTTAAGGACATCATTGATTATGTCACAATGTATCCTCTGTATGAGGAAGGTCCTTATCTCAGTTAAGAAACATGACTAGGCTTCTCTTGTTTTTAGCATGCTTCCTGTGCCCTCATATCGCCAAGTCACCTTCTTACCTCCCTACTCTTTATCTTCTCTTTGATGAACTTTCTTTATACATATTTCAGTTATCATGCTGTATCTTACATAACTTTATAAACTGTATCTTCTCTTTCTCCACTTCATCTTTTAATAGAGGCATTTTAATTTTAAAAAGTTAAAAATGGGGGGCGTGCAGGAAGGGTTGTGCAAAGTCTGGATTTGATAGGTGGCTGGGGTGAGGAGGGTCTTTACGCCTCAGGGTACCCTTCCTGCTTTCTCATGTAATCACCTTTGAGGCTCTTTTCTCACTAATTCAGCAGAGCCATTCAAAATAAAACCTCACTTTTATTTCGCCCTTCTTTAGTCTTTCATTCCATGGTTCCATATAGAAACCACGATGACCTGGAAGCGCAGACGTGCGTCTCTCCCGATGGTCTCTGATGCTCAGCCTGAAGTTCTCTGTGCCTCAAGGTCAGAGCTGGGGAAGGAGCTCAGGCCAGCGAGCCTGCCCTAGGGGTTTATCTGCCAGACTGTCAGGAGTGACAGCAAAGAGCCAGACTGCTTGATGAATCCAACGAGCAGAAAAATCTGTCAAAACACCCAGAACGTGCGTTGCAGGGATCGTGGAAACATTGCCTATTTGTTTGGAGCGCCTTTAATTATTTTTAAACATATGCAGTCTGTAGTTCAGTGAACATGTCAGGGATAATAGAGGGAGAAAAGCAAATGAAGGGAGCAGCACTGATCCTGGAGCGGCTTCTCCCCACAGCTGGCGGATGGATGGGGAGAAGCAGTTGATTCCCTCGAAGTGTGGCTCCCTGTCTGTCACCTAATGAAATGCAGTAGGGGGATTAATGTCATTAACTGGAGGCCAGCATGCTGTGTAGTAAACAGATATACATCCTCGCTCATTTGGGGGCGTGTTGCCCAGCTCCGCCCACTGGCCTGCCAAGGTCACTCGCAGCCTTGTATTAGTTAAACGGGAAGAAATTAAGTTGGTTGAGAGAATCTTGTGGTCTGTTTAGTGAGAGCAGCCACTGGGGATTTGGGGCACCCTAACGCCACTCCTCCCGCCCCTCACTCGCCCTAACTGGGGCTTAGATTTCTTCTTTGGGGGAAATCTGAGGTAACCAGAGAAGATAAAAGCCCTACGAGTAAATGATTTACAGAAGAAAAGAATTTTATTGTATTTTGATAACCACATCGACTAAGGAGTGGGGAAGAACATGGGGCTTGCTGTTTAGATATCATGACCATCTCTTTCCTCTCTTGAACCAAGAGTTCTTTCCACATATTAGGGCACGAAAAGCTGAGGGCCGAGAAATACACGAGTTCACTTTTCCCTATAACCCACAGGAATGTGCACAGCAAACAGCTCCAAGGGAATCAAACTTCGGTACTTTGTATTCTTAGAAAACACAGAAATCCTGACTTTAAAGAAATAGTGGAAGATACTGAAAAAACAAGGAGAACAATGTCAGGAGGAAAAATAAATAGTTCCTGAGGATGGCTATGACCAAGATTCAGACACAAACAGAAACCATCAGCTAAACAGATGAATACCCAGCACCACCCAGATATAACCAGGAGAATCTGGGAGGGAACAGAAACAAAACAAAGAATTAACAACCAAGGGAAAGAAGAATGTCTGAGGGAAATATGGCAAGGAAAATTTAGAGTCGGGTCAGTATTACACAAATATTAGATAAAGACAAACATCAATGCTGCCTTGTAAGAATTTACCTCAATCCTTTTCTTATCAAAGCAGAATACTCAATGTTACGCTAAAAGCTTTGAACTGTGTTCTGATGTTTGTGGGCAGTACAGTATTCTGTAGCAATTGATATTATAATCAAAGAAACAATGCAAATGAAAAATAAAGGAAAAGGAAACTCAGAATCATTTATACTTGTTACGTCACAAACTCAATACCGGGCACCCCCTTCAGACAACCACTACTTCCTGAGGGTCACTGGGCATCACATTTCCTGAAGGCCAGCATGGCAGAGTTCATTTTCTGTCCTAATGGCAGGCCAACAAGGGAGAAAAAAGCTAGGAAGAGAGTATATGCTATCAAAACTACACACACACACACACACACACACACACACATATACACACCAGAAAGAAACAAGGTCAAAGTTCATGAGCTTCCAGGGAGGAATGGGATCCAAGAACCAGTGTTCGGACCGTTGCTCTCGTTCATCAACACAGGGCCTCAGACCCCTCTCCTAGGCCCTGTCCCACAAATACTTGAGAAGGAGTCCATTGTGGTGTCTCTGGCTGCTCTGGAGAGCCAGAAACCTGAGAACAATCCTCCATCCCCTGCAGGTCCAACAGTGTCCCACAGTGTATGGTGACCCCAACACAGAGAGACTGCTGCCCTGGTCAACCAGTTGCTTTCTGATCCTCCCTGCATCGCTCACCAGCCTGCAGTTGACTCTGTCCTGCACACAGATAGAGAGGATCCCCACTGCCCTTGATGGGCAGAATAAGGCCCAGGGTCAAATCTAGCAGTTCTCATGAATGATAAAGTCTTCCAGCTGCAGAATGCTGGGGCTCTATTTTTATCTGTGGTGTCTGGTGACAACATAAACTATGAACAAAGCTAGAGTGATTTATATGCGTCATTAGAAATTTAAAATTTTTTAAGTGTTTCGTAAACATGTACAGTATGAGACATATTAGATATACCATTTGGATAACAAAAAACACTCACAGTTCCCTTGCCTAGTCACAAATGTGATCCAGAGAGCAAGTGGGAGAACACCCATCCCCTTCAGAGAACACCTTGTGGTTCCATCACCTCCCTTGACCTGGTGTCACACTGCCTTCAATACGAGGAAACAAGAGAGTAGTGGTCTGTGGGACCTTGGCTGTGTTTCAGAGTAGGAATGAGATCCTGTGTCTTTTCTTAGACCTTAAATTTTAATGTGCCTCAGAATCACCCAGGAAAACTTGTTTTAAAAAATGCTGCTTAGTTTTTACCTTCAGAGATTCCGATTCTGTAAGTCTGTGTGTTGAGGTCTAAGAATCTGTATTTTAAGGAGCATTCCCCATCCCCAAACACACACCTAATGATTATACAATAAAAGGATTATATTTTTGAAATACTGATCAGATCCTACAATGATGGTAACTCTCTAAAGACTATTGCATTTGGGGGAGCAGTTTATTAGGAAAGTGTGAAGCACTGCACTTAAGATGCACCGGGAGGCCAGGCCCCATTTGCTAAATGCATATGGCATTACTTTCGGAAAACTATTCTTTTCTCAATGATATTCTTTAGTATACATTGCAGATGGATTATTTACTCTGTCCCCTCTGGAAATCTGTCTGGAGCTGGAACCAAGTGACTGCAAAATATCACAGACACTTGCAAGTTACTCCATTTCACTCTTCCTATTAGGGCCCCAGGACTAGAGCAAAATGTGTGGGGCTCATGTGGCCGTATGTGTGTGATTACCCTCATGCGTGCAACTTGCAGCCATGGGGCCTCGAGCAAGAAAGGCCATCTTTCTTTTAGAAAGCAACTTAGTGGGTGGTGCTTCATAAGTAACTTAACACAAAACATGCAAGAGAGCTATACACATGCACACACACACGTGCACACACACACATAACATGGGAGTTATACTGTTTGGCACTTAGTGGTTTGGATCCATCCCAAAGGCCAACCACAGGGAAAAAAAAAATCTTGCCATTTCAAGGACTGCATAAGGTGGCAGAATCTACACCATGAAACATCAACTTCACTTTCTCTGCCCAGCTGGCCAACTGTTCCAATCCAGCAAATCTCAGGCTCGGCAAAAACACTTAGGGAAAAGGAGGAGATGAGTAACACCAAGCTGTGCTGATAAGGCAGCCAGGACTAAGTCTTTGAATGAGCCCACAATGGAACAAACACCTCTTATCCATTCATCCCACCAGGCAAGCAACACCAGGAAAATCATTTTGCAATTAGTCAGCAGGTGTCGGCGTCATTACCTTTGAGATCAGATTTGCTACCATTCAAAAAGGTATCAGAGACAGTGCAGGAAGAGTTAAGGATCGCTTCTGGCATCTGAAGTCTGGGAGGAGGTGAAATTAGATTAGCTGCAGGAAAATGGGAGGGTGTACATTACCAGAGGGGCCCTACCTGGCTCCAGGCTTCACGGTGAACAACGCTTTCAACATATGGCATTACAATGGATTAGTAATCAAGTACGATTAATCCTAATAGATCGTCTTTTCAACCTCAGTGGCTTGTTAGGTGAGAAAAAAATTGTCTGTCCCCAAAGTGTCAGGTGAAACTCTCATTTGAGGTAAGACTACCATGTGGAGATGGGTCTCCATCTGGTGGCTTCCTTTTGTGAAACTCCACCAGAAGGTGTTTTAATGAGGCTTTTATAGCAGGCACCACCTGCCACTAATCTTCCCCTTTAAAAAGGTGTAATTGAGGGTTGGTTTTACAGTATGGCTCATATCCTAACCTTGGGAATTCATCAAGAAATGCAAACCTGGGTGGGATGGTGTGTAATCATGAAATGCCATTTTGGCTTTTGATTGAGACTGAAGTGGTTATAGAAATTTGTGGTTGGCTAATTACAACCAGCTATATAGTAGCATCCCTTTTCAGTTAGATTAATACGTGTGTCATCTCAGAATTAAATCACCAAGTTGATGGTGACCATATGTCTTCATTCAGTTCTTTGCACATGTAAAGATTTGCAAGGCTGCTAGTGGTTCACACAATTTAAAGGTTTCATTTACACGATTAAGGTTTAACTGGTTCAGATGTACTGCACATCCGTCCTCTCAGTAGATGTTTCAGTTCCAAGATGCATTTATTTCAATGAGACATGAACAAATTACAAAATCACCAAGACATTTTCTATCTCTGGGACTTCGGGAATAGAGTTTTTCTTCCTTTATCTCCTAATTTAAGACAGATTTTCATCAAACTGTTATCCTAGCAGATTGGTTATTGCTTACACTGATATCTCTACCCAGGACTTCATTTGAAATAAACGATGCTGAGGAAGGTAGAGTACAATAGAGTAACTTTGATTTTTTTTTGTTTAATTCAACAACTAGGAACTGAACCCTTACTACATCCTGGGTATGTTGCTACATTAGGAAATAATAACAATAATAACAGGAACAGCGACAACATTACACAGACTCTGCCTTCCAATAGTGTGGGGTTATTTTGCTTTTCAGTCCTTTTCTGCTCAGGATATTTCTGAAAGTCCTTTCCCTTTGCTAACGTCAACTCAGAATATTATGCTGAGAAACATTTTAACCACATATAAATCAAATCAACAAAATAGTATATATACTTAGATAAATTCCAATATTTGGCTTTTATCTAAACTCTAAAAGTCAGAGACATGTATAGCACTTAATTATTTGCCTTTCAATTACTAGTTTACTTATAGAATATAGCAAGAAAGTTAATATGCCATAATCCCAAACTGGCTTGCACTTTGAGTTTAGAATGGCATGTATAAATATGAAACATAATTTTAAAGCAGGGGTCTCAACTGGAGCCCAAGAAACTGAATCTGATCGGTAGTTTTATGTTTGGGATTTTATTGTTGTAACTGTCTTTTTTTGTTTGTCGGCCTGCACAAGGTTTTTGGTTTTTAATACCTATTCTAATCCACATGGACATGACGGGCTCTATCCTGTTTGCCAAAGGCCCCGTGACTCCTTATTCTCACACCCAACTGCACTGACAAAACTCAAGCCCAGTTCTATAATCATGAGGCTGTGAACACTGGTCCCATTACTTTAGAATCAATCCTTGAACACGTTTCCGTGCCTAGGTGAAACCCTTGGGGATGGATCAGTGCAGGAGAAGGCAGGTACCCACCCAACTGGCAGTATCTCTGGAGCCAAATCTGCCCCTCAGTAGAGCTAAATATTTTACAATCACTTTGTTCCCACATCCCTAATGTCCTTGGTGCACAGCCAAGACTCAGAAACTCAAGGAACAGGATAAGTGAGAAGAAAAAGACAAGAAACCATCGTACACCCTCTTTTTCACTTAGGAAAAATTTTTATGATCAGGGTTTAAAAACTTGTCACTTCAACTTTCATGATACTTTCCTCCAGGAAATTCAAATGTCATGGACATGAATCATTAGAACTAATCCTGCCAGAGGAAAGAAGTGCATGAATTTTGTTCTCTCCTTCAAGGTTGGGAGAATGAAGTCAATTATCTTTTCCTTTAGTGTTCGACAAATCAAAGGAATTGGTTTATCCCTTCTCTAAAATCATCCATCAGTGTTGGTTTAATGCAGAGAAAATAATAGCTGGCTAAAGGCTAAGGAGCCAGGTGACACATGTTGTGACTCCTGTTACAGGTTATGTCAGTGCCTTATACTAAATGGTACCCTACTTCTCCCTGCCTCAGCTTCTGCACCTATTTTACTCAACCCACTAAACCCATAATCAGTTCTAGCCCAGGGAATGATCATGAAGCAAGAAAATGTTGTCTTTGGTATTTCATCCCTCCCCTCAGTGCTGCCTTTAAGTTTCCTGTATTGCCTGATGCTGGCCCCCTGCCCCTACTTCGTGACATTCGTGTCAGGTCTGCCTTCTCCAACCAATCGCTCCTAACTCACACCTCTCCATCCCTGTCTCTCTAATCCAAAGTCTCCTGGCCATAGCATTTTCTGGTTGAAAGCTACCTACTTTCATTAAGTAGCTTGCTGTGAAATGTTTCTTCATGCTCTGTGATGTGGGGCTTTTAAGCATAATGTCTAATCCAAAGGAACAGTTCTTCTGATAAAATTAACAGAAGCACTAGAGGCTGGGAGGGGAATAAGAGAGGACAGGAAGGGGCTTTATGGTGCTCCCAAGCGATATTATGCCTTGTCACGACTGAAGGCAAGTTCAGAGTAAAACACTTGATTCCTTGTATTTACACATACTCACGTTTACCTGAACTATGAAAAGTGAACTTCGTTTTGACATGTGCTCTGTTAAAGATCTTTGTGAGAATGAGACAATTACCCAGATGTGTTCCCTGCTACTTTTAGGATTTTACCTTTAGGATTGGGAGGTAGTCAGAATGAGAGTGTATTGGCTAAAACTTTATGTGATGCCATGTTTCTGGATACAAGCAAGTGAATAATCCTTTTTTTGGCTCGATCAGAAGCCAAAACATTAAACATTTCTTTAAACTCTTGTCTTCCTCATACAACATCTTCCAGCATAGTTACATCGGGTTGTATTTTGGGTAGAATCTGCATACTTAGATATCTTCCATTCTCCACCATTTACCCTCCCTCACGAATTATGACTTTGCTTCATTCTTGAGCATTCAGCCTTCCTTCTCTCCTGTGCTCTCCCCAAGAGCCTTGCTGTGTGCCATCCTCCCCCTGGAGGACCCACCTGTAAACTAACTTCTCCCTCTCAGACTTTTGACATGAATACCCAAAATGAGGTTGGCTCACCTTGACATTTCATTGTTGTCTGGCATATTCCCCTCTATCTTCCTCAGGATGTCACATATGTTTGTAACTGAGGCCAGGAAAGTTTTAAGAGAAGAAAGGAGCGGAGGGTGGGGAAGAGGAAGTGAGGATCAGAAAAGGGGATCAAAATCCGTATTTCTGTTTTAGGTAAATCATTTAGATAATCATCCACCTCTTTAGAGTCAGACAAAAAGTAGGCAGCCAAAAATTAGGTGAATTTCTGTAAAAGCACGGGAAATATTCACTCAAGACTCGAATAGATATAGCATGCGTCCCTGAAAAAAATCTGGTGGCATCTGGCAGAGGTCTACAAAGGTGCTTATGAAACTTGTGTGTACGAGAAGATGCCTGAACCAGCATTAGGGGTTTTGATTCAGTAGACCTGCATTGAATTCCAGGAATCCTGATTTTTAACAACCACCCACAGTGATTCTGACACTGTTCTAGAGAAGGAATATTTCAAAGTTGTGGCCTATTTCATCAAAATCTCCATGACTCTCCTTGGCCCTTTGAGAATCCAGAGTGAGAAGTTTCAGCGATAAACGTGTCCATAGCAGGCCAGTGCTGCAAAGAGAAACAGTCAATTTTACTGCAGATTTTTTTTTTAATTTAAAGAAGAGCTATCTTGGACCCTTCTTTAAATAAAGCACCCTTCAACATTAAAGTCAAACAGGAAAGATTCCAACCTCTGCAACAGTTACTGTCCACTCACCAAAGGAACTAAAATGATTATAGGCAGCCCAGGCCAGATATGTAATGCGGGTGTTAAGATTTTAAAAAACCAATGTGGGAAGGCATGGAATTTCTAGGCTGAGAGCCATTCGTGTATACAGTTCCTCAATTTGCATTCTGGAGAAACCCAAAGTTTGTTTGCTGCAGGTGCAAATCTCACATTGCTGCAAAACTTGTACATTCCTTGGCCACTGGCGCCCAGGCTGCTAGGTTTCCCTGAACCTCTGTTTTTTTCCAGTCTGGCTACTTCCTTGAAGAGCATCTGATTCACATAAACTGTTACCACTGAAACCATCATTTCTTAAAGTTCCCAGGCTACCAGACAACACTGCAAAGTCTGAAACTATCATTCAGGAGTTAATTATCCTTAAATATTCATGACACAAGAAACTTGTGGCAAAAACTAGTTTTTGTTTCTAGAATACCCTCTTTGTGTTCTTTCAGGATGCGAGTGATGTTTATGGTCAGTGGACGGTCTCATACACAAAGAAATTCAAACTGGCTAAAGTAAAAGTATCTAAACATGAAGGGCAATGGTACATCACAAACTTCAGCCAATGGAATTACCTGATTTAGTCATTTGGGGCTAGGCCAACCAATATGTGAAATTTCAGGTTTTCACTCATCATGCATTTCAATCATGTGAGAAAATGTTGCGGACAGACATGAACTACTAGTGTACAATGTAAACTACTATTCTTTTCCATCTTTGAATCTACATCTGTATTCATTCCAGAGCTTATCTTTTATTCCTCAAGCTGGCAAACCTGATGCAATATTAACTGTCAGCCACCCAGCCTGGTGCTTACTTAGGAGAAAGAAGTTTTCCTCCTCTACTTTCATCCACAGGACTTGCTATTCTGACAGTGTTTGACTTCATCCCTGATTGATCTTGAACTGGCGCGAATTAAAAAGGCTCTCCCAAAATGAGAAGTGCCATGAAAATAGGCACCTTTCATCTTCAGAGGCAAAGGGGCCCTGTGCCACATGGTGGGGTGGCAGTTCCTTTGATCAGAATTTCTTTGTTCGAGCCCAGAGGTTGAGTCAGCCTACCAGGCATAGCAATACGACAGGGCAGCCAGTATCCCAATGGAACCAGTGCTCAGCAATGATTGGGAATTTCCATCAGAGCATCTTAATCCACTGGCATGAGTTGTCACCATGGGCTCCACTAGGCCCATTAAAATGACTTCAGGTCACCTCCACTGAGCCAGCCCATTCACTCCAAAACAATTATCCTAATCCCCTTAGCAGACCCAATCCCTTAACACTTACAAAGTGCCCTCCTGTGCAGGGTGCTGACATTTTCCAACAACACCAGCCTCTTTGAAATGCCAATCAAAAGTCCTTCTTGTTAAAATACACGACCCTCTCTGCAAGTATAAACAGACCTTCATACATCATCACCACCACCATCATTAAAAAGCACTTACAGAACACCCACCTGTGTGGGATGCCGTGCTGTTGGGCCCAGAACGCGCAAGGGCATGAAGTGCTGACCTCGGGAAGAAGTGGTTACAGGCCCTGACACTTCAAGCTTCTCCTGCTGCTTATTTAGTGCAGACTATGCCTAGAGGCCCACAGCAGACCATTTCTGGTGGCTGGGTAATTGCTCCAAGAGAATTAATTAACTGCTCGACAGAGCAGATCTTAGAACAGTAGTGTGTACGTGACAAAGCTCACCATTAAAGTTTTACCAAGACACTACTTCACAAACTTTGGTTACCACTCCCTAGTATCCCACAACCTGGTTCAGCAGGGTCTGATTCAGAAGGACCTTTCATAATTTTTGTCTTTCAACTTGCTGTCACCCTTTTGACTATTTACCCCTAAGGAAAGAAAGGTGAATGGAGTCAGTGATGAGCCAACATCAGGCTGCTGGCTAGCAAGCCTGTGTCAGAGGATGCGGGTTCATCCGTCACTCACCACTTACCAGCAGGGTACCCTTGGAGAAGCCATTAGATGCTCTGCCCTTCAGGTTCCTCCAGTGTCAAATGGGAACCATACCATGCATCACACGGTGTGTGGAAGGTGAAATGAAACAATATATGGAGGAAATACAATGAGTGGGACTTAGTGGTGTCAGGCTAACCTTGCTTAAATCTTAGACAAGACTATTTACTAAGACTGGAAGCCTTCTGAGAGGTGGGGCTTTGGGGAGGCCTTACAGAAATTAACAATCATGGCACGGGGGGAGTGAGCTTGGAGTTCCAGCTAGGGAAAATAACATGAGGAAAGAGCAGACGTTTAAAGTTAGCAAGAATACTGCAGGGGAGGAAAAAGAATGAAAATGCCTGGAGCAGCGGCGTTTCATTGGAAAGTACTAAGAGAAGGTGAAAGCATGAGAGAGGGAGACAGAACCTCTGTTGGAGGGGAATCTGTTCCATTATCCTTTCCTTTTCTTGGCCAGGCTCAACATCAAGCATTCATTGTGGATGAGCCTGCGCCTGACACTGTGCTTGGCAAATTGACATGATTCTTCATGCAACAGGCAGGATGGTCAACTTGAAAGAACTGCTGTGCGGAGCCAGCATGAATCCTGGCTCTTCACCTAGGATTTTAGGTTTCTCTCTAGCACCATAATAACCCGTTATTAGCTGTATCATTCCAGAGGGCCCAGGGGAGACATATGTTTCACATAATTTTAAATCTGGGCATCATATAAGAAGACATCAAGATGCTCCTGCAAATCTAGCTCTAAACAAGTATGTTTTGACAAAGATTTCTAGGACTTAGTTTCCTTCTTCCCCATACAATATTTTTCCACGATACAAGTTTAATTTCTACCCTTCATTGAAACCATGTACACAAAGACAAGTCATTAAAGGCATTAACAAGAAACGTGAAAACAAATCTGAATATGCCATCTTCTCTCCCAAATCAAAGACGTTTCTTTGAAATAGCTCCACTCAACGGTCTTAACTTTTTTATATGAGTCTTGGTTTCTTGTGGAATAGACATCCCACCTAAAATGCTAGAAGTGTCTACAGATGGAGCTGAGGGCAGATGTCTATAACATCTGTGTTCCTCCCCAGATCTCAGCAATGGCAGATAACGTAAATGCCAGAAGTGTAAGCAAGTATAGTTCACTACAGTGTGACTCGATTCACAGATGGTTATACATGTGGGCTCTAGCAAACAATATTTCACCTAAAGAAGAAAAGTGGTGGGGATATATATCAATGTGGGGTAGAAACATCCACTGATCTCAGACATCCCCTAACCGAGAAGGATGAGTGCTCAGTGTAGCTCACCAGCTCTGACTGAAGACCCACATTTGGAAGCCTGTCCCATCAGAGCTAACCTACAGGACTTCAGTTTCTCTGTGGCTAAATGGGACAGTAGTGCCTCCCAGAGAAGGAGTGTCCTAAAAAATGAATGAGAAACAGTATGTAAATATCCTGGAAGCATTCTACCTGAAGTAGCCTCCTCAGCTCAACACCATACCACCCTTTTCAATTTTTATCATGGGCCTCCTCACAACCTGAAAATGTCTTATTCATTTACGTGTCCTGTCCTCTGTTGCTTTTCTTCACTCACTACAGTATAAGCTCCAAGAGATCAGAGACCTTGCTTGGCACGTCTAATACCATAGCTGAAGGCTTGCCCGCTCAGAGAAAGTAGTCATTAAATGTTTGGTGATTGCTTAGTAGTGGACCAACAAATGACAGATATACAGATGAATGCATATACATATATATACATTAATGTAGTCATAGCTTATTTACTCAATAATACATGTGTACACATATATTCATAATAAAGACATTTCATATGAAATGTCATAATCCTCATTTCATGTAAAGAAATGAGTTTAGAAAGGTTAGGCAACTTGCCCAGTGGTGTGGCAGCACTAGAGAGAGGGGCAGTTTTGTGAATTGAATGTACCAAGCCCACACTCAGTCTGTTTCTTCCACTACAGCACAGCTACCTACCCACTAATGTTCTCTTCCTCTCGAGAGATGGCTCTTTCTTCCTTACCTCACCCTGTTTCAGAGCCTTTACTTAACAGCTTGTAATTCCACCCATCCTGCCCAATGTTTCCACAGCCCCCTTTCCAGCCCCCAGTAGCCAATCCCAAATGCCCAGGCCCCAGGTGACCATCCCTGGGTCTCTAGCTCTCATCTTGTTATTTTGCCGTCTGGATGCTCTAATTTCTAGGAACTGGTTACTCAACATTCTTAGAGTCCCTCATTTAATTGATTAAAAAAAAAATCAGAGACTCTTAGTCTTAATTCCCGCAAGGTTAAAGCCCCCCCAAGAAGCCCCCAGGTTTTCCTACACTGCATGACAAAGAGTCTGAGGGCACACGTGCACTAGCCGCAGACAGACTCCACGCCACAGCTGTGCCACTGAAGGGTGACTGTACATGGGCAAACGCTGCCGAATCGAGCTGCTGAAACGGGGCCTCACGAGTCTTTGACAGTGTTAATTAGTGAATCCTCCTGGCCTGCCAGCCGGGCTTCTCCACGGAAGGCCCTGCCATGTGGAACTCGCTCCCGGTGGCACTCCCTCTGAGCCCACATTTGGCAGCAAGCAGGCGACATTTTAAAAGATGTTTTTATTTGCTTTAGTGTTTGGTTCATGTCCCACTCCCACCCTCCCACCGCCCCCATCACTCTGACACTTTGGGACTGAAATATGTTTTTTGCGGTGGCAGCCAGATTCCACCAGGTTCCCAAATCTTGCTTTTAATGAGATGGTTGTCAGAGGGGAGCCCACAACTGGAAACCCTGACCTAGGTCTTACAGGCAGGGTCCTGTGCACGCGGACCTAACACACGAGATGGTACAGGTAAGGGCATGGGACAGCTCCTTTACTGCCGAAGCCACTGACTCACTTGCTTCGAGAATCGGGGACATGGTATATGCTCCACGTTTACATACAACATTTCACATTCCTTTAAGAGCTCATACAAAAGGGGGCATTGGTTAGGCCAAGAGTGCTTCTGTGAAAGGTTTCCTGAAAGAAAAGATTCCACATCACTTTTATGCCTGATTTAACTTGATCTTCCAGTAACAGGGATTTAGCCAGCCATGCTATGAAAAAATGCAAATCACAATCACAAGGTCTATAATATGCCATTCATTAAGATGATTGTCTTGGCTTCCACTGTGGGTGTCCTTTTGCTCCACCAGAAGACCTTGGGGAATAAAAAAGAGCCAAGACACTAAAATAGCTGCACTAGAAAGTTCTGTGGTCATAGGGCCAATGCCAACACCAAAGGCATGTACCAACCAAAATGCAGATGTGCAATTTGGCAATGGGACATGGCATGCGGGCCTTTCAGAGTCAGTGAACCAAACAGGATGACGAGGGTTTTCATCTTCCAGAACTTGTGCCCATAATTCTAATTGCTAGATTAAATTCCATTTCTCCAGGAGATGAGCTGTAACCAGTTACCAAGGACTCATGCAGAGAGGACACTTTATTCTTTTCCTTCCTTTTGATGCCCTAAAGTTTTCAGATGGAGCAAAAGGATAAGTACATGTCAGGGCACAAAGGGAGTCCAGTGTCTTCTGCTGCTTCATCTCATGCAACTAGTGGGGGAAATGCCCCAACCAGCAAGTGGGAAAAAAGTCATTGTTCTTGAGGATAGTGACTTAAGTTTCCCATTAAAAAAGAATCCCAGCAAGCCTACTGCTTCTAGACTTTGTATTACATTTCACTTAACCTCCCTAAGAAATACAACCCTCCCCACAAAGTTCAAATATAATTTGAATTACATCCACCTCAGATTTGTATGTTGATGTCCTAACCCCCACTACCTCAGAATGAGAACTTATTTGGAAACAGGGCTGTTGCACATGTAATTACTTAAATTAAGATGAGGTTATACTGGAGTAGAATGGGGAACCTAAACCAATAAGATGGGTGTCCCTACTAAAAAGTAGTATTTGGAAGTAGAGACACTCACACAGGGAGAACACAATGCAAAGACAAAGACAAGAGATTGCAGTGATGCACTAGAAGCCAAGGGATGCTACAGGTGGCCAGAGAAACACCGGAAGCTAGGAGAGAGGCCTGGAACAGATTCTCCCTCTCAGCCCTCGGCAGGAACCAACCCTGCCAACACCTTGATTTCGGACTGCTAGCCTCCAGAAGGTGAGACAAAAATTTTCTGTTGTTTAAAGCCCTTCAATTTGTGGTGCTATGTGATAGCAGCCGTAGGAAACTAACACATTCAGCAACTGTTTTTGCACATGTATTCTGTTCAATATTAAAATTTATAGGCAGAATTCTCTTTGCCAGTTTTCCAAGTAAGTTTTAGACAAAGAGATCTGGCTTAAAAGTTGAAAGGGAATGGCAGAAATGAGGAAATCATAGTACATTTATTCAGGTCAACATACATTTTGTAAGTTTATCTCTAATTGGTGTATCTATCACAGGGTCTTCAATGTCCTTCTAAGGCAAGGGGAAACGGAAGTGTTGACGCTCAGACTCCTGGGAAGTAGATGCTCATTGGATGGAGATGCGCGTGCACACTAGAGCTTGCTCTCAGAAACGACATCTGTAAGTAGGTGAAGGAGCAGGACATGGCAGAGAAGTTGTTGAACCATAGTATGGTTGCAACAAAGAATGAGATGATGAGTATTAGTCATAGCTTAGGACCAGCTACAACGTGAGAAGTGTAATTTGTTCACTAATTGTCTGTAATTATTCTCAGGAAAAGAAACAAACCAGAATTCTGAGGGAGTCATTCCCAGTTGGGATGAAATTTCCACACAAGTGATAAACATCCAAGTTGTGCAAGTAACGGACTGTAGTGGTGACTGTGGTTGTCACCCAATCCCCTCTTCGGGATGGAGCCACTCATTCTCACAGATGCCAAGAGTTGCGGCTGCTAAAGTCTCAGAGCTGAGTCCCTCCCTCAGCAGCACCCTCAGTGGAAGAGGGCTACCTCACCTCAGAACACACCCCACCTAGGGGACAGCCCACATCCAAGGAGCGCAAAGGGAAAAGGTGGCTGTCCTAACTCAAAATTTAATGATACTCTTGCTGTGGCCTCTGGTGGAAATATTCCCTCCCTGGGGTTCAGGACCTCTAGACACACAATGCCCAGAGCTGTAAAGACAGAAAGCATAAATTCTCCAAGTGGATCAATGGGACTAAATTAGGGTCAATCCTAGTATCACTTGTTTCTTGGGCCTGGGTATTCTACCTACTGGGGTCATAATGCCAAAGAATGGTCATTGATTTAGAATGTATATTGTATCTTGGAGGATGGAGTGCTCTCCTTGCTGTATCCTCTCCAAGCTGGTACCTCAGCAGGTCTTTGAAAATGCTGTTCCTCTGGTCCATCAGGCCAGAAGCTTCTGGGTAGTGAAGTTTTAGGATTAGTAGATCCATGGCCACAGTGGTTCCTCCTCTGCTGTAAAGTAAGTCCCTTGGTCCAATGTGATATCATTCATGATCCTGTGTTGATGGATCTAGTGCCCTGGGAACAGGAAAACCATACCCACACTTACAATGCATTGATTTCAGTCAAGGTAAAGAGCTGCTCCTTCTAAGGTGGAAAGAATATGATGGAATCAACTGGCCATGAAGTGGCCAGTTGATCTCCTCAGGGGTGTTGCCACACTGGGGGCCACTGGTACGTTGGCTATTCAGCATCAGCAGTGACTAAACCAGCTTTGGTGAGCAGAAGCCTGTAATGCTGAGTCCACATATGGCTTCCAGCCCTTCCACCATAGCTACTCTATTCGTGAGTCAACTGTACAAGCACTGGGGTACCTGATGACCCAGATCCGATTCCAACCTTACAGGACATTGCTGTTGTGTTTGTTTCAACTTATGACTCGGTGCATCTGACAGAACCCAAACAATGATGGGAAGTTCTGTTTACTAAGTCACTTCATGGCCTATCATCTTGTTACCAGAGTCGGGGCATGCCAAGAGCGATTTTTCAAATAGCCTATACTTTTCTGGTGCAGATGGTACATCTTTGTTCCAGAAACATATGGGTTTGCACTGTGGTTCTCCTACTGAGGCTTGCCATTAACTTCATAAAGTATCTTTTTCACCACGATATCTCTATTATTATACCATATACTCTACATAGTACCACAGAATCTGCCTTCTCTTGTGGCTCAAGCAAGAGGGTCATCTGCATTGCAACCTGGACCTGCCACAGAGCTTTCCTGATAGGTCCCACTCAAAGCTGGCAGCCTTCCATGTGATTTGCTAAATGGGTTAGAAAAGTTTTCCCAAAGTAGAACACACTGTTTCCTGAATACAAAGAAGTCTACCAGGCATTATGTTTTCTTCTTAGTGGTCAGAGGCTGTAATTCCTCTTTTACTTTCAGGAAGACACTCCTACATGCCCTATTGATGTTTAAAATTTTACTGATATAGCTGGCCTCTTCATAAATTCTGTCTCTCAGCCCCTGGGACAAAAACATCTAATACATTTGCTGCTTTTTCCTCCTCTGGTTCAATTAATATCATGCCTTTGATATAGTGGGCCAGTGTGATGCTCTGCAGAATGTCCAGACAGTCCATGTCCCTTTGGACTAAATATGATAGAAGATGGGGGGATTAATACAGCCCTGGGGCAAGACAGCTTATGCATATTTTGTCTATTCCATGTGAAGGCAAACTGCCCCTCATCCTCTTTCCTGATAGGGTTGAAAACGTATGCATTCATCAGCTCAGCTGCTGCAGACCACATCCTAAGGCTGCATTATTCTGTGTTTGCAAAGACACCACATCTGACAAAGGCCCAGGCATTGGGGCTACCAGTGTCATCCTCCAGGAAACATATGAATTTTTCAGTGACAAGACTGATGAATTGGGGCTATACCAGGGACACCAGTTTTGCACATTTTTGGTCCTTATGAGAAACATTAATCTCTACAATTCCACCAGGATGAAATATTTTTTACTTCCTACATTAGCTGGAGTGGAATGGCACTTTCACCTTAGATCTTGTGTCCACAATACTTGAAATGGTCTGGGTATTCCATTTTTCCTAGTGTATGATTATCCAAGCATACAGTTCAACTTTTTGGGGGGGAAAACTGGGGAAGCTTTACTTCACACACCTGTTGTGGAGGTGTAGCATCTTTCTTCCTGGGAACCTGGCATCTTTTTCAATATGTGGGTTCTGAGTTTGAAAACCAGCTCAGTTTAGGAAACTGGGCAGGGGGTATCATTACTCTATTGGGATGGTTGTCCACTACCTTCTGTTATTTTGTTTGCATAGATTGAGCCATATCCTTGGCGACTGCCCACCTATCTTGCCCCTGGGTTCTATTCAACATCTTCACAGTTTTATGCAGCCCAGGCACCCTACACTGCCACACTGACCATGTTGTCATTATATCTGCACCTATTCTGCAAAGCCACCTGGCCACCTATCATTTGGGGATTCTATCATCCACATTGCCATCCAGGAGCCCAGTTCTGGAGCAGCATCTCCAATGACCAATGCTTTTCTTCAGAGTTTCAGATGATGCAGTGCCTCCCCACCAGCATGTTCCTCATCTTCCGTTAAGTGGTGTGCACCCTGGGATTTCCCATGGAACAGAGTCAGATGGAATATTTGCTGGTCTTTTGCAGTACTTGACTTAGCATGGCCACTTCTGTCAGCCTCTTGACGCCACTGTCTGCTGCCTGATGTGGGAGTTCTGGTATCCCTACTTCATTTAGTGTGAACCTTCCTTTCTCTAAGTCAACAGCAGCGTCTTTGGTAGGACCTTAAAAAGTGGATCACTGAAAATTGCTCTTATGTTGACAAACACTCCATTAGCCAACTTTATGTCCCCGACTCTTGATCCCAGCACCCTGAGGATCCCGTTACTATCTCAGCTACATTTTGACTTGACCTGGCAGTTATTTTGTGGTCTGGTCTTGTTTCCTTTAACAGGCTCAGCACTTTTGTGCTTGGGTTAGGTTGTGACATAGAAACACTTTTTGTTTTTGTGACTAGTGGGAAAGTGAAGCTAGATTCTGAGAGGAGTTTATATGGTCTTATGAGGTGGAGACCTCTGCATCATCTTCAAACAAAAGGAGAAAGGTAGCCATTATAGGAAGAATGGACCCCTCTTACAGAGAGTTCAGGGAAATCTAGGAATTCAAGACTTTTAGATTCACTGATCCAAATTCCCCTCTCAAATCTCAGGATGCTCCTCTGCTAATCAGAGACCTTATCTGGGAATAACAGACTTGCTGGTGTTGGGAATTCAACCGCCTCTGGATCTCTTATATCCTTTTAATAAATGTCCATTCCTGATTCTCCCCTTTTTCTCCTTCTAACAGAAGTATAGTATCTCTTCATACACTATACTTGTCAATGAGGGCTCTAACTTTCATACCTTACCTGAAATTGATGATTACCCTTAAATTTTACTGTTTTCTCCAATGTATCAATGGCCCCTAGGAAAAAAACATTTGATTCCATACTCCTTATGATTACTATTTCCCCAAAACTATTCAAATACTTGAAATATTGCACTGACCAAAGCATTTCCTTTTACCAGTATCCCATCTGTATCCACCTTGCTAAAAGTTTTAACAACTGTTCAGCTATTACCTACTGAGGTTATCAATAACCCACTGTCTTACTCCACCTGGGCTGCCATAGCAAAACACCATTGACTTAGTGGCTTAAACAACAATAAAGAAATTTCTTTTCTTACAGTTTTGGAGGCTGGGAATTTGAGATCAGAGAGATGACATGGTAAGGTTCTTCTGAGAGAGTTTTCTTCCTGGCTTGCAGATGACTGCTTTCTTGTGTTCTTGCATGGTAAAGACAGAGGGATATCTCTCTCTTCCTTTCCTGATAGGTCCACCAGCGCTAATGGATCAGAACCCCATTCTTATGACTTTATTAACCTTAATTATCTCCTAAAAGCCCTACCTCCAAATACAGTCACATAAGAGTTATAGCTCCAAAACATAATTTTTTTTTTTTTTGGTGGGAAGGAGGAGACATAATTCAGTCCATAGCATCTACCTACCACCAGTGATGGAATCCTGTTCCAAAATCCCACTTTAGGACCCACTTCCTCAGACTATTACTGACACTAATTGTTGGTTTCCCCAGGAGATGGACTCTGAGATGCTGAGATTTTCATCCAGGTGATTTATTAGGGAATATTCTTGGAAGGATTACCCCCAGGAGGATAAGGAAAGCAGGACTGAAACTGTGATGAAGCTGCAATAGAGTTATCAGTTGATCCCATGGAGAGCTTTGGAACTACAGTGGTCATTCAGAGAAGTCCCAGATTTAGGCAAGGGAAATAATCCTTGGTGCCTCTCTGTGAGCAGTCTTTGGAACGTCCCTAACAAAAGGTGTGTAACCTTGAGTGAGGCAGATTTTTTTCAGCCAAAGGCAATCACCAGATAGGGACCTAGCTTCCAGCCTCAGCAGCCATCACTCCCAGAAACTGGGGTAATGAGTATGTTAGTTCTGGGGGAGACCTGGGAGGCACACAGTAGCATCCCCACTACTCCAGACAAACAAAACCAATTGGTCAAAGATTACATAATATAGTGAGATTTAATTAATTATGAAAAGAGTAGGAAGGAGGGAACTGATTTTGCTTAATTAAATTACTAAATTTTCAAATGCTTTTTGAAAATATTTTTGCTTGTTGCATTTATATTACACTAAGATATAAATGGGTAGTACTAAATAAAAACACTTACAAAATATTATAAGCCACATTGATTTTAAATGATATAATATATGAAAAATAGAGCTGTTCTCAAAATTATTTTCTGAGAACAAAAGCTGAAAGCACTCGGAATGTTTTGTTATTACTTAATCCTTTGATTTTCTTTAAAAAAAAAAAAAGAGACTATTAATTTTACTGCTTTTAAACCAGTTCTGTCTTCTTGGTGAATACAACCTTGACAATTAAAGAGTAAATCAGCTGTCTTTCAGTTTCATTCATTATGTAACAATTTATTTATAAATATTGTCTGAATTAGCACACATTTCTAAAACATTTAGTCTGAAATAGTGAAACTTAATAAGGTGTAAATTACTGATATGGTAGAGAATTTTGCCTTGATAGCTTAAAAAGTCTTTAATCTTCAAATAGTGCTTCAAAAATTATCCCCAGAAACTACAAAACATTCTTCCTATTTGAGTGTGACAACTTGAAATTACTGTAATTCCAACATATTTAGAAAACCCTCAGCCTTAAGTATGACTTTATACTTGGGAGGAAATGTTTATGTACTATAATTCAAACACCTTTCATTACATAAACATATCTATTTAGAATTTACTTACAGACCACTGCAAGTGACAGAAAAATGTACAATTATAATATAGAGAATGAATATTAGAAATAATATTAATCATTTCTCTTGGACATTTGGACATTTTCAGTCTTACTTAAAAATGGGCCAAATTTAGAGGCGTTACTCTAAAAGATCCATGTAAAGTTTTTGGAAGATTTAATACTATTTAAAACTTTATTTCTAGAAATCTACCTTTGCCAATGGAAAGAAGCACTTCAACTTTGCTTTTACGTGCTTGTGGCAACTTTAAGATGCTCTTTGAGTAGGGCATTTTACCTTTGCCCAAGTACAAGGAATATGAATATACTCTATCATAAATATAGCTTACTGCTGACTCATATACGATGACTGGGACCTTTACCAGTAGCTTTAATTATACCTATTAATCATTCCAAAATGGATCTTTGGGGGGAGAACACTTTTAATCTGTCTGAAGAAATCCCTATTATATAATAGAATCTCAGCGATAACACATTCAAAAAGAATAAGATAGTCAATAAATAATAAAAATTATGCTGGCGATTCAACCTATGGTGCCAACATTCATAATAATTATTTAACTAAAATTCATTCGTCGTATGAGTCTCTTGCAACTTTTTTTCCCAAAGCTGTTTCCATTTTGCTATCCCATATTCTCATATTGTCTTAATAAAGTTAGAAGAACAGGTTCTGGCTTTGGACTCTTTCTTGCTGCATTTCACACCTTCTGTTTTTACCCACTTGTAGTCCCTACTACTTTTCTGAGCTCCTGATCTATATATATATATCCAACTGCCCACCAAGTATGATCTAGAGTTTTCTTTGTCTCTTATCCTCCAAATCAGATAAACCTTTAACATCTATCAGCTCCTTTAGGAACAGCTTTAAGACCCAATGCAGCCAAAAATAAATAAATTAAAATAAATTTTAAAAGATCTATTCTCTATTTACTGCTTCTTCCTCAGCTTATGCCCTCAGCACCTCTTGTATGGATTATTACAGCAGTTTCCTAATTATTCTGTCTGCCTAAAGTTTTATTCACTACTCATCTTTTCTGCACATTATTTCTAGGTGATGTTACTAAAATGCTAATTAACCAGGTCAATCTTTTGGTTAAAAACTGTAGTGTGACTCTATTGTTTTTAAGAAAATGTTTAAACTCCTTGGCGTGTCAGTGAAGGCTCCCCACTGCTGGCCCCTGGTTTCTTCCTCAGCCCATAGCATCCCGCCCCTCTCCCATACAGCACAGTCATATGACTACATGTCACTGTCCAGATCCATGCATTGCTCAGGTTACTGCACCTATTTTCTTTGCCAGTAATTTCCAACTCTGCCTCATCAAATTGGCAAAGTCCTTCCCATAATTTTGATCTCATTTCCTACATCTTCTTATAAAGTTTGTTTGACCATTCCACTGTAAGTAGGGTCACCATATACTTTTTTGTGTGTAAACTGGGAAACGCTGGAGACTGAAAGAGGGAGAGAATAACACTAAACTCTAATGGATGTCAGGACAGGAGTCATAAACCAAGACTTTCCTAAGCAAACTGGAATGGATGATCCCTTATCTAAAAGTAGAGTTGATTGTTCCCTTTTCTTTGTGCTTCCTCTTACCTTGTGGTCAAGCACTATCCCAATACTTATTAGATTGTATTGAAGTTATTTATTTCTATGTCTGTCTTTCCTACAAGGTCCTTGAGGATTAAATACTATACTTTCATCTTTGTATACATTACAATTAACATAGCAAATCTGATCAGGTTATCAATATATGGTATGTGACAGAAGCTCTATAATTGGATTACACAAATGAAGGAATCAAGTTTACTAAAGCTGGTCTGCTAAAGCCAGACACATTACTAAATTTTAGATTCCTGTTAAACCAGTCTGATGGTAAGAAGTTTCATGTGCTCACCTCAGGATAATTCTTGGAACCAGATTTTGGAGACAGTGTGAGCAGCCAGGATCAGGAAGGTGTAGACATGTTTGACAAACAATATAAAGGGCTAGGTAGTGCCCACAAACCACAGATCAAATGGAAGCCAGATGTAGATGAATTAAGAGTTGAGGACTTCCCAGTATAAAAACAAGGTTAAGGTAAAAGAGAGGGTCAAAAATCAGGAGGAGTCAAAATAGCTCAACATGTGGCACAAATGACAAAGAATGCTGAGGCGGGGGGGTGTATGTGTGAATCAGAAGGTTTATACTTTAATAACGTCCACACATATACATGCAAATGTGTGCAACTTTTAGTACACACATCCCTTTCTGTGTGTGTTTGTCAAGTTAAATGCTATATGTAAGCGACAAATAATTTTCACTTAATCCACTTACTTAATTTCTATAGATTTAGGTTTTCTTAAATAGGCAATTTAAAAATTAGATTATTTCTAGAAATTAGCTAAGCCAAAGACATTGCATGTTCTTCCTTGTGAAATAAAAGTTTCCTAATAAGGGTCAGAATATTATTTTGATTACTCAAAGTTTTATTGCTCAACTTCTATATCCCCTCCTCAGAGAGATCTTCTCAAACCTTCACTTAAATTATCTCAGCTGAGCACAAAATGTGCCCAATATAAAAATGCATTCTAGCCTATAAAACTTTTTGTTTCGAATTAGATATATTTTAACTCTATTTCTTCATCAATCAGCAGGGAGACAGAAAGTCTGAAAAGAGCTAGGGTGGTGTGTGATGTACTTGATGAGACGGACTCTCTTTGGTAAATTATTTCCATCTTATCATTTCCATTTAAAGTTTTGTTTGTTTGTTTGTTTGTTTAATTTCAGTGGTTCATTCTCCAAGAAACATTAATGACTTTTCCCTTGGTGTTCTGCCTCTCTGAAGCTTGGTCTGATCATCTTTTCTCCACCAGTGTTATCTTCTTTGTTGTCAGTGAAGCCACCATCTGCTTGGAAAGGAGGGCCCTTTAACGGGACCTGAAGTGCTAACAGCGCCGCCTGAGGCAAGAGTGTCAAAGTTAGGAGCTGGCGCTCAACCATCTTTGTTTCAGCACCGTCGATGCAGCGGCGCGGGCGCCCAGCCTTCACCGCACCTCTGTTTCTGGCCCTCCCTGGTAGCACTGTCTTTCCAAGACTGCATCCGTCCCCTCTGTCAAACTCACTTCCTTGTCCCATTCCATCTGAAGCAACTGTCTTCCAGAAGTCAACGTGGTGAACAAATCCACACTAAAGTGTTGTTAACTTATCCCCTGAGTCGACAAGACTTTTTAACCAAGGGAAAGGGATGAATCTCCATGGTGTAATTTCTGGCCAGAAAAGAATACATGTGATAATTCAACAATTCTGTTGCCCACACCCCCCCAAAAAATATCACATTGGTGACTGCCAATCCTACCTGGTTATGACTTGGGCTGTGGTGATGTCACTACTTAGTTTTAACTTTTGTGAGTCGTTGCTTTGTGAAACTCTTCTTTAAAAAGGTCCTGCCAGCTCTTCATTAAGAAAACACAGGTAGGCTTGAGGTGGCTAAAAATCTAACTTCCGAGAGGCAATTTGGGAAGATGTGACAGCTGAAAATAGGTACCAACCACAGAGAAAAGCCTTTAGAGTTACAGAGGAGAGCTTCCTTTGCCTAGAAGATATGTTGCTATCACCCGAATCCAGGTTGGTCTATAAAAGCCCTCCCCTGGCAGCTGCAGCAGGCTTTGTAAATGACATCATATAGGAGGCATTTTGTAGAGGGCATTCTGCAGTGCACATTAGCAAAATGTATTTCTGTGCTTCCGTGGATTTGTGAATTAGCAGATTGCACTAATGATAGCCATAGCAATAGAACTACAGTTCATGAGAAATTCTAAATGAGGGAAAAGAGGCTGTGTACTTTAAGAAATTGCAACCACAGGGCTTCCCCGGTGGCGCAGGGGTTGAGAGTCCGCCTGCCGATGCAGGGGACACGGGTTCGTGCCCCGGTCCGGGAGGACCCCACATGCCGCGGAGCGGCTGGGCCCGTGAGCCATGGCTGCTGGGCCTGTGCGTCCGGAGCCTGTGCTCCACAACGGGAGAGGCCACAGCAGTGAGAGGCCCGCGTACAGCAAAAAAAAAAAAAAAGAAAAAAGAAATTGCAACCACAAATACTGAGAACTTTCTTGGGTACAAGGAAATAATCAAACCAACATGGATGAAGACGGAGCAAAGTAGAAAATGAATCAGAGCAATAAACACTGCTGGACCAGCTGGACAAAAGAAAAGTAGTAGTATGATAGATTACAGTTTCCTAGAGGGGAGAGAGTGGTGGTTCCAGGCCAACTCACACTCTATATTTCTACTTATATTTGACATACAAATAGATGTCTGCTTGTGCTAACTCGTAGTATAGGTTATGAAATTTACTTCTGTGTATTTATTCCTATCATCCTTTTTTGTTCTTCTATAATTAGAGTTACAAGTAAAATATTCTGTTCAAATAAATTAAGGAGAATCCTGAATTGGAATTAAGATTCTGCTGGATTCTACCATAGTATCTCTGCTTAAAGTATTTTATTGGTGGCACTTAGAATACAATCCAACCTTATTCACCAGCCTTCAAAGCGCTCAGCATCTAGCTTATGTGTCCTCCCAAGCCTCAAGTCAGTTATTTACTCCTCACCTTGGTCATGATGCTCCAACCATCCTTATCTTTTGTGTGTGTGTGTCTATTCATAGGAGCTTTATTCATAATAAACAAAATCTGGAAATATCTCTGGTACCAACCCATAACATCCTGATCTTTCTTGACTGTCCCTAACACCCAAAGCTCATTCTTGCTTTAGGGCCCTGCCATGTACTATCTCCTCTGGCAGCTGAGAATTCTCTTCTGTCTACTCTTACCATGTCTGGCTCCTTCTAAGTCTTCATGTCTCAATTTAAATATATCCTCCTTGGAGAGATCTTCCTAAAACTCCATCTTTAAACTCATTTCGTCTTTGTTCCCCCACCATCACTATTACCTACTAGGAGTCAATTTCTTTCTTTTATAGCACTGATTACAATTTGTACTGTTTTGTCTTTATTTTTGTTTAGTAGTGTCTTCCCTGCCTATCCCACTCTACTGAAAGCTACGTCTGCCCTGTTCACCATTTATGTACCATACCTAGTGTGGTGCTGGATTCTCATTGGCTGCTTGTCTTGACTGAGATGGGTTCCACAGAGAGATGCTCAAGGCAAACCTTACATGCCAATTCTTTACTGGGAGAACCCATCCTAGGACACTGAGACTGAAGGAAAAAGAAAGTGAAGGAAGGAAAAAGGAGAAACAAATGTAAGATCACAGTCTGGGCTCTCCACTACCGAACTGGCTTCAGCTTCACAAGACGCACAGCCAGTTGCTTAGCCATGAAAGATGTTTCCAGATGGGCTAAACACAATCACCATGCCTTGGAATGGTGGACTAGAGGGAGGAAGGAAAAGGAATTTACATCCTGTCTCTTTTCTCTCATTTACCAAAGTTCTCCAACAGGGAGTTAACTACCCAAGCTCTTATACTGCCACCCCTACTCTTCTGGGAAGCCCCTGGAGAAGCTGGATTGCTTCCGTGCCCTGTTTTGGGGCTTCATTTGAGTTGTGGAGTGGTAGGAGGAAGAAGAATCAGCATGGGTCTGGTCAGGTCAAGCCTGGGTTCCAGATTTCCGTGACTTCTATCACAAATGGCATAACAGGGGTAGTGCCAGAGCTCAGCACCACTGAGGGAGACTGAGAAAGTGGGTGTTTCCCAGAGAAGAGTAACTGCATCTGCAGCCCTGGCAATACCATTGGCAGCAAGAGCTCTCCATGACCAAGTGGCCAAGGGCCTAGGAGATGTGTGAGGCCAAGGAAATTGGAGGAGGTGAATAAATTGAAACTGATTTGGTGCACAATCTGTGTTTGTTAAATGAATAATGAAGGAATGGATAAATTTAATGCTGGTAGGAGACCATCTTAGTAAGTACGGTAGATCCACTCACAGTCTAAATAATTTGAACACTCCTTGTTTAGAAAGAAACTACACCTGAATACTGCCTTTTTAAACATGCTATATTGCTCACCACCTCCAAACTGTCAATAGACCGGAGTCTATTCAATATATCCCAGTTCAGTTCTTTATTTCCTACTCAAGATGCCAACACCCTCATCATCTTCTCAACACACTTAGAGTCCTCCACCCACTCACCATCAGTCACAGTGTCATCTGCTTTGGTCTGGTCCATCTCTCTATATCTCAACAGATCAATAAACATCTATTTTTGAGGTATCTCGTGTGGACAGACAGCATAGAAGGAGCAACTGACTAAGTGTTAGGGGAGCCGGATTCTAATCTTATCTCAGCTCCAGTCATGCCAGGAGGTCCTAGGGCAGGCTTAGCCCTTGGGCATCCTAGCATTGGATCAGTGGGAAAGGGAAGAAATCTGGGAATGTGTGTCTTTGAGGATGGATTACTAATCTGGCTGACTGTCAAAAAGGATAGGCACCAGCTCAAATCATAAGGTCTAAATAACATGAAAATTTGGGGTTCAAGTTGAGTTACCACTGGTATCTAAATGGAGTTGATAACGTGGGTGAAGAACTAGATCACTGAAGCTCAAAAGAGGGGAGGCAACTTGCAGTTGACATGTTTTGTCATTTGGTTTAGTTTAGAAAATACTTAAGTCCTAAAGCTTGTAGTATATGAAGCTGATACCAACCGCCAAGGCCCAGCAGAGAGAAGAATGGAACCAAAGTTTATTGAGCATCTGCTATTGCTAGGCTGTATACACAGAACTACTCCAATTAAACTGATCTTCACCAAGACCTTATGTGGTAGTTTTATCATTTCTGTTTTCGAGATAAGTATATTGAAGTGTTGTAAGGTTAACTTCCCTAATTGAAGGTAGTCAGATTTGTCTGATTTCAAAGTTTATGGTCTCCCTTCATAGCAAGCTAACTTATAGAAAGGTGAGTCCTGGCGAGGGAGGCTTTTAGATTCCTAACCCAGCATTCTTGAGACCACGGCAGGGCTCCAGTCCCAACAGGTTTTAGGGGCTGGACTCACTCCAGTGCCCTCACTACATGTCCCCAGACAAAGCATCCCACCCTCAATGTCTCCACCTCCTCTCTATAAATGAGGTACAGTCTTTCCAGGTGTCCCTAGACTTTTTTCTTTGTGTCTGATTTACTGGTACTGCCATGTGAACTAAAAAAAACAAAATGAAAAACATCATGAGGTCCCTGCCCTCAAGGAAGCTGTAGTCTTCTTAAAGAAAAGAAGAATATTCATGAATTTAGGATGCAATGACTCAAGGTGTGTGTCTGTGTGTGTGAGATAGATAAGATGGAAGAAGTTTCCATGGGGTCATCATTTTAAAAGGGGAATGGGAAAGCAAGAATGAGGTCTTGGTGTAGAATGAGGGATGTCAAGAGACTGTGCAGGGCTTCCCTAGTTGCGCAGTGGTTGAGAGTCCGCCTGCCGATGCAGGGGACACGGGTTCGTGCCCCGGTCTGGGAGGATCCCGCATGCCGTGGAGCGGCTGGGCCCATGAGCCATGGCCGCTGAGCCTCCGCGTCCAGAGCCTGTGCTCCGCAACGGGAGAGGCCACAACAGTGAGAGGCCCGCATACCGCAAAAAAAAAAAAAAAAAAAAAAAAAGAGAGACTGTGCAGAAGGGGAGGGGCAGGGGGGATCTGAGGCAATTGCTGTCTTTCCCCAATACCACTGGAATAGCTTCCACAGTCCTACTAGCACAGACCAGATGTGTGGTTATAAGAGCTTCCCCCTGCCAAGAAAAATACACACACACCCGCACACAGGAAAATAAACTATCACTTTCCCCCCAAAATCTCTGTAATCACTTTCCATTTGGCTTCCTGTCCTATTTGTTAGAATAAAAGAAATGTTACCTACTCTTCCTCATCTCAGGATTTTCTGGCCCATGCCTTAACAAAAGTTAGCTAGTCTACTTGCTTTCCACCCCCTAAGATGGTCAACGGGAAGGAAGGGAAGAAGAATACTAGGATACTGAAAATAGAAAATTTAAGCCTTTGGATTTTCTTTGAAGTTAAGAAATCACTTATTTAGGATTTTATTTTCTGTCCTATTTATTTGAAATAAAAGCAATGGAAACCAAAAACTTGTGTCAAAGAGACAGCACACACATGCAGAGACAAATAGCTTAGTCTGAAATGGAGTAATAGATAATAGCATTCACGGTTGAGCAGACAGTACCTTAAATTACATACAGACTTCCCTCATAAGCTAGTTTCTCTTTCAATCAGAACTTTCCTATGCTTTATCATTTTTGGAGTCTGAACACTTTTACGCTTGGTCTTAACCCAAAGGTAAAGATTTTAGAAGTCGAACATAGTGTCCTTAGTTACTTGTAAGCTATGCATGGATAATGAAAAAAATCACTTTCCTACTTTCACAACAATTAAAGATAACTTTTTGTGTATGGCTAACTCAAATGCAGCCAAATTATAAAGCCGAAACATTTCATGTGTCTAATCCTCAAGGAAAGTAGATCCCTACGAAAGTTTAACCCTTTTCCTTAGAGATAACAAAGTTGTAAGTGTAGCCCAAAGGCCCCAGACCTCATCAGTCTGTGTACACAAATATTTTAAAACTAACAATTAAGCCTGATTTTTTTTCTATTTGAAGAATATTTAACTATAAAACTTTAAAAATACATTAGAGAGAACAGGGAAATAGTACTCATTGCCTAAATATAACAAATTAAAATTGAGCCAGACTTGCTTCAGAACGTTTCAGGGGAAGAATGTAATGGATAAAGTTGAAGCACAGTACCTCTCCCGGCCAGGTTCTCCTCTCTCAGAGACAATCTTCTCAGAGGTAACTAGCATCCCGCATCCCAAAGCAATCTGTAACCCTCTTTATCCACGCTTTGAAAAATGTTTACCACATATATATGTATATGCATGCATAAAAATATATTCCAGTGTTTCATGTATTCTAAACATATATGAAAGTGGTGGCATATTGTACTTATCCTTTTGCAATCTGCTTTTTTCACTCAACATTTTGTTTTTGAGAATTACCCGTGTTGATGCAGATAGAAAGTTAAACATGTTTTCAGACAGTGAAAACATCCCAGCTCACTGAGGAAATCTTGCTAAGTCCACAGGGCTTTGTGGACATCCCTGGAAGTCACTTCACCCTTGGGAGCCTTGGCCACCTTTCCTTCAGCCGCTGACTCCAGATCCTTCCCACATCATGGCTGGTAAGAGCAGGACTTGTGGGTCCAGTTGTCCTCACTGCTGCCACTCACCGGCTAGCTGAGCAAACATTCTGCCCTCACCCTCTGTTCCTAAGGCACAGACCCCACCCATGTCTCCAGGCAACAGTGTCCCTACCACTTATGGCTCCCAAAGGACCAATAGTTTGCTATAAATTGAGAAAGGGCTCCCATACATTTACTTGACTACTAAGAGACCCGTACTTGGTGTACTTGGGTGTTTCTTTAGGGGTTTCACACTTTGAGTGAACTCCTTTAGAGCACACATAGAGCTGTCTACATCCTACCCCTACCTCAGCAGGAATGTCACCTCCGGACTGGGTCCAGCTGGATTGCATGCTCAAATTCCAATGCGTAGGATGGCCCCTCATTCTCTTCCAGCCCTCTGGCTGGGTTTCTGAGTGAGTCTTCTTTCTCTCAAGCACCTTCTGCTGTTTCTTAAATGCTTTCAGCTTCCCAGTCTCATCCTTGCTGAAGAAGATGTTTTGTATATTTTATTTGTATTCTCATCTTTGAGTTTCATGTAAATATGTGGATGCAATAGATGCCTGGGCAGGGTAGTTGGAGAGGGGAAGAGTGCCACTCAATTCCTTTCATCAGAAACCAAACTGAACTTCAGCTCTGGCTCAGCTTAGGACCCCAAGTAACTCAAAATATACTGGACATGAGAGGTCAACTATGCCTGGGATAGGTAAGCAAGGGAAGGCATTAAAAAATGTGTTAATAACGACTTCATCTTTTATAGCACAATTTCCCTTCATGGAAGAGGTATATGAGATCAGGGGGTAACTGGAAATACTGAGAGACGAGTTCTCCTGGACTTCCCTGGTGGTGCAGTGGTTAAGAATCCGCCTGCCAATGCAGGGGGACATGGGTTTGAGCCCTGGTCTGGGAAGATCCCACACGCCACAGAGCAACTAAGCCCATGCACCACAACTACTGAGCCTGAGCTCTAGAGCCCGCGAGCCACAACTACTGAGCCCACATGTCACAAGTACTGAGCCCGTGTGCTACAACTACTGAATCCCACACGCCTAGAGCCTGTGCTCCGCAACAAAGACAAGCCACCACAATGAGAAGCCCGCCCATTGCAATGAAGAGTACTCTCCGCTTACCGCAACTAGAGGAAGCCTGCGTGTAGCAATGAAGACCCAACGCAGCCAAAAATAGATAGATAGATAGATAGATAAATAAATAAATTTATTGGGCAAAAAAAAGTTCTTATGAAGATAGCAGATTAAATTTACTCAAGTCCCTGGAAACAACCTAAATGTCCCTCTACAGATGAATGGATAAAGAAGATGTGGTACATATATACAGTGGAATATTACTCAGCCTTCAAAAAGAATGAAATAATGCCATTTGCAGCAACGTGGATGGACCTAGAGATTATCATACTAAGCGAAGTAAGTCAGAAAGAGACAAACTGAGAAATAGCGTGAATTAGCTTTAGTTAAACAGTTGGCCACAGTTGTGACCTATATACTCTGCTTACCAACAACTGTCCAGTCTTCCAATGTTGAAAGAGTCCTGGGAGCTGAGTCCTGACTCAGTGGAATGTGTGGAGTGCTGCGTGTGCAGGGTTCTGGAAGACAGGAGATTAAAGGAGGGCTGGTAAGCATGGACTGGAAGGAGAGGGCAGCACTGAAAGATATGTGTGTGTCCAGTTCAGGGAGGAGGGCTGGGCCACACAAGGATCTGATGGATGCAGCAGAGCCAAAGGATACCTGGTTGATCTTCTGAAAGGAGGACAGGAGGTTGTGGGAGATAATCTGACCTTGGATTATCAGTGGGGGAAGCGATGATTTCCCACTTTATTACAAAAGCTGATGTACTTTCATGGCCTGTTATGAAAATGATACTTATGTTCTATGACTTTAATTTCACTCAAACCCCAGGAAGCAAACATTTATTCAGTTTATATTATTTTCAGCATAGTGATTAGTTCTGCAGGAAAATAAGAAGTCACAAAAGAAATAGATGACATTGAACCTGGGTTAGATAGTAAGATCACATGTTTGGATCAGGACAGATTGGCACTTACGTGCTTGCTTTTTGTTCCACTTAATCAAGTGACTTGAAGTAAATTGTGTATGCCTGCACAAGTTCTGAACTCTGACACATGGAGGTCACTTGAAATTAAAGAGAACTAAAATCAAATTCTGGCTCCACCTTATACTAGGGCTGTGATAGGTGGCCAATTGCTTCACTTCTCTGAGTCTCAATTTCCGCATCTATAAAATGGAGGTGGTAACAGTCACTGTGAAAGTAAATGAGGCCATTCATGTAAAGGGGCTTCTCCGTGTGTGCCAACAAGGTCATCACTCAGCAAATATGAGTGCCCCTCCCCCACCAATAAATGGCTGTTATATGGGGAAAAAAAGAGAGACAAATACCATACGATATCACTTATATGTGGAATCTAAAATATGATGCAAATCAACATATCTACAAAACAAAAACAGACTCACAGACACAGAGAACAGACTTGTGGCTGCCAAGGGGGAAGGGGGGTGGGGGAGGGAAGATTGGGAGTTTGGGATTAGCAGGTGCAAACTATTATGTATAGGATGCATAAACAACAAGGTCCTACTGTATAGCACAGGAAACTGTATGCAATATTCTGTGACAAACCATAATGGAAAAGAATATGAAAAAGAATATATATATGAGTCACTTTGCTGCTCAGAAGAACTTAACACAACATTGTAAATCAACTATACTTCAATAAAATTTTTAAAAAATAAAATAAAAATCTCAACCCCCCACCCCCGGAAAAAAATGAATAAATAAATTTATTCAAGTTCCATGCCATTCCTTTTACAGACTGTCTTATTCCTTGGGTAAATATGTGTCTGTTGACAGAGGAGCACTATTCCAGAGTTCATACTCAAGGGTGTTTTTATATTCATCAGCCAATTTCTCATGCATATTTTCTATTCATTAATACCATATACATTTATAGAATGCTTACTATGTGCAAAGCTCTAAGCTAGGCACTCATTATGACATTAATCTTGGTCTATCTTGAATTGCAATCATCTATTGATATATCACTCTCCTAGATGTTTGGGCTTTCTGAAGGCAGGGGTTGCATCTTACTCATCTGTACATGAATCTTTGATTCAAATTACAGTTCTTCCATTCACTGCGTTGGCTTTGGTGAATTATGTAACGTCTTAGAAACTTTAGTTATGTGAAATGAATATAGTGATATTTACTGTAGAAATTCAGAGTGATAATTTAAAGTATGTAGAAAAACAAAGTCAGTATTTAATGAATATCAGTGTCTTTTTCAGTCCAGAGCATGTTAATTAAGGCTTTGAAGGAGAGGAGAGGGATAATAAATATTATTTGAATAGAATTATACAATAAAATCCAAGGAACCTGGTAATAACCACATGGAAATAGATACAAAGCTTAGAAAATGCTTTTAAGCTTCACATCAGCTCCCAGTCAATTTCTTCACTATTGCACCTATGCCTGCTTGTTTCTAAAAGACAGAGGTTGCACTGAGACCCTCAACCTTTGTATTTGCTAATCTGTACACTGTACGTACTTAGCACAGAATTGACTCAGTGTCTGCATGGGGCAGGGCAAGCCAGCTGTGAGGCTGTAGCTGAGTTTAATTTGGAATCCTGAGTGAGCCCCTTGGAGGGACACCTGAGCCCCCATCACCTGCCCCTGTCAATCATTTTGCCTTTCCCTCCAATTCTATTTCAGATAAGACCCCCAAGGAACAATAGGAAATCATGCCATCCTTAGAGGCTGGGAAAGTTCAGCCTAATCTGAAACCCAAACTGGCCTAACAGCTTCTTGTTTTAAAAATAATTTTTAGGGCTTTGATCATGGGTCTCTCAAGATGCATTTTACTATGGGGTGGCTGCCTATGCATAATTAGCTGACCTTAGAAGGGCCTTATTTTTAACAGAGTAGATTTAATTTATCCTGCAACCAGGAATGTCCAGAAAAGGAAAAGGCCTAAAGCAACAGAGAAAATGGAGCGTTGACAATGTGCAGAGTCAGCGTTTCTCTGGTTGAGCTCAGGCTGTGACAATCATCTGTCCAGCCCTTTTTTCATGACCCTTCAAGACTCAAGTGAGTGTCATGACTTTTCACAGCACACATGTCAATAACTATCAAAGTCATGGACCAATAAGGGAACGTGGCCAGGGAGGCAAGTGACATTGGGTGCAAAGTGGTCCATTTTGCTCAATGACATCCTTTCCCAGCATCCCTGAAGGCCACGCTTTTTGCTTTTTCTCCATTTTTCCTATACTTCATGTATTTTCTTCTCTTACTTGTTCATTTTTCCTACATATCACCTGATTTTACATAAAAACAAAAAGCCACCATTTATTCAACACTCTCAATTTGCCAGGCACTTTGTATGTGCTTTAGGTAGATCATATTTTCCTTACACATCAGCCCTCTGAACTGGGCGTCATTATTCCCATTTTGCACATGTGGTAACCGAGACCAAGAGAGGTAAATGATTTGGCCAGCTATACAGTAAGGTAGTGGAATAAAAATTTCACACCCTTACCTGACTCCAGAAACTGTATATTCCTAATCAGTACTCTCTCTGTTGCTCACCACTCCTGAGGTATTTGTCTTTGAACTTTCACAAGTTAAAAATGGCATTATTGGGCTTCCCTGTTGGCGCAGTGGTTGAGAGTCCGCCTGCTGATGCAGGGGACGTGGGTTCGTGCCCCGGTCCGGGAAGATCCCACATGCCGCGGAGCAGCTGGGCCCGTGAGACATGGCCGCTGAGCCTGCGCGTCCGGAGACTGTGCTCCGCAACGGGAGAGGCCACAACAGTGAGAGGCCGCGTACCGCAAAAAAAAACAAAACAAAAAAAACAAAAAAACCCTGGCATTATCGAATGCCCGTACCAGGGAACATACTGTCTACATTTTAATTTTTCTTAGGAATTTTGTAATGTGAGATGGATAGAGGAAAGTGTCAAACTCAAGTTTCCTGAAAAAATGTTATCTTCTTATTTTCTATAAAACAAATTTTATTTAAAGGCATCGAATCCAGAGTCAATAGAATATTAAGTCTTTAGATCTTCAACACGCAGGGGGGACATATTGAGCCCAGGAATTGCTCTGTAAGCCCATCTCCCATTGAGTTGCTTGGTGAAGCAGAAACCCTCCTACTACCCAACGTGCGCCAAAAGTTCAGTCTTGAGAAATAGTATTCAGAAACAATTTCCTGACAGATGTGTGATCCCTCATTTTATCTCTGGATGTGTCAGGGCACAGGAGAGTTGAATAATGTTGAGCCCCTCTAGAATTATTTTTCCTAATTTTATGACCTCAGTCTGATTGGCAAACTCTGTCTACAGGGCCACCAAGTGTGACATGGTACAACTCTGGGGGGCACCTGCCATAGACAATGACGTGAGCAGTGTCTTCTGGAGTTGTTCAACAGGTGGCCCTGTCTATCACAGAGCTCCATGAATGTCACCAAAAATTTACTAGAAAGATGTTATAAGCCTGTTGCTTACTCCTTCAACTCTGTAGCTACGCTAAATGAATTAAAACATAAAACAAACAAAAAACCCCTGAGGCTTCAATGCCTGGAGCAACATGCTTTCCCTGATTAACTGGCATACTTCCAATTCAAAATGAAACCTTTCTATGATATTTTTGTATAGTTCTCCAGAAGTTCAGAGTAAGATCTAGGCCCACCCTTAATAATTTCAAGACTTTATGGCATGCATTTATATTACTGTTATATATTATATATTACTGTTATTCTTTGCCATTAATTTTTTATCCTAATAACTTTGCCTCCATCTTTTAAAAAAAGTTACAGGATTGCATAGTTTTAGCCTGTTCAAATCCTTTAGGAATAAGACAAAAATAAAATAATTCATATATATATATATGATGCTCAATTTTTTTAACTTAAAAGCAATCTATGCTAAGAGTGTAGGTCCAAAAAATTCTCATCACAAGAAAACAACTTGTAACTATGTGTGGTGATGGATGTTAACTATTAACTAGACTTACTGTCATGATCGTTTTCACAATATATATGTGTATCAAATCATTATGTTGTACACCTGAAACTAATATGTTATATATCAATTATGTCTCAATACAAAGTAGAGTTTTAAAAAATTGAAGCAGTATATATTGTTTTTATCTTATCACAGAAGCAATATATGATCATCATGAGGGTATTAGATAATGCAGATTATCTTAAGAACATCAAAAGAGAAAACAGATGATCAAAGATAATCAGAAAGAAAATAGCCCAAACTCAGGTAAATACTATTTTGTAGCCCATTTTTTAAAGGTATCGATGTAGGGAGCACATTTTCCATATTCTTTGGATGTGTACACCTGTTGATTATTTCTGATGTGTCTATTTTATTCCATTGCATATATACATCAAAATGTAATTAACAGTCCACTAATTTGGGGCCTTTAGAACATTTCATAACTTTCACTGTTATACACAGTATTATGATGAAGATCCTTGTAGACCAATCTCTAAAAATAGTAAGGAAACAACTGAGGTTGTCTTTAAAGTATTAATTTTTAAAGTATTCAGAGTTCTGATGTAACCAAGGTCAACTCAACCAACATAGCATGTCTCTCTCCTACATCCTTAATCTCTAATTGTACTCAACCAGGGTTTTCCAGACTTCCTTATACTTGAAGACAGAAGATATTGGCAGTCTCAATGCTTCTAAGTTAATTTTTTAATCATAGAGTTTCTTACATATTTAAAACTATAAAATCAGGAAGGACTCCACATGACATAGCTAACAATAGGTTACAGCCATAGTCTGTGAAAAGTGGTGTCTATCTCTTCAGTTTCGAGAGTAAATAAATGCTTTGCTGACTTTGGTGAGGCTTGAAAGGTAGAAGCCTGTCCAGGACGGTGATGAGTTCTCCTACAGAGTCTACTAGTCCTTGTAGCCTTCTTTTCTTTTGTTTTTTAAAAAATTTATCATTAATAAAACACTTTTAATTGTCTCCTAGCTTTGCTTCTGTTGAGATTACCTGGGGGTCAGAGCCCCCAGATTCTCCTGCGAGCTGAGTGTTAGTCTTCCAAAATGCTCACCCAAAGATGCTATCCCTTTCTCAACCTAACAACTAAAATCAACGTCAAAAGTTCAAAGCAGGGCTTCCCTGGTGGCGCAGTGGTTGAGAGTCCGCCTGCCGATGCAGGGGAAACGGGTTCGTGCCCCGGTCTGGGAGGATCCCACATGCCGCGGAGCGGCTGGGCCCGTGAGCCATGGCCGCTGGGCCTGTGTGTCCGGGGCCTGTGCTCCACAACGGGAGAGGCCACAACAGTGAGAGGCCCACATACCGCAAAAAAAAAAAAAAAAAAAAAAAAAAAGTTCAAAGCAAATGTCTGATTTTGAAGAGGCTGTTGGTACTGTTAAATCCCAACAAAAAGGAGGTTGGTGCTAAGCCCTTGGGGGAATGTTCCAAGAGTGATTGCTGTCACGGTGAGTAACGGTTTTGTTGGTGCTGGTTTGTGGGGCAGTTACTGGGACTTAATCTTTTTCATGGGTAAGGATGACGACTCAAGTTCACATCTGTTGTACTATAGTTCAGGCAGAAATCAACCGAAGTTTTCTACCAGGAAAAAAATATTGGCCTGCCCCTCTTCTTCACCTACCCTGCACCCACTGAAGCCTGGTTGGCGGGGAGCACCCTCCCACCATGAAAGGGGAGCTTCCTCTGCGGGGTCTGCCTTGTATATTGTCTCCATCTGCCGCTGAGAAACCTCTTCTTGAAGTCAAGTGATAAAGTTGCACTTCTGTTTCCAATGGCACTCGTCCAGCCAGGAGTGAGACTGGCAGCTCTGTGAGAGCGCTTGCCTCTCCACTGGGTCGCCAAGTACAGTAGGGCAGCTGGAAAGCGTTTTCTCACTCTGGTGCCCCCAGACTGCGGTTAGGCTCACATTCCTGTGAATGTGACTAAAAAATGTTTGCGTTTTAGCCACAATCACGAACAAATTATGCTCAGCTCTTCAACGCAGAGACCAAGAGAGAGCCTGACCCCATTATCAAAATTCCAACCCAGATGGCGAGGAGTCCCTGCCTAATGAGAGCCTCTCATTCGTTTCAAACAAACTTCCTGTCAATCATGCCACATCGCATAAGGGGGCTCCTTGCAAAGGCATCAGAGTCGGAGGATTCTGAGGCCTTCGAGAGCAAAGCAATACCTTCCTCCTAAAATTAGTTACTCAGCTTTCCAGACTCTAAAGAACATTTTCCTCCTTTTCTCCTCTTCTTCCTCATCCTTCCCCTCCCAAGAAGAAAAGATTCTCCTCTCAGTGAGAAGACTGTATCAGACTTCAATCTCAAAATGGAACAGCCAGAAAGTCTGAGCTACATCCGTGGCACTCTATGGGGGTGGGCGGAGGGGGGAACGAACTCAGAGGGGAAGGAGAATATGAAAAAGCTTTATCAAAACGGGCGGTGCTTTGGAGTACAAAACAAAATTACCAGAAACTGTAATCCCAGGATCCTGTCCTCACTTTGGTTGTGGTAAAGATTCAGAAGGAGAACCACGCCACTGTCTGGAACCTGACAAAAGTACAGAGAGCGTCCCTTGTATTTTCATCTTTCTAGAAGCGATGTGGAACTCTGCGCTTGGCCCCAAAGGCCTTGGCCACATAGACCTGTCTGGACTCTGTGTTTGCTCCTCCCAGACTCGGTTACTTCTTTCCGCTCGAAGCCTGTCCCCTCCCTCTTTGCTTTGTCTCCCCCTCTGTACACGAAGCACACTTCTCTGGCTACGAAGGGTCACCCCTGCTGTTCTCTCAGGCCTCCCTTGCAGGCCAGGTGGCCATGCTCGGTGGTAGTGGATTCCCTCCCCGGGAAAGGCAGCCACAGCTGTGCATCCCATGAAAGGACCAGGCTGCTCGCTGTGCACGAAGCGCAAGAAAACCAGTGTTAGCTCTCCGTTCTCATTGCCCATATGGGAGATGTGCAAAGAAGGGAGAGAGTAACGTGGAGAGAGGGGCAGGTCCCGAGCAGAAGGCCGAGACCACAAGGCCCAGAGAAGAGGAGGTGCCCGATCAGCAAGTTCTGGAAATTGTTGCTCCTCTTACAGCTGCTGGGGATTCAAAGAGATTTTAGAGTCAAACAAAAAGTCCGATGCTGGGAAGACTGAACTCCATTTTCTGTGCGAGCTCTGAGCAAAGAGAAAGATAAACAGAACCTTTCACTGACAGGCATATTTCAGAGTTCAAGTGTGACATGATGGGTCCAAAATAGATTCCACATGATTGGAGCAGGTCCAGGATCCCAGTCGCTGAATAGCAATCAGTGTTGGAAGCTAAGAGCCGGCCTCCACTATCATCACATAAAACATGGAAGAAATAGCAAATCCTACACAGCTGTTAGTGAATAAGGACAATCCATACGTGGAGCTTTATGCTATAGGCACATTTTCTTAAATTACTCAGCTTAGTTGAAATTGAGGGTCTCTTTGACTTTCTACGTCTTTAATGAACACCCAGAACCTTGCAACAACTTTCTTTTCATGAATTTTCCTTTCAAAGAAGGAGAGTTATGTTCTTTGCAATACTCAGTTCGTGCAGAACTAACGACCCAAGGGTTTCATGCTGGTTTATTTTCATGGAAAGCGTCTAATAATTTGAAACCGCTTAGGGTCACAAGCATCTCAGAAGATGCAGCCAAAAAGTCCAGGAGCTGACAACTTCATCTTCAGGGATGTTGATAGGTCAGGGCTCAGAAGGCGGGAGTGGCTTCTCTTTCAGGACCACGGTTGGCTATTCTATTGGGGTGTAAGTGACCCTTTCTGACAATCAGCATGAAGACAGGAGGAAAGGAGAAATTGAAGAAGGGAGGGAAGCATGGAGTGAAGAAAAGAAGGGGCCACAGGAGAAAGAACAGGGGGCTTTCAGGGAGATGGAGTCCGTGGGAGCCACACATTTCCTCTTCCATTTACAGAATATTATCCTTTAAAGCAGTCACCAGAAAGCCTGCATGATCAGGTCTTCCCCATTTGGTTCATGTTTCACACACTTAAGAAAGCTTTAAGACGTTTATCGTTTGAGAGGGTCAGCTATGGGTCACCCTCCAGCCCAAAATGTACTCTAAGGGGCTCCTGTTCTAGATGCGTCTTTGTGAGAGACCATCAGTGCAGGAGTGCTCCCTCCTGCCGTTTTCTGGGAGCCAAACTATTATGAAAGTAAGCAAAGTGCAAAAACATGGAGAGCCTGACACTTACAGAGCAATGGCTGGGACAGCGTGTGTTACAACTGCACTCAAACTGCCAGGAAGTCTGCGTCCTGCCTCAGACCAAAATGACAGGTGAGACAAGTAGATTTTTGCCTCCGGGTTGATAGTTTCTTCATTGTTTAGACGTCCCCAAATGTATTTGAAATTCTTTGGCACACCATGGATTGTCTGTATTTCCAGATATTCCTCTTTGGTTATATTAACAGGAATTGTTTTTCAGTAATTAAGGAATAGATCAAACCACAGATCAGCAGTTCAGAATTCCTACAGTTATCAGTCCAAAGGGGTGGAAAATACATGGGAAAAAATGACACACTTCTTTCTCTCCTCATTTTATGGTATCACTAATGCAAATCTTCACAACACACAGAAATGGTACTTCCAAAAAGATTCTGGTCACTTTGAAGCTTTGCTTTCTTTTCTCTATATTTTGCAGTGGACGCAGGCACTGTGGTCTATTTGTTTAAATGCAGGCCTGTGATGGCCTGCTGGAGTTTAATTACTAAAGTTACAAACAAATAAAGCTTTAGTGGATTGCATAGCATTAATTCATGGTTTTCACAAAGAGCACGAAGTTACATAATCAAAGAGCTTAGAGCTTAAAGTGATATTTAAGGATCATGCCTTCATAGAAATAGGTATTATTTATATTTGATAAAACACCTGAACTTCAAAAAGGGAAACTGTCATGCCCAATTTCACCAGCTAGTTAAAAGTATTCTAGGGATTAGAACTCTTCTGCTCCTAGTATAATTCTTTGTGTAGGATGATAATCCAACTAGCCTTAAATCTATAGAGATAAAAAATAGACTAGTGGTTTCCAGGGACCAGGGGAAGGGGAATGGGGAGTGACTGATTAAATGGTACATGGTTTCCTTTTGGGGTAATGATGTTCTGGAATGAGGTAGTGGTGATAGCTGTATAATATCATAAATGTACTAAATGCCACTGAATTCTGAACTTTAAAATAGTTAAAATGGTGAAATTTTTATAAGTTATTTATTTATTTATTTATTCTTGGCTGTGTTGGGTCTTCGTTGCTTTCTCTAGTTGAGGCGAGCAGGGGCTACTCTTCATTGCGGTGTGCAGGCTTCTCATTGCGGTGGCTTCTCTTGTTGTGGAGCACGGGCTCTAGGCGCACTGGCTTCAGTAGTTGTAGCACGTGGGCTCATTAGTTGTGGCTCGTGGGCTCTAGAGCGCAGGGTCGGTAGTTGTGACGCATGGGCTTAGTTGCTCTGCGGCATGTGGGATCTTCCTGGACCAGGGCTCGAACCCATGTTCCCTGCATTGGCAGGCAGATTCTTAACCACTTGCCACAGGGGAAGTCCAAAAATGGTGAATTTTATGTTGTGTGAATTTTACCCCCCACCAAAAGAAATTAATAACAACATATTGTCTTTGATGACAAGAAATAAAGAATAAGGTTTTGCTAGTAACTGTTCACCTTTCTATCTCCTCTACATCCTGTAAAGCTCTTTGAGGTCAGGGCATGTGTCTTACAACTGTTTAGTCCTCCAGTACCCAGCAAATGCCTAATAATTATATTGAAATCTCCTCCCTCCCCCAAAAAAAATCCAACCAGCCTTTGAATCATCTCAAATAGCAAAAGCTTTTTTATCGATTGAGTTTCTAACCTTACCTCAATTTTTTAGCTAACCTGCCTTACTCCACTGTTGAGCCAGGTAAGATTATTTGAATCCTAAATGGAGCCAGTTAACCTCCCAGAGGCCAAAGATGTGCCCTGGTGGTTCCTAGCACAGTGCTGTGCTCAGAGTAGATCCTCATTAAATATTTGTCCACAGGGTGAGGAATGAATCTCCTGGAATTTCCCAGGAGTTGGGAAGGGATATTCCTGCACAGGAACAGAAATTTCAACCTGTCTATACTGCTAGTAACACATCATTTTCACTACTATTTGAAGACACTAGCACTTTTAATTCATCAAGACCAGATTCAAGGGCAGCCCCCAGACATCACAACAACCCCAGGAAGCTTAACACTTACTCCTCAACCAGAGAAACAGGGTGGCCAAAGCTTAGCCCTATATAGTAATACCTTCTCAGAAAGAAGGACAAGAAATGAATCTGTTGTTTTAATATACACCTACCTCTTGCTATTGGCCTTAATCTTCTCGTGAAAGCTGTCTCTAAATGGAAAACTACTAACTGAAAACATTTACTAATTTCAGTGGAAAAAGATGTGATAAATTTCATTCCAATTTCTCAGAAGAATATATTCTTGAAGAATGAGAGGAAGTTTATCTAAGTAATAACAATTTAGAAGTTGTATACAAAATATAATGAAGTATATTATATTAATTTTTCTTTCTCCCACTTTTTCAATTTTTTGAACTGTTAGGAGTTATGATTATGTTTAACTCAACTGCTTAAAAATCAAAGAAATGTTATAGCAAAGATTGCTTTTAGGGCAAAGTGAAATCTAAATATAAGAGCTTCAAAACACATGCAAACAATGCACACACATAACAGTCTTAGAGGATACTAACCCTTCATCCCTATATACGCAGTGGTGTACTGGTAAATGTTTAAAAATTGGCTCTACAGAAACAAATATATACATAAATAAATTTACTACAAATTTTACTGATATAAAGACTGTGTAGCAAATAATTTACACATAAAAATTATAGACCACTCTTTATTATAATTTCCACAGAGCTAATTGATTCTCAAAGAATGTTTTCACTGAATTTTGCCTAACTCCTGAATATGTACCTACCCTATGGTTGCAAATGACAAATAAGTGTAGAACCAACATGAGTATTGGCTGATATTTCTCTTATGTTTATATTAACAAGTGAGACAAAAGTGAAACAATGAAGAAACATATGAAAACTTACCATGATTGTCAATTACAAACTCCCTTACTAAACTGAATAATAGACTTTGAATACCAGAGGAAGATTTCCTCAATTATTCTGTGCTTTCCAGCTATAATAGTAATTATGTATAGTATAATGTTTCACTTTATGGCTATAATAGGTATAAAAAAACTTAAGAGCATAGGTAATTTTAAAATGTAATAAAATAATTAGGAAGTGATAACTTTTGGTATTTATTATCTTGTTTTTGGTATGATTTGTTAAATTGTAAGTTAATACAATTTAATTTCTAATAATGGCTATATTTAACAACTAGGTAGCAAAACTAAAAATTAAAAAAATCAGTACTTGAGAGCTGTTCTGAGCTGATGGTCACATCATCGTGTGTATGGAAAGCAAAATGTCTTAGATTCATCTGAGCATGGCACACAATTTACATTTTCCTTAGGATAGTCTGACTAGAAACTGTCAGAATCTAGTCATTGGCTTTTCTCTTCATATAAACATAATGTTATCGCAATGTTATAGCACACTTATTATGTTTTTGGTTGGGGGAAAAGCCATTAAAGCAACAACAATATGTGTTTGCAAAACAGTATAACTTTTCAAAAGCTGATGGTCATTAACAGTCACTTTTTGAGGTAACTCGGCATGATGAGCAACAGTTAAACCCGTGTTGATATCAGATGATGCCATAAAATTAAACAAAGAGGAATTTTCACATTTTTAATTCATTTTCTTACTTCTTGGACCATCTCTGCCTCTTAGGAACCAATTGTGAATGGGGTAAAAGCAGGGAGATGGTCATATCATAGGATCTTATACAAAGCAGTCCCAAATGTCCACCAAACCCCTGAGAGTATTACTACTGCATTTTCATGTGATCTACCTAGCTGAACAGTTGCAATTCAAACTTTCTGGCTCCTAAAGTTTCTCCTTACGCTGAACTCATAACTGTTACCTTCACATCTGAGGCCACAGAGTAAAGAAGCTGTGTGAACAGGGCACTGGAAATGTTGGTCATCAAACTGATAGTGGGAACAAGTCCTTTAACAAAAGGATGGGAACCACGTTCATCTGCATGGTCTTACTTTTCTCAATAATAATAGTATGATTAAATTCAAAGGAAAATAAGTATAGACAGTAAAACTCTTTTAGGGAATTCCACCGTTTCTCTCAGTGACGCTTTTTATAGTTTTCTTGTTTTTGTTTGTTTTGTTTTGATTTTCAATTGGAATAAAGCAATGAAAAAGAAAAACATACATCTTCCTTCTCAATGCATATTATACCAAATTGGTTTTATATGATATAAAACTATTATAAATATAAGAAGAAATTGACAATAATGAAAATAAAAACAAAAATAAATAAATGGAACCTAATTAAACTTAAAAGCTTTTACAAAGCAAAGGAAACCATAAACAAAATGAAAAGACAACCCACAGAATGGGAGAAAATATTTGCAAATGAAGCAACTGACAAGGGATTAAACTCCAAAACATACAAACAGCTCATGCAGCTCTATATCAAAAAAACAAACAACCCAATCAAAAAATGGGCAGAAGATCTAAATAGACATTTCTCTAAAGACATACAGATGGCCAAAACGCACATGGAAAGATGCTCAACGTCACTAATTATTAGAGAAATGCAAATCAAAACCACAATGAGGTATCACCTCACACCAGTCAGAATAGTCATCATCAAAAAGTCTACAAACAGTAAATGCTGGAGAGGGTGAGGAGAAAAGGAAACCCTCTTCCACTGTTGGTGGGAATGTAAATTGCTACAACTATTATGGAAAACAGTATGGAGGTTCCTTAAAAAACTAAATATAGAACTACCATATGATACAACAATCTCACTCCTAAGCATATATCCAGAGAAAACCATAATTTGAAAAGATAACATGCACCCCAATGTTCATTGCAGCACTATTTACCATAGCCAAGACATGGAAGCAATCTAAATGTCCACTGACAGAGGAATGTATCTAGAACATGTGGTGTGTATACACACACACACACACACACACACACACATGCACAATGGAATATTACTCAGCCATAAAAAATAATGAAATAATGCCATTTGCAGCAACACGAATGGCCCCAGAGATTGTCATACTGAGTGAAGTAAGTCAGACAAAGAAGGACAAACATCATATATCACTTATATGTGGAATGTAAAAAAATGGCACAAATGAACTTACTTACAAAACAGAAATAGAGTCACAGATGTAGAAAACAAACTTATAGTTACCAGGGGGGAAAGGGGAGGGGAGAGATAAATTGGGAGACTGGGATTGACATATATACACTACTATATATAAAACAGATAACTAATAAGGACCTACTGTATAGCACAGGGAACTCTACTCAATACTCTGTAATGACTTATATGGGAAAAGAATATATATATTTATCTGTATAACTGATTCACTTTGCTGTACACCTGAAAATAACACAACATTGTAAATCAACTATACTCCAATAAAATTTTTTTTAAAAGCAGAAGAAATTGACAATAAATTGTTGTGAAGTATTTTATGGCAATTTTTAAATCTTTTGATTGATCAAATAAAAGCAAACAATGTAGCTGGAGAGAAGTTGGATAATATAATTAACAAGATTTAAGTATATGAAATATAGCATATTACAAGCCTAGATCATATATATACTTTTTTTTTTTTTTTTTTTTGCAGTACGCGGGCCTCTCACTATTGTGGCCTCTCCCGTTGCAGAGCACAGGCTCCGGAAGCACAGGCTCAGCAGCCATGGCTCACGGGCCTAGTCACTCCGCGGCACGTGGGATCTTCCTGGACCGGGGCACAAACCCGTGTCCCCTGCATCGGCAGGCGGACTCTCAACAACTGCGCCACCAGGGAAGCCCTAGATCATATATTTTTAAGTATTCAGTTTCAAAAATTAAAGTTATTAGGTCACAAAGCATCAGTATATATCAAAGGAATAAATATTACATCTTCTAAACCTAACAAATCTAAACAGTGAACACCAACATGTTAACCAACCCCAAACCCCATTATCACCCTCTTCCATCCCCCTCTCCCACTCCACTCACCTCTTCCCATGCACAATTCCAACAACTGGGACATTATAAAAGATTTCTAAATACTATTAGAGGGAAGTAAAATTAAAATTTCAGATAATAAAAAAGAATAAAACTGAAAATATTATTTATCAAAACAAACAAAATTAGCCAAACTGTGTTCAACAGTCAACTCAGAGCTATGTTTTTCAATTTTTAAAAAGCAAAATAACCAAGTTAAATTAAGATATCAATCCAGGAGCTTAAAAAATACCAAAAAAAAAAAAAAAACCCTAAGAAAAAGGAAATGTAAAAGTAGAAACAAAGTAGAAAATAGAAAAATAGTAGAATAGGTAGATCAGATTTTTTTTTAAGTAACAAAATACAAAGTCCATAAAATAGCAAATCTAATCAAGGAAAAAGGAGAAAAGATAAATTTACAAAGTGAGAAGGAAGAAAATAAAAGAAGACTCAGATGTTTACAGCTATTGAAAATCATGATGAAATGGTCAATTATATGGGAAAGTGGATTTACTCAAACTAAGTCCAAATAAATATAGTGTGAACAGAACAAGTGCATGGAAGAAAATGAAAATATTCTGAAGAATTACCTCTAAAATATTTCCAAACCAGATGTGTCTTCCAATGAGACGTTTCACATTTTCCAGAAAGGGGTAATTTCCATACTGAATAAACTCTACCTCAGCTCATAGAAACAGATGGGAAGTTTTAAAATTAATTTTGAAAAGCTAGTATTATCTAGAAAATAGAATCTTAGGAGAAAGAACAAAAATACAACAGAAACAATCTCCATTATGAATGTAGAAAGGAAATCCTAGATCAATAAGATAAGCAAATTGAGAGCAATGATAAAGTAAAAAAATAACTTATTGTGATTATAGACAACAACAGCAATGAAGGGATAGTTTCTTAATGAGAAATGTATTAATAGAAATGTCAAATAAATAGATAAGAGGAAAAATAATGATCTCAAAAGATAAGCAGGGCTTCCCTGGTGGCGCAGTGGTTGAGAGTCCACCTGTCGATGCAGGAGACACGGGTTCGTGCCCCGGTCTGGGAAGATCCCACGTGCCGCGGAGCGGCTGGGCCCATGAGCCATGGCTGCTGAGCCTGTGCATCCGGAGCCTGTGCTCCGCAATGGGAGAGGCCACAACAGTGAGAGGCCCGTGTACCGCAAAAAAAAAAAAAAAAAAAAAAAAAAAAAGATAAGCAATAGGCAACTGATAAAACTCAACATCAATTTTGGATTAACAACAGTAACAACAATTTTTTAAAATTCCTAGTATAAAAATACGATACTAGTCTAACATGGTTTGGATTACCCATCTCAAACAAAAGTGGGTCTTGTTATTGCTTAAGCTAATACTGCTATGGGTCTCAAAGTTTGGTTCCCATAACAGTAGCATCACCATCACCTGGGAACTTGTTAGAAATGCAGCTTCTCAGATCCCACACCAGTCTCACTGAAGCAGAAACTCTGGGGGGGGGGGTGCTTTTCAAACTGTGTTTTGAAAAGCTTTTCAAGACAGTGGTGTGCTGTAACTGGTACATACTGGCTCCTGAGAGAAGTCAATTGTTAACATTTTAGGAATTTTGTGAGGCAGTTATTAAATACAGCCATTACTAAAAATTAAATATGTAAAATTACAATTATAGTATATTAAAATCAAAGATAATAAATACTCAAAATGTATTACTTCCTAAATATTTTGCTACATGTTAATATTATCTATGTTTCCAAGGCTTTTGCAGCTAGTGTATCAGCATGGTGAAAATAGTACCATATAATGGTGTGCTATATATATATACACAGCATATCTGTTCCCAACTCCATCTTTGGTAGCTTGAAATTGATTATGATGAGACTATTTACAGTATTTGCCCCTGAGATTGGTAAATGCCAAAATTCGGGATTTGATTTGTTGTTTTGATGATTGTCTAGATCAGGGGTTAGCAACCTTTTTCTGAAAAGGACCAAATAGTAACTATTTTAGGCTCTGTGGGCCATATGGTTTCTGTTGTACCTGCCACTGTAGGGTGAAACCCACCACAGACAGTAACAAACATATTTGTTGTACGTGGGTGTGGCTGTGCTCCAATAAAACTTTATTTTAAAAAAACATTGGGTCAGATTTTGACTATTTGCCATAGTTTGCTGACTCCTGACTTAGACTTTAAAAAATAAAGGAGGAAAAGAAAGATGGAGAAAATAATAATGCAAATTAACATTAAAGGTATATTGTGAAAGCAGTTATTACATTATATTCTGAAAAACACAAAAAATTGAGGGATATTCTTCCAGAATTAGGACACTTAATTGATTCGGCAAGTAAGCCCCTCATTCTGTTGACAGCCAAGTGAAGATTCAGCATATGTCTTTATCGTTAAACTTTCATCTTTCACATTACTCTGTGTAAAGAAAAATATCTACTAATATTCACATCAGAATGTTCATTCATCAGTGGCAACCATGGGTGAGCTAAGGATACAAAAATTCTCCCAAAGCCAACAAAAGCATTCTGTAAAAATTAATCATCTCTGTGGAGTTTGCAAGGAAGAATTTCAAGAACCACTGTTTTAGACAACATAACAAGATAAGAAAGGGAAATGAGAGATACACCTACTGGTAAAAGAAGTAAAAAAAACAAAAAAAATCATTATTGGGCTTCCCTGGTGGCGCAGTGGTTGAGAGTCCGCCTGCTGATGCAGGGGACATGGGTTCGTGCCTTGGTCCGGGAGGATCCCACATGCCGCGGAGCCGCTGGGCCCGTGAGCCATGGCCACTGAGCCTGCGCTTCCGGAGCCTGTGCTCCACAACGGGAGAGGCCACAACAGTGAGAGGCCTGTGTACCACAAAAAATAAATAAATAAATAAATAAATAAAATCGTTATTTGTAGATGGCTTTATTGTCTGCATAGAAAATCTAAATGAGACAACTGAAAACTATAAGAACTATTAAGAAAGCTCAACACAGTGGTCAGATTCAAAATAAATAACGACAAAAAAAATAAAGCCCTCTCCATTATGAAAAGCCAAGCAGAAAAAAAGTAATATTTACAAATCCTAAAACCATATAAAATACTTACATATAAGTTTCAAGAAATGTGTAAGACATAAAAAAGCTTACCAACAGTCCTGAAAGAAGATATATGTAGATAGAGAAAAATTAATTTTTTAAAGATAAGTCCTTCCAAAGTTTATTGTTCTTTGAGTCAATGTATCAACAGAATTTGGGGGGAAATTTAAATAGTGTAAAAATACGTAGGAATGAGCTGAATGTGACATCAAATGTGAATTACAACAGCAAGTTGTCATTCTTTGTTTACTTTATTAGCAGAGAATTACTTTACTTTTTTACAATGAGAGTAATACCTCTCTGAAGGAAAAGTAAACCACACAGAATTCTACAAACTCCCAAAGAAACATTTCCCTCATCTCCCTACCCTACCTGCCTGCCACTGATATATACTTCCATTCCCCAGGGGTAGTCACTGGCAAATGCTCACAATCAGATGTTTTTCACACATTATATACATACATAATATTTGAATACCTGTATGTATACACTTCTTTACGTAAATGGAGTCATAGCATATAAATTATTCTGCACTCACTCTTTTAAATCACTAATAAATAGTGGACTTTTTTTTTTTTTTTTTTTTGCAGTACGCAGGCCTCTCACTGTTGTGGCCTCTCCCATTGCGGAGCACAGGCTCCGGACACGCAGGCTCAGTGGCCATGGCTCACGGGCCCAGCCGCTCCATGGCATGTGGGATCCTCCCGGACCGGGGCACGAACCCGTGTCCCCTGCATCAGCAGGCGGACTCAACCACTGCGCCACCAGGGAAGCCCAATAGTGGACATTTTTACATACTGATACAAAGACTTACTTCATCCCTTTTAATGGTAGTGCAGCTTTCCACTATATGTTTATATCACAATTCATCTATTTAATCCCCTTTGATGAGTACTGAGGCAGTTTCCAGAACACTGCTACTGCCATCTCTGCTACAACCAACATGATATACACATATACACGTACATACACACATACGCATGTACATACACACGACTATATGTATTAATATTTAATGAACAGTTCTGTAGCACAGTTTGAGTAAATCCTTAGAATTGAAATTACTGCGTCAAATGATGTGTATATTTAAAACTTCCATAGACATTTCCCAAGAGTATCACAGAAGCTTTGCACCAATTTATATTTCCACCACCAACTTATGAGAGTCCCAGATAGACAGCAAGGTCCTACTGTATATATAGCATAAGGAACTATATCCAATCTCCTGGGATAAACCAGAGTGTAAAAGAATACTAAAAAAAGAAAGAACGTATATATGTGTATAACTGAGTCACTTTGCTGTACAGCAGAGATTAGCACAGCATTGTAAATCAACTACATTTCACTAAAAAAAAGAAAAATAAAGAGAATCACTTTTTCTCCTATGAAGAAATCATCAATACATTTTGTCACTGCTAATCTGATCAGTGATTATTGATCTCTCAATTATTTTAATTTTCCATTCTTTAAAGTTAGGTTGATAACTTTAGTATATGTTAGTTAATGAACATATACTATGTTTATTAGCTATTTTTTTCGATGAATCGTTTATTCATGTTCCTAATTTTCTCTTTGATTGCTTTTTTTTTTAGCATCTTTATTGGAGTATAATTGCTTTACAATGGTGTGTTAGTTTCTGCTTTATAACAAAGTGAATCAGTTATACATATACATATGTCCCCATATCTCTTCCCTCTGCATCTCCCTCCCTCCCACCCTTCCTATCCCACCCCTCTAGGTGGTCACAAAGCACCAAGCTGATCTCCCTGTGCCATGTGGCTGCTTCCCACTAGCTACCTATTTTATATTTGGTAGTGTATATATGTCCATGCCACTCTCTCACTTTGTCACAGCTTACCCTTCCCCCCCCCCATATCCTCAAGTCCATTCTCTAGTAGGTCTGTGTCTTTATTCCCATATTGCCCCTAGGTTCTGCATGACCTTTTTTCTTAGATTCCATATGTATGTGTTAGCATACTGTATTTGTTTCTCTTTCTGACTTACTGCACTCTGTATGACAGACTCTAGGTCCATCCACCTCACTGCAAATAACTCAATTTCATTTTTTTTTATGGCTGAGTAATATTCCATTGTATGTATGTGCCACATCTTCTTTATCCATTCATCTGTTGATGGACACTTAGGTTGCTTCCATGTCCTGGCTATTGTAAATAGAGCTGCAATGAACATTGTGGTACATGACTCTTTTTGAATTATGATTTTCTCAGGGTATATGCCCAGCAGTGGGATTGCTGGGTTTTACAGTAGTTCTATTTTTAATTTTTTAAGGAACCTCCATACTGTTCTCCATAGTGGCTGTATCAGTTTACATTCCCAACAACAGTGCAAGAGGGTTCCCTTTTCTCCACACCCTCTCCACCATTTATTGTTTGTACATTTTTTGATGATGGCCATTCTAACCGGTGTGAGATGATATCTCATTGTAGTTTTGATTTGCATTTCTCTAATGATTAATGATGTTGAGCATTCTTTCATGTGTTTGTTGGCAATCTGTATATCTTCTTTGAAGAAATGTCTATTTAGGTCTTCTGCCCAGTTATCAATTGGGTTCTTTGTTTTTTTGATATTGAGCTGCATGAGCTGCTTGTAAATTTTGGAGATTAATCCTTTGTCAGTTGCTTCATTTGCAAATATTTTCTCCCATTCTGAGGGTTGTCTTTTGGTCTTGTTTATGGTTTCCTTTGCTGTGCAAAGGCTTTTAAGTTTCATTAGGTCCCATTTGTTTATTTTTGTTTTTATTTCCATTTCTCTAGGAGGTGGGTCAAAAAGGATCTTGCTGTGATTTATGTCATGGAGTGTTCTGCCTATGTTTTCCTCTAAGAGTTTAATAGTGTCTGGCCTTACATTTAGCTCTTTAATCCATTTTGAGTTTATTTTTGTGTATGGTTTTAGGCAGTGTTCTAATTTCATTCTTTTACATGTAGCTGTCCAGTTTCCCCAGCACCACTTATTGAAGAGGCTGTCTTTCTCCATTGTATATTCTTGCCTCCTTTATCAAAGATAAGGTGACCATATGTGCGTGAGTTTATCTCTGGGCTCTTCGATTGGTTTTTACTGATTTATCTTTTCTCTGTATTAAGGAAATCAGTTTTGAACAAAATGTGTATTGTAAATATTTCTTTCTGCCTGTGCTATGGTAGGTGTTTTTGTCATATTAGAAGTCTTGGTTTTAGATAATAAAATATAATTTTTCAGAGGGCTTCCCCAATCAAAGATTGTTTTACAATTACCCATGATTTTTGTTATTTTTTGATTCATTTTGAATTTATTTTTATACAGTGTTAGGTAGAGTTTCAAACTCCCCATGTCCAATATTTGTTCAATATGCTGGGAGCTGTTAAAAGATTTAATCATAGCAAAAATATACAGATTCCTGTTTTAAGGCATTTATAGTCTAGTTGGGCAAGACTTCCAATAATCACATATTCCCATGAAAATTGTGATCCATGCCAGAAATGAAAGGTTTATAGCACTAAATGAAAAGTTTTAACTTGAAGTCAAGAAAGACTTCATGAGGTGAAGATATTTGAGCAGAAATGACAAAGAATGGACTGTAACTAGAAGTTTGTACCTTTTAACCACCTTCATCCAATTTTCCCACCCCCTATCCCTTGCCTCCAGCAATCACATATCTTAGCTTTGTTTCTGAGTTTGGTTTTATAGGTTCCACATATAAGTGAGATTATATAGCATTTGTCTTTCTCTCTGACTTATCTTACTTAGCATAATGTCCTCAAGGTCCATTTATGGTGTTGCAAATGGCAAGATTTCCTTCTTTTTTTGTGTGGCTGACTAGTATTCCATTCCATTAGTGGAATACTAATTCCACTAGTATTCCATGACTAGTATTCCATATTTATACTGCATTTTCTTTATCCATGCATCAATGGACACTTACGTTGTTTCTTGGCTACTGTAAATAATGTTTAAGTGAACAAGGGAGTGCAGTTATCTCTTCAAGATAGTGATTTCATTTCCTTCAGATATATATCCAGAAGCAAAATTGCTAGATCATATGGTATTTCTATTTTTAATTTTTTGAGGAAACTTCATACTGTTTTCCATAGCGGCTACACCAATTTGCATTCCCACCAACAGTGCATAAGCATTCCCTTTCTCTACATCCTTGCCAACATGTTTAACCTCTTGTCTTTTTGATGACAGCCATTCTAACAGGGGTGAAGCAATGTCTCATTGTGATTTTGATCTCCATTTCCCTAACGATTATTGATGTTGAACACCTTTTCATGTACCTGTTGGCCATTTGAATATCTTCTTTGGAAAAAACATCTATTCAGGTCAACTACCTTTTTCTTTTTTTTGGCCATGCCATGCAGTGGAATCTTAGTTCCCCAACCAGGGCTCAAATCCACGCCCCCTGCATTGGAAACATGGAGTCTTAACCACTGGACAGCCAGGGAAGTCCCCATCTACCCATTTTTAAATTGGATTTGGAGGGGTTTTTTGCTACTGAATTGTGTGAGTTTCTTACATTTTGGATACTGACCCCTTATCAGATATGTTGTTTGTGATTATTTTCTCCCATTCCATAGGCTGCCTTTTTATTTTGTCAATTATTTCTTTTACTGTGCAGAATTTTTTTAGTTTGATGTAGTCCCACTTTTTTTTTTTATTTTGTTGCTTAGTCTTTAGGTGTCATAACCCAAAAAATCACTGCCAATACCCATGTCAAGAAGCTTTTCCCCCGTGTTTTATTCTAGAAGTTTTATGGTTTCACATCTTACATTTAACTTTTAATCCACTTCAAATTAAATTTTTGAGTGATATAAGAGAGAGATCTTGTCTCATTCTTTTGCATGTGAATATCCAATTTTCCCAGCACCATTTACTGAAAACAGTATCTCTTCTCCACTGAATATTCTTGGCTCCCTTGTCAAATATAAGTTAATCATATATGCATGGGTTTATTTCTGGGTTCTTGATTCTCTTCCATGGGTCTATCAGTCTGTTTTTATGCTATTACTGAACTGTTTTATAAAATAAGTTCTAGGGGTGTAATGTGTAACACAGGACTACAGTTAAAAATACTCTATTGTTTATTTGAAAGCTGCTAATAGAATATACCTTAAAAGTTAACACAAGGAAAGAAAATTTGTAACTATATGAGATGATGCATGGTAACTAATCTTATTGTACTGATCACTTCACAATACATACATATATCAAACCATTATGTCGTACACCCTAAACTTATACAATGTTATATGACAATTATATGTCGATAAAATTGGAGAAAAATAAGTTAACAGAAAGTCAAAAAAAAAAGAGAGAAAAGAATGAGCTGTAATTAGAGAGGTATTGTTGGATGGAGCAGGGAGCCTTTCAGACAGAAAAGCTGAATGAGGCTTTGTTGGGAGAGATTATAGCATATTTAGATAACTGAAATCAGAATACATGGATTTAGGTGAAGGATCCAGGGAAACAAGGGAGGTGGCTGAAAGGTCAGCAAGGACCAGATTGGGAAGGGTCTCAAGGGTTGTGGCAACAATGCCAGTTTTTTTCACCAGAACAAGAAGTAGACTTTTAAGAGTTTTAAGCTGGAGAGTGACAAAATTGGCTTTGCATTCTGCAAATATTATTCTTACAACAAAAGAATAAATACAATATGGTTAGTTATTAGGTTATTATGTTAGTTGTATCATATATCTTTGTATATAATAATCTTCATTTCTAAGGAAAAATTAGAAACAATTTTAGGAGGATGATTCCATAAATTATGATACATTCATTATACAGCCATTGAGAAAATGTTTTAAAAGAGTATGTTATGACATGGGAAATGCTTACATTTAAGTCAGGAAACACACACACACACACACACACACATATATACACACACACACATATATATGGACATCCTATGACCATTTTATATCTATAATTTACAGCAACATGTTACTCTGAGTTACTTTGGATAGTGTAGTTATAAATGGTTTTAGTCTCATTTCTTTTTTTAAAATTTTATAAACTCAATTTTAATGTATTATCTATATATGTACAATCTTTCATAAAGATTGTTATATTCCATAGCCACACTTTCATCACCAAAGAAAATATATTTCAAAGAAATTCTTTGTTGAAAGATTTTCAGAAGTAAAAATAAAGAGGTATAAAAAATATTTTCCAAAAAATAGCCAAGAGCTCATCTCTGCCCTCTAAACGCACACACACAAAAACAAGGCTACGGTCCCGTTTGCGCGTGTGCGCGCACACACACACACACACACATCTGCACACGTATCTGTGCAGTAACCTCAGTGGAAACTTCCTCTATTTCTCTCTCCCTGCCCTCCAAGCTAAGTGGCTGATGTCCTCACCCACTTTTGCTTACCCAGCACATTCCCATGCCTCCCCAAACATGCCCCAATTAATGTAGAGTAGGTGGAATCCCAGGCTGGAGGGCAGGAACCCTCCTGCAAAATAATCAGATCACCTCTTGCCAAATACCGAATCTACATCTTAAACAACTTTTCCACTGCCCACCTGAGTAACAAAACAGGTAAAAGTTATCCCTTATTGAATGCCAGTTAAATGCCAAGTATGTTATATGAATTACTTTATGTCTTTATAAAAATCATGCAAATTAGGTATTGTATTTTCACTTTAAGCTAAGCTTCTGAAGCGAGAACACACTAAAATGAGCACCTTCAAGAACAATGCTTCTTTTTCGCTCACAAAAAAGTGTTTCAACCCATTAGGCAGCACTGGAAGCAGCCCTTCAGGGACCAGGCTCCTTCCCTCTTGTTTCTCCATATCCTGTACTGGATTCGTTCTTGGTATATGTGCTGAAGGCTACACTCCACCACGTCCAGGGTGTAAGCCAGCAGAATGGAGTGTGGATAGAGCTGGACTAGGCTAGAACAAGCACACATGCTCTCTGTGCATTCTACTGATGAGATTTTAGCCACCAGGAAGTGCCTGTTTGCAAGGGAGGCTAGGTAACATAGTCTAGCTGTGAGCCCAGGAAGAAGGCGAGGACAGTGATATATGCAAAGCTAATAACCTTGCCCTAGATATTATGATTGCCCATTTAAGGAGGAGGAAAGGGCAGCTCAGAGAAGTTTGGTAACTTTCCCAAAGTCATACAGGAGAAAGTAGCTGGACCAAAATTCACTCAGTCATCTATGACTCCAAATTCTTTATCTTTTCACTATACCACTGTACTCCTCACGTGCTAACGCTCCTGCCTTCATAACCTCCTCTCAGCTCTTGAGAAACTGTTATCCAAAGTGAGGGAAGAAAATTGGCCCACTTCCCTTGGACTCTCTGCACCATGGGTTGGCAAACATGGCCTGCCAGCCCAACTGAGCCCACTACCTATTTTTGTAAGATTTTACTAGAACGCTTTTTTACATATTGTCTATGGCTACTTTTACACTATGATGGCAGAGCTGAGCGCCTGCAAAAGGACTACAAAGCCAAAAATACTTGTTATTTGGCCCCTTACAGACAAAGTTTGCTGACCCCTGCTCTAGACCATCTCTGTTCACCAAAACCAACTTTCCCCCCCATGGAGAATTTGTTAACCAAATGCACTGTAAATTTTTCTCAGATAAATAGGAAAGTATAAGGTGACCACTTGCTCAACAAAGAGATCAAATTGCAACTCACCAAATAAAGTAAGAATTCTACAATGAAGCCTTTTAAGAGAAGAAATCAGTGTTAAAATCAGCCTTTCAAACAGGACCAAAGAGAGGCAATATCAGTGCCATGCTGAAAGGCAACAGAGTAACTGTAAGAATAACAGAAACACATTCTGAAGCTGTTCCCTTTATACAGTGTTGATAAAATTTGTTAATACCATATGTTAGTCGTATGGAGGGAGGCATGGTCTGACTATGAATTTTGGAATTTTACCAGCAAACTTGTAAGATCTGAAGTCGCAGATTTGCTGAACTGCTCATCTCTGTGCAGGCTGTGGCTGGAGGTTGAAGGAGGCGAACAAGAGGGAAACAGGAAAGCTGTTCTGTGTGCAGCTTGAGTTGAGTGGGGCTGGACAGGACACCTTCTTGTCAATCTCCATCAGCTCTACATGTCAACATTCAGAGGGAGAAAAATGCTTCTGCTTCCTTTGTAGATGTTTTCTGATAAAAATGGATTTTAACTGAGTGATCTGATTGGCTGTCAATCTATCCAGCTGTGAGATTAATAGGACCATAGCCACTAACTGGGACTTGTTGGGTACATCATCATTCATTAAATCTATATACCCTTGCAAGGGAAGAAAAAAATTAGGAGAATTCATCTGTGAACTTAATTTTGTGCCCACTTTTTCACATGTGATATTGAATGGGCTCATTCTATGTAAATCTTTATGCTATGGGTTTTGCACAGTTTCTCTTTACTTCTTCAGGTCAAACTGAAGCCTGGAGAATCAACCCTGCTTTAGTGCCTTAGTTCTGAACCAAAACCCAACCCCAATTTGATGCGGGATACAGAAAAGCAAGGGAAGTGGGTTTTTTTGATGCAGAAGACTCGGGTAACTGGATCCCTGTTTCTCATGACCCATGACTGCTGATTCTTAGGACATTTATTTCCCCCAAATCAGAAGGCAGAATATGAAACCTCAAAAGTTATAAAGAGATGACTTATTTCCCCCTTTGAGTCAGAAAGAATCCACCGCACTTGAGGAATGTCCAAGTGCCCATATTTCTGGCAAAGAATTTTCCTCAGCATGTTGTACCCAGCCCTAAGTTGAAAGTTTGTGGTGTTTTCTCAAAGCTCTGAGAAATGACAGAAAGAATCCTGGTGAATGTCACCCAAAATTCTTGTCACTAATGTCTTTCTTTAACAGGTTCATATATAAGTCTAAACAATGACCCTACTTTATCCTCTCTTGCTTGTTGGAGATCAGTTTTTGTCCTTGGTTTTCTCCCTCACCACCCAAACCTGCTTCAGTGGAAAACTCCAGAGCTTGAGTTATTACAGCATAATTCATGCCTAGATGCTGAAGGGGTAGTTGGCCTTCGGGTTTGCACGTAGCTACACCAAAGTCGTGAGTTATTACATAATAATTCATGTCATGTCGTGTCTTATTGCTTAATTAACTTTCCTATCAGACAAAAGCATTTTTGCATCAGCAAATGTGGTGCTCTCATATGACTTAAAAGTGTTCCTTTATTTTATACTGGTGGGTCAGGAATACGGTGGGACAATTTATTAAAGGTGAGTTGAATCTCAGGACTAGAATAAAATCCATCAACTTTTATGTAAATAAAGTGTCAAAACTGCTCTCTGGCTTAGGGGAAACAGAAAAAGTCAGGACTGCTGGCCTTTTGTATGATAGTAACAAGAGGATTTACTTTCTGGCATTTGTACATATAAAGGAATAGTGGAATACTTTTGCTTTTTTTCCCTGTCCAATCATTTAAAACTGTTCCAATTTCAAAACATCTGCTCTCCCGTTGTTTTTTTGTTTTGTTTTGTTTTTTAACTAGTTTTAGGTCTGCAGGTGTGATCACAAGGGATAAAACATCTGTGGTTTGCCTTAGAAAATGAAGAGGAATATATGCAAAACTGGTAGATGATATCAGCTGGCTCTAAGTAACGAACGTCACAGTACTCATTATAGAGCCTCACAAATTCACAAATCAGGAATCTGTAGTTCAGGGACTAACACATTTTCCCAGCTGCACATCCCAAGCTTATGTTCCATTCATGGGCTGGGAGAGAACTCTATGTTTACTTTTAACTTCTCTCAAGCTTGAGTCACTCTCTGCTCATCACATAAACTATTAGTCCCTTGCAATAAAAAGAAGCACAAGTGACATCTTCAATTCAGCGGGAAATGTAGGTGTAGTAACAATTGCGGCAGATAAGGCAGATTTGTCTGACTTATTGGTGACCAGGAGGAAAAAGCTGAGGGCTGAGGTGAGCCAGCTGGTGGGTCGTAACGAGGTCATGCCAGTCTCAAGGGCCCTTACTTTATAATCCATGAGGAATGTTGTGAATAAGGAACAAAGTTCCCATTAGTCACTAAGATGGCCTTCAAATTTTAGGGGGGAAAACATCAAGATTTATTCATCATAACATATCATTCCTGGCCAGATAGGGTGGGTGGGAGGAACACAGAATTTGGAAATGGACAGACTTTGATCAGAACCCTAAAACAGCTACATGACGTCAGGCGAATTATTTAATGTATCTAAACCTCAGGGTCTTCAACCGTAACAGAGGGCAAGTAATTGCCATCTTATGAGGTCAAGGTGACAATTAAGTGATATATATGAAGTGTGTACCAAGATAAGATAATTATCATAAGTACATCAGATCTCCAACAAAGGAACGTGAACAATGGTTCCTTACCGTCTTTATTTACGGACTTATGCAGAAAGAAAAAGTAGCCTATGACAAATATTTCCTATGAACTTTGGTAATTTTGCTAATGGCCTTGCTCTAGGAACAAACACGGACTGTAGGAACCAGGCAGAGTGTGTTAGAGAGGAGAGTCCACCTCATCACATTTCCCAACAAATGAGTCCATTGACAAGTGACGGATATCATAGGGCAGGTTAGTGGGGGAGACCTAGAAGACCACTTCTAGGCTTAGGTTTCACCCTCAAGAAGAAGCCAAGGAGTGAGGTTATCTAGGGGATTCCAATATCAGTCATTGGAAGAATAGGTGTCCTATGGAGGGAGCAAGGGAATAAAAATGCTGATGTCAGGAGACCAGAGATGTGTCAGGGCAGAATCCTTAGAGACTGAGAACCTGGAAAAGAGTTTTCTCATTCTCAGAAAGATCAGAAAAATTGTCTCCTTCTTCTGAAATATTTCTTTCAGAGAGTAGTTAATTTAATTGGCTACTTAATAGTCATTCACATCTTAAAATGAATTCTTTCATTCAAATGGTGTTCTCCAAATACCACATTGAGAGAAGAATTTTGATAGCAGTCACTGAAGGAGAACAGTACTTTTTTCAATCCAAATACTTTTTAGGCTCTGTCGCTCACTTTCTGTCCAAGGAGGGGATCACATGGTGGGAGAATAGGATTTCCAGCTGCTGGGGGCAGATGGATTCGGCTTATGGATTTATCCACAGTGAACATGGAGGCTGAAGTCAAATTGAGAAGGCAGCTGTTGCTGAGGAGATGGCCAAGAAGGAGTGAAGTCAAAGATGTGGCCAATTCTGGTGGCTGAATCAAAGACAAGGAGCAAGTAAGCTAGAAAGCAGGACAGGATGAAGGAAAGGGTGCTAAAGGGCTCAAAATTTGGGATATATGTGCCAAAGATGAACAGTTCACCCAATAGTTGGTTTTTAATTATTTGCTAAGCCTGGGTCTTTCTATAACCACAGGTATTTCTGCAGTCACATCAGTGTTACAGATAAGAACTGGCCATTGGGAGCATTGTTCTGCACAGAGCAGCTTCATGGAGGCCTGTCAGAGAAGTGACGGAAGGACACTGGTCAGGTAGGAAAGGGGGAAGTAGGGCACTGAAAAGCTAGGATTGGGACATGAAAGTGGTAGAAACCAACAACTGGTTGAATCTTATTAAAATAACTTTGGTGAACCTTTGCATTAAAGACCATGACCTTGGGTCTTGGGACTGCAGTTGGGGTTCAAATAGCAAACCTGGACCTTGCTGCAGCCTTACTTAGTGGTTCCCAGACATCGAATATTTCCGAAACGACTGGGAGTCCACAGCCCCACTGGCCTGGAATAAGTCATCCGGAGCAGGAAGACAATGCTGAGTGTGGAGTGAACCAGGATCTCTGACTAAATGAGATATCTGGCTTCTCAATGATAATGGGAACCTGAGCCTCACAGGCAGGTGAGGCTATATGTGAAGGCATCTGAGGTGTTTACCTGATCTCTGCTAACTCTCAACTTTTCCTACTGTTCAGAGATCTTTAAAGTTATCCCAGGGGCAGTTGTCTCTACATACATGAGTAAACATGTGTGCATAACTCAATGTGTACTCTCACATGTATGATCACACGCTGGTTCTCACAAAGCAGCTCAGCCAACTTTGCCAGAGCCATTTGACCAAAATCCTTCCCAAAGGGGTAGGAGAGCCAGCCACCTCCTACCATGACACACAGGCATCGGAGCAAGGTCCACACTCTGGGGAGTGATCTGGCGGCGCCCTCCAGACCACAGCAGCTGCTGCTTCTGAAGCTAAGCTCCACCATCTCATTTTCCTCGCATCAGCAGCACACAGCTGCCTTCGGTCAGCTCCCTGGGAAGGGAGCGGAGCTTCCCACCTTCTTCTTGAAGTGGCATCAGCTGCGCCCTTTCTCCTCTGGCTCCACCCACATTCCATGGCTACATTCACTAGCTGCTCACTCAGCCACCTCTCACTCTGTCTTGGCAGAGTGTCCTGGCCAGGTTTCTGACCACAGCTGTTCCACCTAGAGTGTAGCTAGGGGTCAGAGAGTGACCGAAAACAGCTGTCTGATTCAGGGTAGGCTGGGAGGAGAAGGAAAGTGTGTTTGATCCCAAGGTTCGATGAAGATGTATTTGTAAATGTATGTGCCTCTGTTTGCAGGTAGAAGTGGGTGAGCAATGTGTGGTCACGTGAGGACAAGGGTGTACACATCTGATGGGGGAAGGGGTCGGCGGGAAAGGGACTCAAAGTATATGTAGCCTGTATTTATGGACCGGCTAACATATGTACATTGTTAAATCTGGCTCTTGAAAATTTGGCGAGCCAGATTAAATTTAGGTGTCAAGATGATCTTCCAAATATATTTAGAGCACCATATATGTGCACCAGTCTCATTGTTTATAGGGTCCAGGCATGTGAAGGGACCTGTTTAAAGAATATCTAAGCCTTTATTCATATAAATCTGCGATTTTCAGTTTAGCTCAAGTCTTCAAGTGTTGCTCAGAGCTTCCTGAGTGCTCTTTGAAGCACTCTGCCTAAGGCTGCCCTTGAAGATGAAGTTTATCCAGAAGCTCTGCTTTGTCAGTTCCCAGATGCTTTGATGCATGATGGCACCGGCCACATGGCTGTACGATGCAGGATGTGCAAGCTGCCAATTGACATCCATATGGACTTCATTCCCCTACCAGGATTTGGCCCTGATCACTTCATTTTCTCCTCCGTTACCACTGCACAGCTGAAACTAGTGCCCGCCCCCCAGCCTAGTATGAGTCCTGGCATGTGGCATGTGCTAATTTCTGGGAGACACAGGCTAATCTTGGGGAGCCACCACACTAGATCTTCTTTCAGACTCCATGTCCTCACTTGTTGATTGTGCTTTAGATCTGGCAAACACGGTTTTAGTTTGTCCTCCAGATACCGACAAGCAGAGTGCCCTATTGGGCAGACAGTCATAATTTGTGAGTTGGATTTCTCACTATTATTTTCATGGTTTGCTTTGGGGTACATGTTCCCAAGTTATTACAATGTGAGCACTTTTTAACTAAATCGCAAAAATAAATAACCCTGGGAAAAGTGTGCCTCTTGTCCTAGCTCTTTAATGAATACCACCAACTGAACTAGTATTTAAGGTCATTTAAGGCTCTTTCCATAATCTGAGTCCCCTTACCTATCATTTCAGTCTCACTGAACTGCTGAACATTTGCTAGGTTCAAGATACCTTGCCAGGCTCGTGGTGATAATGTGATGAATAAGGTATATATCTGCTTTAAAATTTCTTCTGATCTCTCAGTATAAGTCAGAACCAGAGAAGTAAAGCATAATGCAAATGGTATGGAAGGGATTAATTCCTACTGAGGAAAGGATAGAACATTATGGAGAAGAGGACACGTGAGGTTGACGTAAAGAATGAGTAGAGAGTTTTTTTCAATCAAGCTTAAATAAAGGATATCGCAGGCAGAAAGCACAACATGAGAAACAGCATGGAGATGTGATAGAATAAGACTTCTTTGATCAATGCCCATATTATTCGCGTGAGCTCATGGTAAGGGCAAAACTGCAAAGGTAGATGGGATCAGAGTTGTCAAAGACCTTAGACACCAGTCTAAGGAGATTTTTCTTGACCTTGGGGAGTCACTGAAGTTAGAAATATTAGGAACGATGTATGGGAAAGACAAGAAATTCTATCATGTGTACCAGTTAAGAAGTTAGTAACATGAAGTTGTGGTATGCACCAGGACCCCTTGCTACTGGAGTTACCGTTACCAACTGGAGACAACTTAACAGCTGAAAAACAATGATGTGTGATATCACCAACGTAGGAGTTTCTAACAAGGAGGGCTTTTAAGAATCAGTGAAGCAACCCCCTATGAAGTGGGTAGAAACAGGAAGAGGAACCATCGTTTGGAGAGAACCAAGTTTGTGAATCAGCTTTTACCCTCTTTATCTTCCGTCCATGTGAGGGTGGGTGGAGGGTGCAGTTTGGCTTCTTTCTTTCTGCCTAACCAAGCCAGGTGTCCCCTAGAGAGTCACTCAGGACATTTGAAAGCATTTTGGGGAAGGGAATAATGTTATGAACTTTTGCTGTGCCTGGATGCCACCAGAACACCTTGAATGTTAGATCCTAGGACAGAGGAAGGCAGTAGTCAGAAGATATGAAGGTTGCTCTCCACTCCCTCCCAGTTTCACTCAGATTGAGGCAGATGTAGCAAGGATTCCAAGTTTCCTATAGACTAAGTTGAGCTTACCAAATGAGGAGTAGGCAGCAACTAGCTGCTCATACTGATCAATGATGGGCTGGTGTGAGGAGGATACAGAGAGCCACCCACCAAGAGTGAGGGGAGGAAGCTGCACCAGCCCCGTGAGTCTGCTGGGTGGGCATCCAAGGTCACCTAAGACATCACGCTATGTAACCGGAAGCTGGTTACCAAGACCCAGAAGTTAGGCCAGGTAAGGCATCAGCCCACGACGAGGCAAGGGTAGCCAGCTTGCTACCTCCAATATGCTGCCAGTCACATGAGTCAATTCCTTTCACTTACCCTTACCTACCTGCCACCCCCATCAGCACAATAGCTGCCTGAGATGAGAAGGAAAGAGGTAAAGAACCGATCACACCCCAATCCTCTGTGTTCAGCCTCCAGTAGCCTTGCAAGTCTAACTTTAAGGTACGATGCTTTGAATTGAAGTGAGTCTGATATTTTAATAATATGATCAATATGATCATGAGTTGCAAAAAATCAGTAAACTAAGCTGGTGATTTTTATTTATTTTTTTAACATCTTTATTGGAGTATAATTGCTTTACAATGGTGTGTTAATTTCTGCTGTATAACAAAGTGAATCAGCTATATGTATACATATATCCCCATATCCCCTCCCTCTTGCATCTCCCTCCCACCCTCCCTCTCCCACCCCTCTAGGTGGTCACAAAGCACCAAGCTGATCTCCCTGTGCTATGCGGCTGCTTCCCACTAGCTATCTATTTTACATTTGGTAGTGTATATATGTCCATGCCACTTTTCACTTTGTCCCAGCTTAGCCTTCCCCCTCCACATGTCCTCAAGTCCATTCTCTACGTCTGAGTCTTTATTCCCGTCCTGCCCCTAGGTTCATCAGAATCTTTTTTTTTTTAGATTCCATATATATGTATTAGCATACAATATTTGTTTTTCTCTTTCTTACTTACTTCACTATGTATGACAGATTCTAGGTCCATCCACCTCACTACAAATAACTCAATTTTGTTTCTTTTATGGCTCAGTAATATTCCATTGTATATATGTGCCACATCTTCTTTATCCAGTTATCTGTCAATGTACACTTAGGTTTAAGCTGGTGATTTTTAGAAGGGACTGGCATGGATAAGGTTTTCTGCTATTCATAAGGATGGGGACTCAAGTTCATATCATCGGTAGTAGTCTAGAGGAAAAAAATATATCTAGTTATATATACTGGGAAGTTGAGACATCCCAATAAAAACAATAGTTAAAACTGTAAGTGGCAAAGATCTCAACTAGGAGACTAGCAATGAAGAAAGATGAGTGATTATAAATATCACTTCACAGATATAACTGAAGATCCTGACTCATGATTAAATATAAAGAAAGAGACAAAGAGATTCCAACTCACTGATTCTTAATCTTTTTGTGTGTTTACTGGGGAGGGAGGGGTTCAAGAAACCTTTTGAAAAACCCATGAAAAACTATGGCTTACAGTCCCAGGAAAACGGACATATTCACTCATAGTCAAAATGTTGCATATAATTTCAAAGACATTCATGAATCCCATGAAGGTATTCTATAGTCCCCTTAGGGAAGTAAGAGTTTCTAGTCTGAGCAACTGAGAGAATGGTGATGCCACTAAACAAAGTGAGCAATTTGTAGAAACCCCATATCTATCTAATCACCGCCAAAACTCTCTTCTAACTTCCAAGCTCATTTATTCAACATCTCCATTTAAACATCCCCAGATTCTGAAGCTTAACCTGTCTGCAACTGGACAATCATTTTTCCCCCAACCTTGTTCTTCCTCTCATTTCCCCTAACTCAATTAAAACACCATCACCCCCCTCACTTGCTTCAGCTATATTCTTCAGTATTACCCTTGAGCATTCTTATTTTCTTCTCCCCAAACCAGTAAAACATCAGTTTACGTTTTTCTTAACTCCACTTCTCTCCATTCCCACCATCATTTACCATTGGTATAATGCAGCTTTTTAATGTACCCATGAGCTTTCAGTGTGGTCTCATTCAATGTATGCAAACCACTCCAGCTAAAGCAATATTTCAGAAGTAACAATATGATCATGTCATTTCAATACTTAAGTCAATCAATGGCTATCATGGCCCTTAAGATGAAGTCCACTTAGTTTAGTTACTTGCTTAGTTACATGGAAGTTCCTGATCTAGCCTCTGTTTTTGGTCCAACTCCTGTCTCTTTATCCTCCACACACATCAGTCACACTGCAGCACAGATTTTTCCTCAAAGCACCATGTTTCCTCCCATCTCCAAATATTTTTTCCTTATACCCTTCTTTATCTGACCAACTTGTAACCATACTTTAGTTCTCCAGTTAGCTGTCACTTCCTCAGGGAGCCTTTTTTTTTAAACCTTCCCCCAACTCTGGATTTGTACCTCCTTTGTTCTTTCCTAGCACCCTATGCTTAACCCTTTCTGCACCATAGCATCCCAGTATTAGCAACTGCCTATTTACCAATCCATTATCTATCTGGGGAGTGTCAGTTCCTTGAGAGCAAAGATGGGCATTGTCTTCACTGTCCGATCCTGAAGACATATTGCAATTCCGGGAACAGAGTAGGTGCCCAAAACATATTTGGTAAATGAATAAGCAGTAAATAAAAATAGGAAGGTGGGATGATAACTTGACGGAGCAGCAAACTCAGGGGACATTTTCTTCAAACATTCTTTATCCTGGCAAACACTGGCATCCTCATTACTGTCTCCACACCTTGTTCTTACCACCTCTTTCTCTTGGAATGGCCTCTTCCTCCTGCCACCACCTCCCCCAACCCCCACACACACTCCTCCCAGAAGACTTGCCTAACTCTTCAATGCCCACATTGCTTTCTGACTTCTCTAAATTCTTTTGGAACTTACTACTTTACATTTTAGCATGTCATCATATACTGTCTTGTAATTTCTCTTATTGTTCCATTTGAGTAAGTTTTCTCTCACATTGAGATAAGGAGATTTATTTTACTTGTGAGATAAAAGGCACTTTTTCTTTTTTTCACCAAATCTACCACAGACCTGGTACTTAGTGACATGTTGAGAAAAGCTGGTGCTTAATTTATATGGATGAGTTACCATGATTAACAATCATACATTTCTATTCAGCAACAAGCCTTATGAAATTTTCCTACTCATTTCATTTCCAGTCTGGGAGTGGATCAGAGAGCCTGGAGCTACTTGAGAAATAGATCTTTCAATGATAGCTGTGCTATGTCGATCCAAGCATTGAGTCTGAAAAGCCATTCATTTAGCAAATAGACACTTATTAGGATAAATTTCGTGCTAAGCCTTCTCCTATCCCACTCTGACCCCCAGACTCCTACCTGCCTGCCCTGTTTACAATGATGGTGATTGTCAGGTTTCCTAGATGCAGAGCCTAAGACAGGGATTCTCATGTTAGTGTTCTCATGGGAAGAGGAGTGAAGGTGGCAGGATAAGGCAGGAAAGAGAGCTAAGTATGCATGGGATCCCAGCTGGAGTCTGACTTCAGCGTGAACCTGCAAAAAACTCTGGAGCATGAATTTAACTTCAGGATTGGCCCTACCTTGAGAGAAGTGTTGACTTTTCTAATCCTTCAGTCACTGGATGTAGGCTGGTGAGGGGGTGTATCCTCCAGAGTACAGAGGCTCCCATTTAGCCAAGTGTGATTCTACAGAGAAGGGACAGCTGTAAGCGAACAGCGATCATTCTCAGAAGCTGGAGTATGCAGGCACTGGTCTGATAAAGAGCATCTGGATGGGACACCAAGAGTATCCATAAAAGATGAGGACAAAACTGTTCTTAGCAAGATTATGCTCCAGCTGGTAAATCTGGGAAAGAATCGAGAACAATCTTTAACATGAAACATAGTAATGGACTGGTTTTAGCAGAAGATAGTTGAGGGTTGCATGAGATAAGAGATATAGTTAGGGGCTTCCCTGGTGGCGCAGTGGTTGAGAGTCCGCCTGCGGATGCAGGGGACACGGGTTCGTGCCCTGGTCCGGGGGGATCCCACGTGCCGCGGAGCGGCTGGGCCCGTGAGCCATGGCCGCTGATGAGCCATGGCCGCTGAGCCTGTGCGTCCAGAGCCTGTGCTCCGCAACGGGAGAGGCCACGATAGTGGGAGGCCCGGAGAGCGGTTTAAAAAAAAAAAAAGAGAGATATAGTTAGAAAGGTCATACATTGCTAGGGACTAGTCCTCCTAAATAGTTTTCTGTTTAGAGAACAACTTTTTAAATTGTAGATAATTCTACAAGAAATCTATTCTGTTTTTAATCATAAAAGAAAAGTATGGGGATTTGGAGAGATGATTTAAGATGTGATCAATGCCAAGCTAACTAAAACTATTCCAGATTTATAAATGACCTAACTTTATTTTCTGTTTTCACTAATGCTAGTCCAGTTACCCTCAGCCTTCCATGAGAATCTATATGGAGCAATGGGACCATCTGAAAAAGGGCTCGTTTTGGTTTAATGCCTGACAATTTTCCATTGCTCTATCCATCACAGAGTTCCCATTATCAGGCCAACATAAGCTACAGTCATTTTTTAAAAAACCATCTTCAAACTTTTGTTTTAGACTTCCTTGAGAATAAGCTATTTATCTCTGATACAGAAATATCTTAACTCAAAACAGACACCCCATTAGGCAGGGAAGGGTTTACTTGCTGCCATTCTGCTCCAGTGCTCGGAACAAACTCGGACAGAAGGAAAACAGAATTTTCGTGCCCATTCCCATGTGTGCCCTTGGCGGGTGGTTTTCTCCTTTGGCAGAACTGACTGGCTGTGCAGTAGCACCTTTCAGGATTCTGGCTGGTGAGTCTTCCACTCACCAGCCGCTGTGTGCACACTGGCATGACAGAGCCATCTATCTATTTCAGGGTGTGGCAGGATTATGTTTCATGGGACCAGGTTGCTGCTAAGCTTCCTCAGGTCCCTGCATGCCAGCCGAACACTTTGTAGGCTGAGAAAGAACCATTCCAGAGTACAAAGAAATGGCAGTTACTGACCCTAAATTACAACAAAGAGCATGCCATTAAAACTGTTTGTAGCAGCTTATGGGTAATGCAGAGCAATTAGCCAGAAATTGACATCTTAATGGGACAGGATACAGGGTATCCTGTAAGAGTGAACTTTACCATTTGCTGGGTTTAAAAAAAAAAGTTTTAAGCTGCTCTCTGAAACTCAAGTCTTTAATTGTCTCAGGGCTCTATGTGAAAGATCTAACTAATAACCGCATATGTACTCATACATCTACCTGGCAATGCAAAAGAAAAATGCAGGGATTAAATAAAAGCCGGGGTCCCCTGATGAGCAGAGACATGTCTTATTTGTGTCTGTGAATTCAATGCCTGTGTAGCCCAAGACTGGTGTAAAGTAGGCACTCAATAAATGCTTGCTAAATACAAATTCTTTATGAATGTCCATTTCCCTAAGTTTCCTGGGACATAATGAATTATCTCAGCCCTACTTTGGATTATTAGGTCTATAAAAACTGGGGGAAATGCCCAGTTCAATTAATCTTTGGAAATGACTATATAATTATTTATATCAACCTTTCTAATCATTGATGTTTTCTTCAAATGTCAGGAACAAGGACCGCTCTCATTTTGGGGGTTGCAGGTGAGGGCTTAAAATTAGTCTCCTAGTTGGACTACCATTTAGGATCTGGTTTACTCAGAGACATTGGGTGCTGCCAGATTTCTGAGACTTGCAAGCACTAATATACCTTAATCAAGGAAGTGGTAGTTTGTCCAATATATTACTTCCTGAGCTGTCTCCATCTATGCCAAGACTTTCCTTTATACTCAGGACATAAAAGGAAAATAGTTATACAAAAGTTTTTGGAAAGAAAGGAAATACTGTTTAGATACTTTCATAATAACCTTCAAGGCTATCTTAAAGGGGAAGGTTGTCACTTCAATGGGAAATGTTGACCTCACCATTTTGAAGCTGTAGATATTCTTTAACTTTTGTTCTTGTTTTGCCAATGATAATGACTGTTAGGACATACAAGAGGGGAATTACAATTTTCTTATGAATTAACCAAGAAATAAATTTAAAAGCTTTTTAGCTTAATTCACAATTAATAATAACCAACAAAATTTTAAGTGGCAGTGGCCAAAATTGCACTTGGTAAAATTTGCTGGAGTTTTGAAAACCACAAAACCTTACCTGAAAAAAAAATACACTTTATAGGAAAAATAGCAGTAAAATGTAAAACTGAAATTTTACATAGAAAATCCATATTTGACTAAAAACAAAATAAATACAAGAATCTTTTTTTTTTGGTTCAAATGTTATTTTTGAATTGGTAATATATGAATATGCATGTGTATAAAACTCAGAAAACAACAAATATACAAAAGAAAAAAATTTATGTTACTTATTCACTGACTCCAGTGATTTATATTTCCTTACTGGAAATAGCAATTAAAGTAAGTTCTTGTATAAGTTCCAGAGATACAATTCTAATATAAATCAAGAAATAGAATTGCTATGTCAAAGCGTATGTTCATTTCAAATTTTGATCAATTTGGATAAATTGCCCCTGGAAGTTACCCCAAATTACATTTCCACCAGTGCATGAGAGGGTTGATTCCTGACACTATTGCAGATGTTTTCATCTTTAGTTGGTTCACAGGCAAAAATATATATATATATATATTTTTTTTGTTATAGTTTTAATATGTAATTCTATTATAAATGAGGTTGGTCATTTTTTCTTATGTTTAAGGGCCATATGAATTTCCTTTTTTATGAATTGACTACCTCAGCACCATTTATCACTTATCCCACAACTTTAAATGCTACCTTTATTATATACTATTTTATGAGTTTGATTTTATGGATTTTGTGTTTCCTTATTGATTGATCTATATTCATATTCCAGGACTATGCTATTATAATTATTATAAATTATAATAGGTTTTAATATCTGATAAGGCTAAAACCTTTTCATTACATGTCTTATTCAGCATTTTCCTGGCTATTATTGTTGTTTTTTACTTCTAGGAACTTTAGAATCAAGTTGTTTGATTCAGGAAAAAAAATCTTATTTCTATTTCTAGGGGGTCAAATTTTCCTGATAAATTTAGACCTATAATATTAAATTAGGTAAAGATGATAGCTGTAAAAAACAAAAACAAAACAATGACAGAGGATACCTGATAAAATTTAACATTGGCCTCATCCATGTAAAATATACTGGAACATTATCTCAGTAAAAGTAATTTTATTAAAATAAAGATAAAATTTGGAAGTTGTTTAATGGCTTTAAGGGAAATTGATCAAGATATTTGATTAGATAAACAGGGGTTCTTTTCTTACAAAAGTTGATCATTTTATGTATAATTATCATTAAAATAAAGAGTAAAACTGTCCTTGGAGTTAAAAGGTATAAAAAAATAATTTTTTACCATTTCAAAATGATATAATTATATCTCTCCTACTAAGTTGAGGAATATATTTTGATGGAAGTTTAGAGACTAACCTAGAATAGTATCCTGTTAACAATTATTTAGGGAGTTTAGGTTTCCCTTGTTGATGTAGCAAACATTTCTAAAAATCTTAATTTGGGTAAATATAATAAAAATCTATTAATTCAATAACCAGTGACTAACTTGTGTTTTCTGAATTAAAATTGCCTATAAATTAATTAAGCCTTTTTAGTGGTGACCTCCAGCTGATTGCTAAATTATACTGGAAAGAATTCTGAAGTTAGAGTCAGATGATCTGGGTTTGAATTCCGATTTGACCTTTTATCACATACATGAAATTAGGGACTGAGGCTGAGTAAGGAAGTTGTAAGAATTATGTATCATGATATGAAACTCTACTAAACAAACAAAAAAACAGATCAATATATGTTTATGGAATAAATCAATGAAGAAAGAAAGAAAGGAATGAATACGAGCTTTGATTTACAATCAGCAAGGCATGAATGAATTTCTTGCACTGACCCTGACCCATTCTCCACTTTCCCCCTGCCACGGCTGGTGTAAAAAACAAAACAAAACATGGCCAGGCTGGCTACTTCCAGAAGTTCTATCTAAGATCTTGGATGCAAGAAAAATTAATTGACCCACACAGTTATCAAACCCTTGAATTTCCTTCATTAACATAATTTTCTAATCAGCTAGGTTAATCTTGACTGTGAAACTTTTTATTAAAGTATAAATAATTCTCAGTGGTAAACTGACATCATTCACCTCTGTTGAACTCATTTGCTTTCAGGCTCACACTGAGTTTCACAACTGCAGACGGGCCGTAAAAAGTTTATGAAATACTAATAAGGTGTTTTTTTAAAGAAACCAATACAAAGTTTTATAGGTTTTTGGAATAGGTTTACTTTAACTGATTTTTAGGGGTCTTTGTGGATGTTGTGTTCTAGTGCATGAAGTGCATCTGATGCCCCTCTCGGGCTGGCAATAACAAAGCTCTCACTGGGAAATCGCTGCATTTCTTTGGCAAAATTCAGGCCCAAACAGAAGGTAACTCTCATTTGTGCCAACGAATGAATCACGTGTAGATGCTACAAGACAGCACAGAAGCTCAGCCTTGGGCCGGAGGGAAAGAAGGACCAACCAAGAAGGCAAGACTGACAGTAGGTGGTGTAACTCAGGGATAGGATTATTTCCCAAGAACAAGGGCCAGAGGCTAAAAGTACACTGACCCAGCAGCAGATTCAGGCATCCGTCTAAGCTGTCACTACTGTTTGGGGGAGCCCAAGCTGGTGGATGTCACGTAGAGTGGAAGTCTCCAAGCAATGCTATAAAGACTTTGGAGTCAGATATCTGGGTTCAAAATCCTAGTTCCCCACCTCCTGTGTGGCCTTGAACACGTTACCTCACCTCTCTGGGCCTCAATTTCCCCACCTATAAATAATATCTATCTTCCAGCGTTGGTGTGAAGGAGTAGAAATCATGTGCATAAAGGACCTGGGGCAGGACCTGGCCCATAATCAGTACTACAGAAACGACCAATATGGCTGTGCTGCTGTCATTAGAATTAGGAAAGTCCCAGCATCTTGGTTCCAGGGCAGGCTGTAAGTGAAAGCCAGCCAGAGCTCGGGGGAGAGGAGATGGGAGCCAGACTGCTAGGAGAGGGGTCAATCAGAGTCAGGTTGCCAAGACTCACAACCCAGTGTTCGAGGCAGGCTCCTTCTCAGAAGAGGAATGGAGCTCAAACCAAGTCACGCAAGGGCAGTTACAAAGACTTGGGTCTCTTGGAGTTAACTGTGGGAGGAAGGATGCATCCTCAGTACTACAGAAACGACCAATATGGCTGGGGCCGAGGGTGAAAGTACAAACTGAGGTCCACATACAATAGAAATAAAACTTAAAATTCAGCTGAGAGCTAAGCATTTAATACAATATATTCTCTCCTTCTGCCTTGAAACTATACAATCAGGAGGGATAGATTAGGAGTTTGGGACTGACATGTACACATGGCTATATTTAAAATGGATAACTAACAAGGACCTGATTGTATAGCACAGAGAACTCTGCTCAATATTCTGTAATAACCTAAAAGGGAAAATAATTTGAAATAGATACATGCATATGTATAACTGAATCACTTTGCTGTACACCTCAAACTAACACAACATTTTTAATCAACTATATCCCAGTATAAAATAAAAATTTTAAAAACAAAAAAATTAAAATTTTTTAAAAATTAAAAAAAAAAAAAAGAAGGACCTAGAAGTTCAGGCTTGAATGAGGAGTTCTCAGACTCCTTACAATTCCACACTGACCCTTGGCCTCTGGTTCCTGGCACACCTCCCCCTGTCTTCTCAGTCCAGCTCTGTCTAGCATTGCAGTGGGCCTCATGTGATCATGTGCTAACACCTAGTTCATATATCCAAGTGTTAGTCATACCCCTACAACACCCCTCCCTTGGCCACTTCTCCATCCATACCCAGCAGTGGGGAACACCTCAGGAGGGGACATCCAGGGAAGAGAACCACACGCCCCAGGATGTAGTCTTGGAGCCATCCAGGCTGGAAATTTTGGGGTACAGCCTGAGGTGTAGGTGACACTGGCTACTGCTGGCCATGTCGAACCCACAGATATGGACAGGAGGACCACAGTAGAATCTGAAGTATGGACCCACGGCCAGGCGCTCTCTTGCTAGAGTCTAAGGTTGGCACTGCCCACATACATCAGGTTTGGAATAATCCAAGTCATTCTAGACCCTCCTACCTGAAGGCAATGGAGCACACTGGGCACTTCCAGGCCCGCCTAGATCTGGACCAGGAACTCACCAGCTGCAGAATCTACAACTGAGTATAATGTGGGAAGGTAGGGACAGACAAGGAGGGTGTTTCTTCTCACCCAGCACTTCATCCCTGGAGCATTACTAATCTAGTGGTTACCTTCTCCCAATTTTCCCTATAGGACAAATATGTTTTTAAAGAAATAATAAAAACCAATGATTATATATTTTAGTAAAGCTCTCAGGGTCTTCCATATTATGATGGAAGGCTGAAACATGCATCTCAATTCGCTTCATCTGAAACCACACTAAAACTTCACTAAAGGAATTCTTTAAAAGACAAACCCTCAAGGACAGAGAGAATGAGAAAGCAGACATAGCAACCAAGTTTTAGATCTGGAAATCAGGTGGTCCACTGACCCCTGACTTAGCCAATACAAACGAGCCTATCCCTGAGCTGACACTGGAAAAAGCTGAGAACCAGCGTGATTTGTGACAAACCATCTTCAAAAGACAGAGGCATTAGTAGCCCTAGGGGTCACTGAATCCAGAAATGAACAGTGGAGGGCGTGAAGTAAGGAGAAACTTGCTGGAAATTGGGAATGAATAAGATGCTAGCAGCACTGGATCAGTAAGAAGTTAGCTTTCATGGAAATTCTTTAAAAGGCACCTTCTTCAGGCAGATGAACTGCCTGAAAAGACGAGTCCCTTCTAGGTAGGAGAATTTGGAAAGCAAACGCATCCACCAAGTGAAAGAATAACAAAGAAGCATCCCTTCCAGGGGCCATTTCTTAGGGAAAAAGGCATGTGCTGAATTTCAGTACCACCAGTCAACCTCCATCCTGCTGCCATCTTACCAGGCAGGTTTGTGCCGTACAGAAAATGCACAGGCTTATGAAAGAACTTGGAACCCCTGCAAACTCTCCGCAACCTACCCCCAGGCAACTGCCTCTCCTCCATCCCTGCAGGGACATATTTGGTACTTCATCAATTTCCCCAGAGTAGGGCCTTGTCAACTCTCAGGAGGGGAGATACCAGTGAATAACTCTACTCAATTCATCTTTTCTTGGGAGCCTTCATCTTATGGAGGCAATTAGGTTTGTGCTTCATATTTCCTTTATTTAATTTTGCTATCTATGAATACTTGAGTGTATATTTCCAAAAATCAAGGACTTTCTATAACTTAATCACAGTGCATTTAAAAAACTCAGAAAACTTACTGTTGATACAATACTATTATCTCAATACCTATTCCACATTCAAAATTTCCTTGTTGTCACAAAAATGTTTTTTTTTTACAAGTTTCTTTTTCTCTAGATAAGGATCGAATCCAAGATTAGCCATTACATATAATTCTAAAAATAAATATTGTCTTCTTTAGAATATCTCCACAGTTGGTAAAGCTATTCACAAATTAAAGAGACTATTTAGCACAAAAGTCTACATAGTGATTACTCCTGCTTAGTGCTGGGGGAGTCGGAAGGGAGGGACAGTCAGATATCTTCCATGAAACCAAGAATAATTTATTTCATAATCTTGGTGGTGGTTTCACAAATGTTCACTTTTACTCTTCTTTAGATAATGCATATACATTTTATACACTTTTTGAATGAATAGTACAGTATATTTTTAAGAAGATAATCTGAGAGTCTGCTTTAGGGACAGAATAGCTAAGCTACTCTTAGTTAAATCAGCTCATATTACTCAGCTTGATCTGTCTTAGAAAATATTCCTATCTTAAGAGTCAACTTGGTGTCAGGAAAGACACATGACCTTTCTGTGAAATACCCTATGGCTAAGATAAGTGGCCCAACTAGTTACTAGTTTGCAACTCTGAGCCTCCTTTCCTTAATCTGAAAAATTATGACAATACCAAATTCAAAGCTTTATTAAAGATTTTAAAAGATAAATGCACAGAGTGCTGATTCATAGTATATTACCCAAAAAGATAAATTTCCTCTTCCCATTGGCTGTCCTGTCTCAATTCATTGATAAACTAGTTTAACACATAATAAACTGACTAGTTTTTATTGCTAGTTGTTCCTTATTTCTCAAGTCAAAAAATGACCTTTTTTGCCCTTTTGGTCGCTTAGGACATAAAACCTCTTTATACTGAGACCAAATCCTAATTACCCTTACCTTTTGCTGCATTTTATACTGTATCCACATTCAAAGGATGGAAATTTTGTTTCCATCCAAACCCTGATCAGATGAATGACTGGTATTTATGCTGTAGAGATTTGATTTTAATATTGGTTCCAGAGTCACCTTCTAGATTTTCAAGATCATATTAGGCTTAAATATCAAGCGAGTTGGGAAAGTTTCCCTATTTTTCTATTTTTTGAAGTATTTGTAAAGTATTGTAATTATCTGTTTCATGAATATCCTGTAGAACTCACTCCTAAAACTGGTCACAGTTTGTATATGTTTTCGTATGTGTCATTGTGTATATTAACTGATTCAATTACTTTAATGATTATGCATTTGTTCAGGTTTAGGGTTTTTATTATTCTGTTTTCTATGAGGCCATTTCATCTAAATTTTCAGAATATTAGCATAAAAAACTTAAGCATATTAGTATTTACTTGAAGGTTTTTTTTGTGGTAATTTTCTTCTTTGTTCCTACCATTTGTTAATCTCTCTCATTTCATTCAATCTTGCCAGTTATCTTCTAGATTTTTCGAAGAAGTGACTCTGTTGATTTATTGATTTTAGCTATTGCATCTTTTAAAACTAATGTCTGCTTTTACTATTTCCTTCATCCTTCTTTGTGAAAATTTTGTTATTATTTATCCAGTTTATTAGGTTGCATCCACGAATCACTAATTTTCAACATTTCTTTTTTCCTAAGTGGGTTTGTTTCCTTCAGTAATTTGATGTATCCCACAAGTTGGATATGCATTTTTTTCTCATTGTCATTCCATTCTAAGAATATTCTAATTCTCATTTTCATCTGTTATTTTCTCCCAAAAGTTTTCTGAAATTTGTTGAAACTTGCCTTGTGGCCCAGTGCAGGATCAATTTTCACAAGTATTTTCTATGTGACTGAGAAAAGTATTTATTCCTCAATTGTTTTATGTGTTTATTCCATAAGTTCCTTATTTATAAGTTTTCATATTTTCTATACCCTTATCAATTTTTTTTTCTGTTTTACCTACCAACTGTTATAACACATGTCTCAAATTCTCCCAATTTGATTGCTGAATTACCTCTTTGTAATTCTCCAATTTTTTTTTTTTTTTTAGATTTTGAGGATACCTTATTCATGCAGTTTTTATGCAGTATAAATATCTGTCTCATTACATTTATTATGTTTAAGAACTTTGATTTAATTTTCTCATCTTATCTTGCAGTTTCTATATGACCTGTCTGTATATGCTGGGTTTTCCCCTCATCTTGTGCCTGATTTTGAAATGACTGACATTTTACTACATATTTCGATTATGTTAGGCATTAACTTAAAATCTTAATGTGTACCTTATATAACAGAATCTTAAGTTAATCACATCTTCCTCTTCCCAAACAATATCTGTCAGAATACTTTCACTCTGATCATTCCTTTTTATCTTGCATATTAATCCAGATTTTAATTCTAACTTGTTTTTTAATTTTACAACTGGTCACAAATACAGAGGTAGTGGGGTTTTTTTTCCAGTCAATATTTTACTATGTTTATTCCTATGATTTACCTACTTGTTCATTATTCCATTTTGCATTTCTGTCCTTTCTGGTGGATTCAGTTTATTTCTTCCTGTAGTTTGCCATGTATCCTACAAATGTTCCCTTGGTGAATGTACTTTGGTAGTAAATGCTCAGTTTTTCTTTGCCCCAAATATATATACTCAACCTGTGAATGATAATTAAGCTTGTCAGAGCTTTTAAGATCTAATTATACTGTTTTCTAGTGTCTAGTTTTGCAACTCAAATGTCTGGTTTCAGTCTAATTGTTATTTCTTCATAGGTAATTTTTTTCTCTCTAAATTATTTCAAGTAGTTCTTTGTCTCTGGTGATCTACAGTTGTATTTACCCTATTTAAGTTCATTCACCTCCCTGAATTTGAGGATTTGTATCTTTCATTAATTCTAAAAAACTTTCAACCATTATCCCTTTGAATATTACCCCTCCTGCATTCTCTCTGCTCTTTCATTCTAAATTTTGTTTGAATATATATTAGGCCTCCTCATTCTTTTCTTCATCTCTAATCCTTTGTCATTTTTCTATCCTTTTTCTCTCTCTGTATATTATTATGGGTAATTTATTCAGAACTAATTTCCAGTTCACCAATTTTCTCTTTACCTTTTACTAATTTACTATTTAAATTCTTCATCGAAGTTTTCATTTTGGTGTTTAATTTTTTCTTTACATCTATATTTTTTTCTTCCAAATATGCCTATTATTATTTGATGACATTTGGTTTTTATAATATCTTGATTTTTTTCTATGTTTTTAACTCTAGTTTCTATTTCTGTCAACATTTTCTGCATACATATACATAATATTCTTTAATAATTCCAGTATCTGAAATCTTGAGTGTCTTTACTTATAGTTATTGTTTCTGCTGACTTTGTTCATCATGGTTTGTTTCCATTTGTGTTTTATAATGTTTGTTTGTCAATTTTGTTGATAGGGCTTTATCTGGAGTAGTATTTGCCATTCTCAGTTAAAGGTTCATATCTTCAGAAAGGATTTCTGTTTGTTTTCCCCAGATGCCTAAGGGTCACTGAAACTGAGGACCTCTTTATGTCAACGTCATGGCTTGACTTTTCCCAGATTGTACCAGTGGAGTGGGGAGCTGTTTTCCTACCATCCAGATCCCTTACCAAGACAGACTAATTGTCACCTGTCTTTGTCATGGATTTTTAAGCCAACTGCTACACTGAGTGAGCTCTTTAAGATCCCCACATTATACCAGAGGGTCTTGATTTCAACTCTTCATTGCTCAGCCTAAGGCCTACTCTCTATCCCTGAAAGCCTCTTAAAAGACAAAACTCTTGGTTACCAAGATCTGCCAATACCCTTTGGGCACATAGATTCAGTGCCTACTTACTAGTCTAGTTTCACATTTTTTTGTGATTTGGGACCCTTAAATTTTTTTTTTACTTTCTTATAGCTTAACTATGCATTTGAGAAAATGTTTCTCCTCTCTTGTCATTTATTTATAGATATGTTCAGATGACCTCATTTGCTATATTGCAGAAAATAGAAACTTTTACTAATTTTATTCTCTCTATTCTAGACCCATTCTTTGTTTTTTGGGGCTTTTTTTTTTCCCTCCTTTCTTGCCTTATCAACCCATCTCAGCTATGGCAGTAACTACCAGAGCAGTAACAATCTCTCATTTCTCAACAAAGATCATCAAATTCCTTTTAGGGTCAAGTTTTCCAGGCCCTTACCTAAAAGTCTTCCTTTACTCAGACTAAAGTCTTGACAATAGCACAGCTAAAACTCATCTGCATTTCATTTACTGACTCTGATTCTTGTCAGCCTAAGTATGTTCTCAAATTCACAGATGAATATGGGAGAGAAAGGGGGAGGTGGTGGTGTCAACAAGTTTTAGAACAGAATTTAATAACAAGTTTGCCTTTTTCAATCCTGCCCAAAGCCAGCTAAACTACATGAGGTTGAAGAAATATACCCTAAATTTGGCTGAAATAGAACACAATATGTAATCAAACATGCAGTTAAAAAAAGAGTGCTTGAGTTATGATATAAACAGATAACATATAAAACAGGATTTATAGGTAAACAGATATGTATTCTAAAACCTTATCTCAGATCTCTAAGAGCTCTTCAAGAGAAAAAAAAAATCAAATCATGGAGAAAAAAAATTAACATATGGTTTCCCTGACATCTTGTCTCAAAATTCACATCCAGCAGTCAAGCAAATATCCTCTCAAAGTTTTTATTTTGAAAAGTTGGGAAAGATCTGATGAATTTCCAGTATATCATTAGTTTTACAGTTGACACAGCCATACCTGAAAGCAGCCTTCTTGATGCACACAAACATGTATAAATGTCACCAACACAAGAAGAGGTGATCACCAGAGGTACCTAATTGCTCAATGAATCAAATTAATATGAATTCTTTCATATATACTGTAGTCACATCTGGACAACTTTCATACAGATTTACTCCAAATTATTAAATCTATGCCATAAATTAACAATGAATGACTAGCTAATGAACTTTCAACAAGAGGATTACAAAGTATTCATATCAGTCATTTCCAATATTTCACACCTGTCAAGAAGCACATGTCTTGCTAGAGGACAAATAGCAAAATACTTAATTCTGCACCTCCCTTGCCCCAAAATGCCTGCTTTCTACTCAAATTAGAGTAAAGGAGTATTACTGTCAAAGCTTCCAGAAAAAGTTACCTACATTTGTTCTCTGCTTCATTACTTTCCACTAAGTACTCAACCCAAATCTACAGTCTCTTGCTTTCAATATTCCACAGGCACTGCCCTGGCAAAGGCCAACAACCACCTCTGCTTTTCTAAACCCAGTGAGCCTATTTCCATTCCTGTTTCTGACTGTTTGCCCAACTTCTTCTGCCTAATTTCCTTAACGCTCACTTTCTTCACCTAAACTTTCATCTAGGTCCCCTTTCTGTCTCCCTGAAATGCTGCTGCTTTCCTGGGCTCTGACTTCTTTTATTCTCAAACTGCATGATCTATCGAATATATATCTATACTTTTGACTAAACTTCCATATTGACACTTTTTAAATCTCTATCACTAGCTAATATTTTTCTCTTGAGCTCAAGAGCTGCATTCTGGACACTTTCTATGTATGTCCCATAAATACCTCAGACTACCCAAGACACAAAGTGGACTCATTATTTATCCTGAACTCTCTGTCTGCAAGTGAACAGTAACATTATCATACTACCAAGCCAGGTAGACATTTAAAGGAGAAGCCTCTCTTACTCTCTAGAGGCAGTTACTTATTGTAACCTACCACTCCCAACTCCTTAACATTCTTTCTGCTCACTGTTGCTGCTGTCATGGTTTAAGGAAGTCAACAAACCTTCTATGGGCTCTTGCAGCAGCCATCTGATTCATCTCTCTGACTCTAGCTTTGTATATCTACTTTCCACGAGTCTAACCTCTATGCTGCTGCCGGGGTGGTCTTTCTAACATGCAAATCTGATCACATCATTCCTTTGCTTAAAATTCTTCGGTAGCTCCCATAACCATGTTTCCCAAACTAGTCTCTCCCTTAGAGATTCTGAGTCATTAGATCAGAGCCAGGGCTTAAGGTCCTGTATTTTAATGAGAGCCATAGGTGAGTCTTATAATTAAGCAAGGTAACATTAATCCACAGAATTAAATCTCAACTTTTTCCATAGCATGTAAGTCTACCTCATCTCTCCTGCCTTCTATCCCCAGAACACTTCAATACACACACACACACACACACACACACTCACACACACATACTGCAGTCAACTTTTAATTACACTGAGTCACACAGAATGCCCCCAAAGTGCCATAAATGCCGTGTTCTCTTACACCTCAACACCTTTGCACATGTTGCTACCACTGCCTATCATGCAGTCTCTAGGTTATGAAACTAGTCCCGCAAGTCTCAGAACTAGTCCTTACCTCATCTATGAGGATTTTTCTGATTTCCTCAATCAGATTTAAGGATACCTTCTCTTACAGCCCCATGAATTTTGTGTATACCCCCATTATAATATTTTAGCACCCCCATCATTGCATTCTGTTTAAATGTGTATTGACTCACTAGACTGGGGGAATTGAGAGAAAAGAAACTTTTACCTTTTATCCATAACACTTTACACAGAGCCTGGTATTAAATGAATATTTAAGGAATTACCAAATAAATGACTGAAAGCCATGTTAAGTAGAAAGGACTGGCTTGGGCCCTAGCTCCATTCTGCCAATCACTGTCTGTCTCATCACAGAACAAGTAACACACCCTCTCAGAATCTCAGCTTCCTCATATATAAAAAGGACAAGTTAACACATGATTTCTATTGGCCTATTTTTTTAACATTTTTTATGGAAAAGTTCAAACATATACAAAAGTAGAAAGAATGGTGAAATGAATCCCCTTGTACTCACACCTAGCTTCAATCACTGACACATAGCCAACATTTTGTCTTTATACCTCCAGCTACTTCTCCTTCTTCAGATTATAGGCAAATTCCAGATATCATATCATTAAAGCCATAAATATTTCAGTATGTATCTCTAACAATAAAAACTAAACTTTGAATATCCTTAACACCATGCCATAATCTTATGATTCATCTTGGTAGATCAAATTTATGGTCATAATTCTTCACATACACCTCCTTATTAGAATTATTCATCCATACCCTTGCCTTGGCCTCATGTATATCCCCACTCTTTGAATTTGGGTTTGGCTGTATGAATTCCTTTCATCAAAGAGATGTTAGCGGACATGACTCAAGCCAATCTTGAAGTGTTCTTGCACATTTGGGCTCATCCTCACATGTTCTTGCTTTTTGGACAAGAACATGCCTCTGATAACTACTGGTTCAAGGAGGATAAGAAACATGTGGAGAAATTTTGAACCCAACCTGAAGCTTGGAGCCACCCCAACAACCTCCTAAATTTACAACCTAAACCAAAGCTATCCCAGACAACTCGCAGACATGTCAGCAAGAAATAAATGCCTATTGCTGTGTGACACTGATATTTTGTGGTTGTTATTCAGAAAAAGCTGAAACAACAAGTTAAAATTAACAGAATTTCCTTAATATCAAATATACAGTATGTTAACCCAATTATTTGTTTGTGTAGAATTCTTTATATCTTTAGAGGTAGAATTGACATACAACAAAATGCATAAATCTTAAGTATATTATTAAATGAGCTTTGACAAATAGAGTATAACTGTGCAATTCAAAACTCTGTCAAGGTAGAAACATTATGATCTCTGAAGAAAGTTCCCTCGTGCCCCATCCCAATCTACTCCCACCCATCATCTACCCCTTCAGACAACCACTGTTCTAAGTTTCTTTTTGCCTGTTCTAGAAATTCGTTGAAACAGAATCCTATAGTATGCACTCTTTTTTTAAGGCTTATTTAACTAACCATAATGTCTTTGAGATTCACCCATGTTGTTGTGTGTATCAGTAATTTGTTCCTTTTTATTGATAAGTACTATTCCAAGTTATTTATATACCACAGTTTGCTTATCCACTCTTGATGTACCCTTGGCCTGTATCCATTTTGGGCTCTGATGAATAAAGCTTCTATGAACAAGTCTTGTTGTTTTTCATTTATCTTGGGAAAAGACTTAGTTGTGGAATACTTGAATCATAGGTTAGGTATATCTTTATTTTTATAAGAAACTGCAATTCCTTTTTCCAAAGTGGTTATATCATTTGACACTCCCACTAACAGTTTATAGAGTTTTGGTTTCTGCATATCCTTGCCAACATCTGATACTGCCAGTCTTTTAATTTTGACCTTTCTAATAGATTTGTAGTGGTATTTTATTGCAGTATTCATTCGCTCCTCTCATTCCCCTGATGATACTGAATGCTTTTTGAACTTTTTTTGGTCATTTATATATCTTCTTTTGTAAAGTGTCTGCTCAAATTGCCCATTTAAGGACTGTTAGAATGCACTCAAATTTAAAGATCATCAACTTAAAATAATAATGTATATATGTATATATAGGTTGTTATATATGAACTTCATGGTAACCACAACCCAAAAACCTTTAATAGATACACACACACAAAAGAAAGGAATCCAAACATAACGCTAAAGATAGTCATCCAATCACAAGGGAAGAGAGCAAAAAGAAGAAGAAACAAAAAAGAGCTATAAACACAACCAGAAAACAATTTACAAAATGGCAGTAAGTACACACCTATCAATAATTAATTGCAAATGGACTAAGTTCTTCAATCAAAAGACAGAGTAACTGAAAGAGTTAAAAAACAAGACACATCTATATGCTGCCTTTAAGAAACTCACTTCAGATCTTAAGGCACACACAGACTGAAAGTGACAGGATGGAAACAATTATTTCATCCAAATGGAAATGAAAAGCAGGCTGGGGTAGCAATACTTATATCAGACAAAATAGACTTTAAAACAAAGGCTAACAAGAGACAAAGAAGAACATAACATAATGATAAAGAGATCAATTCAACAAGAAGATATAAAAATTATAAATACACATGTACCCAACATGTGATCATCTAAATATATAATACAAATATTAACAAACATTAAGGAAGAAATTGACATAACACAATAATAGTAGAAGACTTTAACACTCAATTTACATGAGTGAAGAGATCAACAAGACAGAAAATCAATAAGGAAACAGTGGCCTTAAACAACACATTAGACCAGAGAGACTTAATAAGTATAGAAAACTTCTTTCAAAAGCAGCAGAATACACATTCTTTTCAAGTGCACATGGAACATTCTCCAGGACAGATCACATGCTAGGCTACAAAACAAGTCTCAATAAGTTTAAGAAGATTGAAATCATATCAAGCACCTTCTCCAACCACAACATTATGAGACTAGAAATCACCTATAAGAAAAAGACTGTAAAAAACACAAACATGTGGAGGTTAAACAATATGCTACTAAACAATCAATGGCTCACTAAAGAATCAAAGAAAAAATTTAAAATACCTGGAGGGACTTCACTGGTGGTGCAGTCGTTAAGAATCCACCTGCCAATGCAGGGGACATGGGTTCGAGCCCTGGTCCGGGAAGATCCCACATGCCACACAGCAACTAAGACTGTGCACCACAGCTACTGAGCCTGTGCTCTAAAGCCCACGAGCCACAACTACTGAAGCCTGTGCACCTACAGCCCCTGCTCTGCCACAAGAGAAACCACCACTCGCCACAACTAGAGAAAGCCTGCGCACAGCAACAAAGACCCAATGCAGCCATAAATAAATAAATAAATAAATAAACAAACAAACAAGTAAAAATTTAAAATACCTGGAGACAAATGGAAATGGAAGCATAATGATCCAAAACTATATGGGCTGAAGCAAAAGCAGTCCTAAGAGGGAAGTTTCTAGCCATATAAGCCTACCTCAAGAAATAAGAAAAATCTCAAATAAACAATCTAACTTCAAACCCAAAGGAATTTAAAAAAGAAGAACAAAGCCCAAAATTAATAGAAGGAAAGAAATCATAAAGATCAGAGCAGAAATAAATGAAATAGACACACACAAAAATAGAGATCAATGAAATGAAGAGCTGGTCTTTAAAAAGAAGCAAAATTGATAAACTGATGGGCAGATTCATCAAGAAAGAAAGAGAGGGCCCAAACAAATCAGAAATCAAAGAGAAATTAAACCAACACCACAGAAATGCAAAGGATCATTAAAAATTACCATGAACAATTACATAGCAATAAAATGTACACCCTAGAAAAAAGGAATATATTCCTAGAAATGTAAAATCTTCCAAGACTGAATCAGAAAGAAATAGAAAATATGAATGGACAAATTACCAGTTATGAAATTGAATCAGATTTAAAAACTCCCAACAAACAAAGGTCCAGGAACAGATGGTTTCATAGATGAAATCTACAAAACATTTGAAGAAGAGATAATACTGATTCTCCTCAAACTATTCCCCAAAAACTGAAGAGAAAGGAATGCTTCTGAACTTATTCTATGAGGACAGCACCACCCTGATACCAAAACCAGACAAAGACACCACAAAAAAAGAAAATTACAAGGCAATATCACTGATGAACACAGATGCAAAAATCCTCAAAAAAGTATTAGCAAACTGAATTCAACACTATATTTAAAAGATCATACACCACAAGCAAGTGGGACTTACTGCAGGAATGCAAGGATGTTTCAATATCTGCAAAATCAATGTGATCCATCACATTAACAAACTGAAGAATAAAAACCATATGATCATCTCAATAGACGCAGAAAAAGCTTTTGACAAAATTCAACATCCATTTATGATAGCTCTTCACAAAGTGTGTATAGAGGGAACATACCTTGACATAATAAAGGCCATATATGACAAACCCACAGCTAACATCATACTCAACAGTGAAAAGCTACAAGCTTTTCCTCTAATATCAGGAATAAGACAAGGATGCCCACTCTCACTACTTTTATTCAACATCATATTGGAAGTCCTAGCCAGAGCAATTAGGCAAGGGGAAAAAAAAAGTAAAAGGAATCCAAATTGGAAAGGAACAAGTAAAACTCTCACCGTATGCAGATGATATGATACTATATATAGAAAATCCTAAAGATCCCACCAAAAAACTATTAGGAAAAAAGAATTTAGTAAAGTTGCAGGACACAAAATTAATATACAAAAGTCTATTGTGTTTCTATACACTAACAGTGCACTGTCAGAGAAATTAAGTTAATTTCATTTACAATTGCATCAAAATAGTAAATAATAAATAAAATAAATAATAAAAAACAATTAATAAAATACCTGGGAATAAATCTAACCAAGGAGGTAAAACCCTATCAAAATAGCACTAGTATTTTTCACAGAAATGCAACAAATAATCCAAATGTCATATGGAAACACAAGAGACCCAGAATAGCCAAAACAATATTTAAAAAGAAGAACAAAGCTGGAGGTATCACTCTTCCCAATTTCAAGCTATACTACAAAGCTATAGTCATCAAAACAGTATGGTACTGGCCTAAAAACAGACACATAGATCAGTGAAGCAGAATACAGAACCCAAAAATGAACCCACACTTATATGGTCAATTAATCTTTGACAAAGGAGACAAGAATATATGACAGGGAGAAGACAGCCTCTTCAATAAATGGTGTAGGGAAAACTGGACAGCTATGTGCAAAAGAATCAGACTGGACTATTTTCCCATGCCATATATAAGATATGGAAGCAAACTAAGGGTCCACCAATAGATGAATGGATAAACAAGATGTGGTATCTATCTAACTATCTGTCTATCTATCTACCTACCTACCTACCTATCTACCTATCTATCTATAATGGAGTATTATTCAGCCATTAAAAGAATGAAATCTTGCCATTTGTGGACAACTTGGATGGGCCTAGAGGGTTTTTTCTAAGTGAAATAAATCAGACAGAGAAAGGCAAATACTCTATGATTATACTTACATGTGAAATCTAAAAAACAAAACAAATGAACAAACAACAGAACAGAAACAGACTCATACACACAGAGAACAAATTGGTGGTTTCCAGAGGCAGGGGTTGGGGGGATGAGTGAAATAGATGAGTACGATCAAGAGGCACAAACTTCCAGTTATAAGTCACAGGATGTAATGTACAGCAGACGGAATACTGCCAATAATACTGTATTATAACAACTTTGCATGGTGACAGATGGTAACTAGCCTTATTGAGGTGGTCATTTTTTAATGTATAAAAATAGTGAATTGCTGTGTTGTGCACTTGAAACTAGCATAATATTGTAAGTCCATTGTATTTCTATAAACAAGGAAAAATTGTTTGCTAATTTATTATCAGGGCAATTGTCTTTTATTATACAGTTGTAGTTCTTTATAAATCTTGTATACAAGTCCTTTATGAGGTATATATTTTTAAGTATTTTATTTAATTCTGAACTATATTCAGATATTAATAGTTTAATTTTAAAATTAAAATGTTTATTGTGAGTTAATTTTCTTCTCAAATGGTAACCTTTTGAAATCTATGGCACAAAATCACAACCAGAATACTGAGGCCCATACAGTCAAAAAAAGCTAATGAAAAAAATAAAGAGAAATTCTAAAAAAAATATTCAAATAATCCTCCAAAAGCTGGAAAGAAGGAATAAAGGAAAAAATGGAATAGAAAATTAACATGAAAAAGGTAGACCTAAAGCCAATCACATCAATAATTACATTACATTTAATTGACTATACACATTAATTATCCTAGCAAGTTTCCTGAAGGAATTGAGAAGCTGGTTCTAAATTATATATATATATAAATATATATATATATATTTAAAAGACCTAGAATGGGCAAATCTTTAAAAGAAAAACAAAATTGGAATCCTGACACTATCTGACTTTAGGACTTACTTTAAAGCTGCACTAAATGAAAGCAGTATGGTATAGATCTATCCTTAGACCAATAGGACAGAATTTCAGAAGTAGACTCAGACTTAACACAATCAACTGATTTTTTAACAAAGTTACCAAGGTAATTCAATGGGGAAGGTTGCTTTTCCCAAAAAAAGAAAAAAAAAAAAGTTTTTTCCCATGAAGAAAAAAATGAAGCCCTTTTCTTTTTGCAACACATACAAGAAATAACTTGAAATGGATCAGAGACCAAATAACAAGAGCTAAAATCAAAGTTTCTAAAGGGAAAAAAAGGAGAAAATCTTTGTGATACTAGGTGAAATAAATATTTCTTAAACATGTTACAAAGAGCACAAACTATAAAATAAAGAAAATGATTAAATGAACTTCTTCCAAATTCAGAACATGTGCTCTTTGAAAAACAAGATTAAGAAAGCAAAAGCAAGACCTATACTGGGAAAAAATATTTACAAAACGTATATATGACAGAAGTTTGTACCTAGAATATACAGAGAAAACTTACAACTCAATAATAAGACAATCCTATGAAACTTATGAATTTCTTAATAGGCAAAAGATTTGAACAGACATTTTACAAAAAAAGATAAACAAATAACAATTAAATACATGAAAAGATACTTAACACGCATTATAGAAACACAAATTCAAACCACAATGAAATACCACTACTCACTCACTAGAAATACAAAACTAAGAAGACAGACAATTCCAAGTGTTGACAAGGATACAGAGCAACTAGGACTCTCGTAGCATGATGGTTCCATATGCACAGTGAGAGAGGGTCCTTGGAAAACAGTTTGGCAGTATCTTATACAGTTAAATATACACTTACCTTATGTCCCAGCCTCTCCTATCATGGACATTTATCCAAGACAAATTAACAAATATGTCAAGAAAATTCATGGACATGGGTGTTCATAGCAACCTTATAAATAACCAAAGACTAGAAACAATACAAATGTCATTCAACTGGTACATAAAGAAATTATGGCATACCCTTATAATGGAACAGACTCAGCAATAAAAAGGAACAAACTACAAGTACATGCACCAATATGAATGAATTACAGAAGCATTATACGAAATGAAAGAAGACAGACATGAAGGTGATATAGTGCAGATCAGCTGTTGCCTGTAGCCAGGGTTTGAGGAAGGTAACTGACTGCAAAAGAGGTAAGAGAAAGCATTTTGAAGTCATGGAAGATACTTGATTGTGCCAATATCAAACTGTACATTGAAAGTGGGGCAATTTTATTACACATAAATTATACTTCAAAAAACTAAGAAAATACATACAGGGAAAACATTGAATCAGAAAATATCAACACTAAAATCTCCTAATTCTGAAACTATTTTGTTTTTGTATTTTAAAGGAAAAAATAATGAATGGGTGACTGAGCATGAACCCCACCCATCCCTTCTCTTTACTAGAAATAAATGAATCAGTCTGGATGGGGTATTCATCAAAAATGATGCCATGCTAAAATAGAGCATAAGAGGAGTACAAATTAAAGTTATTTATATCTAAAAATTCCTTCCAAAGCTTCAGATGATTCACAAAGAGAAAGTTGACACAAGCATGTGAAATTCAATAGCTATTTAGGCCTGGTTTTTCCATTCTAGTTCCCTTTATTTTGGAAGTGGGAAGTGGTTTCTCACATCTTTAGCCACTCTCAAACACAGTACACACTCCTTTCCCCCAAGTACCACCTTGACCGGTATTGGAAAGTCATCAATGACAATGTCATTATAACTCTTTCATCATTATTATGTCTTTGCCGCATTCATCTGAAAAAACTGACTCAGTGCTTGCGTGACAGGGATAATGTGAAGAGGAATGTTTGGGAGTTATCCACGTAAACAAGAAAATATAAATTGATATAGGGGAGAAATATATATATGTTTACTTTTACATAAAATATTAACCATATATGCCAGTCTTTACTGGACACTGACTATCTGTGGAACACAGCTGTAGCTACTTCATAAAAATTATCCCATTTAATGCTCTCAATGAACCTAAAGATTTATATTATTATCCCCATTTTACAGATGAGGAAATGGAGGATCAAAAAAAGTAAGAAACTTGTGCAAGCTGTGCATAAATTCTATGTTCTCTCTACTAAGCCATGTGTTGTCTATTCTACATATTATAAGAATACCAAAAATAGATAAATGAATAAATAGTTAGATAAAATAAGCGGTATTGTTCCTGCCTTTAAGCAGCTGACAATCTTATAGTCTAAGAACTCAGAATAGGCACTATGACTGGCTTAGAGCATAAACAACACACCGGGTGTATGTGTATGAATATACATATGCATATGTAACAGGTGGGTACACGGACAGACACATCTAAAGAGACAGCTAATGGCATCATTTAAAATACAATACCCACAATTCAAAATTAGATGTTCAAATTAGAAGTTTCTCCTCTCAAGGAATCTTTCTGAGTTGCCAGGCACATAGCCAAAATCGGATGGCAAATACCTTTGCTTTATTTTCAAAGTTTTTCATTTTACTTCTTCTGTTATAAACTCCTTAAAGATAGGTGCAGTGCCATATAAGTACTTTGAAGTCCCCACAACGTCTTATCGAAGCTAACGTGAAAATATTGTCTAAATGCTAATTGAGTACATGGGCAGGTTTTTAAGAAACAAAAATGGTCATTTGGGTTCTGATTCTTAGTAACCCCTATTTATTTTAATCTAATGTTGGTGTCCTCTTGTCCCTAACACCTATATTCTAATTAAATTCACACTAAAGTTTCAAATTCATAATACAGAATACAGCATGCTTGTCACACAAGTGGCTTCAGGGAGAATCATTTCAACCTGAACACTAATAGACTAGCCTGGGGTCCAGGAAAAGAAACAAAAAGTAAGGAAAAAAGTATTCCACTTCCCCAGACTGCTATTTTTAGGGAAGTACTTCCACTGAGGTTTGCTTCTTATCCACCCCTCACTTCTGTACTTTGTTTTGACTGTGAACTCTTAGTCAAATCATTAACCTCCCAGAGTCCCAATTTTCTCATCTGCAAAGTGTAGGTAATTACAGTAATCCTAATTTTGCTGGGCTGTTGCAAGGTTTATCTGTGGCAATATGTGTGAAGAAAAAAGAAAAAAGCCTCAAATATCTTACGAACATTTACCTATTCTGAGAATGTGCATTTACATAGCATTGCTACAGCTGAGCTCATGGAGGATAAATGTAGGACTTTACCTTATGTGAAATCTAAGTCTCCCTGATTCTTCCCTTTAAGAAGCCTAAAAGTTGGGTGATCCAGCAGGAGAGGAAAGTGACACTCAACATGAGGATGGAGTGAGATGCAAAGATACGAAGAGAGTGGAAACAGGGAGAGCATGGGGAGAGAGACTGTTTAATGTTTGAAACTAGTGCCAAGCTAAATTAGAAACATGAGTCTGCATACCTGTAACTTACCTCATCGGTATATAATCTGTAACCTGAGATCCCCTCACAGAGAAGTAAAAATAGCAAGGCTCTTCGGCAGCCTGGGGCTCTGCTGAGTGGGTGAGGGCAGGCATGGGGAAGGACAGAGGGACCAGAGAGAGAATGTCAATCCTCTGGTACGGAGAAATCCTCCTCCTCTATCCCCTGGGTGATGGCAGGGGGCAAGGAGCCAAGAGAGGTAGCATCAAGGACAGAACAAGGCAACCTTCAGGGGGAGCGGAGGTCGCGCTGCTCTGGCGTCACCCGTTTTTGTCACAGGCGCTGGGACATTTCCTCAAAGTGAAGTGTCACTGAAGTCCCAAGCCTGCCTGTCCTGCCTTCATCCAGGAGAGTAAACTAGTCTCCAAGAGGCAAGTGCTGGTGCAGGCACAGAGCACACAAGGCTGCCTCTCCAGGCACGGAGCTGGCTCCTAGCAGGGTGGAACCAGCCATTGGCTCAGTGGTTGCCCCACCTTCCAGGAATACTTATTCCCTCACCGGGTGAGTGAGCTTGAGCAGCCCCCGCGAAAAACGTGTTCCCGGTCTTCAGTTCAGGGTCTGGACTCTCTCACACCAACTCTATGCCACATTTTGTCATCAACTGCACAAGGATTTGAGGAAAGCTTTGTCCTTAGTTAGCTCCTATTATATGGAGAAAGTAACTGAGTAGCAGGGAGATGAAGCTAATTTTTAATTAATCACATTAAAAATTAGCACCTGGGAATGCCTTTCCACACTTTTTGGAATGATCATATATTGTATGCTGTTAAAAGAATGAAAACACACTGCAGAATTCCTAATGTTGATTCAACCTTACTTGCATTTTTTCAGAAACAGTATCACATAAGATGTTAGATCTCAGGATGGTCCCAGAATTTCAAACCCTCTAAAAAATTAAAGCCAAACTAAAATATTAAACTACATAATCTAGGCCCTTTGGCTAAGCAAATTTCACTCTGATATTTCAAATACGTTTTAGGCTTACTTTGTAAAATCTGTCTGTTCATGTAAACGGGCTTTGTTCATTCACTTTGCGAACTCAAAACATCTTCCTGTTGCCATTTAAAGAGAAGGTAGAACCTTGGTTTCAATCTTCCTCTTGTGCATAGAGTCATCAAAGCTTTATTTACTCTGAAGAATTCACACAGAAGGGCTGTGAGCTCTCCCTGGCTTCCTTAGAAGAAATATCAGGGAACAGCTGGACAGAGTAAAAAGAGATCGAACCATACCCACCTGGCCTGGAATGCTGGCTCTGCCTCACAAGCTCTGTAACCCCCAGAGAGTTCAATTACATTCTGAGCTTCGTTCAGTTACTTTTCCTGTAAAAATGCAGAGAGTAGTGCCTACCTCATGTGGTGATTTTAATGATTTAGTAAAGTGGCATCTGTAAAAGGCCCTAGAGCTGCATTACACAATAGAAAGATACTACAAGTCATCTGTATGATTTTAAACTTTCTAGTAGCCACATTTTTTAAGGGTAACTGTAATGACAACACATTTTATTTAATTCAATATATTTGAAATACCATTTGAGCACCTAATCAGTAGAAAAATTTATGTCAATGAGGTATTTTACATTCATTTTCCTATTAAGTCTTTCAAAGCCAGTGTGTCTTTTATACTTACAACACATCTTAATTCAGACACTAAATTCTAATAGAAAATGCCTCATCTATATTTATATTTCTTTACACTTACATTTGAAAAAGCAGATTCACATACCTAAGTTGTTCCAAAAGTGATTAAAAGTTTTCCAAAATTGAATCAAGTATCAGTGTTTTAAATTTAAAACAATTAAAATTAAATGAGAAAGTCAGTTTCTCAGTCATACCAGCCCCCTTTCAAGTGCCCAATACCCACATGAAACTAGTGGCTACTGCACTGGACTATGAAGCCATAAAGTAATGTCCAGTACTTAGTAGGTAGTCAATGAATGAAATATTTTCATCTATCCACTAATATCTGATTTTGATGTTTTCTCAGCACTGAAGTTTCAACTCTGAGAGCAGTATAAGCAACATCTATAACTGGCTTCCCTAGTTTGAGAGTGGATTCCCTAGGTTGAGAAAGACTGAGGTGGCATAATTTCTATTCGTCATCCCACATATTACCAAAACGGTCTTCTGGAACTGCAGCCATTAAGTTACTCTAGTTTTTTGCTGCATTTCGGTCGGCCTTAACACTCCTACTATACCGTCCTGGTTTCCCATATCTCAAGTGGCAAATAATACCAATGTCTCCATGGCATGTAAAACATGAACACACAAGAGAGAGAATCAGCCAAACACCACCAAACACCCCTGCTTTGGAAATTCATGAACTCCGGGCTAAAAAAAAGTATCCATGTGCCACTTAAAGGAATCCATAACTCACTTTTTAAAAAAACACTCCACGTTAGAATTTCACAAAGAACTTTTTGAATGTCACAACTATCAGTCGGAAGCTGTTCATCCCATTGATACATGTCCCACTTTTAAGAAGGCAGGCTGCTAAAAAGACCAAGTCCATTCTTCTTTATTCCTCAAGGATATAGAAATCTGAGAAACAGAAATAGAAGATTCAACAGTTTGGCCAGATCATCAGCTCACTCTGTAAGTTTGTGGTTCTTACAAGGGCTTTGTACCTCAAGTCTTAAGGACCATGACACTTTCCTCAGATCTCCTGAAAAGATACAGAGCTCTCAGATGTTCAAAACTACATGGCACCATGGTTCGTATCTTCCTAGATGCGACGAACATCTGCTGTTGCTGCCTGCCCAGCATCCCTTCCCCCATGCCTCTGGTACCATCCCCCTGATAGCACTCTGGAGGAATGAACCTTCCACTGGCTGTAGCCCTGTGGGACTCTCCACTTGTTTCATCCTCCCTGCCAACAAGTATGTGTTTAACTCAAATTAAACCAACCAGGCTCTCTATCCTTGAAATCTAAATCTCAAGCAAACTGTTATAAGGATGTTATAAAGGATGTCACGAGAATGTTCAAATGGCTAGTGCTCTTTTATTCGGACAGCCTGACATTTTGACTTTAAAGAGATTCCCCAGAAATTTTGCCACTAGATCCCGAGAGCTTTTGTGCTTCTTCTCCTTTCCAAAGACTGGTCTTAGTCTTGGGCTTTTTCTTGAATCCCACAGTCCTCTAGCCTTCAATAAATTCTTTCGTTTCTGAAGTTACCCACAGTTATTCTGTTGCTTGCACTCAATCATTCCTAACTGAAATAATAGGTAATGTTCTGTTATCAAATATGAAGTCTCTCAGGCCCAGGCTCGCTTGGCCAAAATGAACTTGCTGCTCTTTCTCCAATCATGCAGACAGGGAGATGCCCATTAATGAGCTCATGAAGTTGAGTAATAATTTCGGACAACTGCTTTTCAGTCTCCCAAAGCCCTAATTAGAATCCTTTATTTGTCTTCAACTCAGGCGAACTTTGCCATGAAGATGAGATCCTTGAAGGACGCGAGGAGAATCTTCACAGTACCCTGACCTGAGAAAAACCCTTCAGACTGATTCTAACTGATATCATTGTAAAATACAGCCACATTGCAAAGTCAAGCAAAACTAAGCTAGATCCCAAGCAAATATTTTTCCATTTTCAGGGCATATTGTCTTCATATGGAACTCCTCACTCATGTTTCACCTCCCTGCTACTGTTCATTTTTCATTATCAAGTTGTACAGCCTTTTATATTTCTACCTCAGTAGTTACTTTGGGAGGTCATAGAGCTTTAAGCTGTCTATACAATCTGAAACCAACAAAAACCGTACAATAAAATGGAATACTGTCTACCAGCAAAATATTTACTGGCTTCTTTACATAGAATACAGAGACACTGTTAATGATGGAAAGATATCTGTGTGCTCAGAGAAATACAGGCCTAATTGTTCTACGAAACATAGCAGAAAACGACTGCCAGAAGTTATATACAGTACAGGGTACAAGCTAGATTTTGGCTGTCTACTTTACCAAAGATCATTATAAAATCAAATCTCATAATTCTATAGCTACCCCCTGCTTGCATTTACATTTCTTCAGGAATGTTTATTTTTCCTCTGTAGCATTAGTACCAGCACCCATATTTCAAGCACCTATGTTGATCCTGAGATCAAGCCACAGATCCTTCTCCTTCCTCATTAACTGAAGAGTTGCTTGGGATCAACCATGTTTCACCACATTCTTCCAACTTATTATCCATGTCTTCATAATAAATATTCATTTGGAAGTTCCATAAGTTCTTTCAAGTCATTCAGGTCCCATTTGAAATCCTAATGCTATAATTTGCAGAGCTGAAGCCCAGTGGCCTATAACAGTGACTCGAATACAGCTGGGCAGTAAAAGCTGCACAGACTCAACTTAGGCAAGGAAGAGTCCTGCCCAGTAAGTCTCCCATTACCTTCGTGCATCCCATGCATTAACCCCATTCTTGGGGACTGATGTGGAACGAACTTTTTATATTAGGAAAAAAAAACATTATAGAATAGTCTATCTAAAGCACTTTGCAGAAAGATAAAGTACCTAGGTATCCACCTTGGAAAAAGGAGTAGTTACTTCATTATTACTTGTTAAAAATGGTGAAGGGTTGGACTTCCCTGGTGGTATAGTGGTTAAGAATATGCCTGCAAACGCAGGGGACATGGGTTCGAGCCCTTGTCCAGGAAGATCCCACATGCTGCAGAGCAACTAAGCCTGTGCACCACAACTACTGAGCCTGAGCTCTAGAGCCCGCGAGCCACAACTACTGAGCCCACATGCCACAGCTACTGAGCCTGCACACCACACCAACAGAAGCCACCGTGATGAGAAGCCTGCGCACCACAACGAAGAGGAGCCCCTGCTCACCGCAACTAGAGAAAGCCTGCACGCGGCAACAAAGACCCAATGCAGCCAAAAATAAATTGATTAATTTTTTTTAAATTGGTCAAGGGTCTGAGATTTTGCTCTTCTTGCAAGTTAACAAATTAGCCTGCCACTGTTTTAGGGATGCTGGCAGAAGACATAAGACTGACTCTGACTGAGTCAGAAACAAAGAATTTTATTATCTGTAGCAAACATCAAATGTCAAGAACAATATATTTGCAATGTTGCCCTTACCCCCAAGTATCACAGAATGACACAGATGGGCCCGCTGGGCTGCATTACAGAAAAGGAACACTGATCTTAGGGAACTCACATGTTTTATAATGGGCAACAGGCATACTTGCCCTCCAGGCATGCTCTGGAGGTAACATCATCTTTATCATACTGAAACATGCCCTTCACTCAAGAGGGAGATACTGTGTCTTCTGAGGCTTTTCACTATATAAACATCTTTGTAAATAGGGTTCAGAGTCAAGGCAATCGGTGCCTCTGTGCATAAGACGTGCAGAAACACAAGAGACCCAAGAGAGGACTGTTTCCTCATGTTACTGACCTATATCCAATTTTCTGAAAATTTGAGAGGCTGTTTTTAAAGTGTGACCAAAATTGTCAATACCTATTTAACCTTAGTTCTCAAAGAGAGACCCATAACTTAGTCTTCCCACTCCAAGCATCACCATCTGAGATATAATTGTCAGAAGGATCCATCTGACTCAGGAATCTCTCCTTAGGGATAGCTGCAAATCTTTTTATTTCCTTTGAGATGTTAAATGTGTTCTTGTGAGTGACTGACCCTACCCTGTTGAATTAACTTTATATATGATTTACTAAAAATGTAGGTATACTTGCCATTTACTCTGAGAATAGCATGGTATTCACTGTGGTGAACACTTCATACACATTACTTTTTTAAACCTTTATAAAGATCTCGGTGTTATCTCCACTGTTGATATGTAAAAAAGCCTCAATGAGTAGATCACCCAATGTAACTAGTAAATGACAAGGTTGGGATTTGAACAGAGGTCTGGCCAACCCAATTTGGGTACTTATCTACCTCTCCAAATAGCTACTTAGTGCTTAAATGTATGTGGATACATGGAAAAAAATCATAAAAGCATCAATATAATGAGAATCTGTTATTAACTATCAATCCCATCTTTCTAAGGTATTGGTAAAACTCTTAATTGGAAGCAACTCATGTCATATCTTAGTACTGAAGCTCAAGACTGAGCTGTAATTAAAGATTCTTACTTAACCTCATTTCTATACCCTCAGGGCTGCAATGAGATTCCACCAAAAAGATTTGCTCAGTCAAAAGTGCTACCATATCTTATACGCTGGAATAAGGATTAGGCTCCCTTAGATCACTGGCCAGAATCAACTTGCTGATTTTTCTTGAATAGTACAGATATGGTAATAGTCCAGTGATAAAATTAGAGAGTTTGTGTTTTATGTCACATGTTAATCATCTTCAGCCTACAAATCTACATCCCTTCTGATCTCTACAGGTTCCTTGGAAATAATTAATTTTTTGTCTAAGGTTACATATTCAATCAAAAGTTACTGTTGAATTGGAAATTGAGAATGGAGTAGGAGACAACATCGCAGTATGATTCTTCATCAAAAAAATTTAATAGAAACTGGTTCCATACCTTGATCAAACAGGGAGAGGAGCCATTAAACTCATCTATTATTGTTACACCAAATCATGCTGACTCAAGGTCAGCAGGAACAAACACACACCCCTCCAGGCAAAAAATGAAGACTCTTGTTTCAAAGGATGAGACCTGTGCTTTGATAAGAGAAGAAATATTCTCTCATCAACACAGATGGTCTTCCCTTCCAGAAGAGAAAACGTTTACCTTTGCGAAAATATTTGATAGCTCCACTAATAAGGAAACCAGCATGTCCCTGTTGGACAGTTTGAAAAGAAACTTGAATTTGGATCTATGTTTACCCTCACTCATCGGACTGCAGTCCGCCCTTCCATGCTCTGCTCCCACTTTGGGGGACAGCAAGAAGAACGCCCTCCTGGCTAAAGCCCGGGGTACTCACAAAGGGGAAAGATTTTGTGCTATGGAAGAAGTGGCAAATTTCTCTAGGGAACCGTTGGAGCTGTCAGTGTGAGAGACTTGCAAAGGGGGCATGTGGAGTTTGAGTACCAACCACAAGGCAGGAGAGCCTGGTGCGGAATGTAAGGAACTCTCAGAGAGCCATCTCCTTGCAGAGACCTAAGGCTTAGGGAGCTTTCCTTTCAGGTAGAAAATTGAGTCTGCTAGATGTATAACCTTTGTTTCTCCTACATTATAATGTTCCTCTGAAATTAGTCTAAACTTTCAGTAAATAATCTTGTATGTGCCTGTGAATTCTAACCAATGAGACTTTGAGATTGAAATAATAGGACTCCCCCCATTTCCTCCTACACTTAAATGTAGAAGGTGACTGTACCCCTCAGAGGGCCCAAAGTCACAGGCAACAGCTAGTAAGGACCCTGGATCCTGCAATCATGTTCTGCAGGGAACAGCACGTGATTATTCCCAAGTCTAGTGAAGGCATCTTTGGCAAGAGGGCTCACTGACCTCTAGGCTACATCCGCAAGTCTCAAAATTCAGCTTTGAAAGTGCTTTGTGTAATTGTTATTGCTGTAATCCTTTCTGTGTGTTTGCCATTGCATTTATTTCTGCTAATGTTGGACTTGCAAAGTGGCGAAACCCAGAAATGATGGGAAATAAATGCCCCTTCTTCCAAAAGAAGACACTTTATAGACCCATTTGCCCTTTGCCAGAAAGAAAATTGAGTGTGTTTTACAAAACTAGCATGAATCGATAAAGGAAATAATTAAGAAGAAGATGTCAACAAGGGACTACTATTTAAGGTCTCTTGTTAGATGCTTTATTTATGTGAATTTAACAGTTCAACCACACATTTGTGTTTCAAACTGGAGTACTAAACAAAAGAACAGAGGTTCAGCAGTTTTAGATAATGTACTCAAATTCATATAACTATTTAGGGAAGACCTAGGATTTAAACTGAGGTCTCAGTTGAAATGCCACGCTAGTTCTACAACTGCTTGCATGTATTTTGTAAACTGTAGACGTAAAATATCTCATGAAGGTGGGCTTTCATGAATTTGTCTTTGGAGAGTTTTTCAGGAAACAGAGAAGAGAGATTTGGAGCTGGCTTGACAAGGGAATAAAATGATTTCTGACAGATATATAGCTATCCCATCCTCCCTCCAGATAAGGGAGTGCTTGAAATCCATAGTAAATACCTTAAAAAAAAAATTCCAGATCATGGCCAGCTTTGTTCTCAAGTAAACCTTTCCTTACTAAAGGAACTCCAGGGGCTTGTCAGGTGACTTGACATTTCTAACCCAGGACAGATAAAGTCAGTAGAATATAGGGCCAGAGACAGGCGTGAGAGTGTCTCAGCAGTAGTGTTCCTAGATCTTTTCACCAGGCATGGAAGGTGTCACCCAACCCTACAGTTAGCAAATATTTAATTACTAGCCACCAGGGTTCTGGGGATCATTAACGTACAAATAATTGTTCAGATGTGCATGTCAACAGCCAAGTGGTGAAAACCAGACATGATGGGAAACCAGAAGACAATGAACAAGGTTTCTAAATAAAAGCATTGAGGGAGGGTGGGAGATGGGTGGACGGCTGGCAGTCCGCGGGAGAAGCCAGGAATGCACAGTTATTTTCTCATTTTCCCAGTGTGCAACTTAAGATGTCAGCGGAACACTGCCCATTCTCCCCAGGATCTCTGCTCTATTCGCTGCGGACTTTCCAGGGGCTGAGGCCAGAGATCAGGGAGGATTTTAAGGAGACGTGATGGTTACCGGCCAAGGCTCCACTCTGGTCTGGAAAGCAGTTTCCGGAGAGGTTTTCTCCAATGGTTCCAAGGAAAAATTATGGGTCCCTAGCGTATCATGTTCTCAAAAAAATTGGTAAGGGGATTATGATATGCACATACCATGAAATGTTTCACCTGATCTCAAGCCTTTAGTTTATTTATTGACTGGTTACTATGTGCCAGGCATTCGGCTAGGTGCTTCTTGCGCTACGTAAAAATATCTCACCTTCACACACACATACACACACACAACAAAAAACAAAAAAAACCCTCAAGGGGCTATTACTATTCTCATTTTATGGACAAGGAAATTGAGTCTCAGAGAGATTAAGAACCAAAAAAAGAACCAGTTAGTGGTGTGACTGGGTTTCAAACCCATGTTAGTTTGATTCCAAAGCCAGTGCATGTTCCATTATACCAACAGCTTCTTGCTAGTGGGGACTTGCAGGGGGATATGGGGGTTGCTGGAATTACTTTTAAGTTTTGTATTAAAATTATTTAAACCAAAGAAATTTATAAATACATCTGTAGTTGTGTATTTTCAAGCACCAGTGATCAGAGAGTATTTTCAAAAACAGTAAGGAGTATTCTCAATAGCCACAGGGATGAAGCCAGCCAGGTCTGGGGACTGAATCGCTTGGTGTATTAGCTGCACCCAGAAGGTAACGAGCCTTGGGCCAAGTATTTGCACATAGAAAAAATATATCTTTTGACTTGAAAGTCTGACACCAGCCCTCTCTTAAAGGAGGGTGGAAAGGCCCTACTCCGGAGACCTTTGAGCCTCTTCCACTTAGTTGCTGTGGGCTCCCCTTAACTGAGCCAACTCCCACCCTATCTGTTTCCTCCCAGGAATGAGTGGAGGTCCTGGGTCTGGCCTCAGGGGACCCAGCTGCTCCACGTCCCTATCTAAACTGTATTCCAAGCAAATCCTAGAATTGGTGTCCCAAGGAGCACCTGCCCTTTTCTCCTTTTTGTAGTTGGTATCACAGAAGGATCAGAAGTCCTTTCAGAGATGAACTTGGCCTTACTGTCCATTTGTTCCAGTCACACCAGCCATGTCTCCAAGTCCCAAACGTACCTCACAGCTTAATTCCTCAGCCTCTGTACACACTGTTTCTTTCCACTCAGTGCCCAAATGCTCTGTCTCCACTGAGTGAAAAGCAAACGCATTCATTTTCCTTTTAAGCATCAAACAGTCCATTTTCCCACTGCTGGATTGGTGAGCTTGGCTTGGAGCTATGACCCAAGCCTAGTGCTTGGGACCCACCACAGGGGAGAGTCAGGAACAAACTCCAGAAGACTGCAATCAAATTGGATGACAAAAGGAGAAAATACCTTTCTCTCTACTGTTACACTCTGTGGTGGGGAAAAATAGGAGGATTTAATTTGGGGATTGAATTTTCTCTGATAACCAGGGACTGGGGATCCTTTTCCAGCTGGCTTCATGAACACGTATCAAACCTAGCAATGTAGCAGCTTGAGGTCTTATTAATTTACATGCAAGTTTTTACTAGGAAATTTATTACTTCAACTTATTGCTTTACAGCCTTAACATTTTTAGGAATCATATCTGGAAAAAATGTATAAGTGTTATAATATGGGTGAATAGTACACAGAATGCTCAAAATTTAAAATAACAGCTAAAATTATTTAGCACTTACTACATGCCAGACACTGTTCTATACACTTCAAAGAGTAATTTGTTTATTCCTCCCAACAACCTATGAGGCGGGTGCTGTAAATATCCCCATGCTGTAGTTTAGGGAGCTGAGGAACAGAGAGGTTAAATGTGTGCCCCGAGGCCATGGCCAGCTGGGATCCTAAGCCTGGTGCCCAGGCCTTAGAGTTCTTATTCTTAGTATTACATACCTCAAGTCTTTAATTTTTAGATCCTCCAACATTAAACTACAATTAGTTTCACTTCTGCTAGCATGCCAAACGGTCTGATAATGACAGGGTAAGTATTAAAAACAAGAAGAACAGACTGAGTAAGGTTTACTTGTTCATGCATTGGCTCTGTAAGTCAGTTAACATTTACCCACTGGCAGTTCCATGCCGAGTATGAGAGAGACAAAAATGACAAGACACAGTTCTGGTTGCAAGAAACTCAGCCAAGTGGGGGAACTATCAGAAGTCTGAAGTTTATAACCAATCGCTTCACTCCTCTTCCTCTTTTCTTGCTTCCCTCCTACCTTCAAGCCCATCTGACTTTAACATGACTCCAGTAACATAACATCGTGAGCACGGCTGGAAAAATATCACTTGATAGAAAAAGAACCCAATTGCTTTTATACTATCAACTCTAATGCAGATTCTCATCCAAACACACACTTATTTACGTGCTGGGCTCATTGGTACTGGATTTGCACTGAATATTCTATTCACAGTAACTTGCAAGACAGGCATCACCAGCTATCATTTTTCAGAGGAAGAAACTCTGGGAAGCTCAGGTGAGTTGGATGGCTTTCTGAGGCCACAATAAGTCACAGAGCCAGGAGTCACCTGAGGCTAAAATCCCAACTCTTTCGACCAGGCTGTCATGCCTCTTCTTTACACATCTGTGCGTATCCAGTCTTTTTCCCTGAATATGGTTTTGGCTTTGAACATCGGCTTCCTTTCCTTCCATGGTCAGACTGAACAAACTCCTGCAGTACAGCATGTATAACATTGGATTCAACTGACTGGAAGGAGACTGTAGCCTCCTTTGCCAGCCTCCTCGTGGAGGCTGGAGCCAGCCTGAAACAGCCGGATTCCTTCTTCTCTCATCTGAGACTCACCCGGGCCCGCTTCGAGATTTCCAGAGCTAAGTGTACCTCCCAAGCAGCAGGCAGCCTCAGCCAGACCTGAGTCTGTGTGAGAAGCATGTGCCTCTGCCTGTGAGAGAACGGGGAATGATCCTTCTGCCCCCAGCATGGGGTTTGGTCCCATATCCTCTTGACTCTTGAACTCAGGACCACCACACAGCTCAGGCTGGCTGCCTGAGCATCCTGTCCTCCTCCTCCACAGAATGTCCTTGCAGCCACAAGCTCCCGATCTCGGAGGGGCCGGGGCCAGGGAAGATGGTGTGGGCCAACCCACCACACCCCTTCCCCGCTCAGGTAGAGCAATGTAGGCTGGATTTCCTGTTTGGACTGCTCACTACAAATTCCCATGTCATTCCATATTTCAATAGCTTTTATCTAACCCTGGAAGGCACTCAGAAAACCTTATCCTTATTCAAGCTTCCCACTTAAGTATGAAAGGATTGGGCCGTCATCTTCTTTGGTCTGAAATTCTGCCCTTCAATCATATTCTTTATAGCATTTAGCCTAATAATCAAGCTGGAAGCATCAGAGTCTAGCTCCGAACATCCAAAATGAATGACTACCTCTACAAGGGGAAAGGGAGGGGGCCGCTCGTTGCAAGAAGAGTGAGAAATGACCCTGGTCCACTGTACCTTGAACTTGAATCCTGAAAAATGAATTCTGCTTTTCACCATGACCTGGGTCTCCCTCTGCAAGACTGAGTTTCAGAGATATGCTGATTCGTTTTTGTGAGTTTATGCTTTTACACACGCATACACAAACAACACCCTAATTCCTCTCAAAGAGTGGAAAAACATGACATTTCTTAAGTGTGCGTGATTGTCGTAGGTACTTCAAATACACTGTCTCACTAAACCTTCAGAATGACACAATTATCCCCATATTAAAAATGAAGAGGGCTTCCCTGGTGGCGCAGTGGTTGAGAGTCTGCCTGCCGATGCAGGGGACACGGGTTCGTGCCCCGGTCCGGGAAGATCCCACATGCCGCGGAGTGGCTGGGTCCGTGAGCCATGGCCGCTGAGCCTGCGTGTCTGGAGCCTGTGCTCCACAACGGGAGAGGCCACAACAGTGAGAAGCCCGCATACCGCAAAAAAAAAAAAAAAAAAAAAAAAAAAATGAAGAATCTGCATCTAAGCAAGGTCAACTAACTCACCAATGTAATAAACACATACACCCAAAATAAGAGTTGGGACTGGGGATTTAAATAGAAGCACGTGCTTTTGACCACCATGGAGTTTTGCCAGTCCAGCTACGAAACAGAATGACTTGCTCAAAGTGGCAAGTAGAGTGGAAAAGTACAAGGGAATTGACATTTGCTAAGGACCTACTATGCATCTGGCACTGTCTTCAACATTCAATTGGCTTCAAATAATCCATGCTTGCAGGATAAGGTGTTACTGTATCCAGGTGGCAGCTGCCCCTAAGGTTTTGTGACATGCTAGGAAACGGAAGATTTAGGGTGCAAACCAGGTCTGTCTGATTCCCAAGTTAGTTCCTCGTGATGAAGGATGCTGTGACTAATTTCAAAGCTGACCTTAGGGTGAGGTAGTTTATTAGTTGGAAGGCTCTCTCTGCTTCCATATTTCTTCCACGCTGACCTCAGGGATGCAGTCATAGGAGACAGGCTCTGCCTTATTGTTTCTATGACAAATGACTAAATTATGAATTTCCTGAGAGTGTGCATCATCTCCTCCACAACTCCTAGTATACTGTCTGAAGCTAAAATGAGCTCAAATATTGGATGGATGAATAAATGAATATGTATTTCTGGAAGTATTAACATTTTCTATCCCAATACCTGTATGCAAATTTTCATTAAGTGGTCCCCTCAATTACCTGTATCAAATTCATCTCATGTACTAGTATAATTGATTTATCAACACATCCCAGACCTCTTGAATCAGAATCTCTCAACTGAACCTCACCAATGTCTGCATTTTAAGAGATGATGATTCCAAAGCATATGAAGTTTGTAACCTTTGTTGTGGAACAAATTAGCTTAGCAAACATCCCCTTTGGAAAACAGGAGGCTGGAGTAAACCTCAGGCCTCTATACCTTGGACTGGTCTTACAAAGGTGTAAAGGAGAGAAGAAAGGGGAACTTCTATGTCAACATCTAACCTGTGCCCAAGCTGATCAGCAGGTTAGACACTGGTAAATTGCCCTGATGTAGTTTTAAATCGTTTTTGACCTTAATTGATACATTGTTTTTAAGTAAATCATGATTCTTATGAAAAGAGTACATACATATAATTTTTAAAGTCAGATTGTGCTAATAGTCTTATAAAAAGACACTTAGTCCCCTCTACTTTGTGTCTTCCACATCCTTCTCCCAGAGGTGACTACTAAAGTTTTAAACTTTTTTTTAAAATGTATCCCTATTTCTCTAGAACCACATGTATTAACTCACATATCTCAATTCATCATATTTAGACTTTGTTAGTCCTATTTTAATAACTGAGGAGTTTATACTGTCTCTTCCCCTCCCCCTTATAGCTGTATCACAGTATTTTCATTAATAGATAATGTGAATATTATTCAGTGCTCAATCATGTAGCAGACTATGGTTATACATCTTTTCTTCTATAGCTCTTTGTTTTTCCTGGGATTAGCAATTCCCTCATTTGAAAAAAATTCTGTGTCCATTCAACTCTCTAGTTAAATCTCCCCTTACCTACTAAGATCTTTGAAATATGTCATTTAATTTTTCATGTGATCAAGTCCCTTATGTAATTTATCACTTTAATTTTTTTTAATACAGATAATCCTACTTGGATTCTCCATCCACCTGCTCCAATCTGTATGTTGCTCTTCAGACTTTCGCTCCTATTATTTTGTAACTTCCCTTCGCAAATTTCCTTCCCTTCTGATGATCTATATTGGATCCTACTTCTGGTATTTTTTTCTTTCCTGATTTATTCTTGTTTTAGTGGAAGACATCCTCTAGTAACTTACTGAGAAAGAGTATATTGGAATGAAAATGTTTTAGAGCTTGCACGTCTGAAAACACCTTTAATCTACCATCACATTTGATTTGCAGTTTTTATGAGCAAAACATTATAAACTGAAGATCACTTACTTCAAAATTTTGAAGGTACTATTGTCCTCTCTTCCGATAACGCTGTTGAGAAGTCAACCACCATTCTCCTAGCAATCTGATTCCTCATCCATTTTATGTGTGAATCTACTTTCTATTCTTTGGAAATTTTTAGATGCTTGTTTGGTTTGAATACATCTTGGGATGGAAATTCAGAGGGCTCTGGCAGTTGGAAGATATTTGCTCTTTGGGTTTCTTGTTTTCCTTCTTTGGCATTGTTCTTTTTCATATTTTTGCCCTTTTTTCATAATTTATATTAGATTTATCCTCTAATTTCCTTACTCTTTCTCCTTGTGTCCGTCTGTTTTGTTTTGTTTCTGAATAACATAATTATACAAATATTTTTCAGTGCGGTTTTTATTTAAGCCATTATATTTTTAATTCCCAAGAGCTCCACACGATTCGCAGATTATCTTTTTTTAAAAACACACTGTTCCAGATTGCAGATATTGCCTATCCAGTTCTAAGATTATGTTTTTCCTTATTTTTTCTTGTTGTACCAGTAGATTTGAGGGAAAAAAGAGTTAGAAATCTTTCTACTTCAAAATTTTAAACGAATCTCTTAATACTATAGGTGCTAACAGTTAAAAAGTTACATTTTTACATGCCTATTTTTCACATGTATGATCACACAGAGTTTCACAAAATACCCTATGAGGAAAGGAAGAACCCATTTTGTTATTAGCATGGAAAGTTGAAGTGATTCTAGTTGGGTGGAGCTGGCAGTAGATACCAGGTGTCCTGAATCCCAGTATAAGGCCTTACTTTAATTAGAAAAATGGTTCCCAAAGTTTATTCATTACAGTTACCTAGAGCTTAACAAAATCATAGGCCTCACATCAGATCCACAGAATCAAGAATCCTTGAGTGTGAGACCCAGATATTTGTAATTTATTTTAAAGAAGTCTCCCAGAGGACTACAAGGCCAAGTTGACAAACTACTGCGTGGCTATATTGTTGTACCCTCAAACCTTCTCAGGTGATGGTGACTAAGCCTTTTCATCTGTTTCTCAGAATAATATTCCCTCAAGACTAGCTCGTTTGCAATTTGGAACAAAAGGGAAGGATTACAGCTATGCCGAAGTTCTATTGCATCATTTCTTGGATGTGCCCATAAAACTGCAGTCTCCTTTGCCTTATATTCTATTTGTCATAGACTGAGAATAAAGGTCTTTATCTGGTACAACTACATTTTATTTTTCCTTATCCAGCCTCATCCAATGCCACTATTTTCTATTTTGACCCATAAGGCTCCTCCAACTCAAAGGAAGAACATATATTCTGTATTCCAGGCTGACCGTCTTCCTGCCTTCACCCCACCATGACAGGGGCTATCACATCCCCTTGTCTTTCCACATATTCCAACAACAAATGGTGTGGTGTTCATGTCCTATTCCCTGTGCTTTATCTTTCCGAAAAAACCCATGATAATATGTGGGATAGATCAGGGCAAGGAGCTCCCACGTGACATACAGTTTGATCTCAAGTACCCCATTTTCAGCTTGTTCTATCCCCTCACCCCACACAAAGCTCCCCAGCTATTTTTACACGCCTCTAGCACGACACTCACCAAGAGTGTCTCTGCCTCCTTCATTCTTATCACAGTCACTTGGAGTCAACAGCCTTAAAACAACCGTCACACTCCAAATTCGTATTTGTTAAGGGAGACTAACCCTAATGCAACAGCCTGACACTCATTTTATTCCCTCAGCCTTGAACTGCTGGGAAAATTAAGACATTATGTTACTAGTCTAATCCTGAACTTCCATCATAAATAAACTGTGACAGCAGATATCACTGTTGAGAATCAGATCCTTAGTGACTTAGAACAATACTCTACCAGGGAATTTGCCGGGGGGGAAAAAAAGGGCTTTTAGGCAACAGATCTGTCCTTTCTTCTCATTGCAAACAGAGCCGATGTAACATAATGTCAGCCCCTCACCTACTCCCCAGCCACAATTCCAAGGCTGTAGAGTAAAAGTTGTCATCGTATGATAATTCACAACTGAATTACACTTTCCTTTGCCACACATAAAAAGGGGCAAAGGTGGAAAATCAGCTGGGTTTAGAAATAAAAAGGGTTACTGCCGTATTGTAGGGAGTTAGAATTAGAAAAGGGTTTTCACTAAATGACACTTTCCATGAGCAATTTAGAGTCAGTAAAAATACCAGAGAGTATTTGTAAGGCCACGGCCTCTCAAAAAGCATTCGAAAGAAATTGCCTGAAGAGTCTATACGTGCATAATTGTTTATTCTCAGAAACGCAGGCCAATCCTCTACACACATACTGGGATATCACTGTTTGCAGGCACACACAAGCCTGGGGGCAGCCAAAAATAAAACGTACAGTTCTCTGTGTAGGTCATATTCTATGGCTAAGAAACCTCCAGAACATGTCTAAACGTTCTCGCCCTGGAGAAGAGAGATCTTAGGAGGACATGGGCATGTAACCTAGAGGTCACAGACAAGAATACTAAGAGCTTGGAGGAGTAATGGAGACTGCCTAAAATTGCCTTAAAGATCAAGGTCCCCATTAGACGGCTGCCACGGGTCAACCTTTGGGCCACACACTTGAATAAAGAGGTAAAAATTATTAGGAAGTAAGCCCCAGACTCAGCTTGTCCTCTTGATTTCACCATCTCTGGTACCATGTAATTACTAAAACCTGGTTCAAGTGTGCATAATTATTAAAATCTACTTAAAGCACAGGGCAGGTGTGAATTCCTGAAGATGTGCACAGTTCATACCAACCAAGAACCAGAGGTCATGTGGGAATTTGAATGAGTATTGAGGCCTATGGAATTCGGCCGCTGTTAAGCATTTGCATACCCAAACCCCCAAAGTAATAAGTAACAGCTGATGTGTGCATAGCATTTTATAACACTACCCCACTTGATCCTCACTTCTATGTGGTCTGAACAAGGGACTATCAGTTCCATTTCACAGACGGGAAAGCTAAAGGAATTATCCACGATCACATAGCTGACAGCCGAGATGCCAAGCTAAGTTCTCTGACCTCAGAACTAAAGTGTTTGTTTGGTTTTTTTAAATCAACAAGGAAAAATTTGATTTTAAACAATTCTAAATGTTTTCATGCCTTCTCTCACATCTCCACTCCACACCCTTTCACGCTAATGTTTCACATGAGAATTTAACTGTTCAATATTTCAGGCTAGAGGAGACCATCCATTCACTTGAATCCCTGCAGCACTGACACTGCATTAAGTCATCTGCAAAAGCAGCCAGTGTTGTGCGCCGGCTGAGGCCTCCCTTTTTGCTGTACGTTGGTGTGAAATTATATAAGAGGTGACATCCTACAGAATGCAGTGTGTTACAACTTTCCCCCATCATGGGTTCCAACCCCACGCTCTGACTGCTTTACACAAAAAGCAAACACAGGGGCTGGCCTCCGTTAATGTGCAATCCCCATTCTAACCACCTCTGACAGAAAGTGGCCTTGGGGTGCCCTGCCTGAAATAAATAGCGTTGGATCAACGCATTGGGCTCCTCTGGCACCCGCAAAACCAGAGACATTCCTCCCCCAGTGATTCCCTGTGCAGCGTTGAAAGTATGGATCTTGGATGCTGTTTCAGAAGGAACCACGAGCCATTTATTCTCAGTCTGAAATTGGCAGCCTTTCTATTTTGGGGAATTTTTAATAGGACTAGCAGGGGAACCAACATTAGGGCTTACTCTCTCAGTGTGGGGTTAGATGTGTAATGCACATGTTTGCCCTGAGGACCCTAAACCACATACTATAAAACTTTGCTCAAATGCCTTTCTCCTCAACTATTAACGTTTTCCTGTGTACACTGTTCGTTTCGAACAGTCCCAGCCAAAAGCTCATAAAGCTATGTTCCCTCACAGACCGTTACTTTTGTGCTAATTAATTAGTGAATCCAGTATCTCTGATGTGAAATTCCAAGCTCCAGTTACTCAGTTTGGCTGAAAATCTGTTTTCTAATTATTGACTACTTTCTGCTACTTTAAGTCCACCACCTAAGTTCTTGGACAGAGCCAGCTTGGGGGGCTGGGGAGGTCTCCAGGGGCAACGCCGTCCTTGTTGAATGGGGGAGTGGGAGGAAGGCCTTGCAGCTGTCAGAGTCACTGAGGATTTGGGAGGAAGCAGGAGGGAGAAAAAAAAGATTTGCCGGACAGACTTAGGAGAAAGACTCAGACCTTCTGACAAAATTTCAGGGAGGTGTAATGCTCTGAAATTACGCACTGACGCTCTTAATGGCAAGGCAGTCTGCAAAAGGTACCTGTCAAGGGAGTAACGACTTAGACTCATCTGGAAACAAATCTGCATATGTATCGGTGTTGTGTTCTTCTGCCTTTGAGTGGTTTCGTTTTATTTCTGAATTCCTGAAGCGGACTGAATTTTTATTACTAATTTGACAGGAATTCAGGCGGATTGTTTTCTCATTACTCCCAGTATTTACAATTTACATTGCATATTTGATTGTTTACATTTGGGGATACGCATCTGCACGCGCGCGCACACACACACACATATGTATATATTCGTATATACATATGGGAGAGATTTTGAACTCTGCCCAAGATGTAATTCAGTGAACTGTCCACAGAAGGAGATTTGACATGGCACAATGGGCAGTGATTTGTGAAAAATCAAGCTGTAGCATGTTTTTACCCCACTAAGCTGAACAATAATAAACTACTTAGCTGTCACCTAAAAAACAAATAAATACAAACAGATATGTATCAGTAAAAATATAGGGGTCTATGGGGAGATATATGTATATAATAAATATGGGAGATAAACGTTTATCTCTCCTATGTTATTTTATATATAGCCCATGTTTATTATATAAATATAGTTATAATTACAGTAGTGATGTTATATATACATATACATACATATAGCTATATATTCTTGTATTTCTTCTCTGATTATGTTAATTTTATGAGGATAACAGAGAACAGGAAAGGTCACTAATGTTCCTTGAGCATAAACCATGCTGCAGGCACTGGACAGCATGTTCTGTATATGCTGTTTCATTGTGACTTTCTAACAACCAAAGAAGTAAAAACCATTAGCCCTCAGTGACCGATGACAAGCTCAGAGGTTACATAATGTGTCTAAGGTCAGCCTCCTAGAATGTGGTAGAGGTAAGACTTGAACTCAGCTCTGTCCTGAGAAACACCCAGGCTCTCCCCCATAACAAATGTTTCTTGGAAAAAACAGTTGCACAGCACACATATGCACACAGAGTTTGTTCTTAAAATTTCACTTTTAATTCTTATTATGGATGTTGATGTATAACACCCAAAGACCAGTCCTTGAGTACACACAAAGGCATCACTGCCAGAAGGTGTTTTTACAGTGGTCAAATGGGGGAGGCCATTCCTTAGCAGCAGCCAGTTGTAAGTCAGGACTTAAAAATTAAACAGAAGGACATCCTGGAGCAATAAAGAAGGGGAATAGAGGACAGGATCGCCACAGTTGGAACAAGAACAGTTAGGGACCAAAGCCACGGAACTGCCGTGCTTCAGGCATTTTTTCTGGGCACTCCACCTCCCTTAGTGCTTGGTGCCCTCCCTGGCACACATTAACTCACCACCTGTCAGGAGGGTCTCGAGCTCCAGAGATGTCCTAAGTTCACAATACAACCCTATAGCCACCAATTCTCTAATAACCGGAGAGTGGAATCTATTAGTGACAATACCTAGCAACAAGCTAAACTCTTCTCCCTCAATTCCAGATGAGTTCTTTAGCTTTCAATAGAACTTAGAAAGCTCTAGACCACAAAGATAACTGTTAGCCGTTTTAGGCATCATGATAGAAATTCTCTCATTATTTGCATTTTAAGTGTTTCCCAAAGTTGAATGATGCTTGTACCACCAGTATGATTTTGCCACATTCTATTACAGGTTTAGTATTTTTATTTAATTTTTTAATATTGACCCCTATTTTTTGCTGATGTATATTTCTTTTGTTTTGTTGGGGTTTTTTTTCCCCCCTTTGTTAGGTGAGAGGTAAGTGGTTTACTGAATTGTCTCAGCTGAGTGGGGTAAAATCACGCTCGTTTTATTTTTCATAAATCACTGCCCATTGTGCTAAATCAAATCTCCCAATCCTGTCGACTGATGCCTGAATCACATCTTGAGCAGATTTCAGGATCTTTCTGGCTCACTTGGTTATTAAAGTTATCATTTTCCATTTGCAGTTATGAGTTATTATCTAGTTTAACACTTCCTTTTCCATCCAACCTAAACATGTTGGTTCACCCACTGCGACCCCAAGTGGGCTACTTCGGGGTCTTGAAGGGGGGACCTTGTTGGCTCTTCCACCCTCCTCACTCATCCTCGACCTTGTTGGCCCAGGGGTGAGGCTGGGGTCCGTGATCTGCTCTGGGACACATCCTCCGCTTTCCATCTTCAAGGCTTAGTTCCTCTCAAGGTTGGATGTCTCTATCCTCTGGCTGTTGTCAGTCTGGATACAGGGCCAAGAAACTCCAACTCGACCTCCTCCAAATCTATGCAGCTCCGAGCTCCAACAAAACACCACACGGCAGACCCCCTTCCACTTTTTTCCCCCCAACGCTTCAGTGGTTTTAGGATATTTACTATGCTGTGCAACCATCACCACTCTATATGTTTGTTTGAAAAGAAAGCCTTATATCACAACTGAATCTTTTTTAATATACTGTCATAGTTAGAAGGCAATAGTAGACAAATGTTACAAAACCATGTTATTCGGTTCTTGCTAACTAGTGCTTCCCATCAAAGGCCTTGGGCTTCAGGTCTGCTCAGTTTGCTGAAGAGAGAAGTCATCAAGGGTTATATTGATGTTGAAGACATATCAGTAGCAGACAGATTTTCCCCTTTCTCATGAATTGTCAAAAGGGTCCAAAGTGAAATATTTTTTCCAAATATGTGATTCAATACTAGTATTATTCAATGTTCGGTCCACTTAAAAATCACGTGTTGCACACTATGGGAGACGTTGTGCCAGGTATTTCCTGCTGTGGGTAAGCCTGGTCTTCCCTTTGTCAGGATCCCTGTACCTCCCTAGTTTTCTTTAGCACTTTTCATGTTTGATTCTTTACAATTACACCATTACACCATTGTGGGCTACACAATGAAGCCCACATGGAGAGTCACTGAGGAGCCCAGCTCACAACCAGAACCAAGGCCTCTGACGTACGGCCCAGTCAGGTTATCCCAGCATCTCTAGCCATTCCAACCATGGTCCCAGTCATCATGGCACAGTGATGATCCGACCATCCGTGCTATTTCTGAATTACTGGCCCATAAAACTGTAACAAAAGAGTTACTGATTTTTGCCAATAGAATTCGGGGTAATTTGCTCCACAAAAGTAGATAACAGAATGACAGATTCATAGGGTGACCATTTGCCCCAGTTTGTTCAAGCAGTCCCAGGATACATGTGTTATCCCAACACCATTATGAATAGTGCTGGTCTTACCCTCCAAAGTATCCCCATTTGGATAATTTTATGTTCACCATTCTAAAGTGCCATGGTTTGAACTTGAACCACAGTCTTGCTAAATTCTTTTGTCTTATAATATCTTAAACTCTACACAACAGGAGGAAGAGACACAAGCAGAATGTTGCCTATAACTGAGCATACACATCACTTTTGAGCATTCATGATTCTTTAAGCAGGCATGTAAGAAGCGAAAGATTCAAAGGGAGAGGTAAAGAAAACTTCAAATGGCATCAGTGAGAAGGCAACATACTAGAATTTTGTTTACACTCTGATATTGGAGAACAGAACAAAGAGGCATGAGGAAGAGAAGTCAGACAAGAGTTTTAAGATTCACAAGACTGAAGGATAAATCAAGAGTTCAAAGATGAAGTACAGTGTTGTTTATACTTCCTAAGAGCTGTTACTTCTTCCATGTATCTATATAGCTGGCACATACATTATTTCATTTAATCCTCACAACAACCCTATGGGGGTTGGTATTATTGTGATCCCTATTTTACATATGGGAAAACTGAGGCTTAGAAATGTTAAGTAATTGGCATAAATATCCAATGCTGATAAAGAGCTAGCTTGCCTACCCTGCAAGTCTGATTCCAGAGCCTGTTTTCTTAGCCTTTAGCATGAAGTATCTCTCTGTTAAAATATAACATAGAAAAATGAATTTGTAAGCACATAAAATATCACAAGGTACTAGAAAAAATATTTATTATTTTCTGAAGAACATGAATCCATATTTTCAGATTAATTTATCTCCTTTAGATGAATCTAGTTATTATATTCTGACAAGTTTTGCATGCATTGCAAAATCAAATGTCATTAGGTCTCTTGTCTGTGGTAACATCAATTTTGAGATGCTTGACACTTTACCAATAAGTTAAGAACATTTTATTTAGATTATATACTAATTATAGCTGTGTATTACACTACTTAGAATGTACATTATTTATAAGAGGCCACATCAGTGTCTCAAACAGTTCTTCAAGGGTTGGTTCTCAGCCTGACACTTCACAACTTTTTTTTTTAACTTGAAAAAATATTCTTCTGATATTCCCTGTGATACTGAAAGTGATACAGAAATCATATTTGAGTCTTAAAATGACACAGATGGAAGACTAAATGGCTATAAGGCAAATGCTCAGGAACTGAATATTTGAAATAAACATATTTGCACATATATGCATTGTTTTATTCAAGTATATAACTCACCTCAGAAGAAAGGGGTATGGCTACAACTACTGGAAAAAATGTTCACTAGTAATTCACGGGAAGAAACTCAGTCTTAATACCTTTCCTCCATGGGGAGAAGGAGTTCACCTTGAGCTCAAATCTAGATAACACTCTTCCCAGGAAAAAGGACCCAGTACACATCTCCTTTCATCGCTATAACATGGGGCAGGACTCTTCCTTTGGCCAGAGCAAAAGAGGAGAGCACAGAGCACTTCCATTAGAGAAAGACAGACACCTTCAGGCTGTACAGATAAAAAAAAGCAGCCAGACATTCTGCAGAGGATTACAGTTGCATAATAATAGCCAATATCAAGATAGAGTGACTTCCATAGCCATGCTCACTTCTAAGTACTTGAAATATACTAACCCTTTTAATCCTCTTTACTAAGTGTTAGGGATGATTTCCATCCCCATTTTGCAGAAAAGTTAAGAAAATTGCCCAAAATCACAGAGCCGAGATTAGAACATACCCTGTCTGTGTTCATAACCACAATAATCATGCTACTTGTCAGGAAAAAAAAAAGCATCTATTTAAAGTGAACTTTGAACAAAATATGAAAGCCCAGTGGACAAAACCAGGGAACATAAACCAGGTTAAATATTTAGGGGATCAGCAGATCCTAAATGAGGAAAAAGAGAGATCTGGATGAGAAAGAACAACACCATCCTCTTACCTTGTATAAGAGTTTTGAAAAAATTTCCTAGTTCAGAGGTAAGGTGGAAGGCAGAAGGAGGGGAGAGGGAGAGACACTGAGAGAGAAGGGCTGGAGGGGGTGGAGTAGACATTAGAAATAAATATCAGGACCTCACAGAATAGAATTTACAACGGCCCCTGTAGAATTATGTTTCAGTAAACCATATTTTGTGTCATCCATAATCCCATTACTCTCAATAAATCCTTTTGTTTTCTGAGTAAAATGCTGAGTTACAATTCCATTATTTCAGATATTTATCCTGGGCAGACCCATATGGCTATTGGCAGTCAAAATTGGAGTGCTTAAGTGTTCAGCAGGGCCCATTAGGGAATGTGGCCTTCACAGGGACTAATTCTCTCTCTGCTTGTGCTCTGTATTTTACAGAGGGATTCAGAAAGATCTCCATATCACAATAGCTAAAGCTTAATACAAGCCAACAACTAAAGCCCGGGGGCCGGGGGTGGGGGAGAATAATCATTTTATTTGCAGGGATAGACATGATAATTAAGTTGTAAAGAACTCAGAGGTGCCAGGAGAGAACTCTCAACATCATCAACAATGATTCAACAGAACCCAAAAAGAAGCAAAAAGAATCAAGTTTTCTAAGCAGAACAGGAGGCTACAGAGTAACAGTCTACAAATGTGAGAGCAAACATTATGCCTTAACTTGGTGACATTCAACTTCAGGGTGAATTCCTGACTCCAGGTTTTGTAAAGCACTGACATGTGTTCCAAAAACAGGTAAGCATCCCCAAGTCAGTGACTTTTTCTATGTCATCTTTTGAAATAAAGAATACACTGGCCCAGGGTGATTTGAAGGCAATCTTCCCTTGAGACTGGGGACTTGGCGAGCTGGTGTTTCAGGGTCCTGTGATGCTGACCAGCATGGGACCGGCTTCTCTAGAAACACAGCAAGTGTTGGCAGGCACGGCTGCACCCTCCGTCCCTCCACGGGCCATGATTATCAGAACCCACAACAGTGCCAAGAGCAGATTTTTTTTTTTTTCTGTTGTCACTGGAGTAGGGTCCTGTATCCCACAAATGTAAACTAGGTTTAATTAGGACTTTTATTTAGAAAAGAAAAAGTTCGCTCTTAAGGGGAAAGATTTCGAAGGACCTCCCTCAATACTATATAGCAAAAACACAGAACACGCCATCTGAACCCTGCTTGGGAAATTTAAATAAGGAGCTTTAGAAACATAACGTGATTTGGCAAGAGCCTGGTTTGAATGTGGTTGTGAGGTTCCGCTAGCAACATATGCTTTTACTAAGCCGCACTGTGCCTTTCTTTCGCAGCCTGCACTTTCCAAACGTTACTTTCTTTATTTTCTACGATTATCATCCTGAACCCGAACCAGAGTACTAAACTCTGAATATAAAACGATCCTATCATGAAATTAGAGCACATCCTGAGGAAGAGAGGGGGGGAAAGACCTTTAAATCTGACCCCTTTCTCTTCTCTCCACCCCTTCTAAATACACTCACAAAAACTAGAGCAGTGGAGGGGAGAAGGAAGGGGGAGAAGTCTGCTTATGATTATGAACTGAACTTTGAACCGTTCCTATTGTTCCTGCCAAGGATTTTTGAATGCTAATGTAAAAAGATATATATAAAGTTAGATCTGCTAAGGTATTTTAAGAGTCTACTGTAATGCACCAACCTTTTTTTCTTGGCCTCATTGTTAAAGATAATATGCCTTTCTAACAAAAATGCTTTCAAGATGTAACCATATTTTGAAATGAGTATCATAATACATCCTTTGCAAGCCTGGAATCTGGAAACAAAGAACTTGCTTTAATCCATTTTTTGTTGTTGTTTTTTTTTTTTTTTTCTCCCTACCTGACAAGCAGGGTGACAAGGCTGCTGGAGGGCGTTTAGACATGTCCCCAGTCTCACTTGCTTCTTTTTTTCCCTCTTTCTTCATCATGTGGGCCCTGACAACTTTTCTTTCTGAAGCTACATAAGTTAACTAGGGTTAAGACTATCGGCTCTTGTCCTAGCTCCAAAACAAGCCAAGATAAGACAGGATCCTCCAGCTGACAGACTTGCAGTGTTTCTGCTGAACCGGTAATGCCATCAACTCTCCATGCTTTCCTCCATGAAATAAAAGCCACAAGAGCCTAGGCTTTCTGCTCTTTTTCTCCCTTTTACTTAGTTAAAGGGGTATTTTCAAATTACGTACAAAGGAAAAATAAGCCAAATGTGTAGTCTCCTCTGTTGTTAATTCCCATTCTGCTTCTCAAATGCTTCTAGTATTGGAGTATCACCTCCCACGAAAGTCAACCACTGCATGGCAAGTCCTGACTGAAGTGACTTTGCTGGTTGAAATGGTTTTTAAACATGGGTGAGCTGAGAGTTCCCCGATGAAGTCGGGTCAGCAAAAATAATTTGTGATTTTTCAAGTAGGTACATAGAGAGGGACAACCACAGAAGAAGGGAGGTGTGTCTCAGTTTGTGAAGTAAATGATACATCAATACACCCATCTGATCAGAGGGGATAATCAGTGATGACTCACAGACAGGAGGGATGTAAAAGTTCCTGGGAAAGGACTCAGGGACACAGACATTTCCCAATATATTTTGGTTGAACCTGGATCTCAGATCAGACTTTAAGAACCAGATTTCCATATGGGCCTTAAGAAAAACTTGGTTTGATTTTCCTAAAAGAGGTTTCGGTTAAGATTTCAGGCTTTCGGAGGACAACTTAAGGATCTAGTTTATTCACAGAGAGTATTAGTCACGCTAAAAACTTTCCATTGTCAACACCCTTCGGGCCTCTAGAAAGAAGAACACTGTTATGAATTGCAAAGCCTACCAATCTTCTCCAGCAGTGTACTACATCGCATTAGGGGAAACCTGATCTCAAATAGAATAAATCTCTCTTACTTCCAGTAGACATAGGGACTTACATAAGGGGAATTTCTAAACAAAATTATTTTAGGGTCTTGGCGTTTTTCTCCTATATTCTGCCTAATTATTGGTGGTATCTAGGTTCCAATAAAAGCCCCTGCCACGGAAAGCATATGAGCCCCTCTTCTTCTTCCAGCCAGACTCAAAACACCGGCAATATTATTCTAACATTGTGGAATTTAGCAAAACCACTGCATTACCAGACAGTTATGTATGCAACAGTGTCTAATTGGCTAACTTCAGGAATAATAGAAAACTGTGATAGTCACATTCTGATGAAATCTGGATAAATGTGGCTTGAATCAGGCTATATGATGACCCTACATTTAAAATTTAAAAACAAAAAGAGCAAAATGAGTAGTTACAGACTTTCTTCTTTCTTTTATTTTCTGTGGACATTAAAAACAAAACAGAAAGCAAAAACCCACTCAGCTTTTCACTACTCTGAAATGGTATAGATTAGAGAAGATTTTGGACGCTTTGAATTTAAGGCAAAAATAATCCTGTTAAAATATATTAAGTAATTTCCATACATTACCAAACTTCATTATCAAAATATCAAAATAACTATGGAATAAGTACAAATGGTAACTCCATGTTACACATAAGGACACCAAGGCTTAGAAAGGTTGAGTGATCAAAGACATACAACTAGTCATTGAGAGTGACCTGAAAATCGTGTGTGTGTGTGTGTGTGTGTGTGTGTGTGTTTGACAGAGAGATAGAAGAGGTTCAGGGAGAGAAGAGGTTGAGAGAGAGGCTCTTGCTCTTCTCTGCTTTGCTGTTAGTACCATCTATAAAACATTAAATCTTTGAGGGATTATAACCCTGGGCTTGCAAACCACTCCCAACATCACTTAATTAATCCCCACCCCCTAACTGATAGGGTGTTATAATTTATGATAGCATTTTCCACAGTACCTTCCTGGAGGAAAGGAACAGAGAAGAAACAACAGCAACAATGACGACAACAAAAACCAAAAACCAACTCTGAGAGCAGAGGAATCCATCACCAGAGGGAACCATCAGAGCCAAGAACAGGGTGCACTGCCTTGGTGTTCCCTCCTTAGCACTGCCTCAACTCCCACTGTGAATTCCACATTCCCCAGGGTGGAAGAGAAATGAGTTCTCTTTTTCTCTTTGAGATAGCATCATTTTCTCCAGAGAAATGAGCCTTTAGTAGACACTTGGTCAGCATTCCAGCCAACCATGATGAAGAAAAAAAATCAGCTGTAACAAAATAAAAATAGAATGTGTCAAGAGATAAGAAGGTGTCTGGTTTGAACTTCTGACTCGCTTTTTTACCTTATCGCAGTGTGATCTGTTCCAAGTACTGAGAGCAGTGTGTTGAATGTCCAACTGAAGTCACTCTTCACACATAACTGCATCTGAAAATGGCAGGGGAAGCAGTTAAAGAAGTAAGAAAAGGAAGGAGATGGCACAGGCACAAGGCATAACGCTGCTGTATTTACTGAGATCCTACTCTGTGCAAGACATGGCATCTTATCAAAGAAAAGTGGGTTTGGGAGCTAGCAAGAAATAGGCGCAAATCCCAGTGTTAAGATCTAGTACATGTGTCCCCTTGGGTACATTATGTCACTTTTGAATATCAGTTTCTAACTTCAAAAATGGGGAATGAGAATCCCTAATTTGAAGAAGTGTCAGATGGGAAAAAATTTCCCTTTCTTTGTGTGGGGAAATCTGATGGTTGTCACCAACATCCGTCACCCCCTTCTTCCACAGTAACTGAGTTGGATTGTAGCTACTCAGCAAGAAACTAAATTTCCCAATGACCCTGGCAGGGAGGTGTGGCCATGTCACTGAGTTCTTGCCAGTGGAATGTGGGTGAAAATGATGTACCTTTCTTCCCAGCTTCATCCATAAAATTTGCACACATACTCCAACCACAGCTTCATCTTCCTGCTGGGTGGCATTGCATGGCACAAGGCAACCCTGAGGATGACAAAGTTGCTGTTAGCCTAGGTCCCGGAATAAGAGCCCAACAAGGAGGGCTGCTGCTGAACTGTAACATTTTCCAAGGACAGTTTTCAGCAACAACAACAAAATGAAGAGGTTATATTCCTTAACATATTAAATTATAACTGAGTCTGTTTTTACCGTAGCTAATCCCAACTAATATACTACAGGTTGTAGTAATATAAAGCCTCATTCCTATCTTGAGGACCTGGCAGTCTAGTTGAGCATTTAAGATGGACCTCAAAACAGTATGTGGACAACGGTAAGCTAGTGGTATGGAAAAGACAACACTGTTTGTTAAACACATGATTCCATTTTTCCTTTGGCCACCAAGCATTTCTACATTTCCTAGCTCTCTTTATACTTCCATGGGACAATGTGACTAGTTATGGTCAATAGAATGTGAGATCAAGTCATGTATGCCAGTTCCAAGCCTGACTCCTCAAATGCCCAATGAAATCCTTGCACTGACACTTCTTGCTCTACTAACTGGAGAAAGTCCATCAGAGGCCTCTGAGGTGACCTAGAGGATGTGGTAGTGGAAGGATCCTACCTCCTCATGGAGGGATGCAACCCAACAGAGCCAAGAAAGTCGGTGCTGGACCTCACCTCAAGGAGAAATCATCTTTCCAACATGATAAGCCAGGGAGATGTGTTTGTTACAGCCAGCAGCCTATCCTGACCAATACAATGATCTAAATAAGTGATGAGAAAAAGAAAATCCATTGGGTTTAGGAATGATCAGAGAAAGTTTCTTTAGGGGTTAGTATTGAAGCTCATGTAGTTAAGCAGAAATGAGGGAGGAGGATAGATGGTGAGTACAGTTACTGGGTTCAGATTTTATTGTGGTAATTGTCCCAGCTTCTCCAGGCCAAAAGCTTGCTAGGTAAAGCATTTTCCATTTAACTTCTCAGAAGTTTTTAAGGCAAGAAACCCTTCTTTTCAAATGAAGTCTCATATAAGATCTTAATATTTCAACAGCTACTGGTGATGTCACTAGTACTGAAGTGAGGACAGGACTCTCTCTGGTAGTTCTGCCTTCTGTGGACACTTTCTTGGATACTTTCTTCGAATCTTTCAACTAACCACGTGCCCCTGAATCATTCCTGTGGAACCCTCAAATGCTGAGGAAGAGAGCTTGCCCACCACTGTATCAGACCACATTCAGATGTGATCTAATAGTCTTCCTCTATCTCTTCATGGGGAACTACAGCGTGAAGTGGATTATAAAGAGCACAGTGGCAAACTCTGGGGTTGACCAGGAGGCCGATCCAATTACCCAGAGGAGACCAGCCTAAGACAATCTCATCAACAGAAGTTAATCTATTTGAATTACCCAATCTTTTTATTTCTGTACTATGTGCTTTTTCTTTTTAGAGTTAAATTCTGCAAGGCTTTTCTATGAGAATAATCATTACAAAACCAAGTTGAAGTCCTCTCAAAAACAGCTGTTTTTAACAGGTCTGTTATAAAATAACCAAGTCCTGGGGGTGTAAGGTACAGCATGGCAACTGTAACTGATCAACTGTATTACATACTTGAATGTTGCTAAGAGGACAGATATTAAAAGTTTTTACTACAAGGGAAAAAATTCTATAACCACGTGCGGTGAAGGATGTTAAATAGACTTATCATGCTGGTTATTTCACAACATATACAAATATCAAATCATTACACTGTACAACTGATATGATGTTATATGTCAATTATACCACAATTTTTTAAAAGCTAGTCTAGAAATGGAATATATGAACACAGTAGGGAGAGGAATTATTTGATGTATGTTTGCCTCTTACTCTTTATTCTGAATTTTCTGAAAATGTGATTACTACAATCCCCTGTGTTTGCATAGAACATTCCAGTTAACCAGGTGGATTTTCATTTACTGGTTAAACAGATTCCACGAGGTATGTAAAACAGAGGAGGAAACCAAGGTGAAGTCAGTAAATGCTGCAGGTAGAACAGGAACCTAGAGCTCTCTGTGTTTATTCAACTCAGTGGTTCTGCTTCCACAAGAAAGGATGGGCAGCTTCCCATCTCCACAATGATGGGTTTTTTTCATTTTTGCTTTTGTTTTTCCTCATCTCACTTTTCTGTGATTTGAACGATCTAGAAGCAAATATTCCTATTATGGCAGAATACAATAATACATCATTGACGATCTCAGAAATGACACTATTATGAGAAAATGTGTCATTCCTGTATTCCCAAGGGAAAGTTACATGATAAATATTTTGGCAAGTAGCAAAAAAATTAGCATTTCAAAAGCAAAGCTTCTGTTCCCTAAAATTCACTTATAAGGACCTCTTTATTGACTATGGCATGTAAGTGAATTATATCCTTTTTCATATTAACGATAATAATAGTTGCTGTCTATTAGCTGCCTACTATTCGTGAAGCTAGACACTAACCACCAGGCCTTACAACAACTCCAGAATTAAGTATTAATATCCCAGATTTACAGGTGGAGCAATTGAGGTTTGGCGAGACTCTCTCTTTTCCAGCTCCACCCAGCCGCTAAGCAGTGAGTTGGTATTCAAACATATCTCATCTTTATTCCAAGAATTATACACCTTCCACTGAACCACAGTTGCCACATTTTTTCCACTCAGGGAGAAATAGGTTTTACAGGTGCTCACCCAGCTCATTTGCAAAACACATAGTAATATTTTCTGTAAAACAAGCAGAACGTAGACCTGTGCTGTATCTGTGAAAACTGAGTGAAATACAAGCTCTCTCATCTGTCAATGTCAGAGCGATGACCAGAGGCCCAAATGTGAATGCTGAGAAACTAAACAGTTATTCCTAGCATCCTTTGCTGATGTGCTCTTGCCGTAAGTCCTTCCACTCTGCCTCTAGTAGTTTTTAATATCCTGAAGTTTCTTAAGAGTGAATCACATTTTTAGAGTGTAGAGTTCTTGGCTATACCTCCAGGAAGGACTGCACTGGGTGAATGACCCACAAATGTCCTCAAGTTGAGACTGGCTCTTCGCCTAATCAATCCATGACAAATTTGATTTGTTCCGGTTTCAACTTTTCCATTTCACCAAAATTTGGTTCCTCTCTCCTAGAGACCTTCATCATAGCCCCACCCAATCTAACTCACACCAAACCCTCCCACTGGGTTTGAGGATTTAATATTTACCTATGGGCCATATTTCAAAAGCTATATATGTTGATAGAAAAATTCAGTAGCTTCTCACACCTGGAATTTAAGCATGAATGGTTGAGGGTAGACTCTCATGGATGGGGTTCTTTGGATGGCACTGGAATTAGGGGCTTTTATTTGTACCTGCCTTCAATGGGTGGTTTGTAAATTTCAAAGGTAATATTTTATAGGTAGTTAGGCCCCCTAAGACTCTGATAGAAACCAATTCCTTTCCCCAGAAAAATGCACACACACCCAAATTTTTGGCAAGACTTTCAGGGGACTCACAGAACTACGGAAGTTTCGAAGCCTAGGTTAAGATTACTTGCTTTTAAAGGGTAGAGAAGACAAAACAACTCCCATTCCCCTTCTTACGTTGACATGAAGCCAACGAGTTAGAATTTTTTTAAACGAGTGACCTACAAATACGCAGTTTATATGATGTGATGCTACAGAGCAGAGAGAAATGAGAACAACCCTACTTTCAGCTACTCCAAACAGCCACATGGAGGACCTGGGCATATATCCTTCTATGCTGGAAGCCTTACAAACCAATTCAGAGGGCAATGGTCTGGCACGTTTAGAGAACTATTCATTCATTCATTCGTTCGTTCGTTCCACAGATCAAGTAATGTTTATTAAGTGCTCATGCACCAGGCTAAGGCAATACACTGAGGATTAAAAGATGAGAAAGCCCCTGATAAACTCTCTTGTCAACCCATTTCCTCCTCCTCTTTGTTCCCAGCCTTACTTCCCCTCCTAGAACTTTCAGAGCCAAATATTTGTCAAATGAAACAAGGACAATCTTGAAGCTTGAAGATTTTTCACATATGGATAAGATAAAAAAAAATTGTCGGGGGTGTTATTCCTTACCCTATAACCCACTGCATCTAGAAAGCTGCCATGGAGAGAGCTAAAAAAAATGGAGTTGAACCTATGAAGTCAGAGGTGGGTGTGACTATCAGGCAGGACAGTAGCTCTTACAAGCCTCGATGACTTGATGAGAAAGAGGAAGCTGACCTAGCTTATCACACCTAGATACAGATCTGATGATAGTCGGTGATTATTTCAAGTAGCTTATTCTTCAATAACAGCAGCACCAACTGTTCTACAATTTATGGGACACTTACTATATGGATGGCACTGTGCTAAGTAAGTGCTTTACATAAATCATCTAATGTTCTGTCTATAACAATCCTGAGTAATAGACAAGGATTCTCTGTGTCTCAGAGCATTTAAACAGGTTTGTCAAGATAGTAAAGATACAAGATTTAGAATAGAAACCCAAACTCAGTGCTGTTGGACCCAAAGTCAATGCTCTCAACCATTGCAGTATTTTTCTGCTCTCAGCAGAGCCCAGGGGGAATACTACATCAAACAGATACATTTTTAAAAATTATGAAGAGAGTACGGAAGAAGAGTAGACACGATTATGAGTTACCTCTTCAGTGTATGAATCCATGCATGTGTGTAAGCAAGAGGGAGTAAGGGAATGATTTTGGTGATCTGAACCGAATACCACAAAAGCTGTTAACATCTATAGGTGAGGAGAGACAGAGAAGAAGTGACACAAAGGAGCACAGGGATTGCTGCACACACACACACACACACACATCACTTTATTAATCGCACAACTGTGCTGAATAACACCCCCTTCAAAGGATAAAAGTTGTGGGTATCCTAATAACCATGAAAAAGGCCATTTTGAGACTCCTCTGAAGTATTTGGTCAACTCTAAGGTTAAGGACACTCCATCCATGTTGTCAAGCTATAGCAGAGATAGAGTGACTATCTTCATCTTAAGGGGAAAACGTCTAGATGAGAGCACTTCTCAAATGTCCACTGGTAACACAAATACACACATAATCACACATACAGTTTCCCCTCACAGTTGGATAAAAGCCAATCTTTCCTGGATATTCTTTAGAAAAACATCAGTAAGTAACATTTAGAACTGGTAAGAGTCCTCTGTCAAGAAATGTTCCAGAAATCCTGGAATGTTGGAGAAGAGTGTTCACAACTAGATTTGACACAAAGGGAACATTTTGCTTAAGGAAAGCAATGTGTTGTATGTCTTGAAATATACTTGTTGATAATGGGTTCTGATGCACCAAATAGAAAAGAAAATTGTCTTCAGCAGATTTTGCCCTTTCTCCCTCCAACTCCCATCCCTGGGCCCCTGCAAAGCCTTGGGAAAGGCTTAATTCCATACACACTCTTTTAACTTCATAACATATTTCTTATTTCCTTAGCCTAAAACTCAGGTCATAAATTACTGATTGTGCCTCTTTAAGTCTCTCCCCCTTCTCATTACCACTGTGCATATCACATTACTGTGGAAACTAAGGAACTAGCGAGAAGTTGGGGGAAAATATTCAGTTTATGCCAGAGTTAAAACAAAGCTACTAATCACTGGCAAACCCCTTCAGGAGTGACAATGGTAATGAAATGATTTCTTAGGGAATTCCTTAGGAAAGAGCAAGTCACAAAAAAAGAAAAAGAAAAAATCAAATGGTAGTCTTAGATCCTCCCTGTGCAAACCAAGGGGCCCCTGCCATGTGTGGGACTCCTCATTTGTCAGAGAGGTGGCAAAAGGTTCCAATCAAAGGCCTTGGTTTTTTCTTTCCATTTCCTAAAATAAAATATAATCAGTAACACTTAATTAACATTCCTTGTCAATGCCTTTCCTCAATCCTAAGGGTAAAGTTATAAGCTTCTCAACTCCCCTAAGCACTGTTAATGCCAAGTGTACCAAATTGGAAAGTAGTAACTCTTTGTTTGGATGTAATAAGTGAGTTATTGCACATTAAATAATGTGCTTATTAAATAATAAGCATCAAAATGCTTATTAAAGCCTTAATAAGCATTTAAATGCTTAATGCTTATAAAGCCTACTTAAGGAATAACAAGTCATATCAATTGCATCGCATTTAACCCTCAGTAATTATGTCATTTGTAATCAATTGCCTTTTTCATCAGTCATATTATTATATTCTGTAGCTGGTTTCTATTACATAAATGTTTGTCCTCAATAAATATGTTTTAATATGCAGTTGTATTTATACACCATGAAATAACAGTCAATTAATCTAAGTTGAATACTCGTTTGGGAACTTAAACTCGAAGTCCTGCCAAACATTCTGTAAGCATGATTCACGTCAAGTTGAATAACAAAAGGTGTGCAATGTGCTAAAAAGTACGTATTACAGTAACTCCATTTCACAGGAAGGCTGTGGAGTAAGTTTTCTTATTTTTAAATCTGGTGACATTTCAGAGAAGGAAAATACATTGCTTAAGACTTCAAGAGGATATCCCTGTAGTTTCCCTATATGTTACTTAGCAGGAATGTATCACTAAAACAAGAATGCTTTGGCTTATTATTTTTGGTTCTTCTACAACCAAACTAGACAAAGCTACTTTATAATAGCACAAAAAGAGAATGGCTTTTTTTTTTTTTTTTGGTAGTTTTGACACAGGATATTTTTGGACAGCATTGTATTAAATAGAGTTAGAGGTAAAATATCAAATTTCATTTAACAAAAAATGTTAACCAAAGGTAAAAGTATATTGTTCATTTTTCATTTTTCAAAACTGTTAGACTAAATTGACTGGCAAAACAGATTCATCAGAAAGCAGTTTTTCTGGTAAATAGTCTGACTTTTCTCAGGCTGTCCTAGGAAATTAAAAACTAAAAGGAGCAGAAGACATTAAAAGAAAGAAAAAGAAAAGAAACAAAGAACAGTATCTAATTTTTATTTTTCATCAGATAATCAAAGCCCCCTTTGTGCTGCACTCTGAAGAAGTTCAGGACATTATGAGATGAGGAATGTTCTAGAATTACTGAACCAAAAAAAAAAGTCAGAGATATTCCTGTGGGGAACATACTTTAAGTTCATTTGATATGTATCATACATACATCGACTTAAACCAATTACATGCAACTGATGGCAAAACTGGCCTGTGGGGGACTTTGAAAGAGGGGACCATGTGACCAGGGAACATGACCTGACCACAGAAAGGTTTGCCCAGGTGGGAAAACACACAAGGACACTAAGATCTGGGAGGAGCAGAGGTTCTTGGGCAGATCATTTTACTCTTGGAAGCCCGTTTTTAATATTTGATGGCATTTCTGAAATCCCTCAGTGCATGTTAATATTGCTTTTCAACACATTTTTTAAATCTCTAGAACCATCAAATAACGTTCAGTGATTTTCGTGAAGTCATGTTAAGGTTAGCATAGAAAGAGGACCACCCACATAGCCAAACTGGCATGTCTCTCTTCAATTTTCATTGTCAAAAGGACAAAGGAACTGTTTTAATGAAGTGTTTCTCAGTTGTCTTTTGTTTCATATTTTACACAGGAAAAAGGAAAATGTTTCCTTAGTTCAGGTCATCTGAATCATATTTCCAAGGGGACAGGCATTTTCAGGACAGAAGGTACTAAATTATTAATAACTTTCAATAAATTAAACTGTAGTCGGGATTTTATTTTTCTTCCTTGGAAACATTTAGCCTTCAGAGGACTTAATTGTTCTTCAAGATAAAACGACAGTTGCTTCTCAACTATATAAGGCAATTGGGCATATGTCAGTTACAAAATAGTGACAAGATAATATGGTACAACATACTTCAGCAAGAAACTCCATTTAACCAATGAATGCAAATGTATTCTAACTTTCTGCCTCGTGTCAACTAATCCAACTTGCAAAACTGGACAAGCTCTCTATTAGTGGTTTGAAGACCATAACAACCCTTGTTATAATCCAATGCCACCTTCCCGCATATAAAGTGAAGGAGACAAATGAGGCAGTTATCCTGATAATCAGAGGCCAAAAAAATGAACTGGTACCATAATTGTCTACATGTTTTACGTGAACGTGTTTAGGCTCAGTATTCTTCAGTTAAGTGTTCCTGTTCCTATTTACTTTTCATCACAGATATGACCCAGAGTCTTATCTGTGCAAAATGAATCCAATAGTCTGTACTATCCAAGTTACACGTAGTCAAATGGATGGAATTAGATCATACGTACAAAGAACACAACTCCGATTTGCCCATCTTTCTCAATTCTGTAGGGAGGCAATTTTAAGAGTTTTCTCAAGAGCTCTGGATTTCTCTTAAATCCTGCCTAGAGGAGTATCATTAAAAAAAAAAAAAAAAAAAAAAAAAAGACCAAACAGGGGCAGTAATTAAGACAGAGAACTGCTAATTTTTGAGATTTCGGGAATCAAAAGAAGAAACAGTTTTGGACTGGGGCCTTTTTCTTACTCTCCAAATTCTCTCAAAACATACAATGTCAGTAGTGGTCCACCTATAAAATCAGCCATGATTTGAAGCCTCTAGGAGTAGAGAACAAAGGGAAAACTGCATTTATTCTTCCCTTCTACAACTCAACCAAATTTTATTTCTGTGCTGTTGTTTCAGAATACGCTTGCAACCAGTTTTTCCCAACTCCCCCCTCATCTCCCTTTCATGCCTATAACCCAACACCATCAGAAAGTATCCCTTTTGGTACTGAAATTTTGAAACACTTTCCGCTATAAGCAAAGCTGCGTACTTAGAACGAACAGCTACAAGTATGAAGCAGCAGCGTATAAAATCGTAGGGGTGGGTGTGTAGAAATAGGATAGAGGAAAGGTCAGCCTCTTCAGGCATTTCACATAGGGATTCCATTCCCTCGATCCTGTGTGAAAGCTATTCCTGGCCTTTCTCACTAGGATGATTAGAACAAGGAATCTCGCTTTATTTGTCTTACCTCCAGTACCACCTTAGTTCTAGGACTAGAAGCTTAATGTTTGATGAATGAATGAACAAAAGAATGAATAGAATATGGCAAATAACAAGAAAAAAGACGAAGACACAAGTAGAACAAGAGGAGATGAAGCAAGACAGTAGAGCTCATTGGTCCTACAAGATCAGGATCACACTCCCTGAGAACATGACCCAATTTTCTTGACAACCGGGCCATAATGCAGAGTTTCTACAGACAAAAGATAAGCACTGCTTCCCTCTTGCTTCTTCTCCTACTTCCCTTCCCTTCTTTCCTAACTAGGGAAGTTTGTAAAAGTGTGTTACTGCACAGACCACTGGGCAAACGGCCAACTGTCCTCTGGGGAAAGCCAAACTTGACTCTTCTTTTAAATGGATACTGATTTTATGGCCCTAGGTGACAGTAATCAGAGAATACATGTTGAACTTGAACACTCTCAGACATGTCCAAAATTTTTGCACTGTATCATGTGGATCTTCTCAACCTGAAATTTTCAAGTCAGTATAATTATATGAACCCTAGTGTCAAAATATTAAGATTATAGAGACATGTACCACAAGGCCCATATCTGGAAAGTCTTCTTCGACTTCCTTCAGCTCTGTTATAATCCCCCCCTCTTCTGAATTCCAGAAGCACTGAATCCACATTCTCTGATAGCCTTACCACTTTCTGCTTGGTATTATTGTTATTTAGGTGCAAGTCTCATCTCCTCAACTAGAGCCAAGCTAATTGAGGGCAATGTCGCCCACAAATTCTTCTTAGTGACCTATTCCCTTGCTCTTTGCCATTAGAAGGCCCTCACATTCTTTTGTTTGTTTATACACAAATGAGGAAATCTCTTCTAATTGTAGTTCAGTTCAACCGTTGGTCAAAGAGCTTCACAAATACTTTACAATTCAAGATGTATTCGAATTAACCCTAACAGTTATCTTTCCTTGAGTGCTCATTTTGCACTCCACGATATGCTACGTACTTTGTTTGCATTTCCCCATTTTACCCTCCACTGGAACCCTATCAGGTAGTGCAATCCTCTTTACAATTGAGGATGCTCAGTCCTAAAGGATGAAGTAATTTTCGCAAGTTCACCCTGCTAGGGAATTAGCAAAACTGGGTTTGAACCCAGACCACGTGGTTCTAAATTCCATGCTCACAGTCGTTGTGGAACCCTACCTCCTCCTCAGTAGAGTCAGGCCTTGCAGGCCCTTATTCTAAGAGTCCTTTCTTAGAAAGAACCTGGGCATAGCTTACACACAAACTAGCCAGCTGCTATGATCTGAAAAAGCAGCAAACTTGTTCCTCCCCCAAAGCAACAAGTTCTTTAAAGCCTCTCAAAGCTCCTCCTCTGCAGCAGAAGTGCCAGGACTTTTGAAGGGAGAGTGACAGTAAGTCAGGTTTAAACCCAGGGTGACCTGGAAGCCCAGATTGACTGCAGGCTCCTGTGATACCCAAAAGCCTATTGTGCTGTAAAGTTATCGTCTGGGAAGCTGAGTTTTTGTTTTTGTACAGGAAAAGGACTTCAAAGCCTCTGTTCCTACTGGAATAGATCTTTCGTAACTCAATTTACCCAGATTTATTTTTCATGAGGTATGAACTTTTTCTTCCAGGGAGATTATTTTTCACCATTTCCTTGTAAGTCATTTTCTTGAAGAAAAAATGCAATTAAACATTCAAGACCTTGAGCTATTATGTAAAAAGAATTCATGCTTAAGTGAGGGTGATCTGCATTTAGGATCAGGGTTACTATTGAAGCACAACAGGTATGAATTATTACCCAATCTTTCATGCTCTAACATGTCTTTCTGCTTAATTGGAGCAGTAAGTCCTAGGAGTCACTGGGGTTTTTTCCTGACTGACGTCACCCTTCATTCTTGAAGCAAGATACTTACAAAGAAATCCTCAAAACAACAATGGAATATTCATTCATGTGTACCAACTTATCTCCAGGTGTTACTTAGGAAATTTGCAGCCCTGGGAATCTTCTTTGTCCTGAAAATGCCCTGTGAGCTGCCATTACTTTTTCCTTCTGGCACTTTCTTGTGCTTCAGGTGAATGAAATACCTGAGGTACAGGGATTTGGTGAAATTTTGAGGTTCAGATTTGTTTTGGTACCATGGGGTGTGGTCCTTTTTTCACTCTCCCTCTTGCCTGCTGACTTTACTCTCACTCCCAGGAAACACCTAGACCCTCTGGCTTTTAGATCACAATTGTTCATTTTTTTAAAGTCCTTTCTGGACTCAGACCAGAGTCTGAAGTATTCTCTTTAGGCATTTGAGGAGTAAGAGGTTTTGTTCCCTGCTAAAGGTCTTTGGGATACTGGTGAGCACATGGGGTAAGTATCTGGGGTCTGGAGTTCCTTGGGACAAGGTCTACAAGAACATTACCCAAAGCAGCAACACAATCTGCCTGGATATAAAACATGACTCTCAGGAACTGTGTGAACACCAAAGGAAAGATGATCTCCTCATAAAATGAATGATGTCATAATTTTTTTAATGTTTACTATGTGCCAGTCACTAGCTCAGGGGCCTTATTTGTGTTACCTCATTTAATCCCTGGAAGAACACCTTGAGAAGAAGACTCTTGTTCTCATTTCATAGATGGCTTAAGTCATCTGCCAAGGTCACACAAGTAGGAAGTGTGGAGCAAGAATTCAAAAACCCAAGGAGAGCTGATGTTGTGTTAGAAGTATTACCTCTCTGATCCCTTCCATTCATGGTTTGGTTGGCTCGCTGAAGGAAGGAAGGAAACAGATGAAGTGGAATATGCAGCTTCCTCATTACTTACTTCCCATTTTTCCTTCTCTCTCTCTCTTTTTTTTTTTTTTTTTTTTGCAGTACGCGGGCCTCTCACTGTTGTGGCCTCTCCCGTTGTGGAGCACAGGCTCCGGACGTGCAGGCTCAGCGGCCATGGCTCATGGGCCCAGCCACTCCGTGGCATGTGGGATCTTCCCGGACAGGGGCACGAACCCGTGTCCCCTGCATCGGCAGGTGGACCCTCAACCACTGCACCACCAGGGAAGCCCCCTTCTCTCTTTTTTAAGTTTAGAAACAGTCTCCTCCCTACTCCCTGCCCCGCAATGGCCTAGAATCCCTTCTATTGAAAGGATGTACATTTTGTTTTTATGAGGACTAGAAATTGTCTGATAGCCAAGAAATAATAGGAGGTCATCTGTGCCTCGGATCTCCCTTGATGAGGTACCAAGTGACTGTCAGACAAGACACAATGGCTCCTCGTGACATCAGTGAGAGACCAGAAGTGCTGAACAATGCTGTGCTGCCAGTCTTGCTGGGAAGGATGATCCGAGTTTGAGGCCCAGAAGGGCACTTTTTGAAAGGTTAACCAACCAGTCAGCCACTTAAAAAAAAAAAACAACTCAGGAATAAATCAACTCGCAAGTATTATCAGAATCCTAGTAAGTACCAAGTACAGTTTTAGTCTTTAGGAGATAAGTAGGGAACATATCAAGGAAGGAAGCAGAAAGGGGAGGAGAGGAAGGCAAGAAGGAAGCAAGGAATGGGAGACAAAAGGGAGGAAAAGAGGGAGGGGACCCCCAGCAGCATCCATAGGCAACTGAAATCTCTTTTCCGCTCATGACTCTTTGAGAAGAATTCTCAAGAAATCCTTCATTATCCTTAAATATTCTGTCTTGATATTACAGATTTCCATATTTCTTTGGCTTATTACTAGTGAAGAGAAGTAGAAAACAAATACAGTTAGCCTTTAATCTTTAAAGGTCACTGTAGTTAGGTTCCCTGGACCCTTGTGTACTGGCTAAATGACCCCAGGCTGTTTCAAAAATCCTGTTTACTAAAGTTTTATAAAGTCTTTCTATGTTTTTTCAGTGATCTTCTTAACATATAGTGTGATTGTTTCCTTCTGTGGGGATTTTCACTATTGACCCAGATTTTATCCCAGGGAATCTGACTTAGGAGGCATAAATGAAAAAACATCTCTCCTATACAAGGACATGGAATGCAATTTGAAATTCAACAATTATTTTGTGCGCTCTTGTCCTATGACAAAAAAGTCAATATTCTTCTATTTACTTTCCTTTCGCAGAAACCTTTTCTCTAAGGTTCAGTTTAAAAATACTAATCTGCTGACAGTAGTCTAAAAATGAGACTGATTGGAAAGCCATACAGTCTCATGAAACTTGGATTTCACCAAGGAGGATCCATGTTCCTGTTTGCTTAAGACGATCTCAGTTTACCTCTGTGGTCCTGGTGTACTAATTAATGGCACCTCCTCTTATTCCCAAACTTGTCCCAGTTTGGATGACAAATTTCATGGCTACCTAGAACTTAAATCTGAACATATGCATAGGAGAAACACATTTCATATTGCAGTAGAAAATATGAGTGCCTTGGACTCAGTACTTCTTGTACGATCTTACACAAGTTATTACCACTCTGAGCCTTGGTGTCAGTGCTATAAACTGGGAGATAAAAGTATCCCTTTAAAATACTGTGTGAAGTTCCAAAAAGACAAGGTCTATGAAAGTGCTTTATAGATTGTAAAGCTCTCACAATTGTTGGCAATCATTATTGTTCTAATTTAGTTTTCCATAAATTATACGGAAGAAAGAACCAAGAAACCACAAAACCTGCAGATCTGGGGAAATATGACTTCATAAGATAGGTAAATCAGTCTTTAGACAGGAACAAGAGAAAACACTTCTATGTTCAACTTCTAGGTCACCCATCTTGGCACTCAGAAACTAACATTAATAAACACATACAAATTTGTTGAATGTTGTACAGGCTATGTATTTTGTCTTTTATAATTGATAACATCTTTATTCTTAAGAGAGTGCTTTAATTCCGTTTTACAGATTAGGGAACTAAGGCTAAATCAAGAGCTTTTATCAAGATCACATTTCTAAGAAGAAGCAGAGTTGTATCCTGATCCCCTTCATAATGCATATCTGGAGGGAGCTTATCTGACTAAACCCTGTCTCTGTGATGTGGTAACATTTGATTTATTGATTGCTCTTGTATTCAGAGACCTAAGGTATTGGTAAATTTAAATTAATCTGAAAGAATCAAGTCGAGGTGATCCCATTATTACCTTCTAGGTATTTGCATTAGGTCATATTTTTGTTTGTTTGTTTGTTTTGTTTGTTTGTTTTTCGTGGTACGCGGGCCTCTCCCTGCTGTGGCCTCTCCCGTTGCGGAGCACAGGCTCCGGACACGCAGGCCCAGCGACCATGGCTCACGGGCCCAGCCACTCCGCGGTATGTGGGATCTTCCCAGACCGGGGCATGAACCCGTGTCCCCTGCATTGGCAGGTGGACTCTCAACCACTGCGCCACCAGGGAAGCCCCACTAGGTCATATTTTGATCATAAATGTAATCAACGGTGCTGTTTAGGGTACTTGATAGAACAGATTTTTATTTCTTCTCATATGCCATGAAGATTTTAATGATATGGGATGTTTTGGCCACAGGAGTCGATTTCACTAATGCCAAAGAAATAAGCCCATCTACTTAATTTTGCATTAGGAAAGCTCAATGTGTTTTGTGTTTCTTCTCCTGTTCAAACAAGTTAGCAGATAGGTGCCCTATTGGTTTTCTGAAGGGGTCACTTCTTGTCACAATCCAATACTGCAAGTCATTGTAATCCTCTTTTATCCAGTTGGTGCTGCTAGGAACCTCTGAGCAGTAAGTGAGCCAAAACGATAAGGGTCCAACTTGCTCTATTCTGGTCAGCAGGCCAAACTTAAGTCAGCTGTTCAACTTGCTTTAAAAACAAAAGGTAAACAAACAAAACAAAATGAAAAGACTTGAAGATCATGAAAATAGCCTCCTTTCCAAGCTTTTAAAATTATTTATTTTGAACTCTAAGGGTTTTTTTTTGTTATTTTATTTTGGTTATGAATTCTTTCTGCTCAAGAAGAGAGTATATTTGGCTCCCAGTCTCAGAAAAGAGCTGAATTTTTGGCACTGAATCATGACAACAACATAGTTTTCTAGTTCAGGCCTACCCATTCTCTAGATTAGAGAGACATTTATTTTTAAAGCAAATCTCGATCCTTTGTAATGAGAGGTGGTAATACTGCCTGATAATCAGTTTGAGGATTAACCCACTAAGCAAGTGGCGTATGGTGAGTAAACTGGCAACCTGGAAATATATGAGAATCTTATCATTTATATGTAGTGCTTTTCTGCCATCAGTGTTGAGTTGACAGGAATCAAAAAGTGGAAAATATACACAAATATTGGCTCTGGGGACTTAAACCAGCAATGCCACTGGGAGTAATCCTAGAATCCCTTTGCCTCTTCACTCTCTAAAGCTCTTCTACAAGTTCTGTTGATTTTACCTTAGAAGTGATGTTTGAATCCATCCCTGTCTTATCCATTCTTCCCGGCACTCCTCACCGGCACTTAGAAATCACTGTTGCAACTTCCAAATGGCTCACCACACACTAGTTTCACCAACCCTTGGTCCCATGGTTTGTCAAACCCTTTTTAGCTGTAGAAACCCTTGGTTAACCTAAAATTTTACGTGAATGTTCAATATGGAAAACAGAAAAGGTGATGCTTTGTTTGAAGGAAGTTTGGGAGAACCTGTACCACAGAGTAGTTTGAAAGTCAAAGCTCTACTCCAATTCGTTTTCTAATCTTAGTGTCCATCAAGAATCATCTGAGGGCTTCCCTGGTGGCGCAGTGGTTGGGAGTCCGCCTGCCAACGCAGGGGACACGGGTTCGTGCCCTGGTCCGGGAAGATCCCACATGCCGCGGAGCGGCTGGGCCCGTGAGCCATGGCCGCTGAGCCTGCGCGTCCGGAGCCTGTGCTCCACAACGGGAGAGGCCACAACAGCGAGAGGCCCGCGTACCGCAAAAAAAAAAAATCATCTGAGAGGCACAACATACACATTCCCAAGGGGTTTGTTCAATAGGGCTGGGGTTACACTCAGGAATCTGAATTTTAACATCCCCAGGTGATTCTGATGCCTCTGGTTCCATATACATTTTTGAGGAGTACTAGTTTTGTCCATCTTCTTATATTGATCATGTTACTTCTCTACTTAAAGAATCCCACTGGCTTCCCAAATATTAACTAGTGAGCAATATATGAGGCTAGACCCTTCAAAATCTGATCTCCACCTACCTCCAAAACTCTCTCTAAGCATAGCTCCACTGGCCCAGATTTGTCATTCTTCCTTGAGCACAGCTTGCCCTTTCATACCTTCATTCCTTTATACAGTCACTTTCTACCACCGCCTGCCCTTTTCATACCTTGTTCCTTTATATATTCACTTTCCTCTACCTCTACCTGAGATATTCCTACCTGGTAATTCCTTTAAGGCCCAGTATAAATATTGTTCTGTTTGTAAACCCTTTCCTGATCCTTCCATTTCCAGAGTTAATCAATCACCTCCTCTTCTGGGATATTCAACTTATGGTAGCCCTTTTCACTTTGTATCAGAAAAAAACAACCTATTTTATTAAATAAGTTTTTCTCTCTTCCACCAGACTATGGGATCCCTGAAGCCAAAAGATATCATCTTAATCATCTGCATTTCCATGGCACAGCAAAATCCTGGTACATGGTAGGAGATCAGCAAATATTTACCAAGTTAATTAAGTGATCATTTGCATCATACAGTAGAATAGTAGATAAAGCACTGGACATGAGTTCCAAAGATCTGAGTTGCTTTGCTCTTCTGCAACTTACTAGTTTTGTGAGCACAAGAAAATGACTTTATGCCAATAGATTTGACAACTTAGATGAAATAGATAATTTTCTTTAAAATCACAACATTCCCAAACTGACAATTAAGAAACAGGAAAAATGTGTGTATATTAATTGCCTTATATCTGTCTATCTATCTCTCTATGAATGAATACACTTATATCTGGCAAGGAAATTGAATTTGTAATATTTTTTTAAACATTCTCAAGGAAAATTTCAAGTCAGGATGGTTTTGCTAGTGAATTACATCAAAGATTTGAGGAAGAAGTAATACCAATCCTACACAAATTTTTTCAGAAAATAGTTTTGGGGAATACTGCCTAACTTGTATTACCCATAGTATTACCCTGATACCAACACCTGATTAAAAAAATTATGACAACAAAACTAAAGCCTAATCAAATGAAATATACACAAAAACCCTTAGTAACATATTAGGACATCAAACCTGGCAATATATAAAAGGGGTAGTATATTATGCCCATGTACGTTTTGTCCCAAGAAAGCAAGATTCGTATACCCTCTATCAATAAAATGCACACTTTTAAAAGAGTAAAGAAAAAAACATATGATCACTCAATAGATGTACATAAAGCATTTGGCAAAATTCAATGCCAATTGACATTAAAAACTCTCAAAACTAAAATAGGAAATCTTTCTCAATTTGATATAATGATATCAGCAAAAACCTATGGCTAGTATAACTAATGATAAATATTGAACAATTTTCCGCCAAGATTAAGAAAAAGGTAAAAGTGTCTCCTCTGACTACTTCTATTCAACATCGTACTAGCAGGTAAGGGAGAGAACAATGGTAGGAACAAATAGATGAATCAAGATATGCAAAATGTTTACAAACACTAAAGCTGGGTGACAACTGTTTATGACAATTATGTTATTCACTCTACTTTTACATATGGAATTTTCCATAGTCGAAAAAATGCCTCTCTGTAAAAGGACTAGCTTTCTCTGCTCTGTTCGCTACTCCACATTGCCTTCATAAAGGCTTGAGCTGGGGTTTGAATGATGGAGAAGACCAAGAAGAAAGAAAGGAAGGACAGATAGGGCTAGGAACAGAAGAGGAATGAGAACAGATTTTCCATAAGGTAAAGGTAGATGCTTTTTCTGAAGAAGAGGATATGAGTTGTGGAAGAGAGGGGAAGATGTAGAGTATGTTTGGAAAAGTTGGGTTGAAGTCAATCACTAATAACCTTGAAAGTCAAACAAAGAACAATCCAACTTCTTGATCACCTTAATCTGCCATTGAAGTCTTTAGTGAGAACCTTCAAAGGCCTAAGGAACAATTTAGCTCAAATACCACCACAACAAATATCACTAGAACAAAAACAAACACACAAACCTCTTCCCAAAAAGAGACTAGTTTTGTGGCAAAAAACAAATTAATACCTCATCTGTTACAAGCAATTCTTGATTCAACAGTATTTCAGCATAACCAAAATTTGACCTTCCTTTGGAGCTTACTGTTTTGGTGACTTGTGGAAGATATAATAATGTCAGATCCTGTAGATTCTGAATTCACCAGGATAGCGTAGGAGAGACAAACTGCTGTAGACTAGAGACTGAATTCCATGACCTCCTTGCCATAAACTTAAACAGTTATTTAACGTCTTCTTGTGTGTAAATAGAAATGATAATGCCTCCCACAAAGTTTGGTGTCTTTAAATGAAGTAAAGAAACATAGGGAAGGGTGACATAAGGGACTTAGCACAGTGCCTGGTACACAGAAATGTCTTCTTTAACTTTGACTCAGTGTCAAATAATCTGATCCATTGTCACATCTCAGAAGCTGCCTGTCATAATGAATAATATGGAAGTTTGATGGCAAAACACCCCATTGGCCCGCCCCACTTGTTTTCCCTCTTTGGAAATGTTCCCCACTGCTTAAATGCCCATTGTAGTCAACCAAGAAAGGCCAAATAAACCTGAAGCCCAATTAGAAAGTTTTCCCCACTTCCAAAATCCTACCATAGTAGAATGCTTGCCAATCAAAGACTACCTCAGTACTTCTTTTGATTCTATATAATGTTCTCTCCTTTTTAACACCTTTCTACACCTGCTGAAACAAAAGTGACTACAAATGAGTTCCCTTGATGCAAGTTTATGAGTAAATAGCCACCGTTAATTTTGTCCCAGAGATAGTTTTGTCTCTGACACATTGCCTTCCCCTGGCTCCAAAAAAAAGGGGCTGATCAAACTGAGCACCGTACGGTGAAGTGTGGTCTCTAAGACATTGTTCTTCCACCCAGAGAGGTTCTGAAGCTTGTTTGACACTGTACACTAAATGTGTTCCCACACCTTAAAGCATCATAGTGGTCATTAGGATATCAAAGGCTTTTGTTTAAGCTGATATGTTCTAAGTTTCTTCCACACCAGGAAATCCTTTCTTCTCTCCCACATAATGCTGTAGTCAACTAATCACCAACCTCTTCATTCTGGGGTCACTGTCACACGGCTTAATAATGTACCCAGAGGCTACTAACTAGCTCGTTAGAGTAACATGGGTACAAACAAAGGATAAGTTAATAGAGGAGAGAAAGAAGGAAAACGGTGGGGGGAGTCAATGGAATGACAGACAGCTAGGGCATATGTGGGAAGAAATAAAATATTAGAAGAAATCATGTAAGTCTTTCCAAAATCCTAGTAGGTTCAGGGATACTGCATTGGAATCACTGAAATGTCAGTTATTTTAGTCCAGCAGAAGTTGAACCCCTTCCCCTGTTCTTTGTTTTAAACTAGTTTTTGGTCATCCTTTAGGCCTATGTGAGGATAAATTTCAAATTAGGGCTTTAAAGTTGCCTGGCTTTGAAGAGCACTTAAGCTTACAAAAGAAATAAATTGCAGTGTCAAGCTAAAGAAATAAATTGCAGTGTTAAGCTAAATAGATGATTTATTGACACTTTTTCAGAACTACTTTAGGTTATTTTTTGTGGGATGTATCCAAATGGAATAGCACCAACGTATTTATATAGGCTCTGATTTCTACACAACTCCAATATCTGACATGAAGTATTTGTATGCCATATAACCTTGCCCTCTAAAGGGGTGTTTGGTTGTCCTTTAAACTGAAAGTTGATCAGTATCTGGATATTTGAGGAGTTACCCTTCTATCCAGCTTCTTGCGTGGCTGGAGGCCAACAGGCAGACAATTACTTTGCATTGCTCTACTTTGGACCCCTTAAGGAGGCCGGATAGCTGCCATGCGTAGAGGTGAGTATAAGCAAGAATCTCTCCAGGCTGCTTGTGTGCTCAAGGTCTTGTCCAACAGAAATGTCCATGTTACTCCATTCAGGGTCACTGTGTCTCTCTGTGTAAGTACTTTCCTGTACAAGGCGCTAAACTGGAGGGCAAGAGGTGGGGCAATCCAGATCACCTTCTTGACAAGTCATCCGCCCGTGGGGCTGTGTAGGCCCAAATTCAATTTTTTCCCAGTTTGCACAAAAGTGTCATCCAAATGAGCAGCAGCAAAGATTCCCTTCATTCATTCACTCAGTATTTTCTGAGGACACGTTGAGTATAAGGCACTGTTCTAGATACTGGAAAAGATGTAACGATGAAACAGTGCAGTCTAGGGAGACTGAGCATGTACACAAATATAAAGTAAAAGAGGACCAAAGAAGTAAAAATGAATTATTAGGAGTGGGCCTTGGACATAATATAAGTCCCTTCTCCTAATTTTGATCATCTCTTTCTCTTTTCTGTCTCTTAATTATTAACATTAGGGATCAAGAGCTGGTCTCAACCTACCTGGTCTTGCCCCCTCTTCTGCCACGTGTATAGCATGCTAGAGCTTATTTATCATACGTTTGTCCCGCAACAGAGACTCTCTCCTGTCTTGTGACCTAGACCAGTGGTCTGCAAACTTTTTCTGTAAATGACCAGACAGTAAATATTTTAGGCTCTATGGGACAACTACTACTTAACTCTGTAGTTATAGGCAGAAGTAGTCATGGACAATACATAAACAAAGGAGCACAGCTGTGTTCCAGTAAGACTTTGTTTATGGACACTAAACTTCAATTTCATGTAATTTTTAACAGGTTTTAATGTATTATTCCTCTTTGAATTTTTTTAACAATTTAAAAATGTGAAAACCATTCTTAACTCATGGGTGATGCTAAAACAGGCAACAGCCCAGAGTATATGTAGGGGATAGAGTGGTCCTGAGCTATAGGGATGCAAGCAAGTAAAGCAAAGAAGAAAGGAAGAGTTATGGATAGAACTCTGTCATTTGTAAGCCTGTTGGGAAGTTAAATCTTATAACATCCTTGTACTGAACTTAGGGGATTTTTACACATGCAGAACTGGCGTGGTAGAACAGGCAAACTTCATGTGAATGCTGACAACTCTTTTCATAAAATTAGTTCTAGGTTAGTGAGAATACTAGCTGTTCACCAAAACTCTGTTTCCTTTTCTTTATGGTCAAGCAGGTAGAACACATCTCCCAGCCACACCTGCAGTTAGCTGTGGCCACATAACTGGTTGTCACAAAGGAACACGAGTCAAGGTAAATTGAGTCACACTTTAAAGGAGGTTCTCGCTTCCCTCATCTACCAGCTGACTGTCACTAGGGAGATGAAAATGGGGCTTCAGTTGATGATGGAGACGTTAAGTTTGAAGGAGTCTTGGTCCCTCAAGGAAGACAGAGAGAAGAGCTACTCACTGAGCAGAAGCATCTACCTGAAACCAATATAAGAGCTGGCAATAAACTTCTGCATTTGATCAATTATGTATGCAAAGTTAGTCTGTTACAGCAGCCAGTGCTACCCTAATTTAGTGTCAAGTACAGGGCCACGTCTTATTAACCTTTGCGCTTTCAGCATCTGTCTCAGGGCTTGGTACGTAATTATTGTTGACTAAATGACTGAGAAACCATGAGAAAGCATCATTGCCATGTTGTATTCTCCTATCCCCCACCGAGCTCCCTTTATCTCCTCTCCTGAATGGTACCATTGTCCTCATGATGTCACTTAGCCGCCCAAGTTTTCTGTATTGTACTAACCCCTCCAGTCTTACCATAGTAATGTTCTCAGAACAACATTTTTATTTCATTTTTTCTAAAAACTTATGCTTATTCAGCTAAACAGAGCTGTTAAGCTCTTTCATGCTAAGGTATAAATGACTAAAATGGTTTGCCGTGTGATTAATATTCACAGAATGCAAAATATATATTCAAATTTTTAAAAAGGGAAAATTATGCATTATGAAAAACAATCACTGAATTTTTTTATATCAATGAAGGATTCAAAGAGCTGTATTTTGTGACACACAATATAGATGACTGTTTCCCACCTAAATAGACAGGATGCAATCACTGCAAGAAGTAAAGACCTGTAATATGCCTAAAGTAGCCAAAGGACAAAAAACTCATTATCAGGTTTCCACTGTCCACAGATCCTTAGGGTACTCTCCATTCTTCATTTTCATAGACATGAAATTTTAGATTTTGAAAGGACGTGGATGTCATCAGGCCCAACCTCTCACCTTGAGGGACATACATGTTGCCATGATCAATAATATAATCCTTTACATAGTCAAAGAATTCTATCCTCCATCTTCTCTTCACCGGGCTAAGTATCCCCAATTCCTATAGGAATTTTTTGCAAATATATTTTAATCCATTAATCTTTTTCATTTGTCCTCCAGTTGTTCGCTCTTTCTCAGATTACAAGGTTCAAAAAGGGACATGAGATTCTAAAGAAAGACATAAGCAAGGAGGCCAGCCAGCCAGGCCTATGTATAGACAGAGTTGAAAGCTGCCAGCCTGGTTTGATTTGAGATGCAGAAAAGCTCCCGGCTCTCCTCCCCTCCAGCCCCACTCACCCAGCCAAAAATAGCTCCCCAGTCTCGCCTGCCAAAGCTGATTTTCCCATCACCCAGGGGCCTCTGGGAAAGGGGCAGAGGAAAGGCAGCTGCTGTTTCTTAAGAAAATGTACTTGGCTCTATGCTGGAGACCTTATATACATTATTTCATTTAAACTGTACAAGTATTTTAAGATGTTATTAGCACATATAATATAAAGAGGGCAATAAGTAGCCAGGGAAAGATAAGAACATAGCTCTCCAGTCAGGCACTGGTTTGAAGTGTAGCTCCAACATTTACTGGCTGTCAGATTGTAGCTAATTTGTTTCCCCCCTCAAAGGCTCAGTCCTGACCTACACTGACTACTAAACCTACCACATAGGATGTTATGATAAAAAAAAATGAGATAATCTATATGCATAGCCCAGTTCCCACCTCCTGACAAATACTCAGTATATCTGAGCCACTATTAGTATCATCCCTACTTTAGAGATAAGGAAATTGAGAGTCGGAGACATTAAATCATTTGTCTCAGGCCACAGAGCTAGGAAGTAGGAGAGACAGAATCTGAACCGAACTCTGCCTCCACAGCTTGTGTTCTTTCCACCAGTGTTCCCAAAAGACCTCTCATAAGTTCATCTGAGTTTCCTGGGAGAACTCACCTAACAAGATGTTCCGCTAGCCCAAGTTTAGACTGTCCGACTTAGGAACCCAGGTATGTAACCTTGACATGATATTAGTAAGCAAGTAAACAGGTAAGCCTCCAGGATTGGAGAGAATGAGTCCGAAGACAAGTTTCCAAGAAAATGTGGCTCCAAGAGAGGGGGGAGCAAAAGGGCATGAGGGAGCTGAATGGTGCAGGACCACTGGGCAGGGACACTGGGAACATTTGATAACTGAGCACCAAAGGCAGGGTCGGGCAGACAGACTTCTCCTAAGTCACAAAGGCTCAGACAGGAACTTGGGAGTTTCCCAGAATCTACACTCTGACCCTGACCTGCCTCTGAAAGCATCTCCAATTTTCAAATTGATACAGGAGAAAATTCTTAGGTCCTTAGCCCAGGAAAGTGAAGACAAAAGGGCAGCCTGAAGGTGAGGGTACCTTGTTCCCTTTCTTAGTGTTAGCTGTCAAACTAGAATCCCTACCTTGAGTTGGTATTTGTTTTAGGCCTTGTACTTACTATACAATGTCTATTCATTCAAAATATAGTGATGAAATTTTTGACTCCCAATCTGGACCTGCAGAACTCAAATCCTGGATGCTTCATTCATAGCTGTGTGATTCTGGGCAAGTTACTCTATCCTCTGTGTCCCAGTTTCCTCATCCATTAAATGGGGATAATAAGCATAACTATCCCATAGGACTGAGTGAGTTTTCAGCAAGTTCAAGTATATAAGATGCTCAACAGATTTTAGCTGTTACTATTCTCTCATTTAATCCTCACACTGAGTCAGGAAACTGAGGCTGCCAGTGGTCCAGGGGCATGCTCAAGCTTTCCCCAGCTGGCAATTAGAGGGATGAGAACCTAAAGAGAGAACTTAAGATTCCAAGTATAGTCGTCTTCTATCTTACTAAGCTGCTTCTGTTACAGGAAAAGATGTAACGTGTAGCAAAACTCTCAGTCACCTATCAAATGGTGTTTTTCAAATAATCTGAAATTTCATTATGTTGTCATACAGTCAAGGCTGGGAGTTCAGGACTTGTCTTCACCCAACAGCTAAATGGCCATTCACATGTGGCCAAATGCTCTCGTTAGTGACAAAGAGTCAAAACATCAGCCTGCTTGCTCATAATACAGAAAAAAATGGATTAAAAAAATGGGGAGGGCAGAGGTACTAAGATACACTGGGCACATTATTTTCTGAGTTGCAACTTCTAACAGCAGTGACTCACCAAAATGATGAAGGCATCACCATGATCTGTCTCCCTCTTCCCCACTGCTTAGGAACTGGAGTGGCAGATGGGCCCTGGCTAAGATAATAAATGGTGCCCCTTCAGATGCATCACTTTCGAGTTTCTGGAGGGGTCACTGTGTAGCCAAGGGAATGGCTATGAAAGCAAGGAGATGAATAAAAAGAGCCAGCACAGCTCTACATAAGAATGTTAGCTGCTTTGTGAAAGAAGCTGCCTTACAAATTATGGGCAGTTTCTCTTCCTCCCTATTACTTAACATTTGTTCTCAAAATGTGTGTGTGTGTGTGTGTGTTCCAACAGCCATTGTCTGGATGTAAATAAGCATCAAGCATATCTGTAACTACACTGATGGGGATACCTGGAGAAGGTGCATGCTTGCAGAGGGCACGATCATCTCACCCTTTGGGAAAACGTGCAGCGCCAATGGCCACACTAAACTGTTCTGTGTGACATCTGGAGCATTACTCTGGACAGACTGGAAAGATTAGGTCAGAGTTCAGGAGGTATTAACTTTACACACACGAAAGGGACGTTTTCACTGGTCAAAACTTGACTATCAGCCATGGCATGTGGTTCAGTTACATATATTGCTAGGATAATGGAGATGAATCCTGGGGTGAGATTAATCCCATTAAATAGGAAGCAGGGTTTCCCAAATGGTAGACAGTAGTGATTAGAAAAAAAAGTGTTTCCGTTGTAGAGAAATGTGGGCCTGCACATATGAGATTTACTTTAGCCACTGGAGCGCAGCCCTGCCAGACCTTCCATTAAAGGATTTGATAACGAGAGGCTACCCTTGGACCAGAGGAAAACTCATGTTCAGTGTAACTTTGAATGTCTCTTTGTATAATCAAATTTCCTTTATTTTCTCCCAGAAAAATCATTATAAACCTCAAGATGACTATCTCTTCAGGAGATGTGGAAAGATGAGAGTGAAAGTACAGCTCAGTTTGAATGCGAGACACTGGACTCTCCCAAACATTCTAGGCTTCTAATCCCTACTGGCAAGAAGAAATAAAGTCAGGCGAGTCAAAGCACATTTCTCCTGACCAAAATAAGTGGCCAAATATTTTCTCTCTTCAGTTTTCTCTGGAACTTCAGTGCTCCTCTGGGATCAGCCCATTCATTGACAACGCTGTCCCTCACTAACCTCTGGCGGGCACTGGACTTCATTAAAAAGGGAGGAGAGATGAAAAGCAGGGCTGGAGGTGGGGGGAGAGTTTTCTTAAAGGGTCTTCTTCACACAATGTAAAGATGAGCTCAAACTTGCCAAGTCTTATCCTTTGGCAAAATCAAGTGAATGCATTCAGTTAGAATTCAGCTTCTTAGATGAGGGGGCCAGCCATGATGGCTCTGCCTACCCAGTTATATGGCTCAGTTTTTGAAAAGCCCCAGAGAAATTTGCCTCAGAGAAATGCTCAGTGTTTCTTTGGTGCTACTTTTCTCTGAAACACAGAGGTTTAACCCAACCCACAGTTCTGTGCATCTATAAATACTCAACCCGCTTCCTAGGAGACCCTCGGTCAGAAGTTCTCACTTAGTGCAAGCCGGGACGAGGAGCAAAGAGATGCCAAGTGCAGGGGGAGTGAACCCCTTAACTAAATGGTGGCGAGAGAAATGAGCAGTATAGCCTTGGTAGTGGAGGAAAGCAGGCATCTCCAGCTACCGTACTGGCCTCTGCAGTGACACATCATCACCTATGTGATCATCTGAATCCCTGAAAATAAAGCTGACCAACTTGGGGTTTGCCTAAGGGCCACAGACCCAGAAGTCCAGCCAAGGTCAACATAGGCTGGTAACTATGGAGGCCACAGGCATGAGCAGGAATACGGACATCCACTGTCTTTGTCACAGACCTAACGCCCAAACCTCCACATCTGTCTGGCTTGAACTGAGCTTGGAAATAAAGGATTTAAAAGATAATAAATCATCTTCCCCAGACTGGAGGTTACACAGGGCAATTCCTAGATGAGCTTATGTGTTGAGAACCCTCTGGAACATTTCACAAAAGTATGTGGCCAGAAATATGCTGCCATGACATCTTGGGTACATGATTTTGGGGACACGTTGCATTGTATTTTCACATGCCTGTCTTTCCAATTTGTCAAGAAGATTCTTTAGAGCAAGAGCCATGTCTTAAATATCTCTATATCAACATGCCTGCGATAGAGCCTGACACATTCTAGGAACCCAATATATGTTTATCAAATGGATGGATGAATGAATGTTCAATTTTACAGCAGTGCTGAAAAGATGTCCTATCTTGACGGTAAATACTACACATTGCTTTCCTTTTTCTTTAAAGATATGGAGAGTTCTGACCCCAAATAAAAGACATGATATGTACTATTACATTCCAGCCTAAGATCCACATTTGGTACCAAGTATATTGACAGTGAAGAAAAATGCAAAAAGAAAATAAATAAACTACTCCTTGCCAGGACACACCAGCCATGAATGAAGAATATCATCCCATCTTGCTACAATAAACATTTCAGCTCCTCCTGTGAGGGCTCCTATATGGCTTCCTGTTTGGGGAAGAGTATAATAAGTGGTATGTGTATGTGGTTAAGCAATGTCCTCAAAGGATCTGAAAGAGCTCTGAGTAATACAAGCCTCAATAGGTCTTCAAGAGCTTTAAAAGAGAAAAACATTCTCTCCGACTTTCTAAACAACTGACTTTCTGAATACAGTGAACACTGATAGGTGATAAGAGGAAACACAAAAACGTAACAAGAACACTATAGAATAAGGCATGAAGGATGCTAAGGGTATGAACACAAAAATCATACAGTAAGAAGAATGTGTTGCTTTCAGTTCAGATCAGGTAAAATAGGTTCATGGCAAAAATTAAAAAAAAACAACCCTAAAAACAAAGAATCCAAGAGAACGAATAAGCAGTTTGGAGATTCAGATTTTATAGTTAAGAAATTTCAGGAATGCTAGCCAAGTAGAGATAAGAGAGTGCCAGGGAAAAGTAATACCCAGTGAAAGCAAAAAGAAAAACCAGGCATGTTACTTTGCCTCCCCATACTGAAGTTTTTGTAGAACTTTAAGAAGCATATTGAAGGAAAATCATACTGATTCCTTCATTATGTAATTTTAGATAGCTACACCCACTGAAAGCAGTATCTGGAGGCATTACATTAGAAAAGTCCATAGTAGAAATTTCGAAAGAAAATTTTTAAATGACCAGTGAGTTTGGCAATGGCTACAGAAAGAAAAAACATTTCAGCCCTAAAGCTGAAGTATTTATCGAACTACAATGATATCAGTGTATATCTGAGATAATAGGAACCAAATATGTTAAGGAACATGTTCACATTTCTGTGGTATTGACCCTTCGAGGATTTTGGAAAAAAAATATTGTAAGGATAATTCGAGATTGTTTTAATTTCTTCCTTAATATTTAATAGAGTCAAGCAAATGGTCCATGGTTCCTACTTTCCCAAGCATGTAATTACGTACTTCTCTGTGGACTTGAATTAGTAGAGATTGATTGCTTTACTGTTCATATCAACAATGTTAACCAAACCTGTTTCAAATTTTAACACAGCCGCTCTAATCAAGGTTGACTGCATGAATTACGCAAAATACAAAATGGAGACTAAGTTACAATATGAATACGTTTCAGGGCTCCAATCAATAACATGGTGATTATAGTTGATTATACTGTATGTATACCTGAAATTCGTTAAGAGAGTCAACTGTAAGTATTCACACCACACATACAAAAAAGGTAACTGTGAGGTGATGCATGTGTTAATTAACTTGATTGTGGTAATCACTTTCCAATGTATGTGTATATTAAACCATCATGTCATACACCTTTTAAAAATCATGTTGTATAAATATGTACAATTTTTATTTGTCAATCGTAACTCAATATAGCCGGGGAGGGGAACAGTATAAAACTGAAAATGCTTTTATATTAAATAACTGAAGTTCACATTCTATTACCAATACTATCAACAGAGTAATCAGAAAAATAACCAGAGATATTTAATATGGTTTAAAACTAGAGATATCCAAAAGAAATTTGCATGGCTATTATAGAATAAATGCCAATAATGTGTGGGCAAATGAGACTAGGCTCAGTTTTTCTGTAATCCTCTTTGTTCTTAGCAAAAATTAACTCAGACTAAATCTCCTGGATTAGTGGTGGTAAAAGGTGGTAAAAACAATACCAGAAAACAAGAAGAGAGAAATAGAGTAGAATTAAGAACAAACCAAGAAAATCCCTGAAGAGAATGTGATTTAGAAGGCTGACACTTTCTGGATAGCAAATAGGTTATAATCTTGACTAAATGTTGTGTTGTGTTTTTAGCATCTTTTATCAGAACATCCAAAAGAAAGGACTGAAGTTTATGCATTCATACATTATTCGCATGAGAAAACTATTTGAGTATTGTCATCCCTCTTTTATAATTGAAAAAACTTACATATGGAGATTATTATGAGGATTACCTATGTCATAAAAAAAGTGGTCTCAGTCTTGAGACAATTTTTGAGTCAATGATTGTATAAACATGTTTTATTTACCTTTTTAATTGATAATATCAGGCAAATGCCCTATACATCTTTTATTTAAAATATTCTCCACCTAAGAACAAATCTAGATAGCATTTGAAGCTAGTATTATTAGAGGTATTAGACACTCTCCCTGGGCTTCTTCAATTCCTTTTAGCATTACCAAACAAACACCAGTAATGTCTCTGTCTTGAGGAGGCTGAATTTGAATAGAAAATTACTAGCTTTATTATAATCACTTAGAGACTTTTAAATTAAGCTGTCAATATTTTCAATAATGTATTTCACTCTTATTTTAAAATTTTAGTTAGATAAGCACTTCCTTTCTCCACTTGCTCAGCTATTGCTAATTCAACATAGTCATTGAATAGGGTATCATGCTTCCCCCAAATAAGCAAGAATTAAAGACACAATCCACAGGCAAGAGCTCATTAATAATGGCTTGCTTAGTCCTTGGAATCGATCACATTTAAAGCAGCAATTTAACCTGATAACCCTCATCAGCTTAACTACCTCCATCACTTATTCTAAAACTATTCCTATCCTCATACCACTGCAACTTGCCCCAAATTTTTTTAGAAATCTGACCCTATGACCCAGCTTTTTTCTGTAGGCTGACACCCACTGAAATTCCCATGCAAAGAAATGTCTTTGTACTTAGATTGTTCCAGGAGAAAGTTCCCATGACACAGCTTTGTCATCATAATATATCTGATATAGATTAACACCAATATAATTGAAGGAAATTACACATATTTTGGTATGTGTTTGTACTAGCTGTAATTTTTCACTTTGATTTCTCCATGTACACCTTTATGAAGGGAGGACACGAGTTTCAATTAAACTGTTTTAGGCATCATGTTGATATTAGGAGAAAGATAGTTGATATCAGAATTCCTAAGAATTCAACTTATATATTTTGGTAGGAAAAAAACCACTGGACTTAGTGTATAGAGTCTTAAATTTGAGCTCTTATCACTAGACCCATTCTGGGTCTCAATTCCTACGTATTTTAAATGAGTGGATTGACTTACATGTCTCTGAAGTCTCCTCTAAGTCCAACATCCTGAGATCATTTAAGATTTTGATGAGATGGAATGATTTCGTTTTTAAGCTGGTGATCATGAACTCTTCCCTTGAGCCCCTGCTTTCAGAGAGCTTGTTTTCCTTATATAATTAAGTTCTTTCATTTGTTGAGAAAAGAAAGAGTATATACAGGACACTTGATATTCCAAAATGCATTGCTATCTGATTTTTTTTCTTGCCTGTATGTATGGTTATGGTCACATAAAAAATAAGTACATAAGTGCATGCACTTAAGTTAATTGGAGTATAATTGTTTTACAATGTTGTGTTAGTCTCTGCTGTACAATGAAGTGAATCAGCTATATGTATACATACATCCCCTCCCTCTTGGACCTCCCTCCCACCCCACCCCACCCAAATCCCACCCATCTAGGTCATCACAGAGCACCGAGATGAGCTCCCTGTGCTAGACAGCAGGTTCCCACTAGCTGTCTATTTTACACACGGTAGTGTATTTATGTCAGGCATCTGGGACACAACTATTACTTAAAAGACTCAGGTTGTAAAACAAACTATCTTATAGCCTAAATGAAGCTTCTTATAAACTGGTCTCCCTCTTTCTCTGTAGACACTATTGATGCCATCTGAGACCTAGCTAAGTGCCTGGGCACATAAAAATCATAGTGTGTGTGGATTGACTCCACTGTTTTCTCAAAATCTGGGGTTCACACCTTCCTAACCAACTTCAGAAATAACTTATCACTGAGTTCTGCTAGTAAGTAACTCAATTTCCTAAAGTCAGTGGTGAGTAATTAGTCAGCTTTGGCTGGGAGAGAAGAAGGTGGGGAGGAAGGGGAGAGGAGGAGGAAGAAGAGAAAGGGAAAAGAAGAAAGAAGAATAAAAATAATCCCAATCTTGTGCATTGCTGGTGGGAATGTAAAATGGCATGGCCTTTGTGAAAAACAGTACGCCAGTTCCTTAAAAATTTAAATCATAGAATTGCCATATGATCCAACAACTCTATTTCTTGGTATATACCCAAAAGACTTGAAAGCAGGGACTTGAACAGTATTAGTGCACCAGTGTTCATCACAGCATTATTCACAGTAGCTGAAAGATAGAAACAACCCAAATGTCCATGAACAAATAAATGGGTAGACATCCACTGCAGAGATATGGTACATCCCCATAATAGGGTATTACTCAGACTTTAAAAAGTGAAATTCTGACACATGCTAAAACATGGATGAACCTTGAAGACATACTTAGTGAAATAAGCCACTCACAAAAGGACACATTTTATATGATTCCACTTATATGAGGTACCTAGAGCAGTCAGGTTCATGGAGACTGAAAATAGAAGGGTGGTTTCCAGGGGTTGAGAGGAGGGAGGAATGGGAAGTTACTGTTTAATGGGTACAAAGCTTAGTTTGGGAAGATGGAAAAGTTCAGGAGAGGAATGTGATGGTTGCACAACAATATGAATATACCTAATGCCACAGAACTGTATACCTAAAAATGGTTAAAATGGTAAATTTTATGTTATGTGTATTTTACCACAATAGAAAATTACTCACTGCATTGTCAAAGTTTTCTTTTTATTCATTTTTATTCCCTTCATCTGGGAAAGCTGAATACACTCTCTACTTTGGTGTTGCCCCATGCCAGGAATTGCCGAAAAATAAACTTGATATTCCAAGCAATTCCCCCATGGTTTAAAGAGATGAAGGAAAAAAAAACACCTGGTTTAAAAGCAGTCATAGAATCTCCCACATGAGTCCCATGAATAGACTCAGTGCACACATTTAACATGCAATAAAAACAGGCACCAGACCAAACCAATGCTCACGATGGAATGGACATGTTCATTGTTAAGGTTGTTGCCAATTCCATAGGAGTTTGTGGACTCAGAAGACGGTTAGACCCGAAAAAAAAAAAAAAAAAAAGAGAGTAAGAGAGAGAACCTGTGACCAGGATTAGAAGTGAATAGAGTAGAATGACAATGAGATCATGAAGAAATTGAAATTTGAAATTCTGCTGCAAAGTGGTCCTGGATAGAATTCAATAGAATTCAAGCAATTATTCAGCCAAACCGAAAAGAAAAAGAATTTCCAACATGCTATTAAGAATAAAGGCATTGTGGAGATAAATTAGCCAGATTGCCTTTCATATTGATTAAATTGCCTTATTGAGTATGAAACTCTGCTCAACTTGTCCAAAGCCAAAGACTAATAAGACGGTAGGATGTCAGAGGAGAAGGAGCCATACATCTCATCTTATTCCATCACAAATTGTGGGAGATAAGAGAGCTGACAGAGTTTAAATGATCTGCTTAAAAATAGAGAGCAGAGTCCAAATAAAACCCAAAGTCTTTGAATCTCCTAGCTAGTTCATTCCACATTACACAACATTAGTTAAGTAATTGCACAGAAAGAAGAAAGATTAATATCACAAGAATAAAAATCATGTTCACAAGAGGAATGCAGTTGCTTCATTTAGTCAGTTATCATTTTGAAACCATAATGTTAAATAGGTTTAAACACAAAGTAGATAGTTCTAAAAAGTGTAATGCAGCAAAGAAACGAAATGATGTTAAATATGTATCCATAAATGCTAATCTCTAAACACAGACTTTTTGAAGATTCATAGTTTTCCAGTGCTGATATTTTATACCCTTTGTTTAAAAATCAATTGGAAAGGAAGGCATAATGAAGTCTTTACTCTCTGCGATTCTGACTTTTACAGTTAGTAACATTTATTGGAAACATACCATCAAAACAAAGCATATGTTTTAAAATCTTATCTATAAGATAAGATTTTAAAGCTATAAATTAGTAGACAAGCCAAGGCACCCATTTCTAAGTCATTCTAATAACATTTCCCCATTTCCCTAAAACACATAAGCAGAGTATGGAGAAAACATTTGAGTGAACCAATGAGTGTGTGATTGTGTGTATGACCTCTCAACTCTGCATGATGTATTGTTCTGACGGTTGATAACGCCATTACAGCTATAAATTCACCTGACAAGGAAAATGAGACTACTTGAAAGAATAATCATTTTACTCCAAACACTTAAAACAGTAGAAGGTCCAAGTTGATCAGGTGATATCAAAGAGAGCAAAGCACTCTAGTGGGGTTTACTCCCAATGTTAGTATAACCGTCACATTTATCTGTGGCTCCTCACTGAGGTGGGGCAAAGGCATGGCATCTTCCACTGTCAAATCTGAAAGGTGCTTCAACACTGTCATCATCACCTTTATTTTACAAAAGGAGAGAAAATTCACAGTTTCACAGCTAATTAGTAACAGCCCAAGAACCAAAATCTAGTCCTTCTGACTCCCAAGAGAGATTCAGTATTTTCCCTATATATCTCACTTTCTTATTTAAAAAAAAATGGGTCCAACAGTCTTGCAAGTTGGATGATATTTTTTCACCATAGGCAAATTCTTTAAAATTTTGACTTCATAGAAAATTGGGAAAAAATCAGATACAGATTTGTGTGTGTGTATTAAAACCTCTTCTATGGCATGGAAAAGTATAATATCAAAAAGTCTGATAGATGAGATCTGGCTCCATCTGCCATATTGGGACTGAAGCCTTTCATCTTACATAGAAGATGGATATTTAGAAAATGTGGATGTTTGAATCAAATGTCTCTTAACCCTAAAAGAGCTGCTGTTAACTAGAACTCACTGAGGACTAGCTTGAGCAGTTGAACTGGGATATATTAATTTCTGGCATTAATGCTTTCTTCTCGGAGAGGTTTCCATCTGTTTCTCTCCCTTGATTCTGTTCTGTAGTTCATTAGCTCCAGTATTGCCTCCAAGACTTTTCCTCCATCATACTAATGCTCTACCTTTGTACCTTCTTCTCTTCCCATTCTACTGTTGAAAACAAGCTTACAAAGAATGTTTTTAATCTTCCAAGGACCTTCCAACAGTAGGATCTTCCTCATTTGTGAGGTTGCTGCCAAACCACTACCACTCATACTGCTCATCCAGGTTCCCGCCTAATTCCACTGATGTCCCTTCACAATTTCTCCCCTGGACACAAGCCACTGCTTCCCAAACAAACCACTTTCAGCCAGGACAAGCAACAATGGGGCCAACAGACAGACCCAAACACATGTCCATTAGTAGAGCTAAGACATCAGCCATGTCAGGGTTTTCTAGCAGCAAGTTAGAAAACCCATGTAGGTTATTACTTACAGAGGCGGGGGCAGGGCTGAAAGGAATGTTTTTGAGTGCCTAACAGGTACCACGTCCATAGCCTTGACAACAACTCTGTCAATAGATATTTTCTTTATTTTACAGTTTGGAAACTGAGGCTCAGAGGTCCTCGAGTGTCCAGTTTTGGTCAGTCTCTTTAAACAGAGCTAGCGTACCCCTGAAAATGGCAAAAGACTTGCATAGCATTTCATTTTAGGTTAAGGTTCCCACAAGCGAAATTAGAGCCACCTTCTGCCATTCATCAAGATGCCCTGCTCCTCCTCATCTCACCTCTTGCCTCTCCTGATTCTGAGCTCCCTTTTGCTTCATTCTTCCACTGAAGATGTTCATCACAGGCTCCCTTGTCTGTCAACATTTTCTGGCTAGACCATGCTGGACATTCTTTCATAGGAAAGTGATACAATGGCGAATGACGATTCACATCCCACCTTTCACAGATGTGTCATGAAACCGCCCTACCTGTTAGCTAATGCATATTGAACTGCCTTGACTTTGTTTTCTTACTTTAAATATATAAACCCCACTATGAAGGAGATGTAACTCTGAAAAAAAACTTTTTAAAAGACCACATGCAGGGTCTTCAAAAAGTGTTTTATGTACTTCTAAAATTTTAAATAACTTAGCTTGTAGACATGGGAACAAAAGATAAACAGAATTTAAAGCAAATTCATTCAATTTGATAATTCTTCTGAACAATTATCTATAACACTATCTGCTATAAATGTGCAGGTAAATTGACTGAAGAAGTTGTTTTCTGCATTTATTTCTAGATGAGTTCAAATTATTTCTGTCTTCCCTAAAATCTTGGTTATTGACTAAGTTTTAAAAATAGAACAGAGACTTTATGAAAACAAAATATTCAAATAGGCAGTAAAGATACTGTTCATATTTATACATCCACAACTCACACTGCCTAAAATATAGACTAAACTGAGGGTCCATCTTGCCGCTGTTTCAAATAGGCTGAGGGAAATGTGTTATTGCAGGTAAAGAGGATGGGTAGCGATTTCTACATTGATAACCAAATTGTTGACTAAGACTGACAGTCATCAGGTGAGGGAAAAAGTGCAATAATTTTAAACTATCAATGAATATATACATGTATGTATACTCATTAAATATGCAAATATTTTTGGATATCGCAAATATAATTGGATGTGAAGATACATGCACGGCATGCCTCCAATCCTAAAAGCATAGCAATAAGATCAGGTTGAACCACATAAAACAGTCATTGCAAAGATCAAAACTTACTGAATACCATGCTTAAATTAATAAATTAATGAACAAATACATGGAGAAGGAAAACTTTTTCTTATGGTACAACATCAACCAATAAAGGAAGGCAGAATGATAAGGTTAGAAAATCATCATTGGATGGGTGAAGTCTGATGAGGACCAAGATATTTACATGGTTTTGAAGTATCTCTCCATAAATTCCTAATTATAAAAGGCAAAATGATAACTGTAGAGAAACTTAGTAAATTCCACCCTAATCAATGAGGAAAAGTAACATCACTGACACTAGGACAAACCCACATCACCTGCCAACTGATAGGATGCACTGAGAAGGGCAAAACATCACTTCTGTGGTATTTCTTAGAAAAAGCATAACCTGAATCTAATCATAAGGAAACTTCAGACACACCGAAATTGAGAGTCATTCTACAAAACAACTGGCCTGAACTCTTAAAATATGACAAGATCAGGGAGGACAAAGAAAGGCTAAATAACCACTCCAAATTAAAGTAGACTACAGAGATATAAATAGAGCCTGACTCTGGATTGGATCCTATGCCAGGAAAAATTTGTTATAAAAGATATTAAGACAATTGATAACATATGAATTCAGACTGTGAATTAAATAAAAACATTGTATCAATGTTAAATTTTCTGATTTTATAATGGAACTGTGGTTTCATAAGAGAATGTCCTTGTTCCTAAAAAATAAAAACTATAGTATTTAGAGACAGAAGGGCAAAATGTCCCCAACTGACTCTTAAATAATTCAGAACCATGAAGATATGTGAATATATAGAGAAAATGGTAAAGGAAATAGGGCTGAATGTAAACAATTCATGATTATATGTCAAAAGAAGTTATATCGGGACGAAGTGGGAGAGTGGCATTGACATATATACACTACCAAATGTAAAATAGATAGCTAGTGGGAAGCAGCTGCATAGCACATGGAGATCAGCTCGGTGCTTTGTGACCACCTAGAGGGGTGGGATAGGGAGTTTGGGAGGGAGAAGCAAGAGGGAGGGGATATGGGGATATATGTATACATACAGCTGATTCACTTTGTTGTACAACAGAAACTAACACAACATTGTAAAGCAATTATACTCCAATAAAGATATTAAAAAAAAGAAGTTACAAAGAAGTTTTAAAAAGTTGAACTACCCATAATATCATACGGCTCAGTCCTATATAGAGATGTTTATCAACATAACCAGTCAATTAGAAACCGTAAGTTAGGAACTAGAAATGTATTAAGGTAATACAATTAAAAGTATCAAGAGGTCAGTATGTGAACCTGGATTAAATTCAAATCAATACATAATCATGCTGAATATATTGTCAATAGTTGACATTTTGCAGAAGATATTACATTCTTGAGATCATATTCTTTCAATAGCTTTTTGGCCCAAGACACAACACAGGAAATTATTTGTGTGGGTCGAGTGGGACATCCCCAAATGAGCAGTCACGTCACCGCTGATATTGCATCTCACTTCTTAATTGAGCTCATGGCATGGAAAAGTAATTCATCTCCCTGAATATGTTTCATAAGAAAAACAGAACTCTTTAAATTCTTTTCCAAGTAGTCCTGGAGCAACAGTAAATTCTGTATCCAAAATTCAAAATGAGCTTTTTACAATTTGCAGTCCCACCGTCAAAATGTACTCAGTGAATTATTGAATTATTTTCATGAAACTAGAGGTCAAATAATGTCCAAAAAATTTTTTTAATAAAGCAAAAATTATAATCACCCATAAGCTCAGCTTGCAAAGATAATGTCACTGCTAAAATATTGGTATGTTTCATGCCAGCACCAATCCATCCATCTCCCCATCCTTGTTTTTATGTGCAAGATAAATGTATTGTAGACACAGTTTGTACACTGCTATTTTTCCAACTATAAGCATTTTTTAAATTTTTATATTCCTGTCATGCCCATACAAATGGAAGTTGGAGCATTATTTCCAGGACACAGAAAAACAGCTGATCAAGGGTGATGTTTAAGGACATTTCTCAAGTTTTGTGCACCAGTGGAAAGTCCTAAATTGAAAGTCAATGTTAAGACTACAAAAGAACCATGAGGTTCTTCTTCCTTTTTCTCCTCCCAGCAAGCCACACTGAGAACTGACCTGCACAGTTACGGAATGCACTGTAACTCTGTACTGGGGCTTCTACCCTCCCTGCATGGCATCTCTTGGCTCATAATCTCAATAACCCAGAAAAGCTAAAGTTATAGTTTCTATGATACACTTTTTTTCCTCTGGATAAAGCTAGCTGACCTATACGAGCATCCCTCTCATTCCACTTGCCCTGGTTCCATTAGTACTCACCACTAAACCAACAGCCCACACCACCACTGACCTTAGCCTTCTTTCCAGCAGTCCCTTCTTTCAGTATCTCAAACACCGGGCCCTTTTCTCTAGCCATTGCTGCTTGAACATACCCACTGTTCTCCCATATCCCCCTCTTCAAGTCATCCTGTGCCCCCAGAATGTCCTTGGTCTCTTCTCTGTAACTTGGAATTAGATAAATCACTCTACTTTCATTGCTTCTCCTCATCCTCCCAACCAGAAGTATTTTCCCTCCTCTGCTCTCCCAGAGCACTGCTGTATCTCAATTAACAGGTTTATTCTTTCAAGCTATTGTTATAAGTGTTGTGGTGGTGTTGTTTGGGTATTTTTTGTTTGATTTGGTTCTCGGGTGTTTGTTTTGTTTTGTTTTTTGTGGGTTTTTTTTGTTGTTGTTGTTGTTTTCTTAATGCTTCAGTCTCCCTAGAGAGAAACCTGGAGAGAAAACTTCTCGTGTTCGGTCTTTGCCGTTTCCATGGAAATTTTAAAATAACATCCTCATCATATTAAATGTTTATGTAATGAATGAGCTGATGAACTAAAATAGGAAAATATTAAAAGGCTTTGGACCAAGTAAACGGAGCAAACTATAGAAAATCTGGTGCCCTATGGCTAATTACTGAGTACGAAAAATGGCTGAGTTAAGGGTGCAACTTTAGATTTTCAGAGGAAGATAAGCCTCAGTATATATTTTATTCAAAATTACAAATATTTCCAGAAATAATCTTGGCCCAGGAAATATCAACCTATTCAAAGTTTTGTATTAGCTCTACTACCATTTATATTTCTTACTTTGCAATTCTCCTTTTCAGGAATGGCTATATAATGTGCAAAATAAAATCTTGCTGCCCTTTGTTTAGAACTATTAAGAGCTTCAGGATGGTGGGAGCAGAGTATTAAACCAAGCGGATGGCTTCTCTAAGCAAAGGGACCTGTTGGTCTGCACATGTCACAGCCCATGTAGCCAGCACAGCCTGTATAAAATGTCTGTAGTTTTTCTTGCTTTCTATTGAGCTAAAAAAGAAGATTCTCACACAAAGTGAACACTGATTTCCTAATAAACTCACCAAAAAAATGGAACAGAAAGAAGGGTCCAGAATTTTAAAATTCTTCTAGACCTATTATCCAAATTTCTTTCCTGACCTGTGCACAGAACATCCGGATTATGTATTTAGATCTACTTTTCAGTTACTCTTTTCCAGGCTCTCAACCATGCAACAAAATACTTGCAAACTTTTTCCAAAGGGAAGATGAGGGATGCTTTATTACATTCCAGCCTCAGTTGATGAATGTTTTCCTTTTTTGTTGTGAAACCTGTCCATCTAAGTTTTTGCTAAATTCGGAGGTGGCAGGGAATGGGCTTTCTCACATCATCTCAGGCTCCAACACAAGAAAACCCCTTTTGTAAAAAATTCAAATGTAAAGAATGGACTCTGGCTTTATAAGACCCATTATTTTTCAAAGCATTTCATCTGAGTGCAGCCTGCAACCTGAGCCTTTCAGTGGGGGTGGGATGAGGAGGGAAGAGATGGGGAAAGAGGGAGAGGGAACTCCAGGCCAATAGGAGAGCCCGTCCGAGGTATGCTGGGTTATAATTAATGGCATGAGGTTACAACTCGCAGCTGACATCAGTTACAGTAAAAGGTCAGCCTCCTGCAGCAATTTGCATTTACTGATTTGGAAGGGAGTCACCGCAGTCTTCCCTTCCCCCCACTCCCTCAGGTTGCCTGTCGAGCTGATCCCTTTTGCATTCCTTTCTTTATTCCACCAAAGATTCTTTTTCATCCTTTACACAAACGCACACCCACGCCCATACACACACCGTCACCCGCTCTCTCCCACAGATGCATGTGGGTTCAGAGACAGAGGACACTCCCACGGTTTGTACAGTCAGGGAAACCATGGTTTTTGGAGGTTGCTGCCAAAACCAAATCCATCCTTCTGCCAAGTCCCCTTCCTCTTCCAGTGACGTTTGAAAGGACAAAGAGAGCAAGTTAGAATAGGCCTTATTCCAGGGAATAGGACATTCGCTATGGAGAAAAGAGCAATTTGGGTGTCGAGATCATTTTCTCTGAAGTTCTCAAAGCCTCGACAAATCTCTACCTCTGGTGGAAGTGAACAGGGGCAGTGAAGGGGGAGGAGATTGTGAGGAAACAGGCAGCTGGAGAAATCCCAGAGCCTTACTCTGCCAGGGCTGGGGCACACATGTTCGGGGGGAGCTGGGTCTCTAGGATAGCAGGGGTTTCTCTCAGCACCTGAGGCTTGCCTCAGCAGGCTCCCCTCCCCTCCGAAATCAATCCTACTCCACGACAGAACAGGCTTGCAGGCCTCAGTCTCCTGTGCTGTCCTTCACCCCACCCCCCCACTGGGTGCCCTGCCGCCTACAGCTCCCCAGGGCACCTTGTTAAAGCCCTGATTAGCCCCATCATCCATCCTGATGTGTCCTGAGATTCAATCATTTATGTACCATTCTTCATGACTTCTGATCAGTTATCATGGATGCCATTATTTACTTGTTATTTTTCTTTGACTGACATGCTTTTTAACTTAAATTCATGCATTTTTTAACAGAAATTTTCATCACTGTGAACTGGAAACCAGTATCACTTGCAAACAATAGAAGAGACTATTAAAATAAATACTAGATTAGAACAATAAAAAAAGCATTCATTCGAGGACCTGCAAAAGCCATCTTGCTTTACACCCCTCTTTGGGAAGCACTATTTTTACCTGGGCCTACTTGAGCCAACCGGCTAATCTAATCAATTTGAGATGAGGTATATCTATCACCTGGGCCTTTACCTAGCATCTTTCTCAAATAACAGCTTCATATTCCTGGATGCCTTCATGGTCAGTCCAGAGGAGAAAAGTAGAAAAGTCAGAATTCTCAGAATTAAGCCATTTAGCTCCTATGACTGGTAACCCTCCTCCTCTCTTCACCAAGCTTTAAAGACTTAGAAAAGAAAGGAAGAAGGGAGGGAGGGAAGTAGGGAGGGATGGAAGGAAGGAGGGAGGGATGGATCTCAAATGCTGAGCCGGGTCAATGGGAAGTACATTTTGGATTTTATAGTTTCTGCCAAACCCACTTGTTTTTTTTTTCTTTTCTTTTCCATTATGGTTTATAATAGGATATTGAATATAGTTCTCTGTGCTATACAGTAGGATCACGTTGTTTATCCATTCTGTATATAATAGCTTACATCTGCTAACCCTAAACTCCCAATCCATCCCCTGCCCCTTGGCAACCACAAGTCTGTTCTCTATGTCTGTGGGTCTGTTTCTGTTTCATAGATATGTTCATTTGTGTCATATTTTAGATTCCACATCTAAATGAAAATCCACTTGTTAGTAAGGACCCTCTCTGTACAACCTGCCCATAAATATAGGGCTTTTCATTTATTCCATATGTATTTATGGTGTTCAAGTGAGGATTTGGGCCTGGTGTCCAGGATCTCACTAGAAACTAGAACCCATAGATTAGCAGAGAAAGAACTGGACTTAAGAAATCCCAAACCCCTTTGGTTTGTCAAATCTGATGACCTTCATAGGTGAAAAAAAGACCATTTCAAAGTTCAATTCACAATTCACATGGCCATCTTTAGATCTGAAATTCAAGTCTCCAGCCCAGCACCCAGCTTCTCAGTACAATGGTGGTCAACACAGACAATGAGAACAGCCCATCCCAGCTCTGAGCATCCAGACCCTATCAGCACAGGGGGATCTGCCTGATGGATGGCTCACGGTCAGGAAAGGTGGCTACACACATGGATGGGATACACAAGGTGGCTCATAAAACTTATGAGCCATGTTCTGAGCTGTGACCTGGGTGAAGGATGGTTCAGCTTCAGTGGAGTGATAATTAAAAACAATTAAGTGTCACTGGAGAGGTGGCAGAATTCAGCTCAGACTTCAGGGGTATACAAACTCAGTCTGGGAGAGGGCCAGGAACCTAAGGCCCATGTCTTATTTACTTATGGAAAAAAAAAGATGGTTGAGCTATGGACAACCGTGTGTATTGATCCATTGATGCCACTCACTGGGCCTCATCTAATAGGGTCTGAAAAACCTTGTTGCCCTCCTGTATTTCCAAAGGTGCTGGGCTGCCTGCCTGTGAGAGGCACACCCTGGGGTTCCTTCACTGTATCCCCAGACAATCCCTAGGCAAAAGAAAAGAGAACCAGTCACATTCATTCCTGCATTACTTTCTCTGATTTCTTGGCCATCATCTTAAGGAAAAGGGCCCAAGGGTACAGGGTAAAGGACAGAAGAAAATGGTCTGGAGGAGAAAGAATGGAGAAAGACAGTATGTAAGGACAGACAGTTCTAGGTAGAAACACAAGAGGCATGGGATTCTGGGGGATAGGGTGGAACCAAGCCAGGAGAACCCTGAGAAGGCAAGGGATGGGTGCTGCTTTAGGATCAGAGCCAACATAACCATATATCACCATGATTTCTTAGGGAACTGGGAATAATAATACTCAGAAAGTGGTTGCAGCACCTAGTAGGTGGTCAATAAATGGTAGCCCCTCTGACAATCACTTATGATTACCATTTCAGTGCTCTAAATATTACAACCTACTTGACAAGTTTGAGTCCCTCTTTTAACTCTAACTATAGTCTTTCTTTGGGGGTGAAATAACAACTGTCATCACACCATCCCCTCCAGAATGAGATAAAGAAGATGAAGGCCTGACTTAAGATTAAATATGCCAAAAGTCTCTGTAGAAAGCAAGAAACTAGAGATTCTGGATACCTGGGCTCTGTACTGCTTGCACTCCCGAGGGAAGACAAGAGCAAAGATTTCACACATGGTGTTAGTTATTCTCCATCACCACCTACTTAGAGTTTAAGGCGGGTGGGGGGGGTGACGAAGTTTCTATACCACAGCCATCAGGTTATACTGTATGTTGTATTCCTTCCAAGGAAAGCAAAGGTAAGAATTTATCCAGCCCCACCCCAGACACCTCCAAGGACTTCAAAGGTTTTTTAAAACTATCAACAGAGAATAGAACCTTTGTTTTATAAGCCTAAATGAATTTCCTTCTGAAATAAACAGGAACAGTCTTACAAGGGGAAAGTATATACACTATGAATAGAATAGTATCTAATATTCACTCATTTCACTTTTGACCCATTTCCTATATGCCTGTTGGAACGATTCATCCAAAATGAAAACACAATCACCTCACAGCCTTGATGAACACTTCTGTACACTTCATAGCTCTTCAAGGCCAAAACCCTTCACCAGGCACTTCATGATCCAGGCCCTGTCCATCTCATCAGTTGCATCTCACCCCCATCGCCCAACACTCACTGGGCCAGATTAGGACACTGGGAGCAGGCAGGCCCATCCCACGGGACCTACATCTCTTTCCAGTTCACTGTGCCCCTGCACCTGACCTCACTGCAGTAGGTAAGCCTTCTAGAACCCCCACTCCTGGTCAGGTCCTCCTAAATCCACCTTGTACTTCTCCCTTCATAGCGTGTACCCCAAGTCAAAGTAACTAATTACAAAATTAATTATTGAATGCTTATCTTCTCCTGATAAAATACCCATTAGTGCTGGGATGGTGTTTGCCTTATCACCATTTTCCCAGAGCCTGGAAGAGTGTCTGGCAGACAGTTATAGTCACTATTTATTGAGCATTTACTATGTGCTAGGCACTGTTTTAAGAGCTTACATGCATTAACTCAAGTAACCCTAGCCACAGCCTTATGAGTTAGGTGTCATTATTATCCCTATTTTATACCTGAGAAACACCAAGGCATAGGGAGATTAAGAAATTTGCCAAAGGTCATGCAGCTTTGTGTGGTGGAGGTGAAACTGGAACCCAGACAGACTGACTTAAGACTTCTCTTTTCTTAATTATAATTCCACATTACCACATAGTTGGCATTCAGTATTTGTTAAAATTTGTTAAATTGGTCTGTCCATTTGGCAAGCCAGGCTCCTATAGCCAGGCACTGTACATGATATGGAGCAGAGAGTAGCAAGAAAGACACGGAGAACCCACATTAGGTTTGCAATTTAGTTCTCAGGTCTCTGGATTCATACCTTCCTTCTACTTTTTCATCCCTGATGATCCTTCTTATCCTTCAAGCACAGTTCAACAGTTACCACCTCTGTGTGGTATTCATTAACTATGTCACAGATCTGTCCCAGGATTTATGCCTTTGGAGAGTTTTGTTAAATGAGTACCATATTTATTTCTGAGCTTCATCCCAACTTGCAACATTAATAATAAATAAAAAGGAGGAACAGGAGTGGAATGGTGATTTGT